>NC_045765.1:7454166-8822500 GCF_008692025.1 Phocoena sinus
TAAAATATTTATCTATTTATTGGCTGCATAGGGTCTTAATTGCGGCACGTGTGATCTCTCGTTGTGTCTCACGGGCTCTTCGTTGCGGTGAGTGGGCTTCTCTCTAGTTGTGGAGCACTGGCTCCAGAGTGTGTGGGCTCAGTAATTGCGGCGCGCGGGCTTAGTTGCCCCGCGGCATGTGGGTTCTTAGTTCCCTGACCAGGGATCGAACCCTCGTCTCCTGCACCGGAAGGCGGATTCTTAACCACAGGACCACCAGGGAAGTCCCCTGGAGTAGTATTTTTTTTTTTAATTTATTTAACGTATTTCTTTTTGGCTGCGTTGGGTCTTCATTGCTGTGTGCGGGCTTTCTCTAGTTGCGGGGAGCGGGGGGCTACTCTTCGTTGCGGTGCGGGGGCTTCTCATTGCGGTGACTTCTCTTGTTGCAGACCACGGACTCTAGGTGCGTGGGCTTCAGTAGTTGTGGCTCGCTAGCTCTAGAGCACAGGCTCAGTAGTTGCAGCACACGGGCTTAGTTGCTCCGTGGCATGTGGGATCTTCCCGGACCAGGGCTCGAACCCATGTCCCCTGCATTGGCAGGTGGATTCTTTAAACACTGAGCCACCAGGGAAGTCCCTGGAGTAGTTATTTTAATATCAAATAAAAAGATATACACGGGCTTCCCTGGTGGCGCAGTGGTTGAGAGTCCGCCTGCCGTTGCAGGGGACACGGGTTCGTGCCCCGGTCCGGGAAGATCCCACATGCCGCGGAGCGGCTGGGCCTGTGACCATGGGCGCTGAGCCTGCGCGTCCGGAGCCTGTGCTCCGCAATGGGAGAGGCCACAACAGTGAGAGGCCCGCGTACCGCAAAAAAAAAAGAATACCATGACCAAGCTGGATTTATTTCAGGAATGGAAATAAAATGTATATAATAAATGAGAAAGTAAATATTATATGATTGGACTTTCTTTTCTTTTCTTTGTTTTTTTTTGGCCCCCTCCAAATCACAGCCTCGCCAGTAGTGACACTAATCCCTCCAAACCTTTAGGCCTTTTTTAAGTTCAGTCCCAGAGGTGGAGGGCATGAGCTGGTACTACTGGGAAGGGGAAGACGGTGGTAGGTAGGCAAGCTTGGGAGGACAATCATGAATTCTGCTTTAGACATGTGGAGTTTGGATGTCTACAGATGCCCACTGGGGGTGTCAAGGAGGCATCTCTCAAGAGGAGATGGGAGTTCAGGAGAGAAGACTATGCTGAGAATAAAAATTTGGGTATTGTCAATGTATAGAGGGTTTTCTAAAAAAAAAATTAGTTTATCTTATTCATTTATTTTTGGCTGCTTTGCCTCTTTATTGATACACGCTGCAGCTTTCTCTAGTTACAACGAGCGGGGGCTACTCTTCGTTGTGGTACAAGGGCTTCTCATTGCGGTGGCTTCTCTTATTGCAGAGCACAAGGCTCTAGGCGCGCAGGCTTCAGCAGTTGTGGCTCGCGGGCTCCAGAGTGAAGGCTCAGTAGTTGTGGTGCACGGACTTACTTACTCCGTGGTATGTGGGATTTTCCCAGACCAGTGCTCGAACCTGTGTCCCCTGCATTGGCAGGCAGATTCTTAACCACTGCACCACCAGGGAAGTCCTGTATAGAGGTTTTTAAAACCATCATATCAATTACAGGATATGTGATATACAGTCATCGGTGGTGGAGGGTTTTTAAGATTGGGGGAGTCAGGAGCAACTGACGGTGAAAACATGAGCCAGTTGTGGGAATATCAGATGAGTGTTGCTGACGATGGCAATAACAAGTTGAAAGGTCCTGAGGTGGGCTTCATTGGTGGGCGCTTTCCAGACGTGGACACAGCAAGGACTCCACCACACTGAGAAACTGGTAGCATTAGCCCAAGGCTTCTAGGTCAGGCTCTGGCTGAGATCAACGGGGCTTTCGGCGGGTGGTCCCGAAAGGAAGGCTTCTGGGGCAAACGCGCCCTCTGCTGGCCAGGTCAGATATCAGCTCCATTTCCAACCATAAGATTATTAAAGTATTAATATATATCTATACTGTTTTATTATTAGTGGGTTAGGACCCAGGTTGTATCCCTGGTCGGGGAACTAGGATCCCGCAAGCTAAGAGGGGCGGCCAAAAAAAAAACTGACAAAAGATTACGTCAGGCACTGTGTAAAAATCTATATATAGCCATCCTGTCATTCAGTATTCGCAACTTCCCTATGTCTAGATACTATTATTCGCCCCATTTGATGGAACATAAAATTATAGCTAGAGAGGCTTTTACTTCGAGGAATTGGCAGGAATGGGCCTCCAAACCAAGACAATTTTAATACTTCGCAGCAGTGTGCTGCCTGTGGGAACTAACTGGGCGCAGCGCAGAGACAAGGGCGCAGCGCAGAGACAAGCGCGCAGACGTCCGTTTCCATGGTTCAGCTGACGCTCTCCCAAAGCTTCGGCCCGCGTCGCGCGCCACGTGACCTCAGCCAACATGGCGCCGCCCAGGGTGTTCAACGGACCACGTGGTTCCGGCAGGCAAGATGGCGGCAGTTGTCAGCCCGACATCCCTGGAGTCGGCTCCGCGCATCATGAGATTGGTGGCCGAGTGTAGCCGCTCTAGGGCCCGGGCAGGGGAGCTGCGGCTGCCACATGGGCCGGTGGCTACTCCAGTGTTCATGCCAGTGGGCACGCAGGCCACCATGAAGGGCATCACGGCCGAGCAACTGGACGCGCTGGGCTGCCGCATCTGCCTGGGCAACACCTACCATTTGGGTCTGAGGCCGGTGGGTGGGCTGTGCCCCGGGCTGGGCGGCGGCGAAGCGTGGGGGAGCCCAGGAGATTCCCTAGACCCGGGCACGCCTCCCAAACTCTATCGACAAAATGCATATCGAGAGTCCCGGATGGCTCAGGCCTTGTGCTGGGCGTGAAAGGCCAGCGAGGATGGAAGTTGGCCAACCCTGTCGCCCCAATATGAGCCCCAAGGGTTGCCCTCACCCCTAGCCTGACCCTTCTTCCCCCACCCCAGGGCCCCGAGCTGATCCAGAAAGCCCGCGGTCTCCACGGCTTTATGAATTGGCCGCACAACCTGCTGACGGTAAGGCGGGGTCAGCGCCGGGATCCGAGAGACCTCCTTGGGCGTGGATTTTCCCAGTCCCGTTCTTGTCAGCCCTGCGGTGGGGTTTCCCTCAGGACAGCGGCGGCTTCCAGATGGTGTCCCTGGTGTCCCTGTCCGAAGTGACGGAGGAGGGCGTCCGCTTCCGCTCCCCTTACGATGGTGACGAGACCCTTCTGAGCCCCGAGAGATCCGTGGAGATCCAGAACGCGCTGGGTGAGCGGGTACCGGGGAGCCGCCCTTTCCTCTGCCTTTCGGAGGTGGAGGTGAGGCGGGCCTGCTCTTTTCGTGCTGCTCGGCTTTGGGCAAGTCACTCCCCTCCCTGAGCCTCAGCTGAGGGGATAGTTCACAAAAATAACGATGTAATGTCAGTAAATCTCTTATCACAATGCCTGACATGTAATAGTAGCTTTTCGTATTATCTTTCTTGTTACTGTTTCTCTTAAATAGTAAATTAGCTGGGCAAAGATATGTTGAAATAATGGGGGCAACAAAGGAGGTATCGGGGAGACTTTAGACCCCTCCCATCTCCATCAATATCCCCTATTCCTTGATAAGGACAATTAACATTTCTCAATCTCATAAAGTGCTATGGAAACAGGTTCAAAACTTCCCATCTTCCAAACAGACTGGTGCTTTTAGACCCCTCTATGTACAGATTCTGTGGCTTCTGCTTATAGCAATGGGCCTGGGTGCTGGTGCCATACCATCCGTGGAACTTACAGTCCAAAAGGGAGACAGGCCTTGGTGAAAACATCTTAATTAGAAAGGCAGAAAAAAGAGAAAAAAAAAAACCCCAAAAAACAGTGCAGGTAGAGTGCATTGTATATTTCCATTTGTATTGAAAAAAAACCCCCAAATCCCAAACACATGATTTGCTTACGGTATCTCAGGAAAGAAAAATAAGAAAAATAAGATTCTCGGAGGGAAGGGAACTGAAGAGCTTGGTAGACAGGGAGCATTTAAATTCTTTTCCTTTTTAAAAAATTGGGATATAATTTACATGCAATAAACCGCACATATTTAAAGTGTACCCTCTGGTACGTTTTGACACATGTATACACCCATGAAACCTTCACCATAATCAAGATAGTGAACATGTCCATCACCCCTAAAGGGTTACTTGTGCCCCTTTGTAATCCTTCCCTTGGTGGGCAAGAGACTTTTCACCAAATATCCTGTTGTATTTTTTTAAATTGGGGGTGCATTTAACATTTTGAATAATTATATATTATTATTAAAATAAGTTATTAGGGAATTCCCTGGTGGTCCAGTGGTTAGGACTCTGTGCTTCCACTGCAGGGGCACAGGTTCAATCCCTGGTCAGGGAACTAAGATCCTGCAAGCCACATGGTGCAGCCAAAAAAAAAAAAAAAATTTGTTTTAAAGGCACAAATAGATATAAGGTTGGGACCCTGACTGTGAAGGCCAAGTACATGGGACTTTTGGCATGATTCAGTCTGTAGGCTCAGGGAATGTTGCCCTAGGCCTAAAACCTATATGGATGAGGAGGAATAAACTAGATGTCCAAAGGGGGGGGAAGTATGTTCTGGAAAGAGGAAGCAGCCAGTGCAAAGGACCTGAAGTAGGACCAAGACTGGCATGGCTTGAGCTGAGTGGGGTAGGGGGAATGTGTGTGTGTGTGTGTGTGTGTGTGTGTGTGTGTGTGTGTGTGTGTGTAGGGTGAGGACAGGGAGGTGTTGGGGACAGGTCCTACAGGACCTTGTGAGTTTTGGTCTGTCCTTTAAAGAAAAAACCTGAACAAGAAAACATTTTGTATATATTTCTATATAAAGATGTGTGCAGGAAACAGTGGTCTTCCCATGCCTATATTCTATCCATCTCTTTCACAAGTCACCACTGTTTCTAGTCTCTTATGTATTCTTCCAGAGTTTATGTAAATACAAGCAGGTTCAAATCTATTCTTATTTTTTCCATGATGAGAGCATGCTATTTATGGCACATTCTTCTGTACCTTGCATTTTTATTAATTTTGGAAAGTTTCAAGTATATACCAAAATAGACACAACCCCATTGACCTGTCACCCAGCTTCAACAATCACCAGGTCACAGCCATTATGTTTCATTAGTATCCCAGCCCACTTTGCTTCTACCATGTTATTTTCTGTTGGAATTTGCCTAAGATTGGTGTTATGTATCATAGAATTGTCCAGTAAATCCCCCTGGGCCTGGAGTTTTGTTGTGGTAAGGTTTTTAATGATGAATTCGATTTACTTGACATTTTGATTTGGCTATTCAGATTTTGTGTTTCATTTTGGGTCAGATTTGATAAGTTGGATTTTTCAAGGAATTTGGCCATTCCTTGAACTTTATTTCAACTTTCTTGGCATAAAGTTGATCATTAATGTTCTCTTATTAACCTCTTAATGTTATAGTACCTGTAGTGATGTCTCCTTTTTCATTCCTGATGTTAAAACCTTGTGATCTCTTCTTTCTTGATGTCTGTTAGGGGTTTATTGATTTCGAGTTTGTTGATCTTTTCCAAAAACCAACTTCTGGCTTATTCATTTTCTTCATTTGTTGGTTTTCTGTTTTGTTGACTTCTTTGTTGTTTTTTTTAAAATAGCTTTATTGAGATATGATATACAGACAATTCACCCATTTAAAATGTACAGGTTGGGACTTCCCTGGAAGTCCAGTGGTTAAGACTCCATGCTACCAATGCAGTGGGCACAGGTGTGATCCCTGGTCAGGGAACTAAGATCCCACATGCTGCACAGTGCGGCCAAAGATTAAAAAAAAATTTTGAAAAAAAGAAGATCAAAAATAAATAAATATAAAATGTACAGTTCAGTGGTTTTCAGTGTATTCACAGAGTTGTACAACCGTCACCACAATCTAATTTCAGAACACTTTTATCACCCCAAAAAGAAATCTTGTATCCATTATCAATCACTCCCTATTCCTCCCTCCTCCAGTCCTATGTAATCTACTTTCTGTCTCTATAGATTTGTGTATTCTAGACATTTTATGTAAATGAAATCATGCAATAGGAGGTCTTTGTGAATGGCTTCTTTTACTTAACATAATGTTTTTCAGGTTCAGCTATGTTGTAGTATGCATCAGTACTTTATTCCTTTTTATAGCCAAATAACATACTAGTTAATAGATATGCTTCATTGATTTTATTTTAGTTTTTGATAGTTGCAATCTTATGTATCTTGTTTATTTTTAAATTTTTAGCTAGTTTTGCATTGGTTTTCTTTCTCTAGCATCTTAGTCTCCATAGATCATCTGTATTATATCAAACCGAATCTCAGACGTCCTACCACTTCACCTCTAAGTATTTTATCTCCAAAACATAGTTTTTTAAAAAAAAATTATTTATTATTTTTGGCTGTGTTGGGTTTTTGTTGCTGTGCACGGCTTTCTCTAGTTGCGGTGAGCGTGGGCTACTCTTCGTTGCGGTGCACGGGCTTCTCATTGCAGTGGCTTCTCTTGTTGCGGAGCACGGGCTCTAGGCACGCAGGCTTCAGTAGTTGTGGCTCACGGGCTTTAGTAGTTGTGGCTCACGGGCTAGAGCGCAGGCTCAGTAGTTGCGGTGCACGGGCTTAGTCGCTCCACGGCATGTGCGATCTTCTTTGACCAGGGCTCGAACCCCGGTCCCCTGCATTGGCAGGTGGATTCTTAACCACTGCACCACGAGGGAAGACCCATAGTTTCTTTTTTTTTTTTAACATAATCACAATACCATCATCTCACCTACAAACAATTGACAATAATTCATTAACGTCATCAAATATCTGGCCAGTGTCCAACGTGCCAGTCATTTCACGAATGTCAGTTCTTCTTACAGTGTGTTTACTTCAGGATCCAACTAATGTGCAGATACTGCAGTTGTTTGAAAGATCTCTTGTCTTTTTTAATATATTATATATATTACATATCATATAGTTTTGCCTTCCAATTCCATTTTTTTTTTTTAGCAATTTGCTTCTTTTTTTTTTTCATTAAATTTTTTTTTTTTTTTTTTTTTTTTTTTGGCCGAGCCAAGCAGCTTGTGGGATCTTAGTTCCCCAACCAGGGATGGAATCCATGCCCCCTGCAGTGGAAGCCCAGAGTCTTAATGATTGGACTGCCAGGGGATGCCCCAGCAATTTGCTGCTTCTTTTTTTAAAAAAGATTTATTTATTTATTTATTGTGGCTGTCTCGGGTCTTAGTTGTGGCGCGCAGGATCTTTCGTTGAGGCGCACGGGCTTCTCTATAGTTGTGGTACACGGGTTCCAGAGCGTGTGGGTTCAGTAGTTGCAGTACACAGGCTCTCTAGTTGTGGTGCGTGGGCTCAGTAGTTGTGGTGCATGGGCTTAGTTGCCCCGTGGCATGTGGGATCTTAGTTCCCTGACCAGGGATCGAACCCACGTCCCCTGAATTGGAAGGCAGATTCTTAACCACTGGACCACCAGGGAAGTCCCAGCAATTTGCTTCTTGAAGAAACTGGTTCCTTTGCCCTATAGTGTTTCACCGGGTCTGAATTTTGCTGGTTGCATCCCCTGGGTGTCGTGTAATAGTTTTCCTCCACCCTCTAGATTTCCTGTAGGTTGGTACTTGGATCTAGAGGTTAGAGCCAGATTCAAGTCCTTCTTCCTTTTGGCAAGAAGTCTTCACAGTGTGTCTGTCCATCAGGGGGCATCTGATGTCTGCCTGTCTCTCCCAGTGAGCTGTCATGCTCCTCCCCAGGAACCATTATTAGGAATTGCAAACCGGTGATGTTCCAATTCTGTCATCCTTTCTTCATTTATTAGCCAGATTACTTCTGTAAAGAGAAACATTTCTCACCTACTCCTGGGAAACCAAGCAGTTTAGTTCACACAGGAAGAGTGGGATTCATTCTTTTCCCTCATTTACTAGTTTTTATGGGTTGATTACGTAGCATCTTCTAGCAATGATAAACTAATGTTTAGTTTTTTAGGATCACCATGCACTCATGGGTTTAAATGTATTTGATACATTTCAATCAATTGCAGTTAAAATCCTTATTGCTTCTCAAATCGCCCCATCTTTGGCTAGCGTGGTACACTGTGCTTTTTTCCTATAATGATACATCTTGGCAATATTTCCTTGCGATTTCTAACCTATAAGTCCACAGTCTCTAATCTGAAATTCTTGTGGCCAGATAGGTGTCAGAATTCAGAATTCTCACATTTTAGAAAGATAATAAAGGGTACATACCATTTATTACACAGTACCTCGACTGGGTCTGGGGCAGTACCCTGTGGTATTACGCTTCACTTTTTTTTGTTTTTCTCGGTATGCGGGCCTCTCACTCTCGTGGCCTCTCCCGTTGCGGAGCACAGACTCCAGACGTGCAGGCTCAGCGGCCACGGCTCATGGGCCCAGCCGCTCCGTGGCATGTGGGATCCTCCCAGACCGGGGAACGAACCTGTGTCCCCTGCATCGGCAGGCGGACTCTCAACCACTGCGCCACCAGGGAAGCCCACTTCTTTTTTTTCAATTAAAAAAAATTGTGTTAAAATACACATAATATAAAATTTACCATCTTAACCATTAGTTTTTTCTTTTTTTTGGCTGCACTGTGCGGCATGCCGGATCTTAGTTCCCTGACCAGGGATCAAACCCATACCCCCTGCAGTGGAAGTGCAGAGTCTTAACTACTGGACTGCCAGGGAAGTCCTTACACTTCACATTTATTGCATTAACACTTATGAACCTTCACAGTAAATTAGGTTTTTAAAAAGATGACAACTGTTGGGCTTCCCTGGTGGCGCAGTGGTTGAGAGTCCGCCCGCCGGTGCAGGGGACGTGGGTTCGTGCCCCGGTCCGGGAGGATCCCGCGTGCCGCGCAGTAGCTGGGCCCGTGGGCCATGGCCGCTGGGCCTGCGCGTCCAGAGCCTGTGCTCCGCAGTGGGAGAGGCCACAGCGGTGAGAGGCCCGCGTACCGGAAAAAAAAAAAAAAAAAAAAAAGATGACAACTGTCTCAGGTTTTGCTGCCAAATGAGGATGCCATAAGCATAAGAAAAATCCTATGATTTTGAGAAGTTTCTGGATTTTGGAATTGTGGGAAAGAACCTTCCATTAAGGCCTGGACCATGGTTTACTTAACTAGACCCCTGTGACACTTGGACTCCCATCTTGCTATTACCCAACACACTGTGAAGAATCACTTGCTACACACGTCATTTGGTTCTTGAAGGGTAAATCTGCAGAGGTGGGATTTTTTTTTTTTTTGGCTGCACCGCACAGGTTGTGAGGTTTCAGTTCTCCGACCAGGGATTGAACCCGGGCCCTCGGCAGTGAAAGCGTCGAGTCCTAACCACTGGACCACCAGGGAATCCCCGAGGTGGGATTTTATTCTACAGTAGTGCCAGGGCAGGGTTTTAGCTGCGGGGTGGCAAGATCAGATGTGCATTTTGAAAAGTTTCCTCTGGTTGCTGTATAAGCAGATTGGGGGTTAAATGGGAGTCAGCAAGACCTGGAGAGGGACCTGGGGTCCAGCTTGTCCTCGGTGTGGGGGCTTTCCCAGTGACTGTGTTCCTATCTCACTCTCCAGGCTCAGACATCATCATGCAGCTGGATGATGTGGTCAGCAGCACTGTGACAGGGCCACGTGTGGAAGAGGCCATGTACAGGTGTGTGTGTGTGTGTGTGTGTGTGTGTGTGTGTGTGTGTTGGGAGAGGGAGGGGGAGAGGGAGAGGATCCTGGTCCTGCAGCCTTGTCACCCTACCCCTTACCAAGTCCTTATGGCTTACAACCAGGGTCCTCTTTCAGATCAATCCGCTGGCTGGACCGGTGCATTGCAGCCCATCAGCGGCCAGACAAACAGAACCTCTTCGCCATCATCCAGGGTGGGCTGGATGCGGATCTCCGGGCCACCTGCCTCGAAGGTAAAGCCATGTGCCAACAGGACCAGGGCTTTTCCATTGCAGAGAGCCCCACGTGGGCCTGGCATGCGATGATGCTGAGAGAGTTGGCGGTGTTTTTGTTTTTGTTTTTGGCTGCGCTGCGGCTTGTGGGATCTTAGTTCCCCAACCAGGGACTGAACCCAGGCCCTCGGCAGTGAAAGTGTGGAGTCCTAACCACTGGACCGCCAGGGAGTTCCCAAGAGTGATTATTATGTGTGTTTTTTTTTTAAATAGTTTCCTATTTGATGTGGGTTGCTTTGTTTTTGTTTTTTTGTGGTACGCGGGCCTCTCACTGTTGTGGCCTCTCCCGTTGCGGAGCCCAGGCTCCGGATGCACAGGCTCAGCAGCCATGGCTCACGGGCCCAGCTGCTCCGCGGCATGTGGGATCTTCCCGGACCGGGGCACGAACCCGTGTCCCCTGCATCGGCAGGCGGACTCTCAACCACTGTGCCACCAGGGAAGCCCCTGATGTGGGTTGCTTTGAGTTTTATTTTTTTCTGATGTTAATATTGCAACCCCTATTTTTATTTATTATTTTTTCTCTCTTTTTAAATTTTTATTTATTTATTTATTTGGTTGCATTGGGTCTTCATTGCTGCATGCAGGCTTTTCTCTAGTTGTGGCGTGCAAGGGCTACTTTTTGTTGCAGTGCATGCGCTTCTCATTGCGGTGGCTTCTCTTGTTTCAGAGTACAGGCTCTAGGCGCACAGGCTTCAGTAGTTGCAGCATGTGGGCTCAGTAGTTGGGGCGCGTGGGTTCAGTAGTTATGACTTGTGGGCTTTAGAGTGCAGGCTCAGTAGTTGTGGCACATGGGCTTAGTTACTCCGCGGCATGTGGGATCTTCCTGGACCAGGGATCGAACCCGTGTCTCCTGCATTGGCAGACAGATTCTTAACCACTCCGCCACCAGGGAAGTCCAAGAGTGCTTATTAATTAACAAAAGAGCACTCTAGGTGGAAGGAACAGCTGAAGCAAAGGCCCTCAGGCAGCATGGAGCAGAGTGTGTTTGGAGAATAAAAATTCCAATAGCTATCAATTTTCGGGTGTTCACCAGGCACTATGCCAGACGCTGGTCATGGAGTGACCCATTGAGGTTTCATAAAGATCCTGTAAGGTGGGAACTACCAGGTTCCCAAGGTTATAGGAGGGGAAACTGAGGCACAGAGCTGTTAAGTTACTTACGCCCAGCCACACAGCGTGCATGTTGCAGAGCTGGGATTTGAACCCAGACCTTGGGCTCTGGAACCTACAGCATTAACAGATACATGGAGCTGCTCCATCCCTGGGGAGTGAGACATGCAGTCAGTCAGGAGCAAGGGGTTGGGCCGGAGGCATTGTGTTGACGGTGGAGGCCCTGGGACAGCACACCGAAGTGCTGAGGAGCCATGGAAGGCTGTTGAGTGGGAGAGTGGGAGAAAAATCCCAGTGAGATAGGAAGCGTAAGGCCCATAGAGGAAGCTGGAGTAGTTGCCCAGGGGGAGGGTGACAGTGAGGCCTGAACCAAGACCGTGGTCATGGAGACAAAGTGGAGGCAGAGTTGGGGGCTCAAAGTCAGTGACGTGTCACGGACAAGACTCTGGGTTCTGGAGTCCACGCAGCTGGATCCAACCCCCTGATCTGTTGCCTCACGGCTGTGCATCCTTAAGCTAGTGGTTTGGCCTCTCTGAGCCTCACTTTCTTCCTCTGTAAAATGGGAACATACTCCCAATGTCATGGGATCGAAGTGAGGAATAAATGGGAACATTTGTTCAAGGTGTCCCGCCTGCACCTGGCATCAGTGTATGCTGTTGTGAAGACTGTCCTGTTGTAATTCCTTTTGTCCTCAAACTGCCCACCACCCCCAGTCTCCACCCCCACCCCTGGTCCAGTAAGTCTTTTTAATGGAGACCCACAGTCAGAAGTACATTTCGTGTCATGGCTCCAGATGCATGCACATATATGAGAGTGGAAACCAAGGCTTCCTGAAGCATTTACCATTATACACGAGCTAATCTTTGATACAATATCTTCTGTTCTCATTAAAAAAAAAAACAACAGCAACAACCCTGATCTCATCCCATCAAATCAAATTCATTTCTCGGCCACCTGCAGTTTGACAAGCACTGTCCCGGTGGTGCTTCTCAGTGCTCTGAGTCTCACCTGCACCAGAACCCCCCAGGCTCTCCCTATGACTGGGTCAGAATCTGGGGCCAGGGCGGACCTGGGAAGCTGCATTTGAACAACTCATCCCCAGTTGGTTCTGCTGCTTACTCCGGCTTCAAAACCCAGCCCCAGACCAGGCCTGCTTTGTCAATGCTGTGGCCTCCCCCCTAGTTGAACTGGGCAGCTGGGGCCAGAGATAAGTCTTGGTTTTGAGGCTAGACCTGGGTTCGAATCCAGCCTCCGGCATATGTGGCCTGGGGCCAGTGGTTTAAGCTCGGCATACCTCAACCACAGTGCAGATCTGCAGCCCCTGCCCTGCAATTCTGGAGCCTAATTGCCCACTTCTTTTTTTTCTTTTTCTGGTCTTACTGCGAGGCATGAGGGATCTTAGCTCCCTGACCAGGAATCGAACCTGCACCCCCTGCAGTGGAAGTGCAGATCCCTAACCACTGGACCGCCCGGGAATTCCCCTGCCCACTTCTAATATCCAAAACACGCAAGAATTTGCAATTCATTTGGTGGCAAGACCAGACTTACTGACCCCAGTTTGTTAGGAGTCTTTACACATTTTGCTGTCAAAATGTTACAGCGTTTGATGACAGGCTGTTCTTCAGCAAGTAGGATGTTCACTGTTCTAAAATCTGGAAAATTTTGAAACACATCTGTCTTCATCTTAGGTTTCAGCTAAGGGAGTGTGGGCCCTGGGCCTCTCTCCTGAGGATTGAAGAAGAAGCCCTGACATGCAGCAGGCATTCTATAAATGGTAGCTGAGATCACCAGCAGCCCCCAGACACACACACACCACACACATACTCTCTCTCTCTCTCTCTCTCTCTCTCTCTCTCTGTCTCTGTCACATTCTCTTTTCCTGATGGCCTGTGGAGGTCTGGGCAGGGTCTGCCCTGAGGGTGAGGAGGAAGAAGAGGAGGAGACTGCGGCCTATCTCCTTTTTTCTGATCACCGCTGACCTTGCCTCTGCACCCCCAGAGATGACCAAGAGAGACGTGCCAGGCTTCGCCATCGGGGGCCTGAGCGGGGGTGAGAGCAAGGGCCAGTTCTGGAGGATGGTGGCGCTGAGCACCTCAAGGCTGCCTAAGGACAAGCCCCGATACCTGATGGGGGTCGGGTATGTGGAGGAGAGGGGAGATAGCCCTGCCTGCGGGGAGGGGATTCCTGGGAAACCCTGCCTCTGGGGGTCGGGGAGGGGGAAGGACACAGCCCTGCTTGGGAGGGAACTGAGGAGGACATGGCCCTCTGCTGGGGGTGGTTCTGAGGGTACCAGTCTTGGGGAGGGAGGCCCTGGGTATGTGACCAGGGCTTGAGGTTCTCTGCTCCCCTCCCCCATGGCCCCACCCCCAGCTATGCCACTGATCTGGTGGTCTGCGTGGCTCTCGGATGCGACATGTTTGACTGCGTCTTCCCCACACGGACAGCGGTGAGGCCCTTGGCAGGGGAAAGACTGGAGAGGGATTGCGGGGGCCAAGGTGGGGGGGAAGACCTGGTTGACCCACCTTCCCCTCCCTCTGTCCACCCCCAGCGCTTTGGCTCTGCCCTGGTGCCCACGGGGAACCTGCAGCTGAAGAAGAAACAGTATGAGAAAGACTTCCGCCCCATAGACCCAGAGTGTGCTTGTCCCACCTGCCAGAAGTAGGGGAGGACGGAGCCTGGGGGCAGGGGGAGGGCAGGGAGGGGGGAAGGACCCGGCACTGCTAAGCCCCCTCCTTCTGTCCCCAGGCACAGCCGGGCCTTCCTGCACACACTGCTCCATAGCGACAACACCGCGGCCCTGCACCACCTCACTGTCCACAACATCGCCTATCAGGTGGGCCTGTAGTTGGGAGGGGTGAGGCAAGGGGGATGGGGGTCTCCCCTATGCTGGTGGCTGATTGCTGACCCCCCCCTCCCCACTGCAGCTGCGGCTGATGAGCGCTGTACGCGCCAGCATTGTGGAGAAGCGCTTCCCCGACTTCGTGAGGGACTTTATGGGCACCATGTATGGGGACCCCACCCTCTGTCCCTCCTGGGTCACTGAAGCCCTGGCCTCTGTGGGAATCACACTGGGATGACCCCGCTTGGGGGAGGGAGGGAGGGAGGGGATGGGAGATATTGAAGGATTTTTTTTTTTTTTAATTATAACATAGAGTGTGTCCGTGTCTTCTTGGGGAGGTGGCCTGTCTAGGTTCTCTTCCTGGTCTGAGTGTCACTGGGGCCCATATCCCCCCCACCCCCAATTGATAATAACAACAAGTAACCATAGCAGCAGTTGTTATCTGGAAACTGAGCATGTAGGAAGTGCTCAGAGTGGGAGCTGCATTCCTTTCCCGTGGCTCAGGCCCCCCAGCCATCCTGGGGGTGGGGAAACAGGTCCAGAGAGGGGGAAGTCACTTGCCAAGGTCACCATCAAGGAAGAAGCACCTGGGCTCCAAAGCTCTGGTTCTTGACCTTGACTCTTCAGACTTAATCTAGTTGTCAGTAAACACAGTGATGATAACATGTGTGATCTAGAAGGTGCTTATACTGTGCCTGGCACTGTTCTAAATGGTCGTCAAGTGTATTTAATTCTTGCAACTTTATGGTTCCCCATTTTACAGATGAGGAAACTGAGAAATGAAGGCACTTGGTCATTATCACCCAGCAAATAAACAGGCCTAGGATCTAATCCAGATATGGCCAATTACAGAGCTGGTGGTGCTCTTAGAAGCTACAGTTTTTTAAACTGAAAAAGTAACACTTGTAGGATCTACAATTCAAATATCATAATTATCAATTTGTGTATTCTTCCATAAATTTTCCATGTGTACATTTTTTCATGAATGTCAGCATCCTATACATGCAGTTCTGTACCTTGCTTTTTTTCCTTCTCTTAGTGTATCTCAAATTGTTTACACATCAGTACATGAAAACTTCCTCAATCTTGTTTACTCATCTATGGATGAGCAGTTAGGGTGTTTCCAGGTTTCTGTGATCGTGGTCAAGGCTGCAGTGCCAAACATTGTCAGTCTTTTTGCCTATCTCTGAGTCAGTCTTTTTGCCTATCTCTGAGACTAATAGTTTTGGGTCATGGAGCAGGCCACCTTTGGCCACTCTGCCATCCTCCTACTCCTTCTTTCTCCATTCCCCTGTTACCAACCCACTCTGTCAGACTACTTCCCCACCTCCTTTGCTGCTAGCTCCTTACTGGGCTGTCTCTTTGGCCTATCTATGCCCAGCATAATCAAATCATTTGTCTTAAAATTGTTCCACCTATTCCCGGCCTCTTTTCCAAGTGGTCAAGAGTTCCCAGTTCCCAGAACCCCCAACGTTACCTGCAAAATAACGTGTTTTTTCCTGGGGAAAGGGTCCGTTGAGTTTCATTGGGTACTCGAAAAGATCCAGGGGCTTCCCTGGAAGAATCCGCCTGCCAATGCAGGGAACACGGGTTCGAACCCTGGTCCGGGAAGATCCCACGTGCTGCGAAGCAGCTAAGCCCGTGCACCACAACTACTGAGCCTGTGCTCTAGAGCCCGCTAGCCACAACTAGTGAGCCCGCGTGCCACAACCACTGAAGCCCGCATGCCTAGAGCCCATGTTCCACAAGAGAAGCCACTGCAATGAGAAGCCCACGCACTGCAACAAAGAGTAGCCCCTGCTCGCTGCAACTAGAGAAAGCCCACACGCAGTGAAGACCCAACACAGACAAAAATAAAAAATAAATAAATTTATTTTTTAAAAAAAGATCCAAGATGCGCTGAAGTTCAAGAGGCAGGGGAACAACGTTGGAGCGTTAGCCGCATCAAGACAGGCGTTAGCGGAAGGTATTCCTAGGGGAGAGCACAGCGTTTGCAAGGGCATGGAGACGACTTAATAGGAATGAAAGTGGGAGCCAGCGAGGCCGTGCTAGACTGCCTCTCCCTAGGAACCATTAACAGCCTGACTCTCACCTTCGAAGTGCATTGGGACCCCGCGTAGGGAGCTGATTTGCAAGCCCGGGCCCGAGACGCATTCTGGGACTTTTAGTTTTCTCTAGAGCCCAGAAACTCACAAGTGAGGATCGCCACTGCTCCCTACCAGGAGGTGGCGCGCGTTGGCGAGTACTGCGGGCCTACCCTCTGCTCCGGAAGACTCCAGTAGACACGACAATCACAAGTAAGAACGGGAGGAAGTTCTTTGATGGACAGGTACAGTTTTCAATCAGAGTCAAGATTCGGAGGTTAAGTCCCACTCTCTTGATTTGTTGGCTGATGGAACGGGGTGATATTTATATAAACCAATGGGAAATTTTTAGGGAACTAGGTAGCGTCAAGTGACAGACTGTGGTTAAGAACCGATCCCTAGTATCATTGGCCAGCTTTGTTGACTGGCGGTCTCCCTGCCAATAAGATTGGTGGATGTTCCTGCTATCCTGGAACTGCCCCTAATAGGCGGGGCCAAAATGCCTTTTCTCGAAACACCGCCTCCGGGCCTGGATAACTCGCTTCCCGCCGCTATTGGCTTCTAGCACAACAGCGACAGTTCTTTTGTCCAATGAGTCCGAGAGAAGGTCCCCAGGGGGAAGACTCATTTGGCCGTAGGGCCGTGCTTCGCTTTCATTGGCTTGTGTGCACGAGTGACAGCGCAGCCGACCAATCGAGAGTGGCGCGAGGGCTTTGGGTGCAGCCCCAGGGCCCGGGCGGGAGGTCGCTTGGGTCGGGTGTTGCCTGAGAACCGGATGAGGCGGCGACCGTGAGGCCGAGCCGGGAGCGGGCGTCGCGCCGAGGCCCGGGAGGGCGGGGAGCAACGGCCGCGGACGCCGCGGGGCCGCATCGTCGAGGGCCAGGGGCGGGCGGGGAGCGCTGGGCTCTCGGGCCGGGGCCGCCGGCGCCATGGGCAACCGCGGGATGGAAGAGCTGATCCCGCTGGTCAACAAGCTGCAGGATGCCTTCAGCTCCATCGGCCAGAGCTGCCACCTGGACCTGCCGCAGATCGCCGTGGTGGGCGGCCAGAGCGCCGGCAAGAGCTCGGTGCTCGAGAACTTCGTGGGCCGGTGAGCGAGCGGGGCGGCGACAGCGGGCTGGCGGCGGCCTAGGGCGCGGAGGGCGGACCGGGAATGGCGCGTCCTGCGCCGCCGGCGTAACTGCGGCGCTTGCGTGCCCGCGACGGGGCCGGGGACAGGGAGGCGGGCCCTGTGGGACGCCCTGGGCGGAGGGCTCCCTGCCGGGGCTGGGGGGCGTGGGCCAGGAGGTGCGGTGAACCCCCGCCGACTCTCTGGCCCCCGGCTGTAGTGGGTGAATTATGCCATCTGGTTGTCTGTGGGTCAGGGATAGGTTCCCCTTCTCTGTCCGAAACCTGTCACCTAGATATCTATTGGGCCGATCCCTGCGGTCTGGCTGGCTGTTCATTTATCTGGAGCAGTTTCTGTCGTCTGGTTGGCTGTCTCTCTGTCCTGGATAGGTTTCCCCGCCGCCACCATTTGGCTATCCATCTGTCCAGTACCGCAGGGCAGCCCCCTGCTGCCTGGCTAGCTATCCAGGATGACCTGTCCTGTCTGGTTGCCCATCCGTGCCCTTCCCAGACTTTAACACTTAGCTATTCCTCTGTTGGGTTACCCAGCTGGCCTGTGCTGTCTGTCTGACTGGCTGGCTGGACCTAGGAGACCCTGTTGTCTGGCTCTCCTGGGCTGACTCTTCAACTTGGTGCCTGGTGAACGCTGGCTTCTCTCTTCCAAGTGGACCCATTTGTTTGTCTGTCCTGGTGTCTGTCCTTCTCCTAATCTGCCTGTCAGTGCCCTAGCCGTCACCTCTGTGGCAGGGGGTGGTGGGAGCATGCAGAGGAGAAGGGAGCTGAAGGATGAGACCTGAACTCCTTTCTATTGGAAGTAGGACCCCAGGGGGAACTTCCTCCAGGAGTCTTTCCTGGCCCATGTCAGGGTGCCTCCGGGGCCCTGGAACATAGGGTCCCAGCCCCAAGCTAAAGCCTGAAAATTGGGGGCCCTCCTTGGATCCTGGGAAGGAACTTCTTGCCTGATCAGGTTGTGGTGGCAAGAGCTGGTATACAGCCTTCCCTAGGCAGCCCTGAGAAGCCTCAGATTGCCCATCTGTCCAGTGGACAAATTCCACTCTCTGGGCTGTTTCCAGGATTCAGGAAGCTAATGGATGCGAATGGACCCTGTGGCCACTGAGGGCGGTTGGTTCTCCCCTCTCCCTTCCCCCACCTCTTGTCCTTCTGCCTCCCAGATGGGTGGCCACTTCTGCATTCTGGGAAGGACTCCATTTGTGACTGTGGCTGCCAAATAATAATGTCATAGTCATCATTATTATTATTGTTGTTATCAACGTTAAGAGGTAATGTTCATCCAGCAGGCCCCAAGCTGAGTTGTTTCTTGGTTCAGCTCAGAAAAGACTCGCTATTTGCCCAAGGCCACCAGGCTGACACTCAGTGGAGCCCAGCTGGGCGCCCAGCCCCGCCCCTGCCTTCCCAGAGGCCTTGGGTTTTGCTCCCAGCAGCACGAATTTCCTCCTTTGCTGCTTTGTCTCTGGCGCAATGCCCTCTGTCTACTGTGGCGGAAAGGTGTGTACTTGGGATCAGCGCGGCCTGGGTTGAGCCTCGGGCTGGGCTGTGGGCCCCCTGCTTGGCCATCTTCCCGTCTGCCCAGGCTTCCGGTGAGCGTCTGTAAAGCTCTGTCCATTTCACCTGCCTTGTGACCTCGCACAGATTGTTTGACCTCTTTGAGCCTTAGTTTCCCCTCTGAAAAATGGGGCGATGGACCCTCAACAAGACTGTTGCAAGGATGCAGTGACATGGTGTGTTGAAAGTGCTCACTTAGCATGGTGCCTGGCACACAGTAGGTGTACTTGGATGGGGCTGTTACTCCCCAGGCTGGTTCCTTCCATATCGACAACAAAGGCTAGTCAGAATTAAAAGTGCTTTGCAGTTACACACTGGACTTCATTTAAGCCTTATGAGACTGGCACTGCTGTGATCCCATTTTCTAGAGCAGAAAACTGAGGCTCAGAGAGCTGAGCATTCTTGCTCGAGGTTGTTCAGTGAGGGATTGAGGGCTCTGGGTTGGAGACCCCGGGTCTCTCTCCCATCCCCACCTCTTCTCGGGCCCCCTGCCCTTCACCTTTCCCTCCCACCCACCCTGGCATCTGGCAACGGCCAACTGCTATTGAGCTGGCTCCTGTGGCGACCTCCTCCTAGAGCCTACAGCGTGACATCGGTCGTTAAGCACATTAATTCAGGGCCCGATAGCCAAAGCTGTAAAAAGGCCTCTCTTTGGGTATGGGGTGCTCAGACAGGAGCCAACTTCTTTTTATTTCTGGAGTGTGGGTAAGGCTTCTCAGCTACAAAGCCCTGCCCTAGGGGGATGGCAGGCAGGCCTCTCTTTGAGTCCCACTGCCTGCTTCTTTTTGTGACTTTGGCTAAACTGTGCTGCAGCTGAAGACCCTTTTCCTCCCTTGCGCCCTGGACCCACACAGAGGGTTTCCCGGCTGGTTTCAAGGAACAAACAGGAGAGCATGTCAAGCTCTGTGCCTTGGGGGCAGCACGGGCTGCTCTGTTTCCCTGCCTCCTCCTTGTGGCTTTTCTAAGAACTTGATCCAAGAGTGAGAATAGCCCAGATAGCCCAGCCCCGTACCAGGGGTTGCAGGTCCATGGCCATGGGGGCCGAAGCCTGCTTGCTCCGTCTTTTTTTTCACTAGCATGGAGTTTTAAATGTTTTGTTTTGTTTTGTTTTTTATAAATTTATTTATTTTATTTATTATTTTTGGCTGTGTTGGGTCTTTGTTGCTGCACGCGGGCTTTCTCTAGTTGCGGCGAGTGGGGGCTACTCTTCCTTGCGGTGCACAGGCTTCTCACTGCAATGGCTTCTCTAGTTGCAGAGCACGGGCTCTAGGTGCACGGGCTTCTGTAGTTGTGACGCGCAGGCTTCAGTAGTTGTGGCTCATGGGCTCTAGAGCGCAGGCTCAGTAGTTGTGGCGCACGGGCTTAGTTGCTCTGCGGCATGTGGGACCTTCCCGGACCAGGGCTCGAACCTGTGTCCCCTACGTTGGCAGGCAGATTCTTAACCACTGCGCCACCAGGGGAACCCTAAAATGTTTTGTTTTTAATTAGCTGTCAACATTTAAAAGTGAGATTTTGCATCAAAATCAGATTTTGGTCATGCTAGCAAAAACCCCAAAGATGTTTAGGGTTTAGTGGTGTAGCGCACAGGCTCTGGGCCCTAGGCCTGGCTCTAGCATGTTTGGCTGTGTGACTATGGCCCGGTTCCTTTTCCGTAAAATGGGGTGATTACTAGGCCCTCTCTGCAGGACAGGGTGAGTTAACGTGTGTTGAGTGCATGGACCCTGTACCCGTGGCTGCTGCTGTTATAATCATCGTATTCTGGCCGCCCTGGGCCTGTGCCTGGCACCAACTGCCTGGGTCTCAGAAGCAGCAGCCACTGGCTGCCCCATCAGACCAGGAGTGGCCCCTTGAGCTGCCAGAGTCCCCACTACTCCCTAGTGCTTGCCCAGGCCCATTTCATATTTGTCCGGAGCCTCCTGGCCCCGGAAACCTTTAAGGTTAAGGCCCAGGGCTTGTCCTGCCCTGAACCAGCAGATAGACCTGTGGCCCTAAAGAGAGGGGAGGATGTGGCTCCCTGGTGACCCTTGTCATTTAGCCTCAGGGTCTGGCAAAGGGAAGGGCTGTAGAAATATTCCCTTGGGAAAAGAGCAGGAAGGGGAGGCAGAGGTTGAGGCCGCCAGCTTGGAGTCTCCCAGTCTTGGACTTGATCCTGTCAGTCTTTGTCTTCCGAGCCTCAGTTTCCCCGGCTGGGAAATGGGGCTCTTAACATTACCTCCTCATGGGCCCCATTCAGGCCACCAGGTTGGGTGTGTTTCACCTCTTAGGGCATTGAGGGTGGAGTGAGGATTAAATGAGTCTCGGAAGAGTGTCTAGTGTGAAAAAGCACTTAAAAGGTAAAAGGTCATGCATTTTTCATTTGTTCATTGAAAAGTGTTTTCTGAGCATGTTCACTCTGTGCCCGGTTCTGTTCTAGGGCTGCAGACACAGCCCTGAGCAAGATACCAAAGCCCCTGCCCTGGGGGAGCTGACCTTCCAGCAGGACGCAGATAAAGAAGAAACAAGGTAGAAGATAACCGTTTTATGGAAAAAAAAGAGAAGATTATGGAGAGGGCAGGGGGAGGTTATAGGTTTAAATGGAGGGTCAGGGAAGGCCTCCATGGGAAGGTGACATTTGAACAGAGACTTAAGGAGGTGAGGGAGGACCTGTGGAGATCTGTGGGAAGAGCGTCCCAGACTGTGGGAACAGCCAGGGCAAAGGCCCTGAGGTGGGAGTGTGCCTGGAACACGGTATAGTGGGCGAGTGGGGGGAGATGAGGTGAGGGGGGTACTGGGGTGGGGCGGGGTGCAGGCCACGTGGAGACTTGGAGGCCAGGGAGGGCCCTGGGTAGAGGGAGAGCTGCTGGTGGCACTGTTGTGATCCTTCTGGATCTGGTTCTGGGCAAGCTGAAGGCTCTTGCCTTTGATGTGCAGCTCCGCCTCGGCGCTCTCAGTGAGTAGTGGCTGTGAGCACATGTAGGGCCCGGTGCCATTTTTCTTTTGACAAGAAGCAGCTACCCACGGACTCTACCGTTTCCAGCTGCGTTTCCATTTGGTCTCGGGTGATGGGTCCCTGCAGGGAGACGTAGCTGTATCATGGGGCCGCTGCGGGGCACACAGTGGGTACTGGATGAATGCGTGTCAGATGACCGTTGGCTCACGTCCCTGCCAGACTGAGGGGTGGGCACATGGCTTGCTCTTTGGGCTGGTTTGTCCCTTAACAGCTCTTCGGTGTTCAAATGACAGCTGCTGTTTCCATGGTCCTTCCTTTCAGGCAAAGCCGAAGGGCCTTTGCCTGTGTGATCTGTAGTACCCAGGCCAGCCGGAGCAGGCAGAGTCCAGAGGCACCTGTGGGAAGGTGGCATCCATCAGCTGAATGACCTCACTTCTTGGGCCTCAGTTTCTTTGTCTGGAAAGCGGGGTTCGTGATGGTTCCTCTCTCCTGGGAGCGGGCTGAGCATTCGAATGAGCTAATCCTTGTGAAATATTAGACCTGTGCATTTTGTATAGCCCTGGGTCAGGACTCTGAAGATCAGTTGTTAATTTCTCTTTCCTTAAAGAAAAGGAATTCATGATTGTTAATATAAGTAACGCCTCATTTTAGCACAGACACTCATTGAGCACCTGTCAGTGTACTTTGAGCTCTGGGGATGCAGCTGGAACCAGCTGGTGAACCAGGTCCTGAAATGCTGGTGGGAGCCCGTTCCTGCTGTTTCTCCGTGGGAATGGTGACTGGCCATGAGAGTTTTTTTATGCTCATTCAGCCTATGATGGTGGGAAATTGGGAGCAAAAAAGGCCCAACAGTATCGAATTGACTAGACAATGTGTCCAGACAACCAACTACGAAGTAACTACTCAGAGTGATCTAGAAGAGAATTGAATGACCCAGAAAGCCTATGCAAGACCTGTTAGGGCCCAGACCAAGTGGACGTGTGAGCCCATCTTATTCCAAACAGTTGTATTTTCATAGTAAAAAGCCTGGAAAAATGTACAGCTTCGAACCCCACATGTGGGTTGTCTCCCCACATAATTCTTTATTCGTTTTGGCTCATTTGGGGATTATGTTTATAACCAGGAAGACAGATTTCTCCAGAGCTCAGCTCTGGGCTGCCCAAATGCTTTCAGAGTTATTTGGGGATAATGGCCCTCGCTAGGTACACGGATTGAAATCCTCTGGTAAAAAGTCCAGTTCATTGTGGGTGAGGGCAGAGGATGGCCTCGTGGACAGTTCCAGATTTGGAGTTTTCAAAGGTAGTGCGGGCAGAAAACGCTGGGCATGGCGTGGAACCCTGTGTCTCTCCGGTGTTTGCATTTGGTTCAGAGCCACATCTGCCAAGCTTTCGCCCGATTTGAATGAAAATGCCGAAATTACAGGCCCCTCAGCTGCAGAAAGAAATGGGGATGTCGGCTAACCCTTAATTTACTGGGATTGCCAACCGCATACTGTAATTAAGCCCTTATTGTTAGAGCTTTGGGAAAATGCAAGCCAATAATGAGATATTTATAGTCCATTAACCATAATCTGAATAAAGAAAAAAATTACCCTGCCTCCGAGGCAAAATGGCACTAGAGAGAAAAGGCTCCTGCTTCCAGGTACATATGGGTTCCTGTTAGTATTGGCAGTGAAGTCCCTGCTAGATGCTGGGGATTTTCCCCTTTGGAGTCACCCTCACCTTGAACAGGGAGCTGGGTGGCCCTTTCGGTTTCACCTGCTGCTGGATGTTTATAACACAGTAAGAGCTGATGTTTGTGGAGAGTCACTGTGTGTCGTGCCCCAGGGACTTATGTCTAAAATCTGACCACATGGTCCCAGCAGTCCTTGAGGGCAGATACTGCCCTTTAGCATCCCTGCTTCACAGGTAGGGAAACTGAGGCCTCAGAGGTGGACTGGCTTGAAGTCGCATAGGGAGGAGGGCAGGAGCGGGCCCTGAGCCGGGCCTGTCTCCTCCAGAGCCCACTGCCCGGGGATAGTGGGGTTGGGAAGGTGTGGCCATGGCTTTTGGCTGTCAGGTCAGTAGTGGACACTACGGTGCTTGTATCTGGGGCTGGGGCCGAGGTGACGGATGGAGCGATTTCTGGCTTTCTGGATCCTTGAGGTTAACTCTGTGTCTGACAGCATGCCGGGTGCTGGGGACCCAGCGGGGACTGAGATGGACAGAGGTCAGCAGAATGGTTAAATGAGCAGTGACATTCTGAAGATGGAGAAGTGCAGTGAAAATGATGGGGAGAGTGAGAGAGTGGCTGGGCAGGGGCTGCTTCAGACGGGGTGGTCAGGGCGGGCCTGCAATGGAGCCAGCCCCTTGCAGACCCCAGAGAAGGGTGTCCCAGGCAGAGGGCTCTACAGGTGCCCCCTTCAGATATGGAAAGGGACCTGAGTCGAAGGCAAGACCACTGGGGCCATGGGGGTCAGGAAACTGCCTTTCAGATGCCTATTTTTCCTAAGTTTTTGTTTGTGTTTTTTTTTTTTTTTGCGGTACGCGGGCCTCTCACTGCTGTGGCCTCTCCCGTTGCGGAGCACAGGCTCCGGACGCGCAGGCTCAGCGGCCATGGCTCACGGGCCCAGCCGCTCCGCGGCATGTGGGATCTTCCCGACCGGGGCACGAACCCATGTCCCCTGCATTGGCAGGCGGACTCTCAACTACGGCGCCACCAGGGAAGCCCCCTAAGTTTTAATTATATAAGTAGAACACTGAAGACTGAGTTCTCGGAAAAAGGGAAACCATGACAGATGAGGAAGGATACATTGCCCACCCTGTCCCTTCCTTCCAGCTCCACGTGGAAGCACCATTGTCAGTTTGGCATATATCCTGTCAGAGCCCTCTCGTGTTTACGTACATATGGACACGCTGGTACCTATAGAAAATACACAGCACTATTCGGGGTTGCTTCTTTTGGGGGTACATCTTCTTTCCAGAACTGGGACTACCCTGTTTATATCGTTCAGAAACTTGTTTTCCAACCACGCAGCACATCCTAGGGGTCCTGCTGTGTCGAAATGTTTGTAACTGCTGCTTGGAGCTTCCTGACCCTCCCAGAGCGGTAAGAATGGAGGTGGGGGGCCAGCAGGAGTCACTGCGGCTGTCCCAGTGAGAGAGGACAGTGCTGTCTCACGTGCTGCTTGCCAGGATCCATGCTGGGACCTGGGTACAAGGCGCCTCACCTACTTCGAGGCCAGTGCTTGATCTCCGTCTACTGACGAGGAAACTGAGTCACAGAGGTTTGCCCAAGTGGCCAGACTTGAACCCAGAGCCTCGGCCTTCATGGGTGGCCCCCTTCCCCCAGGCCGGCTGGCCTGTACCTGAAGTAGCATCCTCACCCCTGGCTCCTTTGGATTTTCCAGCCTCCCTTTTCCCCTTGGCCCCAGCTTCACAGGGTCCAGTTTTCCCTCCCTCTGCACTGCATTTGTACCTCAGAAGTTTCTGGAACAAAGCCGGGTGTTGAGGAATAAGTGAAGCCCTTGTGGGGATTCTTGCAGTGCCCATTCGGGTGCCCGGTGCCACGGCTCAGCTGCTCGAGTTGCCTCCTCTGGTGGCGACTGGGGGGCGGCTCTGGTCTTCCTGTCACACTGAATGGACTTTCCATGCCCTTGACATACTCACCATGTGCTAGGCACTGAGTGCTGTCTGTACGTCCCCTCAGCTTGGCCCCATTTTACAGATGAGGCAGTTGAGGGGCAGAAATGGGGCAGGCGGTGGGGGTGAGGCTCTGAGCCCCATCCTTACCCACTTGTTCACTCTACCTGAGAGGCCCTAGAGGTCCTTCTCTGAGGAGGCACTTTCCAGTGAGAAGGGAGTGGAGGCATGTGGGAGACGGCGGCCCCATAGGGAGCCTTGGGGTGGGAATGGTGGTCAGGGAATGCTTCTTGGAGGAGGCAGTAGGTCTTTCTGTCTAGACGAGGACAGGCAGCAGCTGCCTGGAAGCAGGTAGGTGACTGCTACACGAGGACCTTTGTGCCCATCCTGCCTGGCTGTGGGCCCCGGCTCGAGGCTCGTGTCCTGTTATACAGGGTGCTTTCTTGTTGTCACGGCTGCATAGTACTCCATGGTACAAAGCCACCTTTGTTCACCAGCCTCTTGGTGATGATGGATGCTCAGGCTGTGTCTAGTCACCCACTCCCAGGATTTGCACGTGGACATGGGACACCTGTGTGGAACACGTGTCTACACAGAGGAGGACATGGGGAGATGGATGGCCAGCACTGGGTGTGTGGCCCTCCCCTCCCTGGGTGTGGAGGCCAGGATGCTGCCCGGCAGCTGTTCACCTGGGTTGAATGAGTGGACTTGGGATTGGCCAAAGAGTCCATCCCAGGGCTCCCACATCAGCGTGTCCTCGCCGCACTTCACCCGTCCCGACCCCTCCCACGACCTGGACCAGTGCAGCTGCCTCTGCCCTGGTCCCCTGGCACCCGCCCTGCCTCCCCCACCGCCCACAGTGTCCACAGGGTACCTGTGAACACCTGAGTCTGGGCATGTCCCTCTTCTGCCCACCACGCTCTGCGGCCCCCACACTTGGGCTAAAAGTCCAAGTCCTCCACTGGCCCCCCAACACCCCCGCCCTCGCCTGCTCCCACTGTCCCCCAAGCTCATCCCGCCGGCCACACAGCCTCCTGGCCGCCCCTGAACCCCCCAGACTCACGCCTACTCGGGGCCTTTCTCTTCCTTCCTCCACATCTCCTCTTTGTCCAGAGTTCTCCACACCCTACCCCTCTCTCCTTGGGTCCCTGCTCAAACCACACCCCTCTGAGAGGCCGTCCCTCACCTACCCTGGTTCACACAGGGCCCTGGCACTCAGACCGTGTGCCTAGATGTGTTTTCTTCAGAGCTCATCTTAGGACCTGAAACTGTTTTGTGTGTTGTTTCCTCCTCCCCCCGGCAGACGGCAGGTCCACAAGGGCAGGGATCTTCGAGCGTTCCTCGCCATTCTGGCACAGGGTAGGAGCATGCATATTTGTTCCGTGAAGGTACCTTAAGACCAAACTTGGATTAATTTCACTGCACAGACGTCCACTGAGAAGGGGACCAGCGGACAGCCCTGTGACTTGCCTTTGGGGGCTCACAGCCTACCTGGGTTGTGTGGGACTGAGAATAGAAGAGGGTTTTGGGGTGCTCCAGGGGGGACAGAAGCAAGTGTATCCTTTTTACGGGGAGGGCTGTGATTTGCCCTTTGGGCACAGGGTAATAACAGTAACAGGCTAAGACCTCGGGACCGGCCAGGCATGGCTGTCTCTCTGGACCGGCTTCCTGGCCGTGAGATGGGGCCGAGCAGGGCCCCCTCCCTGGGCTGAGGTGACTGAGGCCCTGCACAGCTTCCAGTGAGCCATCCCTTCTGACTCTTGCTTCTTGCCTGGGTACCAGGCAGCCACTCTGTCCGGGCGCTGGCACACTCTCTCAATGGGGACCCGAGGTCTGAAGGCAGCTTCCCTCCCACCCCCACCCCCCTGCCCGAGGATACCCAGGTGCCTGCTTGGACCAAGAACCAAGGAAAGGAAGCTGCTGGGGTCATCGCTTCTGAGTCCTGGCAGCCCATTAGTGTCCGTCACGGGGAGATGCCCAGTGCCAGACCCCTCCCCAGACCAACTTGAAACTCCCAGGGGGATTCCAGTCAAATGCCACAGCATGGAGAACCATGCTCTGTTTGTTCTGGGAGACCTCCTTTGCCTAAACTTGAACCCGCTTGGATCACAGACCCATAGCGTGTGGACAGGTGGCCAGCAGAGCTGCCCAGGGCCCCGATGACACCCTCATGCCCAGACGGAGGAGGAGGATGAGGCACCCTGGAGGCTCTGCCCCATGACACGTTTTCCCAGCCATAAGAGTCTCTAGGGACTGGCAGGCCAGCAGGCAAGCACAGCAGGCAGGAACAGTCCCAGCTGGGGTTACGTCTGCTTGCCGGGTGATACGCCCTGGCACAGCCAGGCCAGCCCTGGAGGAAGCCCCGGGGTGGGCTGGGGACACAGCCCCTACTGTCCCAGCCACGGGGCCTCTGTCTTCTGTGCTCATGGCCAGGATCCTTCTGGAGGGTCACAGCCTGCTTGCCTACAACGCCGTCAGCAGGCCCTGCAGCCAGGGAGCCAGTGGCTTTGAGGATGATACCCTCAGAGTTGTTCTTTTCTGGCTGGTGGGGCGATGGAGTCCCAGGGATCTATAAATCAAGATCAGGGCCTGTGACCAGGGGCTGTGAGCCGCCCACTCAGCTTGAGAGAGGCTGCCTGTGGTTTGGGCTGACACGTCTCCTCATCTTGCAACACTTCCCCTCGTCTAGGCGGAAGCCATTCAGGAGGAAGCCTGGCTCCAGCGGCTTGTGCCCTAGTGGCATCTCCCGGTGGCACCGCCTGGCACAGGTTGACAGCGAGCTCACAGCAGGCCACTTTCTGAGGTGGGGAGGCCCCCACCTGGAATACGCTCCTGGCAAAAGGATGTCCTAGCTTGATTTTTTTTTTTATTAATTTTTATTGGAGTGTAGCTGCTTTACAATGTTGTGTTAGTTTCTGCTGTACAGCAAAATGAATCAGCTATACATATACATATATCCCCTCTTTTTGGATTTCCTTCCCATTTAGGTCACCACGGTGCATTAAGTAGAGTTAACATAGTGCTATACAGTATGTTCTCATTAGTTATCTATTTTATACATAGTATCAATAGTGTATATGTGTCAATCCCAATCTCCCAATTCCTCCCACCCTCCCCTTCCCCCTTGGTATCCATACATTTGTTCTCTACATCTCTGTCTCTATTTCTGCTTTGCAAATATCTGTGCTATATTTCTGGATTCCACATATATGCATTAATATACGATATTTGTTTTTCTCTTTCTGACTTACTTCACTCTGTGTGACAGTCTCTAGATCCATCTAGCTTGATTTTTAATTACAAGAGTTCTTGGACTGTTTACTCGCTGTAAAATACAGTTCTCTCCTATAGGAAGAGTAAGGTGGAGGTTCGTCTTGCCCTTTGCTTGGGACCACCTTCATCAGCTTGTGGCTCTTCTCAGATCCTCTTTCTTTATTTTTTTAATGTGTGAATGCCCCCCCCCACATTAAATGCCAGGGTTAAGTCTGTCTTTTTGTTTGGTTTTGGTTTTGTGTTCTTTTTTTTTTTTTTGACTGTGCTGTGCAGCTTGCGAGATCTTAGTTCCTGAACAGGGATTGAACCCAGGCCCTGGTAGTGAGAGCTCTGAGTCCTAACCACTGGACCGCCAGGGAATTCCCAGGTCTTATCTTTGATAGTCCAAAATCTCGCTGGAATGTGTCATGCCTCATGCCAGGTTCTTTGCTATTTAGTGTCTTGAGGGGTTTTTGCCTTTGTTTTGTTTCTTTAAGACATTTTTTATTTTGGCATAATTTTAGATTTACAGAAAGTAAGCAAGCTGTAAACATACAGGAAAGTTATGGGGTTAGTACAGAGAGCTCGCATATACTCTTCACCCGTCTTTCCCTAAGGTTAACCTCTTACCTTGCCGTGGTATATTTCTCACAGCTAAGAAATTAACCTTGGCATGTTATTACTATTAACGAAAGCCAGAATTGATTCACAGTTCCACAGTTGTCCCCAATACGTCCGTTTTCTGTCCCAGGACCCCATCCAGGATCCCACATCGCATTGGGTCATCCTGTCTCCTTAGCTTCCGCCCAGCTATGACAGCGCCACAGCCTTTGCTTTTCATGACCTTGGTTTTTTTTTTTTTTTTTTTTTTTGTGGTAAGCGGGCCTCTCACTGTTGTGGCCTCTCCCGCTGCGGAGCACAGACTCCGGATGTGCAGGCTCAGCGGCCATGGCTCACAGGCCCAGCTGCTCCGCGGCACGTGGGATCTTCCCGGACCGGGGCACGAACCCGTGTCCCCTGCATCGGCAGGTGGACTCTCAACCACTGCGCCACCAGGGAAGCCCTCATGACCTTGGTATTTTATAGACTGTCCTGCAATTTGGGTTTATCTGGTATTTTCTCATGTTTTGAGTGGGGCTATGGGTTGTGGGGAAGAGGACCACAAAGATGAGGTACTCTTCTCTTCACATCCTATCCGTGGTCCATGATATCAATAAAGCTTCCCGTGGATGATGTTGACCTTGATCTTTTGGGTGAGATGGCATGTCTGTCAGCTTTCCTTGCCACAAAGTTACTTTTTTTTCTCCTTTTTGTACACTATCCCTTGGAAGCATTGAAGATTCTTTTTTTTTTTTTTGGCTGTGTTGGGTCTTCGTTGATGCGTGCGGGCTTTCTCTAGTTGCGGCGAGCAGGGGCTACTCTTCGTTGCGGTGCACAGGCTTCTCATTACGGTGGCTTCTCTTGTTGCGGAGCACGGGCTCTAGGTGCGCGGGCTTCAGTAGTTGGGGTGTGCGGGCTCAGTAGTTATGAATTCCAGGCTCTAGAGCATGGGCTCAGTAGTAGTGGCACATGGGCTTAGTTGCTCCGCTGCATGTGGGATCTTCCCGGACCAGGGATTGAACCCGTGTGCCCTACGTTGGCAGGTGGATTCTTAACCACTGTGTCACCAGGGAAGTCCGAGTGTTCTTTTTAATATAATTGTTTGAATAGGTAGTATGTCCAACATGGAACCAAGTTCAAAAATATCAGAAAGAATGGAGAGAGAGAAGCTTGCTTCCTGTCCTCCTACTTCTACAGCCACGGCTAACCACCCTCGCTCCTCTCCTGCGTCCTCCCAGTTTCTCAATGCAAGTGGAAGCAAATACGAATGTGTGTGTATCCACTTCCCTCTCCCGCCCAGCTTAACACCCTGTTGTGAACGTTGAGATTGTCACTTAACAGTATTTCTTGGAGATCTTAGTGTATCAGAACACAGAGCCTGCTCATTTTTGTGGGTTTTCTCCCCCCACCCTAGAGGTATAAAATTTACATATAGTGAACACACAAAGAGTTACCACCACAAACAATATATAGAACACTCTTATCACCCTCCCAAATCCCCTGTGTCCTTTTGCAGTCACCCCCCCGCCCCGCCCCCACTCCCTTCTATCATTTTGCCTTTTCCAGAATGTCATATAGATAGACTCATGCAGCCTTTTGAGTCTGGCTTGTTTCATTCTGCATAACACCTTTGAGAGCCATCCAGGCTGTGTGCCTTGATAGTTTGATCCTTTTTGTTGCTGAGGAGCATTTCATGGTGTGTCTGGATCACTGGCTGTTGAAGTGTTCACCCACTGAAGGCTGCTGACGGATGCTGGGTTGTCTCCAGTTCTGGGTGATTATGATCAATGCTGATATAAACATTTATCTGCACGTTTCTGTGTGCCTTATAACTGTGATGCATTTTGAGAGAATTTGAATTAATTAATTTTTAAAAATTTGGCTGTGCCACGCGTCTTGCGGAATCCTAGTTGCCCAACCAGTGATCGAACCCGGCCCCAGCAGTGAAAGAGCCAAGTCCTAACCACTGGACCACCAGGGAATTCCTTGTTCTTCTTTTTCAGAATTGTTTTGGCCAGTCTAGTTTCTTTACCTTTACATGTAAATTTTAGAATCAGCTTGTTGGTTTCTGCAAAAATGATACCTGTGCCTCGGTACATGGAGAGCTTTGCTATTAGTTGTTTTTTTTTTTTAAATAAATTTATTTATTTTTTATTTATTTATTTTTGGCTGCGTTGGGTCTTCGTTGCACGGGCTTTCTCTAGTTGTGGCGAGTGGGGGCTACTCTTCGTTGCGGTGCACGGGCTTCTCATTGCGGTGGCTCCTCTTGTTGCAGAGCACGGGCTCTAGGTGTGCGGGCTTCAGTGGTTGTGCCACACGGGCTTCAGTAGTTGTGGCTCGAGGGTTCTAGAGTGCAGGATCAGTAGTTGTGGCGCACGGGCTTAGTTGCTCCGCGGCATGTGGGATCTTCCCGGACCAGGGCTTGAAGCCGTGTGCCCTCCATTGGCAGGCGGATTCTTAACCACTGTGCCACCAGGGAAGTCCTGCTATTAGTTTTTGTAACCGTTATTATTCCCTCTAACATGGGCGCTGACCTGGACCATTGCAGTCACTTCCTGCTAGGCCCTGCACCTTCTGACTCCACTCCCTCCCCCGCACCCCACCCCAGGCTGTTCTTCCTACAGTGGTGGGAGGGAGCCTTTTAAGAAGGTGCCCCTCCTCTGCTCAGAACCCAGCATGGCTCCTAGTTCCCTCAGTGTAAAGGCTAAAGTCCTTGGGAGTTCCCTGGTGGCCTAGTGGTTAGGATTCCAGGCTTTCACTACCGTGGCCTGGGTTCAATCCCTGGTCAGGGAACTGAGATCCTGCAAGCTGCACGGTGCGGCCAAAAAAGTCCTCATTATCACCCAGAAGGCCCTGCATGATCTCCTTACCCTCCTCCCCCTGCCCCATCACCTCTCTCCCCTCACCTCCTCCTATTCCTCTCTTTCTTGCTCTGTTCCAGCCACACAGGGCCCCACACTGTTCCTCAAACATGTTAGACACAGTCCAGCCTCAGGACCTTTGCATGTGCTATTACCTCTGCCTGGAAAGCTCCTTCCCTCAGATAGCCGTGTGGCTCGTGTATCATCTCTATTGGGCCTCTGCTCAAATTGTTTCCTCCTCAAGAGGCCCTCCCTGGCCACCCTGCTAAAATGTCCCCACCCTATTACTCCATCCTCTTGCTCTGCTTATTTTTTCCTGGAAGCACTTGTCACTCCGCGTCCTTGTCCTACCTGTTTATTTGGTTTATCATCCTACCACCCAGTAGTAGGTGAGTGCCCTGATGGCACGGCCTTGCTCCTAGGTGTGTGCCAGCCCCTTGTACTGTGCCTGGCGTGTATTAGATGCTCTCGAAATCCATCTCCCTTTCTGTGTAAACTCACCCATCTGCATCTCCATCACTAAGTGGGACCCACTCAGCAAAGGTAGCAGAGTCTGTTCGGTGCCAAGCTCTGAACCCAGCTGCTACTCAGCTGGGGCCAAACAGAGCTGGTCACCACTTGGAGTTAGACTGGTTTGTGTGGGTCAGCAGAAGTTCTTTCTTTTTTTTTTTTTTTTTAAAATAAATTTATTTGTTTGTTTTTATTTTTGGCTGCGTTGGGTCTTCGTTGCTGCACGCAGGCTTTCTCTAGTTGCGGCGAGCAGGGGCTGCTCTTCGTTGTGGTGCACGGGCTTCTCATTGTCATGGCTCTCTTGTTGCGGAGCACGGGCTCTAGGCGCGCAGCCTTCAGTAGTTGTGGCTTGCAGGCTCTAGAGCGCAGGCTCAGTAGTTGTGGCACACGGGCTTAGTTGCTCCGCGGCATGTGGGATCTTCCTGGGTCGGGGCTCGAACCCGTGTCCCTTGCATTGGCAGGCAGATTCTTAACCACTGTGCCACCAGGGAAGCCCAGCGGTTCTTTTGTTTGTTTGTTTTTGGGCTGCTCTGGGTCTTCGTTGCTGCATGTGAGCTTTCTCTAGTTGCGGTGAGCGGGGGCTACTCTTCGTTGTGGTGCGCAGGCTTCTCATTGCGGTGGCTTCTCTTGTTTTGGAGCACAGGCTCTAGGCACGCGGGCTTCAGTAGTTGTGGCTCTTGGGCTCTAGAGCACAGGCTCAGTAGTTGTGGCACATGGGCTTAGTTGCCCTGCGACATGTGGGATCTTCCCAGACCAGGGATCAAACCCATGTCCCCTGCATTGGCAGGCAGATTCTTAACCACTGCACCACCAGGGAAGTCCCTCAGCAGCAGTTTTTTATCTTAAAGCTTTTTAAGATGGACTTTTCCCCTTGTTGGTACATAGGTGGCTCTTGTGCTTTTTGTTCTAAAATGACATCTTTACTGAGATATAATTCACAGACCATAAAATTCATCCTTTTAAAGTGTACTATCCGACTGATTTTAGTGTATTCAGAGTTGTGCAGTGATCACCAGTATCTAATTTCGGAACATTTTCATGTCCCCAAAAGAAACTGTGCCCATTAGGCAGTCAAGTCACTCTCCAACCCCAGCTCCTGGCAGCTGCTCATCTACTTTCTGTCTATGAATTTGTCTGCTCTGGACATTTCGTATGAATGAAATCATATGCTCTGTAGCTGTTTGTGTCTGGCTGCTTTCACTTTGCATTAATGTGTTCAAGGTTCATCCTTGGTATAGCATCTATCAGAACTTCATTCCTTTTTATGGCTGCATAACATTCCACTCTATGGTTATGCCACCTTATGTTTATCCAGTCCTCACCTGATGGACATGTGGGGTGTTTCCACTTCTTGGCTATTAGGAATAATGCTGCTGTGAACATTTTTGGACAAAGTTTTGTGGGTGCATATGCATTCATTTCTTCTGGGTATGTACCTAGGAGTGGAATTGCTGAGTCATATGGTAATCCTTGTGTTGAACCTTGAGAAACCCCCAGACAGTTTTCCATAGTGACTGCATCATTTTATTCTCTCACCAGCATTGTAGGAGAGTGCTGGTTTCTCCACATCCTCATGAACACTTGTTATTATCTGTCTTTTTGAATACAGCTTCCTAGTGGGTGTGAAGTGGTATTTTGCTCATCGTGGGTTTTTTTTTTTTCTTATTTTCCTAATGGCTAGCGGTAAGCTTTTCATGTGCTTATTGTCCATTTGTATATCTTCTACAGAGAAATGTCTATTCAAATCCTTTGTCCATTTAAAAAAAACATTTATTTATTTATTTATTTATGGCTGTGTTGGGTCTTTGTTGCTGCACTCGAGCTTTCTCTAGTTGCGGTGAGTGGGGGTTATTCTTCATTGTGGCACGTGGGCTTCTCATTGCGGTGGCTTCTCTTGTTGCGGAGCATGGGCTCTAGGTGCACAGGCTCCAGTAGTTGTGGCACGCGGGCTCAGTAATTGTGGCTTGTGGGCTCCAGAGCACAGGCTCAGTAGTTGTGGCGCACGGGCCTAGTTGTTCTGTGGTGTGTGGTATCTCCCCGGACCAGGGCTTGAACCTGCATCCCCTGCATTGGCAGGTGGATTCTTAACCCCTGCGCCACCAGGGAGGTCCCCCTTTGTCCATTTTTAAATTGGGTTATTTGTCTTTTCATTTGTTGGTTTGCAAAAGTTCTTTACATCTGGCATCAAGAACAGCCCTTTATGAGATAAATGATTTGCAGATATTTTCTCCCATTATGTGGGTTGTCTTTGCACTTTCTTGTGTCCTTTGAAGCAGAAAAGTTTTAAATTTTGATGAACTCCTGTCTTTTCTTTCTTTTTTCACCTATGCTTTTGGTGTCATATCCAAGAAGCCATTGACCAATCCATGAAGATTTACTCCTATATTTTCTTTTATTTATTTATTTTTAAAAATTTTTATTTATTTATTTTTTTTGCGTTATGCGGGCCTCTCACTGTTGTGGCCTCTCCCATTGTGGAGCACAGGCTCCGGACGCGCAGGCTCAGCGGCCATGGCTCACGGGCCTAGCTGCTCCGTGGCATGTGGGATTTACCCGGACCAGGCCACGAACCCGTGTCCCCTGCATCAGCAGGCGGACTCTCAACCACTGTGCCACCAGGGAAGCCCGTATATTTTCTTTTAAATATTTTGTAGTTTTAGCTCTTACATTGAGGTCTCTGATCCAGTTTGAATTAACTTTTATGTATGGTGTGGGGTAGAAGTCCAATGTCATACATTGGCTTGTAGCTATCCAGTTGTCCCAGCACCAGTTGTTGAACATTCTTTACTCATTGAATAGTTTTGGCACCTTGGGTTAAAAATCAGTTGGGGAATTACCTGGCAGTCCAGCGGTTAGAGCTCCACGCTTCCACTGCAGGGGGGCATGGGTTCGATCCCTGCTTGGGGAACTAAGATCTCGTATGCCACAGCACAGCCAAAAAAATAAAATAAATCAGTTGGCCATAAATGCAAGAGTATATTTCTGGACTCTCAAATCTATTCCAGTGATGTTTATGTCTACCCAAATTCTAGTACCCCACAGTCTTCATTTCTGTACCTTTGCAGTAAGTTTTGAAATTGGGTAGCGTGAGTCTTCCAACTGTGTTCTTCTTTTTCAAGCTTGTTTTGGCTATCCTGAGTTCTTTGCATTTCCATATGAATTTTAGGGTCAGCTTATCACTTATTGCAAAAAATGCTGTTGAGATTTTGAGGAGGATTGCATTGAATCTCTAGATCAATTCGGGGAGTACTGCTATCTTAACAGTATTAAGTCTTCCAGGGAGGAGGGATAAATTAGGAGATTGGGATTAACATATACATACTACTATATATAAGATAGATAACTAATAAGGACTGTATAGATAACTGTATAGGGCAGGGAACTCTACCCAATGCTCTGTAATGACCTATATGGGAAAAGAATCTAAAAAGAGAGCGGATATATGTATATGTATATGTATAACTGATTCACTGCTGTACGCCTGAAACTAACACAACATTGTAAATCAACGAGAATTAAAAAAAAAAAAAAAGTCTTCCAATCTGTGAACACAAGCTGTCTTTTCGTTTATTAGGGCTTTCATTTATTTCAACAGTGTTTTTTAGTTTTCAATGTAAACGTTTTGTGCTTCCTTTGTTAAACTTATTTCTAAGTATTTTATTCTTTTCGATGCTATTATAAATGAAATTGTGCCCTTAATTTCATTTTCAGGTTGTTCACTGCTGGTATGTAACAATGTAACTGATTTTTGTATATTGATCTTGTATCCTGCAACCTTGCTAAATTTATTACCTCTAATTTTAAAAAATTTTGCAATTTCCCAGCGTCTTCTATAGATGTGGTCATGTCATCTGTGAATGGTTTTCCTTCTTCCTTTGGATGCCTTGTTTCTTTTTCTCCCTGACTGCTCTGGCTGGACCCTCCAGTACAATGTTGAGTAGAAATGAGAGTGGGCATCCTTGTGTTGTTCCTGATCTTAGAGGGAAAACTTTGAGTGTTTCGCCGTTAAGTATGATGTTAACTGTGGGTTTTGTGTAGATGTCCTTTATCAAGGTGAGAAAGTTCCCTTCTATTCATAATTTGTTGACTGTTTTTATCATGAAAGGGTGTTGGATTTTTATCAAATGCTTTTTCTGCATCTGTTGAGATAATCATACAGTTTTGTCACTTACTGTATTAATATGGTGTATTGTATTTGATTGATTTTTCCCAATTTTGGACCAACATTGCATTCCTGGAATAAATATCACTTGACTATTGCACATAATTTTTTTTTTTTATTTGGATGCACTGCACGGCTTGTGGGATCTTAGTTCCCGACGAGGGATTGAACCTGGGCCCCCAGTAGCGAGAACGTGGAGTCCTAACACTGGACCACCAGGGAATTCCTGCGCATAATTTTTTTTTATGTTGTTGGGTTTGGTTTAATAGTTTTTGTTGTTGATTTGTGTGTGTGTGTCTTTGTTCATAAAAGATGATGGATTTGTGGTTTTCTTGTGATATTTTTCTCTGGCTTTGGTATCAGGGTAACGCTGACCTCATAGAATGAGTTAGAAAGTGTCCTGGTTCGGGCTTCCCTGGTGGTGCACTGGTTGAGAGTCCGCCTGCTGATGCAGGGGACACAGGTTCGTGCCCCGGTCCGGGGGGATCCCGCATGCCGCGGAGCGGCTGGGCCCGTGGGCCATGGGCCGCTGGGCCTGCACGTCTGGAGCCTGTGCTCCACAGCGGGAGATGCCACAGAGGTGAGAGACCCGCATACCGCAAAAACAAAAACAAAAACAAACAAACAAAAAAAGTGTCCTGGTTTAGGGGAAGAGTTTGTGAAAGACTGGTATTAATTCTTTCCATGTTTGTTAGAATTTACCTGTGAAGCCACTTGAGCCAGGCTTTTCTTTGTGGGAAGATTTTTTAAAATTAATTAATTTTATTTTTGGCTGTGTTAGGTCCCTGTTGCTGTGCGTGGGTTTTCTTTTAGTTGCAGTGAGTGGGGTCTACTCTTTGTTGCGGTGTGCGGTCTTCTCATCGCAGTGGCTTCCCTTGTTGCGGAGCACGGGCTCCAGGCGCGCAGGCTTCAGTAGTTGTGGCGCATGGGATTAATTGCTCTGCGGCACATGGGATCTTCCAAGACCGGGGCTGGAACCCGGGTTCCCTGCATTGGCAGGCAGATTCTTAACCACTGTGCCACCAGGGAAGCCCTGTGGGAAGATTTTTGATCAGGAATTCAATCTCTTGTTATAGGTCTATTCATTTTTTTTTTTTTTTGAGTGAGTTTCAGTAGTTTGTGTCTCTCTAGCAGTTTGTCCATTTCATATAGGTTATTTAATTTGTTCGCATAGTATTTCCTTGTAATCCTTGTTATTTCTGTAAGGGCTAGTAATATCCACTTTTTTTATTCTTAGTTTTAGTAATTTGAGTCTTCTTTCTTTTTTTCTTAGCTGATGTAGCTAAAGGTTTGTTAGTTTTGTGGATCTTTTCAAAGGACCAACTTTGATCTTACTGATTTTCTGTATTTTTCTATTCTCGATTTCATTTATATCCTCTCTGATCTTTATTGTTTTCCCTGTCTGTTCACTGTGGGTTTGGTTTGCTCTTCTTTTTCCAGATTCTTAAGTGGAAGATTAATTTTTGATTTGAAATCTTTCTTCTTTTTTTAGAAAAATTTTAAAATTGTTTTTAATTTTAAAAATTTTATGAAGCTTTATTGAGGTATAATTGATATATAGAAATCTGCAATCTCCTTCTTTAATATATAGGAGCTTACATCTATAAATTTCTCTCTGACCTGCTTTAGTTGTATCCTATAAGATTTGGTATGTTGTACTTTAATTTTCATTCATCTTAAAGTATTTTTCTAATTTCCCTTGTTATTTCTTCTTTGACTCATTCGCTGTTCAGGAATGTATTGTTTAATTTCCACATGTTTGTGAATGTCTCAAACTTTCCTTCTGTTACTGTTTTCTAACTTGACTCCATTGTGGTCAGAGAACATACTTCGTATGATTTCATTCAGTCCTTTCACAGTTAATCGGTCTTGTCTTATGACCTCAAATATGGCCTATCCTGGAGAGAATGTTCCATGTGCCCTTGATAAGAATGTGTATTCTGTTCTTGCTGGGTGGAGTGCTCTATACATGCCTTTAGGTCTTGTTGGTTTATGGTGGTGTTCACGTTTTCTGTTTCCTTGTTGATCTTTTGTCCAGTGTTCTATCATTTTTTTTGTTTTTCTTTTTTGGCTGCGTCATGCGGCTTGCGGGATCTTAGTTCCCTGACTGGGGATTGAACCCAGGCCCCACGCAGTGAAAACGTGGAGCCCTAACCAATGGACCGCCAGGGAAGTCCCTATCCATTATTGAAGGTGGGGTATTGATGTCTCCAACTATTATCGTTGACTCGGCTCTATTTCCCTTGCCCTGTGCTTTCTTTACGGCTGTGTAGTATTCCTCAGTCCCACTAAATCCAGTCACTCTCCTGCATGAGTTTTTTTTTGTTTTTTAAGTAGAAGTATAGTTGATTTACAATGTTGTGTTAGTTTCAGATGTACAGCAAAGTGATTCAGTTATACATATAGTATATATTCTTTTTCAGATTCTTTTCCATTAGAGGTTATTACAAGATATTGAATATAGTTCCCTGTTCCTTGTTGTTTATCTGTTTCCTATAGTAGTGTGTGTATGTTAATCCCAAACTCCTAATTTATCCCCCCCACCCTGACCCCTCTTTCCTCTTTGGTAACCATAAGATTGTTTTCTGAATGAGCTTTTAGATTGTTTCCAGTTTTCTCCTCCTGACAGAGCCTTGGGGGTCGACCGGCTTGCAATCTGCTAGGCTCAGGGCTGATCCCTGGAAGGGGGCTGCTGTGTTGGAGAGGGAGCAGATATAGGATCATCTTGCCAGAGACCTTCTGGGGGTACCAAGGAGGGTCTGTGGTGCCAGGGGGTGACACCCCCCCTCCATCCCCATCACCCTTGTGAACTGTCCTGTGGAACAGGGCCCTACGTGTGCCAGGCATTGGGCTTCACGTGACTTGTCCTAGTCCTGCCAGTGACCTGACGGGGTGGGCACTGTTATTAGGTCAATTTTACAGATGGAGAAACTGAGGCTCGGGGAAGTCCTGACCTTCACCCAGGTCCCACAGCAAGGCTGTGGCTGAGCTGTCTGGCTGCAGACTGTGCTCTGCACCACCACGCTTGGCTCTCCTGTCTCCACAGGCAGCCGTGACTGACTGTCCTGCCTTCAGCATTCAGGGCTCCTTTCCATCTTCATTTCCGGATGTGTGGTATAGTGACTGGGATGGTGCCTGACAGTGGGGACAGGAACGAGTCCAGCTGGATGGGTGCCTCAGTGGTTGGGGAAGAGGGGTGTGCTGTTAGCTGTGAGGCTTTGGTCTAGGTGACCTAACCTCTCTCGCCTCAGTTTCCCCATCTGAGAAACGGCGTGGGTGAGAGCGTCCGTGAGAGTGAAACAGGGACTTGCGTGTGCAGAGGCCAGCTCAGGACCTGCATGTCATACCCCAGAGATGCCAGCCGGGCTTGCTGTTTGCTCCTCAGCAGGCATTTACTGAGCACTTGCTGTGTGCCAGACACCGGCACTGAACAAAGCAGACAAGCATCCCTGTCCTCATGGGGCTGACGGTCTGCGGGGGGTGCGGGGGGGAACCAGTGAGCAGGAAGGAAGCATGGAGGGGGTGCAGAGCCCGGCCTGGGGAAGCGGTGAGGGCAGCCTCTCCCAGGAGGTGCCGTCCGGCCAGTGTCCAAAGGAAGAGTGGAGGGCGCTCTGGCGTGTCTGGTGGCAGAGCAGCCCAGATGGAGGCCTCAGCCAGCAGGGCCTTGAGGTGGGAGAGGAGGGAATGGTAGGGAGCAATGGGGCGCTGGTTCAGGCAGGGCCTTGTGGGCTGCGGGGAGGACACAGATTTTGTCCCAGGGTGTGTGGGAAGCTACAGGTGGGTTTTCAGCACGTGCGCAGCGTGATCTGACTGGCGGTTTGAAAAACTCTCCCTGGCTGCTGGGCTAAGAACATACGGGGCCGGGAGAGGGAGACGTGGGTGGGGGAGTGTGGCTGTGACCCAGGGGACTTAGCCTAAGGATGTTGGGACCAAGCAGGAGAGAAGGGGATGCATCTGGGTCTGTTGAAGGCAGGGGCGACAGGATTTGCTGAGAGGTGGGCCCTAGGAGGTGGGAAAGAGACCACCCAGGGAAGGGCGGGAAGCCTGTCCTGTGTTGTGTGTCCCTGTGCCCCTGGTCTGCCTTGAGGGTTCCTCACAGTGTGACACCCCATCATGCTGGCAGAGGCTCTGGGAAGGAGACGGGGTGCGGAGGGGTGCACTTATCCCCAGAGGCCAATGCCCACCCACTTGCTTGAAGGAAGCCTGCAAGGAGGAAGGCTCTGGAATGCTGGCAGTGGGCTGGGGCGCTGCCTGGCTTTCCTTTCCACGTATTTACCAACACCCTGCCCCTGCGTTCACCTGGGCCCCTCTGGGTGGCGACGTACACAGAGCTAGAAATCCACATGTGGCTGACCACCGTCCAGGGGCTACAGGTTCGCGGGGAGCGCCCACCACCTCCCCAGCACCTGCGATGTCTCCTCCCTCCCCCAGCACATCCCATTTTACGGGTGAGGACACCGAGCCCAGAACATGAGTGACTTTGCTGCCAAGGTCGCACGGCCAACACTGCACAAGTCAGGCCACCTGCTGCCGTGTAGAGCCGTGAGGAGGTGTCAGAGGGACGCCCGTGAGGGTGGAGTTGAGAGCTCAGCTCCCCCCAAACTGGTGGTTTCCCCATCACCCTTGAAAATGTGGCTTGGCTGACCAGTTGCTTTGGAGCCTCAGTACAAATGGAAAGTTATGAATTAGTGGGAATTCCCTGGTGGTCCAGTGGTTAGGACTCTGTGCTTCCGCTGCCCAGGGCCCCCACAAGCCGCACGGTGTGGCCGGAAGAAAAAAAAAAGTTAAAGTTACAAATTAGTATTTGCCTGTTATAAAAGTTATTTAAAAAGTTATAAAAGACTAAAATCCAAATCACATTGGAGACTGTAAGAAACAGAAGGTTTTCCATTCTCACTCCATAGACGACCTCCATGAAGGGCTCAGGGTGTCACCTCCAAACTTACTGTCCCTACACAGGCAGGAAAAAAAATGGAGGACACAAACGGTTCTGCATGTCACGCTTTGCTTTCAGCACTACGGCCTGGATTGCTCCCTGGGCCAGTTCCAAGCTTGATTTAGCCAATTGCCTGCTGACGGACCTCTAGGTTGTTAATGGGTTTCACTCTGGAAAGTACTGCCGCAGGGAGTGGCCGTCCTTGCAGACCCACTCAGGAGAATGAGAACCCGGTGACGTGGGGCAGGAAGGGTCAGAAGAGGACAGTCAGGCCTCTCAGAGGAGGTGGCATCTGAGTTGAGTCCTGAGTGACCAGAGGAAGCCAGGATTATGGAAAGGCTCCAGGGAGAAGGTCATTCCAGGCAGAGAATGAGCGTGTGCAAAGGCCCTGATGCAGGAATTGCTTTGGCCTGCTTGCGGTACCTTGACCACCAGTGTGGCCAGAGGGAGTGTGCGAAGTGAAGGTGGGGGTGAGGGAAGGGAGGTGATGGGGTGAGTGCCCAGGGCCTCGGAAGCCACAGGGAGCACTTTGGAGCAGAGGAGGGATGTGATCTCATATTGTGTTGGGTTTTTCTTCGATTGCATGGGGCAAATGGTCTCTTTTGGGCACCGTGGTAAGAACTTTTGCAAACCTTCCACTCTACCTCACCTCACTTAACAAATGAGGAATCTGAGGCACAAAGATGTCACCCCACCTGCACAGGTTGTCCAGAAAGGATTCCAGCCGGGGTCTGAAAGGCCCGGAGCCAGGGCTGCTGTATGCTGTGGGCCACTTCCTGCTTTTGCTCCTGGCCTGGCTGGCAGATGAGACCACAGAGCAAGTGACACTATGGCTGAGTGCCTGGCGAACCTGCAGGATTCCTGAGCAGGGAGGAGCCTGCTGGGAATTTTGTGAAGGGTGACACCTGGAAGTGAGATTATGAAAGCCGGCGGGGGGGCACCCACAACCTATCCCATCGTCCCATCGTCATCCGAGCCTCAGTCTCCTCATCTGTACAATGGCAGGTTTGGTCCTTCGTCCCACAAGCATTGGTCCCCTGCCTCGTGCCAGGCAGAGGACCCTTTCCCCGTGAGGCTGCCACTCTTCTAGTGGGTGGGTAGGTGGGAAGGGATAAACCACAGCCATGTGAACAAATCAGTAAACTAGAAGGTGGCGGTTATGAGTAGAAGTGAGAATTGAGCAGGATGGTGGGTGACAGCGGGGAGCTGCTCCATATCAAGGGGTGGGTGCAGGGAGGAGACCGTTTGGCCAGGAGTTGCCAGCTGGCCTTGTGAATGCTGCAGGGAGAGGGTTCCAGGTCTAGGGAGCAGCCTGTGCAAAGGCCCTGAGGCACACTGTGCCTGGTGTGTTTGGAGAACATGGAGGAGGAGGCCAGTGTGGCAGGAACTAAGTGATTGAGGGGAAAAAAGGAGGAGGTGAGGGCAGGGGGGTGACTGGGAAGATCACGCAGGGCAGGTCACATGGGCCGCAGGGAGGACTTGAGCTTTTTTTTTTTTCCCCTTGGCCAAACTTCATGGCATGCAGGGCCTTAGTTCCCCAGTCAGGGATCAAACCCGTGCCCCCTGCAGTGGAAGTGCAGGGTCTTAACCACTGGACCACCAGGCAAGTCCTCAGGACTTGGGCTTTTAACCTGAGTGAGGTAGTAGCCCTGGGAGGGCTCTGAACAGAGGGGGTCATGCCCTGACTTGTGTTGGGCAGCCTGAGAGGCAGCCACTGCACTGGTCCAGGCAAGCGCTGGTGGGCCAGGCTAAAGGCCTTGGATGTGGAGAAAAGTAGGCCCATTCAGGCTCCATTTGTAGGTGGAACCTGCAGGACTTGCCCCTTGGCGGGGTGGGGGATGGGAGACACGAGGAGCCCCTGGTCTGTGGTCTGAGTCAGGGGCATAATCACCGTACCTGGCCCTTGGGGGGACCACAAGGACACGGTGGCACATGCCTAGGGACACTGAGTGCAGTAACCAGGTAGCCGATGGTTACTGTTGGGTGGTATCGAGAGGGGATGTGGACAAGGCAGGGACCAGGGCAGGGACCAAGGGGGTGTGCACAGGCCGGATGTTGTGGCCTCGGAGACTGAGCGATGATGACCTCTGCTTCTGTTCTAGCAAAATTACAGAGGACGGGCTTCCCTGGTGGCGCAGTGGTTGAGAATCCGCCTGCTGATGCAGGGAACACGGGTTCGTGCCCTGGTCCGGGAGGATCCCACGTGTTGCGGAGTGGCTGGGCCCGTGAGCCGTGGCCGCTGAGCCTGCGCGTCTGGAGCCTAAAAAAAAAAAAAAAAAACTACAGAGGAGTCTTCCCAGGCAGGTGGGGGTGACTGGGGGCTCTGCCTCATTGGTGTCCCACCCAGGTTCCCATCCTGATTCTGCTCCTTCCTTGCTGAGTGGCTTTTGCAAGTCTCGAAACGGAGCCTTAGTCTACCCATCTGTGAAATGGGCGTATTGACCCTGGCATCATTCCTTTGGCGTTGCTAGAGGGTTTACTGAGATGTTACCTAAAATAGGGTTAGAGCTGGGCCGGGTGGGCGGCCAGGGTTCCCTGTATGGACTCTTGTGAGAGCCTGAGAGAGTCAGGCCAGACATGACCCTGGGGCACATGCACCTGCCCAGGGGCTCTTGCTGTGGCTGGCATTGTGTGTGGTCTCCCAGCCCCACTGAGGCTTTGGGTGACCCCTTGAGGAATTGAGGAGGAGGGGACCCCAGCGCGGGGCCCTTGCCTGGGCCCTCACAGGCTCTGGCTTCGGGCTGACTCATCCTCTGCCGGCTTTTGTGTTTGTTTTCCCTCTCCTGGGGTTTTAGTCTCCATTGTTCCTGCACCTCTACCCTCCTGGGGACTGCAAGTCAAAGTGCTCCTGGAGAGGCCTTGTGCTCCATTCAGAAGACAGTAAATAAACAGCCTGGGCTTCTGAGTGGCCCACGGTGCCACCTCCTGTTGCGCCCTTCCCCTCCCTGCCCCCTACTGCCTTTCGCGGAGCACTCATCACCTTCTAGGGAGAGGCAGCCCATTTTAGAGCCTGGAAACTGAGGCTCCAAGAGGGTGAAGTGACTTTGGCCAGGTCACGTATCCCAGTGGATGGGCGGCCTCCTCCCATCCCACAGGTGGCTGGGCCAGTGCCCAGAGGGGACAGAGACCTGCCCAGGGTGGGAGCAGATCTGGGCTTTGAAGCCAGGCCATCTGGCTCCAGTGTCCACGTTCCTCCTGTCCATTCAACATTTAATGAGCACCTGCTGTATGACAGGCCCTGTTCTAGGTGCTGGAGATCCAGTGGTGACCAGTTTAGGTGAAGAGGTCGCATCCTGACACAGGACTAGACCTCCACTGGAGGCCAAGTTGGTGGCAGTGAGAAGGGGCATGCATCTGGGAGGGAGAGGTGCAATCCACTGCATCTGCAGAGCCTGAGAGGAAGGCGGAGGGAACAGCCCTTGCAAAGGCTTGGAGGCCAGCAGTGCAGGGAAGAACCCAGAGGCTGGGGCCGGTGGGTGGGGGGCGGCTACCAGGGGGCAGCCCTGGGCGGGGGTGGGATGGGCAGGTGGGGGACCCTGTCAAACCTGGGATTGGTCATGTGACCTCTGCAGGAGGGAGGCTTGGAGGCCCAGGTCTCTGTTTTAGGAGGATGACCACATATAGCCTGAGAGGAGGATGGGTCAGAAGCCTGGGACCAGGGGTGGGCCCAATGGCTTAGAGGCCAGGGATGGTGCTGAAGTGACCATAGTTAACACTTATTGAGCACTTACTGTGTACCGGGGAGCAGAATAAACCCCAGATCCTGTTCTGGGGAGCTGACATGGGGGTGGTGAGGGGCAGACAAGAAGCAGATAAGTGACATACAAGAGGTTAGTGCTTTGGAGAAAAATGAGGCAGGGGAGGAAGATGGGGGGGTGGAGCTGTGAATGAGGGTGGGAGAAATCTCCCTAGGGAGGTGTCGTTTGAGCCAGAGCTGTGGGGTGCCAGTCATGGGCGGCCTGTTTTGCTACCTAGCTGCCCTCTGAGGTGAGAGGAGTTTCCCCATTACTAACTAGGAAACCCAGATCGGAGAGGCTGGGAAGCTGGCCCAAGGTCACACAGCATGCAGGGCCACCTCGGGGCACAGTGGCCCTTGTAGCAGCTGGGAAGAGAGAGGAGGGGGTGGGCACTTTGAGTCAGAGGGAGGGACTTGGTGACCAGTGGAGTGTGGGTGGGGTCAGGGAGGAGGAAGCTGATTACTGAGGCTTGAAAGTCGCCTCCTGATAAGTGGACAGTCAGTGTTGCGGGCAGAGCTGCTTGGGGGAGGCGGTTTCCTTCCACCACCCAGGCCAGGAGGGCCCCAAGAGTGCTCCCGCTGCTGGGTGCCAGGAAACCCTGTGGGTGGGCCTTACGGCACAGCCGGGCAGGCGCCTCCTTACGGAGCCCCTCCGAGATATCCGGGGGGCTGCTTTTCAGGGACTGTTGAGGCTGAGGGTGGGTGTTGCAGTCCGGCGGCTTCCGGATACACGTCCCAGCCCAAGTCGCAGCCTTCCCCTGCGAGGGCCCAGAGCTCTCATCACGCTGGCCCTCGTGTTCTTCTGAGGCTCGCATTGTCTGTTGTGTGTGGTGTCACCATCGTGCTCACGGTGCCTGGGCCTCCTGGACATACCCCGAGCAGTCACAGGACAGCACGTGTCAACACCAGTGGCGGAAAGCCTGGTCCTTGCCGGGGAGATGCCTGTAGCTTCCATGGCAGACATGCAGGCCCAGAGGCCGGGGGCCTTGGTGGTCAGAAGCTCAGACCCCATGGGTTTCAGTCTACACTTCTGCCGCCCCTGGTTGCCAAGTGACCGTGGGCAGTTGCCCAACCTCTGGGCCTAGTGACCTCCGTAAAATGGAGCTCACAGACCACCTTGTTGGATCTTGTCATGGTTGAATGAACCCATTTAGTGGCACGGAAAGTTCTCAGCTTTTTGCCTGGCATACGGTGAGCTCTCGACAACTGTTAGCTACTCTTAAAAAAATTTTTTTTTGGAGTCAGTAATCCATGTGGATGATGCAGAATTCAGAGATGTTCCAAAACAGTGCAGTGACTCTTCCCCCCACCCTAACCCCCTGCAACCCTGGGCTCTGTTTTGAGGCTTTTTATTTACTTACAAAACACACTGTTCCACACGTTTTGTTTTCCTCACTTAATACACCCAGAAGGAAATTCCGTGTCAGGAGATAAAAAGCTCTTTTTTGTTGTTGTTTTTGGGTGTGTGTGTGTGTGTACGTGTGTGTGTGGCTGCACAGTGACACGAATGGGCCATAATATAATTAGTCTCCCCCATGGGCTTTAAAGTTCTTTACATCTGAGCTATTACTGGGAAACTAGTAAGATTATAATGTTTTGTGGGTTTTTTTGCGGTACGCGGGCCTCTCACTGCTGTGGCCTCTCCCGTTGCGGAGCACAGGCTCCGGACGCGCAGGCTCAGCGGCCATGGCTCACGGGCCCAGCCGCTCCGCGGCATGTGGGATCCTCCCGGACCGGGGCACGAACCCGTGTCCCCTGCATCGGCAGGCGGACTCTCAACCACTGCGCCACCAGGGAAGCCCAGATTATAATGTTTTTGTGGGCAAATTTTAATGGAGTGTTCTCTCTGTGCTTTGTCCCTGAGTCTTCACGAGTGCGTGTTCCTGGACCTCCTTGTGCTTGTGAACTTGAGATTGAATTTAGATATGGTAAATTGTCCTAATCTTACATGTACACCTTCATTTTAAAAATAAATGCACTGGTCAGATCAAGATAGAGGGCGTTGTCATCACCCCACAAAGTCCCCTCCTGCCCCTTCTAGTCAGTTCCCCCAGAGGGGACCAACTGCTCTGATTTCTATCAGCAGAAACTAGTTTTGCCTGTTCAGGGTTAGGTCTGCCCTGTGACTCAGCAAGAGAAACAAGGGCATATGTCAACAAAAGGCATGGATGAGAATGTTCATAGCAGCTTTATTTGTAGTGGCCCCGAGCTGGAAAGACAACCCCTCGCTCCCCACCAAAAGCCTCATCAGCTTGCGAGCAGGTGAACAGACTGTGGACCATCCACGCAGTGGCGCACGGGTCAGCAAGGAAAAGGAACCGGCCCTGATCACACACGACAGCGTGGAGGAGCCGCATGGGTGGGACATTGGGGATTCCATTCGCATGCTGCTCCTGTCTTGTTTGGTCACTGACCAAAGCCCTCTTACCCCAATGATGTGCCTTCTTTGTCCCCACCCACACCGTCTCACGTGGTTCCTGTCAGGAGGTTGGCACTGGTGTCCCCAGCACCTCCAAGGTGCTCAGTACGTGTGAGTAATACTTGAGTGAACAAGCTTGTGACCTTGGCCAGGTCACAAATCCTTGCTGCTCCTCAGTCTCCTCATCTGCCAAGTGGGAGAATGGGAGTCACGTCCAGGGTGTCGCGCTGGTGTGAAGTACTCTGAGCAGGGCAGGTTCTTTGTCATCCTCAGGAATGTGGCTCCATGGGGAGCATCCGAGGCGTGTGGAGGGTTGACCATGCCTGCCGCCAGGGGCTGTGGGCTTTACCCCCCCCCCCCCCCCCCCCGCCCCGGGGCTTATGCGTGCCCTTGGGGCATTCTTCCCTCTGTGTGCAGTTGCCTCCTGCCTGCCTCTTGGCTCCCACCCTCACCCCTGAAGCTGCCAGAGGGGTCTTTTATTTTATTTATTTTTTATTGTTTTTATTTTTTGGCCGTGCCACGTGGCATGTGGGATCTTAGTTCCCCGACCAGGGATCCAACTCGTGTCCCCTGCATTGGAAGCGCAGAGTCTTAACCACTGGACCACCACCAGGGAAGTCCCCAGAGGGGTCTTTTAAAGCCACATACCTTTAAAAGCACACAGGGTTATGATCTGACTGTCCCTTAACAGTGACAGCAAGTGGCCTTGCTCTAAGAATGACGACCAGCCTTCTCCCCATGACCTCCAGCACCACCGTCACCCCACCCCTCTCTGGGCCCGTTCACTCGTCCACTCCAGCGCCTCACTCTGCTGCTCACAGCGGCACCCCCATAGGACCTCCAGAGCCGATCTGCCCCTGGGATGTCCCTCATCTCACAGGCCGACCTGCTGCGTGGTCACTGCCGTGTCCCTGTGCCCAGCCAGAGGAGGCGCTGCATAAGCGTGGTGGGACCGCCCACAGGCCGATGGGGCGCGACCCTCACAGTGCATGGCGTGCGGTGAGGGCGCGCCTCCTCCCTCATTCCGCCCACTGGGCTAACAGGTTCCCAGGGGTTCCGATACCCAGCCCATGCTGAGAACCAGCAGCCTCCTCTGGGGCTCTCTCTAGGGTTCCCGATACAGGTAGGGTGCCCCTGAGACACTGGTTGTCACAGTTCTGGGGAGTGGGGAGGCACCAAGAATGCTTGCCTGTATGAAACACACCTGCCCAGCGTTCTGCACAAATTTCAGATAATCCGAATGTTTATCTGGGTGCAAAACTTGTTTAAAATTCCCTGAGCCCAGAACCTTTCTCCGTTTTACATGGAACAACAAAGAATCCTTTGCCTGGCTTTGGTGATCTCTGAAAATGTTGCTTCTTTTGTGCCTGCTTGGAACCCTGCTCTTTTGCTTTCCTTTTTTTTTTTTGCCGCGCCCACGCGGCTTGCGGGATCTTAGTTCCTCCACCAGGGATCTAACCTGGGCCTTCAGCAGTGAAAACGCGGAGTCCTAACCACTGGACTGCCAGGGAATTCCCTTGCTTTCCTTTCTTAATGGTCCAGGGTGGCTCCCGGCTTTCCCACTTTGCATGAATCCAGGTGTATTAGTGTAAGTCAGTGCAGGTAGTGCCTGTGTATTTCCATAGTGAAATACATAGCATATATATATTTTTTTATTAAACAGCTTTATTGAGGGCTCATTTACATGCTAGGAAATTCACCCATTTCAAATGCAGTGATTTTTAGTAAATGTATAGTAAGTATTAGTAAACAGCACTGCAGTCCAGCTTTAGGACATTTCCATCACTCCAGAAAGCTCTCTGCTCTCAGTTTCCCACCCCTGGGGCAACCACTGATCCACTCCCCGCCTCTATCGATTTGTCTTTTTGGGACATGAAACACATCGTGTTTTGTCATTAAATATTTTCCTTTTATTTTAGTCTTTATATCATGTGTATGGCATTATATTACTTTTAAAAATGTAGGTAGGAAATGTACTGATCTGGGGATTTCCCCGGGCAGTCCAGTGGTTAAGACTCCACACTTGCACCGCAGGGGACATGGGTTCAATCCCTGGTCAGGGAACTAAGATCCTGAATGCCACACGGTGTGGCAAAAAAAAAAAAAAAAAAAAAAAATGAAGAAGAAGAATAACTGTACGGATCTCTTTTGGGTCTGGGGGTCCAAATATTTGGCAGGGAAAGGGCTCTTTGGGCATGCTGGGTCCAGAGCATAGCCAGCTGGAGGGAAATGGTTCCATTTGTCGCTAACCTTCAATCCAGCCCCTCCCCGATTCCTCTGTGGCTTCAAGACCCTCCAAGTTCAGAGCGTTCCCTGGTACCCTGCTGGGGTTGGTGTCTTTGCTGAGATCACCCAGATTGCAAGAGGGGATTGCTCCACTCCATGTGGCCACACTTCCTGCCCCCCCTGTAAGCCGGCCTCGTGAGTAATTTCTGACCCTTTCCCCTCCCACAGGGACTTCCTTCCCCGAGGTTCAGGAATCGTCACGCGGCGGCCTCTCATCCTGCAGCTCATCTTCTCAAAAACAGGTACGATGGGGTGGCTTGTAGCCCAAACAGGAAACGAACGTGGATGCGGTGCCCAGCGGGAGCCAGGGGCCTTCTGATGAGTCTCGGGTCCTAGGCTGCCATTTGGGTTTGAATTCACTTTTTCCTTGTATGCAGGGAAGTTGAAGCACAGTTCACTGAGCACCTCCACCCACCCCCAGCATCCTCAGCTATGACCAGGCCATCAGGTGCCATATTTCTGGCTCTATCGTACATGACACGTTTTTGCTGAACACTTTCAAAATCAATAGCAGACACTGTGACATGTCAACCCGAAATGCTTCAGTGCATCTCCCTTTGCAATAAGGACACTCTCTTACACTCACAGAACCACACCCAAGAAAAGTCATCATTTCTGCCTGTTATCTTACACCCAGTCCATACTCATGTTGCCAATTGTCCCCCAGATATCTTCCCTGGCTGGTTCTACAGCTGCTCTGATCAGTCCCACACTACCCTTCATTGTCGTGTCTCCTCTTTTCATTAAGCAGCATCCCCACCGTTTCTTTTTTTTTTCTTTCCCCACCGTTTCTTTTTAAACTACAACACTGACTTTTGGGAGAGACCCAGCCTGTTGAATATAGAATGGCCCACATGTAGATTTTTTTCTGTCCTCCCCTCGGTGGCCTCCGTTCTTCCCACACAATTCTGACATAACATGGGCATCTCTCCCAGCTTGAAACCCACTTGGCTTCCTTGTAAAGCATCTCAGGTCAGAGGCTGGAAGGGGAGGGGGGAGCCGTTGGGGGTGGGGCCTCTCTTCTCTCCAGAGCCCCCAGGGGGTCTCCATGCTGCTTCCCCACTGACCTGGAATGTCAGTCGTGGTCGGATCCGCACTCGCTGTGCCAGCGTCACCACAGGCCATGTTAAACACCCCCACTCTGGGAAGGCAGCTGACATAGTCCCATTTTACAGATTGGGAAACTGAGGTTTAACCAGGTTACCTGCCTTTCACCTGGGATGAGTACCCTGGTGGGGTCAGACCTCCGACTCCACTCTCAACTGGTTCTAGTCCCTTCATCTCACCTTCATCCTCCCGGGCCTTCACCCAATCCACCTGCAGGAGGGCAGGACACCAGTGAGAGACGGCAGTTGATTGGTCCAGCGCCCGCCACGGGCAAGCCAATAGGCTGTCTCCTCTGGGTTCAGGTGTCCAATCAGCTGTGCCAGGAAGGGCAGCGGCAGGTCCCCGCTGTTTTCAGATATCAGCGGGGTCAGAGTCACATAGGGCTTGGCCCATTGGGTTTCTGTTTCACATTCAGTAGGTTGGTGGGGGGGTGGAGGGGTGAGAATCTGCATTTTTAATGAGTTCCCAGGTCATGCTCATGCTTTTGGGAAAACTACATTGGGAAAACCTCTGCCCTGGTGGGTGGGGGCTGAGAGCTAATACTGCCCAGGTTCAGATCCTGGCTTTGTAGCTTACTGGCTGTCTGGCCCCTGGGGAGGGACTGCTGCTCACAGCTGTGTTTCCTGTCTGGACAGTGAAGATAATAATAGTACTGCCTTTGTCGGTTGCCATGAAGACCGTATTATTCAATACACGTACAGCCCGTAGAACAGTAGTGGTGCCATCCCATTGGCTGTGGGTTTGTGCTTGCTGCCAGCCTGTTTGGGGACAGCTTGCTGTTTGGGGAACAGGTTGGCTGGCTTCCTGCAACAGAAGGTCCGTGGCATTGTCATGGCGGGAGGGCTCCCCCATCACCTCCCCAGTGGCTGTCACCCAGCAATAATCCAGTGAGCACTTGCTGCATGCCGCAAGCTAGCGCAGGGCTGGGGCACAGTGGTGAGCAGGACCAGGGATGCTGCCACCACCTGTCACCTTGCCTCTTGGTACTTCTTTTAGTGCTGAGGGACAGTGCAGGGGGAGACTTGGGTTGAGAGCAGGAGGGAGACACATAGACATGGCCCTCACCAGATGCGAATATGTGTGGTGGTGGTGGGGTGACGCAGTCCATCGGTTGGGAGCATCACAGGGCTTCTCAGGGGAAGTGATGTTTGAGCCGAGGCTGACAGGTGCTTTGGGGTGTGTTGGGGGAGGGGAAACTCTCCCTCCTAGCAGAGAGTGGTACGTGTGAAGACCGTGAGGCAGCGAGGCCCAGCGTGGCCTGCTGGAGGAACTGAAATTCCTTCTGATGGGGGAGAGAAGAGAAGCACGTGACAAGTGACAGCCCTATGGGAGCACATCTGCCCAACGCCTGCCCCGGATGATGCTGAAATCTCCATTCCTGCCACCCCACTTTACAGAGGAGGGAACTGAAGCTTCCAAGCCACTTGCCTGAGGGCACATGGGAGGGCCATCTTGAAAGCCCAGGCTTAAACTCATTCTGGGGGAGTGTGGCCTTAGGCCGAGGTGTGGTTTGATCAGATCCTGTGGCCACAGGTGGAGAAGAGATCACAGGGACCAGCTCTGGGGCAGGGGGACCCAGGAAGTAGGGATGAGGTGGCATCCGTGGAGATGGAGACATATAGTTGGATCCTGTTGGGCTGGGCCTGGGGGTGTGGGGTGGGGGAGAGGGGTCCAGGGTGTCCCACGTGGGAGTGCTCCTTGCTGTGTCCCAGCTTGCACAGTCTCCCGCCACCGACCATGGCATTCCCAGTCTCTCTTTTTTTTTTTTTGGCTGTGTTGGGTCTTCGATGCTGCGTGCGGGCTTTTCCTAGTTGCGGCGAGCGGGCCCTACTTTCTTGCGGTGCACGGGCTTCTCATTGCGGTGGCTTCTCTTGTGGAGCACAGGCTCTAGGTGCGTGGGCTTCAGTAGCTGTGGCATGCGGGCTCAGTAGTTGCAGCATGCAGGCTCTAGAGCACAGGCTCAATAGCTGTGGCGCAAGGGCTTAGTTGCTCCGCAGCATGTGGGATCTTCCCGGACCAGGGATCAAACCCGTGTCCCCTGCGTCGGCAGATGGATTTTTAACCACTGCGCTCCAGGGAAGTCCCTTCCTAGTCGCTTGATGTCCCAAGCAGATGTGAGCTGGGCCTTGGCCAGATGCCAGGGAGGCAGCATGAGCACTCCGAGGGTCCTGGCCCTTCCTGAGCTCAGCCTGTTGGGTGCGGCACACGCGGGGTTGCTGTGGTCCAGCTGAGAGGGGAAAGCACAGGGGATTGTGGGAGAGTATACCAGACACTGGATCTACTTTGGGCCAGGGGCCCGGGGAGAACATTCTAGGCAGGGCAACAGCTGTGTTGTGAAGCTGTCTGTGAGGTGAGGCTGGGGAGGGCCTGGGAGGCAGGTGGCACATCCTGGCAGGTGTGATAAGGGGTTCAGGCGTTGGGAACCCGAGTGGCATTCAGGGTGTGTAGAGACCGGCTTAGCCCATTGGCTGCCTTGTGGAGGAGGGATGGACAGGCGCAGGAGCGCAGGTGGGGAGGCCAGGGAGAGGTTGGCCTGGCCCAGGGCCGTGCTGTGGTGGCGAGGGCAGAGTCTACAGTGATCTCGAGGTGGGGAGCCCAGGTGACGGTCACCAAGGCACCAGGGCTGAGGGTGACAATGATAAGAGGGAAGAAGCTGAGCGCAGTGTGCGACTTGGTGATGGCTGGGGCTTTAGAGCTTTCTAGGGGCTACACGGGGCTGCATTGCTCCTAGAGATTAAAGTTTTGTTCAGGTGGTTCTCAGGGACAGGACTCCAGAGCCAGGCTGCCACCCCTTCCTATCCGCGTCCTCGGGCAAGTAACTTCCCTCTCTGTGCCTCGGCCTCCTCGTCTGTAGAATGGGGTGGTAGTGGTGACTCCCTCGTGGCCCTGGCACCCCATGAGTCTGTGGTGTGGCTGTCGCCTCCTGTAGGGTCTGGAGTCCCTGGTACCATAAGTTCCTAATTCTCTGACTTCGGCAGCGCCCAGTGGCGCCCTGCTTCTCCTCATCCAGGTTGGTCTCAGTGAGCCATTACTTTTAATTGGCTTAGTTTAAAAATTATGTTAGATTGCAGCCACTAGGAAGTTTGGTGGCTCACAGGGGAACCCTGCTCCTCCTTGGGAACCACCCCTGGACCTCGTAAACCCTGGGCGCTGGGGACTGTTCTTGTGTGGAATGTGCACAAGCCTCCCCTCCCAGCCTTGACCTTGGCCGGTGCTCACAGGAGCCAGAGAGGGGACGTCAGGGCTTGGCTCTCAGCCTCCCTGAGGCTTCGTGGCTCCCACGGGGCCTTGCTGGCCTCTGGGACCTCACCTCCTCCTGGTGCCACAATCTTCCTCTTCATCCTCAGGACCAGCTCGATTGTTCCCACCTCTGGACCTCCACCCTCACTGTGCGTCCTGCCTGGACCACCCTGCCCCATCCTCCTCCCCGTCCCTGGGTGAGCCCCACCCCAGTCACTGCTGCCTTAGTTCTTCGGCAACGTGCGTTATGAGGCACCATCCTGTTCTCGTATTTCCTTTTTTTATTCCCTTAATACATATTTATTTGTGCCGGGTCTTAGTTGTGGCACGCGGGATCTTCGTTGCCTCATGCAGGATCTTTGTTGCCACATGCAGGTTCCTTTAGTTGCAGCATGCGGGATCTTTACTTGCAGCATGCAGGATCTAGTTCCCTGACCAGGGATTGAACCCGGGCCCCCTGCATTGGGAGTGCGGAGACTTAACCACTGGACCACCAGGGACGTCCCTTGTATTTTCTTTCTTTCTTTCTTTTTAAAATTAATTAAGTCATTAATTATCTATCTATTTATTTATCTATTCTTGGCTGCGTTGGGTCCTTGTTGGTGCGCGTGGGCTTTCTCTACTTGCAATGAGCGGGGGCTATTCTTCATTGCGGTGCGCGGGCTTCTCATTGCGGTGACTTCTCTTGCTGCTGAGCACGGGCTCTAGGCATGTGGGCTCAGTAGTTGTGGCACGTGGGCTCTAGGGCACGCAGGCTTCAGTAGTTGTGCCACACGGGCTTAGTTGCTCCACATCATGTGGGATCTTCCCGGACCAGGGCTTGAAGCTGTGTCCCGTGCATTGGCAGGCAGACTCTTACCACTGCGCCACCAGGGAAGCCCCCCTCGTATTTTCTTGATGGTCTCTCTCTCTCTCCCCGTGCCTCAACATCAGTGCCACCAGAGCAGGGCCGCTGACCTGCTTTGTCCATCGCTCTCCCCTGTGCCCAGCATGGGGCCTGGCACCCAGTAGGTGCTCCATCATCATGGGACAGGTGGCTAGCCATGCTCTTAAGGGCTGCTGCTGGGCTCCTTCTCTCCCGTGGGAGAGTATCCACAGCTGTGTGTGCAGCACCTTTCCCTGGCCAGCCTGGCCCTGGCAAGGCCCTTTCTATAAAGCCTATAGACCCTGCCATGGTCGGGGTGTGGCCTTGTGTCTGCATAAGGAAACCAAGCTGGGAGCTGGTGAGGGTCAGGTGGGAGCTGGTCAGGATGGCAGCCTGGCACTGTCACCTTCTCCAGTGTGTGTTTTTTCCCACACCAACAGCCAGTTCTCCAGTTGTCAGTGGACACTGGTCCGGTGTGCTCCAGTTTAACTCAGTTCTGACACTCCCTACCTGGAGGCAGCATCACATCCCACAGGTCAAGGGGTCAGTCTCACCAGACTGTACCCCCGCACCTGCTTCAGATGCCGATCCCAGGTCCAAGCTGTCACCTGTGCTTCTGACCGCCCGACTCTAGATCAGAGGTTCCTGTGAGCCCCTCCTTGGGTTCAGTCGATTTTCCAGAGTGGTCCACAGAACTCAGAGAAACATTTTACTCCCCAGATTCCCGGTTCATTATAAAAAGATATGTATAACTCAGCAAGAGCCAGATGGAAGAGATGCATGAGGCAAGGTATGCGGAAGGGACAAGGAGCTTCTGCGCCCTGTCCGAGCTCGCCGCTCCCTCGGTCCCTGCACCTGCTCACCAACCTGGAAGCTCTCTGAACGCCATCCCTTTGGGGCTTTATGGAGGATGTAGGGAATGGTTGATTAAATCATTCCCATTAGTGCTTGATTCAACCTTCAGCCTCTGTTTCCTCCCCTGAGGTCAAGGGGTGGGACTGAAGTTTCCAACCTTCTAATCACAGCTGGCTGGTTTCCCTGATAACCAGCCCCCATCCTTAGGTGCATTCCAAGTCACCTCATTAACATAAACTTAGGTATGACTGAGAGGGGCTAATTATGAATATCACTCTTATCACTAGAACATTCCAAGGATTTTAGAAGCTCTGTGTCAGAAGTGGAGGGAAGACCAAATACATATTTCTTATAAATCGTAATGTCATACCTTCCCAGTGGCCAGAATGTGTCCTAGGATGGGAGGTGTTCACGACTTGTCTCAAATCTGGGGGTGGGGGTGGGGGGTTGGGTTGAGGACCACACAGACTCGGAGATGCCACGGGCTTTGCCCCCTTCCTGCTCAGCTGAAAGCTCTGAAGAGTTCCTCAAGTCTGGATCCCTTCGGTTGTGTGGTGCGCAGGGTCGCCCAGGTGTCTCTGAGCCCCAGGTTGTTCCTCCTGGGCTGTGTCGGCCAGACCAGCATGTTTGTTGACAGGTTGGGGAAGGCAGACCCCCATCTGTGCTGCCCGGGGTCGGCCTGGTTGTTCTGCTCTTCATTGGGTTGAGAATGGAGAAGGGATGGGACGTGCTCCCAAAGGTCAGGACAGAACCGTCACACACACCCCTGAAGCACCGAAACCCCAGAGAGCATCGGAAGTTGTCCTAAGCCCGGCAGTTGAGCTATCTGCATGCTGTCTCTGGGCCTGGCACTGTTTGATTGCTTTATCACATCGCTAACCCTGGGCTCTGTGTTGTCCTGTTTCACTGTGGGGAAACTGAGGCGCTCCCACCTCCTTCTCATCTTCCTGTCACCTCCCCAAGTCGTTCTGTGGTGCCTGAGTTGCGTTCTCCAGGCCCGAGGGGCTGTTTTTTTTTTTAAATTCGTTTTTTTAATGCTTTATCAAGTTTTAGCGTTCCGTATCCTTTTTTTTCCTTATAAATTTATTGATTTTATTTATTTTTGGCTGCATTGGGTCTTCGTTGCTGCACACGGGCTTTCTCTAGTTGCGGCGAGTGGGGGCTACTCTTCGTTGCAGTGCACGGGCTTCGCATTGCGGAGCACGGGCTCTAGGAGTGTGGGCTTCAGTAGTTGTGGCACATGGGCTCAGTAGTTGTGGCTTGCGGGCTCTAGAGCGCAGGCTCAGTAGTTGTGGCGCACAGGCTTAGTTGCTCCGCGGCATGTGGGATCTTCCCGGACCAGGGCTCAAACCCGTGTCCTCTGCATCGGCAGGTGGATTCTTAACCACTGCGCCACCAGGGCAGCCCCCATATTCTTAAAGATATCCAGTAAATGTTTTCTTCTTAATACACATCTCCCCTATCTTTTTCTTCTTTCTATATCTTTGATCCTTTTTCTTTTTTCTTTCTTTTTTTGGGCCGCGCCACTTGGCTTATGGGACCTTAGTTCCCCGACCAGGGCTTGAACCCGGGCCCCCTGCAGTGGAAGCGCAGAGTCCTAACCACTGGACCACCAGGGAAGTCCTGAGGGCATCTTCTTGAAGGGCATGCCTGGGAGATGCCCGAGGTGGCGTGTTGGCTACTGAACACAATGGGGACCCACATGGGGGTCATGGGGTGGAGGAAGTCCTCCTATGCTTCGGCACGTAATGCTTTGTAACAGGCCACCTAGTAATTAAGTTTTATTAAGCAGTTACTATGCACCAGGCACCGTGGAGTACAAAGACCAAAACCAAGTCCCTCGCAGTCCCTTCTTGCAGCTCTGACTTTAGCAGGGGACACACAGGCACATGGTGAGTCAGTGTGAGGAGTGCCGCGAAGGGCCGGCTGGTCTGGGTGGGCCTCCCAAAGCAGAGTTGTTTAGAGCCAAGACCTGAAGGAGGCAGGGAACAAGTCCTGGGCGGAGGGCAGAACCTCCTTTTAGAAAAAAACTACAAGTGCGTTCACTGACCCCATGGGACGCGGGTGGGATGCCCTGCAGTGGCTAAGGGTGGCTGGCTCTTCGGAGTTGGCAGCTCAGCTGCTCATCGAGGGCCCGCTTTATCCTTGATTCCTGCTGTGCCCTGGGCTGGTCCCGTGGAGCCTCCGGGGACTGATCACATGTGGCTGGCCCTCCTTCCAGGGAAGCCTGCTGCCGGGCTCCGGTGGGGTGCCTGTGTGGCCGTCGAAATGCTGTGGCAGGGCCCAGGGACCTGAGGGACTGGCTTTGTTATCTGAGCACAAGGAAAGGAAGGTTTGAAAATGCTGCAGCTGCTCTGGGGATGGACCAACGCTGCAGCGGGGCCTGGGGACCAGGGCAGGCAGAGCTGGTGGTGGCTCAACCTGGGCTGCTGGGGATGAGTTGAGAGGGCGCTCTCCAGGCATTGCAGGCCAGTAGCTCAGCCTCAAGGCCCCTGAATTATTCTTTGAGACCGTATGTCATTAAAAAAAATCACCTCCCCCATCCAAGCACTTACAGGGCTGTGGAAACCCAGGCTAAACACTCTGCCTATTTGTCTTTTTTTTGCGGTACGCGGGCCTCTCACTGCTGTGGCCTCTCCCATTGTGGAGCACAGGCTCCGGACGCGCAGGCTCAGCGGCCATGGCTCATGGGCCCAGCCGCTCCGTGGCATGTGGGATCTTCCCAGACCGGGGCACGAACCCACGTCCCCTGCATCGGCAGGCAGACTCTCAACCACTGCGCCACCAGGGAAGCCCATGTCATATTTTAATTTTCCTCACGGGGAAACTGAGGCACAGAGGGGGAGCTTGGCCAGTGGGCATCCCTGCCACCTTCTCTCCATCTCCTGTAGACTCCCCTGTGTCCAGAGCATCCTCAGGGCATGGGGAAAGGTGTCCACTTCAGAAAGATCACGCGGCCGTGAGGTAGGCCAGGGCTGAGTCGGGCAGGCCGCCCCTCCAGGAGACGCCTCCTAGTTCCTGGTACGTTGAGTCTCTCTTCTGAGCTCCTCTGGCACCTGCTGTGACATGCTTGTGCCGAGTCCATCTTCCTCGTCAGACCAGGACCCTGGCTCTGGACTGGACCTGTGCCATCAAGAAGTGCATTGGGAAGGAGGGAGGGAGGGGGAGGTAGCAGGTGGTCCCATCAGACCCTGTTCCTGTCTAGTCTCCCGTATATCCAGCTTGGTGGCCGTGGTGGTGCTGGGCTACCTCACGGAAGCTGGAGCAGGGACCATACTACCTTTCCGGCAGTCATTTTAGTTGTAAACGTAATTACAGCGCACCTACTGTGTGCTCAGAGTACTGTGCCCCGGGGACACAGAACAACACAGATTCAGATCCCTGCCCCGTGGGGTGGACCTTCTCCTGGGGATCAGAGAAAATACATAGGCTGACAAGGTAAACCGTGTTAGAAGGTGGCAGGTACTTGGACGATCCTAAGGAAGGGAAGGGGGAAAGAGACTGAGGAGGTTTGTCATCTCACTTTGGGGTCAGAGCAGGCCTCATGGAGAAGGAGAGGTGACATTCAAGCAGAAACCTAGAGGGGGAGAGGGAGGGACCCGTAAGGGTATCTGTAGGTAGAGAGAAGAGTCAGTGCAAAGGCCCTGAGGCAGGAGTGGAGGGCTTGGAGTGTGAGAAACCAGGCAAGCCAGTGTAGCTGGAGAGGAGGGAGTTGGGGTCAGAAGCTGGGGGGAAGGAAATTTTGTAGCGCCCTGCGACATGTGGTGAAGACCTCAGCTCTTTTTTTGGGGGCGGGGAGCCGCACTGTGTGGCTTGTGGGATCTTAGTTCCCAGACCAGGGATCGAACCTGCACCCCTTGTATTGGAAGCGCAGAATCTTCACCCCTGGACCGTCAGGGAAGTCCCGAGACTGACTTTTATTGGGGTGAGGTGGGAGCTATGGAGGGTTTCAAGGAGCAGAGGCTGAGGTCTGGCTTTAAGAGGGTCAGTGCTTGTGGGCGGAGAGGAAGGAGGGTTGGCAGAACCTTTCTTAGTTGGTATGAGCCTGGAATCTAGCCCATGGTTCCAAAGTGACGAGGAGCCCAGTAAAGAAGGCAGGTTGTGAGGGATGGGCCTGGCGGAATCCTTGACCTTCCTGTTAGGCACAGAGGGTATGGTTTCTGCTGTCCACTGACCCTCTGGGGAAGAAGCTGTGGCTCTCCAGCACCATCTCCTGCACAACTTTCAGTCACACAAAGGCACAAAGGGTCTGGCAGAAGGGAAGGCTGCCACACACACTAGGCTCTGGGAGGCTACAGCTGGCAGGTCCTGGTCCCATAAACACATTCCAGGGTGACCTGGCTCTGCCAGGGGAGGAGGTCCAAGACGCACAATGGGGTTCCAGGTGGCGTGGAGTCAGGGAAGGCTCCTTGGAAGAGGCAACAGGCAGGCCGGCCTGGCATGGCAGAGGTTTGCAAGGGACAGGGCCTGTGTCCTGGTCCACAGCCCCTTTCCCATCCTCCATTCCCCTGCACTCTAGGAAGGGGGATGGTACCTTGCAAGTGCTGAGCCCAGGGTCTTGAGCCGGAAGAGAGCTGAGGTTTTCTGTGTGGGTTGGAGGACTGTTCCATTTTTGGTGGCTGCTGCAGGAAGAGCAGTGGAGTATTTCCTCTTGTCCCTGTGGAGGGCTGGAGCACGACCGTCCTTGGGAACTGGGTCAGCTGAAGGGGTTGGGGTGGTTGGTCCTGTACCCTCCAGCCAGCGTCTTCATTGCCTTGCTCCCGAGTGGCCAGCGCCCACATTGGGTAAGATCCTCAGTGATCTGAGTGCGGAGTCCTCCTGACCCCCGCAGCAGAGGTTAGAGAGGTGAAGAGCTTGTCTGTGGCCTCACAGAGGCCGTGTAACTCGAGAGCCACCATCTGGAGACAGATTATCTGAACTCCAAATCCCAGCTCTGCCACTGAGCTTGAGCCAGCTTGTGTCACCTCTCTGGCCTCAGTTTCCCTGTCTGTGATATGGGCATTATGGAGGTGCCTACCTGCTAAGGTGCTCACTTGTGAGGAACAAATGGGACCACATGCAGGGCCTGGCCAGAGCAAGCAAGGCCTGACTGTTGGCCATAGTTTGTTTGGTTATGGTGATGGGATGGCCAACCTCTTTGCATTCATTTCTGTCTGCTGTGTTCCACCTCTGGGTAGAGACTCTTCACCTGCCTGGCCTTTCTCTGTTGCAGGGGTCTTTCTCCATCCTTTCTTCTGCTGCAGCTGATGGTAACACTGTGCTGTGATTTATGTAGCCAGGTCTCCTCCTGGTGGACATTGAGGCAATTTCTAGTCTTTTACTGTGAGAAACAGCGCTACAACGCTGTCTGCAACATCTTTGCATCTCTGCCATGGACCAGTTCTTTAGGCTGTTTGCCAGTGAGACTTACTTCCCTCTTTTTAGCATCACTTGCAGGAGCCATGCTCTCTGGGCCTAGAAGGTCCCCCATCCCCAACATATACTGTGAAAATTCAAACACATGGAAAAGTCAGGAATTGTACAGCGACTGCCTGTAGACTCAGCACCTACGTCCCGCGATGAACATTTTTTCTTCCTGCTTTATCCACATTGTGCTTTGGATTTCTCTGCCTTGATGATAGGGCCAGCACTGTTGTTAGTCACTTTTATTTCCCTTCATCTCAGTGTCAGTAACGGCTTTCAGACACCCCGGGCTCAGAAGGCCTGAAGAAGCCATAAAGCTTTTCTCTTGAGGGGTTCACGTCTAGGTTGGGGGGCCCCGTGAACAGTCAGGAGGGGAGGAGGGGCAGCGAGATGGGCTTTGGTGAGGCCAGTGGTGCTGCCTGTTCCCCATCCTGTGCGGGTGCCTTGGGGAAGGAGGACAGTGAGTCCCAGGGCCACGCACCGGGGATCTCACCTGGCTAGAGGGAGCTGGCGGCTCAGGATCCCACCAGGGCAGCGGCTTGCGGCCCTTTTGACTGAGATTCTGCATCACGACCCAGGACCATCTCATGCAATATAAAACCGAAGCAGAAGCTTCATCAAACGTACATCACTGCACTCTGGGTGATGCATGCTTATCCTTCGTATCCTGGTCATCAGAAAAAAAGAATAAGTGCTGGTCACATCCACCTGTTGGTTGTTGTCTTTTGTTTTTTGTGGGGTTTTTTGTTTTGTTTTGTTTTGTTTTTGCTGTACACGGGCCTCACTGCTGTGGCCTCTGCTGTTGGCCACAGCATGGCCTCACTGCTGTTGTGGAGCACAGGCTCCGGACGCGCAGGCTCAGCGGCCATGGCTCACGGGCCCAGCCGCTCTGCGGCATGTGGGATCTTCCCGGACCGGGGCATGAACCCGTGTCCCCTGCATCGGCAGGCGGACTCTTAACCACTGCAGCACCAGAGAAAGCCCTTTGTTTTGGTTTTGATTTTTTTTTTATACTCATAATATGTCATGACGTGTTGTTTTGCAAAATGTTTCATGAAAATGTCCGTTCCACAGAGTCAGGATTTTTGCCAGTTTTGTACCTTGTGGAATCCCTGAGGTCTAGGAGGGGGGCATGGTCTATAGGAGGGCCCCCCTCAAATACTTGTCAAGAGAATTAATCTGTTGCTCCCCAAATTCCTGGAAGGCCTATAACTGATTCTTCACTTGCTCTGCTTGACAAAGCGCCTGTCCCAGAAGGCCATCTGTTCCCCCGCACACAGCGAGACCACTTCTCTCTCTCATGTGGAGCATCTTTCTTCCCTTTCCAGAATATGCCGAGTTTTTGCACTGCAAGTCCAAAAAGTTTACAGACTTTGATGAAGTCCGGCAGGAGATTGAAGCCGAGACCGACAGGGTCACGGGGACCAACAAAGGCATCTCCCCAGTTCCCATCAACCTGCGGGTCTACTCACCACACGGTAGGCAACAGGGACCCCTCACATACGGGGGCAGTGGAAGGCTGACTCCGCGGGTCACGGGTCAGGTCGGCCTCACTCTCAAGCATATGGCCCCTCCCATTTCTCTTCACACACAGCACAGCCCTCTTGATCCGTATCTTCCCACGTCTGATCTCAGCTCTAAGAAAAACAGCACGCCAGGGAGACTGTCAGGAATGGTGGAGTCTGGGGTGAATTGCAGCTCGTATGTTCCTTTTAAAGGGGCAGCCACGGCTCGGCTCCCAGGTGAATGGTGGCCACACAGTGATGCCAGCCCAAGGTAGCCAAGTCTTCTGGTTCTTCAAGAGGAGCCAGAGAGCCAGATTTTTCTGCCAGATTTTAAAACTGCATCATTTAAACAAAGCAAGCAGCCTGTAGCCATGTATAACCTCTGACCCAGAGGCATGGATTGCTAACTTAAATGGTATCTGGTGAATATTGCAGCTGACGCCTAACACCTCAGAATGGGTTCTTTGTGATGCGTTTATTTATTTATTTATTTATTGGCTGTGCCACATCGCTTGCAGGATATTACTTCCCCAACCAGGGATTGAACCCACGCCCTCGGCAGTGAAAGCGCAGAGTTCTAACCACTGGACCGCCAGGGAATTCCCAGTTTATTTATTTTTGAATAAATGATGCCTGTACATGGCTCATATTCAAGTTATAAAAGGGTATATCCAGCGAAAACCTACCTTGCCCCCCCAAATTACAAATATATTTCACGTTCTCGAAATGATACATAATGCCTCTGTGGGCAGTTATGAACATGTATGTATATATTGTGTATGTGTGTTTCACAACTTTTACTCAAATCGTAGCATGGTGTAAAAGTCGTTGATGCCTCTTTTTTGTATGAGTGCATCTCAAGAGTGTGTTTCTTTTTTTTTTTTTTTTTTTTTTTTTTTTTTAATGCGTTACGCGGGCCTCTCACTGTTGTGGCCTCTCCCGTTGCGGAGGACAGGCTCCGGACGCGCAGGCTCAGCGGCCATGGCTCATGGGCCCAGCCGCTCCGCGGCATGTGGGATCCTCCCAGACCGGGGCACGAACCCGTGTCCCCTGCATCGGCAGGCGGACTCTCAACCACTGCGCCACCAGGGAAGCCCCAAGAGTGTGTTTCTTATCAGAGTATCATCTTTTTGTTTTTAATAGTTCCTTGGTATTGGCTGAATCGATGGGCTGAAATTTATTCAGCCATTGAGAGTAATTCCAGTCTGCAAATGCAAATGTCCAGATTTAAAACTGTATCGCTGATAATAACTGCAAATGGAGTATAACCTTAAAAAATTGTGAATCACTATATTATATCCCTGTAACTTATATAATATTGTATTTCAACTGTACTTCAGTAAAAAAAAAAATAGTCACTTCATTAAAAAATCAAAGCTGTCTCACTGAAATAGCGTACAGGAGGGTGTCCGTAAGATGGGATTCCTAGGAGGGAGTTATCGGGTCAAAAGGTGGGATCCAGTTGGAGCGCAGGAGAAATCCTGAGGCCTGACCCCCAGCACTTGGAGAAGTGGGCCAGGTCCCTGCAGGGCTGTGCGTGCCTCCCTTGCCCTGGCTCTGACATCCTCTCCCTCTGCTTTCCCTCCCAGTGTTGAACCTGACCCTCATCGACCTCCCGGGCATCACCAAGGTGCCTGTGGGGGACCAGCCCCCAGACATTGAGTACCAGATCAAGGACATGATCCTGCAGTTCATCAGCCGGGAGAGCAGCCTCATCCTCGCCGTGACACCCGCCAACATGGACCTGGCCAACTCAGATGCCCTCAAGCTGGCCAAGGAGGTCGACCCCCAAGGTACCCCCCGAGCCCCACGGCAGCAGCTCCCTCTTCCCAGTGCCTTGGAGCATCATGACTTGCCCCACATCCTCGATTCCACGTCACTGGCGTTCTCTTTGGCGCACAGCCTCCCCAGGAAAAGGCCTGGGACACAGAATTTCCCATGAGGGCCAGCAGTTCCGGGGGGCATCCCTTGGGAGGCCAGTGTGTGGCAGTTGGCATTGCTGCTTGGAAAGCTGGTCCCTGCTTCACCTGTGCAGAAAGCTAGTCCAGGGGGGTGGGAAGAGGGCAGCCCTCCTTGGACACAGATGCGAGTCCAAATCCCACCTCTAGAAGTTCCTCTTCCTCCCCGAGACTTGGTCCCTCCTGTCTAAATGGCAACAGCGGTCCTAACTTGTAGAGCTGTCAAGAGGACTGGAGGTCTCTCCATCACTGTTCGGGGGGTCCAGCAGGGAAGGTGAAAGGATGACGAGTTAATGAAGCCAGTTGGGGCAGGAGGGAGTGGTGGAGACTGGGGCCTCTCTGGCCCAGGGCCTTCATTCAGTAAATGTCAGTTAAGCCCCGGCTACATGCCAGGCTCTGTTTCGGCCTTGGGAACCCGGCACAGGACAAAGTTGAGAGGGGCCCCCTGCCACCAGCGAGCTGATATTTCAGTGGAAGCGACAGAATCCCCCACTGGAAATAAGCAAGTGGAATACCGGTAGTGGTAAGCACTGGATGGAAATAGAACCCACTGAGAGAGGCTGGAGTGGAAGGAGGTGCAGTCACGGGCCTCTGAAGATGTGAGGTTCTGGGCAAGATCAGAATGAGAAAAAGAGGCAAAACTCAGGAAAATGGACAGTGGGTGCTAAAGAACGGGGATGTCCAGGACACGGCAGGGAGGCCGGTGTGGCCAGAGCAGAGTGAGCTAAAGGGAGGGCACGGGAGCGAGGACCGAGAGGGGCCAGGACCAGTCGAGCAGGCCCCGTGGACTGCACTGGGGAGCTGGGTGTGCTCTCAGAGCGGCGGGGGGTTCGCAGAGTACAACACACACCAAAATACATTCTCCAAATTGTCTGCCGACTGCCTGGATCCCACAGTGTTTTGGAAGGAGTTGGGGACTAGTGTGGAGTTGGGGGAGACAGGCTCTGTGGCTCACGCTCCCTAGTTTGTAGGCCTGGGGGACAGTCGGCGAAGGGGGCTCCTTTCCCGCCGCGACTGTGAGCTCCTCAAAGCTCAGGGCTCTGGCAGCTCTTCCCCAGGGTCATCCAGGTGTGCTTTCCTGGGAGGGGCCCCCCCTGCCCACAGCGCCCCCCTCAAGCCTTCCTGTCCCCCTAGTCCAGTCCCAGGAAATAGCGTGTGACCGTGACTGCAGAGGCTAGATCAGGCAGTGAGGATGTGCGGTTGAAAACAGTTAAGTGAACTTGATGCTGGCATTCTTCCAGAAAAAAGTGGCTTTTTAACTTTGAAAGTATTCCTGATAATTATCCCCAAAATGTCACCATTGTAAAATGTAGGACCTAACATGTGACAGCTCCTCTCCCCCTGCAGATACTGGTGGCCACACTTGGCAAATATTCTTTCAGAGTTTGTTCTTCCACGTAAAGTCACGTTTTTAGAAATGGGATGGTCTTTCCTTATTTTTCTGTAGTGTGTGTGTGTTTGCCTATTACCACAGGGACATAGGTCCATAGCCATCCACCGTGCGGCCCATTGCTGTCTTTGTTTTGTTCTTGAACATTTGGGTTGTTTCTGAGCTTTGAGGAACAGAGCTTCAGTGAGATTGGACATTTCTAATAAAGTAGATGCCCCCAGACCCCCTCCCCAGTCATATCTCTCTACCTTGGGCTGCCTCTACCCTCCCCAAGCTTTGTGGGTGCTTGCATACACACACACACACACACACACACACACACACACACGGCTAGAACAGAGGGGCCCTCAGGCACCAGCAGGGGCAGTTGATAGGGTTCCCTCGATTCTGGGCAACTTGGGACGAAGAGGAATTCCATGGGGTGGTTTCCAGTGTGGAATTTTGGCCATTCAGATGAGAGGTAACCCTAGAAAGAATTGTCACGGGTTAGTGTGTTACGTTGCATGCCACTCAGAGAGCACAGCATGGAGACTCTGACCTGGGGTTCGAGTTCGACGAGGTCGCCCTCTGATGCTGCAGCAAGACACCGCCGCTGGTCGTACCAGTGATGACGGTGGCCAGCGTTTATTGATTGGGCATTGGCCGCATGCCAGGTTTATCCTCATGGACGACCCCCTGAGATTGCTGTGTTACTGCCTTCATTTGACATGAGGGGAACTAGGGTCCAGGCAGGTGATGTTACGGTTTGTCCCAGGTCACGTGGCCTGGAAGTGGGGGGATCCAGCTGGGCCCCAGGTGGCCCAGAGTCGCCAGCCCGTGCTCCTTCCTCATGGCGCCCTCTGACCTCTGTGCTCTTTTCAGGCCTGCGGACCATCGGTGTCATCACCAAGCTCGACCTAATGGACGAAGGCACTGATGCCAGGGACATCCTGGAGAACAAGCTGCTCCCCTTGAGAAGAGGTGCGGCCCGGGAGGGCCTGGGGGCTACAGGGCAGGGGAGGGCAGGCAAGATGGGTGGGCTCAAGCAGCAGGAGAGCTGGTGCACCTTTGCTTTTGGAAAATGATTTGTTTTTGTTATCTTTACTGAAACCCCAGCAAATGCTCACAGATACATTCACCATCCCATTTCCCCACTGCCCAGAAGTAACTGCTTTTCTGTTCCATTGTAGAACCTTCTTTTTTTTTTCTGCCCGAGTGAACACAGGTAGCTTTTTCTTCAGATTTGCGTGCATTTTTCAGTTACACAGTGAATGCCTACTCACTTTGGCAACAGAAAACAAGTGTCCAGAAGAAGGAAACTGAAATCATCCACAGCACAACTTCTCCCCCTATTTAATACTCTCTGGTTCTCCTTCCCAAGAGTTCCCGAGGATTTGTAACTTTTCTTAATGTTCAATACTTGCTTTCAAACATTCTCTCAAGTGGAGAGAAAAGTGCAAGGAGAACCGCTGGCCCAGCCTCGCTGCTAATCACATACAGCTAACCTTCAATTCCCCCAATATCCTCTCCTGTTGTTCTTTCCTCCCTTGGGGGGATCACGAAGCAAATCCTAGGCATCCTATCATTTGACACATAAATACCTACGATTCTGTTCAAACAGCTCCTCCTCCGGCCACTTTATCTGTACTGCTTCACTTGGGATCTGGCCATTGTAGTTCCCTATAAACCAGTCATTTGATCTAGACAGAGGCTGATGAGGCTCGTGTTTAAGTTTAGTTTCAGATATTCTGACAAAAGTAGCCCGAGTATTTTTATTTTCAATAAAATGAGAATAGCAGACATGTATTAAGTACCTATTACGTATCAGGCACTGTTCTGCACTCTTGGTGTGGAAGAACCCATTTAATCCCCGTAACAATCCAGTGCAGTGGCTCTGTGATCATCCCCATTTTATGGATGAAGAAACTGAGGCACCGAGAGGCTAAATCCCTTGCCCCAGCTCACAAAGCTGGCAGGTGGTGGAGCTGGTTTGGAACGCCAGCTCTCCAGCGCCACACCGCCTGGTGACCTACTTTTCCATTTCACTTAGCAAAATAGCAGAATGTGTCCCTGTGAACATTCCCTTGAAGGCAAATACTCTTCAAGATGACTGTAAAAGATCCTGTGGGGTCCCTCATATGGGGGTACATGGACCGTTACTCAGACCCCATTTGTTGGACACTTAGGTTGTTCCTGTTTTTCACTGTGGCACAGTGTAGAATAGGTATTAATATCCAGCAAGATTAGCTGTCCCCCATTGCCCTTAATTTTGAAGGGTTTTTTTTCCGTTTCTAAAGCTCGGATTGTGGAATTCATCTTCTCCAGAGCTTTTCTCTGTCCAGCCCCTCACACCGTGCTGAACATAACTTCTTCCTCCAAACACTTGCGTTGCTTTTCAGGACTGTACTCGGTGTTTGCATTCTCCGTGTTGCTTCTGAGTAATGCGTATGGCTTGTAACCTCCTCTGTGAGTGACTTGTAGGGCAAGATCCATGTCTACACCTGCACACTGCCCGGTCCCGTGCAAAAAAGGGGGCATCTGGGCTCCTTGGCTTGCCTGGCACTGCCCTGACCTGACCCTCTCTCCCCACAGGCTACATTGGCGTGGTGAACCGCAGCCAGAAGGACATTGAGGGCAAGAAGGACATCCGCGCAGCGCTGGCGGCGGAGAGGAAGTTCTTCCTCTCCCACCCGGCCTACCGGCACATGGCAGACCGTATGGGCACCCCACACCTGCAGAAGACTCTGAATCAGGTACGGCAAGGGTTTTGTGCAGTTGCTCAGGCTGCGCACTGCACAACAGCTGCCATGCACAGTGCCATTGGCCTTGGTCTAGAGCAGCACTTGTTTTAGCAAAATGGGTTCAATGAACATTTGACTCAGGGCCTGGAGAAGAGCAGGTGCTCAGTAAGTCTGTACTGGTACTGTGATTACCATCACTACTATTGTTACCATTATTTTATTTTTATTTTTTAAAAAAATTTTATTGCGGTATATAGTCGCTCTACACTGTTGGGTTAATTTCTGCTGTACAGCAAAGTGGTTCAGTTATACATATATCTGTTCTTTTTCATATTCTTTTCCATTATGGTCTGTCACAGGATATTGACTATAGTTCCCTGGGCTATACAGTAGGACCCTGTTGTTTATCACCATTATTTTAATTACCACCGTAGTTATTTAGTCACATACCCAGAAGTTTGCATACAGTTCCTGACACTGATGAGCTGGGTTACGAATGCCTCGCCTGAACCAACACCGGGTGGCTAGCAGCGCTCGACAGTAGCCAAGTGGGAGGACTTCGGAGTCTGGCCTTCCTTGGTCCAAAGCCCAGCCCCGCCTCTCCGAGCCTCCCCGTCCATCAGGCGGGAATCATCCGCATCCCTGCCCCCAGGGCTACATGAAATGCAGCACAGAGCAAATGCCAGCAACTCTGGTATCTCACTGCTTTTCTAGTGTTATTTTTTCCCACAGGTAGTATATTCACAGGGCTCATAAAAAAAAACAGTGTTTATAAGTATATAGTGGGGGGCTTCCCTGGTGGCGCAGTGGTTCAGAGTCCGCCTGCCGATGCAGGGGACGCGGGTTCGTGCCCCGGTCCGGGAAGATCCCACATGCCGCGGAGCGGCTGGGTCCGTGAGCCATGGCCGCTGAGCCTGCGCATCCGGAGCCTGTGCTCCGCAACGGGAGAGGCCACAACAGTGAGAGGCCTGCGTATCGCAAAAAAAAAAAAAAAAAAAAGTATATAGTGAAGCACTCCCATCTGCCCCTGCTTCCCACCCCTAGGGCACCACTGTTAACACCACCTGAGTTTCTTTCTATTCATAAAAGCAAAAAGGACTTTTGAGAATCACATTTCTCTCTTTCTTGCATAGTCATGGATAACCGCCCCTTGGTTTTTTTTTTTTTTGCTCAGCAGTATCTTCTGGAGCTCTGTCCCTACAGAAAAAGCTTCCTCACTCTTTTTCGTGGCCCTGTAGTAGTCCCTGAACATATGGGTCTTAGTCTGTTTAAGCAGGCTCTTTTTGGAAGGCTGGTTTCTAATGTTCCTAGTCAGTAAAAGGCTGCTGTTTAATAACATCGTTTTGCATGTGTGCCACTTTCTATGAGACTAAAATCCCTAATGTGGGATTATGTAGCTATATCTTAGCAGGCAGTGTGGTCCTTAGTGGCCCCGGGGTTATGAGGAATTCCCCCGCAGTGCTATATGGTAGCATCTCGGATGGGGCAGGGCCCGACAGCCTGAGTCCTTCATGACTGCAGTGGGACACAGTGGGAGCTGGGCCCTGTCCTTAGGGAAGGGATGTTTCTAATTGGGGGCACCAGGTGGGGGCACCAGGTAGAGGCACAGTCGAGTGTTAGGCAGTGATGGGGCCGGGAAGAGAGCTGGCGCAGAGCAGGAAGGCAGAGCAAGCAGCTCAGCAGAACAAAGAGGGAAGTAAGCGTCTGGTGGGAGGGGCCCTCCAGGAAGGGAAGCAGCGGTCTGCCTGGGCAGGGGGAGGAGGGAGAGGAAGGGAAGTAAAACTCCCTGCAAGTGCCTGGGACCCCCTTTGAGAGCCGCAGGTGAGCAGCCCAGCTCCACATCCTGGTCCCCCCACCCCTCCTTTGCCTCACAAGCTAAATGGGGCCACTGTAACGCCCCAGGATGCTGTCGGGGGCCGGAGTGGACTGCCACCCTTAGGGACCTGCAGCTCCCACAGGGAGGGGCCCCAGCTCACATAGGGCTTTGGGGTGACCATCAGATTCATTCCGCGGAGTGTGAGCCTCCTTCATGTGTTTTTTTCTAGCTTGATGGAGAGTTTGTCATTTCTTTTGTCTTGTAGGACAGATGTGGCCACAAAACACTGCTTTTCACTTTGTGGGTTTTAGCTGATGTATGGCTATTATTTTTTCCTTCCCTTCTCTCCTTCTCTTTTATCATAGTTTTTAAAAAAGTCAGACAGTGCAAATATAGCGAATGTTCCATTTCCTCCCATCCTGCGATGGCTCTCTTCCCCTGAGGCGGCCAGTGTCACCACTTCCTGGGCTTCCTTCTCGAGACGCTAGACACTGATGTATCTGTACCACCAGCCTTCCTTTTCCTCCTGCTTCTCTTTTCCTTCTTTTCCCTTTCCATCTTCCTTTTCACCACCTGAACAGTTAAGATATTTACCCACTGCTCTGTAACTAGATTTTTCTTGAACGACCCATCTTGAGGCTCATTGCCTAACTTTTTCTGCACTGCTGCCCCCGTTTAAAATTTGTGAATAAGGAACAAATCCCCGTGGTTCAAAGGCAGAACAATAGGGCTTCCCTGGTGGCGCAGTGGTTGAGAGTCCGCCTGCCGATGCAGGAGACACGGGTTTGTGCCCCGGTCCGGGAAGATCCCACATGCCGCGGAGCGGCTGGACCCGTGAGCCATGGCCGCTGAGCCTGCGTGTCCGGAGCCTGTGCTCCGCAACGGGAGAGGCCACAACAGTGAGAGGTCCACATACCGCAAAAAACAAAACAAAACAAAACAAAAACAAAAGGCAGAACAATAGAGGAAAAGGGGGCTGCAGGGAAGCGTCCTTCCACCCACCTGGTCCATTCTGCCCTTCTCTTGTGAACCATCCTTCACTCTGTTCGTGCAAATGAAAATGTGTTCTTACTTTCTCCCCGTCTTTACAGAGGGGAGCACATCATAGGTGTCTTCTATGCCTTTTTTGGCAAACTGTCTCTGTTGTAGTTTGTAGGGCCCGTCCCCGTATCTGTACGTTCCCCCAGCATTCTGCAGTGTGGATGCACCATCGCCCGTCTGACAGTCCTTCTGTACCTGGGTCCTGCGTTGGCTTCTAGGCTTCCCCCCCCCCCGCCACTGAGCGGCACTTGTGGGAGGCTGTTCCCAGTCAGCACTTGGGTCCTGCTGCCTGGTCCTTGCGAACAGTTGCGTGTACTCTTTGGTGTGACAGCCTGGTTGATGCGACCTCCCAAGGCCCTGCAGGCTTTTTGCAGCATCTCGCGCTGTGGACGGAGCTGTGCCACCTCTCCCTGCCCCTCACGCCAGTGTGACTCCAGCTGGATGTTTCTGTTGGTCCCTCGAGGCTGGGGGTGGAGCGGGCCTGCCCCTTCTCAGCATCCTGCCTGTGCTGACCTCTGACCTCTAGCCTCTCTCCTGCAGCAACTGACCAACCACATCCGGGAGTCACTGCCGGCCCTGCGCAGCAAGCTGCAGAGCCAGCTGCTGTCCCTGGAGAAGGAGGTGGAGGAGTACAAGAACTTCCGGCCCGACGACCCCACGCGCAAGACCAAAGCCCTGCTGCAGTATGTGCCCCTCCCCCCACCTGGCGCTGCGGGGCCTCCACCTGGCCTCAGGCTCCCCCACTCATCCGTCCGTCTGTTCGTTCAACAAACACTTGGCCAGAGCCCCCTGTGTGCTAGGCCCTGTCTTGAGCACTGGGGTCTCCCCAGTGTGCTGGGCAGGCACACCATATGCTCAGAACGGGGAGGGGGGAAAGGATGAGGCAAGATAAGTAGATGAGAACATGTGTACTCTGTGAAATGGCCAAGTATCGAAGTAGGGAAGGGGCTAGAGAGTGCCAGGGTAGTTATAGGGGTGCCATTTAAAATAAAGTGGCCAGTGAAGGCCCCCCTGAGACAGTGAGAGTCGGGAAGAGACCTGAAGAGGTGAGGAAGCGGGCCACGCAGAGTCCTGGGGTTGGGGGCCCGGCCAGTGCAAAGGCCCTGAGGCAGGATTTCATCCAGCATGTCGGAGAAGGCCCATAGGGCTGGAGCAGACTGAGCGAGGGGAGAGTGGGAGGAAGGGAGGGCGGGGAGGGAACAGGGTAGAGCCTACAGGGCCTTGTAGACCATGGGGAGGGCTTTGGTTTTTGCTCTGAGGTGGGAGCCATGGAGGGTTCCGAGCATTGGCAGGACGTGGCCTGACTCAGGTATTCACGGGCGCCCTCTGGCGGCTGCAGGGAGGACAGACATGGGGGGAGGGAGACGAGCCACGTGTCAGCTACTTCTGCTTGCTTTCTTGGAATCCTCACCCTGACTCTAAGAAGGTGCTCCCGGCAGCCACCCAGCTGTGAGTCGGAGGAGTGGGTGTGCCCCATGATCTCAGCTTCTCACCCGGGTCTTCTCCTGCCTCCGCACTCCAGGTGTCTGCCCTGCCGGTGACCCTTAGCTGGCTTGGCTAGAATGGGATCCAGAAGCTCCTTGGCACCTCAGATGGCAGATGGTGCCGCGTACAAGACCCCTCCCAGAGGGACACTGTCCTGTGTGGCCGTTATAGCCCTGACGTCCCCCTACCCTCTCTGCCAAGTGGCACTGCACACTGGTTGGATCGGGGGTGAGAATGCTTTTCACATCAGACGGCCTCAGCCCATTCCGAAAAGCTTTCTGCAGCGCCAGCGCTGGCCCCTTGCAGGCTTTAGGAGATCTGGTGTAGTGCTGCAGAGGCCACGGCCTGGGGCTAAACCTGGGCCTGATGGGCAACCACAGGCAGGTGGCCACACCCCTCTGAGCCTCATTTTCTTCGCCCCTAAAATGACGACCGCAGCCCGCAGCGGCTCTCAACGTCACGTGGCCATTGGGGAATCTTGGGAAGACGCTTTTGGGGCCCTTGGCGGGGCGGGCCAGGGGACACTCTCCACGACAGCACCCATCCCCCAAGGTTCGTGTCATCTTTCACCAGTGCCCTGAGGCCCGGCCCGGGTGGTTTTGACATCACAGCAGAGGTGCACGGCTATCATCTGCGGCCCCTCAGTGAGGGCTGGTGTTCCTTCTTTAGCGTCTTATCTGCAGTCCCAGATCCTCCTGCAGGCTATGGGCCACACAGACCAGCGTTCAGCAGAGGCCCTTGCTTCTTCCTTCCCTGCTGGCGGGAGTCCCTTTGAATGGCTTGTTGTGTGACCTCCTCCTCGGCCTTTATTATAAAAATGACTGCCTTCACGTGTACAGAGGGTGAAAACTTCCCCTCCCTCCTCTGCACCACGGTTCCTGTCTCCAGGCTCTTTTCGTACCAGAGAATGAGAACAGTGGCATCAGACTAGCCCCCAGTTCTGCTCTCTCGCAGCTGATGGAAGTGGCATCGAGAGCCTTCCATTTCCCACGGCCGCCTGGAGTATCCCATAGGCTCTTCCCGTGACCCCATGCCCATAGGGGACGTTCGGGTATTTTTTTGCTGCTTCAATAGATGCTTCTCGAATTCATTGTTGAGCTCACAAGCGAGGATTCCCGCAGGGCAGACTCCTAAAAGAGGGCTCACTAGCTTGAGGAGAACTTGAATTTGAATCAGTAGCGCTTCCGTGGCCTCCAGGGGGCCCCATGCCCGCTGGCCCTCCCGGCCTGGTTCTGGGCACCCCCTCAGGTCCCACACAGGTATATATGGTATGTGGCTCACTTGGAGCCAGTGATAGGAAAGCTAACTGTCTACTTTAATCATCCTCGTTACCATGATCGATTGTTCTGAGTCGAGCTTTTTCCTCCCAGGCACAGCTTGGTCCTTGCTCCATGTCGGGGAACCAAGTTATACAATGACCTTCACCTCAGCTCCATCCTGTGCATAGAACACAGGTCACTTAAAACCCTAGCAGGTTTTTTTCCCCAAGCAGAGGTGATTGGGGACATTTTTCAAACCAGCCCTTGTCCCTCAGCTTTTGTGTTTTGCGCCTGGATCTCTCTCCTTCTAGAACTAGGATCGGGAATGCACGTTCCCTAGACGTGCAGTTGTGGCTCTAAACTCAGGACCATTCATCTCTAGGGACCGCTGGTCAGTTTTAGATATCTTACCTGCCCTGTACCTTGGTGTATTTATTTGCTGTGGCTGCAGCAAAGTACCACGAACTGGGTGGCTTAAACTAAAATAGAAATTTATTGGGAATTCCCTGGCGGTCCAGTGGTTAGGACTCTGCTCTCACTGCCGAGGGCTTGGGTTCAATCCCTGGTCAGAGAAGTAAGATCCCACAAGCCCTGCAGTGTGTCAAAAAAAAAAAAAAAGAAAGAAAGAAAAAGAAATTTATCATCTCATAGTTATGTACACTGAGTGTCCAAAATCAGGGTGTCGGCAGGGTTGCTTTCTTCTGTGGACTTCGAGTGGCTTGCTGGCAACTTTGGGGTTCCCAATCTCTGTCTTGTCTTCACATGCCGTTCTCCCTGTGTTGTGTGTCCAAATTTCCCCTTTTTCTAAGGACACCAGTCACAGTGGCTTAGGGGCCCACCCTTCTCCAGTATGACCCCATCTTAACTAATGACATCTGCAAAGACTCTTGTTTCCAAATAAGATCACATTCTGAGGTACTGGAGGTTAGGACATCAACATGAATTTTGGGGGGACACAATTTAACTCATGACAGTTGGTAAGTATGCTCTCTGAGTGCAGCTCGGACTCCAGGGCCCCTGGGAGGCTGATGCTCATGAATGCTCCGTCTTTTCCCTTCCGAGTCTGGCGGCAGCTGGCGTGGTCTTCATCCCGCTGCCTAAACCACTCCCTGCTCCGTACTCTGTCCTTGCTGTAGTGCTCAGCCTTTTACGACCTTGGCCCTGATTAGGCCACCGTTCAAGGTCCCCATTCCAGGTGCAGCATTAACGTAGGCCTTTTTGTGTCTCTGGGAAGGAAGTCAAGCGTGGGCGCTGTCTGCTTCACGTGGGCAGAGAGCTTCTGGGGATCTGGGACGCCCTGTGCGTGACCCCCTGGGTGTTCTGGAAGAACCCCATCCACTGGTGGCCGAGGCTGGCAGCCCTGGCAGCTTGCAGGCATCAGCTGTATTTGCCCGTAAGAGCCGGGCTTCTCTGTGCCAGGGAACTGCCAGCTCCCTGCTGCCAGCCCAGTGCGGGGCTGGTCCTGATTGGAGCGGCTCCTCTTCTGGGGAACCTCCACACAGTACTTGAGGAGATCCACAATTGGGGGAATGGAAATGAGGAAATGATTCAGACAGACAGTGCAAGGGACTGGGGAAGACAATTAGAAATGCTAAAGAAGACCAAAACACTGATAAATATCTTGGTTCTTTACCGTTCACTTCCTCACAGCACTAATCAGAAATACTCGGAGACACTTTTTTTTTAAGGGCTGGGCTGGGTTCTAAGGGGCCACGCGTGGCGTTACCACATTTCGTCAATTAGGTGTGCACTTAAAAAACATTTTTTTTAACTTCTCAAACCAGATGATTCAGATGAATTACCATTAATTGGCAACAGTTTTCTTTTTGGGGGCTGTCCAGGGCCATTAGTGCATTTGGGGACCAATGCCTGCTTTGAGTTGATGAAATCTAGAAACTCCTTAAATCCTGATTACAGTGACCCTGTGTGGAAGTGCTGTTACAACCAACCCACTTTGCAGATGAAGAAACTGAGGCTCAGAGGGGCAGAGCCACCTGTCCAAGGCCTCTCAGCCCTTCAGTGGTGGAGTCCTGACCCAAACAGACTGGGAGGTGTCGGGAACCAGTGGAAGCCACCTGAATTGTGTGCAGGGGCTCCCTTTTCACGTTACAGTCCTGCTGGATCAGGCCAAACCTCAGGGCAGAGATTGCTAAACTGTGACCCCCGACACACACCCCGTACCTCCATCTTGCCATCTGCAAAATGGGAGTAATAACTGCCCCCCCCCCCCGAGCCCCCAACTCAATGAATGAATAGTCGTAGCAGGCCTATAGAGTGGGCCTGGTGTGTAGCAAGTGCTTGCCACTGGCTGGCTGCTCCTGGATTTTGTCTGGTTTTGCTGCTAAAAAATAAAAAGATGGGCGTTCCCTGGTGGCGTAGTGGTTAGGATACAGTGCTTTCACTGCGGAGGAAAGTAAGCCACGGCTTGACCAGGGACATAATTCCGGAGCTGTGTTAAAACCTCTGCTTTGACCTTTGGGTCTTCTGTTTCCTCATAGGATGGTCCAGCAGTTTGGGGTGGACTTCGAAAAGAGGATCGAGGGCTCTGGAGACCAAGTGGACACGCTAGAGCTCTCCGGGGGTGCCCGGATCAATCGCATCTTCCACGAGCGGTTTCCCTTCGAGCTGGTGAAGGTAGCACTGCCCGGGCCAGGCCCTCTGGTCAGCCTTGACCCTCCTGCTCAGTCCACCTTGAACCCGGCCTCCTCCCAGGCCACGAGGTCTCGAGCTCCCACTTCCAGGCCTGGGCCTCCTTCCCTGAGCTTAGAGATTTCCAGCAGAGCTGTATGAAAAGTTCCATTTTCTTCCTCTGAATACATGTTCTTTGCAAAGTACGTAGAAAATATAGGTAAATTCACGTGGGAAAATGTCCCCAGCATGTGGTTGAAAGGGAAAAAGCAGATCATGGAGCCAGCATGTACAACAGAACATACAGATGATAGTTACAACATCCTTCACATGAAATCATACACGCATGTCTAGATGTGTGTCTTTTTGCAGAGACAGACCTGCAAGGATATTCACAAAATGTCAGCTCTGGGTGCTGGGATTGGAGGTTTTCTTTTTGTTTTAATTGCTTGAAGTTTTATACTTTTTTACAGTGAGCACGTACCATCTTTGTAAAAACCAGTCATGTTCTTTTCAATAGAAGAGCAAAAGCTAAAAGGAAAAAAACACCCATAATCCTAACACCTACAGACAACGCCTCTTAGCACCTGGATGTGTGTCCTTTGAGAATTATTTCTGTGCAAATGCAGGCAAAAAGCCTCCCTGCGTCCACAAACACAATACATATATTCATCCATACCAGTGTGTGCGTATGTATTTTTTTTTTAATTAATTACGCACATTTGTATTCTTTTTTTTTTTCAAATGATTTGCCATCTTTCCAAACTAGTATATACATTTCATGCATTGTCAATGGCAGAACACTATCTTATTTTATGACTGTCCCATCGTTCATTTAACCAGTCTCCCATTTCACGGCATTTAGGTTCTTTGCACATTTTTCAGCAGTTACGGATGGTTTTGTGAATGTAGCTAATCCTTGATTAATTCCTCAAGGTAAATTCCTAGAGCTCTTAAAAACGACCCTGTGACAGTATAGGTATGTTTTGATTTGTACTGCCACGTAGCCCAGAAGAAAGTTTGAGTTGAGTTTCCTTCCAAGAGAGCAAGAGTGTTAGTTTCAGAGCATCCTAGCTGAAACTGAGTTTTAATGTTCTTGAAAATTTGACCAATTAAATATTCTGCCCTGTGAATGTAAATGGTACACAGGAGGTGACATTCCCTAGGTACAGACCTGATGTGGCGGTGCCTCAGGTACCTCCTTGCGTGTGTTTGGTTTGTCTCTTCTCAGATGGAGTTTGATGAGAAGGACTTAAGACGGGAGATCAGCTACGCCATTAAGAATATCCATGGAGTCAGGCAAGTTCCACGAGGGGAGGCGCCGTGTTCCCTTCTCCTCCATGGTGCCACCCTGCAGCGAGTCAGTCCCCACGATCCTTGGGGTGCCCCAACTGGGGGGGCCTGGAGAGGGCTCTGGGATGGTTTGTAGTAGCTGTCAGTCTCTCCCTCTGGGTCTCCAAAGGCACTCGAGGGTGCATGTGCTTAGTTCTGTGTGGATCTGTCGTAAGCCCCGCGGCTGTCCGCTGCCCTTGGGTTAAACATGGGTTAAAGGGCCCAGTTACCGTGGTCAGCCAAGTCAGAAAGCTCACTGCAGATTTGCTCTGGGGGGTGGGGAGGAAGTCAGACCCAAGGCACGATTGCAAGAACCCCAGCATTTGTCCCCGTCATGGGTGCCCCGGACTCCTCCTGGGTCCCCACCGTTTTGCTCCCGCCCTCCACGCTTGTGTCGCCGTGGGGTCCTCACATCGCCCTGGGGGGTTCTAGGTAGCGGACGCGGGCGTCCGACCCCCAGACTTGCTGCAACCTTGGCTCTCTTGGGAACCCAGCCCGTGCCTGTGAAATCGCTGACCGTGCTTTGTTTCTCTCTGACTTATCTCCCCTGCCCCCTCCCCGGGTACGGATGGTTTTAGGACCGGGCTCTTCACCCCGGACTTGGCATTCGAGGCCATTGTGAAAAAGCAGGTCGTCAAGCTGAAAGAGCCCTGTCTGAAATGTGTCGACCTGGTTATCCAGGAGCTAATCAATACAGTTAGGCAGTGTACCAGTAAGGTATTGGACCCTCGGCAGGGTGACTCCTGGCCTTGTGGAAACGGGGCTGTGGGAGTTTGGTATCAGGCTCCCGATGGCTGCTTGGCCTTTGCCCCGCTGGTCCCCCTCCCTCCCCTTCCCAGATTGCCTCAGTTTCCAAGAACGTGGCCTCTACCCAGAGGCTGGGGCAGAAGCGTTTTGGCCTGGGTGCAGCCTGGGGGTGCCAGGCCTCCAGATTCCAGACTGGTGGGCAGGGCTCCCTGGGACCCTGATACCAAGCTTAGCATGTGTCTGATGGGGGTCTTGCTGGGCTGTCGCTTTGCTGTCTTCTGGGAAGCAGAGAGGGACCTCGCGTCACCTGCTGGAGGCCAAGCTCCCTGAACCTCCCTGCCCCTCACAAATGCCTTCTTGACAAATGCCTGGCACCCTCAGGCTTTCCCGGAGCCAGCCACTTCTCTGTCCCCAAGGCGCCGAGAAAGGCCCAAACGCCAGCAGCCTAAGGAGTGCTCAGCCCCGGGCTCGCCCCTGACAGCCTCCACCAGCTCCCGCAGGAGCAGTGCTGTCCCCAGGCAGTGGCCCTCGGACCCCCGGCCTGGTTCCCGGGGCAGCACATGTTGGCCAGGGTGCTGACGCGCTTCCTAGTGGCCAGTTTGTGTTTGCACGTCCCCCATGGCCGTGGAGCTCTGGGTCGGCCTTCCAAGGCAGGAGTTTCTGCTTCATCCTTCTGTTCTCAGTCTGGAAAAGCCCACATTTGCTTCTTAAGCTTCTTCGATTGGAAAAGGGAAGGGAAAGAAACCCAGGTGGTTTGGAGACGTTCGTCCTAGAGCCCATTGTCACAGATAAGAAAAGGCAAGGCCTCCCCAAACCTTTAGCTGTTCGTAGGCTGACTCCCACCCGTAGCACTTTTATAATTAAACCCCAGACTGAGCCCACCCCTTGGACCCAGGTTGCCTCTTGATCCGAAGCAGCTTCCGGGGCAAATGCGGGCGCAGGCTCCTCCATGCATGTCACTAACCAGCTGACTCTCGTTTCTTCTTTCTCTGTCTCCCATCCCGCGTGTGTGGCCTGCACTGCCCCTGGGTGTCTTTTTACCTCATCCCGCCCTCCGCATGACCCAGGACGGGGCTCTTCACCCCCGACATGGCCTTTGAAGCCATTGTGAAAAAACAGATTGTAAAACTCAAAGAGCCGAGTTTGAAGTGTGTTGATCTCGTGGTCTCAGAACTGGCCACGGTCATTAAAAAGTGTGCTGAGAAGGTAACAGAAGGTTTCATTATTATCACCTATGCCTCTGTCCCCCATCTCCTCTTTCCCATCGTGAGTCTTAACCCAAGCATCTGGGAAACTCTGCCTCGGCAGGAACCCCCTTCCGTGGGCCAGTGGTCGCTTGGAGACATCTCAACTTTGCCTTGGCTGACACAAGGGGGTGGGCCAGTCGCACTTGGGTTCCACCTTTGCATCTTGGGCCTCTGACGGGGATGGAAGGCCTTTGATGTCACCAGATGCACTTACTAAGCAGGCAGCAGGGATGAGTGTCCATGCCCATCCCTGGAACGCTTTGAGAAAGGTGGTTTCCAAACTGCCACCAACGCGGTGAAACACTTCGCCCGCGTGCTGGTCTGCTTGTTCTTACATCACAAGGCACCTGAGAATTTTTCAGAGTTCCTTGGCGGTCCAGTGGTTAGGACTCTGCGGTTCAGGTTTTGATCCCTGGTCAGGGAACTAAGATCTCACAAGCCGCGTGGTGTAGCCAAAAAAGAAAATGGAATTTTTCCTCTAGTGATTTTGACCATTGGCTCTATTTTTCCCAACTCGTGGTCTTTCCCCAAACCATGGAAGGTGGGCTTCTGTGCGTTGGGTTGGTTGCTGCTGCAAAGGCTGGGGCAGCGGGGGTGCCAGAGGAGTGGATCCCAAAGGTGAGATGATTGGGAGCAGTTTCGCACCCCCCGCAAGGGAGTCCCTCCGAGGTCGATGGCCCAGATGCTGGCCCTCCCCCCATGCTAGAACGGGCGCTGCTGTGCACTCCTGAGCTGCGCTCGGGCCCTCGCCCTGGCGGCCCGGGGGCTTTCATTACACTGTGTCCTTGCTCTCACCCAGCACTTCGAGGGAGGGGGGTGGCTGTCACCAGCTTTCTCTGCCACTTTCCACCTCCGAGACGCATTCTCGAAAAGCACCTCTGCTTGTGTGCGGGCACCCTCTCGGTCTCTCCGGCCCACCGTCCCCTCACCGTCCCCTTCCTGTCTCCCGGCTGGAGCAGCTCTGAGACAGGAGTGGGGTGGGGAACCGGTGGGCACACTCCACGTCACCCCCCCTCCTCCCATGTTCTCCGTTTGGCTCACTTTGCTGCCCAAGCCACGAGGACCCAGCCGACGCCGCCACTCTGCTTTCCCTCCAGCTCAGCTCCTACCCCCGGTTGCGAGAGGAGACCGAACGAATCGTCACCACTTACATCCGGGAACGGGAGGGGAGGACCAAGGACCAGGTACTGGCTTTTTGTTTCATTCTTCAGATACAGTTTATGTGCAGTAGATCTTGGTCGTGCAGTGTGAGGTTTTTTTGTTTGTTTGTTTTTTGCGGTACGCGGGCCTCTCACTGTTGTGGCCTCTCCTGTTGCGGAGCACAGGCTCCGGACGCGCAGGCTCAGCGGCCATGGCTCAGGGGCCTAGTCACTCCATGGCATGTGGGATCTTCCCGGACCGGGGCACGAACCCGTGTCCCCTGCATCGGCAGGCGGACTCTCAACCACTGCGCCACCAGGGAAGCCCTGTGGTAGCCTTTTGATCCTGTGTCCCTTCACTCTGCACCATGCATTCAGGACTCATCCCTGTTGTTTGTGGTGTAGCCACAGTGTGTCTCTTAGGACTGCCAAGTAGTGTTTCATGGTGCACATGGACCACAGCCTGCTTACCCATCCACCCACCAGAGCATGTTTGAGTGCTTTTTGTGTTTTCACACTGTCCTATGAAGACTATCATAAGCATACCCAAAGGTAGAGAGTGAGATGCCCCACACAGCCACAGTTCAAGTCTCACCTGTCACCTGCTCAGCCCGGGGCTGTCATCCTGCCTTCATGTGGCCCGACACCTGGTTTGGGTTATTTCCCCCATGGTGGTCCACTGTGTTCTCTCTCTCTCTCTCTCTCTCTTTTTTTTTTTTAAATTGAAGTATCGTTGATTTACAGTGTGTGCCAATCTCTGCAGTACGGCAAAGTGACTCAGTTATACACATATAGGCTTGCTTTTTATATATATATATATATATATATATATTATTTTCCATTATGGTTTATCCCAGGAGATTGGCAGCTGTTTATTCAAGCTGTTTATTTATGGAACCGAAACAAGCCCACCTGTTGTATTTGGTTGTGAGATCACCTTGTTTAGAACAGTCCCTCTCCCCTCAACATTGACGGAGAAGAAACTTGCTCATTTGTCCTTCACAGGGTCCCCCATTCCCTCGAAGCTTCTGTAACCTGGAAGTTTTGTGAAAAGCTCAAGAGATTCTAATTTGTTTTGTTGTCATGGTTGGCAAGAATGCTACTGTCCCTTCCATACACACCAGAGCCCCCGGTTGCCCCACTGTTGTCATGGCTGGGCTCCAGGGCAACAGGACTCAGAACTTTTAAACCAGCGACAGTGTCTCCCGTGGACGGAGCGCCCCAGCATTTTCCAACAACCCCCCAAGATCCGAGTGCCTGGCCCGCTTTATGCTTGAGGGTTCAGAGGCACAGTGAAGTGACAGGGCTGTTTAAGGGCCCACATCTTATCTGAGACGACATCCTGGCTGGCTGGTGTGTGCCTTTGTGCCCGTGTGTTTCATTTTAATGTCCTTACCTGGCCAAATTACCTTTGCCAGTTTTTTGTTTGTTTTTAATTTTACCTAAGTATAGTTTTTCTGTTTTTTTTTTTTTAATTTTATTTATCTTTGGCTGCGTTGGGTCTTCGTTGCTGCGTGCAGGCTTTCTCTAGTTGCGGCGAGCGGGCGTTACTCTTCGTTGCGGTGCGCGGGCTTCTTATTGTGGTGGCTTCTCTTGTTGCAGAGCATGGGCTGTAGGCACGTGGGCTCAGTAGTTGTGGCTCGCAGGCTCTAGAGCAGGCTCAGTAGTTGTGGTGCACGGGCTTAGTTGCTCTGCAGCATGTGGGATCTTCCCGGACTAGGGATTGAACCCGTGTCCCCTGCATTGGCAGGTGGATTCTTAACCACTGCGCCATTAGGGAAGTCCTTTACTGAAGTATAGTTGATTTACAATGTTGTTTAATTTCTGCTGTACAGGAAAGTGATTCAGTTATCCATGTATATACATTCTTTTTCATATTCTTTTCCATTATGGTTTATCACAGGCTATTGAATATAGTTTCCACCTTTGCCGTTTTAATGAGGCACTTATAGCGTGCCGGGCACTACTCTCAACATGACATATTGTGACCTACGTAAGCCTTTGCAGTGAGGCCTTACTGCCCTACTCCAGGCCTCGGAGGCCGCACTGTGGCTACCACATTGGGCTGCCTCACTCTGCTCTTTTGGCCCAGTCTTTCTCACTTGTGAGGCCTTGGTGTCTGGAAGCACCCATGCCCCCTTCCCTCTGCAGATGGACCCCAGGATATGGGAAGGAGTGGGTGGGTGATCACTCTTCTAACTGGGAAACAGTGTGGTTGTTCCGGGGCACCCCCTGCTGGCGGGTGTGGGAAGTGCTCTGGCAGCGGCCACTCCCTGCCACGCTGGGCTCTGTACTCACCACGACCCCCGCTTTCCCCCAGATTCTTCTTCTGATAGACATCGAGCAGTCCTACATCAACACGAACCACGAAGACTTCATTGGATTTGCCAAGTATGTACTTTTCAAGATAGTGGCTGGTGGGGTGGCATGAGTGTCCACCCTCAGAGCCACGCCTTGAGAAAGGCGGTCAAGTTGGGATTCCGCTCCTGGGCTGGGGCACGAAGGTCTCTCTGTCATGGGTCCCCAGGTGAAGCACGGGGCAATGGAGAGCATCTGGAAGCTTTGCTGGGTAGCAGCGACCCTCCAGCCTCCTTGTCCCCAATGCACCTCTTGTGGGGCACCCCCATGGTTAGTTTAAGGAGGAAGGGGCGGTCCAGTGGTCAGAGGCTTCAAGAAAGGGCAAGGCTAACTAGCGTTCAGTGCTTCCTTTCCTGCAGGACTTCTCAGAGCCTTTCGTAGACTCACGTGCAGCTTTCCCAGTCTCCCCAACGTGCACTGGGCCCTTTCACTGAGCAGCTCAGGGGCTCAGGGCTCCAGGGGCTGCTCTTTGGGAAGTGCTGCCAGGATTTGCATGGCTTCTGTCCATATGCTGTAGATTTAAAACTAGAACCTTCCACGGCACCCGGATAAGGGGCCAGAAGAGCAGGGCGCTGATTTCAGCAGGATATAAATATAAATGCCGGTGGCCTCCAGTGTCACCCGCTGATGCCATCAGCCCCTCGCCTCGGTGAGTATCACACAGATTGTTCTGATGGCTCACGAAGGTCCTCTTTCCGGAGCCTGATAGAATAACAGGTGGTTGGTAGCCAGCCTCCTTGTATTTGTTTAGCCGGTATCGCTGGTGTGCTTTCACTGCACCAGGCCCTGTGATAACAGCAGTGAGCAGGCCCAGACCCAGGTCCCCACCCTGAAAGGAAGGTCCTGCGCCAGGGACAGAGCTGCCCCCAGGCAGTTAAGACACAGTGTGGTCAGTGCCGAGGTGGGGCTGTCCACCGCCCGTGGGAGTCCGGAGGGTGGCATTGTGGCCTGGCCTTGGGGCTGCAGGGAGGAAGGGGCTAGGAGGCTGGGCAAGAGGGTCTTCCCGTCCAGGGTCTCTGCTGGCTGAGTAGTTCCCTGGGTAGACATTCATCAGTGCACTCAGCTCTTCTGTGCTGGACACGTGGTTGGTGAGTGGAATGAACGAATGAGTGAACGAATGAATGGGGGGCATGATTAGAAGCTGCTGCCCCAGCCCAGGTGAGCTGAGGGCCCCGGCCGGACTGTCCCTGCTGTGGGGAAGGCTGAGGGGCCCTGGCCGGGCACTGCCCCTCAGGCTGGGCTCTCAGCCTGGGGAAGCAGCCCCACTTGCTCCTGCTCCCCCAGCAGCCGGGTGTGTGGGGCCTGGAAACGCCAGCCCCCCTTTTCAGGTTGCTGCTGTTTTCCTCACCTTGATGTCTCTGCTTCTCACACTTCATCCACAGTTCCTTCTCACAATCTCTCCTGTTTTTCCTTTGACCACTCCACTCTTTCCTCTGGATTCCTGGGCCTTCCCACTTCCCCCAGCTGTTACTATACTGAGCAGCTGGTGACCGGGTGGGTATTGCCTGCTGTGTGCCTTTTCCCTAGTGTGTGAACGGGGGACGCCCTGGCTGGGGGCGGGGCCCAGGGTGCCAGGCTCCACCCGGCCCAGGCCCAGGCCCCGGCCCTGGGTGGGATGTCGCAGGGGCCCCTGGAATAGCCACGGAGCACTGCCTTTGTCCTAGGACGGTGAACAAGCCAGACTTGGGCCTTGCCTTTTCAGAACCCCGAGGCTGAGAACCCACACGCTGTCGTTAAGCCAGTTCTCATAAGGAGGATGACAGTGGGAAAGGAGGGCAGGTGGAGGGGCTGTGGGAGAGGGCAGTGACGGATGAGGCTTGGAGAGGCCTTCTCAAGAAAGTCATGACAGCCAGGCGGTGGGGCCAGCGTGGGGTCAGAGAGCACTGGAGACAGGGAAGGAAGGCTGAGAAGCAGGAGCATGAAGGCCAAGGCGAGGTGGAGGGATGAGGTCACGGCCTCGTCACAGGAGGGCCTGCAGGCCAAGGGGAGCACTTCGGATTTTCCCCCAGCACACACCACACACACACACACACACACAGACACACACATGCGCACACCACACACACCCACCACATACACACACACCACACACAGACACACATACACTCACCACACACACACCACACACACCACGCACACAGACACAGACACACCACACACACACACACATGCACTCACCACACACACACCACACACACCACGCACACAGACACAGACACACCACACACACAGACACAGACACACACACACACCAAGGAGGCAAGGGAAAGAGGGGCTGCGAGGCATGTGTGAGACCCAGGAAGCCCTTAGGAAGTAGAGCATCTGGGACCTCACCGGCACCCAGACATCACTGTGAGTGGCTTAGCTCTGTGTCCTTCAGACACTTGATCCACCTCCTTGCTGTGCGTAGAAGTTCTGGGGTGTTTTCTCACTGCCCTCAAAACACTAAAAACAAGGCCCAGAGAAAAAGTCCTTGTAGTAAATATATTGATCTTAGGGAAATCAGTGGATAAATTCCACTTCCATTCTTTTCTTTTTTTTCTGCGCCACACGGCATGTGGGAATCTTAGTTCCCTGACCAGAGATTGAACCCATGCCCCCTGCAGTGGACGCGCGGAATCTTAACCACTGGACCGGCAGGGAAGTCCCTCATTTCCATTCTTAATGTTCCACCGTTTACTGATCTAGGAACAGAAGCCTTCTTCCTTAACACACACGCACGCACGCGCGCACACACACACACAGAGGCACACACACCACCTTATCCAACAGCCAGCTTGAACTTTAAGGTAAAATCCCAGAGGCATTCAGTAAAGGGATTAAACAAGATGTTTTGCCTTTTCATGTTGTTTCAAAAGTTCCAGCTAAAACAATATGGTAAGAAAAGACAATATGACCCCTAAGTAACAGGAGTTAACAGTTGGTTGCCGGTGGTGATAATGATGGTCCGAGTAGAAAATATATTAGGACAAACAAGGGAGCTGAGTAGGTGCCCACGTACAAAAGAAAGGAGACTTCGTCTGTCTGTTGTGAACTAGCCAGGAAACAACATAGATGAAGAAGTAAAGAGATCTGGGACTACAGGTAAATAAGGGACCTTGCAGAAACACATTGACCTTGACTGTCCTCTGACTTGGGTCAGGAGCCATCCAAGATGAGTAGCGTTTTCATGCGAGCAGCTGTCCCATAGCCTCATCTCCCATTCTGGATGGCCCTGTGGTCAGAGCCGCTCTGGGCCTCGTGCCCGGGCCAGGATGGGTGGAGAAAGCGGGAAGAAGCCTCAAGTTTGAGCCCCCAAACACTGAAGGTTACTCTAAAGCCAGCATGGCTACCTCCCAGCCACTTGGGAATCCAGCTTCCCATGCCCCCTCTTGGAAGTGCCAGGACCCAGTGACTCCTAGAAATAGCTGGCACTCTCAGGAGTGGCCGAGATCAGGGATGAGAAGTCAGGGTTTAATTTGGTATCTCGTTCGTTCCATGAGCCCGCTCTCTTTCCCTTGGGCAGCCCTTCGTACACGGGGGGCTTCTCTCTGCCTCTGCCCTTGGCGCCCACTCGGGAGAGAACCCCACCTGGGCCACGAGCACCTCTTGCTCCTCGTCCCTCATGGGCTTCCTGCCGCATGAGCTCTCTCTGTGCTTTGGTTTCAGCGCCCAGCAGAGGAGCACCCAGCTGAACAAGAAGAGAGCCATCCCCAACCAGGTAACTGCCCACCCCTGCACCCTCCGCGGCCCGCAGCTCCACCCTCGGGGGTGGGAGGGCACTAAGGGACCACCGAGCCCAGCGATGGCACCTGGCTCATAGCATGTCCCGCCAGAAACCCCCACCCCCACCCCTCCAGCCTCTCAAATCCACTTAGGTTTTGATATTTTGGGAAACCGGTCTTTGAGTGGCAGCTCTGGCAGGGCCTAGGGGGCAGATTTGCAGAAGGCCCTGTCTGACATCCAAGGCCGCGGCTAGAACTTGACACTAAGGAGGGGGGCAGCCCAGTCCCTCTGGTGTCTGCAGCCACCTTGGGTTCCCGGGCCCAGCCCTAGAGACTTGGAGCCTGGGGGGAGGCTGGTTGTGACAGGCAGGTCTGGGGAGCCTGGGGGTGCTTTGATCCCCATACCTGGGGAAACCCAGAGCTGTATGGGGGGTTCTCCACCTTGATGTCATGCCCCAGCCAGAGGCCTTGTGAAGTAAGAACAGCTTTATATAGGCCAGTATTAGGTGCCCTTTTTTTTTTTTTCCTGCTTAAGAAAACACATCATCTTTGCAAAAATTTCTGCCGGTGTCCCCTGCCTTCTCCACATCGGGCGGGGGTGGGGGTGGGGGCTCTGCCCTTTATCCTGCACGATGACAGAGCCCTCTGGAAAAGAAGGGTGTAACCACTGCATGATTTTTTTTTTTGCGCTTGCCATAGGTAATACATATATTGTTGCTTTTTCATTTCGGGAGATGATAATGAATTAAATATTAACACCATGAATATAATTAATAGCATGTAATTTTTTTTTCTTTTGCTGTTTTCTCCCCCTGCTCTTCTCTCTCCTCATTTTTGTGCCTTTCCTGCTTTTTCTCCATCCCCTCATGTCCCTTACGTCTCTTTTCCTCCGCCTGCTCTTCTTTGATTTCCCCACAACCCTAACTTTGCATTTTCAAAGGGGGAGATCTTGGTAAGTACTCACTTAGTCTGGTAGCAAACATTAGAGAACTTGGTAGTGGTGGAGGCCACGCCACCCCATAATATCCCCTCCCCCCCCCACCACCCCCTGCCAAAAATAAATAAATAAATAACAGAACAACTAAAAATCCAGCTAACCTTTAAAAACCCCTGCCGTGGCTGCCGCCTGCCAGGCTTCGTGTTGCCCTGGGCTAAGCTGACTCACACAGACACTAACCTGACCACTGCCCCCATCTGGCGCCCACCCCTCCAGCCCATTCCTGACACGGTTTCCTGGTTTCCTGTAGGTCAGGGATGGCAAATACTCAGCTAACACCCCAGGCCTTTCTCCCTTCACCTCCCTGGCCGGGGATGATTTTGCTCAAGCCCTGCAAGAGCTTATTCTTGCCACTGCCACCACTCTGTTTCCAGACAACACCATGCAGAAATTTTCCCCTCCTGCACTCAAGGCAGACATTCTTAATTGATCCAGCACTCTTTTCCTTGTACCTCTCTCCTGTCCTGTGCCCCTGGCAGACATCACTAATTAATCCTGGCATTTTTGTTTCCTAAGCATGTCACTACTCCCCATTCCGTGGCAGATGTGACTAACTGGTCAAGGAATTTTTTTCCCCCATGTGATAGCTTTGCACGTGATACCCCTCCTGTACCCATGACAGACATTGATCAGGGGACTCTCTCCTGGATGCTGCCACTATCCTACTGCCTCCATAGCAAATACGATGATTGATTAGGCTGTTCTGTTGCACTTGCCCCTGTTCCTTTGCCAATGGCAAACATCACTAATTTATCCTAGTGTCCTTTCCCACAGTGCCCAGAATTCTCACCACAGTGCTACCCATTGATTGGCGAATGGTATTTGCCATCCCTGTTTTCTGTAACACCTCCTCTCTGTGTGTGGCCCAGCCCAGCCCGGCAGGGAGCAGGCAATGCTCACTTCCGAGAGTTGAGCTCTTTTCAAGGTGCTTGCCTTTGGGCAGCTGGCTTCCGCCCCAGCTCTCCACCTTGGAGACCATGGCCTGGGCCACCAGCCCTAACCAAGGCCTCCTTCTCCCGGGTTCTCTCCCCGCCACACTGGGCAGGCCCTACTGCTGCCCTCTGGCAGGGATCTTCTGGTGACCCCGGGATCTTTCCAGTAGCTGAGCTGAACCCCTAACAAGACTTGGAAGATGCAGAAGGGGCCAAAGCTTGCCATGGTTGGGGGCGGTTGCGGGAGGAATGGATCGTCCTTGGGCCCATGGTTCCCACTTTCCCCATGTGTCACCCCCAATCCCCTTTGAATGGTTTCTTCCCTCCAAACAGCCCAGAGGCATGTTTCTCCCCACACCCACACCCTGAGAAGTTTAGTCATTCTTTTCCTGCCAGATTCCACACCCCTAGCCACGAAGCCCAGCCCTGCCGTGTGCGTGGCTGTGGCTCCTGGGTCTTCCAGCCATGGTTTCCATCCCTGCCCAGGCGACTCACCCAGGGAGGAGGAGGTGTGCCCCAGCTGCGTCACTTCTCCTGGCAGCCCTTCCTCCCGCCCCCAGCGTGCCTGCCCCCCGGAGCACGGGAACTCCGCCTGCCTCTTCTATCTCCTCAGCTGACCCTACTCCCGCCGCCTCCGCCCCCCTTTTCTAAGCCCAGTCCCTTGGGCACAAATCTGGCTTTTGGATGAGAAGGCCCGACCACTCCTTTTCCTCTAGACTCAGTGCCTGTGTCTGCCACTGGCAGCTTGCCCCTCCTCGGGGCGGGATTTTGTCTCTGAATCCCCTTGGGCTCCCACACAGGCAGCTCTCTGGGTGGCTCAAGGGCAGAGGGACCTGAGGGGGGACAGTGCTTCTCCAGGCCTAGCTAGCAGCCTCCTGCCCCGAGGCTCAGAGGTGCCATTTCCAGCATGGCCGCATGCCCTGGAGTGTGACAAGGGCCCCATCTGCTAGCTTTGACCTCTACCTGACCCAGGGTGGAGGCAGGCGAGCCAGCTTGGCCACCAAGGGGTGGCGGTGTGGGGCACATCTGCCCCCTTGGGAACGAGGCTGGGCCTGGGAGCGTGGAGGCCTTGCCATGTGAGGACTTCTTCTCTGGGGAGCACACAACACACACAGCCTCCCCGCCGCCCCTGGCTGTCGATTAATGACTGAAGTTTAGAAGCACCCACTCTAGACCTGGACTAAGACAAGGCAGGCCCTACCCTGCCCCTGGGGGAGCGAGGAACAGGCGGGGACAGGCACCCACGCAGCTCTGGAGCTGGATGTGGTTGCCAGATGCAGGGGCCTCTTCCACCCCTGGCCTGACCACCCGTCCCACTTTGCCCGGGACTGAGGGCATTCCCAGGACTTTGAGGACTAAGCCTAGAGCCCTCCTGGACAAGCCAGGGCAGGTCGGTCACCCTGCTGCCAGGACTGAGACCATGACCTCGTTGGGGCGGACAGTCTCTGCCTGCTGCCTGACGGCCACAAGACTCCCAGGTGCTGTCTCGTCATCCCAGGGAGGGAGAAGCCTTAGCACGGGCTGCCAGGTGGCATTTCAACGGTGGCACAGCCTGGGCAGGGACTTCTATGTGGTGCAGAGGTCCCTGGCCACTCTGTGGCCGTCTCTGCCTTCCTGGTCTCTGAGGCTTAAGAGCTCATTTCCAGCCACAGGCGGGTGGTGGCCCTGTGAAGATTTGGTGTGCCTGGGGGCAGGACAGAGTAGACAGGATGAAACCCCTCTTGAGCCGCATCCACTAGGGAGGCGTGTGGGCCCCAGAGGCAGCCCCAAAGCCCTACCCCACCCTGGGGGTACAGCGCTAGCCCTTCCCCGCTGTCCGTGGCCACAGGCAGCCCATCTCCTGCAGCTTAGCCCAGTTCGTCGCTGCCTTGGCCCTGGGTGTCCCTGCCTGCTTAGACTCGTGCTTCCCGCCGCCCCGGGGCCCCCAATCCAGAGTGGTGGGAGGCTGCACCCCACAAGCGCCTCCATGGCCCGGGGAGCATGGGAGTGTGGCCTCCCCCAGGCTACCTGCGTTTAGCTGTCAGGTGAGTCCCCCACGCAGGCCTGGGTTCCGTCTCCTGCTCAGATGACAGCAGTGGCCAGACGAGCCCCGTATAGGGGGTCTCCCAGCCAAGAACCCGGATGTGCCAGTCAGAGAAAAGTGGGACCACGCGGCTTAAAGCCAGAGTGGGGCATGATCCTTGGCGGGTCCCCTGGGCTCAAACTTTTGTCCCCAGCCCTCTGGGTGGAGGAGTCTCTTCATTCTTGTATTCTGAAAAGAGCCTGTGGGGAGGGGAGCCCTGGGGCGGGGGCTGGCCTTGACTCCTGGTCAGAGCAGGTTGCTGTGCCCACCGAATGCCTGCCTGGGTGAGCCGGGCAGCAGAATCAAGCCTCTGCCCGTTGCCTGGGCGACTCTTCCAGCTCTACATCCACAGCCGCCTTCCACAGGGCGCGAGGGGCAGGGCCCAAGGTTGTCGCTGGTACCGCGTCTCACCAAGACAAGTGTGATTCCTTCAGTCACATCCAACGTGACATGGCCCCCCCGCCCCCGACAAGCCTGGGATGCCCTCCTCTGGGCCCCTTCCAGCTGGGAGTACCTCTTGCCACCTGTGCTAATTCAACCTAACACCAAGCGCAGAGGGGCTCCCCAGGGACCCAGTTCCCAATCACCCTGGGGACTGTGAGTGAGTCCACGTCCGCCTGCCCGAGGGCCCCACGTTGGTCTCCGTTGGGAAGTGCTTGGGGCAAGGTGGCCTGGAATCGGGGTGCCTGGCTTTGGGCTGGAGGTGTCTCTGCCGTGGTCCCCGTTTTCCCGCCTTGCTGGGGGCGAGGGTGCTGGCCACTGTGCTGGGGCAGGCCGGGCTGGGTGGTGGCCGCTGTCCGCTGCTGAGCCCCGCCCTCCCCCCCCCCCCAGGTGATCCGCAGGGGCTGGCTGACCATCAACAACATCAGCCTGATGAAGGGCGGCTCCAAGGAGTACTGGTTTGTGCTGACGGCCGAGTCACTGTCCTGGTACAAGGATGAGGAGGTGAGTGGCTGGCAGGGGTGGGACGGTTGGGCAATGGTGGGTCGTGCTCTCCACACCTCGCTCCTCTGGGTGGCGCTCCCTCAACTTACTGCCCATTCGGGAAAGGCTCCCTGAGCGCCACCGTTCCGCAAAGCTTACCATTAATTAGGATGGTATCAGCCAGGGCCGCAGGGTGTCCAAAGGCACTGGGCATCATATCCGAGCCCCTCACGGCCCCCCGTGCGGTCATGCCTCGTGGGGGCTGGGCTCCCTGAGGAGGAAAGGGGCATGGGGGAGGCTCCAAACTGATCCCACCCTTCAAAATCATGGCAAGGTGGGGGCTTTCAGAGGGGGCATAGCCTGGGGTCGGGGACTCAGGTTCACGCCGAGGCTGCTGGGGTTCCATTTTCTACAGCTAACCCAGGCTCAGTCAGGCCCTTAGCCTCTCTGGGCCTCAGTTTCCCCATCCGTGAAGTGAGGTAGAACGGCCCTTGCATCTTTGAGGTGCTCCGTCACGGTGTCTGTCTTGAGATCATTCCACATGTGCTTGGCCTCCTCAGAAGGATGAGGGAGGCCTCTGGGAACAGCACCAGGAATAATAAGCACAGGGGGTGGTGTTGCACGTTGCCTCGTGCCATGGTCTCCCTGAGCCTGTGGACGGGGCTGTGAGTGAGTGCGCCCCTGTTCCCTGGCCCAGCGGGCAGCCCCACCGGGTGCTGCCGTGCAGGTCCCTCCTCCGCCTCGGCCCATCCTCCCGTCCTGAGTGGCCCATTTCGTGGCTTAGTTCTCTTAACAGAACGACAGTACTGTGGCTTAGTGGCCTGGGAGTGAAGCCACTCCTCTGGTGTGACTGCCTGTTGCCACTCTGATACAGGCTTCCAGGGGCCACCAGCGAGGGCCGGTGTGTTTCTCTGGGTTGTCCTGTGAGAGATAACACAGGCGCTCCCTGTCGTCAAGGTGGTGTTAGGTGGCTATCGATCTGCGTCTGTGACGGAGGTCCCAAATGAAGGCACTTACAGAGGTGGTCTGTTTCTTGCCCGCATCCTGGTGAGCTTGGCAGCCCTGTGCCGTGAGGCTGGCCAGGGCCCTGGCTCCGCCTCCCCCATGGCCGTCGTAACACATAGCTCCTCCTCGTGGTCCAGGATGGCTGCCCCGTGCCCATCACCACGTGGCCACGGGAGGGAAGGAGGTGCCTGACAAGGAAGGCACACGCATCTCTCTGTACACATGCTCCGGGATCTTTGCTTCCGTCTGTGCTTCGCCCACATGGGATGGCACAGCCTCCAGCCCGGCCCAGGTGCCCCCGGAGGAGAGGCCGGGCTTCTCTGGTCGCCCCTGGAGCTGCCCTACCTGGCTCTCCCCCCTTGGGGTTTTGGGGTGACCCCCACACCTGGGGCTTCACTGGCAGCTGACCCCATCCCGGGACAGGCAGGCCTGTGCCCAACCATGTGTATTTCCACCCAGGCTCAGAGACAAGACAGGTAGAACTCTGTTGGCACCCCTGGGTAGCCCTCTCTTGTTTTTGAAGCCCCTGCCCTGTGCCAGGCTCACTGGCTGGGAGAGCCTGCCGTGGTCCCACACGGAGGGCATTCTCTTCTTCCTCCTCCTCAGTAGATACTCACATTCCTTTTGTCAGGGAAGGAAACTGAGGTTCTGAGCAGTGACTTGCCCCCATGTCACGGGGTGGGGAAGTGTCCCCATGCGGTGGGTACAGGACACAGGCTCCCTGACCCGAGGCACCTCAGCCCCACACCTGGACCACTCCCCACTGCCCAGGAAGGAAGCGGTTCCCACACGTGGCGGGTGTTTAAGAGTAGAATGTCATCATCCCACTCCCCGTGAGGCCAGAGGCTCACCGCTGGAATGTCGTGAAGGCTTGGGAGCCCCGAGTCCCCCAGGGGACCTTGTCTGGGTGGCTGCTTCTAAACTGGGGTTGTCCAGGACCCTGGCGCCTTCCCGGGTCGAGATGCAGAGGGAGGGTGGGTGGGACTGGGCATTTCTCAAGGAACCTGCGTGGCCAGATCCGCTCCTCAAAATGGCCGGGGTGCAGTGTGGGTGGGGATGACGCTTGCACTTTTTCTCCCTCTCTTTCCTCCCCCGCAGTCTGAAGCTCAGTCTGCTCTGTGCTGCATCAGCTGTCAGATAAGCTGAGAGCTGGTTCGCACCTTTGGGCTTTGGGGGTCCCCGGGGCAGGAATGCCGGGTCTCGGGCGGTTGGAGAGGGGGCTTCTGGGCCCAAACCCTAGCCTGGCGATTCGCTGTATGGCACCATCGGGAGCCCAGTTTTTGACTTAAGGAGGGGCCCTTCGTTTCCCCTTCCTCTAGGGGTTGAAAAGCAGGAGCCCCAGACCCTCCCTCGGGGCCCCAGAGCAGAGGCAGGGGCAGTGCTGGGAGGAGGGTCGAGCGCCGCCGGCGGTAATGAGAACCAGCAGACCTGTGAATGGGGCCCTGTGTACACCCCAGACACAGAGCTGCCTGAGATTGGGGAGGGGCAGTCGCGAAATCCTGTCTGTCTTTCTGTCTGTCCGTCCCCCACCCTCCCCCCTCCCCCCCAAGTTAGGATCCCAGCAAGGGCCCTGAAAATCACACAACAGGGTGGGCACCCCCTGGGGTCAGGCCACCATCGTAGAGAAGCCTCAGAGAGAGGCAAGACACCATATTTCTTTATTAAAAAAAATAAACAAGAGGAGGTGGTTACTGGAGGGTAGGAATAGGAGACTGATTCCCCCAGAGCCCCCGACCACTCAGCCGGTGTCGGGGCTCTCCTTTCCTCCCCGGCGCCCGCCCCCGCCCAAGCCCTTCTTCTTTATTCCAGAATCTTCTGTCCAGGCCTCCGGCCCGTGGGGAGGAGGGCGGTGGGCAGTGGCACTCACCTCCTGGTCTGCCTCACTGCGTGGGTGGCAGCAAGTTTGGGTGGGGGGCCCATCCTGACGCGCCGCTCGCCCGAGCCCAGCCTAACCAATGTGCAGACTACTGTACACATTCAGAGCCCCCTGAACAGGTAGTCTGAACACTGGGTTGGCGGGGCCGGCTGTCCGTCCTGCGGGCCCCCTGGGCAGCAGCAGGGCCACAGTGCCCCAGCACCTCCGAGCAGGCGAGGAAGCCACTGGTCCGCCCGCGACGATCTGCTTCGTCTCTTCTGACGTGGCACGGCCGGGGCCAGCGCGCATCTGGAGAAAGTTGTGGGTTTTCAGGAAATCCTAAGGAGGCGGGGGTGGGGGGGGGGGGGGCGGGGGCAGGGCGGGGGTGTTGGGAGGGAGGGTTTGGGTCCGTGGCCTCTGTGTGCAGGAGAAGGTCTCTTTGGGGGTGGGGGCGGGGTACATGCACGCCTCCGTGTCTGTGTGGTGTGTGTTTGTGTCGTGTGTGTGTGGTGTGTGTTTGTGTCGTGTGTGTGTGGTGTGTGTTTGTGTCGTGTGTGTGTGTGTGTAGAGAGAGAGAGTGTGTATGTGTGCGTGCGGGCAGCATCAGGAAGGCAGCCTCTGTGCTCTGGGCGGAATCACGCTATAAACACTTCCAGATGTGGTGTCTCACTCGGGGCCCAAAAGGACTGTGACTCAGTTACTTGGCCTTAGCCGGCCAACTGGAAGCTTCCTGCCTCATGACATGATAGGGTGGGGGCAGCAGAGGCTCTTCACAGACTTCCGGGCCGGGAACTCCTGCCCTGGCCCTTTCTAAAGCCCCCCGCCCAAATTCTTCCCTGAGAGGTTGGAGGGCCCCGGGCTCCGCATTCCCTGGCCTGCCTGTACCCTCCTCCCCTGCCCTGGCTCCCAGCATGAATGGGGTTCCCACTTCCTTGGCTCCTTTCCTTGCCCAGAACCCGGTGGACTGACTGACCCTGGAGCATAAGAGTGACAGACAGACAGACAAAAGAAAACCCCTGGCGCCTCGCAAGCACCAGCTCTGGGGTGGGCATGTGCTCAGGACTTTCACAGTGTCCGTCCTCACCTTGCACCAGGAGGACGAGACTCCTACCCATCTTTGACAGCTGAGGAAACTGAGGCAGACAGGGGCAGTGACTTGCCCAAGGGCAGAAGGCTGGGGAGGGGCCAGGCCCAGCTGAGCTTCTAACACCTCAGTCAGGACTGAGCCCATGCACCGAGCCTGCCACTCGCTCCTGCCTCCCGTTGAGTAGTCCTGAAACTCCAAGTGGCCCTCCACCCTCTGGGAGGGCCCCTGGGCCCCTTCCCCGCCACCACTGTGGCTGCTCTTGATTTGGGGAGGAACCGCCACGTTGGGTTTTGTTCTGAGGCCTTCCGGAGGTCAGGGGTAGGATGGACGAAAAGAAGTGAGCTGCTGTGTGAGGGGGGCAGGTCTCTCTTCTCCAAAGATGCCCAGCAGGGCAGTGGGGAGAACCTGGCTTCTGAAGTCCCACCGTGGCCCACTCCACCCGCTGCGTGGCCCAGTGCGGCCCGCTTCCCTCTCTGAGCGCGATGCTTCCCTGGCAGGGATGTGTGAGAGGGCTCCATGAGCTGCTGGATAAGCAGCATTTCCCATCAGTCCTTGAGAGCTGCTGTGGGTCGAGTGGGAGTCGGGGAGGGGCGGGGCGGGGGGGGTACCCTGATGCTGTGCTTTGGTTTCCTGGTGTAGAAAACCCAGTGAATGCACTGCCACCTCCTCCCCCCGCCCCCAGTAAAGGTTAATAGCAATGCATCTGCACGGGCCTAGGCGTATCGTAGATGCTTAGCTAACAGGAGGTGGGCTGCGGAGTGGGACTCCCAGCTCGGAGACTCACCAGGCCCGTGCCCTTGACCAGCAGGACGGCCCCAGCAGCCGTCAGGACTGCCATGCCCAGCACTCGGTTGGCACTTTCTGAACAGGGCCACCCCGGCTTTGGGACTCAGGCATCAGCTCACGGGGGCCTCGCTTTCCAGCTCCCTCCCCCACCCCCACTGCCTGCCCCTCTGTGCCTCTGTCTGTCTGTCTGTCTGTCTCTTTCTCTCGAAAATGGGATCATATTGGTAACTCACTTGCAGGCTCGTCGTGAAGAAGTAGTCATGTTAATGGTTTCATTCACTCAGTGGTTGGAATCTGGGTAGAGTCAGAGTCGGCCACTTTTGAGCATCCACTGTGTGTCAGCAGTAAACCAAACAGACAGGAGTCTCCACCCCCCGAGGACCCAATGAGTCGGTCTAGGTGACCCTAGGTTAATAAGCAAGAAAAGAAATGCGGGGTGGCGGGGGAGACTTCCCTGGTCCAGTGGTTGGGACTCCGTGCTCTCACTGCCGAGGACGTGGGTTTGATCCCTGGTCAGGGAACTAAGACCCCGTAAGCCACGCAGCACAGGCAAAAAAAAAAAAAAAAAGATGCGTGGTGTGTTGTGTTACGTGAGGGGAAGTGCCAAGGGGAAAAGTAGGGGGAGAGTTTGGGGCGGGGTCAGGGCAGGCGTCTCCTGGAGGGTCCCTCCGTACAAAAGAGGCAAGGAGGGCACCAGGCCAGTGTTGGCGGGGGTGGGGGTGGGGCATGCTAGGTGCAAAGGCCCTGGGGTAGGAGCCCACTTGGGATGTTCAGAGAGTCACAGAGGCTAGCGTGGCTGGGGCAGGTAAGCGAGGGGGAGGGCGGTGCCAGACTAGTTCACCCGAGGAAAAGCAGCATGGGAGGCGTCAGGTGTTGGCGGTGGTCCTCCCGGTAGAGTCCAGCCGAGGGCAGCCTCAGGGCCTCAGTTAAACAGCCCAGGGTGACCCCTCCCCTTTCACCCTCAGGAGAAAGAGAAGAAGTACATGCTGCCTCTGGACAACCTCAAAATCCGCGACGTGGAGAAGGGCTTCATGTCCAACAAGCACGTCTTCGCCATCTTCAACACGGAGCAGAGGTGAGTGCCCCCAACCCCGACCCCCATCCCCCAAGGTCCCAGGGAGACCAATGGCCCTCGTTCAGTCATTCTTCAGTGTCCACCGAGTACTTGCTGTGAACAGTCCCTACCCTAGGGTCTCACATTCCAGAAAGGGTGTCAGTCAAGAAACAGAAAAGTGCTTCTGTGGGGTGGTCAGCGGGGTGGGGAGGCTGAAACGATGCAAGAGCCGTGGAGGGTTCTGAGCAGAGGAGGGATGGACCTGGCTCTGGTGCTCACCGGCGCCCCCTGGTGGCCACGAGGGGAACAGGCTGAGGAGGCGAGCGTGGGAGACCAGGGAGGAGACGCCTGCACTGGCCCAGGTGGGAGATGGTGGGGCTGGACCCAAGTCGGGTTGAGGACATAGAGGAGGAAGGGGTGGATTCCAGTAGAGCGACTGAACTCCTGGTGGGTGTGGGTATGAGAGCAAGAAAGGTGTTGCTCAGGGACTGAGCTGCCATTGGCTGACATGGGGAAGGCAGAGGCAGAGTAGGCTTGGGGCCAGTCGGAGGCTGGGTTGGGGTGATGCTGAGGGAGAGGGGCCTGTGAGACACCACGTGGGACACAGGGGAGCCAGCTGGGTAAGTATGAGAGACTGGTGTTCAGGAGTGCGCTCCGGGCAGGAACGTGAATTTGGGGAGTTGTCGTTGTGTGGAGGTGTTTCAAGTCTAAATGGGATGAGATTCCCTGGGCCAGTATAACAGAGAAGAGAAGGGCCCAGGAGGCTCTCAGTAAACCCATGCCAAGGGACGTTGGTGGGAGATTTTAGCAAAAGCAAAGATACTTCTCTCAGCTCAGGAAGAGACCCAGTTGGCAGGAGGTCTGAGAGCAGGAGGAAGGGCTGAACATGGACCCAGGAGGGCCCCTGCCCAGACTCACACCCTCATCTAGGGAACCCCCAAGTCAGGGGTCAGCTGTCAGCCAGGGCCTGGTGGTTCTTCATGACTGGCCAGTAGGCACTGACATCCTCCCTCCTGGCCCCAGGACCACCTTCCCCACTGCCCATCCACACGCACCAAATCCAGCTGAGCCACCTGTTTTGTGCAAGAATCGTTCTATCCTGCTTTGTTCTGGGCTGGCCTAAAACTCTTGAGACCCACTTTGACCATCAGCTGGCTCCAAAATCCTTTATAACCCTTTTAGGCTCATCTCTCCCTATCCCCCACCTCCCCTGCCTAAGAAACCCTAGGGTGTGTGGGAGAACCTGGGTTCTGCGATGGGACAGGCCTGCTGGGAAGCTCTTCCTGGCTGTGTAACGCCAGACAGCCATCCCACCTCCCTGGCCCTGTGATCCCCTGTGCAGCGGGCGGTGTGTGTGGGGGGGTGAAGATATACCTAATGTATCATTTAGTGGTGAGTTTGGGAAACCCAGAATGATAGTAGCAGAAACAAGATAGAAGTTGGGGGTTTTTTATGTAAATCAAGTCCAGACTTTACCATCTGGGGCAGGTTGGACAACCCCACAGGCATCCAGGCCCAGGCCCTCCTTCTTATTTCTCAGCTCTCCTCCTCTTTGTCCAAGATGGCTGCTCAAACTCCAGCCATCATGATGATGTTCCAGGCAGCAGGAAGGAGGAGGAGCAACAAAGACATGCTCCCTTTCCCTGCTCTCAGCTCCTTCCAGAAGTCTCAGGGCAGCCACTCACTGACTGTTGGTTGGCCTGAGCACTGTTGTGAGGCCATCCGTGCCTAACCTCAGACCCAGATCTCACTCGAAGACTTTGGGACAGCTTGGCCGTCTCAGTCACACCTGCCTTGTGGGACAGGATGGCATGCGTGTAGCATGGATCCTGGCCTATATATAGAGAACACTGCCCATAAACACTGATTAGTGTCTGTCCGTTGTTCCCCCAGCCTTTTGGCTCTGCACCTTCCGCTCACAGACCCACATTTGCCCAGCAGTTCACAAGCCTTTGCTGGGAGTTTCAGTCCTGCCCTGGCCAGTTCCACCTCCCTCCCAGGAATCGGGGCACATGCTGGACCTTTACTGTCCAAGGCAGCAGCCACTGGCCACATGTGACTGTTTATTTATTTTTATTAATTTTTATTGGAGTTTAGTTGTTTTACAATGTTGTATTAGTTTCTGCTGTACAGCAGAGTGAACCAGCTGTACGTATACATATATTCTCTCTTTTTTGGATTTCCACATGTGACTATTTAAATGTAAATTGATGGAAATAAAATAAAAATTTACATTCACTTTCTCAGCCACGCTGGCGCCATTCCTGATGCTCAGAAAGAAGCCACCTGTGGCTCGTGGCTGCTGCGTCAGGCCAGAACGTTCTTTTGGATGATGCGGCTGTAACTTCTCTAGAAAACACCTTGATGGGAGCTCCCCAACTGGCGGAGGGTGTCGTGGGTCACTGCCCACTTCTGGAGGGGTCGTTGGCAGCCTTTGGCTCCCCCAGGAGAGCATAAAGGAGGGGATGGGCAGTTCCCAGGGGAGGGAGAGGAGTAGCTGAGCCCACAAACAAAACACTGCAGATGCCGCTAGGTGCAGACTCTTGCTGAGCACACGCCCTGCTCTCGGCTCGGTTTTGGGTGTTACAGGCACGAATTCACGGTACCTCCATCAGCCCAATGGGGTGCAGGGGCTGCTGCCATCCTGGGGCCTCTGGTCGTGAGTGCCCCCGGTCAGGGGTGAATCCTGATCAGTCAGGCCAACCCCAGGGCCTGAGCTCCAGCTCACTGCACCCACCGGGCCCACGGGCGGGGTCAAGCATGCGCCTTTCCCTCCCTCCCTCTCACCGCAGGAACGTCTACAAGGACCTGCGGCAGATTGAGCTGGCCTGTGACTCCCAGGAGGACGTGGACAGCTGGAAGGCCTCATTCCTCCGAGCCGGGGTCTACCCTGAGAAGGACCAGGTGAGGAGCGCCCTGCCCGGCCGGCACACCTTGGGCTGAGCTGACCCCACCTGGGAGAAGGGCGGCCAGCATCTCACGGGATGGGTCATTTCAGGCTGTGTTTGCCAGCACTCTCTGAGGGCATGTAGCCCATACCCTCTTGAGCAGACAAAGCAGAAAGGGCTAGAGAGGGTTCTGTCATCGGTGCCCAGAAGGTTCTCCAGCTAAAGTCAAGGACAGGGACACACGTGGACCAGGATCCTGTCTGCTTTGTTCTCTCTCCTTTTTTCCTGTCCTTGAGGCGGAGTGAACATGGCCCCCAAATTAACATGTTCCAATCCCCAGGTGAGAGGCACTAGCCCATCTTGGACTGTGGTCACCCCCAGGTCCGGGCAGCTCAGCCCAGGGGCAGGCAGGGCCACGTGGTGCCAACACGGCCATGAGGGGCCAGCCCAGAGGGTCAGCTGCGGGTGGGGTAGGGCAAGCAATCCCCAGAGGAGGGGGGCTCCCCACGCTGGACTCAGGCTGCAGTCACCCCTCATGGCCTCCCCTCCCCGCTTGCAGGCCGAAAATGAGGATGGAGCCCAGGAGAACACCTTCTCCATGGACCCGCAGCTGGAGCGGCAGGTGGAGACCATTCGCAACCTGGTGGACTCCTATGTGGCCATCATCAACAAGTCCATCCGTGACCTCATGCCAAAGACCATCATGCACCTCATGATCAACAATGTGAGTGCCTGCCCCTCCGGGTCCCCCTTCCCCCAAGACGGGGCAGCCACAACCAGATCTGGGCTGAACACAGTCTGTATAAAATCAGAAATGAGAGTGAGGGCTTCCCTGGTGGCACAGTGGTTGAGAGTCCGCCTGCCGATGCAGGCGACACGGGTTCGTGCCCCGGTCCGGGAAGATCCCACATGCCGCAGAGCGGCTGGGCCCGTGAGCCGTGGCCGCTGAGCCTGCGTGTCCGGAGCCTGTGGTCTGCAACGGGAGAGGCCACAAAAGTGAGAGGCCCACATACCACAAAAAAAAAAAAAGAAAAAAAAGAAATGAGAGTGAGTCTCACCACCTTTTAAACATCACAGTCAGGATCCTCAGCCTCTCTTGGGAAATGAGAAGGTACAGACACACACCCCTGTTTAATCGGGTCATTGAAGCTACCACCACTCTTATGCATTTTCTCTAAAGTTTTCCAGCCTTACAGTAACCCTGGGAGAGGGCCTGCTATCATTCCCATTTTATAGACAGGAAAACAGAGGCCCAGAGAGGTCAAGAAGCCTGACCCAAGTCACTCAGAAGAGTGAGGGGTGGGATTCAAACCCAGGCTGAGTCTGTCCCCAACTGTGGCCTGCAGCCCGTCACCCCAGGGCGTTACCTGCTACCTCCGGGGCTCCTGAACCTCTCAGGGTATCAGGCTTCTCTTCGGTGAAATGCAGCTGTACTGATGTCTCCTGCTCCAGGCTGCTGGGAGGGTTCAGGCCTTGGGCTCAGCACTAGGCACTCAGAAAGCTATGTAACCCGGGTACAGTTTATGTTGTGACTATAAAACCTCTAAATATGACAGAGTCTAAAGCAAAAATCCCATATCCCTTCCCTTTCACTCCGTTCTTCCCAGTCTCTTCTTCAGTGGTGGTCAGTGTTAAGTTTCATGGGTGTCCTAGTACCTTGTTCACGTATAGATGGCATTTGCTGCAGCTATGAACTCTTAAATTCATGTATGCTTTGACCCAGCAGTTCTCCTTGCAGGGATTTCTCCCACAGTGATGTTTGCCAACATGCAAATTGAGCACGTACATGGTTATTCTTTTCAGTGTGTTTTATAGTGGCCAAAGATAAGAAATCTCTATCCATTTCTTAGAATCCATTAAATAAATATCCAATCTATTGCAAAAAATACCAAAAAACAAAAGGATGAGAACCATCTCCAGGTCTGTAATAACTTTATTAAAACAGAAAAGGTATAGAGCATAACAGAATGATCAGAAAGGCTCCATTTGTGTAAAAACGGAAGGGAAATTATCTATTTGTCTATCTATAATATGCCTAGAAATCTGGAAGTTTGTACAAGGACCTAGTGACCAGTTGCTCCCTAGAGGGAGAACTCAGGGGGCCTAAGGAGGCCAGAGTGGACAAAGGAGTTTTCACTGTATCTTTAGGTTATATTTTATTTTCCCTTTTACTCATTTTTCAGAATTTAAATGTTTGACTAGCTAGTGCATTTACGTGGTTCGCAAATGAAAAACTATCCAGCACCGTCATCTTTTTTTTTTTTTTTTTTTTTTTTTTTTTTTTTTTTTTGCGGTACGCGGGCCTCTCACTGCTGTGGCCTCTCCCGTTGAGGAGCACAGGCTCCAGACGCACAGGCTCAGCGGCCATGGCTCACGGGCCCAGCCACTCCGCGGCATATGGGATCTTCCCAGACCGGGACACGAACCCGTGTCCCCTGCATCGGCAGGCAGACTCTCAACCACTGCGCCACCAGGGAAGCCCGCACCGTCATCTTTGTACGTGTTGAAAGTTCGAGAAAATTCAACCATCCATATATGTATTTTTTTCATGTTCTTTTCCATTATAGTTTATTATAGGATATTTAATATAGTTCCCTGCAGTATACAGTAGAACATTGTTGTTTATTTTATATATAGTAGTTTGTGTCTGCTAATCCCAAACTCCTAATTTATCCATCCCTCCACCCTTTCCCCTTTGGTAACCGTAAGTTTGTTTTCTGTGTCTATGAGTCTGTTTCTGTCTTATAAATGAATTCACTTGTATCACATTTTATTGTTGTTTGTTTCTTCGTTCTTTTTGTGGTATGCGGGCCTCTCACTGTTGTGGCCTCTCCCGCTGCGGAGCATAGGCTCCGGACGCGCAGGCTCAGAGGCCATGGCTCACGGGCCCAGCTGCTCCGCGGCATGTGGGATCTTCCCGGAATGGGGCACGAACCCATGTCCCCTGCATCGGCAGGAGGACTCTCAACCACTGCGCCACCAGGGAAGCCCAGTATCATATTTTAGATTCCACATATAAGTGATATCATATCCATTCTTCTTTATGGCCGAGTAGTATTCCATTGTATATATGTACATCTTCTTTATCCATTCATCTCTCGATGGGCACTTGGGTTCCTTCCATGTCTTGGCTATTGTAAATAGTGCTGCTGTGAACATAGGGGTGCATGTATCTTTTCCAGTTATAGTTTTGTCTGGGCATATGCCCAGGAGTGGGATTGCTGGGTCATATGGTAACTCCATTTTTAGTTTTTTAAGGAACTTCCATACTGTTTTCCATAGTGGCTGCACAAATTTACATTCCCACCCACAGTGTAGAAGGGTTCTTTTTCTCCACACTCTCTCCAGCATTTATTATTTGTAGACGTTTTGATGATGGCCATTCTGACTGGTGTGAGGTATACTTCATTGTAGTCTTAATTTGCACTTCTCTTATAATTAGCGATCAACATCCATTTTTTTAATTAATTAATTTAATTTATTTATTTTTGGCTGCATTGGGTCTTTGTTGCTGCACGCGGGCTTTCTCTAGTTGCAGCGAGTGGGGGCTGCTCTTCGTTGCGGTGCACGTGCTTCTCATTGCGGTGGCTTCTCTTGTTGCGGAGCACAGGCTCCAGGCACGTGGGCTTCAGTAGTTGTGGCTCGCAGGCTCTAGAACGCAGGCTCAGTAGTCGTGGCACACAGGCTTAGTTGCTCCAGAGCATGTGGGATCTTCCCGGGCCAAGGCTCGAACCAACGTCCCCTGCATTGGCAGGCAGATTCTTAACCACTGCGCCACCAGGGAAGTCCCCGACATCCATTCTTAAAAGGACACTTGTAGAAGGAGACTTCTCTTCTGAGATCTCATACATCCATTGAATTGATATTTCAGTCTCAAAACCACTCTTGCCCTTAATGGGGAAGCTCTGGAAGCGTCCCCTCCAAAATCAAGAACAAGTTGGCTATTTCCACTTTTATTTAATCTTCTTATAGGGTGACTAGGCAATGAAGTTAGACAAGAAAATTTATTTATTTATTTATTTATTTATTTATGGCTGTGTTGGGTCTTGGTTGCGGTGCACAGGCTTCTCATTGCAGAGCACGGGCTCTAGGCGTGTGGGCTTCATTAGTTGTGGCACGCGGTCTCAATAGTTGTGGCTCGCAGACTCTAGAGCGCAGGCTCAGTAGTTGTGGTGCAGGAGCCCAGTTGCTCTGCGGCATGTGGGATCTTCCCGGACCAGGGATCAAACCCATGTCCCCTGCATTGGCAGGCGGATTCTTAACCACTGCACCACCAGGGAAGTCCCAAGAAAAATAATTTAAAGCTGTGAACGTCAAAAAGAATAGAAAAACTGTTTGTATGTAAACATGAACATGTATACTTAGAAATCCCAAGAAAAGTAACTGAGGGATTTCCTTGGTGGTTCAGTGGATAAGAATCCACCTGCCAATGCAGGGGACGTTGGTTCGAGCCTTGGTCCGGGAAGATCCCACATGCTCTGGAGCAACTAAGCCCGTGCGTCACAACATCTGAGCCTGATCTCTAGAGCCCACGAGCCACAACTACTAGAGCCCGTCCTCCATTAGAGAAGCCACCGCAATGAGAAGCCTGCGCACCTCAACAAAGCGTAGCCCCTGCTCGCCACAACTAGGGAAAAGCCCACGCACAGTGACGAAGACCCAATGCAGCCAAAAAAAAAAAAGATATAATGGAAGAAAAGATAGCAATAAAAGAGATAAGATTCAGGAATTCCCTGGCATTCTAGTGGTTAGGACTCCACGTTTTCACTGCCAAGGACCCGGGTTCAATACCTGGTCCGGGGACCAAGATCCCGCAAGCCATGTGGAAGGAAAAAAAGAAAAAAGATAAGATTCTAGGAATAAGTTTCACAAGAATCTGATGAAATGGGTTGGAAGAACACTTGCAAGCACCCCTGAGGGACTCGGGAGACAACTGAGTGGAGAGCTCACCTACTTGTAAGTATCTCCCACGTTCTGCAGTCAGGTGAAAGACGCAGCCCCGCCCAGCATGCTGGGTGCTCTTCTGGCCTTTCACAAGGCTGGCTGAGCTCTTGGCTGGTGTGGTGGAAAGCCCTGACCTCTCCAACCCTTGCCCTCAGACGAAGGCCTTCATCCACCATGAGCTGCTGGCCTACCTGTACTCATCGGCAGACCAGAGCAGCCTCATGGAGGAGTCGGCGGACCAGGCCCAGCGGCGGGACGACATGCTGCGCATGTACCACGCGCTCAAGGAGGCGCTCAGCATCATCGGGGACATCAGCACCAGCACAGTGTCCACACCCGTGCCCCCGCCCGTTGATGACACCTGGCTCCAGAGCACCAGCAGCCACAGGTCTGCGAGGCCTGGTCGCCTGCAGGCTGCTGCCTGCGGGATCCCAGCTCCACCCCCCTGCCACGCCCCCATGTGTCCATCAGGGCACAACCCATGGGTGGGCGGGGTGCAGGGGCCCCGACCACAGATGGCTCAGCACCCAGGGCTAGCCACAGTGTGGGACTGCCTCCCCGCCTAGGCCTGAAGGGACTGGAGACAGAGGGTTAAAGGCCCGCCTGTCTCCTGGTGCCTTCCATTGGTTAAGCCCCAAACAGAAGCCAAGAGGGGGCAAGGGGCCTGGGCAACCCCGGCCATAGGGGTGAGCCTCCTGGGGCATAGAGCATAGCTGAGAATGGCGGGCGGGGGGGAACTGGAGGGACACGTGGAGGGTGTAACCAGCATCCCCCAACCTGTCCACCCTGGAGCTGAGATGGAAATAAGGCCCTGGCATGGGCGAGTCAGAGCATCAGGCAGGGACATCTAACCAGTGACAGGACAGATAGTGGGAGGAGAGAGGATTGGTCAGGGAAATCTCAGAAGGTGCCAGCCCTACTGAGCCCTTGGGGAGCCTTGGAGTTCCTCGGGGAGAGGGCACAGCAACCAGCCTGAGGGGCATCCAGTGCTTGGCCCCAGAGGGGAGCCTTGGGCGGGGCGGGGGGGCGGGCACCTGGGACAGAGGCCTTTGGGTCCTGCAGCCTCTGGAGGCATTTGGACCTGATTTGAAGGGCAGGGCTGGGCTCTGAAAGGATCTTTGGCTACAGAGGGGGGATTGGAGGAGCGGGAGAGGCCCGAGTGGGGCCAGTGAGAGGGGAATGCCCACGGGAACGAGGCCAGAGGGAAGCAGGAGCCCTTCGCAGCTGAGGACAGGTGCTGTGCCCTGGCTCAGGTCTTGGGGCTGGACGGAGGGGCCCAGTGTATCTGCGCTGCCCCACGCCCAGGACCGGGCAGTCACCTGCATCTGGCTGGGTGGTAGCTGGTGCCAGCCCATGTTACAGAGGAAGCCACCGTGGCCAGCACCCCACGCCCCGCCTCGGGCTTCCACAGCCACACGGATGCGGCCAGTGCTGCCACCCCCCATCTTCAGCTCACACCCTCTCCTTCCTCCACAGCCCCACTCTGCAGCGCCGGCCTGTGTCCAGCATGCACCCCCCAGGCCGGCCTCCAGCAGTGAGGGGCCCCACCCCGGGCCCCCCCCTGATTCCTGTGCCGGTGGGGGCAGCAGCCTCCTTCTCAGCGCCCCCCATCCCATCCCGGCCCGGACCCCACCCCAGCGTGTTTGCCAACAATGACCCCTTCTCAGCCCCGCCTCAGATCCCATCTCGGCCAGCTCGGATTCCACCCGGCATCCCCCCCGGAGTGCCCAGGTAAGGCTGGACCCCCTCGCTGCCTGCCACCTAGAGCCACCAGCCTGTGCCCTGCAGGGAGCGGAGGAGTCACTGGCATCCCCATTGGGCCAGTGGGGAAACTGAGACTCAGAGAGGCCAAATTCACGGAGTGGTGGAGTCAGGGTGACTCCCAGGCTCTCAGGCCTGTCCTCTTTGTGAGCAAATGGGCCCACCACATAGCTTGGGTCCCCTCCCACGGGGCCCCTTCCGGTTTTCACCTGTCCCCTTTCTGAGGATACGCACGTCAGTCACTGCCCGCCCCAGCCCTGCCTCTCCCCACCCTGCAGGCCAGGGTCTTTCCTCCCCACTTCTCCTGTGAGTAACCTGAGGTCCAGGGCGGGCAGGGGACTTGCCCAGGGTCACAGAGCAAGGGAGTAATGGCGGGGGTACTGATGTCCAGGCTTGGCACACTCCTTTCCAGCACCCGAGCAGCCTTTAGAGGAGCAGCCGGCTTCGGGCAGCAGCCTGGGGCAGCGGTGGTGGGGCCTGGGTCCTCCTCCTTGCCCTGCTTCCGGCCTCACTGCCCTCTTCCCTTCCCCATCTATCTCTATTCTCTTTGCAGCAGAAGACCCCCTGCTGCACCCAGCCGGCCTACCATTATCCGCCCAGCCGAGCCATCCCTGCTCGACTAGGCTGCGGGCAGCATGTTCTCGGGGGTCCTCGAGCAGGACCCTCGGTGCAGGAGCTTCGGTGGTCCGGGCCCATCCACCGCCACCCCTGGCCTTCCAGTCCCCACGGGGGACCAGGCTCTCTGCAGGCAGCCCCTGACTCTTCCCTAACCCCGGCCCCAGTCAGGGGCTGGCCTGGCCCCCATCCCCAGCTGGACACAGCACTGAATGGAGGGGCCCTGGAGCCCCAGGATGAGGGGAGCCGGGGTGTTGCACTTTGGGGGATGGGGTCTCAGGTAGCAGAGGAGGCAGCTGCGTCCTGAGTGCCATCTTGAATGAGGGGTCCAGGCTGGGGTGGTGGTGCTCACCCAGGGGCTTCTCTGGCCAGGAAAGCCTGAGTAGGCCAGGCTTTCTAGAAACAGCACCGAGGGTGTCCATACCCCCAGTCCTTGCTGGGGCACAAGGAGTGTGTCTGCTTCTCAGCAGTGGGAGCTCCCAGCGGCGAGCCAGGCCCAGTGGGCCCAGCGCTACCCGCCCGCCCAAGTTGTACATATTCCTTCCTTGGCCGTATTAACTGCACGGCCCAGCCTCGGCTGCCGGAGGTGCCTTTCCCAGGTCCGGAACACTCGGCCCGGCCAACCTCGCTCTCTCCTCCCTGGGCCATCTCCTCCTCCTGGGTCCCCGGGGCAGCCTGGGCTCAGGGCTGAGTGGGTGGGGAAGCTTCGGGGGCCTCTGGGCTCCCACTCAGGCCTCCCCCACGGGTCGGGCCCAGGTGGCCACTCTGTGAGCAGACCTTCTCGCTCGCTCGGTTTGACCACTGTAAGTGCCTGCACTCTGTATCCTATTAATAAACTAAAATAAAGGGAAGACGCTTCTGGTGGCTGCTGTGTGGGCCTTTTGTGTTGACCTTCAGGCTGAGGACGGGGGCTGCTGGCCTTCCCCCTTCCCCCTGCTCCCCAAACGGCAGTGCTCTTGGGGAGAGGGTTCACTTCTGGAGGGGAGAGCTTTTACTTTCCTTAACACTTCAGGAGTAGGAGCAGACATTCACACAGCCACACACACGGGCCTGGCTGTCCCCCCACCTGCACCCCAGACGGCACTGGTTACAGAGGCCAGGACGGGGGCCTGCGGCAGGCATTGCGATTACTGAGGGGAGAGGGCCTCCTGGCCCTGCGCCCCAGACTGTGCCGCAGTCAGGCCCCCTCCCCACCCGCAGTCTCCTGAGGACTTTCCCCAGAGGTCCCCTTCGCCCTCTTCGGGGCACAGGCCTTCCAGCCCAGCCGGGGACACAGTTAAGCTTTGCTTTTTCTGATTTTTCTCTTGTGCCCAGGCGACCACCTCCATCGGCTCCTGCCCGACCTTTCTTCTGAGCTTCGTGGGAGACCCCTCCCGCCTGCCTGGCTGCCCCCTTGGGGGCAGGTCTGTCCCGGCTGGTGTCCCTGAGCCCCAATTACCAGGCTCTGTGGTTTTTCTGACCATAATTTATTGACTCTGGTGCCCAGGCCAGACTGCCCTTTGTTCCATGAGGCTCCTGTGCGGGCTTTGGCTGAGGCCACCCCTCAGCCCTGTCTGGGGCCCCTGCAGGGACAACGGGAGGGGCGGGTGGTCTTGGAGGCCCCGCTCCTGGAGTTCTGTTACCAGACCTCACACGCAGCCTGCCCTCAGCTGGGCCGGGGGGCCGGGCCCCTTCCTGTCAATAAAGTGACTGTTCTCGCAAGAACACTGCGGCCACATCTCCTTCCCGGCCCCTAGCACGAGCAGGCCACCCCCAGCAGTGGCACAGGCCTCAGGTGAAGCCACAAGGAGAAGAAGGAAGACATGGCATCCCACAGCAGCAAGCCCCTTCCTACTGGGACCTGGCTTGGAGGGTCAGTGGGGAAGGGAAGGGGGAGTTTGCTTCCTGGGCCCCGTCTGTACCACGCAGGGCTGGTGCAGGCTGGAAGACTCTGGCTAAGGCACGTTTTACAGTAGGGGACAGAGGCAGGGCCAGAAAATGCAAGGGTTGCATTCAAACGCTGCAGTGCCCCCCCATGCACAATTTCCGGGTGCTAAGCCACCCCTCCTGGAGCGTCCATGTCTGCAAGCCAGCTGGTATTCCCTACCCAGCCCCTGAAGGGAGGAGATGCAGGGGGACCCACAACTCAGGCCCGAACTGCACAACCGCCCCTCCCGTAGAAAACTAAGCTGGGGAAGGGACCCCCCGCCCCACCGACCAAGTCTCACACACATGCGCCTTGCTGCTCTTCCTTTCGCCTGTTCTTCCATGGCAGTGGGCTACGTAGGCACGGGCCGCTTGTCTTGAAAGAAGCGCTTGAGCGTGCAGACTTGCAGCACAGCCACGAGCAGCAACACAGCCACGTTCACAGCAGACCAGAAGTTGACCCGCTCCAGGTTGCCCTCTTGCAGGTTGCGATCACGTGCCTCAAAGGCCCGCAGCAGAGTCAGCATTTGGATGCTGCGCTCAAGCCGGATCCTCATGGTCTCGATGGACTCCTATGGCACAGAGGGAGAAGCAGGTCAAGGTTTTGTCCTGCAGAATGGGGTGAGAGTTCATGTTTGGGGGGAGAGGGAAAGACAGCTGAGAGCACAGACTCAGTGGCCAGGCTGCCTGAGTCTAAATCCCTCTGCCACTCAATGGCTGTGTGACCATAAGCAAGTAAATAACCTCTCTGGGCCTCAGTTTCCTCCTCAGAATTAAACCTCAGAGTGGCCCTGAGAATTGAATGCCTAATTTTGTTTTTGGCCGTGCCGCATGGCTTGCGGGACCTCGGTTCCCCAACCAGGGATCAAATCCCGGCCCCTGGCAATGGAAGCTTGGAGTCCTAACCACTGGACTGCTGGGGAAATTCCTGAATGCCTAATTAAGTATAAAGAACATATTAGTGATTAATAAATAGCAGTAGGTGAAGCCAGACTGCTTGGGTTCAAATATTGGCTCTGTCAGTTGCTGGCTGTGTGGCCTTAGAAGAGTTACTTAGCCATCTTGTGCATCAGTTTCCCCAACTGTAAAATGGGGGATAATTAGAGCACACTCCCTACATATAAGGTGGTTATGGAGATTTAATGAGTTATTTAAGCCCTTAGAACAAGGGTTACACCTAGAAATGTTATACTGTTACTAGGTTGGGGGCACCAATATGTAGGAAAGGCAGGGTCAGGCCAAGGCGGACCCCAGTCAAGGTGAGAGGGTAGGGTCCAATGCCAGAGATCTGGGAGGAGTGGCCCCAGCTTGGCCTGGGCGCACCTTGATGTCCTCCATCTTGACATCCAGCATCTCCTCGGGCTCCACAGCCTCTGCCCAACCCTCCACCTCCTCATCATCCTGCAGGCTGTCAAAGATGAGTTCAAAGAACACCAGCTTCTCTGAGATGGTGCTGAAGGAGTTGTCAAAGCACAGCTTGTAATCCCCGGCCTCCGTGGGCTCCACCCTGGGCAGACAGACACACAGACATGACCCTGAGTGGCCGGCCAGCCAGACTTTTCGAGGCAGGCAGGGTGGTAACCCGAGGCCGCTGGTGAGGGGCAGGGCTGTAACTGAACCTGGGCAGCCAGCAGGACTTAACTCACGTGTGCACACCGTCTGCCTTGCGGGACTCACTGACCAGCAGCACTCCCTGAGGGCTCTCCAGAGTGAAATCCACGTCCAGCCCAGCACCTCCGATCACCTGGGGGGCAGGTAAGAGCGGGTGGAGGGCTAGGGGCAGGCCAAGGGCTCCTGCCAGAGAAGGCCAGGGCTCGGCCGACCCGCACAGACCCGTACCGACCACCACCAGGGGCCTACCTGAGCTCCGACACCTACACCTGCAAGCCAGTCCCGCCCCTCTCCCGTGCCTCTGGCCGCGCCCCTTGCCTTGGCTCCGCCCCCATTGATTTGATGGCCTCAGGACCGGCTCTTTTATCTGGTCACGCCCCCCCTAGAGACCACGTTCCGGCTTAGCCACACCCCAAATGAGATGACGGAGCCCAGCCTTCTTCTCTTAGCCCAACCCCCGAGAAATTCTCAGGTTGGCCACGCCCTTTCTTGTACAGCATTCTGGTCTCGCCTTGCAATTCCCGCAATCGACCAAACCCTTTTGGCCACGCCCACCCTTGAGGGTCCTGCCTTCTGAAGGGCTCCCTCTTTCTCCCGATGGCCCCGCCTCCCCGCTGCCCCACTCTAGCCCCGCCTTCTTCCATTATTCCCATCCCTTCCGCTCCCACGCGCTGTCCCCGCCCCCTCCGCTTTGTTCTCCCTGGCTCCGCCCCCGCGCTCCTACGCACGGGCTCCTCCTCCTTCCCTCTTCACTGCATGCATTGCTTGCTCTGTATGGCCACGCCCTCTCTCCCTGGCTCCGCTCGCTCTACGGCCCGGGACACTCTACCTGGTACTCAGTCTCAAGGCTTGCATTGGCCGGCGCGGACTGATAGAAACATTGCTTCCGCCCCGCAGGCAGTAGGAACGTGAACTCGCCGTCCTGGATCGGCGGGGGCCCTGCCCCTCCCACCCCCACTGGCGGCAATAGTAGCCACAGGGCCAAGGCTAAGGCCGCGCCGGCCGCCATCATCCGGGTCACCCGCTGGTCTGCTAATAGGTCGCGGTTCCTTTAAAGAGTTAGCCCTGCCCCCTCTGCTACTCGGCGGGACTCATTGGCAGCCGCTTCTGCCCGTTGTCCGAAGCCCGCGGAGCCAGGAGTGAAGGACCCCCTGAGAGCATAGCTGCCCGAATGAATGACTGATGCGCCTGAAAACACTCGACTTTCTACAGACGTTTTCTTTGCAAAGTCTCCACTTCTAGTCTCAAATGCTGGTGGGGGGGCAAAAGTACAAAAATAAGACACGATGGTACATTCTTCTCAGGCAAAAGTTAAGACAACTGTAGTGGAGGTGGCCGGGTCCTTCCTGCGGTTTTCCCAGAGTACCCCGCGCGCGACGAAGATTGTGCGATCCAGCCTGGGTGTAGCGGATCGGAAATAGAGACAGGGCATGGCCCTGCACACGACCCGTAGGGCTCGTCTAAAAAGGCTCAGCTAGGGTGGGCGGAGACCCTTTTACGTTAACGTGGGGGGCAACTTGTGCCAGGTCTGTGAGTTTGGTCCCGGGTCGGATGCCTAACCACTCATTCCTTGGCGCCTTAGAACCGTCACTTTATCAGTTTCCTCGTTTGTGAATTAGAGGTGATGAGAATTGAGATGAGGCCTGGTCTATAGTGAGCGCCCCGCATTTCTTGCATATAGTTAGCACGGCGGCTTGGCCCCGCCCTGCACCCCAATGGTCTCAAACTCGAGGGCTAGAAGGTAAACAGTGATTGAAGTGGCCCAGGGTAAGAAGAATAACAGCCGAGGTGCTTAGCGTCAGAAGAGAAGAGCGGAGGAGAGACTGTGGGTTTGGAAGGCAGGTTGCCTAGTTCAAAGCACGCCTCACGCTTTACTTGAGGCATCACTCTGCTGGGCCTCACTTTTCACATCCATAAAAGGGGTATGGGGAAGCCCTCCCCGCTTGCCCTTTCTCGCGGCAGGACAGATCTGTCCTGTCGGTCCCCTCCTCCTCCGCCCCGCCGTCCTGATTCTCTTTCCCTCCTTCCCTCAGAGGATGTCCTCCTTCCAGCTCAACCTCAACCCGCTCAAGGAGCCGCTCGGCTTCATCAAGGTCCTCGAGTGGATTGCTTCTATCTTTGCTTTTGCCACCTGTGGAGGTTTTAAGGGCAAAACAGAAATTCAAGTGGCTTGTCAAACTAGTAAACCTGACAATAAAACGATTACAGCTACTTTTGGTTATCCATTCAGGTTGAATGAAGCATCATTTCAGACACCTCAAGGTGTAAATGTGTGTGATGTAGATTGGAAAAGTCATGTCCTTATTGGAGATTACTCTTCTGCTGCACAATTCTATGTTACTTTTGCAGTCTTTGTCTTCCTGTACTGCATTGCTGCTCTTCTGCTCTATGTTGGTTACACGAACCTATATCGTGATAGTCGAAAACTTCCCATGATTGACTTTGTTGTTACTCTTGTTGCCACTTTTTTGTGGTTGGTGAGCACTTCAGCCTGGGCTAAAGCTCTTACAGATATTAAAACAGCTACCGGTCACAATATTGTCCAGGAACTTCTGCCTTGTAATCAACAAGGAGTGATATGTCATTTTGGCTCTGTGACTAGTATGGGATCCCTAAATGTATCGGTGATCTTTGGCTTTCTGAATATGATACTTTGGGGAGGAAATGCATGGTTTGTGTACAAGGAGACCAGCTTACACAGTCCCTCAAATACTTCTACTTCCCATAGCCAAGGAGGTATTCCTCCTCCAACTGGAATATAATTGAAGGGAAAAGTACAGTACACTGTTTGAAATAGATGTCTATACTATGACCTGTTGCCAACATCTTGAGAAGCATTTTTTGTTTCTAATAAAAGTAATGGCTTTTTCAATAAAAAAAAAAAAAAAAAAAAAAAGGGGTATGGGGACTTCCCTGGTGGCTCAGTGGTTAAGACTCGGCGCCCCCAGTGCAGGGGGCCCGGGTTCCATCCCTGGTCAGGGAACTAGATCCCACGTGCATGCTGCAACTAAGAGTTCGCGTGCCGCAACTAAGGAGCCCGCCTGCCGCAACTAAGACCTGGCGCAACCAAGACCTGGTGCAACCAAATAAATATTTAAAGAAAAGGCCGGGGGTGTGTGTGTGATACTAGTCCTACTTCACTGGGCTGTTGTGAAGATTAAGTGAGATGCTTGTTTAGTGCATGGCGTATCATAGGCCCTCAGTAAATATTATCCGTTATATTCCAGGTTTATCGCCCTTCCTTGGGCATGCCGCCAATTAAACTCTCCCTCAGTCTGGCTTAGAGGATTTGGAGGCGACCTAAGCAGATAAGCAAAGATGTCGCTGGAGAAATGGACTCTGGTGATTCCATCTAAACATAAGAAAAATGCTCAGATGGAAATTCTGAGTCTTTCAAGATAGGCCTGCGAGAGGTTGGCAGATGGTGGCCATTACTCTTCGAATACAGCTGGTGGCTGTCAACTGTTTTCGGCGTTCGCAGAGCTTGGGGAAGTAACACTTTGTAATGTCAAAGTTTATGTATGATCACGCTTCGTCCTCCTTTTCGTTCCAAGTTTGTCTATCATTCAGACTCACTACTTGGACATTTTGAAGTAGTTGTGGAGAATGAGTGATAACTTTTTTTTAAATGAGGTGAATTTCACATTGCATTAGATTAATAATTTTAAGTGAACAACCCAGTGGAGTGGCATTTAGTATGTTCATAATGTTGTACAGCCACTACTTCTACCCACTTCCAAAACATTTCATCAGCCTGGACGGAGACCCTGTACCCATTAAGCAATTATTCCTCATTCCCCCTTCACCCCAGCTTCTGGCAACCAATCTTCCTCTATGGAATTAGCAATTCTGGGTATTTCATATAAATGGGATGTGTCTGGCTTCTTTCACTTAGCATGTTTTTAATGTTCATCATAATATCAGTATTTAATTCCTTTTTATGGCTGAGTAGTATTCCATTGTGTGGGTATCTGTTGGACACTTGGGTTGTTTCCACCTTTTGGCTGTCGTGAGTAGTGCTGCTAAGAACATGTGTATTTTGAGTATCTGCCTTCAGTTCTTTACGGTGTATTCCTAGCAGTGAAATTGCTGGGTCATATGGTAATTCTGTGCTTAACTATTTGAGGAACTGCCGAACTTTCCCACAGTGGCTGCACCGTTTTACATTCCCACCAACCATGTACGAGGGTCCCAATTTTTCCACATCCTCATCGATGCTTGTTATTTTCTATTTTATTTTTAGTATGTCCCTCCTAATGGATGTGAAGTGGTATCTCATAGTGGTTTGTTTGTTTCTTTTTGGGGGATCAAGCCATTTTATTGAGGGGCATCGGGAGAGGGCCTTAGAGCTGGGAGGACAGTGATATCTGACATCCTTCTCCCGGCCCTGGGATCTTCTCAGCTTCACAGTCTCTGAAAGCTCATAGTGATTTGGGTTTTTTGGCTGTGCCAAACAGCTTGTGGGATCTCAGTTCCCCGACCAGGAATTGAACCCTGGCAACAACAGGGAAAGCCCGGAATCCTAACCACTAGGCCACCGGGGAACTCGCGAAAGCTCATGGTGGTTTTGATTTGCATTTTCCTAATGATACTGAGCATCCTTTCATGTGCTTATTGGCTACTTGTATATCTTCTTTGGAAAAATGTTTGTTCAAGTCTTTTGTACATTTTTAAATTGGGGTGGTGTTGATTCATATATTATGGAATGGAAAAGGAAGAAAGAAAAACAATGAAAAACCTCTCCCACTCTTTGCCAGTCTCTGCTGGGGCACATCCATACTTCACCTGGGTGTTTATAACTCTGCCTTAGTCTTCTCTTCCTGTTTGCATCAAGCTTAGAAATCAGCCGGAGATGAAAGAGTAGGGTCTTCTCAGGTCTTTTCTGAGCATTTGTCCTGCCCTGGGCATGCCCATTGCTTTCTAAGTTACCCAGTGTGTATGGGTGCTTTTGAATGCCTTAATTACCCAAAGAAACTCTCACCCCAGCTTTTCCTCCCAGCTTTTGGTAAGTCAATTGTAATCTTGTACCCCAGAGAACTGTGGGTTCTCCCTTTGCCTTACAGTGTTTTCCAAGAATGTGTTCTGAGTTAAACAGACAAGCACCTTGAGGCAGTCCCTCAGGTAACCCCCAGACATCTTAGAACAGACACACACAATACTGTGAGAACGAGGGCTGCTCTGCTCCCTTAGAAACTGGGGACCAGGGCCCTATACTTCACTTGAAGACATAGGCTGCTGTCTTCAAGTCCTCCACTGTGCTGGGAAAGGAGATGAGGAAGGGCAGGGAAAACACCATAAAAAGCTTTCCTGCCATGATCAAGTTGCCTCTTCTTGATTCAGCATTTCCTTGGTTGGCATCAACATTGAGCTGTTTTCCAGAGTTTGGATAAAGTTAATTCTTACCACGTTTGCTCAGTTGGTCGATGTTTTGGTGGAGGTAGAGGCCCATGGAGCTACCAGCTCTGCCATTTTCACTGTTGTCTGGGGTGAATGGGTGATTCTTGTTTCCCTCAATTAAACAAAACCATCCCTCTCCCCAAGTATTCAACAAAATTTACTGAGTGACACTGTTAATAAAACAGACAATGTCCTCATGGAGCTGTCATCCCAGTGCTCCTCCACTAAATGATTTCAGGCAGTCAGAGGCACTGAGAAGTAACTGCTAGGTGGGTAGGTGGGGATGGTTCGTTTCACCTGGATGGAGTCAGAGAGCTTCCCCAAGAAGGTGGCATTGAAGCTCAGGTTTGAAATAGAAGGGAGAAGAGGCAAGCAGAAAAGAACAGAGCTCTGAGGTCAAAGGCTTTCAGAGACTTCAAGAGGCAGAAGGGAGATGAGGGTGGGGTGGGTGAGAGGAGTAGCCAGAGAAGAGATGGGAGCCTTTGGCAGAGGCCACATCATACAGAGTCCCTCTTCCGTTTGTAATGTTGGCCTAGGATCTTAGTCTGGGGTTCTTATAACCATGGGGAGTTAGCAGACTGGCTTCTGGAGGTCAGGAATCCCCTGAAATTAAAACCAAAAGATTACAAGACCATGTGCTGGGCAGACTCACTACTTGGACATTTTGAAGTAGTTGTGTTTGTTTGCCCCACCAGAGCTGTTCTCTAACATTCCCTGTACTGCTTCGCAGTGGGAGGCAGGGAGCTGATATCTACACACTGGGTCAACTTGGCTTCCTTTTCCTCTTATTTCCAGTTGGGTTCAGCCCTGGTAGGATATCTGAGGGCCGAAGGAAAGAAAGGTCTAGGTATCTATTCCCTATCTCCTACCCTGTTGGTCTGCATCTTTCCACCAAAGCTGGTAACTCCAGCTCTCTCCAAGTTCCAGAACTGTTTTCTCCCCAGCAGCTTCAGGCCTGGCTGCTAACAGTTCCCTGACCCCAGGGAGTCACCACCCGTCATTGCTTTCCCTTCACCCTGCCCATGACTCCTCAGTCCTGTCTCTTAAGGGCATAATCTGTGTGTCAGCTGACCAATACAGGTATGTGTGGCTATTTCTGAATTCAAAATTCCAGGTTACAGGGACTTCCCTGGTGGCGCAGTGGTTAAGAATCCACCTGCCAATGCAGGGGACACGGATTTGAGCCCTGGTCCAGGAAGATCCCATATGCTGCAGAGCAACTAAGCCTGTGCGCCTCAACCTCTGAGCCTGCACTCTAGAGCCTGAGAGCCACAACTGCTGAAGTCCGCGCACCTAGAGCGCGTGCTCCGCAACAAGAGAAGCCACTGCAATGAGAAGCCCACGCACCACAACGAAGAGTAGCCCCTGCTCGCCGCAACTAGAGGAAGCCCACGTGCAGCAGTGAAGACCCAATGCAGCCAAAAAAGTAAATAATAAATTAAAAAAAAAAAAAGAAGCTAGGAAAAGAAGAGCCAATTAAACACATGGTAACTGGAAGAAAGAACAAAATAATGAAATAGAAAACTGAAAATAGAGAAAACAACAAAGCCAAAAGTTGGTACTTGGAAAAGATTAATAAAACTGATTAATCCCTAGCAAAGCTAATCAAGAAAAAACACAAATATTTATTATCAGGGATGAAAGAGGAGACATCACTACAAACCCCACAGATATTAAACGCCTAACAAGGGAATATGAACAGGCTTATAGCAATAAGTTTGATAAGTTAGATGAAATGGACAAACATGAAAATACAAGCATGCTAGTTGGAATCAAAGAAAATTACAAGGTACTATGGCAGGATTCAGCAAAGGCATTTTTTCTAAGTCCAGAGGAATCTGGAAAGATTTCCTAAAAATGGCACTTAAACTGAGACCTGAAGCAGAAGTGGGATTTGACCAGGTCTATAGAATTGTGTTCCAGGCAGGGATGATGGAACACATGCAAAGGCCCTGAGGTTGAAATGAGCTTTGTGTATCCAAAGAAAAAAGTCCACCCTAATGGCCCTTTTTCGTATTTGGCAACTACATGCTTACATCCTTCCTGGGTGTAAACCTCCAGGTGGACCTACCTGCTGGACTTGACCAGAAATGTTTGGAGACCAAAGCAAATCTGGTAAGACAGACCTTTGGAAGTTTCTGGGCTATCAACAGGAGGCAATTTATGCTGCAAACAATGTCATTCCCTCAGTTCTGCAGCTAGTGTTTCCTTCCACCTGGCTGGTGAAGCCCCTGAGGCTTTCCTCCCCTGTGGCCTCACACTGGGAACACTCACACTACACTACGCATTGCACTTCATGACATGAATTCTTTGGAGCTAGTGTCCACTACTCTTAGCCCCATTCTTCAGAGCAGCAAGCTGAGGCTTCCAAGAAGGACCTTGTCTTGCCTGAGGTCACAGAGGCCAAGCCCTAACCACCATGCCCTACCAACTTCCACCCCACATGTTTCAACTTCAGCACTGGTTGGGCCACATTTTGTGACTTGGGCCTGGGTTTCCCAAAAAACCTATGTTCCTTGTGCTTCCTCATGCCCAGGAGTTCTCAGGGGAAAAAACAAAAAACAAAAAAAACCACGCACTGGACCATCTCATTCATTTTTCCCCTCCCATCTGCCGAACCTTGGCCCCTAAGGAACAGTGAGGTGCCAGGGTCTGATGTGCATCCGTGGAAGGGGTGGGGAGGGGAGAGAGTCCCTTTCAGCGCCCAAGTGTGTGTGTGCAACTTCCTGCCAATGAGGAAACACTCGGCTCAAATCAGCCCTGGTTCTTCTTTCCTTGCTCTGGCCTCACAGGAGGAGCTGGCAGTGAGCCGTGGGCCGCGCTGGTCTCAGCCAGATTTCCCGGCCAAACGCGGGAGAAGAGATGCCCTGGACCGTCCTGCTCTTTGCAGCCGGTGAGCCTGGTGCCCCTGTGCCACCCCTGCTCCGCTCCCTCCACCTCCCCAACCTTGCCTCTGCTGGGGGGTGGCAGGGAGGGTGTGTGTGTGCAGAAACCAGGTGCTGGAGAAGCTGAGCCCTGACCAATTTGCCCCAGAGCCTTGGAAATGCCCCAGGAGCACGGATTTCTCTTGTCCGGTCTCATTATCCCTACCCACATCAAGGGTACCAGAAATGCCAGCCCACCAGAGACAGCAGTGCCCACACCCCATGACTCAGCCCTACTTGACCTCTGCAGGCTCCTACCTCCAGGGCTGGGGCAACAGGAGGATCTGCTGGGGGCTCAGAGGGTGGGGCGGGGAAGCTAGATAAGGGAAGGCTTGTGTGGACCTCACCTGAGCCAGGCACTCTGCCCGGGAGCCTGTGAGCAGCTGGGGAGACACTGGTCCCTCCTGCAGGAAGTCGTGCCCCAAAATCATATTCTTCACCACAGCCTGGAAAACAAGATAGAACCCCTCTGCCCTCCCCTTCTCCCCTCGGTCACCCTCCCTCCTGCCACCCAGGCTCCTTGAACACACCACATCCCTTCCAGCCTGTGGCCTTTGCCCCAGACTGTCCCTCTGCCTGGAATGCTTGCCCCCAGTTCTTCCTGTGCCGTGTCTCCATGGAAGCCCTCTGTGGCTACCCTACCACCCTTGTCTCCCTGAGAAAGTCAGCCCCCACCCCTCCCCGGGGCAGGCATACCTTATCTGTCCGCATACCTTATCCGTATACCTTATCTCTCTGTCTATCTAGTCTGCTGCTCTATCCCCAGCACCTAAACAGGGCCTGGCACGTAGTCAATTCTGTTGGTCGAAGTAGTACGAGTATAATTGCGCCGCTGTGTAACATCCACGGCCGTCATAATAAAATCACTCAAAGGCAGCGATCTCTCACCACGTGCTGGGCACTCTACCCCTTCCACATCACAGTAGGGTAGGGAAGACTAGCCTCCGGTTGTACATGAAAGCCAAGGCCCAGATAGGGTGAGCCGCTTGCCCAAGGCTGCACAGCCAGGCTGGCCTCTGCTCTAACCACGCAGACAGCCTCCCCTATCTTGCTTCGCAGGCTCCTTGGCTATCCCAGCGCCATCCATCATGCTGGTGCCCCCACATCCCAGCAGCCAGGAGGACCCCATCCACATCGCATGCATGGCCCCCAGGGATTTCCCGGGGGCGAATTTCACACTGTATCAAGGGGAGGAGGTGGTGCAGCTCCTGCAGGCCCCCGCGGACCAGCTCGAGGTCATCTTCAACCTGAGTGGTGGCAGCAGGGAGGTTCCAGGGGGACCATTCCGCTGCCAGTATGGCGTGCTCGGCGAGCACAGGCAGCCTCAACTGTCGAACCTCAGTGAGCCCATGCACGTCTCCTTCCCAGGTAAGGCACTTCCATCATTCCTCACTGCCCCGGGCTCCATTTTCTCACCTCCGAGGCTTTGTAGGTGCTGTTCCCTCCACCTGGCAGTCATCACAGGACGAGCCACCTCTTGCAACTTGCCAGGACTTTTCTCACTTTTCCTTGTTTAATCCTCACAGTCACCCCCATGCAATGGGTACAGCCATTCTCCCCATTTTCCAGATAAGGAAACTGAGGCACAAGAGATGAAGAGACTGGCCCAGGTCACCCAGCCAGCAGGTGACAGAGCGTTAAACCTGGCATGCGTTCACCCTCCCTGAAATCCAGGCATTAAAACTGCATGCTCTCCTGCACCCTCCCTTGAGCACCTGCTATGTACCAGGCACTGTCCTTGGCCCTGCAGGTTCAGCAGTGAATGAAACAAAGTCTCCGATGTCTCACAGTTGACATTCCGAGGGATGGGGACAAACGATAAATAAGGAGTTTGGTAAACATTCAGTCTGCCAACAGGGGACAAGGAAAGTGGCAGGGATGAAATATAGCCTGGTGAAGGGATGAAATATAGCCCCGGCAGTGAAAGCGCCAAGTCCTAACCACTGGACTGCCAGGGAATTCCCAAGGGTGTCATTTTAAATAGAGAGGAGAGTGGCCAAGGAAGGCCTCTCTGAGGAGGAAACGTTTGAGCAAAGACCTGAAAGATGAAGAGTCAGCCACGTGAGTGTCGGGGGCAGGAGTGTTCCAGGCAGAGGAAGCAGGTTGTGCAAAGGCCCTGGGGCTGGAGCGCGCCTGGTGTGTTTGAGAGACATAGAGGCGCCCCATACGGCTGAAGCATAGTGAGCAAGGGGGAAAGGTGGGGGAGATGAGGGCAGGGGGGAGGCGACGAGGACTGTGCAGGGTCTTGTGGCTGCAGCAAGGGCTCTGGCTTTTCGTCTGAGTGAGACAGAAGCCCTGGGAAGGCTGATGTCTTCCTCTGGTCTTTCCAGGAGAGGCGGCTGGGCCTGGGCTCTGGATCTAGGAGCCGGAGGGAAGGAGGAGCCTCTGGGTGGAGTCTCTGCTTCACCATCAGTCAGAATTTTCCTGCTGCAAAGAGAACTTTGTTGCCAGCAGAGGCCCATCGGCTGTGATGACAGAACAGTCTCTGTGTCCTTCCCTGGCCTCAAGTTCCACAATCAAAGGCCCCCTTCTCTCACCTTGGTCCTGTGGTCTCAGAGTGGGGAAGTGACACCCCTCCTGCCCCAGGTGAATGAATGAACAAGGGCTAACACTGAGAACACCAAGTGTGTGCCTCTCCTCCCCTCCGGGCTAGTTCCTGACCTCCACTGGGATCAGGGCATCTCCTGCTGGCTTCCCCCTCTCTCCAGGGAGGGGCAGCTGAATCTTTTGCAGAGACATTAACTGGAGCTGGGGCTTCATGCTTTTGTGGCTGACCTCTACGTGGGCCTCAGGGTCCACCATGTGGCTGGGGGTGGATGTTGTCTGACTCCCTATTACCCAGCCAGCAGGACTCTTCAGGCCACAAGTAACTGAAAACTTGACTCAAATTGGCTTCAGCGACAAAAGGGGATTTGTTGGTTCACTGAACAGCACTGACTTCAGGCATGGCTGGATCCAGGTGCTCACTGATGTCAGGAATCATGTGCCACTTCTCAGCTCCGCTTTCTTCTGTGTCTTATTCTCAGGCAGGCCCTCCCTCTCAGGGTGTCAAAATTGTACCTTGGATCCCCAGGTGTATACCCTACCAGCTTTGTAACGCTGGCCTGAGGAGTAAACCTCTCTTCCCAGTGGTCTAGCCAAAGTCCAGAAATTACTTTCATTGGCTCAGCTTGGGCAACATGCCCCTCCCTGAACCAATCAGGTTGGCCAGGGGGAGGGAATATGCTAATTGGCCAGAAACAGGTTTGCTAGATCCCCAGGGTCTAGCAACACCCAAACCAAATGGAGGAATGACAGGAGTCCCACCTTCTCCCTGCAACCCCACAGTTCCATGACCTGCCCAATCTCTCTTTTCCCATCTTCCTCTAGTGCCCACCTGGATCCTGGCACTCTCCTTGAGCCTGGCTGGAGCCTTCCTCCTCCTCGCTGGGCTGGTGACCACTGCGTTGGTCGTCAGGAAAGGTAACGGCAGGCAGAGAAAGCATGGCCCACCAGAACTTGTATATGCACTCACACTCACACCCATTTTTAGGAGCACGGTTGGGAGTCCTTACTACAAAGGTTTAGCAGTGAAGAACCTTCCAGAATTTCTATGATGGTGGTGGGCAAGGGCAATTTATATATGTATATATACATGTACATGTGTGTGTATATATATATATATATATATACACATATATAAATTGTTGTAAAATATACATGGCATAAAATTTACCATTTTAATCCTTTTTAAAAAATTATTATTTTTTTGGCCACGCTGCACAGCTCGTGGGATCTTAGTTCCCTGACCAGGCATCAAACCTGGGCCCTGGCAGTGAAAGTGGATCGCCTGGGAATTCCTTTTTTTAAAAAAATTATTTTAAAATTTTTTTCATTTTAACCCTTTTTAAGTGTCCAGTTCAGCAGCATAAGTATATTCACTTTGTTGGACAACCATCGCCACCATCCATCTCCAGAACTCTTTCATCTTCCCAAACTGTAACTGTCCCCTTTAAACACTGACTCCCTGTTCCCCCTTCCCACAGCCCCTGGCACCACTGAATTCAGTCTTTAAAAACAAAATTAAGCGGGAATCCCCTGGTGGTCCAGTGGTTTGGACTCTGTGCTTTCACTGCAGGGGCCACGGGTTCTATCACTGCTCGGGGAACTAAGACCCTGCAAGCCGCATGGCATGGACTTAAAAAAACAACAACAAAAAAAACCCAACAATTTTACATGCTCGTACCTTGTTTGAAGTTTTTACCAACATACATTGATCATGAAATTGGGGGGAAAAAAGTGTCTTCAGTAGCTCCCCTGTTGAGTGGGAAATTTGCCAGCAAAGAAGGAAAGGCTGGGCTACAAATGTATGTGGGCCTTTTGTTTTTTTGGCTTTTTGCAACCAGGATGCAACCAGGACCAAAATCTAACAAACACTTTTTTTTCTCTCCCAGTTAAAGTAAAAAACTTGCAGAAGAAACGGTGAGACCATCCCTGGAGACCCTCAGAGGGTGGTTTTGGGGAAAGAAAACTCAGTCCCAAGGCAGGAGTTCCTGATGGCCATTAAAGACTCTGATAGCTGGCCGGGTTCTGGGGGAAGAAGGGTCCTTCCAGGGCTCCACCCCAAACAGCGTCTTCTGGTGGGAGGCTGGCTTAATAGAAACAGGTGCTATTCAGGAAGCGCCTACGGTGTGCCCAGCATTGTGCTGCGGGACTCTGGACCCTGAGCTCACGTGATCCTCGTGGCAGCGCTGGAAGCAGGCACTAGGAATGGCCCCATTTTACAGATGAGGAAGCTGAGGCTTCCTCGCATCCCTTTACGGCCATTTGCCAAAATTTGCTAAGTAATCATTCTAGAAATCCACAATTATGGGAGAGGCAAGTGGTGCCCCCTGGGGTTGTGCAGCGCCCAACTTGTAGCCTGTAGACAGTGGCCCTGGTTCCTGGGCATCAGAATCTACTGCCTCCAGCCTCGGTTTCTCCCCTCTGAGAGAGGGGTGGACACCGTGCTGCCTAGTGGCAGAGAACTAGCAGTAGCCCCGGTGATGGAATCCTGACTTCACCTGGCTGTGGGACTCCTGCGGGAGAATTTCCATCTGAGGGGATTCAGGGAGGATGCGGAGGTGGGGTGGGGAGGAAGGGCCAAGTTTGACCAGGGCTCCCTGGAACGAGCCTCCTGCCTGAGACAAGTCATCACTTTCTCCTGAAACCCTCTGCAGGGAGCGAGACTCCTGCTGGGCCCAGGTTAACTTCGCCACCACAGGTCTGTGCCTCCCCGTTCCTGTCCCTCACCGGGGTAGGGTCACTGCCTCAAAATGCCATTGGGTCTCACTACTCGCTACTGAGCCCCTTCTACAGCTGCTCACTTCCCTTAGAGTTGAGAACACACGCTCCCCTCTTTCTCCCCCATCCCCTGCCGTTTCCCGACCAGGTTCACCTTTTTTTTTTTTTGGTGTGAACATCTTTCACCTCTTACCTCTCCTTTCACTCATTCTGCCCTCTGCCTAGAATACTCTTCCTCCCCGTGGTCTGTCTAAAGGTCACCTCCTTCGGGAAGCCTTCCCTGACTTCCTAGGCAGGATCTACTCTTTCTACTTACATGCCCCCAGAGCCCTGTCGTTCTTCTTACCCCTCAGTAGAAACACAATTAAGTAATCATTGCGTGCTTGGGTGTGTGACGCTTGCCTCCACCACTGGACCATCAGCTCCAAGGGGGTGGGGAACTGCACCTGTCTTGTCCACCGTCAGGGCACCCAGCTTTCACAATGCCTGGCACCGTCCTTAAATGGAGCCCCACTTGTGGTCCAGAATGTGATGTTCTGCTGGGGGTGGGGAGAGGGACCCAGCCTGTGAAGTGCAATGCCCAGGAAGGGGCTCCAAGCAGAGAAAACTCCATTCTCTGTACTTCTTTCACTGTCTCACGTATTTATTGAGCACCCCGACTATGTGCTAAGGTCTGGGGTCTCCCAAGATAACCAAGACAGAGGTGGTTTCTGTCCACAAGCCCATACTCCGGTGGGGAAACAGCCCATGGCAGGCCGGACCCTGTCTGGGCTAGGAGGCTAGTCCCCAGAGGAAGTGGTGTTGGATCAGAGACCTATAGGGGGGAGCAGGGAGTAGCTGGGTGAAGAACGGGCAACCCAGGGTGGGGGAGGAGCTGAGAGGTGTTCTGGAAAGTGGAAGTGGAGACAAGGCACCATTTTCCCAGAGGTCAGCCAGAGGTCCCTGAGGGAGGGTTCTGAGCAGTGGAGGGACACAGTTCAATTTGTAGCTGTGCATAGTGCACCCTGTAGAATGGGCTGGAAGGGGGCAAAGAGGATGAGGGGTGATGGACCTTACGCCCTTCCTCATGGTTGACTTGGGGCCTGTGGGCTTGCAGGGAGGGCCTGGGGAGGGCGGTGAGCAGGAGATCTGAACCGGCCCCCATCCTGGTCTTCTCTTTCTGTTGCAGACATGTCCTTCGATAACTCCCTGTTCACCATCTCCGTAAGTCGTCCTGTTTCTCGGTCCCGATTTTCTACTGACTGTCATGACCATGGGAAGTTTGGGGCTACCACCAGGCTGGGTTGACCTGTTTGCCTCTGAGCTTCTGGGGTCTGGGAGAAGCCCAGAATCACTGAGCAGGGATTGTTTGTGAGCTGAGAGTTGGCACTGGAAAATCCCAGGGGATTGGAGGTAGGCACGTTGTCCAGGCCTTCGTGGGGCAGTGGGCAGGCCCCTGTTGTCAGCACCCCTGGTTTGTCAGTGCCTTTGCACTCAGAATGGTGACAAGGGACTCAGGGTGACCTGGTGGCTTCTTTGGGGTCATGGAGCCTTGTGACAATCTGGTGCACACTGTGGTTCGCTCCTGGTATAAAGAAAAGCCTACTTTTGTGTTCAGCTTCAGGAACTTCAGCTTAGCTGTCCCAGACATGCGTCTCCCTTTCAAGGGGGAGGGTCTCAACCCTCATTCCCATCCCCACTCCCCACCCCCTGCTTAGCAAGGGGTGTTGCTCCACCAGATCACACAGTGTCCTGGCTGGGATTTGAACCCAGGTCTATGGGACTCCTCTACATAGCTGCATCTTGTGATGGCCTTGGGGTACTTATTATTATTAGTTTACTAAATTAGAGATATCCGACCCCTGGACACGATGGATCAAGAAAATGTCCAGCTAGGGGAATTCCCTGGTGGTCCAGTGGTTGGGACTCCACACTTCCACTGCAGGGGGCCCAGGTTTGATCCCTGGTGGGAAAAACTAAGATCCCACATGCCATGCAGCATGGCCCGGCCAAAAAAAAGGAAAAAAGAAAAGAAAATGTGCAGCTAGCTCTTCTCCATGCAGAGAGGGGTACAGGTCTGGGGTGCAGGTGGTCCCCCTTGAGGTGGCCTCAGAAGTCCCATTTGTGTAAGTGGATGCTTTGGGACTTCAGTCAGGGAGCCTGGGGTGGAGTCAGTCTGCTTGGGGCACCATGGTGGGGAGGGGGTGGGGGGAGGTTTGGATGGGTTCAACATAGCCTTCCTGGTCATCTGGACAAGAACAAGATGAGGCCCTTCATCCCTCAGAGCTTCTTAATTCTACAGGGGGAGACAGACAATGCCATGTGGGGTAGGAGTGACCAGGAAGCTCACTTAGGTGGGAGATCCGGGAGGTCTCTGAGATTAGCGACAAGCAGGAGGTAGCTGCGGAGGATTGATCCAGGCTCAGGACACGTTCTTGGCACGGCCCAGTAGGGGTGCAGCGGAGTGAGGAGTAGAGAGGGGCGCCGCGCGGAATTTTGACTTTGACTTTGACCCCAAGTGAAGGGTGAGCCATGGAAGGTTCAGGGCAGAGGTGGGACTTGACGTGATCTATGTGCTCACGGGCGCCCTCTGGCGGCTTCGTGAAGGATAGACTGTGGGGGACCGTGGACGGACGGAAGTTGGGGGACCCGGCAATGGTTCAGGCGCCAGACGTGGCGGGTAGTTTGGGCCAGTGTGTTGGCAGCGGAGGTGGAAGAAGCGAACAGATGCAGGTCAGGTAGATTCAGGGGATGGGAAACACGGCACTGATTTTGGAGTGGATGAGTGGGCCGAGGGAGAAGGAGGCGTGGCGGAGTTCCGGAGAGACAAGAGACAGGTCACCTCACTCAGTGCTGCCACAGAGCAGATGGAGACTGGACCCCAGTCACTGGTATACAGATGGTGGGAAGGAAGGGGCTTGGCACTGGCCTGTCCAGCCCTCTGAGATCTCAGCTCAGGGAACAAATCCTGAGCTGTTAAGAAAAGCCTGGCAGGTGGGGCAAGTTCTGAAACCTTCTGTGAGAAGTCACACCGCTCAAGGCACTAGCCTGGTGATTACTGCCTCCCCCGCCCCCCCGCCCCCTTTTTCTTTTCTTTTTTTTTTTAAGGCATTTAAAATGAAACGGTGGAAAACAGAGAAAAGGAAGGAGAAAAATAACTTATTTCAGTCCTGGTGACTTTAAAAATATATTTTTTTTAGTTAAAATTTTTTTTGACTATGAAATACATCCAAATGTAAAAATTATATACATAGTAAAATTCTCTTTCTTAATCCCTCTCCACCCACTGGTCTCCCCCTCTGCACACAGACGTACAGGTAAATCACCATTAGGAGCTTCCTGCACATACAAGCAAAGGCAAAAATAGCAAGTCTATATCCTCACTCTTTTTAACACAAATGACAGCATGCTAGCCACACTGTTATGCACGATGCTTCTTTTCCTTAACAGTAAATTCTAGTGATCTTTGCTAGTTTTTAAAAAAAATCATTGTAAAATAGACATAAAATTTACCATTTTAGTCATTTTTCAGTGTACAGTTCTGTGGCATTAAGTGTATTCATATTGTTGTACAACCATCACCACCATCATCCCCAGAACATTATCTTGCAAAACAAATCCTGTCCCGGGACTTCCCTGGCAGTCCAGTGGTTAAGACTCAGCACTTTCACTGCAGTGGCCTGGGTTCAGTCCCTGGTTGGGGAACTAAGATTCCACAAGCCACACGGTGTGGCCAGAAAAAATAAAACTCTGTCCCTATTAAACACCAACTCCCTGTTTCACCCCCACTGCAGGCCCTGGCACCCACCATTCTACTCTCTGTTTCTTTGATGGATTTTACACAGCAATTATGCCATACAGTGTTCATATTTATGAGTCGGAGCCCCCCCGGGGGGGGGTGTTGGCATTCTCCCCCATTGTACAAAAGGGGAAACTGAGGCACAAAGGGGGCCATCACACCTCATCAGGGAGAGGGGGAGCTGCGATTTGATCCCAGGCTGTCTGGTTCCCTATTCAGCAGAGAAGAAGGCAGGACAGACAGCAGGATCAGGGCGCTGAAGCTGTGTGTGTGTGTGGGGTGAGGTGAGACCCGATGGACTGGGGGAGTCTCGGGCTCAGAACATGGGGCAACCCGAGATCCTGAAACCTCAAATCACCCGGTTCTCTATTTTTCCTCCACGGACAAAGAAAATGACTTCAGAAGAGGACGCAGCCACCCAGGATGCTCCCTCAGGCTCTGCTGCGACACCTGGCAACTCTGGGACCCGGAAGAGGCCCACCTCCACGTCATCCTCACCTGAGCCCCCAGAATTCAGCACATTCCGGGCCTGCTAGGGGAGCCCTTCCCTCTGTCTGCGTGCCCTCCGTTCAGCCCTCCCCCTTGAGCTGGCTGGGCTTTGCAGGGTCTCAGTTCCCTCCAGCTACGTTGGGGACTTCTTGCTGCTGCTTCCTCAGGGCAGTGAACAGAGGAAATGAAGGGGACCCCCTGGCCTTGGGACCTTCCTCGCAGAGGAGCAGGAGTGGGAGAGGGGATGCAAGCATCTGCCTGGAGTTTGGACAGAAAGCAGGAAGCCTCTCTGGATTGCCAGCTTTTCAGACCACCACGTAAGGAGCTGTTAGGATCCCTCAGCCAGGCCATTATGAAGTCTGAGCTCTCCACACACCCCTCCTCTTTCCTTCGTCCCATGCATAACATGGTGTGGACACCATGCACACTGTCCCATGCAAAAACCCAATAACACCTGGCTTGGGTTTTTGGAGCATAGGGTACCTGGGGGTTATATTCTATGTGCCCTGCTGGCATGCCTAAGTTATTAATTATAATGCTTGGAGCTGTTCCCAAGGCCTCTGTGGAGTGTAATCCTTCAAGCCCAGGACCTCTGGGGTCCAATCACTGATTGCAGGGTGCGGGGGGAGGGGGCAGTACCCCTCAACTGCATGCAGTCAGGGTGGTGTATGGGGAGGCCCATGGGGGTGTAGGGAGGGGGGCAGTGCCATGTGGGGTCTCTGCTCAAGTCCCTGCATTGGTGAATACAGGAGGTGGAATGATGGAATGCTTGAGGAGAATGAGTAGTAAATGAGCAGGTCCAGGGACTTCCCCGCCGGACTAGTGGTTAAGACTCCTTCCCAATGCAGGCGGCACGTGTTAGATCCCTGGTCGAGGAACTAAGATCCCGCAAGCGGCACGGTGGGGCCTTAAAAAAATAAAAAAAGCAGGTACCGGGAAGAGTGGCAGCTGGAGATGGCGGGCGGCCGCAAGCACCTTTGGAAGTCACCAAAGAGGAGAGTGGGGGCCTTGGAGCAGTGGAGGGGGGACTTGGAGGGAAGATGGGTGTGTGTATCTGTGTATTGAAAGGGGCACTAGGCCCTAATCTGCTGGATTCACTGGTCAGCCATCACTGCGGGAAGGGAGAGTGAGTTGGGGTGGGAGGGAAGGGGCTAAAAGAGAGGTCCAAGAATTTTTTTGTGGGGGCGAAGACAGTGAAGGGCCAAGGATGGAGGAGGAGGGCACTGGGGGAAGCGGCTGGAGATGATGGGGAAGAGAGAAGGAGAGGTTGAGTGCTCGGAGAGGGGGCAAAGGTGGCCTGCAGAGGCCAAGTCCATGCTCTAACTGCTTTTCCAGAGGGCGCGCTGGGGGTGGAGCCACAGGCTGGGGCGTGTCCCTACGTCCTGTCCCCGCCCCTCACTCCGGCCCTCCCCAAGAACCCAGAGATTCACAAAGCGAGACCAGTGGTGGGGTGGGGAGCAGGACCGGTATAGGGGCGGGGCCTCTTCGCAGCTGGACCCCGCCCCTCAGTGAGCCGCCGTACAAAGCCGGGCGGGACCAGGGGCAGAGCCCAGCCTCAGGGGCGTGTTAGAGCCTGTCGGGCGTCAGGCCCGCCGCCGCCGTTCCCCTGGCTGGGGGAGCCACCTCACACAGCACGGCCGCTTGCGCGGGGCGGGGCTCCAGCGTGTGTCCGCACGGCCGAGCACCGCCCTTTGACGCGTGCTCCGAGCTGGGCAGCCGCGCCGCCTTACAAAGCGCGGCCAATCGGGCCGCGCCGGGCTGGGGGCGGGGCCCAGCCCTAGGGGCGTGTCTGCGCGGCCGAGCACCACTCCTGACGTACGCTCCCGCCCTCGCTGTTCCTGGCCCAAGGAGTCACCTCACAAAGCTGCGACCGCTAGCGCGGGGCGGGGCGGGACGAGGCGGGGCCGTGCCGGCCCCGCCCCCCAGCGTGCTTCCTCCCAGAGCCCAGGGCCGCCGGCAGGGGGCGCTGCGTCACGGGGCTGGACCGCAGCGGCGGTGGCGGCGAGGCGGCGCGTGGCCATCAGGCGGCGCTACCTGGCTCGGCCTCGGCCTCGGCCTGTGCGGCGGCGGCGGCGGCGGCGGCGGCGGTGGCGGCGGCGGCGGCCTGGGCCCGGGCGCGGCGGCGGCGGCGGCGGCGGCGGGGCCTGGAGCCGGATCTAAGATGGCAGGAACGGCGGCGGCGGCGGCGGCGGCGGGGCCGGGCGTGGGCTGCGCAGGGGCGGCCGGCCCGGGTGTTACGGGGCCCTGCGGGGCAGTGTCCGTGTTCCCCGGCGCCCGCCTCCTCACCATCGGCGACGCGAACGGCGAGATCCAGCGGCACGCGGAGCAGCAGGCGCTGCGCCTCGAGGTGCGCGCCGGCCCAGACGCGGCGGGCATCGCCCTCTACAGCCGTGAGTGCGGGGCCCCAGGGCCGGGCCGAGGGCCGGGCTGCGCGCGGGGGCTGCGCACGAGGCCGGACGGGCGGGGGGCCCGGGGTGGACCGGACGCAGCCGCGGTGAGGGGACCGGGGTCCCGAGGGTGAGGGGCCCTGATCCTTGGGGGCCTGGTATGGGCTCCGTGGGGCCGGGCCGAGGGAGCTGGATGTGAGGGATCCCCGAGTGAGGGGTGTGGAGGAACGGTGTCAAAAGGGCAGAAAGAGAAAAGAGGGCGTGAGTGGTGGCCAGAGGTGAGGTGCCCCGAGCGGGAAATGGGGGAGTAGTGAGGGCCCTGAGATTGGGAGGGGGTGGGCAGGAAGTGGGGGGCCGAGAGTGCAAAGTAAGAATTCGGAGGAAGCCGGGGGTGGGGGGGGGCTGGGTGGGAGGGGAGGGGGCCTGGGCGTGGGAGAGGTGGGAGTCTGTAGGCGGGTGTGGCCGCTCTAGCGGGGAGGAGGGAGGGGTGTGGGCAGCCTCTGGCTATCTCAGGGGACCCTATGGACTGCCAAGGACGGTTGGAAAGTGGTGCCCAGTCTGGGGGGACCTGGAGCACCCTGTGCCACTCATCTGGAGGGCTTGGCCTTCCGGATCCCCGATTGGGAAACTTCTAGGTCTGGGGAGAGGGGTCCTGCGAGGGTGGTGCGAGCTGCTGTGTGTGCGCCTCGTGGAAACGTGGACGGGGAGGGCCCCTATCTGGATGCCCAGCTCCGAAGTAAGAGGTAACACGGACTCCTCCCTGGCCACGGTCTTCCGATCTTCCTTTCTGGGGATGTGAGAAGCTGGTTACATTTTCTGAAGCTAGTTTCAAAACTGACATTAAGGTGGAAAAAAAAATCACAAATGTGTTTGCCAAGGACCTTGCGTCTTTGTAGTTCATCCTTTTTCTTTTTCTTGTTACTCTTTCTTATCAGTTCTCTCCGGTCACGATTCCTCCTTCACATTTTTAAAAAAATTAATTAATTAATTGTTGGCAGTGTTGGGTCTTCATTGCTACGCGTGGGGTTTCTCTAGTTGTGGTGAGCGGGGGCTACTCTTAGTTTCGGTGTGCGGGCTTCTCATTGCGGTGGCTTCTCTTGTTGCAGGCGCGCGGGCTTCAGTAGTTGTGGCACGTGGGCTCAGCAGTTGTGGCTCGCCGAGTCTAGAGCACAGGCTCAGTAGTTGTAGCGCACGGGCTTAGTTGCTCCTCGGCATGTGGGATCTTCCCAGGCCAGGGATCGAACCCGTGTCCCTTGCATTGGCAGGCAGATTCTTAACCACTGCACCACCAGGGAAGTACCTCCTCCTTCACATTTTGTTATTCTGTTACACTCAGCTTGGTCTCTCTGGGTTTCTTGCACTGATGCTCTGTGGAGTCACTGAGGGAGCCTCTCCTGGCTTTGGCCTGTGTGAGTTTTTTGCCACTTCGGGAACGGGGATTTTCTGAAGGGAAGTGTGTGGAGCAGTTGGTTCCCACACAGGATTCTCTCCACACCTCAACTTGGAAACCCCAAAATAAAGGAGCTGTGCGTCTGTCCCCAGCGTCGCACCTCTTTTTGCTGGGGCAGAGCTGGGTCTTCTTGGATCAGATGAGGAGAAAGAAGGGTATCCTCGGTGGGCATCGGAGCTCAGGACAGACACTCAAGCTCAGCAGGATCCCCCAGATCACAAGCTTGGCCATTCATTCAACATGCATTAATGGGGTACAGAACAAAGAAGGGCAGTGTTTCTCAAACTAGGGTTCCAGGGCTGATCCGCAAAGGAGTTCCAGGGGAGGTGGTTTATCTTTGGTAAATAAACTTGATTTTAGAACAGTTTTAGATTGATAGAATTACTAGGAAGATAATACAGAGCGTTCTCATATACTCTACACATAGTCTCCTCTCTTTACATGTTTCTCCAGGAGAGTTTTTACTTTTGTGTTTTTGTTTTGTGGATCTACTTGGAATTGTTACTAGTTACAAAGGGAACACTTCCCTTTTTAGAGGTCATTCATAACTGGAGCGATCGTCAAGAGGAGAAAGTCCATGTTTCTCAAACTGAGAGCCTCAGTCTGAAATTATTTCAGACCCCTGATGATAAAGTCTCAGAGGTCTGAAATAATTTTTTCCTCTTTAGGCTCAAGTAACATTAGTGTGAGGTATTAGTGTAAAAGTATGGGTTCTGGAGTTGGCCAAAGCTGGTTGTATTAGTTTTCCAGGGTTGCCGTAACAAACTTGGTGGCTTAAACCAACGGGAATGTATTCTCTCATAGTTCATGGGCAGAAGTCCAAAATCAAGGTGTCGGCTGGGCCACACTCGCTCCACAGGCTCTAGAGGAGGATCCTTTCTTGCCTCTTCCAGCTTCCAGTGACTCCAGGCGTTGGTTGGCTGGAGGCCACAGAAATCCAGTCTCTGCCTCTGGCTTCACATGGCTGTTCCCCTGTGTCTCTGTGCCTTTTCCTGTAAGGTCACCTGTTGCTGGATTTAGGGCCCACCCTAAATCCATTATCTTAGATCCTTAATTATGTCTGTAAAGACCCTTTTTCTAAGTAAAGTCATATCCACAGGTTCCGGGGGTTAGGGCTTGGACATATTTCGGGGGGCATCCACTACGTGGGCTAGACTGGTGCCCTGAGGGTAGTTGTGGGTCTCTGTGCCTCAGTTTCCTCGATGGTAGAATGGAGGTGATGGCAGGACTGTTGGCACAGCGTGTTTGCTCTATGAACGAACACTTCTTCTTTGGAGGCAGCACCTGCTCCGGTAAAGGCCTGGTGATGGCCTCAAAGTTGGTCGGGTTACTGCTCAGGGCGGGGCAGCCCTGGTTCCTGAGCCAGCTCCGCCTGGGGAGCACGGGCCTCCGGGGAAGAACTTCTCAGAAGTCTGCCGGGGGAGTGCAAAGTCCTGGATCAGAGATCAGGCCCGGCCTGCTGGGTGTGGAGGGCTGGCTGACGGTCCCCTGGAAAAAGGCAGAGATGGTCCAGCCACTGGGGGGACTTAGGGGTGAACCACGCTGCTGCTGGGAGCTTTAGGCTTTCTCTCGGGATGAACTTCGTCCCTGGCTTCAGCATTTCCCAACCTGGACCCTTCTGGGACCCGAATGCTTTGGCCAGGTGAGAAGGCTTCAGGAACCCTGTTGCGCTCACCTGTCCCTCGTGAGGCGAGGTCTTGCGAGCCACTGGTGATTCCAGATCCCGGGCATTCGCCTCTGTGGGTGGAGCTGGGGTGGGAGCGGGTGGGCGGTCGACCGAGACATCCGCCCGAATCTCCCAGTGTCTCACATCTGGGAGCTGAGGGTCCTGAACGTGGAGTGTGACTGGTGTGAGTCACCAGCTACGTGGCCTTGAACTAGCCATTTCACCTGTAGCAGCCCTGTAGCGACACCTGTACACGTCTTCCGTTTCCTCACCTGCGATGGGAATAGTGCCACTGGGGGCCCGGGCATGCGGGGGAGGTGCAGCACGGGGTTGTGGAGCAGGGTGTCCGGCGGTGAAGGGTAGATCTGTCTATAGATGTTATCAGTGGTGATGCTACTGGCGTGGAATGGTGAAGAGCTGGCTTTTCTAGGAGGGAGTCCCTTATGCTGTGGGGCTGCCCAGCTGCCTTGCACCCGCAGCAGATGGGAGGGGGGCCCCTGGGCTGCCACCTCTGTCTCAGGCAGCAGGGCTGGGAGATGGGTGTGGGTAGCAGGACAGCCAGCCCCTTTCCTTGACGTTTGCCCGCTCCCTGTGGGAAGGAGGACAGCTGAGGAAGGTCCCGTCCCAGTCACCCTGCAGTGAATGGTGACCCTCCCCACCCCTTCTTTTTTTTTTTTTTTTTTGGCCTCGTGGCTTGCAGGATCTTAGTTCCCTGACCAGGGTTCGAACCCGGGCCCCCGGCAGTGAAAGTGCAGAGTCCTAACCTCTGGACCACCAGGGAATTCCCTCCCCCACCCCTTCTTGCCACTTGATGTCACCCTGGCCCGCGTCCATGGGATTGGCTAAATGGCAACTACCGAAACTGGGCCGTTTTCCTTGGGCAGAGTTGCCGGCTTCCCGGGCCTTGAGGAAGCTTTGGCACAGGCTCTGGAGCCCTTGGACATGGGCTGCCATCCCCTTGCAGGGAGGCAGCTCCTCGGAAAGCCCATCGTGGGGCGGCGAGCAGAACAGACTCTCAGTTCCTCAGCCCCGTGGCGGCCTTTCTGGAGCTGACTGTGCTGCTTTTCTCTTTCGGTCCTCTGACCTGTCCCCGCTGCATTGGCTAGGAAGGGATGTATGGCAGGGCTGGCTCTGACGGGCTAAATTTCAGTTCGTGGGGGACGTGCCAGGGGTGGAAACTCCAGAGAAAAACCCTCTGTAAAAGCAAGGTGAAGCATGACCTGCTGTTCTGGAATCAGGACCCTGTGACTTCCTTCAGTCACCTTCCTGGTAGCCCACACCCCCGGTAGCTGCGGCAGGGGGGTGGTAGTGAGAGGGTTTGGAAGAGTTTGTCCTCCACCCAGCCTTGAGGACATTCAGTGTCAAGCTGGGGGGAAGACCCAGAAAGTTACACCAAAAGGCATTCACGTTTCAGTGGTGCCTGCTAGTTGCTGCTGGCTGCTGTCATTTATTGAGCACTTACTGTGTGCCAGGCCTTGCTTAAACCAGTGTTGACAGACCCAAATGCTTGACTTTGGGGGCAGCTGGGGAAAGGATAATAATATAAAGCAGGGCCTGTGGGCAAGCTATGGCCTGTGGACCAGATCGGGCCTGTGGCCAATTTTTTAACCGGTGACGGCTAAGGGCGGTTTGTACATTTTTTAAAAAATTAATTAATTAATTAATTTTTGGCTGTGTTGGGTCTTCATTGCTGTGCCCGGGCTTTCTCTAATTGTGGCGAGCAGGGGCTACTCTTCGTTGCGGTGCACGGGCTTCTCATTGAGGTGGCTTCTCTTGTTGCGGAACACGGGCTCTAGGCGTGCGGGCTCCAGTAGTTGTGGTGCACGGGCTCAGTAGTTGTGGCACGTGGGCTCAGTAGTTGTGGCTTGCGGGCTGTAGAGCACAGGCTCAGTAGTTGTGGTGCACGGGCTTAGTTGCTCCGTGGCATGTGGGATCTTCCCGGACCAGGGCTCGAACCCGTGTCCCTTGCATTGGCAGGCGGATTCTTTTTTTTTTTTTTTTTTTTTTTTTTTTTGCGGTATGCGGGCCTCTCACTGTTGTGGCCTCTCCCGTTGCGGAGCACAGGCTCTGGACACACAGGCTCAGCAGCCATGGCTCACAGGCCCAGCTGCTCCGCGGCATGTGGGATCTTCCCGGACCGGGGCATGAACCCGTGTCCCCTGCATCGGCAGGTGGACTCTCAACCACTGCGCCACCAGGGAAGCCCGCAGGCGGATTCTTAACCACTGAGCCACCAGGGAAGTCCCGGTTTGTACATTTTTGAAGTGTTGATTAAAAAGAAAAAAGACAACCCAAGGAAGAATATTCAACCAAGATCATAGAGTTCTGCAAAACCTAAGATGTTTACTTACTGGCCCATGACAGAAAAAGCTTGCACACCCCTGGGATAAATGAATGAAACAGGCAGGAGGAGGGGGGACTTGGGGACTCAGCCCCAGCCAGGGTTGGCAGATCTGCCACAGCTTAAGAGAAACTGAAAAGCCCTTCTTTGTGTAGGTCTGTTTGTTTTGATTGTGAGGTGTCCTGATTGCTCAGGCCAGATAGAGTACACTTTCTGGACTGTGTGGGTCAGTTAGACTAATAGGTGTGGCCCTTGCTGTGTGTTACCACTGGTCTTTAGAACAGTTCTGGGAGGTCGGCACACCACTCCCATTTTACTGCTGGAAAAGCAGGGGTGAAAGGGCTTGACCAAATAACATGGCTGGCAGGCAGCAGAGCTGGCTTTGGAGTTCACGGCTGTTGGACCCTCTGCTCACTGCAGAGTGGTTCAGTGGAAAAGGGTGGTCAGGATTCAGTTTATCTGTGCATAACAGAAACCCAAAGTGGCAATGGCTTAAACAAGATGGCAATTCATTTCTTGTGCTTTCGTCCTGAAGCCTTGGAGGTTGGCAGACCAGGGCTGGTGTGGAAGCTCTGCTCCAGGACGTCCTTGGACCCAGGTCCTTCCAGCTAACCCCTCTCCCACATCCGGGGTTTGGGTCTTGTCATCATGGATCAACATGGCGGCTGGAGTCCAGCTATTACACCCTGGTTTTCAGACAGCAGGATAAAGAAAGGGACAAAGGATGCCAAGAGCATTGCCAGGTGTCTGTTAGGGAAGGTTCCCAGGGCCCTGCTTCTGCTTGCATCCCATTGGCTAGAATGCAGTCACATGGCCACCACTAGCTGCAAGGGAGTCTGGGAAATGTAGTCTTTAGTCTGAGCAGCCCTGTACTCAGCTAATTTCAGGGTTTCTCTTTCAGTGGGAGAAAGGGGAAACAGACATTGGGAGACAGTCACCTTGGCCACAGTAGGTAGGATGTGGATGTAGCCACCAGCGTTGGGAAGGATACTCCTGGATTGTGGAAAGATGCTCAAGTGGGGGGTGGGGACAGTAGTCTGGTGTGGAGCAAAAGGGTCCCTTGGAGGAGCTAAAGGATGGGTAACAAGGTTGGGCCCAGGTCACTTTCCCCGAGTGACAGGGCCTTTTCCTTTATGCGGTCAGGAGCGGCCTGCCATTTTTCACGGGGGCCTAACATGATAAGAATGGTATTTCTGAAGATTGCTCTAGCAGCAGGTTACGCTGTAGACGGGAGCAAGGAGAGAGAAGCCTGCAGAAGCTTCCAGGCGAGAGAATGCAACAGAAATGTAACCTAATAGTTTCACCTTAGTCTGCCCCTGAAGCGTGTCAGAGGCCAGGAGTCATGTTATGGAACAAAAGGTGAATTCTGCCGAGGGCAAAGGCAAAGGGCAGATGGCAGAGGCCATGACCCATGGCCAGGGGTCGTGAGTGACCTGCCTGCAGGGTTAGCTCCACTGTGTGGTTAAAAGGAGACTCCCAGTATTTTAAAAATCAGAGGATTTCACATCAAAATCTGGCTTTGTACTTCTGAAAAAGCAGAAAGGCTGGCAGTCCTGGGCCTTCACACCCTGAGGCTGAGTTGGATGGCAGCGCTGCCTTCAGAAGGGGAAGGGGCAGGCACCCCACACGGCTAGAGTCCCTTCCCTGCTTGCTGCTGCCCAGCACAGGCCTCGCACCAGGAGCCATTTGCCCTCTCACTCGCAGCGCTCTGTCTCCTTTCTTTTCTTTTTTTTAAATTTCATTTCTGGCTGCATTGGGTCTTTGTTGCTGTGTGCAGGCTTTCTCTAGTTGCGGTGAGTGGGGGCTACTCTTCGTTGCGGTGCGTGGGCTTCTCATTGCAGTGGCTTCTCTTGCTGTGGAACACGGGCTCAAGGCATGCAGACTCAGTAGTTGTGGCTCATGGGCTCTAGAACGCAGGCTCAGTAGTTGTGATGCATGGGTTTAGTTGCTCTGCGGGATGTGGGATCTGTGCAGTGGTTTGTTTCTTAAAATAGAGAGGCATTTCTCTGAACCCAGGTTTGCATCGGGGGTGGGAAAATGTTTCTTACCCTTAGCCCACACCCTTCTTCGTCCCCCATCCCTTTCTCTAGGCGGCTGAGTTGGAGCCCCGTGGAGCTGGGGGCTGTTACCCCAGTCCAAGTTGACCTGGCTTCCAGTCCCGAGCCCTGCCCACTGCCCACCTCCGAAGCCCCTCCCCTTCCTCACCTCTCCCTGCACCTGTGTAGCCCACAGGCCCTCACTGGCAATTTGGAAGTCTAAAAGGTATGAAAACCTAACTTCTTACTCATTTGACAGCAAGCTCTAACCTGACCCAAACTGGGGCACAATTCCCCCCTGAGCTGCCACGTGGGGCTCCCTGTAATCTCTGGGTATCCAGTTTAGAATGACGGTTCCCGCTTTTGGCTGCAAGACTGTGCTCGGTTCTGGACGATTCCTATAGTTTGCTGGGGATAATCCACGTTATCTGAACCTTGTTCGCTTTCTTCAGATCTGAAGAGTTTGTAATCTGAAACACACTGGGCCGCACGTGTTTCAGGCAGGGACTAAGGGCCTGGCGCGGTACCCCCGTTGGGGTTGCTTGGGCCCATGCGTGAGATCACAGGTGGAAAGTGGCCGGCGTCGTGAGCAGCACCTGGCAGGAAGCTCAGGCGTTAGGTGTGGGGGCCTGCGTGAGGTGGGCGTGCAGGGCCTTTTGGCAGAAAGAGGAGTATGGTGTGAACTCAGGTGATTCTGTGCTGCCTTCTGGGAGCAGGTCATATCTAGCAGAATGGGGGAGGCAAGAGAACCCTTGGCGGCAGGTGAGGCTCCTTGCCTGGGGAGCCTGAGGAGGCACCTGAGGAGGTGGTGAGTTTGCCAGGACGTCGGGAGAAATACCCATCCCAGATGGGGGGAGGCGGGGTTGGAGGGCCAGACCTGGGCCAGACTTGGCTGCTCCCATGGAGAGTGGAGGCTGGGAGGGGCTTCAGGCAGCTCAGAGCTGAGACTCTGAACCCGAAGTCCTTGGATGGCCCCTGGGAGGGGGTTGTCCCATGATCCCTTGAAATTATATGCCGCTTGCATAAGGGTAGAGGAACAAGAGTCCATAGCTGGGACCTCAGAGGAGCCTCGCCAGAGGCAACACTTCTAAAATGCCTATTAGGTCTGTGTGCTCCTGGTAGACTGTGGCTGTGACGCTGCGGTTGGTTCTCTGTGCATTTTTGCGGGGAGAGGCTCCCTTGCTTTTGATCCTCCTCAGAGGGATCTGTGACCCAAGAAAGGCTGACAGCCACTGAGTTCAGCAGCAGATAGGGGAGTGAAGTGGATGCCCCTGGCTTGTAAGGGGTGGTCAGTGGGAGAAGTGGGGTGTGTGTGTGTGTGTGTATCCCGTCCTCAGACGGGGAGTGACTTTGAAAGGCAGGAATGCCAAGGGCAGGTCACTGGATTTCAGGAGGGGCAGCCCCATCCGAGGGCTGGGGTGGGGGAGGGAACCCAGGCAGATGGCAGGTCTGGGGAAGGCTGGGTGGAGAGTGGGAGAGCGACCCAGGACAGCAGGGCCCACCAGCAGTTCTCTGAAAATGGGGAGATCTGAACTTTCATTCTTTCAGCCAGAAACGTATTCAGAGTGGACTTGCTGTCGCATTGTGGTCGTTACCATTTGTCTAACTTTAAACAGCAAAACTTTACTGAGCATCCATCGCGTGCCAGGTTCTGTTTTAGGAGCTGGGGTTAAGCACGTGGGCCCACACTTGTGGGTCTTGGGGTGTGTGTGTGTGACAGGCATTAAGTCTGCAGGCACCCGCTAGTGTTCAGCGCCTTGGAGGAGGTAAAACGTACTGAGGCTTGAGAGTGCGCGGGGAGGGGCTGCTCAAAGTGAGGGGCAGGAAGGGGTTGGTCACAGATGGTCGCTGCTCAAAATGGGGCGTTAACGCCACCAGGAGAAGCGCAGGTGAGGCAGTGCCTCACCATCGGCGTGACTGCTCTGTGCCTCAGTTTCCTCGGCTGTAAAACGGGAATCTTGGTAGCCTCTACCTTGGAGGGTTGTTATGAGTTGTGAGCTAATAGAAGTAAAGTGCTTAAAATAGTGTCTGCTACTCAGCAGGTGGGAAGAGCTGCTGGGGAGTGAGCCTGTGGGCCCGCATGGCCAAGGACAGCCGGGGGCCAGTGTGGCTGGAGCAGAGTGCGTAGGGGGAGGGCCGGGCCCCAGCAAGGGGCTTGGCGTTTATTCCCAGAGTGTTGGGGAGGGAAGCGACACCTGTGGTTGTGTCTGGGCTCAAGCCCAGTTCTGTCCCCTGTCCTTTCCTGGCAGGGTGATCCTGGGCGAATGACTCAGCCTCCCAGATCTCAGCTTCCTTGTCGGTGGGGAGGTTCCACTGAGGGGCTTGGCTGGTGCCAGGTGATCACCTGTGCCCGGACTGTAGGCACGCTCCTAGTTTCGGGGAGCAGAGAAAAGGCGGAGTAAGAACTCCTCTCATTTTTGTTGGGGGGAAGTGGCCCAGGAGCCAGTCTGAAGAGAATGGGGCAGGAGGCCACCAACCGGAGAGAGTTGAGGTGGGAAGGAGGCAAGTCCCAGGGCAGGGGGCAGTGGCTTAGCTGGGGTCTGCTGTATCTCTGGGTCAGTCCTGCTCTCCTGGGTCCCTGTCTTTCGGCCAGGCCAAGGGACAGGCCTGCTTTGCATTCCTGGCTTGGAATGCCCGCCCTTCTCCCTCCTGGTCTGCAGCAGTCCTCTCCAGAGTCAGAAGCAGCTGGAGGTCATGATTAGCATAGGCCGTGGAACCTTATCTGACTTGACCTTGTGACCCTGGCCAAGTGACCCTAGTTCTCACTCGTTTCTTCCTGGAGCATGGAGAGTGGTCTTGGGGGCTGGTATTAGCCCTGCACACACAGCAGGTGAATGACATGGTGTAAGATATCATTGGTCTCCTAAACCTGCTGTGTGGTCTGGAAGAGGTGATCGTGAAACCCCCAGACAGGTACAGGAGGAGCTGGGAAGGGCACAAGGAGGTAGCCTTGGAGATCCTGCCCAAGCCCCTCCAGGTCCCGAATGACTCACTTTGTGCATTCACCCTCCTGTTTTCTCACTTCCGGGACTTGCTTGGGAAGCTTCAGGATTCGGGGTCCCAGGAACAGTGCAGGCCGGGGCTGTTGGCACCCTTCACGTCCGCCCGGAGAAACCATGGCACTTGCCCTGACGCTTGTTACGCTACACAGCTCCGACCTTTGGTTTAAGAACCCCGAGTCCCTGACTTCTCCCACACCCACCTCTTTTGTTCCCTGAAAACCAGTTCTGTGAAGGAAGTTGAGACCAGGCTTCACCCACGCCTGCAGGAGTTGGATATGGAGGCTCTGTGGTCCTCATGCGTCTCCCCTGGTGGTTATTCTTTAGATCACTTACTTTAATGGTTGTTTAATCAACACACACAGACGCCTGGGCCTTAGGTGCACTTGACAGTGTGTGCATCCATGTAACCGCCACCCAAAGCCAGACTTAGAACTTGTCCCCCAGCCTCTGGGTGGGTTTTGTTTGGTCAGGTGGGTCTGTCCCCTGACGCCAGGCAGTGCATACTTGAAAACAGGTCCAGACTGGTGGGGCGGGGCGGGGGGGCCGGCGGGTGTGCTCCGTCTCCTACCAACCCCCATTCCTTGCGTAGTGAGAGGAGAACCCCTTTGCTTCCCTCTTTTTGTCTGTCTCTTTCAATTGATTCATCGCCCACAGCTTCGGTAAGAGCGGCTCTGAGCTGTTGTTTTCCTTTAAGATTGTTTGGCGTATTTGCTCCCCCGCGAATTGTGTTCCCGTGGCTGGGGTTCCTTTTGGCTGGATGTGTTACTCGTGTAATGGTTCTGTGTGTAGAAACCTGCCTGACAACACAGGAACTGGTGAGATTCTGGCGGGGTCGGCCGCAGGGACCCTGGCAGATCAGTGCTCTAATGAAAACGGGATGCTCTCTTAATCTCCCCACAGGGGGCATGTCAGTAAGTACAATCAAAGGCAGACTGGGGGGCGTCCTGCAGACCCAAGAGGGACATTCCAGGGGCTTGCCACATTCTTCCCTGAGCTGGAGGGGAAAGCAAAGGCACGCTGGGGCTCCCAGACTTCTGTTGTGTGTCCCGAAGGCCACCTCCGCACAGCCTGGCTCTGCTCTGAGCCCTCTGTGTGACTGGAGGTTGGCGTCCCTAGTGATGGATGAGCCCTGGGTGGGGGATGCTGACGGGTCACATGGCCTTGACTCCCTTCCACCGCCACGCCACCCCCGTGCCCTGCCTATTGCCGCTTTGAGGCCCTACCGTGGCTGACGTGGGCTGAGCTCAAACATGTGGTGGGCGGGCGCCGTGCCAGGCACTTTACGTTCATTGACTTGCCTCGCCGTCAGAACAGCCCCTTGGGGAGCCACCGGAGCCACAGCTCATCCCCGTTTCCTAAGGGAGGAAACTGAGGCACTCAGTGGTGGGCGACAGTTGGATGCCAACCCAGCTTTGGCCCTGACGTCTCGACTCAGCCCTGCCACCCCTTGGGCGCAGGTGAGGAGTCAATGCCGTAAAGGAGAGGTAGCACCTGGCCCTTGTGGTTTCTGTCCTGTGTCGGGGCAGTGGCCCCGGTGGATTCTTCTGGAGCCCAAAGCCAGTCTTTCCTCATTCCTGCCTCGTTGCCGATTCCGTCATGGTGTCAGGCAGCCTCTGTCCCCTCTCGCCTGGGCCACATCTGGAGGCAACATCTGGTGAGGCAGCCTCGGGTGGGCGGGAAGGGGCCCTCCTACCTCAAACATCCTGTTCTCTGAGGCTGGAGGGGCTCCCGGAGCTCCGGGGGCCTGGCGGAGGCCCTTCCGGCAGCCGTGAGGCCCCAGGACATCCTGTTTCACCTTTTTCTTTGTCGATGTGCCCTCCACTGGGACTGCAAGTGGGCCTCAGCCCCCTGAGCTGGTTTCCTCCATCACTCCGCCCCCGAGGCTGCCTCTGCCTCGTCCTCCGGCCTCTTCCGGTTTGGCCTCCCTGGAGCCACCCTGATCTGAGGGTTGAGGCCCCTCAGCTGGCCAGAGGAGGGACATGTTTGAGTTCCCCAGACACCGACTGGCTCAGCTGCCTATGCTGGCGCAGCGTCGCCGGCAGCTGCGGGAGCCAGAGTGTGGAGCGTACCAGCTGCTCTGAGGGGGTCCTGCAGCTGCCCTTGACAGAGCTCGCCTGCCCACCTCCGTCCTCACGGAGCACTGCCAGCCCAGCTCCTGCTGGCACAGGTGGTGGCTGCCCTCAGTGATCCCTTCCAGCCCTAGGAGGCAGGCTCCATCGGGCTCAGGGAGATGGTGCCTGCCAGCCATGGTCAACCAGCCAGGCCTGGCTCTGCCCGGGCCCAGGGCCCATGTCCTTCCCAGGGCCTTGAGCGTGGTCCCCACAGCCCCCCAGGGCCAACTCTCCTCCCAGAGACTGGGATGGGGTTCGGCTCTCTTTCATGAGCTGCTGAGTCCCCAGGCTGAGCCGCTCCCAGCATGTCAGTTCTCTGTGCCTTGGTTTCCCCTCTTGAAAGTGAGCTAAGTGTGCCCAGGCAGGTGGGTGGGAGCATTAGCTGAGGTACTGCACTGCGTTAGGTGTTTGCCTGGTACCACATATAGCAACAGCTTCAAAGTCATGGCCAGAGAAGAAAGGTCCAGCAGAGGAGGCCGGCAGAGGAGGCCGGCAGCCCAGCGCATGGAGTGAGGGGCTGGGCTGCTGGTTTAGTTGCCTCCACCCCCCACCCCCCGCCCTCCCGCCCCCAGTTATCCGCTAAGCCCCCGTGCTTTCATGGGCCAAGGAACAGGCGCACATCTGCTGTTCCTTTTGTAGCTCACAAAGCCCAGGGCTGCAGGCTGATTAGCATGGAGGGGGCAGACATTTGCATGTAATGGCTCCCGCCCAGTCGGAGCCCCTAGTATTCTTTTCAGAAAAGCCAAGCCCTTTCTTTGGTCCTTCTTCTCTTGGGGTTGCCCTTCCGCACACCCCACAGTTAGACTTATCTTTGGGCCCCTCCAGACCAGGCCTGCAGGACCAAAGCCTCCAACCCCTAAAGGCAGACATCGCCCCCCAGCCCCCATGGACCAGCCCTTTGAGAGGAGTCCCTGCTGACACCCCCTCCCCGGCCCCTGACCCCCTGAAGCCAGAGCTAACTTAGGAGGTTTGGGTGTCTCCAGTGCAGGGCCTCTTCTCCAGCCTGTGGTCAGCCCCACTGGAAGGCGGGGAGAGGTGACAAGGGGCGGGCCAGCAGAGGTGGGTGGCTATTATATTGTGAAATATTTTCGAAGAATGAAGGAGAATACAGCCAACACCAAGAGCAGTCACTGCCACCTTAAGAGATAAAACGTTGCCCATAGAGCAAAGGGCCCCCTAACTTGTCTCCTCCCAGGGAGGTAACCTCCTGTTCAGCCAACACCGGTGGTCAGCCTTCACAAGAGGCCACTTTGACGTGGCCTAAAGACCCAACCTGGTACCTTTGAAACCTAGGAGCAAGACTTTTCCAATCACGGTATGAAGCTGGTGCCTCTCAGCCTCGGCCAGATGGCTGCTCTGGGTCTGAGTGGCCTGCACCAAGCCTGGCTGGGTGCCCAGTTGGGCTGGTCCAGTGGCCAGATGACTGGTCTGGGCCCAGTGTGGCCTTGTGTCCAGAATTCTCTCTGGGATTCCTTCTCTGCAGTCTTTGCATCTGGTCAGAGAGCCATGGGGCTGTGGGGCCCCGAGGTGGATGTTTTGTGCTCAGAACCCCTGCCATGTGCCTGTGGGTCTTGGGCTGGGCACAGGGTGTGTTGGTCCTGATGACGGTGCTGAGCGATGCATTATTATTTATTTTCCTCGACCTGGGGGGGTGGGTGGAGCCCCAGGTGGCAGAGCCCAGATTCAAAGCTGGGTCTAACGAACTCCAAAGCTGGAGTTCTGGGATCTGCACGTGCCGTGGCCTCCCTGGCAGGGAGGCTTCAGGAAACCCAAGTCTCTAGTGGCCCCGGGCACCCCAGCCTGGCCCCGCCTGCTGCTTCTCCTCCATCACACCCAGTAAGGGGGGGAGGGTTGGGTGCAGGCCTGCGCTAGGCAAGACATCACCGGCTGAGAAGCCAGTGTCCTCCATCCTCCAGCCCTACAGGTCACTTGGGTCACAGGACCTGAGGCTGCAGAGGAGGGATCAGAGCCATTCCCACTACCCTCCCCCCACACCAGCAGGGTCTGACCTGCTCACTTCGGAGAGGGCCCAGGCGACTTGAGTGGGCACCAGGCCTCCCCCGCTGTCACGATTGCCTTTTGTCTGCTTATCCTTCAGGAACGTGGTAGAAATTCAAACCGCTCAGGAGGGTGTAACATGAAAAGCCCGTCTCTTCGTCCTGCCTGATCCCGGCCTGCCCCCCGCGCCGCCACTCGTCTTCTGGCGCGCCCTTGCTGCGCGGTGTTTCAGGCACACACGGGCTTGCGTGCACACATCTCCCCAGGAACCCACTGGGCTCAAGGTTCTGCAGGTTTAAACCATGCAGTCATTTCGTGGTGTTTCTTTCTAGACAAGCCCCAGGCAGGCAGCATGCCTGGCCCCTCCCCCTCCCCGGCCCCCCTGCTCATTTTTGCACCTGTGGTGTGTGTGTATTTTACACCATCTGCCCCTAACAGTGCGGCTTGGTCATCTTAACATGTCAGCGTCTACAGACAGAAATCTATGCCTTTCCATTGGCTGTACCTTCTTTCACTCATTCAGTGGCTCTTTAGGTTTTCTTCTGCTTTGGACAGTGCTGTTATCTAGGTGTATCTTTGCAGACATTCAGAAGTAGAACTGTAGGATAAGGCCCCGCAAGCGGACTTCTGGGTCAGAAGTCTTTGACAGAGATGCCCAGATGGGGGCTGGCCCAGTGCGCCGGGGTGCTTGGGTGAGGGGGTGGGATTCACCCCGGGACAGGGCCAGGCCAGAGGAGCCCAGGGTGACCTCATGGTCCTCAAATACCCCAGGGCTGGGCAGTGCGGCAGCAGCTGCTCGGAGCGTCTGCGAGGACAGCACTGGAGCAGCCGGCTTAGGTTACAGCCAGAGACGGAGGCCAAGTCGGGCTAGGATTCCCCGGGGTGGGATTCTCTTCTGAGACCGTAACCATGGCTGCTCCTGATTACGCAGTGCATAGGACACTTACTAATGCCTCCCTTATCTCATGGAATCCTCACGGCAGGGAGGGTTTTATCCTCACTTCATCCCCATTGCACAGGTGGGGCTCCTGAGGTTCGGGGTGAAGGCAGGTGGTGGGGCCCTCCAAGTGGGCTGTGTCCTCTCACCCTGCAGGCTGTGCCACGATCACCTTTGGACAGATGAGGAAACTGAGGCCCGCAGTCACATCTGGAGGGCGGCACCGTTGGCCCTGAACCCAGGTCTCCCTGGATGCCCATTCATTTTGACCACTGCCCTCCTGGCCTTCCCTGCTGCGGAAGCGGGGCAGTGGGGCCTGGTGCCTCTGGAAGACGGGAGTCCCCTTGAGGAAGGCGAGCCCTGCATCCCCCCAGGGCCTGGCTCGGCTTGGATGTCGCCGCCTAGGCAGCCTGTAATCTGTATTGCACAGGGCATGATGTGTATCAGACCCCCGAGTCCCTCCAGCCCCTCTTACCTGGCCTTCTCACTGGTGTCGCCTGCCTCCCTGTGGCGCCCGGGAGCGTGGGAAGGCAGGGCCTGGCTGGCTTGTTCACTGCGGTACCCTCGTGCCCATGCTTGGCACCGAGCGGGCTGCAGGCCGAGCCACCCAGTGAGCCGATGGCCCCGAGCAGAGGGTGGGCCGAGGAGAGCACCCTGATTTCTCCATGCCTCGTCCTCCTCTTCACCCAACCCTCCTCTCTCCTGTGGAATATTTTCCTCTGGAAGGTGAACGGCCTGTGTTTTATTTGGCGGTAGGAGGTGATTTAATAAAAGACCTCACATATGGACAGGCGTCCCCCCACCCCCAAGTCTGCCAAGGTAAATAGCTTTAATTATGCCTTGCTTGTGGCTGTAATAGTTTTTCTGCTAGAAAGGCAAGGACTTGAAATGTGGCCCTTTTTTGTGTTTGTTGCTTTTCTTTTCCCCCTGAGCTGGTGGCTTCTCTCCTGTCTTGCCCTCCACCTCTCTGTTGTCCAAGAGGCAAAGAGACGCTCTCATCTCACACGAGGATGGAAGGTTCTACGGGAGGAGAGAGCTTGACTCCAAGCATTTATCTCTATTCCACTGGGTCCCTCTGACACAGGTCTGTCCAGCCTGAAGGGCTCAAGGACCCCCTGCTTGTTCCAGAGCAAAGGGGAAGGGGAGAGAGGGCAGAGGTTACCGTGGGGCTGCCCAGTGCCCAGCGTCTTCCAGTAGTTAAGTGACCTTCCCCAGGCCACACACGCCCTCGGCCTGGGCAAGTGGACCCCCATTCTGGCTGCCTCCTGCATGTAGGGAAGGGGCCCAGTCTCCCTGACCCCAGGCCCCGGGGTGGGCGCCGTGCAGGTCAGCATCCCCAGGTGCTGGGCTGGGCACTGGACCAGCGACGTGCAGAGCCCTGGATTCAATAAGGAGTCAGCCTACGATCAGGGCTCGTCCAGGAAGTGCTGGAGAACCTTCCTGGTCTTCCTCTACCTGGAGGAGGTAACAGGGATGCAGGGGAAGAGAGGCAGGGTGCCAGGGAGGGTCTGCGGAGCCACGGAGGCTGGAGAGAAGGCCTTCTGCCCATGGTCTGGAGGGTGGTGAGGTCAGCGTGGCTTGACGGGGCGGTGGAGGGGCTCTGTCGAGGTCGTCCGTGTTAGCAGGGGCTCACGAGCCCCATAAGGAGTTTGGACTTGTTCCAGAGGGCTCTGGGGAACCACTGAGGGGTGCAAGCAGGGAAGAGAACACAGCAAATCAGCCGCATTAGATGCTGTGACTGGGACATGACTGGAGGCTTAGCACATCCCCCGGGGTCTTCTGGTCAGTGTCCCTGAGAGAGGATGCCTACCCCTCCCTGAGGCCGCCAGCTCTTTTGAGGCCCTCCTGGGTGCCAGGCCCCGCTTTGGGCCCAGGAGTGAGGGTGGGAAGCAGGGTGCTGCCTTCAGACCTGGGACCGGGGAGCCCCCGTGCCTCAGTGTCTGCCAGATTCTGCTGCCCTGGGTCCCACGGTGCTGTCCAGGGAACTGACTGGGAGGGACATCGGGTGGCGCTGTGCTGGCTGGGGGCAGGCAGCTTGTCCCCGAGAGCCGCCTGCTTCCCAGCCTCCGTCGTCTCCTGCCGGGACAGCAGCTGCCCTCCAGCCCTGGCCCTCTCTCGGCACGGGGTCCCTCTGGGTACTGCCCGTGGCTCTGGGGGAGCCAGACTTCTGAGCCCCAGGTCCACCGGGGCCTCTCTCACCTCCGCCACAGCCTTCCTACAAATCGCCCGTCTTGCCTGGGAGCCTCTGCAACCTCTCTGGGCTGCAGCCAGGAAGTCCCAGTCGCCCCCATTCTCCCTGCTGGGCCCCTGCAAGGAAAAACACTGCGCCTGTGTGTGTCCCCTGCTCTCAGCACTCACACTGAACACTTCTGATCCCCAGGTGTTGGGTAGGTGTCCCCACACACCCAGCAATTCTCCAACACCAGTCGGCTGTCTGGCAATTCAACTCGATTCTGAAACTGTCTACCTGGAGGTAGTGTCAGATCCCACAGGTTGAGGGCTCAGTCCTACAAGACTGTACACACCCCACTTCAGACGCCAGTCGCAAGTTCGGCTTGGGTCATCTGTGCTTCCCATCAACCTGCTATAAATCAGAGGTTCCTAGGACCTCTTCCTCAGGTTTGATTAATTTGCTCCCGCAGAGCTCAGGAAAACAGTTTACTTACTAGATGACTGGTTAATACAGAAAGATGCAACTCAGGAACAGCCAGATGGAAGAGCTGAACAGGGCGAGGCGTGTGGGAAGCAGTGCAGGGCTTCCGTGCCCTTTTCGGGGGCGCCAACCTCCCAGCACCTCCACGTACTCACCAACCCAGAAGCTCTCCTGAACCCTGTCCTTTTGGGGTTTTTTGGAGGCTGAGGAGGGGGGTACTGAAAGTTCCGACCCTCTAATTACTTGGTTGGTCCCCACATGGCTTTCTAAGTCCTATATCCTGGGGTGGTTGAAGGGGGCTTCACATGAATCATAAAAAACACCTTTATCACTCTTATCACTTGGGAAATGCCAAGAGTTTTAGGAGCTCTGTACCAGGAACAAGGACCAAATAACATATGTATTATAGATCACCGTATTACCACCCCCCTTCCTCTCTGCTTTCCCACATGCTGTTTCCTCTCGCTGGAGCATTTGTTCCCAATCTCTTTCCCTGGCTGGTCAGGTGCCATCTCTAGCCTCCCACAGTGCCCCTGTGCCCCTGGCCTCAGTGCCCAGCACCTGGGGATCCTCGTCACTCTGGCCGCCCGGCTCTCCTCACCCCCTCTGGGATGGGGAGGGTGTCTCCTCTCACGCCACTGCCGGGTTTGTAATAAAGTTTTATTGGCACATAGCCATGTTCCTTTACATATTTTCTGCAGTGGGGTTGAGTCACAGTAGCAGAGATTAAATGGCCTGAAAAGCTGAAAGTATCTATTTTCTGGTCCTTTACAGAAAGAAGCCCAGAGGGGTGGTGCGCACACTGGCTAGGAGCACAGACCTGGAGCCAGTCGGCTCAGCCCCTTGCCCTGTGACCTTGAGCGAGATACCTAACCTGTCTGAGCCCCCTTTTCTCATCGGAGCCAGTGGGGGTGGTAGCAGTAGATACAGGGGTGCTGTGAGGGGTCCGTGGATAGCGCAGGAACAGAGCCTGGCACCTGGGAAGTTATTACTCACAGTCTGGCCTCCCAGCCCCATCGTGGTCTCAGCAGGGTGTGAGTGGGTGGGTGCTGGGCCACGCCGCCTGTGGAAGCTCAGTGTTTGTGACTTGGATATTCAGGGGCCTTGCTCCCCAGGGAGCAAGACAGGTGGGGTGGTTTTCCTAGCTCCCCCCGCTGCACCCTGAGCGCTGCATTGCCTGTGGATTTGTCCCTGGCTATTCCGGCCCCTCGTCCCCTGGCCCCAGAGCCTGGGCGGGACAGACTGCAGTGTGGTGGCTGGGAGGCCACCCCGGGGTGGCAGGCCGGGTCCAGGAGCAGGGTGGACACGTTTGTGATGGCTGCAGCGTGACTAGTACTCCTTGGGCCGAGTTCGTTTCAAACCGTTCAGAGCCCGTCTTGGGTGAGCCTCTGCGGAGCCTGTTCACCGCTCAGCCCTCCCATCCCATCACTTCAGGGAAGAGGGAGACCGGCTCTGCCCTACCTGGCTGCGGGGGGGATCCCAGCACAGCCTCCTGGCCTGCAGCCCCCTTTGTGGTCACCCCCAGTTAGAGCGACGCGGCAGTCTGCCAGCCCCTCTCCCGCTTCCTGTCCCCACCTGTCCGGGGCCGCGTACCTGCAACAGCCCCCGAATGTGCCGGCTGGTGTGACCAGGGTGGTGCTTACTGGCTTCGTTTCTGGAGGCAGGGCACAGAGACCAGTTCTGCCTCTTGCACCACATGCCCGCTGCTGGGTCTGGGCCCTGTGGGCTCCGGGCCCCTTTCCTGGGGGGAGAAGCCCTCTCCCAGGAACCCCTCCCCCGGGGCCCAGGAGGCAGGCTTCACCACCTGGCTGGGATAGGCCCAGCGCCACCACTTCTGCCCACTGTCCTGGGGGCCCCCTTCCAGTGAGGGGGCGGGGAGGGGAACAGCGATGGACCAAAGGTGCAGAGCCCTGCCCACTGGGGACTGGGGCGCTGAGCGTGGCCATGGGAAGGGGCTGGGGAGGGGAGGTCCTTGACTGCCAGTCCGAGAGCTTGGACTTCTCCTGAGACTTTAAAAGAGGTAGGAGCCTGGTCCGGCTTTTTAAAATTATTTTTTGGTTTGTCATATATTTACCTAGCATCCCCTGTGTGCCAGGGACAGGCCTGTGGGTGTATAGCTGTGACTTATACAAAATGCTGGCACCATGGGCTTTGGTGGTCCCACCTGTGATGGGACAGTTCAGGTTGCCCTTAGCCCTGGCTTCCCTGGCCCGAGCCTCTGGATGCGGCCAAGCTTCCCTTAGCCACAGGTCCCTGTGGTCGCCTGCCTGGCGCCAGGTTGCAGGGGCTGCCTAGGGCAGCTGGTCGGGTTGCCAGGCTGCTTTGTAAACAGGCCCTCCCTGGTCTGCTCGCTGCCACACAGGAGTAGCTGACAGATCGGCTTTATTTTCTGCCCCAGGAGTGGGCATGGGTACCATGTCAAGGTTTCGGGTCCCTTCCTGAGACCCATTTATAGCTGGACTTGGGAGCACCTCGTCTTGGGTCCCCTGTGGGTGTGGCGTGGCTGTGAGCCCGGGGCTGGCCTCCCAATCCGCTCTTCCCTCCTGCCCGCTGTCAGGAGGCTGCCTGTGCCCTGCTCCCCCCTCCCTCCAGGAGGTGGCATCTGGCTCCAGAGGTGGGAGGTCATCTGGCAGAAACCCAGGCTGTGGCCCCAGGAGCCTCCTCCAGGCTGTGGCCCAGGCTTAGGGCTCACACTAAACAGCGGACACCCGTAGGCCCTTCACATCCAGAACATTTTTCTTGTTCTATTGAGATAAAATTCACATAGCATAAAACAATTGAGTTGCATTTGGTGCACTCACAGTATCAGGTAACCATCACCTCTATTTCCAAAATATTTTCATCATCCAAAGAGAAAAACCTTGCTTCCATTAAGCAGTCATTCCCCATTCTCCCACCCTCAGCCCCTGGCAACCACGAATTTTGCTTTCGGTCTCTATGAACTGACTCGTTCTGGATGTTCCATATATATGGGATCATATACCTGTGAGCTTTTATGTCTGGCTTCCGTCACTCAGCATATAGTTTCTGAGGCTCATCCGTGGGTTGGGACCTTATTTCTTTTTATGGCTGAGTGATATCCCATTGTATGGATGGATCACATTTTGTTCATCCAGTCATCAGTTGATGGACATCTGAGTTGTTTCTACTTTTTGGCTGTTTTGAATAGTAACACTTTGAATATTTGCATCAAGTATTCATTTGAATACCAGCTTTCAATTCTTTGGGGTATATACCTAACGAGTGGGATCGCTGAGTCAAATGGTAATTCTGTGCAGCTGTACCATTTTACGTTCCCACCAGCAGGGTCTGAGGGATTCAATTTCTTGCCAACACGTGTTATTTCCCCCTTTTTTGTTTGAAAGTACAGCCGTCCTGCTGGGTGTGCAGTGGTATCTAATTGTGGTTTTGAGTTGCAGGTCCCTGATGACTAATGATGACGTGCACCTTTTCAAATGCTGGTCATTTGTATACCTTTGGAGAAACATCTCTTCAAGTCCTTTGCCCGTTTTTGAATTGGGTTATATTTTTGTTGTTAAGAGTTCTTTATGTATTCTGGACAATAGATCCTTATCAGGTATATGATTTGTAAATATCTTCTTCCATTCTGTAGGTTGTCGTTTCGCTTTTTTGTGTGTGTGTGTGGTATGTGGGCCTTTCACTGTTGTGGCCTCTCCCATTGCGGAACACAGGCTCCGGACGCGCAGGCTCAGCGGCCATGGCTCACGGACCCAGCCACTCAGCGGCATGTGGGATCTTCCCGGATCGGGGCACGAACCTGTGTCCCCTGCATCGGCAGGCGGACTCTCAACCACTGCACCACCAGGGAAGCCCCCGTTTCGCTTTTTTGATACTGTCCTTTGATGCAGAAAGTTTATTTAAAATTTTTTTTTTTTTTTTTTTGGCCATGCTGCATGGCTCTCAGGATCTTAGTTCCCCAACCAGGGAGCGAACCTAGGCCCCTGGCAGTGAAAGCACCGAGTCCTAACCACTGGACCGCCAGGGAATTCCCCAAAAAGTTTATAATTTTGATGAAGTCCAGTTTATGTAGTTTTTCTTTTGATACTCTTGCTTTTGGTGTCATATCTAGGAATCCATTGCCAAATCCAAGGTCTCAGAGATTTACCCCTCTGTTTTCTCCTAGGAGTTTTATAGTTTTCACTCTTATGTTTAGGTCATTGATTAATTTGAGTCAGGTTTTATATATGGTGTGAGGGTAGGAGTCCAGCTTCATTCTCTTGTACAGGGAGACCCAGCTGTCCCAGCACCATTTGTTGAAGAGACTATTTTCTGCCCCTTGAATGTTCTCAGGACCCTTGCTAAAAATCAGTGGGCTATACGGGACTTCCCTGGTGGTCCAGTGGTTAAGAATCTGTGCTTCCAAGGCAGGGGGCATGGGTTCGATCCCTGGTCGGGGAACGAAAATCCCACATGCCGTGGAGCGGCTGGGCCCGTGAGCCATGGCCCACATGAGGCATGGCCAAAAAATAAAAAACAAACAAACAAAAAAAATCAACTGACTATAAACATAGGGTTTATTCTGGACTCTAATTCTATTGATGTATATGTCTCTCCATTTGCCAATACTATTCTGTTTTGATCACCATACCTTCGTAGTGCGTTTTGAAATCGGGGAGTGTGAGTCTTCCAGCTTTGGTTTTTTTTTTCAAGATTGTTTTGGCTGTTACGAGGGTGATTGGGAACACTGCACATTTGTACTCATGCTTCTCTCTGTAAATATATTTTGTCGTTGTTGTTCTGCAGAATAATGCTCCCGTCACATCCAGATCATTTGAAGTTATGGCTCCTGCAGTCCACACATTTCCCCACTTGGCCTTTGTAGCTGTTGAACGGTGTTCATTAGGCTGCAGTCCAGGACCACACCTGGCATTTGATGGTCAGGTCTCTTTAGCCTCCTTCACTCTGGAATACTTCCCAGCAATTTTTGCCTTTCCTGACTTTGGCCGTTTTGAGGCAACCAGGGAGGTTGTCTTGCAGACTGCCCTGTGATCTGGCACTGTCTGTTGTCCCCTCGTGGTGGGACCAGGGTGTCTGTTCCGCTGCCCCACGTCAGGGCTACAGCTTCGGGTCGGTTTGTCTCCTGGTCGTGCCGTGTCTCACGGCTCGGCTGAGGTGGGGTGCCCCATGCTTGTTGAGTGAATGACTGGTAACAGTAGTAGTGGCGGGTGCGGGGATGCAGTGCTTCCTGTATGCGTGTGTTGGGCCTGACCCCTGCCCCACCGTTAGTCCCACCTGACAGATGAGAAAACTGAGGACTCAGACCTGCCCTGGTGACACACTAAGTGGAGTAGGTGGGGCGTGAACACAGGCCGTCTGGGTCCTGTGGCCACACTCACAATACATGCAAGAAGGAAGGGGCTCAGCGGGAGGAAGCAGAGGCGCCACTGGCATTTCTTTCTTGACCCCCGCCCACCCCTGCTCAGCTCTGAAGGCCGACGACGCCCCCGTGTGACACAGAGGGGCTGGTGGCTGAAGGCCCGACTCCCTCAGCTAGGCCTGGGCTGCCCGCTGGGTTCCTGTGACCCTCTGACCCTGCCAGGCTTGGCCTTCTCTCCCCTGTGTCTTCCCACCTCAGTGCCCAGGAGCGACATGGGGCTGGCACCAGCAGGTGCTCCGTGAGGGAACGTGCCCCCTGGGCCCCCCAGTGCCTTGCAACTCCCCGTCCCCTCACCTCAGCCCCGGTTGCCCTGTGGACACCTGTCCTCTCCTGCTGGACAGACTGCATCCTGTGTCCCCGCTGGGGATGCTGATCAGCCACCGCCTCGTCCTCAGCGTAGGCTGGGCAGGCAGGGCACATGGCAGCGCTTGTGGGGCGGGTGTTGTGGCACCCTGGAAGAATCTGGGGTGCCATGGGTGGGGGGAAGGTGGCCCCGGGACCTGGCGGCTCACGTCCGCCTCCCTCCTCTCGCAGATGAAGACGTCTGTGTGTTCAAGTGCTCGGTGTCCCGGGAGACGGAGTGCAGCCGTGTGGGCAAGCAGTCCTTCATCATCACCCTGGGCTGCAACAGCGTCCTCATCCAGTTCGCCACGCCCAGCGGTACGTCTCCCTTCTGTCCCAGCAGCACACAGAGTGCCCAGAGCCAGGGGGCTTAGGCTCTCAGCCGTGGTGGGCGGGGGGCCTGGAGCCCGGGTAAAGCCCATTCATCTGACCCAGCGAATGCCCCACCAACATCCCAAGTAGAAATATTCCCAAGTAGAAATATGTCCACGGTAAGAGTACGTGCTCGCTGCCTGGACTCTGCCCCAGGCTTCGCCGGCTCCTTTGGGTCCTTCTGGGCTCTGCTTATATGTCCCCTCCTCTGAGAGGCCTGTCCTGACCTGCCCACACCCCAGGCCTCTTGGAGGAGCCGGTCACACGGGGGTCAGGGGCCCAGCCCTCCCGCAGCAGTGGATGGGGTGAGACAAGGTCCTGAGGTTGGCAGAAGCTTTGTTCCGAGCGCAGAGGAGGCTCTGGAGGGTTCTAAGCAGACCCATCTGGGGGACACACGAGCAGGGCTTGTGGAGCCCCAGGCGAGTGCTGCTGGTGGCTCTGGGTGGGGGTCAGCAGTGGAGGTGGTGAGCCGCCCTGGGCTGGAGACCCCTCGAAGGGTCCAGCAACCAGGCTTGGTCCCTGCAGAGCCGAAGTCAGTGGGCCTGGTGGTCGGCGCAGGGGCTGGGGCAGGAGAGCCCAGGATGGAGAGGCCGCCCACCCACGGCTGCCCCCAGCTTCCCCAGAGCCCTCTTACTTGTCTCAGTGCCCCCGATGGAGAGAGGAGGCTCCCCCAGCCCAGACCCTCAGGACTACCCGCCCTCAGGTGGCCTGGCTTCAGAGCCGAGAGAAGGCCGGGCTGGGAGAAAGCAGCCAGGTGGCTGACCACCTGCTGCCAGAAGCCCCACATTCCATTTCCTTCCTTATCCAAAATCAATCCCAATTCAACGTTTAAAAAAATAAGTTACAGAAACAGGGTTGTCATTAAGAGTTGATGTTTTAGATCCGCCTAGTCTTTTTCTGCTTCATGGATAGTTATATTCTGATTTTTTTCCTTTCAATCCTATCAGTTTCTTAAATCCTGGTCAAGTATACACAGCAACAATTCTACCATGTTAATAACCCTTTCTGAGTGTACATTTCAGTGGTATTAAGTATATTCATTGTGCAACCATCACCACCATCCAGCTCCAGAACTGTTTTATCTTCCCAAACTGTATATGTTTAAGATATTGTCTTTTAGGTGTTTTTGTTTTTTTTTTAATTTATTTTTGGCTGCATTGGGTCTTCATTGCTTCACGTGGGCTTTCTCTAGTTGTGGTGAGCAGGGGCTGCTCTTCGTTGAGGTGCGCGGGCTTCTCATTGCGGTGGCTTCTCTTGTTGCAGAGCACGGGCTCTAGGTGTGCGGGCTCAGTAGTTGTGGCGCGAGGGCTCAGTAGTTGTGGCACGCAGGCTCAGTAGTTGTGGCGCATGGGCTTAGTGGCTCCGCGGCACATGGGATCTTCCCAGATCGGGGATCGAACCTGTGTCCCCTGTGTTGGCAGGCGGATTCTTAACTACTGCGCCACCAGGGAAGTCCTGTCTTTTAGTTAATTGTGTTAAAATACGCCTAACGTAAAATTTGCCATCAACCATTTTCAAGTGTCCAGGTTCCAGAGGTATTAAAGCACATTCACGAGATGCAGCCATCTCCACCATGCATCTCCATCCCCCATTTTCATCTTCCTAAACTGAAACTCTGTTCCCATTAAACACTAACTCCCCCTCTCCCACCCCTCCAATCCAGCCCCTGGCCCCCACCATCCTATCTGTCTTCATGATTTTGTTTGCTTCTTTTTCTTGATGCAATTTAGTGGTCTGTGTTCATAAACATAGTTCATTTGCCACGTAACACCTGGTCCTGCAGACCCCTGCTGACTGGTTCTGTCATGTGCTTCTCAGTGTCCACTGCGGTCCATCCAGTCCCCTCTGACCGGACACTGGGGTGGTGTCCCTGTGTCCACTTGCCACCCACAGACACTGCCGTGAGCTGTGGGTGGACCCACGGGTATCTGCTGGGGTGAGTCCCAGAGACTTGATGCCCGGGTCATCCTTTGAAGGCTTTGGCCAAGCTGCCCTCTGGCGAAGCAGCGCCAGCCGCGTGGAGCACGCTCGCCCCTGACACCTGCCTTCTCCCGTGCCAGTCACCAAGGGCAGTCTTGGCTGCCCTTCTTCTTTTCCTTCAACTTCAACATTTGTGTGTATGTGTGTGTCGGGGAGGCGGTTTCAGATCACTTGTGCTCAAGGTAGAAAAGTTGGGGTGCACGCCTAGACAGAGCCCGCCACCCCTGAGCCAGCTTCCCCCTTCCAGATTTCTGTTCCTTCTATAACATCCTGAAAACCTGCCGGGGCCACACCCTGGAGCGGTCGGTGTTCAGTGAGCGCACGGAGGAGTCCTCTGCTGTGCAGTATTTCCAGGTGGGTACATACTGCCTGGGCCAGGCTGCTGCCCCTGGTGGCCCCCAGAGGCCATGCGGCACAGGGCAGGCCCACCCGGGTTCATGTCCTGGCTCTGCCCCTTACTCGCTGAGTAACCTTGGGCAGGTTTCCTCCGCTTGCTGGGCCTCAGTTTCCTCATCTGTGAAACAGAGATGCCAGTGCCTGCCTACGAGGGTTGCTGGAAAGATTTGAGTGCAGGTGAAGCTCAGGTCCACAGGCATTTTGAGTAATGATAGCATAGTTACAATGTCCTGAACACGTAGGGCATGCCAGCCACTGGCCCCAGCGCTTTGACACGTACGGAAGTACTTGAACCCTCCCAACAACTCTAGGAGGTAAGTACTATTGTTGTCCCCATTTTACAGATGAGAAAACTGAGGCTCAGAGAGGTTAAGTGACTTGCTCCAAGTCACACAGCTATTATGCAACAGAGCCAAGATGGGAAGCCAGGTCTGCCTGATGCCAAAGCCTGTGCCCCTGCCCAGGTGCCACGCTGCCTCCCGATCGCCTGTTGTCTTACAAAGAGACCCCACAGCACCTCACCTGCCTGGCGCTCTGAGTTCTAGGGTTCTGTTTGATCCACTCCTCCACTTCTTTGGGGCCCCTAAGATGGGGCAGGTGGCCCTTGATCCCAGAACCCTGCGTGTGGCATATCCTGAGTTCTCCTGGGTGGCTTCCAGGACCAGGTATCAACCAACTGTGTCCTTTGGCCACAGCGACGGCGGTGGTGTCCTCCCTGGGGGCTGCCTCTAGCTTCCAGCTCCCTCTACTGGAGCAGGTAGCCGGGGGAGTCCAGGCCAGCAGAGGGGGTGTGGCCTCCCCAGGGAGATCTCTGCCCGAAGTGGACCCTCCTCTGTCACAGGGTCGGCCAGGGCCTCGGCCGTCTGTCTGCTGCGTGCCCTGTGCCATTGGCATGTCTCTGTTCCAGTTTTATGGCTACCTGTCCCAGCAGCAGAACATGATGCAGGACTACGTGCGGACAGGCACCTACCAGCGTGCAATCCTGCAGAACCACACGGACTTCAAGGACAAGGTGAGCGGGGCCGGCTGCATCCACCCTGCTGCCTTCCTCCCTCTCCCTCAGGCTCCGTGCCCACCTCACTGGCTCAGTAGCCTCTATTTTTTTTTTTTCCCCTTTGTTCATTGATTTTATCTTTAATTTTTTCAGATTGCAAAAGCCAAATCTACTTTTTGTAGAAGCCCAGTGTGTATCAGATGGGCGTGAAAGGCCTCTGTCATTTCCCTCCAGAATGACCACTGCCAACAGTAAAGCTCTCTTCTTCCAAAATTTTCCCCCAGCATATATATTTTAGGGTTATAATCTTTTTAAAATACAGATATACAAAATAGGACTGTATTCTACATTCGCTTCCTGCAAAATACTTTTCCCCCACTTAATGTTGTGTCTTGGCATGTACTGTTAAGTTACGTGGATGTAGTGTAATCTAGTCACTTCCCTAGGTGAAGTCACTTCCCTAAATATATTTAAAATATATTTAAATCTTTTTACTGTTACCAAGTAGTGAGCAGTTGACCCTTGAACAGCATGGGTTTGAACTGCACTGGTCCACTTATATGCAGCCTGTTTTCGATAGATATGATCAACTGTGCTACACGATCCACAGTTGGTTGAATCTGCGGCTGCAGACCCGTAGATATGGCGGGCCAACTGTATGGTTATACTCAGATTTTCTACTGGGTGGTGGGGTTGGCGTCGTCCCTGACTCCTGCATTGTTCAAGGATCAACTATATACTCGTGATTAAAAAGAGACCAGAGTATATATATTGGGAGGTGAAATTTTATTCTGTTCTCTTCTCATGGCCTAGAGTTTGATTTTCCCTTTTAACCACATGAAAGCTTGTGGTTTTCTCGACATATCTAGGGGACTCTCCACATGATCCACGTGGATCTATGTCATCCGGCGCCTTGGTGATACACTCCCCCAGCATTGCTGAGAATCCCCTCAGGTGACTGAGCCTCCCGGTCCCAGGGCCTGAGCCCCACAGGCTGGGGAGGAGTCATCCTCGACACAGCGGCCATCCCTATGCCCTGGCGGCTGGCGTGGGCAGCACTGGGGCAGTGTTTGGGGCCCGGGAAGCCAGTGTCCCTTCAGCAAAGCCTCTTCCAGCTCTCCCAGGACGCAGATCCATTTCCTAGTTCATCCAGAGCTCTGAGAGGCACCCGAGGCCCTCCCACCCGACAGCACCAGCCCCCCTGCTGGGCGCTCGCCCTGTGCCCCACCGCCACGCCCAGAGCAGGTCTCCTTTAGCGCGTGCGCACCAGAAACGTTTATCCTGATTCCGCTTGTGCGCGGAAGCAGTCAGACGAATCCAGAGTGTGGGACAGTCTACCGCACACTAGCCGGGACTCCTCCCAGAGCCTGTGCTCTGGGGCCCAGCAGCCCTGGAGAGGGCACCCAAGTGGGAGCTTTCCCCGGGGCTCTTCCCAGGTTGCGGGGTTGCCCTGTGGGGCCTGGGGTGGGAGGCTGCCCTCCTCCTACTGACCGCGTGGCCCTGGCCAGTCAGCCCTGCGTCTCAGTGGTTCTGCTGCGGGGCTCAGAGGTGTCCTTACCTGGTGAGCACTCATTCCCACGTGCTGCATAGACAGCGCACACCATTCCTTCTTGAATCGGGTCTGAGAGTGTGTACTGGTCTTAACATCCTAGCTGTCCTTAGAAGTCCCACTCTACCACCTTCGGATCCACACTGCAGGCTCCTGTGGCTCTCAGAAAGCACCCTCGTGGGCAGCTGTCCGTGTAGAGGGGAAGCAGGCCGCAGGCCGCAGGCTGGAGAGCGTGCTCCGTGGGTGGGTCTGCGGGGAGGGAGCGCCCCCTGACACACACACCTTTACGATCACGTCACTTTACCACTGATTTGTCCTCACTGCCCCCTCCTCCCTCAGATTGTTCTTGACGTCGGCTGCGGCTCTGGGATCCTGTCGTTTTTCGCCGCCCAGGCTGGAGCAAGGAAGATCTACGCGGTGGAAGCCAGCACCATGGCCCAGCACGCCGAGGTCCGTGGCCCTCGGGGTCCCAACCTGTCTCCGTGCCCCAGCTCTGTGCCTGCTCCAGCCTGGGGAAGCCAGCCCTGCTGGGAGCCCCCAGGAGACCTGACCCCTGGGTCCAGGGGAGCCTGGGAATATCATTCTCTACTTTGGTCTCTTGTCCCCGAAACTGAGTGGTTTCAGGGGGAGGGGCTTGCTGGGCCTGAGGTAGTCTCCCTTCCATGAAGGATGGTGGCCCACCGGGTTCAGGGGTGATTTGGGGCCTTCAGGAGCTTGATGGACTGGTGCTTCAGGGGCTGGACTGTGCAGTCACACAGACCAGGGTGGGATCTCGGCCCGGGGCAAGCCGCCCACCTCTCTGAGCCCCACCTGAGAGGTGGATGACAACAGGATTTCATCTTGTCAGTTGATGCTTTTTTGGCACTGAAGCCCTCATTCACAAAGTTTAAAACCTAAAAGCTACAAAGGTAAACAGTGAGGATGCTTCTCTCCCTGACCTCTGGCTCCCAACCACCTAGATCCCCCCCACTGGAGGGAGACAGACGTATGTAGAAGCTCCCCAGAGCCGCTCCATGAGCCCCCATGGGCCTCTCCACCCGCCAGCTCCCACACGAATGTACACGCCACCGTCTTGCACCTGGCTCTGCTCTCTTTACGATACATCTGGGATATGACTGTGTCATCATGTAAAGAGCTTCCTCACTCTTTCTAGTGGCTGCAGAGCATCTCTGCCTGGATGAACCATTGTGTGTTGAGACACAGGCTGTAACTGACACTGAGTCTGCTTCTCAGTCTGTAGCACAAACGCTGCACCAAATCCCCTGTACGCGTGTCCCCTCTCCGTGTGAGGTTACGTCTGTAGGGCAGATTCCTAGCATTGGAATCGCTTGGTCGGAAGGTGTGTCCAGGTTTAGCTTTGGCGGCTGTAGCAAGGCCTACTTGTCCTCGTCCCCAAGGTGACATCAGGAGGCTGCGGAGCTGCAGGAGGGGCGACCCAACAGGGAGGCAGAGGGGAATCTGGTGGCTGAGTGTGGACGGAGGCCCTCCCCCGCGAGGACCCCCGTGACCCCTGTGGCTCACCCGTCCTCAGGTCTTGGTGAAAAGTAACAACCTCACGGACCGCATCGTGGTCATCCCCGGGAAGGTGGAAGAGGTCTCGCTCCCCGAGCAGGTGGACATCATCATCTCGGAGCCCATGGGCTACATGCTCTTCAACGAGCGCATGCTCGAGAGCTACCTCCACGCCAAGAAGTACCTGAGGCCTGGGGGTGAGTGTCCCTGCCGGTGCGGGCCACTGCCTGGGTGGGCGTTCCCTGGGCCCGAGGCCAGGGGTGCGCACCTGGGGGCCCCTTCAGAGAGCCCCTGGCTGCCGCTTAGTCAGCACGGGTGTGGTTCAGCTCCCCACTGGCCTGAGCTGGCGGCCTGGGGTACAGAGGGCATCTGGGCCTTCATCCCCACTCCCTACCCAGACCTGACCTCAGCTGGCTGGGCCCCAAACGAGGCCACGTGTCCACTTGCCTGGTCTGCTCGGTCAGGGTACGGAGGGGCTTCCCTCAGGCCCGCAGAGAGCCACTGGGCTGCCTCTGGCATCTCATGGCCCATGGGGGACAGTGTCTGGCTGGGCTGTGGTCGGAGCAGGACACGTTCTGTGGCCGGCACCTTCCCCGAGGAACTGCCCTGTCGTCTTCATTCCTAGCGTTGTAGACCCTGCCCTCAGCCTGACAGACTCCTGCACTCATCACCATGGGGTGTGGGGGTGGGGGTGTGTGTGAGAGAGAGAGAGAGAGAGAGAGAGAGAGAGAGGGAGGGGGGTTGTGTGTTGGGGGGCAGCTGATGGCTGTGGTCTCCTGTCTGTGTCACTACCTGCCTGTCTGTGCTCTGGGGTCATTGGGTCACTGTTGACACCTGCTCATCTGTGTCACTGGTGGTCTGGTCTGTGCGTGGCCCTGAACATCTGCCAGTGTGTCCGTTTCTCTGCTCAGTTCTGGGCACGTTCTGAGTATTTCTGTACAGGAAAGGGGCTGTGTGTGTGTGTGTGCGTGCGGTATAAGACGACCCCCGCCAGGGCAGAGCACAGGAGGTCCGTGCACTTGCGGCCCCATGGAGGGCAGGGGAGGAGTTGGTCTGTGGGGAAGGACCTGCCTCAGGCTCCACTCCGAGAGGTGGGAGGTAGGAGGTGGCTGCCATTCCCCACAGCTCTGTCCTGCGATCCAGGTGTGTGGGAAGCCAGGCTGCCCCAAGGCTTGTCCTAGACCTGCTCTCATGCTCTGCCCTGTTGATGGGCCAAGCTAGCCGGGGGGTAGGGTGGGGGGGAATTGGGGGTGGTGGGAGTCGGGGGTGGTGGGGAGCAGCAGCCCCAGCAGGATGTGGGCTCCTCCTTATGGGACGGAAGGACAGACAGGAGTCAGGCTCCAGTGGGCAGCTGCATACTCATCCCACTGGTCAAGCAGCCTGTCCGGGATGAGGCCTGGGGCTAACCTCTTCCCCTTCAGCCTGCATGAGTATGGCTTCATTCCATCTCAGGAAGCTCTTTTGGGGGATTAAGGGAACCCTCCCCGCAGCTGCACAGTTTTAGGTGCCTTCGGGGCTGGGGGCGCTTTTCCATGATGCTCCCGGGGGGCTGATGGGCTCCTCCTGGGCAGGGGGCCTGGCTTGTGGCCTCTGGGCCAGTGAGCCCCTCCCTTCCCCACCCCAGTGGCTACAGCTGAAGGAAGGCTTGAGAAGGCAGATTCCCAGCACCTCAGGGACTCTTCTCTGGAATAAGAGGAGGGAGGGAGGCCCACATCTGGAGGCCAGGTGACTTGGGGCCCTAGACTCTAGAAGTAGGCGGGGCCTCCTGAGCCCTGGCTCTCCTTGCCACTGGCTCTGACTCATCTGTCTGTTCCTTGAGTCCCCCTCCCATTTCAGGCCATGCAAGTAGTCCACCCTGCCTGCCAGAGCCTGGGCAGTCCTGCGGTGGGGATTCAGCTGGGGCCCGTGATGCCATAGCCTGGGGCTCACCCTTGCTCTGTCCACAGCACTTTCCTTTGCCTTCCCTGTTGCACACCTTTCCAAGAGACACGGTCTGGCTGACGGAGCAGGGCCCCTGGAGGCCTGGCCACACCCCAGGCACTGCTTACTTACCCCTGAGGCTCTGGCAGGTGCTTTCCTGTCTCCCAGCCCTTGTAATGGGACTTGAGGCCAGGCCCCCCTGCCTCCCTGGCTAGCTGTACAGGTTTAGTGAGGAGGTGTGCGTCAAGTATTCAGTGGCCGCTGGCAGAGTAGGTGCTCAGTATCTCTTCATTGCCTGAGTGCATGAATGAGTGAATGATGAGTGAGAGGCTGGGAAGGCCCAGAGCTGGGGTCCTGGGGCCCTTTGGAGGCTCTGCCAGGTCCTGCTGAATGTCCCACCCTGACGCCAGCACCCCTCCCTGCCCCCACTCCCAGGAAACATGTTCCCCACCATTGGTGATGTCCACCTCGCACCCTTCACGGATGAACAGCTCTACATGGAGCAGTTCACCAAGGCCAACTTCTGGTGAGTGTGCCCCTGGGTGTCCTGCCTTCTCAGGGATGGCCCCACCTTTCTCTTATTCCTTATCCTCAGTAGGACCGAAAAGACTTGGGCTGGATGAGGGCCAGCTGGGAGAGAAGGCAGGCTGCCCCAACTGTGTCCTGCTGCTGGTGACCTTGCCATGGGGGGCGGGGGCTTTCTGCAGGTACCAGCCATCCTTCCATGGAGTGGACCTGTCAGCTCTTCGAGGTGCTGCGGTGGACGAGTATTTCCGGCAGCCTGTAGTGGTGAGTGGGGGCACCCAGGGCACTCACTACCACAGTAGCACTGGGCATGGCCCTCCTCTGGGGTGACAAGAGAGGGGCATGGGCTTTCCTGTAAGGCCTTATGCAAGCTGTGCAGCACTAGGCAGGCCACCGTTGCTATCTGAGCTTCTGCCCCTGCACGGAGCTCTCACACAGGGATGTTGGGAATTAAGTAGCAATGCATGTAGAGTGCTTAGCGCATAGTAAGCATGCAGTAACGTGTTTACAGTCATTAGACGAATTGATCCTTGGTGAACTGATTTTATTTGATTGATTTTAATTATTGAGATTTTTGAACTGATGTATAGACCCATGGTTCAAAAATCAAAAAAGTATAAAAGTGGAAAGCCTCCCTACGTCCATCTCCAGCCACACAGTTATTTTTCCTATAGGCAAACAGTCTTTGTTGTGTATTTTTCTAGAAGTCTTATATCTAAATGTGCGTATACAAATATACATATATTTAACCTTTTTTCCTTTCAAAGTATAGCATAATCAACATATTGTTCTGTCTTAGTTTGTCTGTGTTTGGAGGATATACACTGTATGATTTTGGTCCTTTGAAATTTGTTGAGAGCTGCTTTATGCCCAGTATGTGGTCTCTCTTGGTTTATGTTCCCTCTGTTCTTGAGAAAAATGTATACCAATCACTTGTTGTGTACATTGTTATATTAATATCAGTTCGGTCACATTTCTTAATCATGTTGGTCAAATCTTCTCTCTCTCTACTGTTTTTTTTGGTCTGCTTCTCCTATCTATTACTGATTGTAGATTTATTTTTCCATTTAGTTCTGGTAGTTTTTGCCTTATTTTTTTTGACATTATTGTTATTAGGTGCATTCAGCTTTAGGATTATTTTTATATCTTCCTGTTGGATTGATCCTTTTGTCACTATAACAAGTGTCTTTTCTTATCTCTAGTAGTACTTCTTGCCTTACAGTCTTTTTTTTTTTTTTTAGTTTATTTATTTATTTACTTATGGCTGCGTTGGGTCTTTGTTGCTGTGTGCGGGCTTTCTCTAGTTGCAGCGAGTGGGGGCTACTCTTCGTTGCGGTGCGTGGGCTTCTCATTGCGGTGGCTTCTCTTGTTGCAGAGCACAGGCTCTAGAGCGCACGGGCTCAGTAGTTGTGGCGCACGGGCTTAGTTGCTCTGCGGCATGTGGGATCTTTCTGGCCCAGGGCTCGAACCCGTGTTTGCTGCGCTGGCAGGCAGATTCTTAACCACCGTACCACCACGGAAGTCCTTACAGTCTATTTTTTTCTGACAATAGTTTAGCTACTCAGGCTTTCTTTGGTTAATCTTTATAGGATACATACTTTTCATCCTTCTTCTTTCAGCCTTTTTATAACCTATTACTTAAGGTTTACCTCATGTAAATATCATATATTTGGGTTTTGTTTTTTAACCAGATTGACAGGTTTTTGTCTTTTAATTAGAATATTTAGACCATTTATATTTAATGTGATTACAGGTCTTTATGGCTATAAATCTATCATTTTACTATTTTTCTATTTATCCTGTTGTTTCTTTTTAACTCTTTTCTTGCTTTCTTTTGTTTTAATAAGGTATATATTATTTATCCCCCTTGATTGTCTTTCACTAGTTTTGGGAGACTCTAGGGCAGCATCTCTCTCTCTCTTTTTTTAAAAAATTTATTTATTTATTTTTGGCTGCGTTGGATCTTTGTTGCTGCGCGCGGGCTTTCTGTAGTTGCAGTGAGCGGGGGCTACTCTTCATTGCGGTGTGCTGGCTTCTCTTGTTGCAGACCACGGACTCTAGGTGCACAGGGTTTCAGCAGTTGTGGCTCGCGGGCTCAGTAGTTGTAGCACATGGGCTTAGTTGCTCCGTGGCATGTGGGATCTTCCCAGACCAGGGCTCGAACCCATGTCCCCTGCATTGGCAGGAGGACTCAACCGCTGCGCCACCAGGGAAGCCCAGCATCTCTTTAAACACTACCTCTGTCCCATTCTCTTTCTTCTTTTGGAACTCTGATTACGTATACATTAGACCTTTTCACCAGTTCTCAGATGATTCTTATACTCTTTTCTATACTTATACTTTTCTATCCCAATTGCATAATTTTCATGTTTTCTCCTTATCCATCTCCCAGTTCCAATCCTCTCATCAGTATGTCTAATCTGAATTTTTTTTGTTGTTTTTGGAAAAAAAAAATTTTTGTGTGATGTGAACTTTTAGGATTTACTCTCCTAACAACTTGCATGTATAACGTACAGCAGAGGTAATTATATTTATCATGGTGTACATTCCATCCCTAGTACTTATCTTATAACTAGAAGTTTGTAGTTCCTTTTGACTGCCCATCCAACTCCTCCTCCCCCCTGGTTTTCTAAAATTTCAGTTCTAGAGTTTCATTTTGCTTATTTTTTTTTATTATTTCAGTTCTCTGTGAAATTTGTTCACCTTTTTTCCTTAAACATGTTAATTCTAAGTCTCTGATCACTTTTAGTATCTGGATAGGTGGTAAGTGTATTTCTGTTTTTTCTTCTCCTGGTTTTTGGTACTTTGGTTCTGTCTCTTGGTATGCCTGGTCATTGAATGCCAGAATGAAAAATTATAGAGGCTCTGGATGATGTTTTTCTTTCCAAGGATTCGTTTTTGTTCAGGCAAGAAGCCATAATGACAGATTACCTTGGTCCTATGAGGCATTTAAGACATTTGGAGGTTGCTTTTCAGACTCTGCTTAACTGGCATATCGCCCGGTTTCCCTGTAAGGCAGCAGTTCTCAGACATTTTCGTCTCAGGACCCTTTTACATTCTCAAAAATGTAGGATCCCAAAGAAGTTTTGTGTGCATCGTATTGATTGATGTACCGTCAATATCTATTGACATTAAAAACCCAAGAAATTTAAAAATACACATTAGTTAATTTAAGGATAACAATAAAAACCCATTACGTGTTAACATAAATAGCATTTTTAAAAAGAAAACTATATTGCAAAACTTTCCAGCAAGAATTAGCGACATTTTAAATTTGCAAATCTTTTTAATGGCTGGCTTAGCAGAAGACAGTTGGAATTCTGCTTCTGCATTCAATCCGTTGTGGTATCACAGGTGAGTGAATGAATGAAAAGGGCAGAAAACAGTGTTATATCATGAAAATAGTTTTGACCTTGAGGGTGCTCTGGAAGGGACATTTTGAGAACCGCTGCTTTAGGGCATAGTCTTCATGGTCTTGGTGAGCCTGGTGGTTCACAGGGCCCCTTGTTCCATACTCCGAACACCAGCATGGTGCTGAACCTTTCATTAGCTTTTTAATCTCATAGAAGTAGCTTTCTGCTTGATCTCCCTACCCCCATCCCACATGTAGCTCAGGAATTGGCAAATGCCACGAAGTGAAATCACGTGCAGACTGTCCACCTCAAATTTCCACATTTCCGTTTTCTTTAGCATCTTGGCCCCTTGAGTGCTAGCTGCCTTGGTAATCCCGAACCCCCATTTTGCTTTCCCCACCCAGGGAGGCTGCTGAAAGGCCCCGTCCCAAGGGGAAAGGCACAGACCGAAAAGCATCTCTCCTCTCTCTAGGATCTTGGCCCCAAAGCTGTGGCTGCTGTGGTCGCTCTCCAGTGATTTCAGACAACTGGGGTTTTTTTCCTTTGTTTTTTATTCAGTTCGTATAGTTCTTGGCAGCAGTGTTAGTCTGATAAGAAATCTCCGTCATGGCTGGGAGTGGACGTCAGTGCACAGTTCTCTAACTTTTTCTTTTTTTTTTTTTTTTGTGAACTTGTTTAACAGTTTACCTTAGAGATCTTTCCCCATCATAAACAGCCTCTTCATTCTTTTTCATGTACATAATCTTTTATTGTTGGGCCATTACTTGCTTCATTAGATGGTTTCCAGCGTGTCGCTGCTCTAGGCAATCTGTAACTCCATGTGTAAGTTTGTACATGCGCACATAGACCTGTAGGTTAAAATCCCAGAAGTGGAACTGCCAGGTCTTTAATGCAGATGAATGGTTGTCATTTTGCGAGCTGTCACCTAATTTCCCTCCATTGTGTTGTACCAATTCCCCCTCCCCCCAGCATGTCTGAGAAGGGCAAACTGGTTTTAGCTGAGTGGCCTAGACACCGTGGCCAGACTCAGGACTTCACCCCGTGCCTGAAGTCAGGTCACACCTCTGATCTCTCCCAGGACACATTTGACATCCGGATCCTGATGGCCAAGTCTGTCAAGTACACGGTGAACTTCTTAGAAGCCAAAGAAGGAGATTTGCACAGGTACTGGCACCCATGCCCTGTCCTCCTGGGTCTGGCTCCTGCGGGAGGTCAAGGCCACAGCCGGCTCCCTCAGGCAGAATTCTCCTCCCCAGGGCAGGCGGGCAGGGCCCTCAAGACTCAACACCCGAGTACCCCTCTTCTCTCCTGGCAGCCCCTGTTCAGCTAGCTTCCCCAGCAATCACTGCCCTTTGCCTTTCAGGATAGAAATCCCATTCAAATTCCACATGCTGCATTCCGGGCTGGTTCACGGTCTGGCCTTCTGGTTTGACGTCGCTTTCATTGGCTCCATGTGAGTGTAACAGGGCAGAGCAGGTGGCCCCTGCCCCTGGCCCCAGGGACTTGCCTGCAGTTGGGAAGCCCAGGCCTGGCTGGCTCAGATGATGAACTGGGGGCTGCACGGGCAGGATCCGACTCCTCTGGGTTCCACTGTTTCTTCCAAAGGCAGCAGGCGCTGGCCTTCAAGCAGTAGGCTGTTGTGGCGGGGTGGGTGTCTACCCTGTTCTGAGTGACTGTTCTTCACGGGACCTGACTGTGTCTCTTGGCATGTATGTCAGGGTGAGTGGGTGCCCCATAGCTGTGGGTCTGTGTGTTAACTTCCTGGACAGCCAACCTGTCTCGGCTCCAGGGCCCCAGGGGACCCCTGGGTGGCGGGGCACAGATGCCTGGGGAGAGCTCAGGGTGCACAAGGTGGGGGCTGCAGCCCGGGCAAACGCATGCCTCTTCCTGCTTGGCAGAATGACTGTGTGGCTGTCCACGGCCCCGACGGAGCCCCTGACCCACTGGTACCAGGTCCGGTGCCTGTTCCAGTCACCACTGTTCGCCAAGGCCGGGGACACGCTCTCAGGGACATGTCTGCTTATTGCCAACAAAAGGTGTGAGCTGCTGGCCGGGGCTGGGGGAGGCAGGGCTCCAGTCCATCCATGCAGCCGGCTCACGGCCGGCCCCTCCTGCCTTCTCTACAGACAGAGCTACGACATCAGTATTGTGGCCCAGGTAGACCAGACAGGCTCCAAATCCAGTAACCTCCTGGATCTGAAAAACCCCTTCTTCAGGTAGGATGGGCCCTTGGCCTGCACGCGGTGGGAGGGGGCATGCCCCTCCTCGCCTGCAGCCCCTCAGCCCCGTCGACCGGTCCGTCTCTGCCACAGATACACAGGCACGACGCCCTCCCCGCCGCCTGGCTCCCACTACACGTCCCCTTCGGAGAACATGTGGAACACCGGCAGCACCTACAACCTCAGCAGCGGGATGGCCGTGGCTGGTGAGCAGGCCCGCGTGTGGGTGGGGCAGGTGCCAGTGTCACTTCCTGGACACACCTGCCGGTGCTTCCTGAGTAAACGCTGGCAGTTCTGGCCCCTCGAATCCCTGCCCAGGACACTGTCCCCCGCCCCTGACATGTCGCTCCCCGGCACAGGGATGCCGACCGCCTACGACCTGAGCAGTGTTATCGCCGGTGGCTCCAGCGTGGGGCACAACAACCTGATTCCTTTAGGTGAGCGCACGGGGGGTGGGTGCGCTGGGGCAAGCTCAGGCCTTCGGCCTCACCCCCTTTTCTTCTTCCCGGGGGCTGAGGTCCCCCGCGCCGTTCCTCTCTGCCTCGCTCTGCCAGCACCGCGCCGACACTCCCCACATCTGAGTGTGAGCACCCACTACGCCGGGCACGTGGGCCGGGCGGGCTGGGGGCGGTGACGCCATCTCCTTTCCTTCCTTCCTTCCTCTTGCTGCGCAGCCAACACGGGGATTGTCAATCACACCCACTCCCGGATGGGCTCCATAATGAGCACGGGGATTGTCCAAGGTAACGGTGGGCGGGGGGAGCAGGGTCCCGCGGGTGTGAGGGTGCCCACCGCCGGGCGCCCGCCTGCCCTCTCGCCTGCGCTCTCTCTCTCTGACTCTGCCGTGGGTCTGGGCGGGCGAGGGGGCAGAGCTGGCTCCTCAGTGCCCACACCCCACCCCACAGGGTCCTCCGGCACCCAGGGCAGCAGCGGCGGAAGCTCCAGCGCCCACTACGCGGTCAACAGCCAGTTCACCATGGGCGGCCCCGCCATCTCGATGGCCTCGCCCATGTCCATCCCAACCAACACCATGCACTACGGGAGCTAGGGCCCTCTGGCGTGGAACGGACTGACAGCACCAGGAAACCAAATGAAGACCCTGCCCACCCCCCCTCCACCCGGGTGGCTCTCACCCTTGTACCGGAGAAGCCCAAACACCCGCTCACAGCCCTCTTTGCTATGGGAACTTGAACACTTTTTTACACGATGTTGCCGCCGCCCCCAGCCCGCTGCCCGCCCACATCTTGGCCCTGAGCGCGTGTCGCTGCCATACTTTACACACAATCGTGTCGTGGGAGCCCTGTTACCTGCTCCTGCCCTCTCCACCCTGACCTGGGTTTGAAATCTTCTGTAACAGGTGTGTCCGCGCCTGACAGCTGCAGGCCTGGCAGGGAGGGAGGGGAGCAGCTGCCGCCCGCGCCCCCCCTACCCCCCCGCCATCCCCCAGCCCCTCAGGCCTGCCCCCTGCCTGTCTCCAGTGGAAAGGCAGTCCTGGCCAGGCGGGGCCTCCCCTTCAACTACCAGGCCTTGGTCACAATGGGCGTGACATGCTGCTTTTTTTAATTTTATTTTTTTACGAAAAGAACCAGTGTCAATCCACAGACCCTCCGAGACATCAGGCCGGCCGGGCCGAGCCAGCAGCCCCTCTCCCCGACTCAGAGGCTCAGTGGCGAGGGGCAGCCCTGCCGAGTCTTCAGGATGGGGCGGGGCCGGGCCTCTGGAGCCCCTTGGCCCCCTCCCACCAAAGGGTTCACCTCACACTTGAATGTACAACCCCCCCGGCTGTCGGGAAGGCCCTCCGTCCTCGGCCCCTGCCACTTGCTGCTGTCCTGTCCCTGAGCCCCTGCAGGTCCCACACCCACACCAAGAGCTAGAACAGGTGGCCTCGTGGGCCCTGGGGGGAAGGGTCACTGTCAGCCGCTTGAGCAGACACAGAAACCTCAAGGGTCTGTCGTGGAAGGCATCCTTTTTCCTTGTAGCTAACGTTAGGCCTGTATCCCCTTCAGTATTTGTAGATGCTCCAGTCCCTACTACTATGATGGCATTTTGGTCCCTCCCCAGCCTGGGAAGGGGCCTTGCAGGGACCTCCAAAAAAAAGAAGAAAAAAAAAAAACTAATAAACAAGGAAATGTATGTTTCAGCACAGGCAGTTTTCTTCTACTTCTGCTCCCCGTTTCTAACACCCCCAAACTCGGATGTGGTGGAGCTCAGGCTAGGCCCAAGGCCCACTAACTGGGCCCCCCAGGAAGAGCAGGCACAGCCGAGGCTGGGGTGGCCCCCTGTGCTGCCCGCCCATCCTGGCAGGTGGCCTGTGGGGCAATGGCTGCCCTGGAAGCTCCCTGCTCTGCCCCTCTCCCGCCTTTATATAAATTCTTTGAATCACCTTTGCATAGAAAATAAAAGTGTTTGCTTTGTAAGAAAAGTCTGGAAAGTAGCAAAATCATCTCGAGGTCTCAGGGGAGCCTTCAGTCACCGTCTGGGGGGCAGGGCAGGCAGAGGCACCCCCTTACGTTGGGCCTGAAAGAGAGAAACTCCTAGGAGTGGCCCCATGACTTCTAACCTTGGGATGGGGGCCGGAGACCCCCTCAGCCACAGCTGGAAACAGTTCCTCACCTGCGGGCTCCAGTCTTCCTAGGCTGCTGCGGACCTTGGCGGGGGCGGTGACAATAGTACGGTTGGGGGCTGAGATGTGGCCTGGTGGGGAGGTGCCGCGGGCTCCAGAGGTAGCGGCTGGAAGAAGTAAAACTGAACCGAGAGAGCCCTGGGTCAGCATCAGAGCCAGCAAGCCAACCCCCCCTCCCCAGGCCCAGCCTGTGCCCACCCCAGCCCGGTACCTTACAGCCCGTGGCCAGGAGGGCGTGGAGCAGCACCACCACGGAGAGCAGCAGCACAGCCGCCAACCGGGTGTCCTCACGGACGACGGGCCAGAGGGTGAACACCAGGCCCGTGGCTGACAGGGCCAGGGCCAGGGCCCCAGAGAGCCACTGCAGCCATGGGACAGGGATGAGCCACAGGACCTGGGGATGACACAGGCAGCTGCTACCAGGTTGTCCCCGTGGTGCCGGGGGCCCACCCATCCCTGAGCCCCACTCACCACAGTGGGGATGAAGACAAAGAGGGAGTAGCCATAGACGCACACCGTCTCCAGGAAGGTGTAAGGCCCCATGCGCTCCCGGACACCCTTGCGCCACTGCAGGAAGCCCCACAGTGCCAGCGGCACGAGCCACGCGTAGCAGTAGATGGCGGTGCCGGCCACGGTCACTGCGGGCAAGGCAGGTAATCGCCCCTGGGCCGCGGCACCGCCTCCCCCCCGCCCCGCCCGGTACCAGGCCTTGCCCACTTCGCTTACCTTTGTGGAACTGGGGGCTGTAGTGGATGGAGGGGTCCCTCCTCTGGGCCAGCACCAGGGTCAGGTTGCCGGTGACGGCCAAGACGAAGGCCAGTGTGGCACAGATCCAGAAGGGGCCTGCGGGCGGGGCATGCTCAGGGTCCCAGGGTGGGACCTCCCAGGACAGGTGACTTGTCCCATCTTGTCCCAGCCTCTTCCCAAGCTCCGGGCTGCCTCCACCCCCCTCCACCCCCCATCGGCCCGATTCATCGACCCGGCGTCACACCAGCAACAAACTGGCAGCTGAATCCAGTGCTGGCACCCAGCACTCATCGATGGCCTTTGACATAGCTGACGCCCTCCTTCTGGAAACACTCTCCGTGTGGTTCCCAGGACTTTACGTTTTTGCTTTTGTCTCATCTCACTGGCAGCTCCTCAACCTTTCTGGCTCCCTGAGCTCTTTAACAGTGGGGAGCCGGCCCGGGGCCCAGTCTTCAAACCTCTTCTCTGCATTCATTCACCCCTTGTGTGATCTCGTTCAGCCTCAGGGCCTTATGCCACCTCTACGCCAACGACTCCCAAGTGTCTCAAGTCTGGGCCTCTGCCCTGAACCTGCAGCTCCTATTCAACGTTCCCACTCCACCCCACCACACACACCCTTTCCCCTCGAGTCGCACGCCTTTCCGCATCAGTAAATAGCAACTCCCGCTTTCTGGTAGTCCAGCCAAAAACTCTGGAGCCTCCTTATCTCCTCTCCTTCCACCCCACATCTGACGTGTTGGCTTCATCTTTGACGTATGCCAGAATCCAACACCCGGTGCTCTCCACCCCAGGCCAGGCCCATCATCCCACGCTGGACCTCAGCAGTCGCCTCCTCCCTGGTCTCCCAGCTTCTGCCCTCCCCCCCACTCCACCCCCGCCCCGGGCCCAGAGCACCTAAGGACACTTAACGAAGATCCCTTCTCACCACAGCATAGGAGGCCTGTGTAATCTGTCCTGTCACCTCTGTGGCCTCCTGGCAGCTCACTCCAGTCCAATGACAGTGCTGCCCTGCAGTGCAGGCCTGTTTCCACCACATCCCACTTCTGTAATGTTCTTCCCCGGGGCCTCCCCACACCCCGCACTGACACCAACCAGGCTCATTCTCTCACCCTCCTCAGAGGGGTCTTCCCTGACCAGCCCGTGCGAAATCACAATTCCCATCCTCTAAACCCTGTGCTTCTCTCCCTAGCCCCAACGCCCTCTGCAGCCTCATTTGGCTCTATCTCCCTGAACAGAGTGTAAGTTTCACGCTCTCCATGAGTGATTCTGCTTTGTTCTCAGCTGTATACTGGGGCCTGGCACTCAGTCCACATTTGCCCAATGAACAATCGAATGAACTGAATGCACAACCTCACTCACCGTACAGGTCTGGCCGATTCCGCAGATGGTGCCGTACAAAGTTGTGGCCGGGCCGGGGCAGCAGCGAGCCTTTGATCCGGTCCAGGACCTGGGGGGCAAGGCCGGGGCCTAGGATGGAAGCCCGCCTGGGGCTCTTCACCACCCAGGAGGAAAGGGGTCAAGCTCCTCAGGGGCTCCTGTCTTCTTATGGGCTGGAGCCCGCCCCTTCCCCGGGCAGCCCTCACTCAGTATCCCAGTGTCCCACCACTCTGAAGGACGCTTCAGGGCCTGCCATCTTCTTCTTTGCTTCCTCCGCCTCCAGCTTGGCTGCCCCGGACTCCCCTTTTGGCTCTCTCCCCCCACCCCATTAACAGTCGTCAACAAGTCCTAGTCCTGGGTGTTCTCCTTCCCCCATCTCTCCCAACGTGTTCCCTACTCCGCAGCCCTGGTTTATTACCATGTCCCACCCTGGCCTGGGGCCTCCGATCCATGTTCCATGCTACTCAAGCCTCTCCTGCTCTAAACCCTTCCATGACTCCCCAGCACCCTTAGGATAAAACCCAGACTCCTTAACATAGCTCACGAGGCCCTTGGTGATCTGGCTTCTCTCCGCCAGTCCCCCACCTCACTCTCCAGCCTGAGTGACAGGTAGCCTCTGCAGTAGTGTGTGCTTTCTCTCACCTTTGGTCCTCCGCATGTGCCGTTCCCTGTGCCTGGAACATACTTATGCTTCCCTCCACTCTTCCTGGCTAGGTCTACCTTCTCCTCTTAAGTCTCAGCAAATTCCTCACCTCCTCCAGTGGGCCCTTCCCTAACCCACCATATCACTTGCGTCCCCCATGTTCCCAAGAGTCCTGGTCACGCCACATCCTTGCAGCACACACAGTCACACCTACCAGCCTGGGTAGGAGCTCTTGTTCTCCCAGGTGCATATTGCCAGCACTTGCCCAGGGCCTGGTGCACAAGAAGTGCTCAGTGACTAGTGGCTGAACCCCAAGCGTGACTCCAAGTCCCATCCCACCAGCTTTCCCGGCCTGACCTGTGAGGTGTCCACGTCAAAGAAGCTCTGATAGTAGCTAAAGGTCCAGAAACCAGGCTGCTGCTTCTCCTCCTGTAGGAGCTGCACAGTGAAGGCTTTCAGCGCTTGGGGGGTGGCAGGGGTGGGTGGTTGGGACAAGGGGCAGGGCACGGGGACTTAGGGGACTCACCGCGGTCTTGTCACTCTCCTCCACCTCGTCCCCAGCTCCGTAGCTGCCACCTGAGTCCATGGCCACAGCCACGTGCTGCTGGGGAACCAGCTGATCACCTCTGGTGGTGGCCTCATTTACGGTCTGGGCCAGCAGATTAGTAGCTTCCTCGAACTCTGTCAAGAAGGCGTACGGGACACAGGCATATTTGGGAGTCAAGACAATTCGGTTTCGGGGCTTCCCTGGTGGCGCAGTGGTTAAGAATCCGCCTGACAATGCAGGGGACATGGTTCGATCCCTGGTATGGGGAGATCCCACGTGCCGCGGAGCAACTATGCCTGTGCGCCACAACCGCTGAGCCTGCGCTCTAGAGCCCGCGAGCCACAACTACTGAGCCCATACGCCCCAACTACTGAAGCCCACGCGCCTAGAGCCCGTGCTCTGCAACAAGAGAAGCCGCCGCAATGAGACGCCTGCGCCCTCCACCGAAGAGTAGCCCCCGCTCGCCGCAACTAGAGAAAGCCCGCGCACAGCAACGAAGACCCAACCTAGCCATAAATAAATAGATTTATCAAAAACAAACAAAACAATCTGGTTTTGCCCACTGCTCATCTGGGGGCCAACGCTAACCGTAACCACCTGGGTGTTCACCCCCAATTCAGGGCACGTCTTCCTCAACTCTGGTGAGTGGGAAAGAGGTGTGTCCCCTCCCTTCTAACAGGGGCCCGCAATTGAGGGCTGATCCTGGAATGAGGTAGAGGCTCGGGTTTGAGGCCTGAGTTTAGGGCGGGAGCGGGATTCGAGTTAGGGATGGGTTTCATGCCTGGGCCGGGGTTCACAGCTGACTGGGGTTCGGGTTAGATCTGAGTTGGAACCTGGATGGGAGGTTCAGGCCAGCGGAGGGGGCAGGAGTCGGGCCCGGTCGCGGATGCACTCACCGTGGAAGGCTAGCTCGTCTGCCGCTGCCATGGTCGCTCAGGGCCGTCACCGCATCCCGCTCTGAGGACAGAGGCCCATCAGGCCCGCCCCCGACCTCTCTCGGGGCCCCTCCTGGAGGCTAGCCTCAGCCCCGAGCCCGGTCTGGCGGCTAACCGCACCCACCGGGGCGTGAACTCGCCGCTCCTGCCCCACAGGTGCACCCACGGCCCCCTCACCTTCGGCTACCTCAACCGGCGGGGCCCGGGCTCTCTGCGCCTGCGCAACCCGCCTGCCAGCCTCAGACGACCGTACTCCGATCTGACAGGAACATCCGGCATCGGTCCGTATTCTACCTTCTTCCGATGGGAATCCACTTCCGGCAGTGTTGACGCTTGCGCAGAAGAGACTCCCCGGGCCTTCTGCTTCGCCTACCTGGCGTTTCTCTTCGGAGTGAGGACGCAAAGCCGGAAGACAATGGCGGCGGCCGTTCTGAAGAGATTTTGGCCCCGAAGCCGCGGAGAGACCGGTGACACTGCGGCCGCAAAGCCCGGCGTGTGGGCACGGTTGGGTGAGTAGCGGCGGGAGGCGGCGGGGTGGGCGGCCGCAGCGGCCGCACCGCCCTCATCGCCCTTCTCTCCCCTCAGGCGCCTGGGCCCGCGCGCTGCTCCGGGACTACGCTGAGGCCTGCGGGGACGCGGCGGCGGCGGCGAGGGCCCGACCCGTGCGGGCGGCCGTGTACGTGGGGCTGCTGGGTGGCGCGGCGGCCTGCTGCGCCCTCGCGCCGAGCGAGGCGGCCTTTGAGGAGGCGCTGCTCGACGCGTCGGGGACCCTCTTGCTGCTGGCGCCCGCCACGCGCAACCGCGACTCGGAGGCGTTCGTGCAACGGCTGCTCTGGCTGCGGGGTCGCGGCTGCCTGCGCCACGTGAGCCTGGGTCTCTGCTCGCTGATGTACGAGGCGCCCTTCGACGCCCAGGCCAGCCTCTACCAGGCTCGCTGCCGCTACCTGCAGCCCCGCTGGGTCGACTTCCCGGACCGGATCCTGGATGTGGGCTTCGTGGGCCGCTGGTGGGTGCTGGGGACCCGGATGCGCGACTGCGACATCAACGACGACGAGTTTCTGCACCTGCCGGCACATTTGCGCGTCGTCGGGCCCCACCAGCTGCACTCGGAGGCCAACGAGCGGCTCTTCGACGAGAAGTTCAAGCCCGTGGTGCTCACCGACGATCAGGTGGACCAGGCGCTGTGGGAGGAGCAGGTCTTGCAGAAGGAGAAGAAGGACCAGCTCGCCCTGAGCCAGGCCGACCCGCTGGTGCCGTCGGAAGTCGCGAGATGAAACCCAGACCAGCCTGGGTCCCGATCGGGCTCTGAGCCCCGGCAGACTGTTGGCCCGGGATTGTGCAGTTGGTGCAAGTGAGCCTCAAACGCGGAGTGACGGAAATAAATTATTTGCACTGTTCTCTCCCTGCGTTTTCACAAAATCGGGGGCCTCCCTCTCACCTGTTGATTGTGAGCTAACGCTAATTCAGAGCCTCCTTGGTCTAGGAGTTGGGGAGAGCAGACCGGCATGCCATGTCATGTTTAGCACTGCCAGAGTTAGCAAGGAGCATTAGACCGAAATAAGCCTTTTTTCACTGGGCTTCACAGCCTGAGGTATCACAGTTGTTAGGTAACTCCCAAGCTCTACCAAGAACTTTGAGACTGACCTGGGATAGGTGAAGTGCCCTCTCCACACCTCAGATTCTTTTTCTGTAAACAGGAGCACAGTCTGCTCGGGGTGTTAGCAAAATCAGAGACCACCACAACGCACTTGGTACCTAGCAGGCCCTCGCGGTGTGCAGTGGGGCTGAGTGGGGAGGATTGCAGCTCTGACTCCACGTCCTTCCTGCCTACCCCTGGGAAGGGAGCACAGCTCCCCAGCTTCACCTGCAGCCCCGCAGGGCCGCCCCGGGAAGTGCTCAGTAAACGGAGGACCACAGAGCCGGGAGCCTGGGTTCGCTTCTCTCTCAGAACAAAAGGACGCTTGGCTATAACAGGAACGTTTTGCAGTTCTCTCTTTCTCTTTTCATTCTTAAGTAGCTTGAATCACTTCAGCTTTCCAGGCCAGTCCAGGAGTTGGCCTCTAGATGTCCTCAGGGGCTGCAGGAGCCGGGCCGGGCGAGGTGCCTACTGTCCTCGCCAGGCACACGGGGGCGCAGGTGAGACACGGGCAGAGGTGCTCCGCTCTGCCTCACCAGGCCAGCCCCTCTGGCTGTGTGTCCCTGGCCCTGTCTTCCGGGACCCCACAAGTGTGCTGGGTGCCCCCGAGAGGAGGCCCGCCCGTGACCATGGGGCAAGGCAGGTCTCCCACCCGCCAGAGCCCCATGGGCCCCTGCGAAGAGCTCGGGCCCTGCATGGCCATCACACACACCAGGTGAACCTGGAGTTTAGAAAGTCACTGCCCACTGACCCTGCAAGGGACCCCCTTCTTTAAGCATCACAAGATGGGGACACCCCAGCTAGGAGCGTTGGCCCCAGGCCCTTTTCCTTTCTTACCTGTCCCCTGTCCCCACACCTCCTTTGAGTCTTTTCCTGTGATCACCTTCTGCTTCCTGGAGCTCTGGCCCCCGCCTGCCCACCTCCTCACCTGCCTTATGTTTTCCAAACTTCTTCTGGCATTGGGGCCTCGTGGGTTTCCCTTTATTTCCCCTTTATGTAGATCTTTTCCGTGGAGCAGAGCCCCATCCTGCCAGGGCAGGGATTCTTTCTGTCTGCCTGTCACCCTCTGCCTGGAGCAGCACCTGGTGTGCAGCAGGCACTCGGTGAATACTTGTCAGATGCACCAGCATGCCAGGTGGGGGGTGGCTGGAGCTGCTTGTCAGCTGCCACTTGCCAGTCCCGGCACACTGCTGTGCCCTCCACTGTGGCAAGGCCTGTTCTCGTGGGGACACTGGTACCCTCAGCCCGCGGCACCTCCAGTTCAGGCCTTTTGCCTACCCAGCAGCTTCTAATTCAGGTGCTTGCTTGGGAGATGCTCTCAGCTGTCTGCCCTGTGTTTGAGGGGGCCGGCTCCCTGCTTCTCTCACACAGTCATTAAGTGCAGCTGGAGGTAGGACCGACCCCCCCGCCCCCACCTCTGGGCTGGAGGTGCCACAGATGAGCGTCTGGGCCACCCTTCTGGCTGGGGCCCCTGCTACCTGTCTGGGCACAGAGGGCAGGCCAGGCCTGGGCATGCTGGCGCAGGGAACTCAGTGGGTGTGCCCTGCGTAGTCTGGCCGTGGTGTGTGAGGCTTCCTTGGCGGACGGGACAGGAGACCACTGCAGTGCCTTGTGCTGCGGTCCCTCGAGGACTGATGACGGAGTATGAGCTCACGGTGGTGGGTGCCAGAGGCGTGGGGAAGAGTGCCCTGACCATCCAGCTCATCCAGAACCACTCTGTGGATGAGTACTTTCCCACCATAGAGGTGAGCCAGCCCGGCTCCCGTCCCCAGCCCAGCTCCTGACACGGGCTTGTCTCCCACCCACACTGCAGGAGGGGTCTCCTTGTCATTGGTCCTCTCATTGGGCATGAGAGGAGCGAGGGAGGGTCCCATCCCTAGAGGGCCGGCTGTCTCTAAGCAGTGTCCTCCCCAGGACTCCCACCGGAAGCAAGTGGTCCACCTGCTGGGCATGCTGGACACGGTGGGCCGGGAGGAGTACAGCGCCGTGCGGGCCCAGTACACGTGCACCTGGGAGGGCTTCATCTGTTTGCCGTCAACGACGCCAAGTCCTTCAAGGGCCAGATCCTTTGAGGACATCCGCCAGAACAGGTGAGCTGCCTGGCAACCCTTGGGGGCCTCCCGTCCGCTCTCTGCGTGTCCCGGGTGCAGCCGAGCCCACAGCCCACCGGCCAACTCACACCTTCCCCCTTGCAGGGAGCAGATTGAGTGGTTGAAGGAATCGGACGACATGCCCAGGGTGCTGTTGGGGAACAAGTGTGACCTGGCCACGTGTACCGTGGAGTGTTGGCAGGCCCAGGACCTGGCCCGCAGCTATGGCATCCCCTACATGGAGACTTCGGCCAGGAAGTGCCAGGTAAGCCGGAGCTACCCCCCGCCCCGCCCAGGGGCAGCTCTCACTGCCCCTTCTCCCTCGACGCAGGGCAGCCGCTCTGGCTCTGGCTCCAGCTCCAGGACCCTCTGGGACCCCTGTTGCCCAGCAGCCCCTCACGCTGTAAGTCTCCCTGGACGTCAGGACAGCGAGGGAGGCCAGTGTCCGGGTCTGGGCCAACACAGCTCCCAGGGGATGTGGAGGTCCCCAGAGAGAGCTGCCCTGACCAGGCTGGAGCGGTGACCCTGGGGCCCCAACCCCTGTACCCCCAGAGCAGCAAGGAGGTCCCAATCGGCCCAACCCCCCAGGAGGCCATGGGGGAGTTACTGAGGACAAGCCTCCCAACAGGGTGGCCCTGGGGATCAAGACGGGCAGGGCCCAGCTCCACGTTTGCAGGGCGGGGTGAGGAAGGGGCTGGGGTTCCACTTGAGGCCAAGGCAGTGGTCTCCCCAACGAGCTGGCCCCCTCTTGCCAGGGCGTGGAGGATGCCTTCTACAAGCTGGAGCACAAGAGCCGGCAGCACAAGGCGAGCAAGCTAGGCCCGCCCGCCCCATGGGCGTGGCCTGGGCTGCCTGAGCTGCAGGGCCTGCTCTCCCGACTGAGGCACAGGCGACAGGCGTGGAAGAGGCACCAGCAGGGAGGATGCAGGGAAGGACGCTCTGGCCCGCCCAGGTAGGTGACGGAGGGACCATGGGTCTGCGGGGACACCTTGCACAGACTGTCGTGAACTGATGCCGCTGGCCCCCCGGCTATCACTCTCCTCAGCCCCATACTGGCTCACTGGGCACGTGCTGAGTCACTGTAGAGTACCTGATGGGCTTGACCCTGGTGTTCGGCTGAGTCCAGGAGGCCGTTGTGCATGTGGCCCCCCAGGAGGCATGTGGGAGCCTCAGCTTGGTCCTGCTGGTGGCCCCTCTGTCTCTGGGGGCCCTGGGTGCGTCCTGCAGAGACCCCCTGGGTGCTGCAAGAATGGGCCAGTCTAGCACGTAACACAGGAAACTATTCACCTTCAACCAGCAAAGGGGGAAACTAAGACAAAGGGTGTCCCTTCCTCTGGGAGGGAGGCTTTCATAGGGAAGGGCTCTGGGGGCGGGGAGCTCATTTGGACTCCGGCTGGGGTCGTATCTCCTGAGTTTTGGGGACCCTGAAAGGCAGTAACTGACTTTGGCAAAGGCAAGGGTGCAGCCTGTTGGGTCCAGCCCGCCCAGAGTGCCCTCTGCTCTGCCTCGTGGGGCCCAGATGGCTGCGTGGGCTCTGCCATCGGGCCAGCCCTGCCTCCTTAGGTGTATGGGGGTGCGGTCGGCCCACCTGCCCCTGCCACCCCCTCGGTGGAGGTGGCCTGTTGCTCCCAGAGCCACCTCAGGTCACCGAAGTGTCCTTGTGGGGCATGTCTAGGCCCCAGCTGGTCATGTGCGGCTCTGAGAGGGCCCGCCTGGCCTTGGGCCAGAATTCTGGACTGGCCCGGGTGGCCCCTTTAGGTACCATTCTGGCTGGCGGGGTGCTTATGGCGCGCCTGCCCTCCCGGGGCCCAAATGCAGGCCAGGCCAAGCCCTTCAGGGTCAGGGCCTTGTGCCGTGCAAGGGGGGCACCGTACCGCGGGAAGGCCAGCGTGAAGCAGCGGGGCGCGTCGCTGGCTTCCCGGGGCCTCGGGGTCACTGTGCTCACAGTCACCTTGTCTTCTGGAGGCCCCTGTGTGTCCAGCTGTTCTGGGGACACAGACGTCAGGGGGTTGTAGGCACGTGCGCGGCCTTGGGGCAGCTCTTGGGGCGCCGCCCTGGCTCCGCTGTGGCCGTGCTGGTCACTGCCCTGGGAGGGGCGCTGGCTGCAGGTGCCACAGGGCAGGAGGAGCGTCCTGGGCCTGGCGGCACTGTCTTCAGCAGGGGGCCTCAGTGGGGTTGCAGGGCCAGGCCTGTCGTACGGCCCTGGGGGTGGTCCGGCCAGGCGCTGCAGGGGAAGGGACCCAGCCTTCTGGCTGAAAGCTGATGTCCGCGGGCCACTTGCCTGTGGCCTCATGGTTCACTGGGAGGTTTGGGAGGGAATTCCATCGCCGTGGCAACAGCCAATCCTGAGGGCTGTCCTGGGCTGTGGACCGGCAGGCCAGACATGGAGCTGATGTTCCTTGAGGGAATGTTCTGGAAAGAGCAGATGGGGTGGGGGCTACCTCCCTTGGGGCCCCACAGGAGTCTGGGTTACTGGAAACGTTCATCCCTGCTAAGATTTTGATTAATAATGTGGCATCTTCAGGATCAAAACTCAAGTTTCATGACAACAGCAATGCTTGTTAGGCCTCGAGCTAATTGTTAAAAAACCTTTCTGCTGCGGTGAGCAACTGGCAGCCCCGTCAAGTGCAGGTCTCATCAACCCAGGAATTAGGTGCTGTTTCTGTCCTGAAACGTGGAGTCTGCACCCCAGCCTTTCTACTCAGTCTAAGATTGGGGAGCCCCCTACATCATCTTTGTGACCCTGTGCGCCTGCATCCTTACCATCGCGTAGAACCCCCTGGAAGGGGCAGGGCCTGGGCGCAGGGCTACTCACGGTGTCATACACGGAGTAGGCTGCCAGCACGTGGAATGGGCTTGCTGCCTGGGGAAGGGCACACAGGGGTGCTTGTTTCATGCTAATGCTCTTGGTTTCATATTGTCTGACAAACCCTCATGACAAAACAGGTGTGTTTAAGAAATAAGGCAAAAAAGCAGTGAACTCTTCAGGACACCTCAGTGTGAAACATTTTTCATGGGTAAAGTGTACATGTAAGGAAACGCATAGATCCCAGGTGTACCATGTGATGAGCTTTGATTTTCTTTATTTTTTCAGTTTGCACACAGAACAGCTCAGTCTCTGGGATGCACGGCCCGTGGGTTTTCACACAAGGGTGGGGCCGCCGCATCCGCGCTCCAGCATCAGCCCCCAGCCTCGCAGCCCCGGCAGCCACTGCTCCTTATCCTCCCGGGGTTGCGCCTTTTCCAGAACGTCCTGTGAATGGAGTCATACGTGGGTCTGGATTCTTTCACTTAGCAAAACAAGTCTAAGACTCACCCGTGCTTTGAGTGAATCAATAGCTGGTTCCCTTGTGTCCCTGAATCGTAGTCCGTTTCATGGAATCCCGCGGTCTTTCCGTTCCCTCTTTGAAGATCATCTTGGTTGCTTCCAGTTGTTAACGGTCATGAGCAGAGCAGTGAAGGTTGCATGCAGGCTTTACGTGGATGTATGTTTTCAAGTCCTTTGGGTAAATCCGAAGGAGCATGATTGCTGAGCACATGGTGAGCACATGTGTGCGGTTTTGTAAGAAACGGTCAAGCTGTCTCCCACGGTGGCTGCGCCATATGCATCCCCACCGGTGCTGGATGGGAGTTCCTTTTGCTCCACGTCCTCGCCAGCACTTTGCTTCTTATTCTGCACGAGTCTTTCATTAGGTATACGATTAGCAAATCTTTTCTCCTAGTCTGTAGCTTTTTCATTCTCTTAACTGTGTCTTTTGCAGAATGACAGTTTTACATTTAGATACGGTTGTACTTGTCGCTGCTTTTCATCATGCTTTTATTAAAGTTCCTTACTCATGGAACTCATGAGTTTCTGATGTTTTTCTGATCTGGCAAATGCACAAGGGCCAATGGAGGGCTCCAAGCTCATGCTCTTCCCACCTGTAGAGGATGCTGTCTGTCACCTCCATGCTCTTAGCTTTAACAGTGTGTTCATGGTACCTGATGACTCCCAACCAGAACCCTCTGAGATCCCTCGACCTTCCCTCATAGCTGTGACCTCGCTGCTGAGGTGAGACGGACACGGTGACATTGATTTGGTGCCAATGTGCACATCTCTTAGGAGCGAGGTGAACAAGCATATTTTATCATTCCTTCCTTTTTTTTGTGAAGTCTCCCTTATCATTTCTCATATTTTTGCCTTGTAAGAAATTGATTTGTAGAAAGTCCTCACCCATTAAGGGCATTAGAACTGTAAATATTTCCCCCAGTTTCATAGTTTCTTTGAGTTTGATTAGGGATTTTCCCCCATGCAGATACTTGATTTTCATGTGGTTGAATCAGCCAGTTTTTAAAGTGGAATCCAGGATTTTGTCTGACTTGGAAAGGCTTTTGGTAATTACGGTAGCATTAGTGTAACCTTTATCTGTGTCTTGTAGCTGGCGTGCCTAGTCCCTCTTCCACGCGTTTACAGGGTTTTCCCAGCAGTTCTCGCTTAGTTGCTCTGCATGTGAACTTTCGAATCAGCTCCTCTAAGTCCCGAAACAGCTGGCACGACATCTTCTCGGGGCTCCTCCATGTCACCGACTCAGGTCGCGCACGTCCTCAGGGCACGGCACCCCGTGTGGTCTCTGACTCCCCCCCCACACCCGGTCGTGGTGAGGGGTCGGCAGGCTGGGCACGTGGTCAAGTTGCTGCAAGGAGGGCCCTCGGGGGTCTGTAACTTCTCAGAACTAAGACCCCACTAAAGCAGAGCAACGTGAATAAGGCCCTGCGTGGGCACCACACCAGCCTCCCTGTGCTGTCGGCCTGGTTCCACCATGTCACCTGGTGCAGGTGTCCCCCTCCAGCTCTGGCTCCCGAGGAGGCCTGTGCGTGCCTGGGGTGGGGTGGGGGGTGTCCCACTCCTCCTCTGCACCCAGAGGAGCTGGAGCAGATGGGTGCTCCCCAGATTTGCCCCCCAACTCCGTCTAGGAGTGGCTGGGGGTACAGACTGAGGGGCGGGGGCACGGGCTCCAGGACTGTCCAGAAGGGCAGGAATCAGCAGACTTTCCCATCCATCACCCCTGCCTTCCGTCCTCATGACAGGAAGGGCCGGAGCCCAAGCCAACGGGACTGGGTGGACCCTCCGTGCCAGGCGCCCCTGACCAGTCCCAGCGGTCGAGGTGGCTGGGGACCGGGGACATGAACTCACCACTCGCTGTCAGCTTCTGCCCCGCAGTCAGGGTGTCAGGTGGGGCCCCATAGGACAGGAAACAGGACAGAATTGGAAATGACTGTGGCCTCAGCCGGTTCTGTGCCCACGGCCCTCCCCCTGTGCAGCCCCCGACCCACAGGGACGGGACAGGCAGCGACAGCCCAGGCCTTCACTCCCCAGGGGCAGGGATGAGGGGCGGCACCCCCAGGGCCCGGACCCTGCTCAGCTGGCCCTCTCCTGCCCCCTGCTCCCGCCCGCCCTTGAACCCTGGCCCCAGCACAGCAGCCACCCTGGCCTGGAGACCCCACGGGCCACGGACCCCGTCCATCCTGTCCTACCTCTGGGCGTCTAAGGCTCCTCCCTGGAGGGAAGGAGAAATAAAACTCCCTGTTTGCATAGGACATGGTTGACTTTAGAAAATTACAGGATATTGACAAAAACACGTGTAGAAAGACAGAGAGGGCTCAGCAAACCCATATATGTGTCAACAGGTGCCTCCCTGCTGACAAGGATCAATGGCGTGGAAACCAAAGACACTGTACCGGCTACAGTCACGCCCCGGAAAATAAGATATTGATATATACATATAACCGAATCACTTTGATGTATACCTGAAACATTGTAAATCAACTATACTTCAATTTTTAAATAAGAGCAAAAAAAAAAAAAAAATCTAAAAGCCAGCAAAACCCAATTCTCTGTGGTGATATACACGGAGTCAGGGCATACTAAACACTGGTGTGATTCATGACAGACAACCACTGTCTCTGGCCTTTGGGGAGGGGCGGGCTGGAGACTTGAACTCTCTTGGAAAAGCTTGGGGGGTGGGTATGTGGATGTCTGTTGTGTGAGTCTTCATGGTTTTGCATCTCTTAAATTTTGCATAGTGAAATGTGGAACATCAGACGAAACTGGGAGTGGGTCAAGGGAACAGCAGCCGAGTAGCTGGCTGGTCTTTCATTTTTCACCGGATGAGGTCACCTGCTGCCTGCTCAGTACTGCCCAGGCATAGGGTCTCTGGGAAATCACAGTTTGGAATTAAAGATGAGCGTGAAACTACCTCTATTCCCTTTTCCAAAACGTTCAGCAGAAATTTGGGTCCAGGCACCAAAGCTCTATTACTTGGGGGAAGAGTTTGCAGAGACGTACCGACTGTACGGGAGCTCTCTTGTAAGCACGGTCTGAAAGAAGACAGCCCACAGACTCCAGTCTTTCAGGGGTGCTTAGCAAATTAAGGAGTGAAAGCTGGGTTTTTGGAAGTAGGTTTTAAGGATTGTATTTCTTGGAGTAGTCCCATAAAGTGTATATTTGTTGCAGTGTGGCAGTGTCTAAAAATTGAAATCAGTGTAAATGTCCAGGAGGAAACAGTAGTTAACCCCAGGTCCATCCTTCTTAGGAAATAGCACAGTCATCAACAAGAGGGCGAGAATTATATGCACGACATGGAAGGATGGCCAGGTTATGTCATGAACTAACAAAAGCAAGTTTGGAAGAGTTTAAATTCCCCAAAGTAGAATTGCTGGGTTAAAAGATGTGTGCATTCACACTTGTTTTGGTGGCTACAATTTAAAAAAAACTCGAAAATAACAAGTGTTGACAAGGGTGTGGAGAAAATGCAACCCAACAAAATGCACTGTTGGTGGGAATGTAAAATGATGCAGCTGCTGTTTTTGGTGATTCCTCAGAAAGCTAAGTGTAGAATTACTGTATGAGCCAGCAATTCCACTCCTAGGTGTGTATCCAAAAGAACTGATAGCAGGGAATCCAACAGATATTCATCCAACCATGTCCATTGCAGCACCAGTCACAATAGCCAAAAGGTAAAAACAACCCTTGTGTCCATCCTCAGATGTACGTGGTCCATCCATACAATGGAATACCATTCAGTCTTAAAAAGGAAGGACATTCTGACACCTGCTACACCATGGATGAAACCTGAAGATATGCTGAGTGAAAGAAACTGGTCACAAAAGGAAAAATACGGTATGATAGCATTTAGATGAGGTCCCTAGCGTAATCAGAGTCATAGAGACAGAATGTAGATTAGAGGTTTCCAGGGGAGGGGGGAGGGGGATGAGGAGTTAGTGTTTAATGGGGACAGAGTTGCCCTTTTGCAAGGTGAAAAGGGACCCGAGGATGAATGGTGGTGATGGTTGGACAACAATGTGCATGTACTTAGTGCCACTGAACTGGCAGCTTAAAAATGGTGAAGATGTTAAGTGTATTTTATCACACACACACAAGCTACTTAGAGGAAAAAAGGAAATCATACAGTTATTTGAGGAAACCATGGGATTGTCGCTTTCTAAGCTTTTCTTAGGAAAAGCCTTCCTAAGTATGGCTCTAAAGCCAGAAGATGAAACTCTGATAAATCCATAAAATAAACTTCTTTGTGGCGAAAGTCAAAAACTTACTAGGAAAAAATACTCACATCCCAGATCCCACAGGTTCAGGGCTCAGTCCCACGAGGTTGTCCCCACTTCAGATGGCAACTGCAAGTCCCAGGCTGCCCCTGGTACTTCTGACTCAGTGGCTGAAGAAGGGGTTTCGGGCTTCCCTGGTGGCACAGTGGTTGGGAGTCTGCCTGCCAATGCAGGGGACACGGGTTCGTGCCCCGGTCTGGGAAGATCCCACATGCCACGGAGCGGCTGGGCCCGTGAGCTGTGACCGCTGAGCCTACGCGTCCAGAGCCTGTGCTTCGCAACGGGAGAGGCCACAACAGTGAGAGGCCCGCGTACCGCAAAAAAAAAAAAAAAAAAAAAAAAAAAAAAAGAAGGGGTTTCCACGACCTCTCCTCAGGTTTGATAATTTGCTAAAACAGTTCACAGAACTCAGGGAAACACTTACTCATGCCTACGAGTTTATTATATAATAAAGGATACAGATGAACAGCCAGATGAAGACATACATAGGGTGAGATCCGGAAGGGTCCCGAGCACAGGAGCTTCTGTCCCCATGAAGTTGGGGTGCACCACCCTCCTGGCGCGTGGACGTGTTCACCAACCCAGAAGCTCCCTGAACTCCAAACCTTTGGGATTTTTATGGCGCTTCATCACGTAGGCAAGATGGATCATTAGCTCAATCTCCAGCCTCTCTCCCCTTCCTAGAGGATGGGGGTGGGGCTGAAGTTCCAAGCTTCTCACCATGGCTTGATCCTACTGGCGCCTAGCCTCCATCCTGAAACTATCCAGGGCCTCACCCAGAGTCGCCTCATTAGAACAAAAGGGACTCCTGTCACCCAGGAAATGACAACAGGTTCAGGAGCCAGAGCCAGGATCCAGAGCCAGAGACCAATATATTTTCTGTTATTTCACGTATGCCAACACCATTTATTGAACCCTCTGTCCTTTCTCCACAGTTTTGAGATGCGGTCTTTTTTTTTGGCCACACTGTGCAGCATGCAGGTCCCCCAACCGGGGATCAAACCCACCCCCTCAGCAGTGAAAGTGCAGAGTCCTAAGCACTGGACCAGCAGGGAATTCCTGATACCGTCTTTTTAAAAGAAAATTTATTTTATTGAAGTATAGTTGATTTACAATTGAGATGCCATCTTGATGATCTATTAAATACCTGTGAGTTTTACATTACAATTTACTTAATCTGTTATTGGCTAATTCTTTCTAGAGAAAGCTATAATGAATATTCTTGTACATATATCTTTGATTCCCGCCCCCCCCCGCCCCCCGTCCACCTAGAATTGCTAGTTTAAATGGGTGACTTTGGAAATTGATTTAAACAAAAAAATCTAGCAGAGTCTTCAGTTCTGTTTGCTTTCAATTCCAAATGGGAAAAGGGAAACATCGAGAATCATCTTAAGGTTTAGCAAAGAAATCTCAGGAGTATTTAAACACTTCTGAAGCTACCCGATGGTTTTAATATGACCAGGACAACAACTTAAAAAGATAAATAGTCTGAATTAAATTTTTTTGTTAAGTGATTAAAGATATTTTCATGGGACATAGAAATAATCTTTGTGGTATGGGTGTCTTACAGGCCTCCCTTTGTAAGATACATTTGCAAATTCATATTTCCGATGCAGCCTTCTTGTCTACAGCTGTGAAAAAAAGGGATAGTGAGAGAGACAATTGTCTCCTTATCTTGCTAGGAGTTCTGTTACTAGCAGTTTGGAGATGGTATTTTAAGGCCAAAACATGAAATTCCTTTATTTAGCATGAAGCGAGTGAAAGCGTGTAGGCTTAAGAAGCTCAGAAATTTAAAACAGGAAGGGAATTCCCTGGCGGCCCAGTGGTTCGGACTCCGTGCTCTCACTGCCAAGGGCCCGGGTTCTATCCCTGATGGGGGAACTAAGATCCCACAAGTTGCATGGCACAGCCAAAAAAAAAAAAAAAACAAAATTAAACAGGGAAAAAAGATAGATGGGGTTGTAAATGACACATGACTTGAGGGACTTATGTCCTATGGCTCTGCATGCTTTTAAGTCATTTGATGCATTATTGCCAAATTTCAAGGACTTCTTGTCTGAAGGCAAAGTGGTAACAGCCCTCTCCCCTCGGGAAGGCTTCACCTACAAGGTGTTTAAGACTCAGGAGGGGTGAGAGCGAAGATTCTGGCCAGAACTAGAGAGCCACAGGGATGGCAGAATGAGGGGCTTGGCACTAGAGTCAGCCTTGGGTATCCACGGGTTCCACATGCTGGGATCCAACTGATCTCAGGTGGCCTCAGCCTGCAGAGGCTTGAAGCAGGATTTCGGTTCCAGGCCAGAGATTGAAGTCAGGCCACAGCAGTGACAACGCTGAATCCTAGCCACTAGACCAGTGGCCGGTGGCAAGGCCCTGGCCCGTCAGCTGTGTAGAAATGAATTTCCACATAGAGACGGAAAGTAGTGAAGCAAGTAAAGTGTTTATTAGGAGGAAAAAGGGTATGTGTGGATAGACACAGGGCGGTCTCAGAAAAAGTCGCGCCCTAGTGGTAGTTTGTATCACTCATATGGGGCATTTCTTCTGGGTCTCCTTTGGCCAGTCATCTTGCTTTGCCTGGTTCTGAGTCCAAATTTGGTTTATCTCAGGGTCCTCCCATGTGTGGGCGCACATCTCTTAGGCAAGATGGTTTCTGGCTAACTGGCCTATGGGTAGGTTGACATCACCTTCTATATCGGTGGCACTCCCTCCCTTTTTGACCTTCAAGGAGCGTTTCTGTGCGTGTGTAGTCAGGAAGGTATTCTTGACCTTGAGAATGAGAAATATGTGGTCTCTTATCTGGGCAGGGCTTAGCTTCTCCTCCCTCCTGCTATTTTGGAGTGTCTGTCCACAGGGGACAAACTCCACCTGCCCAGCCTGGGACCCATCTATCTCCTGCCTTGCAACCAACCATGGATGGAAAATACTCAGGAGAAAAAAAATTCCAGAAAGTTCCAAAAAGCAAAACTTGAATTTATAACTATTTACATATCATTTACATTGCATTTAAAACTATTTACATAGCACTTCTACTGTATTAGCTGTTGTAAGTAATCTAGAGATGATTTAAAGTATATGGGAGAGGGCTTCCTTGGTGGCGCAGTGGTTAAGAATCCGCCTGCCAGTGCAGGGGACACGGGTTCAAGCCCTTGTCCGGAAAGATCCCACATGCCCTGGAGCACCTAAGCCCATGCGCCACAACTACTCAGCCTGCACTCTAGAGCCCGTGAGCCACAACTACTGAAGCCTGCATGCCACAACTACTGAAGCCCGCACGCCTAGAGCCCATGCTCCGCAACAAGAGAAGCCACCGCAATGAGAAGCCCATGCACCGCAACAGAGAGTAGCCCCTGCTCGCCGCAACTAGAGAAAGCCTGCACTCAGCAAAAAAGATCCAATGCAGCCAAAAATAAATAAAAATAAAAAAATTTATAATAAAAATAAAAAAGTTTATGGCAGGATGTGTGTAGGTTATATGCAAACACTATGCCATTTTATATCAGGGTCCTGAGCATCTATGGATTCTGGTATCCCCAGGTCGTGGGCAGGGGGTTTGTCCTGGAACCAATCCCCCGGATACCAAGCGGGAACTGTACTGGGTTTTTCTACCCCTCAGGTCCTGAAACATCATGCGGCAATTTAGGGAAATCTTTCCACACTGCGTTAAACACTGGTGTAATCTTTTTTTTTTTTGAATTTTATTTTATTTTTTTATACAGCATTAGTTATCCATTTTATTAGTTATCCATTTTATACATATTAGTGTATACATGTCAATCCCGATCTCCCAATCCTCCCTCCCCCCACCCCACCGCTTTGCCCCTCTGGTGTCCATACGTTTGTTCTCTACATCTGTGTCTCTATTTCTGCCCTGCAAACCCGTTCATCTGTACCATTTTTCTAGGTTCCACATATATGCGTTAGTGTACGATATTTGTTTTTCTCTTTCTGACTTACTTCTCTCTGTATGACAGTCTCTAGATCCATCCACGTCTCCACAAATGACCCAACTGGTGTAATTTTTAATTTTTTTTATTGAAGTGTAGTTGATTTACAATGTTGTGTGAATGTATGCTGTACAGCAAAATGATCCAGTTTATATATATGTCCATTATGGTGTATCACAGGGTATTGAATACAGTTCCCCGTGCTCTACAGTAGGACCTTGTTGTTTATCCATTCTCTATATAATAGTTTGCATCTGCGAATACCAAACTCCCAGTCCATCCCTCCCCCCACCCCCTCCCCCTTGGCAACCACCAGTCTGTTCTCTACGTCTGTGAGTCTGTTTCTGTTTCGGAGATAGGCTCATTTGTGTCATCTTTTAGATTCCACATACAAGTGATGTCATACGGTATTGGTCTTTCTCTTTCTGACTCACTTCACTTAGTGTGACAGTCTCTAGTTCCACCCATCTTGCTGCGAACACTGGTGTAATTTAGACACATACTGACCTTTCAATCCCCCTGCCCCACGACCCAGGCTCATCCGAAGTGAAAAATCCAACACTCCTCTCTGCCGTTCAGCTAAGGATGCCTTGGGTTTCTCTCTCACTAAGTTCTCCAAGATACTGTACTGATTGAATTCTACAAGTCACAGAAGGGAGGCAATGACATGATTCTCCCTTGCATGTATGTATGTATGTATTTTGGCCCCATGCGGCTTATGTGATCTTAGTTCCCCGACCATGGATTGAACCTGCACTCCCTACAGTGGAAGCCCAGGGTCTTAACCACTGGACCACCAGGGAAGTCCCTCTCCCTTGTATTTAAAGTGTGTGAGGGACTTCCCTGGTGGCGCAGTGATTAAGAATCCGCCTGCCGGGACTTCCCTGGCAGTCCAGTGGTTGAGACTCCACGCTTCCACTGCGGGGGGCATGGGTTTGATCCCTGGTCAGGGAACTAAGATCCCCACGTGCCACGCAGCGGGGCCAAAAAAAAAAAAAAAAAGAATCCGCCTGCCAATGCAGGGGACACGGCCTGTTCTGGGAAGATCCCACATGCTTTGGAGCAGCTGAGCCCATGCGTCACAGCTACTGAGCCTATGCACCGCAACTACTGAAGCACATGTACCTAGAGCCCATACTCTGCAACAAGAGAAGCCACCGCAATGAGGAGCCCACACACCGCAACGAAGAGTAGCCCCCACTCGCCACAACTACAGAAAGCTCGCGCACAGCAATGAAGACCCAACGCAGCCAAAAAATAAATAAATCTATTTAAAAAACAAAGCGTGTGAAAAGGAGAGCAGGGGATTGAGCCAGTCACCATCCACCTGTGCCAGGTCAGGCCAGACTGTATCTTAGATCCTGGGGACACCAGCATGATCTAACACTTGCCCTGCAGAGTATCAGGGCGGTCAGACATGGTCACAGAAAGGACAGCACATCTGGGGGAATGGGAACGAAAATCTCAGCTAACGGCGGTCCTTTGCCTGTGGTGGGAGAATGAATTAGGATTTTTTTCCTTGTTGCTTACCAATATCTCCTAAGTATTTTACATTAAATATGTAATTCTATAATTCAAGTTAAATAAATATTAAAGAGCTGGCAGTAGACTAGAGGATGCTTTGGTAACAAGGGAGGGGGCTGGGGACACAGAGGTACAGTGGACAGGATGGAAGGTGGAAGGGGAGGAGAAAGGTCCAGAGCTGAGGGATGAAGCTTCTGCTCCAGCCAGGGCAGTGACAGGGACCAGATTTCCTCTCCCATCTGACACAACTCCCAACTTGGGCAAGATGTATGAAGGAAGGTTTTCAAGACACTGGACATGTCTTGGAGGGACAGTGGCTCCTGAGACCCACGTGACCTCACCAGTGTGCTGCTTGAGAAAGTTCCAGGCTGTGGTGCTGGGGACCACGTGCTTCGGAGCCCGTGCGTCACAGCTACTGAGCCTATGCACCGCTCTCTCCCTGAGCGCCCAGGGAGCTGAGAGTCCAAGCAGACCAGGGCAGGCAGACACCACCCCAGCGCCCCTCGCAGGGAATGCGTGAACATAGGGGAGGTTGTCCCCGCAGTGGCATACCACGTGGCAGTGAAAAGAAACCAACTCCTGATGCAAGCTGCCACCTGTCTGAATAACATGGTGGAGTGAAAGAAGCCGGAAGAAAACGGTACATAGTGGATGATTCCCAGCTATTTAAAAGTCTAGAAAACGCAGCCGGTTTTAGTGACAGAAAGCACAACAGTGGTTGTCTGGAGGGAGAGGGGAGTGTGGGTCACAGATGCTTCATGGGTATATACACACGTCACAATGAATCAAACTGTGCACCTTAAGTATACACAGTTTACTGTATGTCAACTGTACCTCAATAAAGCTGTTTTAAATAAAATTAATAGGCTTCGGTTTTAGGTTTACAGAAAAACTAAGCATACAGTAATGAAAGTCTCCACAGACACCCCGCCAGCCCCCGTTCCCCCACCCAGTAGTTTCCCCTATTATTAACATTTTGCTTTAGTCAGGAACATTTGTTACAATTGATGAACCTACAAACAGATATATATATATATTTTTAATTGAAGTATAGTTGATTTACAATGTTGTGTTAGTTTCTGGTGTACAGCATAGTGATTCAGTTACAAATATATATTCTAATACATTCTTTTTCATATTCTTTTTCATTATGGTTTATCACAGGATATTGAATATAGTTCCCTGTGCTACACAGTAGGACCTTGTTGTTTATCCATTCTTTACATAATAGTTTGCATCTGCTTATCCCAAACTCCCAATCCATCCCTCCGCCATGGCTCGTTTATTTTTATCATTGAATATATGCCATTGTCTGGATGTACCATCGTGTGTGTATCCGCTCACCTATTGAAAGACATCCTCAGAGCTGACTGGGCAGGTTACGGCAGACACCACGGAGCGGCACAGCAGGACGAGTTGTGGCGCGTGGTGACCACCAGAGGGCGCCAGATCCCCCTTCTCTCTCACCAGGACGGCACCAGCAATTTCCCCCCTGTCCTAACCCCACTGTTCCCTGTGCTAGGGTTGATCGGGTCTTTTCCTTGAACTAGGGTTGATCTGGAAACCACTTGTGGGAAAAATTAAGTTGGACTTGTTTCCTTTGGATTAAAAACCAAGGTTTCATGACTAGATGCATGACGGGGGCGGGGAAGGGGTGGTACTTTGTTGAGCATTTATGGGGGCTTGTCCAGAATCTCTCCCCCAAAGAAGTTAACTGAAGAGTCAGCTGGATCTGCCCTCTGTAGAGATGAACTTAGCTGTTGGGGGGCGGGGGGGGGGGGGAGGAAAAGCAGCCCCGAGCCTGATTTCCCATGACTGCAGTGACAGCAACCCCTTGCCCAAGGCTGCTTGCATCCGGTTGGACGAGAAATCAGGGGCCCAGCAGAAGGGGTGATGGCTTGGAATCTTTGGTCCGAGGGACAGCCCCGTTCCTCTATCTATTGATTACATTAAACTGCTGTTGCTGGCTGCAGACAGAGCTGCCTTCCCGGGTGTGTGCAGGGTTCCCCGCGTGGATTCAGGGCAGGTGATGCGTGCCTTGTCTTCACCCTGTGTTCTCAGTTATGGCTCTTTAGGGAAGATAGTGCCTGTTCCAGAAAACAGATCGATTTTTTCAGAATGTATTATTAAGGGCTCAGAATAAGGAATCTTATGCTTACAAATAAGTTTTTAATTAATTCATGATAACTTATTACACACTGAATTGTATTGAGGGACGATTATGCATTTAAAGCCATGTAAGTGTTCCCATGAAAACTTGAGTGAAGCTGGAACTTTTATTATTTATTTATTTATTTATTTATCGGTGTCTCAAGGCATAAGGGATCTTAGTTCCTCGACCAGGGGTGGAACCTGTGCCCCCTGCAATGGAAGCGGGGAGTCCTAACCACTGGACCGCCAGGGAATTCCTGAAGCTGGAACTTTTTTTTTTTTTTTTTGTGGTACGCGGGCCTCTCACTGTTGTGGCTCTCCCGTTGTGGAGCACAGGCTCTGGACGCGCAGGCTCAGCGGACATGGCTCACGGGCCCAGCCGCTCCGCAGTTTGTGGGATCTTCCCGGACCGGGGCACGAACCCGTGTCCCCTGCATCAGCAGGCGGACTCTCAACCACTGCGCCACCAGGGAAGCCCCTGTATAGCTTTTTTGTCCCTCATTTCCTGCATTACAGTTTTCTTCTGTTTAGTTATTTTTTTTTTAAGTGAAACGTTTAAATGCCTCTCCCGTTTCCTTTTGTGTATATTCTACAGCTATTTTCTTTGTGGTTGCCATGGGATTGCATTCAACATCCTAAAGTTATAACACTCTAATTTAGATTTATACCAGCTTAATGTCAATAACACACAAAACTGCTCCTTTACAGCTCCATCCCACTTTTTTCAGTTGTTGCTGTCACAAAATCGTATCTGCATACATAGTGTGACCAAAAACATCAACAAATAATTTTTAAAGTACTTTAGTTTCTTCAATTATATATAAACTGGCTTTTAGACTAGTAATTGATTTATTTTTAAAATGTGTATCAATCTCTTAAATCACATAGAAAGCAAATAATGGAGTTACAAACCATTATTTACAATATTATTACAATAACAATAGCTTTTATAATTGCCCATGTATTTACCTTTATTGGGCTCTTTATGTCTCCATATGGCTTTTTTTTTTTTTTGGCTGTGTTGGGTCTTCGTTGCTGCGCACGGGCTTTCTCTAGTTGCGGCGAGCAGGGCTACTCTTCGTTGTGGTGTGTGGGCTTTCTCATTGTGGTGGCTTCTATTGTTGCGCAGCACTGGCTCTAGGCATGTGGGCTTCAGTAGTTGCAGCATGCAGGCTCAGTAGTTGTGGCTCTCGGGCTCTAGAGCACAGGCTCAGTAGTTGTGGCGCATGGGCTTAGTTGCTCCGCGGCATATGGGATCTTCCCTGACCAGGGATTGAACCCGCGTTCCCTGCATTGGCCGGCGGATTCTTATCCACTGTGCCACCAGGGAAGCCCCAGGGTCCATTCATTTATTTTTAACATCATTATTGGAGTATAATTGCTTTACAATTTTGTGTTAGCTTCTGCTGTATAACAAAGTGAATCAGCTATATGCATACGTATATACACATATCCCTTCCCACTTGCATCTCCCTCCCACCGTCCCTATCCCACCCCTCTAGGTGGTCGCAAAGCACTGAGCTGATCTCCCTCTGCTATGCGGCTGCTTCCCACTAGCTATCTATTTTATGTTTGGTAGTGTATATATGTCCATGCCACTCTCTCACTTCATCCCAGCTTACCCTTCCCCCGTCCCCGTGTCCTCAAGTCCATTCTCTACATCTGCGTCTTCGTTTCTGTCCGGCCCCTGGGCTCTTCTGAACCATTTTTTAAAAATTAATTCCATATATATGTGTTAGCATATGGTAGTAGTTTTTCTCTTTCTGACTTACATCACTCTGTATGACAGACTCTAGGTCCATCCACCTCACTACAAATAACTCAATTTCATTTCTTTTTATGGCTCAGTAATATTCCATTGTATATATGTGCCACATCTTCTTTATCCATTCATCTGTCAATGGACACATAGTTTGCTTCCATGTTCTGGCTATTGTAAATAGAGCTGCAATGAACAATTTGGTACATGTCTTTTTTTGAATTATGGTTTTCTCAGGGCATATGCCCAGTAGTGGGATTGCTGGGTCATATGGTAGTTCTACTTGTAGTTTTTTAAGGACCCTCCATACTGTTCTCCATAGTGGCTGTATCAATTTACATTCCCACCAACAGTGCAGGAGGGTTCCCTTTTCTCCATATCCTTTCCAGTATTTATTGTTTGTAGATTTTTTGATGATGGCCATTCTGACTGGTGTGGGGTGATACCTCATTGTAGTTTTGATTTGCATTTCTCTAGTGGTTAGTGATGTTGAGCATCTTTTCATGTGTGTGTTGGCAATCTGTATTTCTCTTCTTTGGAGAAATGTCTGTTTAGGTCTTCTGCCCATTTTTGGATTGGGTTGTTTGTTTTTCTGATATTGAGCTGCATGAGCTGCTTGTATATTTTGGAGATCAATCCTTTGTTAGTTGCTTTGTTTGCAAATATTTTCTCCCATTCTGAGGGTTGCCTTTTCGTCTTTTTTATGGTTTCCTTTGCTGTACAGAAGCTTTTAAGTTTCATTAGGTCCCATTTGCTTATTTTTATTTCCATTACTGTAGGAGGGGGGTCACAAAGCATCTTGCTGTGATTTATGTCATAGAGTGTTCTGCCTATGTTTTCCTCTAAGAGTTTTATAGTGTCTGGCGTTACATTTAGGTCTTTAATCCATTTTGAGTTTATTTTTGTGTATGGTGTTAGGGAGTGTTCTAATTTCATTCTTTTACATATAGCTGTCCAGTTTTCCCAGCACCACTTACTGAAGAGGTTGTCTTTTCTCCATTGTATACTCTTGCCACCTTTATCAAAGATAAGATGACCATATGTGCATGAGCTTATCTCTGGGCTTTCTATCCTGTTCCATTGATCTATATTTCTGTTTTTGTGCCAGTACCATACTGTCTTGATTACTGTAGCTTTGTAGTATAGTCTGAAGTCAGGGAGCCTGATTCCTCCAGCTCCGTTTTTCTTTCTCAAGATTGCCTTGGCTATTCGGGGTCTTTTGTGTCTCCACACAAATTGTGAATTTTTTTGTTCTAGTTCTGTGAAAAATGCCATTGGTAGTTTGATGAGGATTGCACTGAATCTGTAGTCATTTTCACAATGTTGATTCTTCCAATCCAAGAACATGGTATATCTCTCCATCTGTTTGTATCATCTCTAATTTTTTTCATCACTGTCTTATAGTTTTCTGCATACAGCTCTTATGTCTCCTTAGGTAGGTTTATTCCTAGGTATTTTATTCTTTTTGTTGCAGTGGTAAATGAGAGTGTTTCCCTAATTTCTCTTTCAGATTTTTCATCATTAGTGTATAGGAATGCAAGAGATTTCTGTGCATTAATTTTATATCCTGCTACTCTACCAAATTCATTGATTAGCTCTAGTAGTTTTCTGGTAGCATCTTTAGGATTCTCTATGTATTTTATCATGTCAACTGCTAACAGTGACAGTTTTACTTCTTCTTTTCCAATTTGGAATCCTTTTATTTCTTTTTCTTCTCTGATTGCTGTGGCTAAAACTTCCAAAACTATGTTGAATAATAGTGGTGAGAGTGGGCAACCTTGTCTTGTTCCTGATCTTAGAGGAAATGGTTTCAGTTTTTCACCATTGAGAACAATGTTGGCTGTGGGTTTGTCCTATATGGCCTTTATTATGTTCAGGTATATTCCCTCCATGCTTACTTTCTGGAGAGTTTTTATCATAAATGGGTGTTGAATTTTGTCAAAAGCTTTTTCTGCATCTATTTAGATTATCATATGGTTTTTATCCTTCAGTTTGTTACTATGGTGTATCACATTGATTGATTCGTGTATATTGAGGAATCCTTGCATTCCTGGGGTAAACCCTACTTGATCATGTTGTATGATCCTTTTAATGTGCTGTTGGATTCTGTTTGCTAGTATTTTATTGAGGATTTTTGCATCTGTGTTCATCAGAGATATTGGCCTGTAGTTTTCCTTTTTTGTGACATCTTTATCTGGTTTTGGTATCAGGGTGATGGTGGCCTCGTAGAATGAGTTTGGGAGTGTTCCTCCCACTGCTATATTTTGGAAGAGTTTCAGAAGGATGGGTGTTAGCTCTTCTCTAAATGTTTTTTGTTTTTTTGGCGGTACGCGGGCCTCTCACTGTTATGGCCTCTCCCGTTGCAGAGCACAAGCTCCGGACGCGCAGGCTCAGCGGCCATGGCTCATGGGCCCAGCCGCTCCGCGGCATGTGGGATCTTCCCGGACCAGGGCACGAACCCGTGTCCCCTGCTTCGGCAAGCGGACTCTCAACCACTGGGCCACCAGGGAAGCCCTCTAAATGTTTGACAGAATTCACCTGTGAAGCCATTTGGTCCTGGGCTTTGGTTTGGAAGATTTTTAATCACAGTTTCAATTTCAGTGCTTGTGATTGGTCTGTTTATATTTTCTATTTCTTCCTGATTCAGTCTCAGAAGGTTGTGCTTTTCTAAGAATTTGTCCATTTCTTCCAGGCTGTCCATTTTATTGGCATATAGTTGCTTGTAGTAATCTCTCATGATTCTTTGTATTTCTGCAGTGTCAGTTGTTACTTCTCCTTTCTCATTTCTAATTCTGTTGATTTGAGTCTTCTCCCTTTTTTTCTTGATGAGTCTGGCTAATGGTTTATCGATTTTGTTTATCTTCTCAAAGAACCAGCTTTTAGTTTTATTGATCTTTGCTATTGTTTCTTTCATTTCTTTTTCATTTATTTCTGATCTGATCTTTACGATTTCTTTCCTTCTGCTAACTTTGGGGTTTTTTTGTTCTTTCTCTTTTTTTAAAAAATACATTTATTTATATTCTTTTATTTATTTTTGGCTGAGTTGTGCCCCCATTACTGCACGCAGGCCCTCTCTAGTTGCAGTGGGGGGGGGCTACTCTTTGCCGCGGTGCACGGGCTTCTCACTGAGGTGGCCTCTCCCGTTGCGGAGCACGGGCTCTACGCACGCAGGCTTCATTAGTTGTGGCTCGTGGGCTCTAGAGCACACCCTCAGCAGTTGTGGCGCACGGGCCTAGTTGCTCTGCGGCATGTGGGATCCTCCCCGACCAGGGCTCAGACTGTTTTTTTTTTTAATGGGTGGTGCTGTATTCCTCTCTTACTGCTTGTTTGGCCTGAGACGTCCAGCACTGGAGTTTGCAGGCAGTTGGGTAGAGCTGGGTCTTGGTGCTGACATGAGGACCTCTGGGAGGCCTCACTCTGATTAATATTCCCTGGGGTTTGAGGTTCTCTGTTAGTCCAGTGGTTTGGACTTGGAGCTCCCACCACAGGAGCTTGGGCCCAGCATCCGGCCTGGGAACCAAGATCCCACAAGCTTCATGGCGCAGTTAAAAAAAAAAAAAAAGGAAAGAAAGAGAAACAGAAGCAGTACAATATCAAAGAATAAAAAACAAAATAAAATTAGAAAGATAAAAAATATATTAGGAAAAATAAAACTATAAATTGAAACAACTGCAACAGGTAAAATAAAACCACAACAGAAAAAAGAAAAAAAAAGGGGGGGGGGGAAAGCCAAAAGGAGAAAACAACAACAAAGTAGAAAGAATAAAATAAAATTAGAGAAATAAAAGATTCCATTCACTTTTCATCACACTCTTTTATCTCTCTGTTACTCAGACTCAGTAATTACTATTGTCCTATCTTCATTTATGCTGATTCTTTTTCTACTGGCTCAAATCTGCACTAGAATTTCTTTTTCAGCTTTTTTTTAGGTTTTATATCTCTTTATTGATATTTTCTTTTTGTTCATATGGGTACTTTTGCTGTCCCCTTGTTCCCAATTTATAGGCAAGTGGCAGGACCTGAATTCAGACCCAGGTAGTTTGGCTGAAGTCTGAGGTCTTAACCATTGCCCCTCCTTGCCCTGGCCATGACTTCTACATTAGTTCACCTCTGTGAAGCACATCACCCTGGGACTTCTTGGTTAGTTACCTAAGAGGACACAGGGGCCAGGGGGCAGGAGACCCTGTAAGATGACGTGCGTTAAGTGAGACCATGTGCTTTAGCCTAACCACGCCCCCCCAAATAAAAAATACAAAAACAGAAAACTCTCCATCTTGTTCAGAAGGCATTTAAGGTAACTAATTTTCAGCACATACCACATTGGAGGAGGAAACAAGATGGCCTTTTCTTCAGCCCTCAACACTTGCTAAATGGTTTCCAGTGACTATGAGGACAACATAGGTTATCTGTTAACCATGGAAGTCTTCACACTGTCTTGTACACCCCTCCTGGTTCATCTTCTACTTCTCCGCTCCTTGCTCACACTGTTCCTAGCTCTTCCCAGGTTTGGTTATACCTCAGGGTCTTTGCACTTGCTGTTTCTTCAGCCTTAAAGCTTTTTTCCCCACATGCCTACCTGGCTCCATCCCTTCATCTTGGCTTTGATCCACATCACCTTATTAAAAAGATTTCTCCTGCTGAGGAGACCACCCTGCTGAGGTCCCTCTCTAGCCTCTTGTTCTACTTTGTCTTTCTCCCAATTATTTTTTTTTAAACATAAATTTATTTATTTATTTATTTTGGCTGCATTGGGTCTTCGTTGCTGCTTGCGGGCTTTCTCTAGTTGCAGCAAGCCGTGACTCCTCTTCGTTGCGGTGCGCGGGCTTCTCATTGCAGTGGCTTTTCTTTGTTGTGGAGCACTGGGCTCTAGGTGCTCGGGCTTCAGTAGTTGTGGCACGTGGGCTTCAGTAGTTGTGGCTCACGGGCTTCATTAGTTGTGGCTCGCGGGCTCTAGAGCACAGCCTCAGTAGTTGTGATGCACAGGCTTAGTTGCTCCGCGGCATGTGGGATCTTCCTGGGCCAGGGCTTGAACCCATGTCCCCTGCATTGGCAGGCAGATTCTTAACCACTGCGCCACCAGGGAAGCCCTCTCCCAAGTATTCAGTGATGTTTTCTGTGTCCATTTCCCCCACTGGATGAAGGTCTGAAGGAGCAGGGATCTGTCTCTCTTGTTCACTGCTTCCTCTCTGGTGCCTGGCCTGTAGTGCACACTCAGTCAATGTTATGGACTGAATGCTTGTTCCATCCCAATTCATATGTGCAAACACTAACCCCCAGTGTGATGGTACAGTAAGTGGGGAGTTTGGGAGGTGATTAAGTCATGAGGCTAGAGTCCTCAGGAATGGGACTTGTGACCTTATAAAGGGAACTCAGGGAGCTCTCTTGCCCCCTTTTTCTACCATGTGAGGACACAGTGAAATGTCCCTCTATAAATCAGGAAGTAAGCTCTCACCAGCCATCAAATCTGCTGAAGCCTTGATCTTGGACTTCTCAGCCTCCAGAACTGTGAGAAATAAATTTCTGTTGTTTATAACTGTTAAGTCTATGGTATTCTGTTCTAGGAGGCTGAGCAGACTAAGACAGTCATTATCTGTAGTTAAATGAATGAATTTACATCGTGCACCTTACATTCTGCAGAGAAGGCTTTCTTTACGATGACCTCGCAATGACAACAAATGGAAAATCCCACCCACTCACTGAGCAATTATTGGCACTTACTGGATGCTAGGCATTAGGTCCCAGTGGCTATAGGTTATATTTAGGTTTCCTGCCATCATAATACTACATGTTTTTCAAAGACCAAGATTCCTAATTGTCTCTATTCTTGAGACCATAGGTTGGAGGCTGCTCTACTTCAGCATGTGGTCACTGGAATATCCCTTCACCTGTAGGGTTTCAGGCCATTACTCCATGTAGCTCTGCTTTGAAATGCCACCTTGCAAAACAGTTGAGACCATTGTGAGCCCTTCTGCTCTTAAAACATTGTAAACTTGATCTACAGAGATGGAAATAGTTTAAATGGAGATTTAAAATGTACCAGTATCTTTTCCTCTCCCAGGTCTGCCTTGGTCCCTGGGCAGCCATGTTCCTAGGGGGATGAAGGTGATGTTGATAGGGTACAATGTTACCATGGAGATGATTGGGACTGATTCTATGGACCGTGTTCTTGGAGTTATGCAAGTTGATAGGGTATAATATTACCATAGAGACAGCTGGGCCTGGTGCTGTTATTTGCAATCATTCTAGCTATTATCCTGGCAAAAAGGGTGTGAAGAAATTAATTTGCCAGCAGCTCCAAGGACATGCAACTGCTACAAATTCTGTGTTAGTTTGTGTTTCTACCAACAGATCCACGAATATCTCCTGGAACCACTGTGAAGATGGAATATGCAAAATCGCCAGAGAGGATGCCATGCCAGAAAAACCTTCCCGTGTACACTTTGTTGAAGGTTTGTTCCAAATTAATTGCCTGATAAAGCAGAGATGTTTGTGCCATTTGTTTTAAAGCATAAACAAAAGAAGAAAGATAAAGAACAAAAAAGCCCACCTTGAAAGTTCACAGTGGGTCTACAAATCAACCTCAAGAAAAGAGCAGCTGGGGTTATGCCTCTATATGCTTTATTTTTTTAAATATTTATTTATTTGGCCGCGTTGGGTCTCATTTGTGGCATGCGGGATTTTTCATTGTGGTGAGTGGGCTTCTCTCTAGTTGTGGCGCACAGGCTCCAGAGCGCGCAGGCTTAGTAGTTGCGGTGCGCAGGCTCTCTAGTTGTGGTGCGCGGGCTCTAGGGTGTGCGGGCTTCGCTGCCCCGTGGCAGGTGGGATCTTAGTTCCCCCACCAGGGATCCAACCTGTGTCCCCTGCATTGGAAGGCGGATTCTTAACCACTGGAGCACCAGGGAAGTCCCTCTACATGCTTTTGCACCTAGATTTTTAGTTTTATTTCAGTGGGCTCACTGTTTCCTGTACTGAATTTTCGCAAAGTAAATTTTCTGTCATTAGCATATGTGGCAGCTAGTATCACTTGTTCTAATTAGAAGATAAGAGTAAAAACAGATGTGATGACAACCACTATGGAAATCGGCATGGCAGTCCCTCGAACTGTTAAAAAACAGAACTACCATATGATCCACTTCAGGGCATGTTCCCAAAAGAACTGAAAGCAGGGTCTCCCCTACACCTGTGTTCACAGTAGCATCGTTTACAACGTGAGGGCTCTCTTCTGGATTGGATGTCTCATCCAATCCACACACAGCATAAAGAAGGCGAGAAAGCTCTGCGGGGTCTCTTTTACAAGGCAACTATTTCCATTCACGGGGGCTCCACCCTCCTGACCTAATCACTCCCAAAGGCCCCACCTCCTAATGCCATCACCTTGCATTCACACCCTGACCCTTGACGATAAATAATCCAAATGCCTCAGTACTGAAAGAGAACTTTTTGTTTTGTTTTTTTTTTTATTTTTAAAATAGTCTCCACTCTTGGCATCCAACAAAATCCCTGGCACTGAGAGGCAGCAAAGATAGTTTTAGTCCTGCCCTCCTGGAATTTACCATTTTCTGGAGGAAACGGACTGGGAACCTGTGTAGTAAAGAGTTTAACTTTGCCCCAAAAGAGGTCTGGCCTTTGTCTCAAGCTCCTGGAGATAATCGCTAAGTGTCTTTGTTTCCCTGGGGGCCTTGGGTCCAATGGATAGTCTTTTTTTTTTAAGATTTTTAGAATTTCATGTAATCAACGGATAGTCTTATGATATGACTTAGGCTGGGGGCCAGAAAGACCCACGGTGTGATTTAAGGTGGGGGCTTTGGGTCACACGGTATCAGTGGACCTGTAGACTAAGCTCGACCTTGTGGGCTACCAACCAATCAATCACTCGCGGCCACGTAATGGAGCCTTAGTAAAAACTCTGAACCTGAGGCCCAGGTGAGTATCCATGGTTGGCCATACTCTGTGTACCTCATCACACATCGATGATGGGAGAGGAAATGATGCCTCCATGGGGAGAGGGCGCTAGGGGCTGTGCACCTGGTGCTTCTCCTGGACTCTGCCCCATGCACCTCCTTCCCTCGGCTGATTTTGATCTATATCCTTTCCCTGTGATAAACCATAACTGTGAGCATAACAGCTTCAGGTCAGTTCTGTGAGTCTTTCCAGCAAATTACCAAACCTGACGGTGGTCTTGAGGACCCCTGACCTTGCAATTGATATCAGAAAGGAGGGGCGGTCTTGGGTGGATTGTGTCCTCAAGTTTCATAGGTGGCTGTAACCCTTTAGGCAAATAATTAAATGAAAAATATTTATTTGTAATTCTCATAGTCCTTTGAATTAAAAAAAAATCCAACAAGGAGGGTTGCTCTGAGAACCCAGCTCTTCTAGATGTTATTCATGCTAGAATTTTTAGAGTTTTTCACTGTTTGAGTCCAGCATGGACTGATTTCAGTGTAGGCAGAGTGCTCTGAAGGTTGGGTTTGACTCCACTTGGGGACAACTGCCTTTGGGAGGTTCTCATCACCCCTGCAGGGACCCCACTATTCTTGGTTTAGGTGCGTGTAACATCTGCAGCTCTGATTTCTCCCAGCTGGGTTTCTGACCTGTGGCCTTGATGAGGGAGCAGTCCTCTGAAAAGTCTCCCCACTTCTTCTGTAAACAGCCATTTGGGTGTTGAAATAATCCTATAAGGCTTACTCTTTGGGGGTTTTATAAAAGCTGCTACAGAGTTAAAACACTTTTGGTGACTGAGTCAGTTTTCCCGGGTCTCTCCCATGCATACGTGTTATTAAACTGAGTTTGATTTCCTCCCGTTCATCTGTCTCATGTCAGTGTAATTCTCAGAGCAGCCTAGAAAGGTAGAGAAAACTTTCTTCCTCTCCAACCATACTCTCATGGTGAGATACATTTGTCAGAATCCATCAATGTACAACACCAGGAGTGAACCCTACTGTAAACTCTGGACTCTGGGTGATCATGATGTGTCCACGTAGATTCATGGATTGTGACCAACACACTGCTCTGGTGCAGGATGTTCATGGGATAGTTGGGAGTGGGTTCTAGCTCGTGTGTGTGTGACTGGGGGGGGACAGAGCAGGGGACATAAGGGAACTTTCTGCTCAATTTTGCTATGAACCCTAATCTGTTCTAAAAAAGTAATAAAACCTATTTAAACGAACAAATGGAGTTAAAACACTTTTGAAATATCAGGAGGATGACCACAGTGAGATGTCACCTCACACCCATCAGGATGGCTAGTATAAAACAACAACAAAGAAAATAACAAGCTTTGGTAAGGATGTGGAGAAATTGAAACACTTGTGGACTGTAGGTGGGAATGGAAAATAGTGCGGCCACAATGGAAGATAGTATGGTGGATCCTCAAAAAAGTAAAAATAGAATTACTATGTGATTCAGCAATTCCACTTCTGGGTATAGAACCAAAATAATTGAAAGCAGGGTCTTGAACAGATATGTGCACACCCACATTCACAGTGGCCAAAAGGTGGAAGCAAGCCTAGTGTCCATCAAACAGATGACTGGATAAACAAAAGGTGGTCCATCCGTACAGTGGAATATATATATATATTTATTGAATTATAGTTTATTTACAATGTCGTGTTAGTTTCAGGTGTACAGCTCAGTGATTCAGTTATATATATATATATATTCTTTTTCAGATTCTTTTCCCTTATAGGTTATTACAAAATACTAAGTATGGCTCCCTGTGCTATACAGTAGGTCCTTGTTGGTTATCTATTTTATATATAGTAGTGTGTACATGTCAGTCCCAAATTCCTAATTTATCCCTCCCTCCCCTTTCCCCTTTGGTAACCATTAGTTTGTTTTCCATGTCTGTGGGTCTATTTCTGTTTAGTAAATAAGTTCATTTGTATCTTTTTCTTTTTCTTTCTTTTTTTTAGATTCCACATATAAGTGATATCATATGATGTCTGTCTTTCTCTGTCTGGCTTACTTCACTTAGTATGATAATCTCTAGGTCCACCCATGTTGCTGCAAATGGCATTATTTCATTCTTTTTATGGCTGAGTAATATTCCATTGTATATATATACCACAGCTTCTTTATCCATTCATCTGTCTATGTACATTTAGGTTGCTTCCATGTCTTGGCTATTGTGAATAGTGCTGTTATGAACCTTGGGGTGCATGTATCTTTTTAAAAAAATTTTATTGGGGTATAATTGATTCACAATGTTGTGTTAGTTTTGGGTGTACAGCAAAGTAAATCTGTTATACAAATACATATATCCACTTTTTTTTAGATTCTTTTCCCATATAGGCCATTACAGAGTATCAAGTAGAGTTCCCTGTGCTATACAGTACAGGTCCTTATTATTACATATAGTAGTATGTATGTGTTAATCCCAATCTTCCAATTTATCCCTCCCCTCCCCTTTCCCCCCAGTAACCATAAGTTTATTTTCTACATCTGTAACTCAATTTTGGTTTTGTAGGTAAGTTCACTTGTAGCCTTTTTTTTAGATTCCACATATAAGCAGTATCATATATTTGTCTTCCTCTGACTTACTTCACTCAGTATGAGAATCTCTAGGTCCATCCATGTTGCTGCAAATGGCATTATTTTGTTCCTTTTTATGACTGAGCAGTAATATTCCATTGTATATATCTGCCACATCTTCTTTATCCATTCCTCTGTTGATGGACACTTAGGTTGCTTCCATGTCTTGGGTAATGTGAATAGTGCTGCAGTGAACATTGGGGTGCATGTGTCTTTTCAAATTATGGTTTCCTCTAGATATATGCCCAGGAGTGGGATTGCAGGATCATACGGTAGGCTTATTTTTAGTTTTTTTAAGGCTCCTCCATACCATTCTCCATAGTGGCTGTACCAGTTTACATTCCCACCAACAGTGTAGGAGGGTTCCTTTTTCTCCACACTCTCTCCAGCATTTATTATCTGTAGACTTTTTGATGATGGCCATTCTGACCAGAGTGATGTGATACCTCTTTGTAGTTTTGATTTGCATTTCTGTGATAATTAGTGATGTTGAGTGCTTTTTCATGTGCCTGTTGGCCATCTGTCTGTCTTCTTTGGAGAAATATCTATTTAGATCTTCTACCCATTTTTTGATTGGGTTTTTTTATTTTGAGCTGTATGAGCTGTTTGTATATTTTGGAAATTAATCCCTTGCATTTGAAAATGCAAATATTTTCTCCCATTCTGTAGGCTGTCTTTTTGTTTTGTTTATGGTTTTCTTTGCTGTGCAGAAGCTTTTAAGTTTAATTAGGTCCCATTTATTTTTTTTTGTTTTTATTTCCATTACTCTAGGAGACAGATCCAAAAAGATATTGCTGTGATTTATGTCAAAGAGTGTTCTGTCTATGTCTTCATCTAGGAGTTTTATCGTATCCAGTCTTACATTTAATTCTTTAATCCATTTTGAGTTTATTTTCATACAATGGAATATTATTGGGCCTCAAAAAGGAAAGAAATTCAGACACCTGCTACAACATGGATGAACCTTGAGGACACCATGCTCAGTGAAATAAGCCAGATGCAAAAAGACAAATAGTGTATCATTTCCACTTATATGAGGTCCCTAGAGGAGTCAGATCCACAGAGACAGAAAGTAGGAGAGTGGGTGCCAGGGGCTGGGGGAGGGGGATGGGGAGTGAGTGTTTAATGGGGACAGAGTTACACTTTTGCAAAACAAAAATGTTCTGGAGGTTGGTTGCACAACATTGTGAATATACTTAACAGGACTGAACTGTACACTTAAAAATAGTTAAGGTAGGGCTTCCCTGGTGGCGCAGTGGTTGAAGGTACGCCTGCCGATGCAGGGGACGCGGGTTCGTACCCTGGTCCATGAGGGTCCCACATGCCGCGGAGCGGCTGGGCCCGTGAGCCATGGCCGCTGAGCCTGCGCGTCCAGAGCCTGTGCTCCGCAGCGGGAGAGGCCACAGCGGTGAGAGGCCCGCGTGCCACCAAAAAAAAAAAAAAAAAAAAAGTTAAGATGGTAAATTATATATTATATGTATTACAAATTTTAAAAAAATCAGGGATATGAAATTGTTGAAAACGGAGCGATCTCAGAGCTTCCCAAAAGGAGTACAGCCAAGGCTAAAGGTAAGGATGAGCTGCTGTATGGCCTGGAGCTGGCGATTTTGTGCGGGACCTGGCCTGGCAGCTCAAGCTGCAAGCAAGGACCCTCTGGCATCCAGCTCCCTCTTTGATGAAGGAAGGTTTAAGAGAACGGGCTCCTGCAGGGCAGATGCTTGCTCTCAGCTCATGGTCATTCCTGTTTGTCCTTTGATATTTGTGTCTGCAACCTCTGTTTGTTTGGCAGTACTGAGTGGTATTCGGGATCTTAGTTCCCAGACCAGGGGATCGAACCTGTGCCCCTGGCAGTGTGAGTGCAGAGTCTTAACCACTGGACCGCCAGGGAAGTCCCTGGTCTGCAACCTCTGGGCAGAGAATTTTGCCTGAAAGGGACTTTGGAGATGACCTGGATGAAGCCCATTGTGCTATGTATTTGCATGCCAGCTTTGCATTCTTCAGATTTGCAGGCTTTTTTTTTTTTATGGCTCACAAATTGTAGTTTATTGAATTTTTAGACACATATAGAATAATTAAGCATTGCAAATTTGTTTTAACATTTCTGTTGAAAAAACTTTAAAGTGTATTACATACATTCCTTAGTTTCATAACCACAATACACTCTATGATGTTTAATTTTTCATGGTAACAAAGGGCTTTGAATATTAATCAGTATACTAAATATTAAACTATTATAATATGTACAAGAGATTTCCTAGTACAGTATTCGTACTTTAACCCAATAGTGCCCTACAGATGAGGAAGATAATGTATAGAGGTTATATGACTTGCCCAAGGTCCCATGGCTAGTAAACAGAGCCAAGTCTCCTGTGAAGTGCCTTTATCCATTATACTATGACTTCTATGCATACAGAAGGAATGAGATACGAGATCAGCTTCTAATCCTAGTAATGTTGCTAGACTAGCTGTTTTGAGTAGATTCCTGATAGGTCTCACTGTCATAAAATCAGAATGAAGAAAGCACAAGTGTATAAACCATAGAATTTTTTTTTTAAATTTAAATCATGGCATAGGTAGATGGAGGCGTTGGCCAGGGACTTAAAGAAGAGTGAAGGCAGGGACAGAACATTCCAGCCACACAACCATGTCACTTCCAAAACAGGTTTACCTGCGCGGGTCTCCGAGTGCAGCCGTAGGAAGGAGGTGTCTTTCGTTCACAGTGAAGATGGATTAAATACTCAACCTGGGGCACAGTGGGTAAGACTCCACACTCCCAATGCAGGGGACCCAGGTTCGATCCCTGGTCAGGGAACTAGATCCCTCATACATGCCACAACTAAGAGTTCGCATGCCACAACTGAGGAGCCTGTGAGCCGCAACTAAGGGGCCCGCCTGCTGCAACTAAGACCCGGTGCAACCAAATAAATAAATAACAAATAAATATTAAAAAAATAAAACCTCAACCTGGTGGCTTCCCCCCTGCAATCCTCACCCCCAGGGCTACCTGCATAAAGGCCACCCTTCCATTGCTGTGGGGGACTTACAAGCTGGTGCGCTGACATGTCCAGTGAGAGGAAAATCACTTTGATTTTAAGTGGTCAGGTGGTTAAATGGAGAACACAGGAAACCTGCAGGTGTGAAACCTTAAGTTAATAATATCTCGGGATTTCCCTGGCAGTCCAGTGGTTAAGACCCTGCGCTGCCACTGCAGGGGGCGCGGGTTCCATCCCTGGTTGGGGAACTAAGATCCCGCATGCCATGTGGTGTGGCCAAAAAAAAAAAAAAGAAAATGTCTCACCAGTATCCTAGTCCGGAAATTGCTGTGAAACAAATGTTTTTTAAATTTAAAAATTTTTTTACTTTTTTTTAAGAGCATATTTTTAAAAAAATTATTTATTTTTGGCTGTGTTGGGTCTTTGTTGCTGCGCATGGGCTTTCTCTAGTTGTGGTGAGAGGGGGCTACTCTTTGTTGTGGTGCACGGGCTTCTCATTGCAGTGGCTTCTCTTGTTGCGGAGCACAGGCTCTAGGTGCGCAGGGTTCAGTAGTTGTGGCTCGTGGGCTCTAGAGCGCAGGCTCAGTAGTTGTGGCGCATGGGCTTAGTTGCTCCACGGCATGTGCAATCTTCCCAGACCAGGGATCGAACCCATGTCCCCGGCACTGGCAGGCAGATTCTTATCCACTGCACCTCCAAGGAAGCCCTCTCCACATGTTAATGCGTGTCAGGCAGTATCTCACGGTGGTTTAGATTTGCATTTCCCTAATGATTAGTGTCGTTGAGGAAATATTTTTTACATTGGAAATGATTTCAAGGTGACAGAAAAGTATTTAAGCTTATATAACTGCCAGCCACTTGTTTTCAGAGATGACAGGGATGCTCAACTTGGTTCTCATCCATCTTCTGTGCTGTAGCATGACTTCTTTCTTCTTCAAAAACCGAAAATACACACACCTGGGCTGGGCCCAGTGCACCTGGACACACAGGTTCAGCTGCTGGGGAGGGCCGATGGCAGCTGCAAAACCACTTCTGACACGTGATCCCCTGGAAGCTCAAACTCTTCATGTACGCAGAAGCCAGCTGTGCTGAGAGGCCGGCTTTCTCTCCCCAGGCCCCACTGGTCCATCCTTTGCCTTAAGGCCAGCTCCTTCTCTGGGTGTCACCTGCAGCATCTTTCTAGCCAAGGACAGCTTTTCAGGCTCTGGCTTCTTGCTACACACTCTGCCTTCGGAGCACTTACCACAGGGAGACTTACCACAGGGAGACTGTAGAGGGATTTGTACATTCAGGTTTCCCATGTTACGTCCCCAGACCTGACACATAGACATCAGGGACCTGGTCTGTCTTCTATGCTGGAGAAATGTCTGCTCAACTCTGGCCACCATATTAATTAAAAACATAGTTCTAAACTGTTTATTTTCAACTTCAAAAATACATTATTACTAGTGTTACCAATTCCACATGTGTTTAGATTTATCCAGTTACCACTTTTTTTTTGCTCAACATTCCTTCTTGTTTCTCAGTCCTTCCCTCTCAGATCACTTTTTGTTCTGCTTGAAGAATGTCCTTTTTTAAAAAATTTCTTATAATTTCTTATACCATTTTATTTTAAAAATTATTATTTTTTATTTATTTATTTTTGGCTGCGCCCCGCAGCATGTGGGATCCCAGTTTCCCTGACCACTGGACCGCCAGGGAAGTCCAGAACGTCCTTTATGGAGGTCTGCTAGTGACAAACTCTCTCTTTTTATTTGAATGAAAATGTCTGCTTTTTACTATGTTCTTTTTTTTAAAAAAAATATTTATTCATTTGGCTGCGTGGGCTCTTTAGTTGCAGCCTGCGGGCTCTAGTTCCACACCTAAGGATTGAACCCAGGCCCCCTGCTTTGGCAGTGTGGAGTCTTAACTACTGGACCACCAGGGAAGTCCCTTTTACTATGTTCTTAAAAGTTGTTTTCAGTGCAAAGTTGACTTTGGTTTTTCACAATCCAAAATTTGTCTACTTATTGAAGATACGATTCCTTCTCTTCTAGTTTCCAATGCTGCTTCTGCAATGTCAGCGCTCTGTGTAATTGTTCTTATTCTACCTGATCTGAAAGTCATCTCTGTTTTAGATATTCTACAGTTTTATTACAATTGGACTACATGTGGAGTTTGGGGGGTTTTGTTTGGTTTTTTTGGCCACGGCAGGCGGCATGAGGGATCTTCCCTGACCAGGGATCAAACCCACGCCTCCTGCAGTGGAAGGGCAAAGTCTTAACCACTGGACCACCAGAGAAGTCCGGAGTTATTATTTTGATAAATTTTAAATTGAAATGTAACACTGTATAGTGAAGAATTACCCAAAGAGAGGTCTGGCCTCTGTCCTAGCTCCTGGGAGGTAACCTCTAAACCCTTGGGATTCTCTAAGTGATAGGATGTATTGGCTATTCTTGGAGAGCCCCTCGGAACACACTTTTTTTGCTGTTAGTTTCAAGTGTACATCAAAGTGACTCAGTTATACATATATATAATCTCTTTCAGATTCTTTTCCATTATAAGTTATTACAAGATATTGAGTATAGTTCCTTGTGCTATACAGTAGGTCCTTGTTGTTAATCTATTTTATATATACTAGTGTGTATATGTTAATCCCAAACTCCTAATTTATCTCCTTGCATCCTGGTATCCCCTTTGGTAATCACGTTTGTTTTCCATATCTGTAAGTCTATTTCTGTTTTGTAAATAAGTTCTTTTGTATCATTTTTTAAGATTCCACATATAAGTGATATCATATGATATTTGTCGTTCTCTGTCTTCACTTAATATAATATCTAGGTCCATCCATGTTGCTGCAAAGGGCATTTCATCCTTCTTTATGGTTGAGTAATATTCCACTGTATATATATACCACAGATTTATTCATTCATCTGTTGATGAACATTTAGGTTGCTTCCATGCCAATCGCAAGTTCAGGTTGTCACCTGTGCTTCTGACCAACTGGCTATAAATCAGAGGTTACCCACCACCCCTCCTTGGGTTCGATTAATTTGCTAGAGTGGCTCACAGAACTCAGAGAAACATTTTACTTACTATATTACCGGTTTCCTACAAAGGCTATGAAAGGACCCAAATTGACAGGCAGATGAAGAGATACACTGGGCGAGGTGCTGAACGCAGGGGCTTCTGTCCCTGTGGAGTTTGGGGCTCAGCACATGGATGTGTCTGGTTCACCAACTTGGAAGCTCTCTGGACCCCATCCTTTTGGGTTTTTATGGAGGCTTCATCACATAGGCATGATTGATGAAATCATTGGTCAGTGGTGATTGATTCAACCTCCAGCCCCTCTGGAACTGAATGTTCCAGACAGGGTTGGTTCTCCCGGTCAACGAGCTGCCATCCTCAGGTACTTTCCAACAGTCGCCTCATTAACATAGACTCAGGTGTGTCGAAAAGCGCTTGTTAGGACTATCAAGACACCTTTATTGCTCTTATCACCTAGGAAATTCCAAGAGTTTTAGGAGCTCTGTGCCAGGAATGGGGATGAAGACCAATATATAGTCCTTATTATAAATCACAATATCACAGGATACAATTTGAATGTAGAATCAATTACAAATACCAGATGAATTGGATGTGGGGGGGTGAGAGAAAGCGAGGCAGTGAGGCTGACTCTGAGAGTTTTGGCCTGAGCACCCGGAGGATGGAGCTGCTTTGGATGGACAACAAGGTTGTTATTACTGGTTTTTATTTTTAATTTAATTTAATTTAATTTTGCTTTTTTGGGTCCCAGCGTGTGGCTTGTGGGATCCTAGTTCCCTGACCAGGGATCAAACCTGGGCCCTCGGCAGTGAAAGCGCAGAGTCCTAACCACTGGACTGCCAGGGAATTCCCTATTAGTGTTTTTAACTGTAAAGTATTAACTTTAAAATAATTAAAATCATTCACATTTTGGTCATTCGTCTCTATGAACACGTTTCAAATTCTAAACCAAAGGGTCCTATCGGTGGGTTCAGGTGAATTCATTTAGTTGACTAGTGTTTGCTGAGCACCTATTACACACCAGGCACTATTACAGACACACGGGATACATTGCTGAACAACACAAAGACTCTGCTTGGCGGGGGGGGCGCGAAGGACAGAGGCTGATGGCACAGTCAATACATGATTGACATAGTAAATAAGGAAATCAGAGAGTGTGTTAGAAAGTGGTATGTGCTATGGAGAAGGGCGGCTGGGAGAGCTGAGTGCTGACGGTAGGGGTTGCCATACTGAATAGGGTGATAGGAGTTGTTGAGACTGGAGCAAAGGTCTATGGGAGCTGAGGGAGGGACTTCCCTGGCGGTCCAGTGGTTAAGACTCCACACTTCCACTGTAGGGGGCATGAGTTCGGTCCCTGGTCGGGGGAACTAAGACCTCGCATACCATGCAGAGCGGCCGAAAATAAAAATTAAAAAAATAAAAATAAATAAAGGAGCTGAGGGAGGAGTGATGCGGATATCTGGGGAAAGAATGCTCCAGGCAGAAGGACTGCATTGTGCAAAGGCCCTGTGGCAGGACTGCACCTGGCAGGCTGGAGGAGCAGTGAGGAGGCCGGTGTGGCTGGAATGAGTGAGTGGTGGGGACTGGCGGAGGCGAGGGCAGGGGGCCTTGAGGACCATGGTTGGGACTTCAGCTGAGGTCAGTGCAGCCACTGAGGCTAGTCCTTCTAGCCTAAGAAGATTCCAGAAGCTCTGATTGCAAGAAATGCTGTCTTTACCTTGCCCTAGAAATATAATCCATGGCTTCTTCCACTTTATTCTTTGGGAAATTTTAAATATGGAGAAAAAAATCTAAGTCCAGGATGTAGGGGAGTCCAGTAGAGCACAGCAGGCCACTTCAAGATGTTTGATAACAGCACATACAAGGGACCAGCAGATGACTGTTAAAAGGAAAACCAGCCTTGGAGCCACTGAAGGCGCAGCTTTCCTTCCCCTGGCTCTCACCAGCGAGGTCTCCCAGTGGTAATTACCGCACTTTTGTAATTCCATCCTGTCCTGTGAGCTTCAGCACTGATCTCAGAAGCACAGACAATGAGCATCACGATGGAGGCATGCACGTCCCTTCCATAAACACAGCGGTCATGATCTCCATCAGATAAAAACGATCTCCAGGGTTCCCCAGGGTGCCTGGATAAGCCAGCAGAATCAAGTCTTAATTATCCTGGGCTGAGGCTTCTCACACTGTCTCTCAGCCAGCACCTGAGGATCTGGGCTGTGCTCATCAGAGGTTAGCTGGATGGCTTGGATTTATTACGACTTACGAGGTTTTTAAGAAGTTGAGGTAAAGTATGCATAACAGAAAATTGGCCATCTGAACCATTTTTCAGGGTACCGTCTGTGGCATTAAGCACACACACTGTTGTGCAGCCATCACCACCATCATCTCCAGAACTCTTGTCTTGCAAAACTGAAACTCTGTCCCCATTAAACACTCACTCCCTACCCCTTCCCTCAACCCCTGACCCCCACCATTGTCCTTCCTGACTCTGCAGTTGACTGTACTTTAGGGACGTCATATACCATGTGGAATCATATGGCATTTGTCCTTTTGCACTTATAATGTCATCCATGGTGTAGCAGGTGTCAGAACGTCCTTCCTTTTGAAGGCTGAATAATATTCCATTGTATGGATGGACCACGTACATCTGAGGATGGATGTTAGGGTTGCTTCCACCTCTTGGCTATTATGAATAATGCTGCTTTGACCATGGGTGTACAAATACCTGTTTGAGTTCCTACTTTCAATTCTTTTGGATCTATACCTGGAAGTGGGATTGCTGGATCACATGGCAGTTCTAGTTCTATTTTTTTTTTTTTTTTTTTTGGTGGTACGCGGGCCTCTCACTGTTGTGGCCTCTCCCGTTGTGGAGCACAGGCTCTGAACGCGCAGGCCCAGCGGCCATGGCTCACGGGCCCAGCCGCTCTGCGGCATGTGGGATCTTCCCGGACCAGGGCACAAACCCGTGTCCCCTGCATCGGCAGGCGGACTCTCAGCCACTGCGCCACCAGGGAAGCCCCTATTTCTGATTTTTAAAGGGATCTCTGTACTGTTTTCCACAGCATCTGCACCATTTTACATTCCCACCAACAGTGCACAATGGGTTCCAATTTCTCAGCATCCATCTCCAACACTTGTTATTATTATTTTTCTGATAGTAGCCATCCAATAGTACGAGCTGGTAGTTACTCCTGAGTTGTTTTTTTTTTTTTTTTAACTATCATTTATTTATTTGGCTGCGCTGGGTCTTAGTTGTGGCACGCAGGATCTTTGTTGATGCGTGCGGGCTCTTCGGTGTGGGATGCGGGATCTTTGGGGTTTTTACATCTTTATTGGGAGTATATCTGCTTTTACAATGTGTGTTAGTTTCTGCTGTATAACAAAGTGAATCAGCTATACATATACATATATCCCCATATCCCTCCCTCTTGGGCCTCCCTCCCACCCTCCCTATCCCCACCCCTCTAGGTGGTCCCAAAGCACCAAGCTGATCTCGCCTGTGCTATGCAGCTGCTTCCCACTATCTGTCTTACATTTGGTAGTGTACATATGTCAATGCTAATCTCCACTTCGTCCCAGCTTACCCTCCCCCGGCCATGTGCTCAAGTCCATTCTCTACACCTGCGTCTTTATTCCTGTCTTGCCCCTAGGTTCATCAGAACATTTTTGTTTTTTTTTAGTTGCGGCATGTGAACTCTTAGTTGTGGCATGTGGGATCTAGTTCCCAGACCAGGGATCGGACCCGGGCTGCCTGCATTGGGAGGGCAGAGTCTTAGCCACTGGACCAGGGAAGTCCCACTGCTGAGTTTTAAGAGGCTGCTTCTGCCTTCATGGAAGTGTGTCTCGAGTTTATAAAATCATTAAAAGACCTGGTAAGCAGCCCCGGGGGAGTAAGAGCCAGATGAACCCAGGACAGTGAAACTCTTCTCCGGGAGAAGCAGCGCCACTGAGGCCCACCCCATGGTGCCTTTCCCAGGGTCACCTGGTGACAAGAGCTCATGCGTGGGCCATGTTGGAGGAACACCAGCTTGGGCAGAGATGGGTTTCGTTTCTTCAGTTCACGGTTGGACAACCTGTTCTGCCACAGTCTCACGGATGCCACTCCCAGGCTTAATTTGCACTGCAGAATGAGGTCAGTGGAAGAAAGGGAGGAGATGACACACGAGAGGCAAAGGGGAGATGGATGGAAGGGGGCCGGGCAGGACGGCCACCTGGTTTTGTCACATCCACGCCCCGCTGCAGGCTCCCCTAGCCACGTGTGTGTGTCTACACAGACCCCAGGGCTGGGGGACGATCATTTCGGCCGTGATCCTCTTATGAACAGGAGAAGGTAAAAGGATGCTTAGAAGCTACCCTAAATCAGGTCCCTAAATCAGTGCTTCTCCATGGGGGATGATTTTACTTCCAAGGGACATCTGATCATGTCTGGAGATATTTTTTGGTGGTCAGAACCCTGAGGGGGGATTTTTTTAGTTAGGAAAATTTTTATTTCAAAAAGTATTGAGGGCATCCTAAAACCTTAAACAGGATTCTGGACACTGTAAACTTATAGAACAGACAAATATGCCAATCTGCCTCCTCTCTGGGGCTGGAACTGGATGTTGGACTGGAGGAAGGGTATCCTTTATTACATAGCAGTCTCTGAAGTCATAAAAATAGAGAGTACTTTATAATAGTAGATCAGCATTAAATACTAGCCACTGAATTTTCATAACTGAATTTGTCTCATAGACTAAGTCTGCACATCCACCGTGTAGAGAAAACCACAACCCCCAGGTTGGCCCAGCCTCTGTCCCCAAATCATGTGTACAGACATCTGTCAGTGGTAGGGCTCCCAAGCTAGAACTCGCACCCACGGGAGGGGAGGGAAGGAGACAGATGTTTCTGAAGGATCCTCCGTGATCCTGGACCCCCACCTGGAGGCTGAAGGGACCTGCTGGTACTGAGGCTGCTGCCTCCCTTTCCTACCCTTGATGGGGTCCTGATGGTGGGGACCTGGGTGGTTCTAGAGAGTGGACATGGAGGAGAGTGGACCCACAGGAGAGGGATGCAAACCCCGCCCCATCTCCCTTCACTGGCCCACACAAAGCCAACCATCATTGGAGAGGCCGCCAGACGGCAGGATAGTCAGCTGCGTGGTGCTCAGTCACGGAGAAGTAGCAAAAAGAAGAGAAAGACCAGGAACCCAGGACACTAGGCCCCCTGCCACAAGGGAGCTTCTACAGGGAAGATCAGACAAAGGCGTGAGCCCCAAGGTGGCACCAGGGAGGGAGCCTGGGCTCTGGCCTTTGGTACTGACCAGTGATGGATGGATGCCAGGGTCACTGCTCAACACCCTACAGTCCCTGCAGTGCACAAGACAACCCACAGTGACGCTGAGGTCGAGAACCCCTGCCTGACACCATCTTCTAACAGACCCTTGAGAAAAAGGCCCTGACATGGGCCAAAACCCAACACACACCGCCTGCTTATTTTCTTCCACAGAAGGGGGTAAAATGCTACATTGTAGATGTTTTCAGTTTGCACTCCCTGTGGCCAGCTCCACCCTGGCAAAGTAGAGAAAACAGAGCTTCTCTGCCAGCTCTAAGGATGGTGATTGAACCTGTCTGTATGTCCACACCAAAGGTGTCCAGCAAACTATGTCCTGGTGCCCACGTGTTCCTGGTCTATTTTGGTGATGTGATGGTTAATTGTACGTGTCAACTTGGCAGGGCTGTGGTGCACAGACATTTGGTCAAACGCTATTCTGGATGTCCCTGTGAGGGTGTTTTTGGATGAGATTCCCATTGAAATCAATAGACTTTGAGCAAAGCAGATTGCTCTTCACAACGCAGGTGGGCCTTTTCTAATCAGCTGAAGGCCTGAACAGAACAAAAGACTGACTCCCACCCTCACCCCCAAGCAAGAGGGAATTCTGCCAGCAGACAGCCTCCGGGCTGGAACTGCAGTATCAGCTCTTCCTGAGTCCCCAGCCTGCCAGCCCACCCTGCAGATTCTGAACTTGCCAGTCTTCTTAATCACCTGAGCCAGTTCCTTAAAATCAATCTTGAATGAGTCTGCTCATGCTGTCATACCAACTCACCATAAACTAGGTGACCTCAAAAACAGAATAAAAATTTTCTTTTTCTTTTTCTTTTTGGCTGCGCCACACAGCTTGTGGGATTTTAGTTCCCCGACCAGGGACTGAACCTGGGCCCCCAGCAGTGAAAGTGCCACCAGAGAATTCCCAGAAAAAAATTTTTTTTCACAGTTCTGGATGCTGGGAAGTGATGAAAGGGAAAAACCAAGATCGAGGTGCCAGACAACAGAGTTTCTAGTGAGGGCTCTCTTCCTGGCTTATAGACGGCCACCTTCTTGCTGTATGCTCACATGGCAGAGATAGAGATGGAGATGGAGATGCAGAGAGACAGATTAAGACTGTTCTCTGGTGTCTGTTCTTATAAGGACATTAATCCTATCATGTCAGAGCCCCACCCTTATGACTGCATTTAAACTTAATTACCTCCTTGCAGGCCCATCTCCAAATACAGTCACATTAGGGGTAGGAGTTTCAACATGAATTTTGGGGAACACAATTCAGTCCACAGCAAATCTCTTTCTATCCATGTACACATCCTATTGGTTCTGTTTCTCCAGGGGAACCCTGACTATGGAGGTGAGATGAGATCTTCTAAATAAAGCAACACAGGCACTGTTTGTCACTGAGCACAGGTGACAATGGTCACCTAGGGTTCCCCTCCCCTCTATGGCTCTGTGTATAACCTGCAGGCAGCCAACTCTCACCCCTATCTCTAGCTCTGAATTTTCCTCTGCGCCCATCACTGGCAGCAGCGGTTAAGGGCACGACCACCAGAGTCCACCTGCCTGGCTGTGACTAGGCCAGCTCTTCCAGGACAGTGGTGACCTTGGGTAGATTATTAACCCTCTCTGTGCCTCAGTTCCAACTACAACGTGGGGGCAATGGTAGGAGATGCAGCAAAGGGTGTGGTGAGGGTCATGTACATATATGGATACGGACATACAGTTTTTAAATGAACAGACTTTGTTTTTTAGAGAAGTTTTAGGTTTACAAAAAATTGAGCAAATAGTAGGGAGTTCCCATGTATCTCCTCTCCCCACCTGTCCTCCACCCCATAGTTTCCAGTTTCCCTAATTGCCCTCCACCCCATAGTTTCGTTTCCCTAATTATTAACATCTTGCATTAATGTGAAACATTTGTTACAATTGAAATTGGTTTACAACTGAATCAATATGGATACATTACTATTAACTAAAGTTCATGGTTTACATTAGGGTTCACTCATGTTGTATATTCTACTTTTTTAATAGGCTTTATTTTTTAGGGTAGTTTTAGGTTCACAGCAAAATTGAGCAGAAAGTACAGAGATGTCCCCTATAGCCCTGGTCCCCCCCCCCCGCCACATGCATAGCCTCCCCCACTGTCGACATCCCCCACCAGAGTGGTATATTTGTTGCAATTGCTGCACCTACACTGACACATCATCATCACCCAGAGTACACAGTTTATATTAGGGATCACCCTATGCTGCACAGTTTATGGGTTTGGACAAATGTCTAATGACATGTATCCATCACTACTGCATCACACAGAATGGTTTCACTGCCCTATAAGTCCTTTGTGTTCTCCCTCTTCCTCCCACCCTTCCCCCCAAACCCCAGGGAGGGGGAGGTCTCCTTTTACTGTCTCCGGTTTTGCCTTTTCCAGAATGTCATATAGTTAGAATCACACAGTATGTAGCCATTACAGATTGGCTTCTTTTCACTCAGAAATACAGATTTAAGTTTCCCCCATGACTTTTTGTGGCTTGATCTTATTTTTCTTTAGTGCTAATATTCCATTGTCTGGATTTACCAGTTTGTTTATCCTTTCGTTTATCGAGGGACATCTTGGTTGCTTCCAAGTTTTGGCAATTACGAATAAAGCAGCTAGAAACATTCATGGGCGGATTTCTGCATGGACCTAAGTTTTTAATGCATTGGGTAAATACCTAAGAGCACAATTGCTGGATGATAAGAGTATGATTAGTTTTGTAAGAAACTGCCAAACGGTCTTCCAAAATGGTTGTACCAATTTGCACTTCTACTACTTTTTTTTTTTTGGGGGGGTGGTACATGGGCCTCTCACTGTTGTGGCCTCTCCCATTGTGGAGCACAGGCTCCGGACGCACAGGCTCAGCGGCCATGGCTCACGGGCCCAGCCACTCCGCGGCATGTGGGATCCTCCTGGACCGGGGCACGAACCTGTGTCCCCTGCATCGGCAGGTGGACTCTCAACCACTGCGCCACCAGGGAAGCCCTACTACATTTTAATTTACATATTCACGGTTTAGAATAGCAGCTGGCACCCAGGAAGTGCTATGCAGTGTTAGCTATTGTTGCTAATATTAATTTCTGGTCCTTTAACAGCGCCTACCTTTAGCACACACCCTTTGGCTTGCTAAGCTCATCCTTTCAACACCTTTGAAAAAGGATTCCCTCCTAAGCCTCCCTATTCCTCCCAACAGAGGAAGCATGTCTAACCAGTCTCAGGCAGGGACAGAAGTTAAATCTAAGCCAAGTCCTTGTGTAGGAAGCCAAGGAGAGAGGCAGAGAGAGAGCATTCAGGCTGAGGAATCGTGGGCAAAGGCTGCGAGACTAGAAAAGGACAAAATGGGACCTGCAGTTGGATGTGCACGGCTGCTGTTTCCAAGCAGGTAGAGGAAGATTTGCAAGGGGGGAGCGGCGGGGGGATAGGCAGGGCCTTGTGGGCCACTTTACAAAGTCAGGGCCTCGTTCTGAGCCACTCAAGGGTTTATTTAAAGTAAACACGTAATATTTATACACGCACTCAGCCCTGAAGGGTGTAAGCATCTGCCTTCCTGGATCACAGCTCCTCCTAGGGACCAGCCCAGAGCTGTGCTTAGAGAGGGCCCACCCCCTACCCAGACGTTTGACCCACAACAAGCTTTTGTTTTTTTTGAATTTTTATTTTTTATTGGAGTATAGTTGATTTACAATGTTGTGTTAGTTTCAGGTGTACAGCAAAGTGATTCCACTATACATATACATAACATCTATTCTTTTTTCAGATTCTTTTCCCATATAGGTTATTACAGAGTATTGAGTAGAGTTCCCTGTGCTATACAATAGGTTTTTGTTGATTATCTATTTTATAGATAGTAGTGTATATGTCAATCCCAACCTCCTAATTTATCCCTTCCCCATACCTTTCCCCTTTGGTAACCATAAGTTTGTTTTCTCTATCTGTGAGTCTGTTTCTGTTTTGTAAATAAGTTCACTTGTATCACTTTTTTAGATTCCACATATAAGTAATATCACATGATAATTTGTCTTTCTCTGTATGACTTACTTCACTTAGTATAATAAGGTCTATCCAGATTGGTTCAAGATGGTGGAGTAGAAGGACGTGTTCTCACTCCCTCTTGTGAGAACACTGGAATCACAACTGACTGCTGAACAATCATCGACAGGAAGACACTGGAACTCACCAAAAAAGATACCCCACATCCAAAGACAAAGGAGACGCCGCAATGAGACGGTAGGAGGGGCGCAATCACAATAAAATCAAATCCCATAACTGCTGGGTGGGTGACCCACAAACTAGAGAACACTTATACCACAGAAGTCCACCCACTGGAGTGAAGGTTCTGAGCCCCACATCAGGCTTCCAAACCTGGGCGTCCAGCAACGGGAGGAGGAATTCCTAGAGAATCAGACTTTGAAGGCTAGCGGGATTTGATTGCAGGACTTTGACAGGACTGGGGGAAACAGAGACTCCGCTCTTGGAGGGCACACACAAAGTAGTGTGCGCATCGGGACCCAGGGGAAGGAGCAGTGACCCCAGGGGAGACTGAACCAGACCTACCTGCTAGTGTTGGAGGGTCCCTTGCAGAGGTGGGGGGTGGCTGTGTCTCACTGTGAGGACAAGGACACTGGCAGCAGAAGTTCTGGGAAGTACTCCTTGGTGTGAGCCCTCCCAGAGTCCGCTATTAGCCCCACCAAAGAGCCCGGTGTTGGGTCGCCTCAGGCCAAACAACCAACAGGGAGGGGACCCAGCCCCACCCATCAGCAGACAAGCAGTTTGAAGTTTTACTGAGCTCTGCCCACCAGAGCAACAGCCAGCTCTACCCACCACCAGTCTCTCCCATCAGGAAACTTCCACAAGCCTCTTAGATAGCCTCATCCACCAGAGGGCAGACAGCAGAAGCAAGAACTACAGTCCTTCAGCCTGTGGAACAAAAACCACATTCACAGAAAGACAAGATGAAAAAGGCAGAGGGCTATGTATCAGATGAAGGAACAAGATAAAACCCCAGATAAACAATGAAATTAAGTGAAGATAGGCAACCTTCCAGAAAAAGAATTCAGAATAATGATAGTGAAGATGATCCAGGACCTCAGAAAACAAATGGAGCCAAAGATCGAGAAGATGCAATAAATGTTTAACAAAGACCTAGAAGAATTAAAGAACAAACAAACAGAGATGAACAATACAATGATTGAAATGAAAAATACACTAGAAGGAATCAATAGCAGAATAACTGAGGCAGAAGAATGGATAAGTGACCTGGAAGATAGAATGGTGGAATTCACTGCTGCAGAACAGAATAAAGAAAAAAGAATGAAAAGAAATGAAGACAGCCTAAGAGACCTCTGGGACAACATTAAATGCAACAACATTCGCATTATAGGGGTCCCAGAAGGAGAAGAGAGAGAGAAAGGACCTGAGAAAATATTTGAAGAGATTATACTCAAAAACTTCCCTAACATGGGAAAGGAAACAGCCACCCAAGTCCAGGAAGTGCAGAGAGTCCCATACAGGAGAAACCCAAGGAGAAACACACCAAGACACATAGTAATCAAATTGGCAAAAATTAAAGACAAAGAAAAATTATTGAAAGCAGTAAGGGAAAAATGACAAATAACATACAAGGGAACTCCCGTAAGGTTAACAGCTGATTTCTCAGCAGAAACTCTACAAGCCAGAAGGGAGTGGCATGATATACTTAAAGTGATGAAAGGGAAAAACCAAGATTACTCTACCCAGCAAGGATCTCATTCAGATTCAATGGAGAGATCAAAAGCTTTACAGACAAGCAAAAGCTAAGAGAATTCAGCACCACCAAACCAGCTCTACAACAAATGCTAAAGGAACTTCTCTAAGTGGGAAACACAAGAGAAGAAAAGGACCTACAAAAACAAAACTAAAACAATTAAGAAAATGGTAATAGGAATACACATATCGATAATTACCTTAAACATGAATGGATTAAATGCTCCAACTGAAAGACACAGGCTTGTTGAATGGATACAAAAACAAGACCCATATATATGCTGTCTAAAAGAGACCCACTTCAGACCTAGGGACACATACAGACTGAAAGTGAGGGGATGGAAAAAGATATTCCATGCAAATGGAAATCAAAAGAAAGCTGGAGTAGCAATACTCATATCAGGTAAAATAGACTTTAAAATAAAGACTATTACAAGAGACAAGGAAGGACACTACATAATGATCAAGGGATCAATCCAAGAAGAAGATATAACAATTATAAATATATATGCACCCAACATAGGAGCACCTCAATACATAAAGCAACTGCTGACAGCTATAAAAGAGGAAATCGACAGTGACATAATAATAGTGGGGGACGTTAACACCTCCTTTACACCAATGGACAGATCATCCAAAATGAAAATAAATAAGGAAACACAAGCTTTAAATGACACAATAGACCAGATAGATTTAATTGATATTTATAGGACATTCCATCTAAAAACAGCAGATTACACTTTCTTCTCAAGTGTGCATGGGACATTCTCCAGGATAGATCACATCTTGGGTCACAAATCAAGCCTCAGTAAATTTAAGAAAATTGAAATCATATCAAGCATCTTTTCTGACCACAACGCTATGAGATTAGAAGTCTATTACAGGGGAAAAAACCGTAAAAAACACAAACACACGGAGGCTAAACAATACGTTACTAAATAACCAAGCGATCACTGAAGAAATCAAAGAGGAAATCAAAAAATACCTAGAGACAAATGACAATGAAAACATGACGATCCAAAACCTATGGGATCACAATCTGAATCTAATCAAGAGGAAACATCCAATGAAGTCAAAGTGAGGGACAGATTACAAAGTAGCTGGTTTGTAATTTTCTAAAGTGTCAGGGCGGTCAGGGAAGACTGAGAATCTGTTCCAGACTGAAGGAGGCTGGGGACAGCACAACCAAACCTGTGATTCTGGACTGAATATTTTTTGTTATAAAGGATATTGTGGGGAAAATGCATAAAATGTAAAAGGAGCCTGAGAATTAAAATGGTAGTATCACGGTTAAGTATCACTGTTAATTTCTTTCTTTTTTTTTTTTTTTTTCCTAATGTTACGCGGGCCTCTCACTGTTGTGGCCTCTCCCGTTGCGGAGCACAGGCTCCGGATGCGCAGGCTCAGCGGCTACGGCTCACGGGCCCAGCCGCTCAGCGGCATGTGGGATCCTCCCGGACCGGGGCTCGAACCCGTGTCCCCTGCATCGGCAGGCGGACTCTCAACCACTGCGCCACCAGGGAAGACCCCATCTCCAGAACTTTTTCGTCTTCCCAGACTGAAACTCTGTCCCTATTAAACACTCACTCCCCATCCCCCTTCCCCTCCCCCAGCCCCTGGTAACCTCTATTCACTTTCTACCTCTATTAATTTTCCTGTTCTTGATACCTCATATAAGTGGAATCATAACAGTATTTGTTCTTTTGTGTCTGGCTTATTTCACTGAGCATAATGTCCTCAAGGTTTATGCATATTGTAGCATGTCAGAATTCCTTCCTTTTTAATGCTGAATAATGTTCCATTGTATGGATGGACTACATTTTGTTTATCCAGTCATCGATTGATGGACACTTGGGCTGCTTCCACATCTTGGCTGTTGTAAATAACGCTGCTATGAACATGGGTGTGCAAATATCTGGTCAAGTCCCCAGTGGTAATCTTTTGCAAAATGATAGTATAATATCACAGCCTGGAGAGAGAAATACATATTTTTCCCATTACTCCCCCTTGCCCCTCAGCTTTATTGAGATATAACAGGAGATTGACATGGATAGTTCACTGATCTTATTCAGATTTCTCAGGTTTGCTTGTACTCATTTGTGTGTGTGCCTGTGTGTGTATTAGGTTCCATTCAATTGTACCACCTGTGTGGGTTTGCATATCCACCACCACAGTCAAGAAACGAAACAGTTTCAATACCATAAGGATTCCTAGTGCTGCCTTTTAATAACCGCACACACACCTCCTCTGGCAACTGATAATCTGTCCTGCATCTCCAAAATGTTGCCATTTCAAAAATGTTACATAAATGGAATCATACAATATGGCTTTCTCTCTCTCTCAGCGTGACTGCATAATTCCCTGACATTACTTCATTCAGGTTGTCCAATGAATCAATAGCTCATTCTCTGTAATTGCTGAGGAGTCATCCACGGTACAGATGGACCACAGTTTGTTTACCCAGTCACCTGTGTGAAGGATGCCTGGGTTGATCCCAGTTTGGGGCTATTACAGATAAAGCTGCTATGAATATTCATGCACAGGTTTTGTGTGAATATTCATTTTTATTTCTCTGGGATTAAGACCTAGGAGTACAGTTACTGGGTCATATGATAGTGGTCTGTTTCGTTTCTTCTGAGGCTGCCAAACTGTTTTCCAGAGTGGCTGTACCATTTTACATCCCCACCTGCAATGTATTATTCCACGTGTATTCCAATGTATTCCAGTTTCTCCACATCCTCGCCAGCATTCGATGTTGTCACTAATTCTTCTTCTTTTTTTTTTTTTAAAGGGAACTTTATTATTTTCATTTATTTTTTTGGCTCCTTTGGGTCTTCCTTGATGAGCAGGCTTTCTCTAGCTGCGGCGAGTGGGGGCTACTCTTCCTTGCGGTGCGCGGGCTTTTCATTGCAGTGGCTTCTCTCATTGCAGAGCATGGGCTCTAGGCTCGTGGGCTTCAGTAGTTGTGGATCACGGGCTCTAGAGCACAGGCTCAGTAGTTGTGGCGCACAGGCTTAGCTGCTCCGCAGCATGTGGGATCTTACCGGACCGGGGCTCGAACCCGTGTACCCTGCATTGGCAGGCGGATTCTTAACCACTGCGCCACCAGGAAGCCCACTAATTCTTATTTTAGCCATTCTGATAGATGTGTAGTGATTTCTCATTGTGGTCTTAATTTACATTTCCTTAATGGCTAATGACACTAAACATCTTTTCGCGCACTATTTACCATCTGGATATCCTCCTTGGTGAAATGCCTAAATATATCCAGCCTAGCCCCAATCATATGTTTGGCTTATATATGTATATATGTGTGTGTGAAAAATGTACTGTGATTATTCTTGATGGAGGTCCAAAGTGTAATAATTCCAAACTAGTGTTTTAGAAGAGCTTAATAAATTCAACCTAAAATAAAACATATTTAGACATATTTATAGTTAGAATAAAAAGCCTATCGAATTATGACAAATGTGGGGAGTTAGGTTTTGCCCTGTAGTTGCAGGAAGTGACATGATTTAGTGCAAGTGTAACATGATATGCTGATCATTTGCTGAGCTGAGTTAAAACCTGGGCTTCCGGCTAAAAGAAATCTATTGCTCTGGGTTTATAATTTGGAAGGATGGCTTCTTGTTCTCTGCACAACGCATCTCACTGCTTGATTTGGGGAAATCGTTTTCTTGTGATGCCCATTTTTCAGGGCAGGAGGTCATGTTTGAGGAATAAATATATGTTTGGTTAATAAATAAGCAGTTTCATGCCTAAGGAAGATCTGAAGAGATTACTCAAAAAGTACTCACTTTACTGTGGCAACTGAAGAGGACGCATTTCACATTTTCATCTGCTGGACGTGCGTAAGCATTTTATTGCAAGCCCTTGACGTTGAGTCAAAAGAGAGAAGTTCATTTTCTCTGCAATGGTTCATTTTAGGTGTCAATTTGGCACATGGTGCTTAGCTGTTTGGTTGAACACCAGCTTAGATGTTGCTGTGGAGATTTTCATAGATGTGATTAATGTTTACATCATACTGAGGATGTAGAGTCAAGCTGGTCACCCTCCATCATGTGGATAGGCCTCATCCAATCCGACATAAGAGCAAAGAATGAGGATTCCCAGTGAAGAAATTCTCAAGACGGTAGTACAGAAACCCTGCCTGAGTTTCCAGCCTGCTGCCCTGTGGAATTCAGACTCAACACTGAGACATCCTCTATTCCCTGAATTTCCAGCTACTGGCCTGCCCTACAGATTAGGCTTTGGACTTGCCAGCCCCTATAGTCATGTGAGCCAATTCCCTAAAATAAACATCTTTCTCTCTTTATCTGCATAAATATAAATATACATATACGTGTGTGTGTGTTCTCTTTCTCTATATATGTATATATATTCCATTTCTCCAGAGAAACAGAATAGGATGTATATATATGTACATCCAACATCATACTGATTCTAGAGAACCCTGACACATCCTCTGAGCCACGTGAGAAACTCCTGCCTAATAAGGCAGCAGATACCAGAGGATGTAGACGTGAATGCACAGACTCCGAGACTGCTAAGACCAACTGGGAATTGTATTTTCACCGCGTGAGGAGTGATGCTGCAAACATCTGGACTTTTATACACCTCTTTGCATTCCTACCCTTCCCTCCACACCTGGCACTCTCCTTCCCACCGGGGAAGGCAGGAGGGGCAGCTATTATTGTGCCAGGCAGCAGATGGGGAGGGTGACTGGGACCTGGACACAGCAGATGAGGGGCGGAGCCTAAAGCTGTGACTTCCGTCCAGGGCTCGAGTCATTCTCCCCACTGGCATCTGAGAAGCCGGGAGTGTAATACTGACGCCTCAGGAAGCATCTCGTAAACCGGCAGCAAGGAGTCACCCGGGAGTACTCCTTCACTCTCTCTTTCGTGCACCAGGCATTTGGCTCTGTGCTAGGTGCTGGGATGCATGGGTGGTGGAGACAGACACAAAGTTTATGTTTCAGCATGGGGGATGAGTACCGTGGAGAAAAATCAACTGGGAATGCAAGGTGGAGGCGTCTGTAACATTACCGGTATCCTCTGGGAGACAGAGCCATGCATGGGTTGGGAGCACACGGGCAAAAACTCTGGGGCAGGAATGTGCCAGGTTTGAAGAATAGCGAGTGAGGAGGCCAGTGGTGGGAGGGGAATGAGCCAGGAGAAGGGCAGTAGGCGATGCAGTCAGGGAGGGGACAAATGGCCTACAGGTCCCTGTGATGACCGACTTTGGTCTTTTAAACGTGTTTACATTTAAAAAATAAACTTTATCTTGGACTTCCCTGGTGGCACAGTGGTTAAGAATCTACCTATCAATGCAGGGGACTGGGTTCAAGTCCTGGTCCGGGAAGATCCCACATGCCGCGGAGCAGCTAAGCCCGTGTGGTATTAACTACTGAGCCTGCGCTCTAAAGCCCGCAAGCCACGACTACTGAGCCTGCGCGCATAAAGCCCATGCTCCGCAACAAGGGAAGCCAGCGCAATGAGAAGCCCCGCACACCGCAACAAAGAGTAGCCCCGCTTGCCGCAGCTAGAGAAAGCCCTAACGCAGCAACGAAGACCCAACGCAGCCATAAATAAATTAATTTAAAAAAGTAAACTTTATCTTTTAGAGCAGTTTTAGGTTCACAGCAATATTGAGCAAAAGGCACAGAGTGCCTTTTTTTGCATCTACTGTTTTATTTAAGCATAGAGATAAATACACATCAGAATTTCAACATATGTCACTAGAGAAAGGAGTACATGCACCACACAATGCGAGACACTGTTTGGTAGAGATGTCACCATACTGAATCAGTCATGCACCTGTCTCTGTTAAACAGAGTGTTTCAACATATGTCACTAAAATTGCCGTGTTGATGTTTGCTTTAAAGATGCACAGTGCTCCCCTCTCCCTAGCTCTGTCTCATGTGTAATCTTATCAAGTACAAAAGCCACTGGTAAAGCTCAGTGTTAAATATATTTTCATGTTTTGTATTAAAGGTGTGCTACCTAGTTTATGCTTTTCATAAAAATCTAGTTATTAGTTAAATAAATTATTTTAAAAAGCAGTGTGCAATAAAAAAATTTTTTTTCAAATTAACAAACTGTAATTGCTTTCCCAAAGATATTTTTTTTTCATACACATCCATCATACACTGTAACCAAAAAAAGCAGTGTACATGAAATAAGAGAAAATAAATTTAAAATCCATAGCATAGGTAAGGAGGCTCTAGTCTGGAGCACAGCTGAGTTTCCAGCAATATAAGGAGGCTCGAAAGTTTCTTTTATAAGAATGCCTGCTAGCAAGGGTTCCAGCCAGGTGGTTGGTTGGTCTGTAAGTCAGTCTTGAGTACTTGAAACAGTTCTGTGTTTTTTTTTTTTGTTTTTTTTTTTTAATTTATTCATTTATTTATTTTTGGCTGTGTTGGGTCTTCGTTTCTGTGCAAGGGCTTTCTCTAGTTGTGGCAAGTGGGGGCCACTCTTCATCGCGGTGCGCGGGCCTCTCACTGTCGCGGCCTCTCTTGCTGCGGAGCACAGGCTCCAGACGCGCAGAGCTCAGTATTTGTAGCTCACGGGCCCAGCTGCTCCGCGGCATGTGGGATCTTCCCAGACCAGGGCTTGAACCCGTGTCCCCTGCATTGGCAGGCAGACTCTCAACCACTGCGCCACCAGGGAAGCCCAGTTCTGTGTTTTTTTTTCCTTAGCGTTTAGAATAGCCATCATTGTCCTGCAATAGGCAGAGCTATCACGTCCAGGAAAAATGAGGGGGGGGCACAGAGTGCCACAAATGGACAGCCTCCCCCCTATCAAAGCGCCCCCCCCATCAGTGGCACCTTTGTTACCACTGATAAACCTAAATGGACGCATCATCATTACCCAGCATCCACAGTTTACATTAGGGTTTACTCTGGGTGGTGTACATTCTAGGCGTTTGGACAAATGTATAATGACAAGCATCCACCATTGTGGTATCATACAGAGTAGACAGACTGCTGTAAAAATCTTCTGGGCTCTGCCTATTCATCCCTCCTTCCCCTAAAATCCCTGGAAACCACTGATCCTTTTACTGTCTATATAATTTTGCCTTTTCCGGAATGTCATAGTTGGAATCATGCAGAACAAACATAAGCCTTTTCAGATGGGCTTCTTTTACTCAGTAATATGCATTTAAGGGTCTTCTATGTCTTTTCATGTCTTGATAGCTCATTTCTTTTGAGTGCTAATATTCCATTGTCTGGATGTATCACACTTCATTTATCCATTCATCTACTGAAGGACAGCGTGGTTGCTTCCAAAGTTTTGACAGTTAAGAATAAAGCTGCTAGAGGGACTTCTCTGGTGGTCCAGTGGTTAAAACTCCATGCTTACACTGCAGGGGGCACAGGTTCAATTCCTGGTTGGGGAACTAAGATCCCGCATGCCCCGTGACGCGCCAAGAAAAAAAAAAAGGTTGCTAGAAACATCCAGGTACAGGTTTTTGTGTGGACATGTTTTCAACTCCTTGGGGTAAGTACCAAGGAGCATGATTGCTGGTTCATATGGTAAGAGTATGTTTAGTTTTGTAAGAAACGGCCAAACTATCTTCCACAGTGGCTGAACCACTTTGCATTCCCACCAGCAATGAATGAGAGTTCCTGTTGCTCCACATCCTCACCAGCATTTGGTGTTTTCAGAGTTTTGGATTTCTCCCATTCTAATAGGTGTGTAGTGGTATCTCACTGTTGTTTTAATTTGCAATTCCTTGATGACATATGATATTGAACATCTTTTCATGTGCTTATTTGCCATCTGTGTATCCTCTTTCGTGAGGTGTCTGTTCAGGTCTTCGTTTTTTAATTGGGTTGTTCATTTTCTTATTGTGGAGTTTTAAGAGTTCTTTGTATATCTGGATAACAATCTTTTATCAGATAACTTTTCAAATATTTCCTCCTAGTCTGTGGCTTGTCTTCTCATTCTCGTGATGGTCTTTGCCTTTTATTCTTGGTAAGATGGGAGCCATTGGAGGGTTTTGAGCAAAAGAGGGACATGATGGAACTGAACATTTTAACTCCTATTAAATATCCAAATGGTGGTATCTGAGAGGCACTTTTCTGGAGCTCCAGGTCCAGACAGGAGATAAGCATTTGGAAATCATTAGCATGTAGATTTTTAAAAAATTAAAGTGAGGGACTTCCCTGGTGGTCCAGTGGGTAAGACTCCACGCTCCCAATGCAGGGGGCCCAGATTCGATCCCCAGTGGGGGAACTAGATCCCGCATGCATGCCGCAACTAAGAAACCCACATGCCACAACTAAGAAGCCCGCATGCTGCAACTAAAAAAAGATCCCAGGGCTTCCCTGGTGGCGCAGTGGTTGAGAGTCCGCCTGCCGATGCAGGGGACGCGGGTTCGTGCCCCAGTCCGGGAAGATCCCACGTGCCGCGGAGCAGCTGGGCCCGTGAGCCATGGCCGCTGAGTCTGCGCGTCCGGGGCCTGTGCTCCGCAGCGGGAGAGGCCGCAACAGTGAGAGGCCTGCGTACTGCAAAAAAAAAAAAAAAGATCCCACATGCCACCGCAAATAAGTCTGCAGGCTGCAACTAAAAAAAGATCCCACATGCCACAACTAAGACCTGGCACAGCCAAAATAAATAAATAAATAATAAAATTTTAAAATAATTAATGTGAGATTCATATAAAATTAAACACTTAAAGATGAATGATTTAGTCATATTTAGTACATTCACAACAGTGTGTAAGCATCATCTCCATCTAGTTCCAAAATATTTTCATCATCCGCCAAATAAAACCCTGTACCCATTAAGCAGTTACTCTCCTCTTACCCCCAGCCCCTAGCAATCTGCTTTCTGTCTCTATGGATTTGCCTATTTCAGACATTTGAAATATACAGACTCATACAATATGCTGCTTTTTGTGTCTGACTTCATTTGCTTAGCATGTTTTCAAGGTTCATCCAGAGTGTAGCACATAATAGGACTTTGCTTCATTTCACGGCTAAATATTCGTTGAATGTATACAGCACAGTTTGTTTATCCATTCCTCTGTTCATGGATATTTGGACTGTTCCAACCTTTTGGGTATTATGAATAGTGAAGTAGTAATGAACATTTATTTACAAATATTTGTTCAAGTGCCTGCTTTCAATGCTTTTGGGTAGATACCTAGGATGTAGATGATTTTTTTTTTTCCTCACCATGCGGCTTGCGGGATCTTAGCTCTCTGACCAGAGATTGAACCCGGGCCAGGGCAGTGGAAGCATGCAGTCCTAACCATTGGACTGCCAGGGAATCCCCTGGAAAAATTTGTAAAGTCACAAGACTGGAAGCCAAGGGGGTGAATGTAGATAGGGGATGAAGGTCTGAGTCCTATGGCAGGTCATTCTTAAAAGATCAGTGTGAGGAGGAGGAAGACACAAAGGAGCTGATGATGGGGTGGGAAGAAACCTAGCAGTGTGTGGTGCCCTGGAAACCAAGTGAGGAGATTGTTCTAAGGAGGGAAAGTGTCAACTGTGGCCACCAGCCCTAGGAAGCTGAGAACTGACTCCTGCCTTCAGCAACAGGTAAGTCCCTGTGACCTGGACAGGAGTCATATCACTGGACTAGGAAAGGCCTGAAAAGAGCAAGTTTAATGGACATTAGAGAAGACCTAAATAAACAGAGAGATACTCCATGTTCATGGATTGGAAGATCCATGTTCATGGAATGGAAGATGGTGATTCTCCACAAACTGGTCTACAGATTCAGTGCAATACCAATCAAACCATGACCATGATAAGTCACTGTTTTTGGTAGAAATTTGCAAGTTGATTCTAAAATTTACATGGAAATGCAAAGGATCTACAGTAACGAAAACAATTTTAAAAAAGAACAAAGTTGGAGTACTACTTGATTTCAAGACTTACTATAAAGCTACAGTAATCAAAACAGTGTGGTCTTAGCTTAAGGGGAGGCATATTGATTAATGAACAGAACAGAGAGTTCGGAAATAGACTCACACTTTCTGTCTCAAATAGTCAACTGATTTTTGACAAAAGCACCAAAGCAATTCAAAGGGGGAAGCAAACAGCATGGAACAACTGCATATACCTATGGAAAACAATGAACTTCAATCTTACCTCATACTACATACAAAAATTAACTCAAAATGTATCACAGACAGAAGTATAGTGCCAAAGGCATCAGTTTTGCTTAAACTGGGATCTCACTGTACAGCCATAAGCCACTGGTCTATAGGATTATTCCTAAAAGATATCTTGTCCTTAAAACAGGACTCCTTTTTTGGCCTTGCTGCATGGCTCTTGTGGGATCTTAGTTCCCTGACCAGGGATTGAACCTAGTCCACTGCAATGAAAAGTGCTGAGTTCTAATCACTGGACAGCCAGGGAATTCCCCCCAAACAAGACTTCTGATCCTTCCTTGCCAGTGTCCATGTCCCCAGTGTCCCAGCTGCACAGGGCCCTCCTTCTTCACCTCAGTCCCACTTCCATGTTTATCCATTCTAACTCCAATTTCATCTACCTCTGGATGTGAAGACACCCTCTTTACCCTGGGCCACTGCAATGGCCTGAAGGGGGCTCCCCACTTCCTCTCCTTGCTCTTTGCCCCGCCAGCCCAGTCTCCACCCTGCAGCCAGAGCAGCATGGGATTCTCCTGATTAAAGCCCTCCAACTGCCTCACACTGTGCTCCAGAAAAAACTTGAGATCCTTGCTACTGCCCTGCTTTGCCCAGCTACTGCCGACCTCCCCCTCACAGCCACAGGAGCTGTCCCCATGCTCTTTTCCCTCTTCAGGGTCTTGGCATACAGAGAGGTCGAGCTGAAAGGCCTGGAAGGCCCCATGTTATGATCTCATCACATCCTGGGCTTTTCTTCCATTGCACTTAGACTCTCCTATCATGTATTAGTGTGATCAATGTGGGAGACAGTCAGCTGAACTCAAGGACTGTCTGCTCCAAGGGCCGGAGCCCTGCCTGCAGGCCTATGACCAGCTCAGTGTCTAGCATGTTGAGGGCGCTTAAGAAATATTACTTGAGTGTATGAGAGAGACCAAAGTCCAGACTCCATTTGCCCATTTCCTGTCCACTACCCAACATGACAAGCTAAGGTTCTGAGAACTCCCAGGTGGTCTGCTTTCAAGGATTCCTCATAACCAACCTGTGGAGGTGAGTGCTGTTATTGTTTGCATTTTACAGGTGAAGAAAAGGAAGTATGGATGAGTCCAGTAAACTTGCCTGGCATCCCCCAGCTACTAACAATGGAGTCGGGTTTTCAATTCAGGTCTTTTTGGCTTCAGCCCAAGACCTCGCCTGCTGCTCTATGCTGCAAGGGACTCACCTTGGGCTTGGAAAGGCCCAAAGAGCTTATGATACACACTCAATAGAATCTCTTATTATTCTTTCAATCAAAAAAATTTTTTTAAGTATCTAGCAGATATGTGGCAGAGGTGGGCAACACACTAGATGCTGGGTATTCACTAGGGACTAAAATTTACAACATCGTGTCATTTGAGTGAGACAGACAATAAAAGGGGTACACAAGAATTGTGAAAGAAAGGAAAAAGAGGCAGTGATCGGGCTTCCCTGGTGGCGCAGTGGTTGAGAGTCCGCCTGCCGATGCAGGGGTCACGGGTTGGTGCCCCGGTCTGGGAAGATCCCACATGCGGCGGAGCGGCTAGGCCCGTGAGCCATGGCCGCTGAGCGTCCAGAGCCTGTGCTCCGCAACGGGAGAGGCCACAACAGTGAGAGGCCCGCGTACCGCAAAAAAAAAAAAAAAAGAGTCAGTGATCAAAAAGGAGGCAAGGCCAGTGGAGGTGATGAGTCAGCTGAGACCTGAAAAATGAGGAAGAGCCGGCCTGAGAGAAGCAGGGATAGGGACAGTCATGGGCTTTGGGACTTGGCCTCGGGGAGCGTCTGTCCAGTTGCGGAGCTAAACGCGACATACACAGACTCGGAGATACTTTGAAAACATAGAGACCAAGCCGCCTCCAGGCTCTGGGTCTTCCCACTCGGAACAAGGCTCTCTCCGTCACTGCTTTTATATGTCTTGACTCAAATGTCTTCGCAGCGAGGCCTTCCTTAGCTGCCCCATTTAAAACTCCCACGACCCTTCCTGTCTCCATATCAACAAAGTGTATGTTACTTAATTCTCTTGCCCCGCGCCTGCCTCTCCCACTAGACCGTGAGCGCCACAGCGCGTGACATTTTTGTTCGGTTCCGTAGCACCTGAGCCTGGGGCAGGTCAATAGATATCTGCTAATCCAATTAATAGCCCTAGGTAGGTTTTGCAGAAAAGGCAGCCACGGTCGGTGCCCGTTCGGCAAAGCCGGACGGGCACCGCCATCCTCCGACTAGGGATGAAAGCGGTTCCTAAATCCGCCCTTGGCCCAGGGGTCGGCTCTGCTCGTCCCCAGTCCAGCCTGTCCGCCACCTGCCTTCACGCACGACCTTGGGGCCTCACTTACGAGTTTCAGGGTCCCTCGGCCACCCCTTCTCCTCAGACCTCGCTGCCACCCCATCCCCCAACCTCCCCCAGCCACCTCCACCTCCACAACCGCCGCAGTGCCACCCGCTCTGCGCATGCCCGGCGGCGTGGAGACGCGCGGCGTGCGGACGAAGACCCCCGCGCGCAGGCGCAGGACCGTCCCGCACAGCGTGGGGAGGTGCGTCGGGCGCGCTAGGTCTCTCTGGCCCCACCCACCTTCCCCAACGCACCCTGGGCGGGCGCGCACGCGCGCTAGGAGCGGAAGGGTGGGCGGGCACGCGCAAGAGGCCGGGCCGGCGACGGAAGCGGGAGAGGCTGTCTGTGGTGGGGGGAGGGGAGGTGACGAGTGCGCGCGCAGCGGGGGCGCGGGCGGCGTGGGGGGGCGGCTGAGGCGGGCGCGCGCGCTAGGCTTACCCTCGCTCGGCGGCAGCGGCGGCGCCTTCTTTGTTTCGTGAGGAGAGACGAGACGCTCATTCTGCCCCCGGCCCCGCGCGGAGGGGTGGGGGCGGCGCCGGGAAGGCGACGGCGCCGTCGACTCCCGGTAAGGAACGCGGGTCTCGGAGTGAGCGCGGCGCGGGACTCGGGAGGACGGTTTGAATGGAGCCAGGGCGCTGAGGGTGGAGGGGGCCGCTGGCGCCCGGATTGGGGCCGGGGTACGGCGGCGCCCGAGGGTCAAGAAGCCTGGCCGGCACCGCGCGCGCGGTGAAGGCCACAGTGCAGCGAGGCCGCGGCGGCTACAGTATCCGCGGGCCGGTTGGGTGGGGGCCCGGGCCAAGTGGAGGCCGCGCGCCCTCCGCGCGCGTTCTCGCCAGGGTCGCAGGACAAAGCTCGCAGCCCCGTCGGCGGGCCAGGGGCCCGGCCCCCATCGGGGCTCCAACAATAGCCAGGCGTCCTGGCTTTTCTGGCTACGTGTAACGGGTCCGACTCGAATGTTGCTTTTTGGCGAGGCTGCGGTCGGAGCTCAGTAGGAAAAAGCCCAGGTGTGTCCAGCGTCGCCTGGACACGAACGTTAGCAGCCCCCTTGGGTTAGCCGACCTAAAATTTTATTATAAAAAATCACGTCATTTTAGATTTTCAAGGAAAGGTAAATAACTCTCCTAAACCCTCACAAGTAGTGACTTAAGAATGTTTGCCCTGAAGCGGGGGTCGGCAGCAAGTGGGGAAGGACTGGGGAAACTGCCGTTGAAAGCATTGTTTTAGTTTTGCATCCTTTTCCCTTCCTCTCAATTGATTTTCCAGATTAAGGCTTTTATTTAAAACGTGGATCTTTCAGGAGAGGGTGTTTTGTGCCGGTCTTGAAGACACTAGTCTTGATTTTTACCCCCGCCCAGTGAATCCTTGGGGAAAGTAGGGAATAAGCGTGAGAGCCACTTCCGAGGAATTTGAAACAAGTTTTCACTTTTAATTGACAGACCGGATTCGAGTTTGATTCCTGGCGTTGCTGGTCACTTAGCTGTGTGACGTGAGGCAAATAGCTTAATCTCTCTGAACGTCTTAGTGTCCTCGTATGTGAAATGGGAATAATGCCACAAGTGGAGTTGGTGAAGGCCTGTAAAATGGTTCTTGACTAGAGGGAGGCACTATTATTGTTGTTCAGTACAATCTCTTCCTTTATTATTCAATATTTGTTGAGTCCCTACTGGGTGTTCGATGGTTGGAGGTTGGATGCCCTGAGGAGCCTCTCCAGTCCTGTAGGGGAACAGGTGGTAAATGTGGGAACAACTCCCCTTGGCCTATCATGTGTGAGGAACACAGTGGATGGATGCACAGGGGAGTGAGTGATGGGAACCGGAGATCAGGGAGGCTGCGTGGAAGAGGGGGCCTTTACTCAGGATCAGGGAGGACGTCCAGGCTGTATTTGACCACCCGGGACCAGTCATCGCTCCCCTTTGCTACACTTGCGCATCACCCTGAACCTTTCTTGTGTAGCAGTTACCCCAGTTTGTAATTATACATCTCTTTTTCTCCAAGGGCCATCAGAGCCCTCAGCTGTGTCTACCTGATCTCCTGCAGTGTACCCCGGGCCCAGCACGTAGTAGGCCCTCAGTGAACCTTTGTGGATGAATGAGGAGGGTATGCGGGAGGATTGAGTGAACATGTGTGTGAACTGCTTGGCACACGACTGAAGGGGGATTGTAGGCAATAAATGTTAGTTGCTGTTGCTGGTCTGTTTTTGTTTTTGTTTTTAAACTTTCCAGGCCATTGTTTTCCAAACATCATTACCCCAACAATGAGGGTGTGTGTGGGGCGGTGGTTAATATGAGGTGGTGGTGTGGAGTGCTAGTTCTGGAATTAGACCTCCTGGATTCACAGCCAGCTCTAAATCCTAGTTTGACCTCAAGCAAGACACTTACCAGTAGGTCCCCCCACTTGTGAAACAGGTATGACAGTGGTACCACCTCAAAGAATTGTTGTGAGGGCTGAAAAGGTAGTATGGGAAGTGACTTAACACACTGCAGAGCCTGGCATGTAATGAGCCCTCAATTTATTGGAGTTAATATTGTTTATATATGTATGTATTTGTAAATTAACTGTTTAAAAAACTGAAAACATAAGTTAGAGTCATTCTGTATCCCAGAAATCCCAGGTTTGATGTGCCGGTTATATATATTTTTATAATTTTCTTTAAAATCAATGCATACGCAATTATGAAAATAATAAACGTTCTTCTGCATGCCACTTAAAATCATTTTGTGTCCAGCACTTCAGGAGATGTTGATCTTGCAGGTTTTTGAGCTGGGGGTGGTGGTGGGATGACCTCATCAGAGCTTCTGTGTAGGGTAGTGCAGTGCAGTGGTCTCCAAACTTCCTGTCAGTGAAAAGCACCCCAACATAAACACGTATTTATTTATATACCTTTGCTACTCCTTGTGGACCCTCAAAACATTGGGAGGTAATCCTAGACCAGCTTCAGGTCCTAGCTGTTTATCAGATGTGGGAGAGTGGGAAGGATTAGTTGTGTTAGGTGAATATCCCATGAGAATATTCTGCAGGTGAAGAAACTGAGGTCCAGGGATATTTCACCAGGAGTTCTCGGGTCGAACATCCAAGTCTGACTCCTGGCTTGGCCACTTTCCCTCTTGGTGCCTCAAGGCAATGGGGGTGACAGTGCCTGGCACCTTGTAAGTCCTCAGACATGACAGCAGATTTTGGCCTGGGCTATCAGAGCTACCATGGCACAGAGGGCGTTCACATTCACCAGAGACAGAGCACAACGTGAATGGCGCCCCCTGCAGTTGTGCAAGAAGTAGCCCAGCCACGCATTCCCCGTTCGTATAGTGAACAAGCGTGCATTGAGTGCCTGCCATGAGCCGGGCACAGCTTGGGGCTGGGGGTTCAGCTGGGAACAGGCAGACAAGGACCTTGTTCTCCTCCGCTCCTACCTGTCTCCTTATTTGCAAAGGGCGACAGTAATAGTACCGAACTTGTAGGATTGCTGCAAGGACTAAACAACAACAAAATGACAGATGACAAACGTTAAGTGCTTAGGACAATGCCTGACACACAAGACTAAACAGTTTGTAGCCGTTGTCATATATTATGATCTCTGCAACATCCTAGCGGGTTGAGATACAGAACAGATTTTTGCCCCATTTTAATAGTTCTGTATGTTTTCAAAGTGGTAGCAAAGGAATCAGCTCCTTCATTTTGTCCTTAATAATTTAAAAATTGTGTGCTTAAAGAAAAATTGTGTGCTTTGAAGTTTCACCATACAGCATTGGAAAGAGGCAAGTGTGTCTGGTGGCATGGGTTTTAAAAAATATCAAGTGTTTGTTTTGCATTTCATATATCTCCTCATAACTTGTAACGTTGATTGGAACACTGAAGAGAGAGGTTTTTTTTGTTTTGTTTTGTTTTGTTTTTTGTTTTTTGCGATATGCGGGCCTCTCACTGTTGTGGCCTCTCCCGTTGCGGAGCACAGGCCCCAGACGCGCAGGCTCAGCGGCCATGGCTCACGGGCCCAGCCGCTCCGCAGCACGTGGGATCTTCCCAAACCGAGGCACAAACCCGTGTCCCCTGCATCGGCAGGTGGACTCTCAACCACTGCGCCACCAGGGAAGCCTGAGAGAGGTTTTTTTAAAGTTAAAATCAAAAGAATACGCAAAACCTACTATAAAAGGGAAGTAACAGCGGCGGGAATATTGGAGGGAGATGTCCGAGGGTGACTATATCAGAACTGAGTTGCTGTTGCTATCACCTTCCAGATGTCATCCATAAGAAATATTAAGCTCATTGATATGGTCGGTGATATCTTGGAGTTTTCAGTTAGCTGCATGCAAATTTTTCAGGATATGGATTTGATGGGCATGAGAAATTTGGCCTCCACTCATCTTCCTGTGTGGGAAAGGACCTTGCGGGAGGCACCGGGTGTAGCTGGGTCTCTTGGGAGATCATATTTCACAGGGCAGAGGGAAGGAAAGGGATGCATCCAGTTCCCTCAGGGAAGGGGCTTTCTTTAGAAAACAGGTAGCTGGCCCCTTCCTAGAAACCCAGACTGGTTTCCAGGGCTTCGTTTTGGGATTCTGTTACTTTGCTCAAGGGCCATGTCTTCATTTTTGTGTGTGGACCCTTGTAACTGGGAACAGTCTGAGTTTCGCTCACTGTGAAGTTTACCACCCGCAGGAGTGTGATAAAGAGAATGGGCCTTCCCAACGACCTATACTGTATAGCACAGAGGACCGTACTCAGTATTTTGTAATAACGTATAAGAGAAAAGAATCTGAAAAAGAATATGTACGCATATTAATGTGCTGTACACGACATTATATATCAACTATACTTCAATAAAATTAAAAAAAAAAAAGATGATGGGCTTTAAAATGGCTCCTTGGGGTGGTTTAAGTTCTCCTTTCACTGGCAGGTTGCGCCCTGCTGGTTCAGGAAGCAGGTGGCCGAGTGGCAGTTGCTGCCTCACCTGTTACAGTGAGAGACTTGAGGGGGCAGGGTTTGATGTGCACCACCCCACCTTGCCCCGAAAGTCCCAGCAAAGTGGCACAGTGGGTGTCTCCTTGTCCTGATGGTGACGCTGAAGCACAGGGGGCTCCTCGATGTGCCCTGGGAGCTGCTTCTGGCCCCAGAGCACACATCAACCACAGCCTGGACTGCTAGTGCGCTGAGCACCCTCGTCAGCCTCCTCGGAACACCCCCTGGAGGCTCCTGCCTTTGGAGTGCTTCTCTTTGCTGCACTTTGTGCTCTTCCAGACTCTCCTCCTCCTCCTCCATCTTCTGATTCTCAGCCTGAATCAGTTACTCAGGCATTAGAGTCCGACAGGCTTGAGGTAGGCAGGACTCTATTCCTACGTGATTTTGGGCAAACAACGTAACCTCTCTGAGCGTAAAACCCCCTGTTTCTCCCATAGTCTCCAGCTGGCACCTCAGTCGCCAGTAGTGAACCAAGGGGATGCAAGTTGGGGCTGAAATCCAGCCTGGCTGGGCTTTGCTAAAGTAAGCCTGGTTCCAGGGCTGGTTGCCCCCAAGGAAGGGGCACCCTTTATACTTCAAATGGCATGTGCTAGCTGAGGCCCTGCTGTTCACCTTGGTCATCCCTGTCTCCTCTCATTCTCTCACATGCATTCCATCTGCCTGTACAGAAAAGTCTTCTAAAACCATCATCAGACCATGTCACTGCCTTACCCAGAACATTCCAGTAGTTTCCCATTGCACCTAGGGTAGACTCCAACTTCCTTACCACTGCCCTCGAGGCCTGTGATCTGCCCTCTTTGCCCATCTCTGACCTCATCTGCTGCCACACCCTTCTCGCCTGCTCTCCTCCTTCAGGGTCCCACCCCAGGGCCTTTGCACTTGCTGGTCCCTCCGCCTGTCCATAGCCACTGGCTCCCATTTCACTTCAGGTCTCTGCTCAGATGTGTCCCCATCACTGCCCACCATGATTGGAAATGCACCTCCCATCAGCTTGACTGTTAACCCTGCTGCTTTATTCATAGCACTTCCACCCACTACGTGACACTGTGTCTTATTTATTTGTGTGCTTGTTTCTGTCACTTAGTTGTCCGTCCCACCAGGCAGGGACTTTGTTCTCTGCTACATGGCCAGTGCCTAGAACCCTGTTTAGCGCAGAGTTTGTTCTCCCTAAGTATTTGGGGGTGGCTGGGGCTCTGTCATGAGTGACACTCGGCAGTTATAGGTGCCACGCCTCCCCACCTATTCTTGGCCACACTTGCACTTTGTGCGTCCCTGTCACGGGGGACTTCTCTCCTGCCCTCTCCACAGGTCACGCATCGTGCTCAGTGTTGAATACAGAGCAAGCCCCACAGCAGACCCAGTGGTGGGTCATGATGTCCATCCAGTGGGGCTTGGTCAGGCTTAACAGAGAAAAGGAAGAGAGTCTACCCAAGTTTCACGGGGGGCAGGGTCAGGACAGAACTGTACAACTTGTCTTGGTTACTTGATGCGTGTTTGTGCTGGGTCACATTGGAGTCTGGGTCATGGTAAAAAGAGTTTGGCAAACACCTGTGTAGATAGGCTAGCGTTTGTGTTCTTGAAGTGTAGACAGTTTATCTCCCTGCTGGATTAGAGCTTGAACTCCCCGAGGGCAGAGGGCTGGCCTAGTTGTCTTCATGTCTCCTGCCATGTTATAGATGGGGAGGTACTCTTCAGTGGTTTTCAGATGAATGAAAAACTTAAAAAGGGCAGGGGGGAGGATTCCAATGAATAAAATGATATATAATTCCCAGTGCTAAAAATAGTACTTGGTAGCAATTTGGCATGTCTACCTCTGAGGTAGAACTGAGAAGACATTGTCATTTATCATCGCGACATGGTTTTTCGGTTCTCAAATGCATTCCCTTTTAAATGTAGGGCAAGGTTTTGCTACTTAATTATATTGCAAGGGAAATGCCACAGAACAGCCAGCTTCCCAGGGTCTCAGGAATAAGCCATTTCCATGAGGTCCTTAAAACCACAGGTGCCCCCCGCCCTGCACGTCCTTGCAGGTTCGAGGACTAGTGCACCCCACACCATCAGGTCAGGTGTGGAGGGTTTTCTTAGTCGTGGAGTGTGGCAGGGGTGGGCATGGGGGAGGTGGAAATCTCATTTTGTAGTTTAAATGTGACGGATGGGGCTGGCTCTGCTGAAGCCATCCCGCATGGCCACCTTGTACCATCTGAGCGCCAGGTCATGACTTGACTGCAGTGTCGCTGCTGCTGAAATGTGTCTTCGAACAAATTTCTCCACGCCCCAAAAAAACAAAATAGCAGCCATCCTGGGACCAAACTTAAATATAAAACTGGTTTTTAGGCAAGATGGAAAAAAAAAAAGCCAACCCATGATCTCAACAAGCAGATTTCAGAGGGTCCCGATCGCCTGTTGGCAGCCTGTCCTGCCACAGTGGCCAGCCACCATGGTCCTTTTTTATTTCTAAGAGAAACGCTAAGAGTGGTACGAAAGAAAAAACCAGACCTCTGATCCTCAAGCAGGTCTGGTTCCGCATTTGAATGTCGGCATAATGATTTTGGTGAAGTTGGAAGTAGGTGGAAAATAACACAGTCCTCAGATCCTTTCATCTTCCTCCTTTATTTCCACAAAGGCACTTCCTGGGGCATCTTTTCTGGGTGTTTATTTCCCAGGTATTTTTTCTGATCCAGGGCTTTTTTTTTTTCTTTTTCCTTAAAAAGTGTTTTTTAAAAATCTGTTTACAAAAGTAATAGTTAAAACAAACACACAAAGAAAAACTCCAGAAATCTGTGATGTGGAAAGTGTAAGTTCCCCAACAGACACCTCCAGAGAGAGTCGCAGGCAGTTTGGTACATGTTTTCTGGCTTCTGTGCTCGGATTAACGTGCAGAAATTGTTCTTCTTAGTAAAGTGGGATTCGGGCCAAGCACCCCTAACTTTGATGATGCCTTGTTCCCCTGCTTCATTTTGGACCATCCTCTGTGTCCACGTGTACCGTGTCCCGCCTTCATTTTTAATGATGCTTTGACTTGTACAGCATGGACTGTGGGCAGTTCTGGTTGTTCGGCAGTTGGGGGGCTTCTCAGAGAAATTGAGGTGAAATGGCTGAGTACCCTTCCAGACCCTTTGGCCCCAGGAAGCTGGGAGTCTGTTTTCATCTCACAGCCTCCTGAACTGTCTTTAGTTTTCAGCTTTTTGGTTCTGGCCCTGGAGTATATTTATTTTCTGTCACATACCTTCGGGCTACCTGCCCAGAATCCAAGGTTCTGTTCCCCGCTCATGTAGCCCCCAGATACACCTGCCCCTCGGGCCACACACATCTCAATGAGGCTCCCAGACACACACATGCTAGTGGCTTTGCCATTTTGGCACCTGCATGCCCTTGTCCTTCGCTTTTCTCGCCTGCTTAGGTTTGGGTTGTCGTCTGGTTTGAGATAGGTTTCTGTGTTGTGCAAAGTTGCCCCACCTCTTCCAGCCCAGACACCAAGTGAGTTGTCAGAGAGGGACTTGTTGCGGGAGTCCAGGCAGCACCAGAAAGCCACCTGAAGCCCCCTGAGGCAGCCTTGAGGGTGACCTAGGGGACCCAAGGGCTTTGCTGAAAATGCCAGATCTTTAGTTTCCTGTATGAGGAGGGCAGGGGTGTTTGGTGATGAGGGAAGAAGGGGTTTGGGGAGAGGGGTGTTCCTTGCCCTCAGATCTTACCTCTCTTCTGAAATTCCTGGCTGAACTTGTCTGGCCCCCCCTGGGTAGGAGCACATTGGTATCCCGTCCCACACCCTCTCTGGCTCTCAGCAGGGCCAGGCCCAGCCCCACACCTCAGGAAGGGCTGGCTTGATGATGGCTAAGAACAGCTCCTTTGTGCAGTGGGAGCTAAAAAGGCAAGGGAGAGTTTGTAGCCCAAATCCTATTCATTGACTGTCAGGCTGGACTGCGGTCACTGTTGACAGCTGGTTCTCATTTGCACCAAGGCTGTGCTGGCGTTCAGGCAGCTGCTGCTCCTCCAGGTCAGCAGAGCTGCCTTGTGCAACCTCTACTTCCCGAGGAGGGAAGTGAGCCTGTTGTCCTGAGTGCCGTGCGTCCGGAGCGCTAATGGCTGATTTCACCAGCAGCGTGGTAGCACTTGCTGCTTGTATGTGCCTGGCGTGTGTTAGGTTGTGTGACACAGCTAGCGACCCCTGAGGGAGGGACTGGTCTCAGCTCCAGTCTGCAGAGAGGAAATAGGCTCAGGGAGTCCAGTGTTGTGCCATTGGCAGGTGGCAGAGTCCACGCTCAGAGTCTGAGGTCTACTATGGCCTTGGGCTTGTGACTGCAGCTCTTCCATTGACCCACTGGGTGGCCTGTGAGCCTCAGGGACCCCTCTGTCTGGTAGTCCTTCCTCGTAGGGTGGTGGGGCAGGCTCAGTGAGGAAATAAATTCCTGTCCTTATTACCAAATGGGACCACTCCTTTCCCTCCCCTCTCTGACTGGATCTTACCTCCCTGCACTTTCTTTGTGACTGATTAGTCCTCAATAATTGTAAACCACTAGGAGGCGGGAACAAGTCACAATCCCCCTGGACTTTAAAATATTCCTTCCCTTTCTCTATCTCCATGATCTTGAGGTAGTAAAGTGTCACAGTACTTCTGACACCAAACGTGGGTTTTCCACACCAGCCAATTCTGCAAGTTCCTGTGGACACCAACAGGGTGTCCCACAGTTCAATTCAATTCTGACACTAACTACCCAGAGTTGGTGCAGACCTCACAGGTTAAGGGCTCAGTCCCACAAGACTGCCCCCCACTTCAGATGCCAGTCGCAAGTAGTGGGTCCCAAGGTTATCCACACTTCTGTCCAACTTGGTTACAAATGTGGATTCCCATGACCCCCTCATAAGGTTTGATAATTTGCTGTAACAACTCACAAAACTCAAGAAGACACCTATGTTTACCAGTTTATAAAGGAATACAGATGAACAGCCAGAAGAAGAGATACATAGGGTGAGGTCTGGAAAGGTCCGGAGCTTCTGTCCCCATGAAGTTGGGGTGCACCACCCCCTTGGCACGTGGATGTGTTCACCAACCCAGAAGCTCTCTGGACGCCATAGTTTAGGGGTTTTATGGTGCTTCATCACGTAACCATGATTGATTAACTCAATCTCCAGCCCCTTTCCCCTCATTTCCGGAGGATGGGGTGGGGTGGGGGTGAAGGTTCTAAGCTTCTAGCCATGGTTTGATCTTTCTGACGACCAGCCCCCATCCTGAAGCCATCCAGGAGCCCACCTAGAGTAGCCTCATTAGAGCAAAAGACACTCCTATCACAGAGGAAATTCTAAGGGATTTTGGAGCTCTGTGTAAGATGCTCTTATCACCCCTATCACTTAGGAAATTACACAGGTTTTAGGAACTCTGTCAGGAACTGAAGGCAGAGACCAAATATATTATTTCTCATTGTCACAGGTAGACAAAGATTTCTTAAACAGGACCCCAAAACCATTGACCATAAAAGAACAGACTTGATACATTGCACATCATTAAAATTAAGAACTTCTCTTCATCTCTGGGAGACAGTAATAGCAACTACATATCCCCAATAAAATGTTAGTGAAAGCTTAGAGCCTGTACAAAAGTGGATCTCTTGGTGGCCAGTGAGCATATGGAAAGGTGCAACACTATTAGTCACAAGGGAAATGCCAGTTAAAACTGGAATACGGTACGATTATACACTCACCAGAACGGTTACAAATTAAAAAGACTGACAACACCAAGAGTTGATTTAGAGGAACTGGAATGCTCACCCAGCTGCTGCAGGGAGGGCAGTGTATGTGATTGTCATGCTGATTTGGAAAACTGACAGTATCTGCCAAGGTAAAGTTATGCCTCCCTCATGACCAGCAGTTCCCCTCCTGGACACACAAGGAAAACGAGTGCCCACATCCACCAAATGACATTGTTCACAACAGCTTTCTGTGTGCTAAAACCTGGGAGCACAACATCTGGGAACAGGAGAATTGACAATAGCATCCAACTGCATGGATGCCCCTCCCAGACCTAGCGATGAGCAGAAGTCAACTATATGACCCTCTTTTCTTTTCTTTCTTTTTCCTTTTTTTTTTTTTTTTTTTTGGCCATGCTGCACGGCATGTGGGATCTTAGCTCTCTGAACAGGGATCAGACTCGCACCCCCTGCAAAGGAAGTGCAGAGTCCTAACCACTGGACCGCCAGGGAAGTCCCTGACCCTCTTTTCAGATTGAGTTCAGTAACAGGCGAAACTAACCTACAGTGAGAAAGTCAGAACAGGAGTTTCACCGGCAAAGGCCCCTTCTGAAATGTTGGAAGTGCTATGTCTGATCTAGGATTCATCAAGCTGTATACCTACGATCAGGGCACTTTAGGTATGCCAGAACTCAAGATGCCCCTCCTCAGTACTACACCAAGCACCTGAGAGCCACTCCCCAGTTCCATTTTTCTGTTCTCTCCACCGCTATGCTGTAGGACTGCCCTCCTGTGTCCACACGTGGCACCAGCACCAGCCCCTGGTGGGGCTTTTGATGGAACCCTACCTGCTTTGCCGCTCAGGATGGTTTTGCATTGTGTCTGCACTTTTTGAATCTCCTTTACTGTCGTTTCCACGTGTGTCTGAGCTTTCAAGTCCAGAAATGAGTTTGCTGATGGTGGCTCCGAGCAGTTACCTGTTTCATTGCAACCTGACCCTTCAGAGGTGGCAGCTTCTGAAGGAAATGCAATTTAAAAAGGGTTTTGTGAAAGCCCATGCTTCTTGAAGGCGAAGGTTGCCATACTCGGGCGTGAAAGTCTTTTTCGCTGCCCTCCTGTGTCTTTGGTGAGCTGCTTTGTGTCGCCGATGACGTTAGTGGTGCTGTGAGAGGAGGCACTTAATTCCTAGAGGGACCTTGGGAAGAGCTGTCTTTCCAGAGGCACATCAGTTCGTCTGTCTTTAGATAGGAGGTGGTGTGGATTTTATTTTGCTGTCAGTTTCAGTTGGCTTGACTTCGAGTGGAGACCTCCAGGTGAGAAAGAAACTATGAGCTGCCAGGTGCCACAGGTTCCTTAAGTAGGTGCAGGACTATTGTCCCTCTTCCCGCCTCAGCCGTGCTCTGTGGACCCGAAGAGAGGGCCTGTGGACACAAAGGGCCCAGAAGGGAGCCCCGAGGAGCCATCGTCCTCAGTCCAGCCACGGCCACATCCATATTCACTCGGCTGCCCACTTGGGAAGTGTGACTGCTGGTGCATCCACCCTGTAGACAAACCCCTGGACCAGAGGTTTCTAACTCTAGAATCAGCATTTTGGCAAACGAGATACAGGGCACAGACGGCTGTCACGTGGCAGGGCAAACAGCATCCTGTTTGTGCGACAGAATGTGTGAATATTCACATGGAGCTGAATCAGGTCAAAAATTTTTTTTAATTGAGGTATAGTTGATTTACAATATTATATTAGTTTCAGGTGTACGATGTGGTTCAAACGTTTTTGTACATTATACTCCATTTAAAGTTATCATAAAATATTGGCTGTATTCCCTATGCTGTACAATATATCCTTGTAGATTATTCATTTTATACGTAGTAGTTTGTACCTCCTCATCCTCTACCGCCATTTTGCCCCTCCCTCTCCTGTCTCCCCACTGGTCACCATTAGTTCTCTATATCTGTGAGTCTCTTTCTGTTTTGTTATATTCATTTGTTTTATTTTTAGATTCCATATATAAGTGACAACAGAGTATTTGTCTTTCTCTGACGTATTTGACTAAGCATTATACCCTTCAGGTCCATCCATGTTGCAAATGGCAATATTTCATTCTTTCATTATGGCTGAGTAATATTCTATTGTATATATGTGTGTGTATATATATACATATATACACACACACCACATCTTTATCCATTCATCTGTGGCTGGATACTTAGGTTGCTTCCATATCTTGGCTACTGTAAATAATACTGCTATGAACATTTGGGTGCATGTGTCTTTTCTGCATATATTCTTGTCTCCTGTGTTGTAGATTAATTGACCATAAATGTGTGGATTTATTTCTGGGCTCTCTATTCTGTTCCATTGATCTGTGTGTCTGTTTCTGTGCCAGTGCCATACTCGTTTGATTACTCTGGCTTTGTAGTATAGTCTGGAGTCAGGGAGCATGATACCTCCAGCCCTGTTCTTCTTTCTCAGGATTGCTTTGGTAATTCAGGGTCTTTTGTGTTTCCCTACAAATTTTAGAATTATTTGTTCTAGTTCGGTAAAAAATGCTGTGGGTATCTTGATAGGGATTGCACTGAATCTGTAGATTGCCTTGGGTAATTTGGTCATTTTAACAACACTGATTCTTCCAATCCATGAACACCGTGTAACTTTCCATCTGTGTTTCTTCAGTTTCTTTCATCAGAGTTTTAGAATTTTCTGAGTACAGGTCTTTTTGAATCAGGTCAGGTTTTGCTTCCAAATGAATTTGTCTCGAATTTATTTTTTTTTTAAGTTTGATTCTTTTCCTTGAGCGTATTGGGTTTTGGATTTATGTGGAAGGGATTGTGAGCACATGTCAGTTCTCCAGCACTCCTGTTAGGTGTATTTAAGGTCCAGCACTGAGGCTTCTTGAGCTTTGGAGGAGATCAGGGATGCCAGGAGGATGGAGGAGTGTTTTCTCATACGGTCAGGCGTGTTCACCAGCAGGCAGGGGTGACAGCTGCTGGTCCTGGCTCTGCCAAGATTTCTGACCCTCTCTGTTCCAGTTATTTAGTCATGAAACTGGACTGAAGAACTTCGGGCTTTTGATCTGTTATCCAGGAAGATATGCCTCCACCTTTCAAATGAAGACTTTTTTTTTTTTTAATCAAGAGAATTCAAATGTTCCTGGGGCTTCCCTGGTGGTGCAGTGGTTGAGAGTCCGCCTGCCGATGCAGGGGACACGGGTTCGTGCCCCAGTCCGGGAAGATCCCACGTGCCGTGGAGCGGCTGGGCCCGTGAGCCATGGCCTCTGAGCTTGCGTGTCTGGAGCCTGTGCTCGGCAACGGGAGAGGCCACAGCAGTGAGAGTCCCGCGTACCGCAAAAAAAAAAAAAAAAAAAAAAGTTCCTGTACTTTTTCAAGATTTATCCTTAGAATCAGGAGAGCCCAGTAGAGCTTAGGGGCAAAAAGATTCATTCCCCAAACCAAAAAGTCCACAGAAACAAAAGTAGATTTGTGGCATGCCAACAAGAGAGGGGCTTTTGATAATTAATAAGGACCTACTTTAGAGCACAGGGAACTCTACTCAGTACTCTGTAATGGCCTATATGGGAAAAAAATCTAAAAAACAGTGGGTATATGTATATGTACAACTGATTCACTTTGCTGTACAGCAGCAAGTAACAGGACATTGTAAATCATCTATACTCCAATTTAAAAAAAAAAAAAGAGGGGCTTTTAAATATCTCAGGATGCATCAGGACCAGGGAACTTGGTGGAACTGCTATAATTTGTGTCTTGAAGACTGTTAAATGATGAAAAGGGTCGTAGGTATGATTCTCTGAAGAGAAATCTGGCCTAGAATGTGCTGAGTAATTCTGTAGAGCGAGTGTCTGTGTATGGAATAGCCTCGAAGGAGAAGTACTCTGGAGTGTGGCCGGGTCCCAGCGGGAGCACCAGTCAGCTGTCCATCCTGAGAGGGCTCCATCGTCACAGCTCTGGGGGTCTCTGGGGAGCTGCAGCCCTGTCTCCCCACACGTACCCCCTCACCCCACCCTGCTGGGAGGGAGGGGTAAGGAGGGCAGGGCTGCTTCTTGCTCTCTGCAGGGCCAGCAAGCACTTCACCTCTGTGTCTGGTAGGACGGTGGGTAATTTTAAGTTTCTGTATTCTTTTTATGTTTTCCAGATTTCAGCACTGAGAATGTATTACTCCTTACAGTCATAGAACTTACAGTCATAACAGATTGAGGGTTCCCTGAAAACTGAACCCTTACTGTAGGGAGCACTTATAAAATTTATCAGCTCACAGACCAGTCGTAGCAATCATAACTTACCAACGTCATTGGATATTTTGTTACCTGAGTTTTGGATCTTGTGGAGGCTCGGGGTCATAGTTCCGGGCCTCAATTTTTAGCTTACAGCACTTGAATATCACTTTTGAAGTATTTGATGTATCAGAGTGCCATTAGTTCTGTAATATTTCTCTTTAAAGGAGCCTACTTTTAAAACTTGAATTCATGTATTTTAAAGGAAACTTGGTCTCACTGCCTTAAGTGGAAACCAGCATTACTTGCTATGAATATGTGTTTTAGTTGAATTTATGAAGGTCCAGTCAGATGCTGTTGCCAGCAAAGGCTTTGAGCCTTAGTCACGTTCTTCTTTTTTCTTAAATAGGAAGATGAGCAAGTGTTGGAGTGATGTGAAGGGTGTGTCAGCACTGCCCTGAGACGTCCTCTCTGTTGTAATCAGAAAGATACTGGGGGAAGTGAGGCAGTATCACCTGGTGTCCCCACCTCCTGAGTCCCACCCCTTCCTCGGGGGACTTTGATCTGATTTTGGGTGCCTGATGTATCACCTCCTCGGAGAGGAATGGAGGAGAAAGGACTGGGGCACTGGGGGTGCCCGTCCAAGGCGCCAGCTCCCTGTCAGATGGGTGCTCTGACATGACTGTGTGTGATCGTCCTTGACCTGCCCTGACCCGCCCAGCCGATGGCTGTGACCCCCACGCTGACTGGGACTTTCTTCCAGCAGGAGACCACTGTCCGCAGCTCCCGTGAAGATGTCCACTCCAGACCCACCCCTGGGCGGAACTCCTCGGCCAGGCCCTTCCCCGGGCCCGGGCCCCTCCCCTGGAGCCATGTTGGGCCCTAGCCCAGGTCCCTCACCCGGCTCTGCCCACAGCATGATGGGGCCCAGCCCAGGGCCTCCCTCAGCAGGACACCCCATCCCGACCCAGGGGCCTGGAGGGTACCCTCAGGACAACATGCACCAGATGCACAAGGTAGGGAGCCCTGGGCCCGCTGCCCCACCAGCTGGGTCTGCACCATCAGAGACGGGAGGGGAGCAGCAGCACACCCTGGCCTCCACTGTGGGCCGGCAGCCACCCCACCCTGTGTCTCTCAGACCCGTCGTTTTAGTAGTGAATTAAGAATGTCCAAATCCTAAAAGATGGCTTACAGCCCATGGTTTCCCCCACTCAGGCTGCTCGGCTCACCCGGGTAACTCACAGAGCACAGCAGCAGGTGCCCTTTGTCCCCACTTGATCCTGTACTCGGGTGCCATTGTCTTCACCACGTACCTGAGTTGATCAGTGATGCTTTTCCCAGTGAGATGAAAAAAAACCTCTTTTAACACAAATGGTTGCCCCCTCTCTTTGCATTCCTGGGCAGTGGTTGAAGGAAATGAGGAAATACCCTCTTATGGATAGTATTTTGCCCATTTTGCAGACGAGGAAGTAAGGTCTCAGAGAGATGGTCACTCAGTGAGTTGGTGGCAGAGCCATCTCACCCCTCCGGCCCTCCCAACCCCTCAGGCATGTGCCACATCGCTGACCTCCCACACAGTGCAGTGACCCCTTCCCCTCCCTGCCCTCCCCATCCCCCATATATTTCTGTGAACTCCGATACAGTGTCTGTCTTGCCACTTCCCTCTTGGGAAGCTGTTGGTGATCTCCCCCCATCCCCCCACCCCCTGCACACACGCTGACTGAGGCCAGCTTCTCCTCTAGCACCGTCTCCTTTTCCCTCTCTGACCATCTTGTTTCTTCCTCCTGGACACTTGACCCATGTTTGTCAGACACCTGCCATGTGTCTGGCCTAGGAGCTGAGGTCCAATGGTGCCCTTCACCTGCCTGCACAGAGCTCCTGCTCTGGGGGAGGCGAGCCCATCAGTCAGCTCCACCAGCCCAGGGAAGAAGGAGCAGAGGGTGGGCCCCACCCAGGGTTCTGCTCAGCATCCCCGAGGGCCCCCTGCTTCTTCTGCTTGTGAAGCTGGCCCGGTGCCCTCTCGTCCTCCTCTCACGGCACACACTGAGCTGTAGCTGACTTTGCTGGGCCAGCTATTAGACCGGAGAGCTGGATGTTTGCATTAACTGGGCCTACAGAGGGCCTGGAAGGGTCTCGGAAAATGTCCCCTTTCCCAGCCATTCCGTAGGGGGAGTACTCAGTGCTGAGCATCAGGAGGGAAAATGTGTGTTTCTGTCCCACCAGGATCTGATCGAGCCTCCGCGGAGGGGCAGAACGATGCTGCAGACAGCCTCCCTCCCAGCTAGCAGGTGGGAGGCCAATCTCGGATCAGTGAGGACATTTGACATACTGTTACCATACTTCATGGGCAGGAGTTACTGCCCGTCTCTCTGATTTACAGTCTCCCAGGCAAGAGGGTCCCCCATCCAAAGACTTGTGGTCACAAGGTCGTCTTGTGACGATAAACAGGGAGCTTGGTATTCCAGCTAAAACTGCTCCTGACCAGGAGCTATGTGTGTCCTTTCCTTGTGAGATTTTGGCTGTCTGAAACTGTGTCCTCACCCTCTCCCTGATGCTCCTAGTCCAGCTGTCCCCTTGCCTCTAGACCACAATCTGCAGGTTCCCTGGGTGGCATTATTTCATGCACCTGCCTTGACACCCAAGTAGATGTTAGGACCATGTCTTGGACCTAAGTCACTTGGTCATGTTGGTGGTTCAGTAAATGCCATGGCGACTTTGGATGGGCATTGTTAGTGATTTTGAAGTCCTCTCATTCAGCGTCTTTCTGTGCAGCCTCTTCCCTTCCCGCCTTGCTGATCCTGCCCTGTTGTCTACTCTCGTAGCCAATGGAGTCCATGCACGAGAAGGGCATGTCGGATGACCCCCGCTACAACCAGATGAAGGGGATGGGGATGCGGTCGGGGGGCCACGCCGGGATGGGGCCCCCGCCAAGTCCCATGGACCAGCACTCCCAAGGTATGGTTTCCTTTCTTTTCTTTCTTCATGTTTGTTGCCCTCTGGAAGTCCCGAGATCATTTTCCTAATTGGATCACCCATGCATGGATTCAGAGGACCTAGGGCAGTTGAGCCTCATGGGAGACCCTGCCACAGAGGGCTGTTTAGCTTGGGCTTGGCTGGTGCCCTGTTCAGGGCGTCTTGTCTTATAGCAGCCCCAGGAGAGCGGATACTGGTGGGACAGAACTGTGTTCAGCGCTGGGTGTTAGACAAGCCCTGGGCAGGATGGGCTCCTCGGGATAGCCGCTCTGGTGCCACCCAACGCAGACTCCTGGGATTTCCCTGACGGTCCAGTGGTTAGGACTTGGTGTTTCCACTGCCGGGGCGCTGGGTTCGATCCCTGGTCGGGGAACTAAGATCCCGCAAGCCACATGGCACAGCCGAAAAAAAAAAGAAGAAGAAATGCAGACTCCTGGGCTCTGCCCTGCTCCAGACCTGCTGAGTCAGAATCTCAGGAGGGGGCCGGGGCTCAGCTTTAACAAGCCCTACAGGTACTTTTCTGAACAGGGAAGTTTGAGAAGCGATGGGGTACATGGCTTCCTGTCACGGGGTGGGAAGCTCAGGGGCTCCGCAGGTAACGGAAGTGAGAGGAGTGGGCTGGCCAAGCCGAGGGGCAGGGGGCAGGCCCAGAGAAAGCCCGGATCTGTGTGACATCTCAGCTTTAATCGTTGGCAGGTTACTGAAAGATGGGCCGAACCAAACCAGCTGTGCAGGCTGCCAACCAAGCTGCGAGCGTGTGCCCTCTGGGTGCCTCTTGTTTGAATCATGAGAACGAAACCTCAGGGTAGAGGCCCGTGTAATCACGAGAACGAAATCTCAGGGTAGGGGCCAGTGTAAGCAGGCAAGGGTTCCCGTCTCTGCCTTAAAAATTACTGGACATGTGCTGCCGAGTGACCGCTCGGATCCACGTTTCCCCGCAGGTTACCCCTCGCCCCTGGTGGCTCCGAGCACGCCTCCAGTCCGGTTCCAGCCAGCGGCCCGGCCTCAGGCCCGCAGATGTCGTCCGGGCCTGGAGGCGCCCCGCTGGATGGTGCTGACCCCCAGGCTTTGGGGCAGCAGAACCGGGGCCCGACCCCCTTTAACCAGAACCAGCTGCACCAGCTCAGAGCTCAGATCATGGCCTACAAGATGCTGGCCCGGGGGCAGCCCCTCCCTGACCACCTGCAGATGGCGGTGCAGGGGAAGCGGCCGATGCCCGGGATGCAGCAGCAGATGCCAACGCTACCTCCACCCTCTGTGTCCGCAACAGGACCTGGCCCCGGGCCCGGGCCCGGCCCCGGTCCTGGACCAGCACCTCCAAATTACAGCAGGCCTCACGTAAGGCCCATGGCCCTCGGGGTAGGGAGGGGTCTCAGAGCAAACTGACAGGAGTGTGGGCATCAGTGTTGGGCAGATCTGGACTCTGCCGCCCATCAGCTTCCTCGACAGCAGGGTTGCTGTCGTGATAAATGTTGTTTTCTCCAGCTGCCCCCTTTCTCCCCTGGTGCCCACAGTGAGGGGCTTGTTGTTGGGTGTGTCCCCTGGAGCCAGGGCTGCCCAGGGAGGCAGGTGCAGGGAGAAACACAGGACGCGTTTTATCCTCTTGTCCGTTTCTCCCTGCGTGCAGGTATGGGAGGGCCCAACATGCCCCCTCCAGGACCTCAGGTGTGCCCCCCGGGATGCCCGGCCAGCCCCCTGGAGGGCCTCCCAAGCCCTGGCCTGAAGGTAAGTTCCCTCTGTTCTGGTGACCACGTCTGTGCCCTGACTCCCATGTCAAGTTTGCATCATGCAGACCCTGAGATGAGCCCGGTCAGAGAGAGGCAGGCAGGATGGCAGGGCAGCTCGGGGTTCTGTCTCCCCTGTGTTCTGTGTAAAATGTAGTTAGTACTTATTTGAAGGTCACATCTGTTAGGTCAAAGCAGTGGATAAAATGGACTCATTCCCCATCCTCACGGGCCTGAGGTTCAGTGATGGGCATTGAAGGGCTAATCGCTTAAATAGGATTCCGTTGGAGCTGGGGTGGATGAAAGGCAGGCAACTGCTGCTCCTGTGAGGCCACAGCATAGCAAGATCACACCCAGACTTGGCACTTGGACCAGTAGGGGGCTTTGGGGAAGGGGCCTGCAGGCTGAGATCTGGAGGAGGAAGAGGAAGCGAGCCCCATGGGCGAGGAGTGGTGTGGCAGTGAGAGGTGGGGGTTACGGGAGCTGCCCAGGCCTTGTCAGCCTTGGGGACGAGTTAGACCCCCATGAGCAGTAAACGCCCAGCAGGCTTGTCATCTTCACCTGGAATGGACTCGAAAACGCAACGCTGTGCCCTGCTTCTTGACTCCCCCCAGGACCCATGGCGAATGCTGCTGCCCCCACAAGCACACCTCAGAAGCTCATTCCGCCTCAGCCAACGGGCCGCCCCTCGCCTGCGCCCCCCCGCCGTCCCTCCTGCTGCCTCCCCCGTGATGCCGCCCCAGACACAGTCGCCAGGGCAGCCGGCCCAGCCCGCCCCCATGGTGCCGCTGCACCAGAAGCCAGAGCCGCATCACCCCCATCCAGAAGCCGCGGGGCCTGGACCCCGTGGAGATCCTGCAGGAGCGGGAGTACAGGTGAGGGTGCTGCCGCCCCCCCCCCCCGCCCCCCCAGGTCACACGTTGTTGTGGTTCACACTTCTAAAGGCCTATGGGGTATGCAGCCCGAGATCACCCTCCTGCCTCTGTCCCCAGCCTCCCAGTTCTCTGGGTCAGTGTGTATCCTTCCAGAGAAATCGAGTATGTATACAGGCAGATGGGTACAAGTGGCTGTGTGGTCCCCAAATGGTACCCTGACATGTGCACTGTTCCTCCCTTAGCAAAATATCTTAGGGATCATCCCCTATTTGTACAAACTAAGCTCTTCTTTTTTCTGGACACATTCTGCCTGGTGGCTCTACTGTGACTTATTTAGCCAGTGTCTTACCCTGAGGGACGTTTAGGTGGTCTCTAATCTTTCGGTAAAACGATGCCGTAGTAACTACACTTGCATATTTCTCATGTGTGCCTTTATGTCAGAATAAATTTGTGAACACGGCATAGTTCAGGTGCAGGGGATTTACGTGCACGTGGAAATTTCATCAGTTCTGCAAAACTGCCCTCCATGGAGATGGTATGTGTTGCAGTGAAAGTGCTGTTTCACCTCTCCAACACAAGTGTATTATCCAACTTTTGGCTCATCTGCACTCAAAAAGCCACCTGGCAAGCTTTGCGGTGGATGTTCCTCAAACATAAGTAGTTGTTGGTCGCTTTGCCAAGGCCTCCTGAGCGCCGGGCGCTGTGTGAAATGCCTGGTGCGCAGTAGGTCTGTATCACCCTGTCCCAGACTGCTGGGGGCGCCTGAGATTCACTCCCTGAGCACCTCATGCTCCCCTGTTTCTCCACTGCATTTATAACCTGTTCAGGGCTGACCTCCCTTGGTAAATGTCAGCTCCATTAGGGGAGGGGACTGTGCCTTGTTCACCGTAAATCCCCAGCTGCATCAGTAAATCTGTGCCAGTGACTGTCTCCGGAGTGCATCTCCAGCTGTGACGTGCCCTGGAGCTCCAGCCCCTGTACCCAGGCGCCTCCCCGCCTGCTCCATCTGGACGGCTTAAAGATGGCCTGTCCAGATGGCCTTATGCCCCCCAGTTTTCCCTTCTCTCTCTGTTCTCATGCAGCAGCTGAATGGACCATGGACCCTTCGGCTCCTTGACCCTCGCTTGTACTCCCTCATCCTCGGTGTCTGGTGAACTCTCTCAGCTCCCTTCCCCCCAACGCTGTTCACCCTGCCATCTGGTCTACACCTCCTCCCTGGCCTCCCTGCTCCCATCCTTCCCTGTGCAGTGTTTCCCACACAGCAGTTTGAATTCTCTTTTTACAATTAATTTATATTAGATCTTTTCCTGGGTTAAAACTGGCTTCCCATTATCCACTGAGTAACCCTTTTCTCTTTAGCCCCTGTCCAGTGCTCTGTCCTCATCTACCTGACTGTCCCGGTTCCTCTTTCTGTTGAACAGGTTAGACTTGTTCCTGCCCCAGGGACTTTGCACATGCTCTGCATGACTCTTCGTGGTTATTTAAGCTTTATTGCCAAAGGTCCCCACCCTTATAGAGGCCCTGCCCCCCCCCCCGACTCCTCCCCTCCAGGACCCTCCTCAAAGTCCTTCTCCAGAATTACCATAGATACTTAATTTTTTAACTCCTTTATGGCCTGTCATCCTGATAATGCTGTGAGCTCCATGAGAGCAACAAACAGCCTTGTTAGTCTTGTTTAGTGCTGAATCCCTTCACCTGGAATGGTCCCTGGCACACAGTAGGTGCTCAATAAGTGTGTGAAAGACTGAGTAAGGAGATTATCCCATTTGAACTTCAGACCAAGCCTGTAGGGTTGCTCTGAGGGTCTCCCCACTTCATAGCTGAGGACGCTGAGGCTCGTGGGCTAAGTAGATTCCCAGGGCTGGGATGGAGACCCTGGCCCGCCTGACTCCAAAGGCTGGCTCCCACTGCTGAAATGCCAGAAACCAGCTGCGCCCTGTCAGGTTTCCGGTTTGCTGTGGCTCCCGAGACTTCTGTGGCTGCCCTCCTGTATGTAGTCTGTGTTGTGTGGCATCCTTTTCTCGGCCATCTCTTGTCTTATGGTTCATATCGGCTTCCCTTGAGGGATGGATACTTCTGAGGCTCCAGCTTCAAAGAAAGGGAACAGATGGGTTCCTTGTAAACAGGTGATACCTCTCATCACCTGTCTTTTTTTTGTCTTTGCGCCCTAGGCTGCAGGCTCGCATCGCACACCGAATTCAGGAACTTGAAAACCTTCCCGGGTCCCTGGCCGGGGATTTACGAACCAAAGCAACCATCGAGCTCAAGGCTCTGAGGCTGCTGAACTTCCAGAGGCAGGTGGGCGCAGGCGCAGGCCTTTTGCTTTCGGAGGAGACTCTTTCTGCCAGCCTTGATGCTTAGATTAAAGAGCCGCTCACTGGGCAGTTATTAAATGTACCCTGACCATTAAAGCCGCTGTGCCAGGACTTCCTTAGTGTTCCAGTGGTTAAGACTTCACCTTACCAATGCAGGGAGTGCAGGTTCGATCTCTGATCAGGGAGCTAAGATCCCACATGCCTCTCGGCCAAAAAACGGAAACATAAAAAAACAGAAGCAGTATTGTAACAAATTCAATAAAGACTTTGAAAATGGTCCACATCAAAAAAATCTTAAAAAACAAAAGTCGCAGTGCCCAAGCACACTTGTTGGCTCACTGTCCCCCTTCCTTTCCATGTCCTGCCCAGTGGAGGGACATTGGGATGAATAAGTGTGGGCCTTCCCTAAGGTGGCAGTGGCTAGCTTGAAGCAGTGTACTTAGATGTGTCTATTTCTTTCTTTTTTTTTTTTTTTAATTTTATTTTATTTGGCCATGCTGTGCAGCATGTGGGGTCTTAGTTCCCCGACCAGGGATCAAACCCGTGTCCCCTGCATAGGGAGCGCAGAGTCTTGGCCACCGGACCACCAGGGAAGTCCCTAGATGGGTCTAATTTCTAAGGGTCCTTTACTTTTGAACGACCAATAAGGAAGTTGTTTGTGGTTGAGGGAGGGCCAAAGCTGGAGACCTGAAGGCCTGAGCATAGGGCTGTCTGCTGGATGTCCAGAAGCAGCTCTCTCCTACCCTGTGCGTGCCCCACCCCGCGGGCACCCACCACGGGTTACTCCCCATGCACGCATTTGTGCTCACGGGTCCTCCTTGCTGCCTGGCTTGCGATATGGGGGGTGCGCGGTGTTGCGTGGATGTTACCAAGTTGTGCCCGTCGCCAGTTTCTCCTCTTCCTTCCCAAAGCTGCGGCAGGAGGTGGTGGTGTGCATGAGGAGGGACACGGCCCTCGAGACGGCCCTCAACGCCAAGGCCTACAAGCGCAGTAAGCGGCAGTCCCTGCGCGAGGCCCGCATCACTGAGAAGCTGGAGAAGCAACAGAAGATAGAGCAGGAGCGCAAGCGCCGGCAAGAAGCACCAGGTGTGTCCCCGCGGCCGCAGGCTTGACCGTGTGCCTGAGTCGTCAGCTCCGCACTGTCGAGTCTTGGTTTTTCCCTCTCAACACGATGTCCGAGTCTCTTTTCTGTTCATTATAAGAGTATCCTAGGCACTAAGAATACTTCAGTGGACAAAAACCAAACAGTACGGAAAGGTGGGGTCATAATCAAACGCACATACAACACGTTGGGAGTTAATAGGGTGTAAGGAGACATGAAGCGGGGATAGGGAGTGATGGAGGAGCCCTTTATATAGGACGGTCAGTCAGGGACGGTCCTCCCTGAGGATGTGTGGTCTGAGCAGAGCCCCAAGGGAGGAGCTGCACCGACGTGTGGACAAGGCTCTTTGCAGGACAGAGGGGAGTGTGCCCCAGTGTTCTGTGAAAAATAATGACCCAGTATAGTCAGAGTGGGGTGAGCGAGGGGGAGGGTGGGAGGAGGTGAGAATGGGGAGGTGATGGGCAGAGCGTGCAGGGCCCTGTGGGCCGGGAGGATGACTTGGGCTTATGCTGTGAGTGAGGTGGGAGCCACGGAGGGTCCTAATCCATGGAGGGTCCTCAGTCAGTGATCTGACTGAGGTTGTTACAAGATCCGTCAAGGAGACCAAAATCTCTACTCAAGTAGGATTTGGGGTGATTCTGTTTGTTCATTCATTTATGTTTTCTAAAGTTTGCCTCCAAACAGTGTCTGTTACTGGCATAGTTTAAAATAACAGAGAAGTCAATATTCAGTGTTAACTGCTATTAATATCTCGGTATATTATTCTGACCTTTTTTGTCTATATACATATAGTAATCAAAAGTTAAACAGCTGCCTTTAAAAAATATATATATGTACATTGAGCTGTTTAAAGTATTATTGAAGCATGATTTTAACGTATGTGTTGTAGTCCATCTCAGTGTGCCCAGCATCCCGTGATTTATGAAACTGTTTCCCTGTTTGAGGACATGCAGCGTACTCTCAGCTTTCCAGTGTTAAAAGTAAACACTGGGATAGGCATTCTTGTCCTTGAGTTTTTGGGCCAATCTCTGCTATCTTACTTAAAATAAATCGCTAGCAGTGAATGATTTGGTGGGAGGGCGGGTGCATTTTGCAGTGGGTGGCAGACACTGCCAGGTTTTTCAGCCACGGCATTTGCCCCATCTGCTGTGCATGGTGGGGGGGGGTTTCCTTTTCACCACACAGTCCACGCAGAGAATGTTGGGCCTCGTAGGCAGACAGTGTCTCGGTATCGTTTTGGTTGCATCCCCTTGGTTTTCACCAAGCCCCCTTTAAAGTTTCGTCTCACTTGGGGTGACACCATGGCAACTCCTGTCCCATAGTCAGTCTGCTCTTCTGTGTGCCTCCTGCAGGAATACCTCAACAGCATTCTTCAGCACGCCAAGGATTTCAAAGAATATCACAGGTCGGTCACAGGCAAAATCCAGAAACTCACCAAGGCGGTGGCCACATACCACGCCAACACTGAGCGGGAACAGAAGAAGGAGAATGAAAGAATCGAGAAGGAGAGAATGCGGAGGCTCATGGTACAGTTGGCCATCATGACCCGGGTCCCTTCACGCGGGTGCTGGGTGTTGCAGGCATGCGGGCGGATCAGCCGCCCAGGGTTATGCCGGGGCATTTTGGTGCTCAGAGTTGGAGGCAGGACAGAGAAAGAAAGGGCTTGGGTTTGGGAGTCCGAAAGACCTGACTCCAGACCTTTGCCCGCTCACTGACCATCGGTGACCGCGTGACTTCAGCTGGTTAACTGGCTGGTCTGTGTCCTCTGGAAGGTGGAGGTGGCACCCCTCCCGGTGGAGGAGCCGCCGATGGTGTGAGCCTGACCTCCCACCCCACCCTTCCCGTCTGACAATGTATTATTCGAGGAGGGTTTCTCTGACCGGGCGATATTGACAGGCACTGCTGAGTGGACAGGGCCACGTTAGTACGAAGGAGAGTCCCCGCCCTGGTGGGGCTCATGCTGGCCCTAGAGAGACGGATGCCCAAGCGAGACAGACAAGATAGTTTTTGGGTGGTGAAAAGCGCACTGAGGAGAACAAAGCAGGGCCAGGGAGTGGGATTGACTGGGTGTTATGGGCAGGGTGGGTGTGACCCACGAATGTGGAGATCCAGGGGAAGCACCTCCCAGCAAAGAGGAGCTGAGGGCAAAGGCCCGAGGTGGGAAGAAGCCGTGTGTGAGGCTCAGCCAGTGGCCCCTGGAACAGCGTGGCGTGGGGGCAGAGTGAGGTTGGAGTCCCGGAGGCAGCCACGCGGGGCCTTGCAGGCCACGGGGAGGGCTTTGGATTTAATTCTGACCATGATGGGGAGCCGAGGGAGGCTGTAAGCTGGGATGGCGGTGTGTGTGTGTGGGGTGGGTGACATGATCCGATGTGTTCTCAGAAAGCCGGGGTAGACGGTCTGTGGGAGAGCGGTGGCTCGGACAAGGTGGAGAGAAGGGTTGGGATTTGGGTGTGTTTGTGAACATAGGGGACAGAGCTTTTAGATGGCCCTTGGCAGGACCATGTCTGTCCAGCAGGTCCCCAAGGAGCCTGGCCCGGGGTGGGGACTGGGGAAGTTCTGAAGGGGAGTCAGTAGTTATGTGAAAGGTGTGAATATAGCGCAGCCCCGGGTGTGAGCTCAGTGCTCCCTAAATGTGGGTCCGGCTGCTGGTTAACTGCAGCCCCGCGGGCTTCTTGAGTCTGGTTTGCCCGCCCTGGGTGCTGGTGGACGAGCGTGTCACGGGCACGCGCCATAACCACACGCTTCTGCAGGCCGAGGACGAGGAGGGGTACCGCAAGCTCATCGACCAGAAGAAGGACAAGCGCCTGGCCTACCTCCTGCAGCAGACAGACGAGTACGTGGCTAACCTCACAGAGCTGGTGCGGCAGCACAAGGCCGCCCAGGTCGCCAAGGAGAAGAAGAAGAAGAAGAAAAAGAAGGTGCGCCCCTCGGTGGGACTGGAGTGGCTGTGTGACTCGGCCTCCCCGGTCGGGGGGGTGACTGTCTCTCTCTTTCCTTCCAGAAGGCAGAAAACGCTGAAGGACAGACACCTGCAATCGGACCTGATGGCGAGGTGAGGAACCAGGGGTCTCTTCTGTGGAAATGCCAGCCCAGCCCCAGAGGTTAGGTCTATTTCATCCTTAAAAAATTTTTTTTTTCCTTTGAAATTATAAAAGTATATGACAATGGTAAAAATCCACATAGGTCCCCTGCCGCACTCCACCCTTCCTCGCTCCCACTGCCCAGAGAGAATATTGTTTACTACTGGGTGCGTTTCCTTCCAGAGCTTTTTCTATGCACGTGCTGTTATTTATTTCTCAGTTTTCCCTTTAAAGTTTCAGGCTCACAGGAGAGGTGTAAGAACAGTGCAGAGAGTTCCTGCATACTCTTCACCCAGATTCCCACTTTTCACGTGTCATTATTTTTTCCTAAACCATTCGAGGGTCAGATGCACACATGAGGGCTTTTTACTCCTCTGTGTGTTTCAATGTGTACATCCTAAAAGCAAGGCTGTTCTTTTCCACAACTGTACAATGATCAAAACCAGGAAATGAACATTGACGCAATACTGTGATCTAATTCACAGCCTTTGTTAAGGTTTCACAATTGACCCTCCAGTGTCCTTCACAGCAACAGAAAACCCTGGAGTGACGCCGGGTCCTTCTCCGTGCGTCATATCAGGAGTGTGTGGCGTAGATTTCTTCCCCCACTGGTGATATTGACCTTTTGGTGGCTGCCAAGGTGTCTCCAGCTGTAAAGATTAAGTACCTTGTCAGAGATACTCAGACTATGTAAAGATAACGTGATTCCTCAAACTTTCATCGGCTGTTTCATCATCTGTTGTCTTTGCCTGTATCAGTTTTTGCCATAATGGTTACAAAATGGTGATGTTTTCTCCCTCGTCTTTTCTTCTGCATTTATTAGTTGACTTTCTGCAGGAAGGAAAAGCCTTCCCTTCTTTTTTATTTGGCTTGTTCATAGTTTGGCAACCCTTGGTACTGACTCATGGATTCTTTTTTTTTTTTTTTTTTTTTTTTTATAAATTTATTTATTTATTTTTGACTGCTTTGGGTCTTCATTGCTGTGCGCAGGCTTTCCTTTAGTTGCGGCAAGTGGGAGCCACTCTTCTTTGCGGTGTGTGGGCTTCAGTAGTTGTGGCACATGGGCCCAGCAGTTATGGCTCTCTGACTCTAGAGCGCAGGCTCAGCAGTGCTGGTGCACAGACTTAGTTGCTCCGAAGCATGTGGGATCTTCCCAGACCAGGGCTCGAACCTGCAACCCCTGCCTTAGGCAGGTGGATTCCCAACCACTGCGCCACCAGGGAAGCCCATGGATTCTTATTTAGTTTAATGGATTTACTTAGTTTAATCCTGCACTATTATTATGTATTTTGATGCTCAAATTGTTCCATTTTGGACCAGTAGGAACCCCTTCACATTGGCTCCTGCCTGCTTTTGATGTGTCCCCATCGTTCTTTGAGGAGTTTCTGACTTCCTTGCACACGAAAATGGCCCAGGCTCATCTTCTGCTTTCTCTGTCTGAGTCCTGGACTCGGTCATTTCTCCAAGGAGCCCTGATTCCTTTAATCAGAGAATATTTGGAAACCATTATCTAGATGTGTTCGTTGCTACTGAGTTGTCATTGCTTCTGGGCCCTCTTAGTGGACAGATCTAGGAAACAGATGTGTGTATGCACACATATCCACCTTGCTAGTTATATATATTAACTAGTTATTGTAGTATTAAAAATACTGAGGTCACACTGATACTTCCAATTCTAATCCAGTACCACGGGGTTCTTTCTCTCCTTCTCCCTGTCCACGTTTTAATAGCCCAAAACCTGACCCCCATCTGCCACGAGATAGGCCCTCATTTCCTCAGTCCTAGACTGTGCAGGAAGTGCATTCAGAATGGCTAACATGTACCCCTCTGCAAAAGAAACCTCCTAGCTAGGGGCTTCCCTGGTGGCACAGTGGTTAAGAATCCGCCTGCCAGTGCAGGGGACACGGGTTCGAGCCCTGGTCTGGGAAGATCCTACATGCTGCAGAGCAACTAAGCCTGTACACCACAACTACTGAGCCTGCGCTCTAGAGCCCTTGAGCCACAACTGCTGAGGCTACATGCCACAACTGCTGAAGCTCGTGCACCTAGAGCCCATGCTCCACAACAAGAGAAGCCACTACAGTGAGAAGCCCGCGCACCGCAACGAAGAGTAGCCCCTGCTCCCCGCAGCTAGAGAAGGCATGCATGCGGCAACGAAGACCCAATGCAGCCAAAAATAAATAAATAAAATAAATAAATTTATAAAAAAATAAAAAGGAAGAAACCTCCTAGCTAGAGGTCAGTGTTTGTCTGAAGTTGAAAGTACATGCTCCAGATACTGCATTCAGAAGATTAGTTCTCCCCTTGTGCCCCCGTTAGTGAGGCTCCCCCCAACGCTTGTTGGTTTTATTTATTTACTCCTCATTTCTTTATTTAGGATGTGAAATACTAGCCTGGTTCCAAAAGTCAGAACCGTGCAGTGAGGCCTACTCAGAGAGGGGTTGCTGTCCCCACACACGGAGTCTTTGAGTCTTTTTCACGGCACCCTTGTCCGCCTCTTCTCGGTTAACACACTAGTGTGAAAGAAGGCTGCATAGTGAGGTGTGAATGCAAGGTGTGGCCTTTACCACCTCCTCCAACCCCTCCTCAGTCCCCCTTCCCAGAGAGAAACCTGAGTAACCTTCGGTGTGTTTGCTCTGAGACCTTTTCCATACCTGTGTCTCCAGGTGGTTTTCTTTTCCCTGCCTGGTATTGTATCTGAGTCTTTCCAAGTTAGCTCATGTACAGTTACCTGACTCTTTCTAATGCCACCATATTAGAGAGGTGGCTAGTGCTTGCTTCTCTGACTTATAAATGTAATACTTCTAGGAAAAAAATGATAATGATAAACATGAAACGTAAATGTAATGATAAGTAGAAGCCCCCATGGTGCCTGTTCTCTCACAAGCATGCATGTTGATCCCTGGTTGATGTCTCTCTCTGTATCTTTCCAGAAACCTTTGTGCTTATATTCTCTTTGTTTTGTTTTGGGACCATTTGGGTCAGTCTACACATAGCAAGACTTTTCCTGCTTAGCAGGTATCTTGGACCACTTTCCATATCAAGCAATTAGTTCTTTCATTTTATTGTATTGATGTACTAGGATCTCTTTCATCGTTCAGATTGATAGCTATCTAAGTTGCTTCCCATCTGTAGCTGTTAGATCCTGCACTGAACAGCTCTGATGGACCACCATATGTCCCTTCCCCTATGGGTGGCTATTTCCATTGTTTCCTTTCTTTCTATCCCACACATTGTTGTAATGAGCCCCCTTGCTCTCTTAGCTGGGCTGCCATAACAAAACACCATAGTCTGTGTGGCTTTTTTTTTTTTTTTTAACCACATGGCACATGGGATCTTAATTCCCCGACCGAGGATTGAACCCGCACCCCCTGCAGTGGAAGCACAGAGTCTTAACCACTGGACCTCCAGGGAAGTCCCTTTTGTTGTTTTTTGTTCTTGTTTTTGTTTTTTTTTTTTTGGTAGCCTGCATGGCTTAAACGGCAGAAATATACGTTCTTATAGTTCTGGAGGCTGGAAATTGGAGATCAAGGAGCAGCAAGGTTGGTTCCTGATGAGTACTCTCTTCCCGGCTTGTAGACTGCTGCCTTCTGGCTGTGTCACATGGGGGGAGAGAGAGCAAGCTCTGGTGTTTCTTCTTATAGGGGCACTAATGCCATCCTGAGGGCCCCACCCATATGACCTAATTTAACCCTAATTACCCACCAAGGGCCCCATCTCCAAATACAGTGACATTGGAGAGCTGGGGCTTGGGCATATGAATTTTGGAGGGGACACAGTCCAGTCCGTGGCAGATGGCACGCTTTTTCCTGTTGGCCTGATTCCCAGAAATGAATGACTATAGTGATTAACTCAAATAATATTCTTATTTCACATGATTTTATTTGAAACGTTAAGTTGAATTTTTTAAGAGAAATGTGGTCTGGCATTTTACTACAGTGCTAAGCCTTCACACGGCCATTTGTGGCTTTCAAGGGGGAAGTCACATCACAGGAAAGCGTGACTCGGGGAATTCTGTTGGGGAATCACTGCAGCTGCTCATCCTGTTTAGTAACGGGAACCATCACTTGATGATGGCTGCTGATTATCCTTGTTCTCACCCAGTGGTTCGCAGCCTTGGCTGAACATCAGAATCAGCTGGGGAGCTTTTGAAAACCAGAGAGGCCCAAGCCTCACCCCAGAGCAGTTCTGTCAGGATTCTGGGTGTGGGGACATCCCGGCATCAGCACCATAACCGCTCTCAGGAAGGACTCAGGGCTGAAAGTCACTGATTGAGGCAGCCTGCAGAGCTCATTCGTGGGGCGTGGGGTTTCAATTCCGCTTCATGGTGGGCCACTTTAAGGTTGAGATTTTAACCTGCATGGAGACTAATCTCTGCTGTGGGTCAGTGTTGATGGAGGGAGGCGTGGGAGGTATAAGTTCCTGGTAGATGCAAACAAAGGTTTCCATCCTCATCCTCGTCCTGAAGGTTTTCACCAGGAAATGTGAAGGAGCTGATGAAGGGGAAAACTTCATCCCAAGTTGATATCTCAGGAAATTGAGGAATTCCGTATTTGTTGCTACAAGGAAGTTTTATTTTTCAAATATTTAGTTAGCTGTTTAACAGAAAAGAATGAGGACCCTTGTTGAAGTCTACAAATACAATATAAATTGAATAACTCAAGGACCAGAAAAATGGGAATAGCGTAGTCACTTGGGTAAAAAAGGAAGGAGTACGTAAGTCCGTGTTCCTTATGTGTGGAATTGATCTGGGAGAACACACGAGAAAATGATGCTGGTGGGCGCCTGTGAAGAGAAACTGTTGGGCAGGGGGATAGGGAGGGAGAGTACACACTCTATACTCTTGAATTTGAACTATATGTTACCTATTTGAAAATTAAAACGTGGATATCAGTTCCTTCCAAGAAACAACTGTCGTCAATGGGTTATATATATATATTTTTACTGAATGGTTAATATGCAGTTAACCCATTCCACAACCACTGGTCACATTGGTGTGCTGTTTTCTGGACGTGGAGTTGGGAGGGCACTTCTCCAGTTGGCCATGGTTAGCGGGGCACCAAAGGTATAGACTCTACGGAACCTCAAGTCACACGTGTGACTTTTTCAGCCTCTGGATGAGACCAGCCAAATGAGCGACCTTCCGGTGAAAGTGATCCACGTGGAGAGCGGGAAGATCCTCACGGGCACAGACGCACCCAAAGCAGGGCAGCTGGAGGCCTGGCTGGAAATGAACCCGGGGTGAGTGAGGCTTCATGTTCCAGAGGCAGCCAGGATCCTGAGTCAACGGTCGGCCTCATTCCAGGGGAGCTGGCAGCTGGGGGTGATCCTGCTTACTTTTGGAAACAGGCCAATTTGCTAAGGAAAGTGAATCATGCTGGTTCTGGGGAGATTTATATTAAAATGCTGATTTTTTTTTTTTTTTTTTTTTTAGGTATGAAGTAGCTCCAAGATCTGATAGTGAAGAGAGTGGCTCAGAAGAAGAGGAGGAGGTAAGAGTTCATTTCCTGGCTGTCGAGGCCCACAGTGCTGTGTGGTGTGACCTCTACCCACAGCAGGCACAGTGATCCTCTCCCGCTCCAGCCAGGCATCAAAGGGGGCAGGAGATAGGCACACGGGCAGGGCGTGAGGCTGAAAGTTGGTGCTTTAGAGCTGCGCTGTCCAGTACCGTAGCCTCTAGCCACACATGACTGTTTTCACTTTCACTTAATTAAGTAAAGTGTAAATGTCCTCACTCATATGTCCTCAGTCGTACGGGCCACATTTCAGGCGCCCAAACAGCTCTCCCCTCCAGAAAATATTGGTATGAAGTAGTGAGCATGAAATCATATACATGTTGGCCCCTTGTAATCTGTTCTTTGGCACTGTTACAGATGGTCGCATTTATTGTGTATGTTCTCTAAATCATTTAATTATTCCACGTTATGGTGATTTTTGGATGTTTGCTGGTTGACAAAGCTCTGATGAGAGCCTTGTTCCTCTGTCTGTCCTGGGTGGCCTCCTCGGGAAGGGTGACTCAGAGGGAGCCTGGGGATGCAGTGTCCGAAAGCAGGGCTCGTTTTCCACAGTTAGCATCCAGAAGGGTGCTGTCCTGCACTCCCCCTTCAGCTGGGGTAAGAGTGTCTTACAAGGCTTTAAAAAAGCTTTGGCCACCTCCATAAGATTTTAAAAAGGGAATTTTAATGGGCAGATATTTGCTTATTAAGGTTGAACATGTTTTTAGGTGTTACTATTTAGATTTCTTCTGTGAATGGTTTGCTTCATTTGCCCATTTCTAATCAGTTGTGTTTTTTTACTGGATTTTTAAGTGTTCTTTATGTATTTACCCCAGCCTGAAATCAGCTTGGTGTTCACCTATATCTCTCTTTTGGTTTGTCCTCTTACCTCTTCAGGTCATCTGGAATTTATTTTGTGTAGGGCTTGAGATGGCGCCCTTTTTTCCCCTTCCCAGTAGTAGCGTTAAGCCAGTTGGTGTACTGTTAGTCCATCCCTTCCCCATTGATCTGTGATATTTGAAAAAACTAATATTAAAGACACACTGGTGTCTTTTTAGGGTCACATGTTCAGTTTCTTTTTCTTTTTTATAATTTATTTTTCTGGTTTTTATTTTATTTAATATTATTTTAAATTGAGGTATAGTTGATGTACTGTTCAGGTTCTTTTAAAGTTCTAATAATTCTAAGACCAGTAACATTTTGTTGTAATTTTTTAAACAGCTTTATGGAGATATAATTTACATATGTAAAATGCACCCACAGTAAGAGTACAATTCAGTGATTTTTTTAGTGAATTTATAGAGTTGTGCAGTCATTACTCTACACCAGCTTTAGAACGTTTCTGTCACCCCAAATGACATCTCACCCACTTACAGTTTGTTCTCGCCACCTCCTCCAGCCCCAGGAAACCACTGGTCTGCTCTGTCTCTATAGATTTGCCATTTCCGGAATTTCACATAAATGGAATTATACAACGTGTAGTATCTTGTGTCTGGCTTATTTTACGTGGCGTGTTTTTGATTTTCATCCATGTTGTCTGTACATCAAAAGTTTGTTTTACATCACTAATTATTAGAGAAATGCAGATCAAAGCTACAATGAGGTACCACCTCACACCGGTCAGAATGGCCATCACTAAAAAGTCTACAAATAACAAATGCTGGAGAAGGTGTGGAGAGAAGGGAACCCTCCTATGTTGCTGGTGGGAATATAAACTGGTGCAGCCACTGTGGCGAATAGTATGGAGTTTCCTCAAAAAACTAAAAATAGAGTTGCCATATGATCCAGCAATCCCACCCCTGGGCATTTATCTGGACAACACTATAATTCAAAAAGATACATGCATCCCTCTGTTCATAGCAGCACTATTTAGCAGCAAGGTCCTACACTTAGGAAACTATATTTAATATCCTGTAATAACCATAATGGAAAAGCAAAAAAAAGAAAATATCCTATGCTTTGAAGGTGTAGATTTAACCCTTATATGCATATTTCCAACCTATCAAACTCAACTTATCAAAATTTTTGATTAGATATGTACATTTTACTCTAAGTAATTTCTATCTCAATTAAAAAATATTTTTAAAATAAATGGAGAAACCATTAATAAAAGTTAAGGTCTTAAAAAAAAGTTTGTTTTATTCCTGAGTCATGTTCCATTGTATAGATATACCACATTTTGTTTATCCATACACCAATTGGTGGGCATTTGTGTTTTTTCCCATTTTCTGCTATTATGAATAACATTGCTGTGAACATTCACATGCATGTCCTTGTGTGGACATACGTTTTCATTTCTCTTTGGGTAGATACTTAGGAGTGGCATTGCTGGGTCATATGATAAGTTTAATGTTTAACTTTTTAAGGAATTGACAAACTATTGCCTGAAGTAGTTGTACCTTTTCACAGGTTCCAGTTTCTCCATATCCTTGTCAACACTTGGCGTTATCTGTTCTTTACATTATATAGCCATCCTTGTGGGTGTGTAGTGGTATCTTGTGGCTTTACTTTGCATTTTCCTAGTAAATAATGATGTTGAGCATCTTTTCAAATGTTTATGCACCATTCAGATATCTTCTTTGGTGAAAATCTGTTGAAATCTTTTGCCCATTTTTAATTCAGTTGTTTGTTATCTCATCAGTGAGTCGTAAGAATTCTTTATATATTCTTGATACGTGTCCCTGATCAGATATGTAGCTTGCAGACATCTTCTCCCAGTCTGTTTGCTTTTCTTTTCCCTCAGTGATGTCTTTTGAAATGCAAAAATGTTTCATTTTGATGAAATCCATTTATCGATTTTTTCTTTTATGAATTGTGCCTTTGGTGTTGTATCTAAGAGCTGTTTGAAGTCACGAAGGTTTTTCTCTTATGTTTTCTTCTAGAAGTTTTATATTTAAGCTCTCACATTTAGGGTCATAATTGAGTTGATTTGAGGTACTGGTCTAAGTTTGTTTTTTGTTTTTTTTTTTTTTGCTATGGATAACCTTCTTACCCAGCACCAGTTGATGAACAGACTGTTCTTTCTCCCATGAATAGTCTTGGTAACTTTGTGGGAAATCAGTTGACCATAAAATTAAGGGTTTGTTTCTGATGCTCAGTGTTTTCCTGTTGATTAGTATGTCTGTGTTTGTGCCACTACCACACTGTCTTGTATTACAAGTTTTGAAATCAGGTAGTGTTAGTCCTCCAGCTTGTTTGCTCTATTGGCTATTCTAGGTACTTTGCATTCCCATATACACTTTAGGATCAGCTCATCAGTTACTACAAAAAGGCTTGCTGGGATTTTTGTTGAGGTTGTGTTGAATATAGAGATCAGTTTTGGGAGAATCACGTCCTAACAATATTTAGTTTTCCAGTCCATGAACATGAGATGTCTATTTATTTTGATCATCTTTAATTTCTCTTAGCAATAATTTGTAGTTTTCAGAGTATAGGTTTTGCTTTTTTTGTTGTTAAATTTATTCTTAAATATTTTATTCCTTTTCTGCTACTATGAATAGAATTGTTTCCTTGGTTTTATTTTTTGATGTGTTGTTGCTATTACATGGAAATACAATTTTATATGTATATTTTTAAAATGTTAATCTCGTGTTCTGCGCACTTGATGAACTCATATTGGTAATTCCAATAGGGTTTTTTGTTTGTTTGATTCCTTAGGATTTTCACATGCAGGATTATGTCATTCATAAATAACCATAATTCTTCAATACTTCTTCCTTTCCCCTCTGTGTGCCTTTAATCTTTAATTTCCTTCTCTTGCCTTATTGCAAGATCCTCCAGTACAATGTTGAATAGAAGTGTCTAGAGCAGATATCCTTAGTTTGTTTTTGATCTTAAGGGTTATGCAGTTAGTCTGTCACTATTGTTTGGTGTTAGCTGTAGATTTCTCATGGATGCCCTTTATCAGGTTGAGTAAATCCTCTTCTGTTCCTAGTTTATTGAGAGTTTTTAGCATGTGTGAGCTAGATTTTATCTCATACTTTTTCTATTAAGTTGATCATTTGATTTCTTTTAAATTTATTAATTTTTATTTTTGGCTGTGTTTGGTCTTCGTTGCTGCGTGTGGGCTTTCTCTAGTTGCAGTGAGTGGAGGCTACTCTTCGTTGTGGTGCGCAGGCTTCTCATTGTGGTGGCTTCTCTTGTTGCAGAGCACAGGCTCTAGGGGCATGGGCTTCAGTAGTTGTGGCACGTGGCCTCAGTAGTTGTGGCTCTAGGGCCTAGTTGCTCCCCGGCGTGTGGGATCTTACCTGACTAGGGCTTGTACCCATGTCCCCTGCACTGGCAGGCGGATTCTTAACCACTGCTCCAACAGGGAAGTCCCTGATTTTTTTTTTAATTTAAATTAATTTTTTAAATTTAATTAATTAATTTATTGGCTGCATTGGGTCTTCATTGCTGCATGGGGGCTTTCTCCAGTTGCAGTGAGCGGGGCTTTCTCTAGTTGTGGCAAGTGGGGGTACTCTTTGTTGCAGTGCACGGACCTCTCATTGCACTGGTCTCTCTTGTGGTGGAGCACAGAATTTAGGCACGTGGGCTTCAGCAGTTGTGGCACATGGGCTCAGCAGTTGTGGCTCACAGGCTCAGTAGTCATGGCGCACGGGCCTAGTTGCTCTGCGGCATGTGGGATCATCCTGGACGAGGGCTCCAATCCGAGTCCCCTGCATTGGCAGGTGGATTCTTAACCACTGCGCCACCAGGGAAGTACAAATTTTTACTATATTTTTAAAGTTATTTTCTTTGTAGTTGCTCCAGGGATTATGATATGCATCTTAATTTATCATCATATGCTTCAGGTTAATACTAACTACATTCTGGTAAAATATGGAAATTTTGTTCTAGCTTAGCTCCATTTGTTCTTCTCCCTTTGTGCTGTTATTGTCACATATGTTACATCTATATATGTTATAAACCCAACAATACAGTCTTCTAATTAATACCTGATATAATCTTATGCCTTAGTCTAAAGAAGTTGGAAAAGAAGAAATAAGGGAAAATATATTTATAGAGTCTTTTATATTGATACGTGCATTTACCATTTCTGATGTTTTTTATTTCTCCATATGGATTCAATTTACTATCACCTATCATTTCCTTTCAGCTTGAAAGACTTTTTTTTTTTTAAACCATTTTTTAAAATCAAAGTATAATTTACAATGTTGTGTTAGTTTCAGGTGTACAGCAAAGCAGTTTAGTTATACGTGTGTGTGTGTATGTGTATTCTTTTTCAGATTCTTTTCCATTACAGGTTATTGCAAGATATTGAATATATTGAAAGATTTCTTTTACCATTTATTATAAGGCATGTCTGCTAGCAACAGATTCTCTCAGCCTTTGTTTTTTCTGGGAATGTATTTCTTTAGCTTTCATTTTCAAAGATAGTGTAGCTGGACATAGAATTCTTTGTTGACAGTCTTTTTCCTTTTGAATATGTCATTCCACTACTTTCTGGTCTCCTGTTTCAGATGAAAGGCTAGCTACTAATTATATGGATGCTCCTTTGTACTTGATGATTCATTTTCTCTTTCTTGCTTCCAAGATTTTCTGTTTGTCTTTGGGTTTTAGAAGTTTGTGAACTCTCTCTTTGTGTTTATTCTTGTTAGTGTTTGTTCAGATCTTGTTTTGGTAGAGTCATGTTTTCATCAAATTTGGGAAGTTTATCATTTCTGTCTTCTATTGAGACTCTGTATTTGTTGATACATTCTACTTAAAGATGGTTTCCTTTATTTCTTTGAACATATTTACATAGGTTTGAACACATATATAGTAATAGCTGCTTGTAAGATTGTATGCTAAGTCCAACATCTAGGAACAGAGACAGGCTCAACCGACTGTCTTTTCCCCTGAGTTCTTATCGCATTCTCCTCCTTTTTGTTTGTCTTGTAATGAATGTTTAGTGGAAGGCTATTTTAGCCACTCTGGATTCTGACTTTTACCCCTGTGCGTTCTTTTTGGTGTTTTTGTTTGTTTAGTAAATTATCTAGGCTGAATCTGTGGAATGTTTTCCCAGGGTGTGTGCTGCCTTTGGTGTCTCTGCTCAGTTTATTGTTTTTGTTTTTTTTCTCGTTTTTAGTTTTAATCCTGGCTCTCTAGGAGTGGGTTGTGTTTCTTCATAACTTAGTAGTCTTCCAGTGATTGGGGAGAGTTTGTACTCAAACACCTTGAGCCAGTAAGGCTTCTTTCTGCAGCCAGTGGATCAGTGTGTGTAGAAGAACACATTCCAAGATTGGGCCATTTTCAAGCCCACCCTGGCTTTTACTTTCTGCTGGGCCCTTTCTCCCTTTCTCGTTTCCTCTGTGCATGTGCACAGCCCTCAGCCAGTAATATGCTTTCCCCACCCATGGCTGAGGTCCTCACCTCCACTGACAGTGCTGCTGGCCTGGGCATCGTCCACTGCTACAAAATGACTAAGTCCCCATCAGCCTCAGCTGCCAGGCCTCATGGCTTGCCCACCCTGGGAGAACGTGCACATCAGAACTGGGAGCTGAGGGTAGGAGAGATGAAAGCACCCCCAAGAAAGAACTCCACAAACTCCCACTCTTCTTGCCCAAGGCTCGGCAGTTTTCTCAGTGTTAATGCATCTCAGACTCAGGGCTCTGAAATGGTTGCCTGTGCTACTTTTGTCCAGCTTTAAAGTCACTTTTTTTTTTTTTTTAATTAAGTCAGACCTCAGGCAGGGCTGTCAAGCAGCCCCACCTTTCTCCCCACCTACTCCGCAGGAGGACTAGGGGAATTCTTTTCTTAAAAATAAATTTATTTATTTATTTATTTTTGGCCGCGTTGGGTCTTCGTTGCTGCACGTGGGTTTTCTCTAGTTGCGGCGAGCAGGGGCTACTCTCTGTTGCGGAGCACAGGCTCTACGTGCTCAGGCTTCAGTAGTTGTGGCGTACGGGCTTAGTTGCTCCGTGGCACGTGGGATCTTCCCGGACCAGGGCTCGAACCTGTGTCCCCTGCACTGGCAGGCGGATTCTTAACCACTGAGCCACCAGGGAAGCCCCTAAAGTCACTTATTGAGGGGAAAATTTGCTGACCCCTTTAATTGGAATTAGCCAGGCTTCCCATTCCTATTTTAATTCCCAGCATGGTAATATCAAGTAGGATAAGTCTTACCGGTTATGATTTTTTTGACCAAAATGTTTGTGCTGTCATTACCTGTTCATTATTCCAAATGATCTGTAAAATTATTTTGCATGCTCCAAAGGAAATCCCACTGGGTTTTGACTGAATAATTTGACAGGTTAATGACAGATACTTTTTCTTTTTTTTTTTTAGTTTTATAGCAGTTCCATTATACACACACATTTTGTGTGATTTATACAGGAATACAAGGATGGTTTTAATATTGGGAAATGTATTTGTGTGTGTTTTTTCAGTATGTCATACAAAATCCCCTTTATTATCTGCTCGGTAAATGTTGAAAAATCCTTTTAATGAAACACAACACTCATACTTAATATACAGATTTATAGAAAACCTCTTAGTAAACTATGATGCCTTATCATCAGTCTTATTTGACATATTTTAGACATTTTGGCCATGTCAGTAAAGCTGAAAGTAAATCAAGAGCAATAAATATTGAAGGTTACCTGTAAAATGTTTAATACCTAGGAAATCCAAGAGAAGAGAAAAGCTGTTTTAGTAGTATGCATTGTGTACGGGGGGCTGGGTGCAACAGAAGTACAGCATACCCTGAGAGGTCCTTAAAAAGAAGTGTCTGGACTCTGCTAAGAAAACTAAAAATCATATACTGAGCAATTAAAAGAATGTGCAAATAAAAAGCATGACATGTTTTGGGATTGGTAGGAAGAGGGCACGTGGGTTGTAAAAGCATCACTCTGGGGTGACCTGAGGTGAACTGGCTTGTCTCTTGGTAGGAGGAGGAGGAGGAGCAGCCGCAGCCAGCACAGCCTCCCGCCCTGCCCGTGGAGGACAAGAAGAAGATTCCAGATCCAGACAGCGATGACGTCTCCGAGGTGGACGCCCGGCACATCATTGAGTAAGGCATCCCTCCCTCCACCAGCTTCCCGCGAGGTGGCACCGGCAGAAGCTGTTAGAATCCCAGCTTCTCCCTGGACAGCACTGTCCAGCCGGCAGCCGTTGTGGGACCACAAACACCAGATTGACTTACTTCAGATGTCACTGATGTTTGTAGGGGTTGAATGACGTTCCGTCCATTCACGTGGCTCATCCTGTGTTTTAAGAGATAGTCGGGGGCTTCGCTGGTGGCGCAGTGGTTGAGAGTCCGTCCTGCCGATGTGGGGGACACGGGTTCGTGCCCGGTCCGGGAGGATCCCACAGGCCGCGGAGCGGCTGGGCCCGTGAGTCATGGCCGCTGGGCCTGCGCGTCTAGAGCCTGTGCTCCGCAACGGGAGAGGCCACAACAGTGAGAGGCCCGCGTACCGCAAGAAAAAAAAACAAAAAACAGAGATAGTCGGGGGGCTTCCCTGGTGGCGCGGTGGTTGGGAATCTGCCTGCCGATGCAGGGGACGTGGGTTCGATCCCTGGTCCGGGAGGTTCCCCCGTGCCGCGGAGCAGCTGGGCCCGTGGGCCACAATTACTGAGCCTGCACTCTAGAGCCCGTGGGCCACAACTACTGACCCCGCATGCCACAACTACTGAAGCCCATGCGCCTAGAGCCCATGCTCCGCAACGGGGGAGACCACCGCAGTGAGAAGCCCCCACACCGCAATGGGAGTAGCCCCGCTCGCTGCAACTACAGAAAGCCTGCATGCAGCAATGAAGACCAACACAGCCAAAAATAAAATAAACAAATAAAAATAAATAATAAAAAGAGATAGTCGGGTTTACCACAGAAAGCCGCTTTCATGCTTGTGCTCCAGCCCCAGCCCTCCCCATCTCCTCCTGGAAGAAACTGCTTCCAGCATCGCGTGTCTTCCGCACATATTTTTGTGCATCAGTAAGCATGACGTGTATCTGTGTTTTGTTTCATTTGCACGAGGGTATCTGGGGCACGGTGTTCCTGCCCCTTGCTCCTATGTCTGTGCACACACAGTGTCTCACTCCTCCCACATCTGGCCCATCCTGTCATGGTCTCACGTTGTGGCCTGAGTCTGGCGGTGGTCGTTTAGGTTATTTCTCATCCTTTGCCGTTGTAAGCACAGTTACAATTAACATACCAATTTTATTGTGGCTTACAGTACAGAGTTAATGGATACTCTTAAATAGAGCATTGAGAGTATTATGTATTACATAAGCTACATAAGCACTAGGTATGAAGGGAACCATTAGAACAAACATACAGTTTTTTTTTTTTTTGCGGTATGCGGGCCTCTCACTGTTGTGCCCTCTCCCATTGCGGAGCACAGGCTCTGGACACGCAGGCTCAGCAGCCATGGCTCACGGGCCCAGCCGCTCCGCGGCATGTGGGATCTTCCCAGACTGGGGCACAAACCGTGTCCCCTGCATCGGCAGGCGGACTCTCAACCACTGCGCCACCAGGGAAGCCCAGACATACAGTCTTTTGAATCCATCAGAAATATATGGGAAAAAACCCTGTAAGCTAGGAAAGCCCAGCTCACTGTGCAGGATTTGTAAGAAGATATAAAAACAAAACATAGCATAAAACAATATGATAGTTGGATCACATATATCTCTCACATTAATAAAATGTAAATAGTTTAAAGTCATTTTTTAAAAGAATTCCAGGGAGTTCCCCGGCGGTCCAGTGGTTAGAACTCTACACTTTCACTGCCAGGAGCCTGGGTTTGATCCCTGGTTGGGGAACTAAGATCCCGCAAGCCTCGTGGTGCGGCCAAAAAAATAAAATAAAATAATAAAAAGAGTTTTTTTTAATTGAAGAATTCTAGATTAGATTACAAAACAGCCAAAGTATAAATGATTCTGGTTTGTGCAAGGCTGTTGAGTGTACATTTTCCCTTTAGACTCTTGAACTCCGGGTAGAGAGGGTGGGCCATGTGACCAGCCTCTGGCTAAAAGTAACATTCCTTCTGTGGTGTGACAGTGACTTGATTCCCGTGGCACCCAGAAGTCTAGTCTTGGGCCCACCTGGATTAGTGTTTGCTGCCTTGCCTGTCCTCAGACTGTGCGGCTGCTCTTTGGCTTATCTTCTGGCTCAGGCCATAAAGCTGCTCTGCGGAGGTTTGTGTCAGAAGCACATTGTCACAAGTAGGAATGTGTGTCTTCACACAGCCCTTTGATCTTGCTCCCAGGAACGCCAAGCAAGATGTCGATGATGAGTATGGCGTGTCGCAGGCCCTCGCTCGTGGCCTGCAGTCCTATTATGCCGTGGCCCACGCCGTCACCGAGAGGGTGGATAAGCAGTCGGCGCTCATGGTCAACGGCGTCCTCAAGCAGTACCAGGTAGGCTGGAGGGGGCCGTGTCCACATAGCAGTCTCGGCAGAGGGGTTTCCGGGTCGTGGGTGGCTGCTGCAGGCAGGTAGACCTGAGTTCACGGTCCACTCTTGGTCTTTGGGCAACTCACTCTTCCCCTCTGAGCCTCAGTCTCCGCATCTGTAAAGCAGCTTCATGGTCTGACCAAGAGGAAATGAAATGTTGCAATAAATCTGTATCTGCTGGGTGCTTGATACGTGCCAAGAAGAACAGGAGCACTTTGTAGGCTGTTAGCATCTGAATTCCCTCAACCACTCTGAAGTAGATGCTGTGGTCCTCCGAATTTCATGGGAAGGGGGGGGTTGGAGGGGCAACTGAGGAACAGAGAGGTACAGCGATTCCTCAAAATCACACAGTTTGGGAATGGCCGAGCCAGAATGGGACCCGGGCGTGGGCCCATGGGTGCTCAGTACATATTTCCTGGAGCTCTGTGCAGCATGAGGCAGCAAGGCAGGAGAGGTTAGCAGCCCTAGACTCGGTCCTTCCTTCCGGGAAATGGGGCAGCAGCCCCTCCTGCCAGCCTCGGAGGGTGAAGTGATGACACCTCTGAAGCTCTCTGTCAGGGTCTGGCCTGGAACAGCCAAGAAATGGAGCTGCTTATAGTAAAGATCTCTTTTCCTGTGGCCCCGTATCCCAGGCTCACCTGTAAGCTCCCAAGAGGCAGCTGGTGCTGATATCCGTGCTGATATCAAGTGCCAAAGGTGAATCCTGTGGCCGGTGGAACTTTCCAGAGACCAGTGTAATCAGAGAAATCAGAACATGGCCAAGACTTAACTTGCTTCATCTGTTATGAAAATTTCCCGATTTTCCCTGAGGACAATATTCTCTCTAATTGGCTGTGTTTCAGAAAGCTTCACAAGCTTTGGAAACCTTTCGGTTAATCTTGAAATGCTGTTGAGGCAGTTGTTAGTCATGTGGTGGACTCATCACCAAGTTCCCCTGAAACCCCGACGCTCTCCTGAATCCAGTGTCACACGGTTGAGGGCAGGTTGCTCCCGATGTGCTGTGTGGCTTGGTGTCAGGCAGTGACAGACGGACACTGTAACAGTGAGAAGCTTAGCTGTTTAAATGTGCGCCCAGAAAGGACATTTCATATACATCTCTCATTAGCACAGCAACCCTGTGATTTCAGAGACAGGATTGCTGAGGATGAGGCTGAGTGGGAAAGGAGTGGGCTGACTCAGAGCAAAATACCAAGTGAAGATGGCCGCAGGAGGTCCCTGGCTGGGGCAGAACTTGTGAGTCTCCGAAGTGCAGGGAACACCCCCGAACCCAACCTGGGCTTCAGTCCTGGCCGCTTTTCCTTGCAGATCAAAGGCTTAGAGTGGCTGGTGTCCCTGTACAACAACAACCTGAATGGCATCCTGGCTGATGAGATGGGCCTGGGGAAGACCATCCAGACCATCGCTCTCATCACGTACCTCATGGAGCACAAGCGGATCAACGGGCCCTTCCTCATCATAGTACCTCTCTCGTGAGTGTGCCCACCCCAGGTGCCGGGAGTGCCCACTGCCCGAGGTCACCAGCAGCCTGGCCTGGGCTCAGACGCCTGTGTGTTAGTTTGCTTGGGCCACCCTCATGAAGGACCACAGCCTGGGTGGCTTAAACAATAGGAACTATTTCCCGGGAGGCCACAAGTCTGAGAACAAGGTGTCAGCAGGGCTGGTTTCTCCCTAGGCCTCTCTCCTGGCCTTGTGGATGGCCATCTTCTCCCTGTGTCTTCACACTGGCCTTCCTTCTATGTGTGTCTGTGCCCTAATTTCCTCTTCTTATAACAAAGTTATACCTGTCATGGATTAGGGCTTGCCCCAATGACCGTGTTTTTACTTCATTACCTCTTTAAAGACTCTCTTTCCAAATATAGTCACGTTCTGGGGTGCTGGGCATGAAGATGTCAACATACAAATTTGGGGGGGACACAACTCAGCCCATAGCCACCTGCCTTTCGTGTCAAGGCTCAGGATAGAAGGGCAGGTGATGGAGTGCCCGTCCATGATTCCTGTTGGGGCAGCTCTCACAGGATGTCCTCGGTGTCCTCTTCAGGCCCCATAATGAGCAAATTCCACACAAGGTTGTCACAGGAGTAAGATAACTGCCCACTAGAAATGTGGAGTGGAACCATTTGTGCAGACACTGTCCACTTACTGCTGGGGCACCGAGCCCTGTCGATCGCGTCCCAGCCTGGTCCAGGCACCACAGACGCTCAGGTGGCATCTGGATACCCAAACAGCGTCCAGAGGAGGCTCTCTCACTTGCCACCTCTTGGTACCGTTGGTCTTTTCCTCCCAGCAGGCACCCTTCCAGGGGTCAGGATTCCTCAGGCCATCTGGGCATCCCTCTTCCCAGCTCCGCATGTGTCACAAAATGGTTCTCCTGTTCCCAGGTTTTTTCCAGAAGTCCCAGGACTGGCTGTCATTGACCCAGTTCAGGTCACATGTTAGGCAACAGTCCAGTCATGGGCCTGGGGGATGGTCTGCTCTGATGTGGCCAGGCCTCTGTGTGTACACTTGGCTTGGTCCTGAAGGGGAGCCCCCTTTACCGTCAGCCCAGCACTCGGGGGAACCATGTCTGCCTCAAGTCAGCTGTCGAGGGGGGAGGATGGGAAACCGAGTGCTCATCCCTCAGCCCATGGGAACATGCCCTCCTATCTATAAGGAGGCCAGGCCTCCAGAGGCCATGCACCCACTGCTGGGGGCTCCAGAACCCTCCCAGAATTCACCTCGAGAAGTTGATTTCCTCCTTCTGCCTTCTGTCCCTCATGGCGGTGTAAATCTGGCTGCCTTGGCAGGAACAGATCTTCATGGAGAGGGAACTGTTTCCACAGTGCAGCAGAAGGTCCCAGGCCGTGGTCAGGCCCAGCTGCTTCTCTGCTTCCCGCTGCCCTTGCCTGTGCGCTGACTCCCTGCCCTCCACTTACTCAAGTCCCTTCCCTTCTGTTTAGCCTCCCAGGCGTGACTTCATCTCCACTGGAATAGCTATGTCCAGCGTGCTGCTCTGCAGCCTGGGTTTGTCATTTTTAAATTTTCATTTTGAAATGATTTCAGACTTACAAACAACTGCAGAAGTAGTGTAGAGTTCCTATATACCTTTCACCCGGCCTCCTGCATCTCACATAACCTTAGGACAGTTTCAACACCAGGATAGTAACAGTGATTTAACAAATCATTGTTAACTGGTAACGAATCTAGAGACTCTATTCAGATGTTGTAGACTTCCCCACTAAAGGCCTTTTTCTGGTCCAGGATCCCACTTTGCCTTTTGTTGCCGTGTGTCTGTCATGTCGTGTCTGTGACAGTTCCTGAGTCCATCTTTGTCCTTCATGATCTTGACACTTGAATCCTGACCAGGCATTTGGTAGACTGTCCCTCAGATTGGGTTTGTGTGATGTGTCTTCTTTCTGGAATTCTGGCGAGAAACTCCAGGGTGGGTGCTGTGCCCTTCTTGGGGCCTCACATCAGGAGGCACAAGCCCAGGGGCTCCGTGACAGGAGAGCATCGCTTTGGTCTTTCCTTACGTGGTGCCTGCGGGTTTCCCCACATAAACCTAAGAGTTTTCCTTTGTAATTTATAAGTAACTTGTGAGAAGGCACTTAGAAGCTATATGAATATACCATTTCTCGTCATAACTTTCCCCCGTAATTTCAGCATCTGTCAGAGGAGTCTCACCTGAAATGATCACTCTGGAAAGTGCCGAGTACTGGTTTTCTCTTTCTGGCATTCCTTCTACAGGTCTTGGAATTCTACTACAAGGAAGAGCTGTCTCTTCTCCCTTATTTAATTGTTTAACGGTGTAATTCTTCATAGAAGAATTGTCTTGTGGACACTATTGTTATTTACTTTGCTCAAATTGTCCCAGATTTGGCCCAGGGAGACGCTTCAGATCCATCCCTGTGTCCTTTCAGCACGCCTCTGTCATTGCATTGTGGCTGTTTACTTTAGAATAGTATCAGATTTACAGAAAAGTTGAAAAGGTCGTACTCAGAGCCCCCGTATACTCTCCCCAGGCTCCCCCTGCAGTTGATCACATCTTACGTGACCGTGTTACGTTCGTCACAAGTGAGGAATCAGCACTGGAACATTGCTAGTAATTAAACACATTACTATTAAGTAAACTCTATGTGGATTTCACTAGTTTTGCCCTGATTTCCATTTTCAATTCCAGGATCCCATGTGAGATACATACATACATTTATTTATTCATTCATTCATACATACATACATACATACCGGGTCTTAGTTACAGCAGGCAGGCTCCTTAATTGCGGCTCCAGGGCTCCTTAGTTGTGGCACGCAAGCTCCTTAGTTGTGGCATGCATGTGGGATCTAGTTCCCTGACCAAGGATCGAACCTGGGCCCCCTGCATTGGGAGCACGGGGTCTTATCCATTGCGCCACCAGGGAAGTCTCCCATATGACATTTAGCCTTTACATCTCCTCAATCTTTTCTGGTCTGTGACCATTCCTCAGGCTTGGTGTAATTTTGGTGACCTTGGTGGTTTTGAGGAGAACTGGTCGGGTGTTTTGTAGGATGTGCCTCAGCCTGGGTCTGTATGGTGACTTTTTCATCCTTAAATGAGATGGTGGGTTTCGGGACGAAGACCAGAAGTGAAGCATGCGTCTTATCACCTCACAAGGTGGGGGGCAGTTACTGCCTACATGACTTTTCACTCTTGAGGTTGACCTTGAGGTAGTGTGTGTCAGGTGTCTCCACTGTGAAGTTACTCTTTTTTCTCCCTTCCATACTGTATTCTGGAAAAAAGTCACTAAGTTCAGCCCACACATAATAGGTGGGCAATTAAGAGCTACCTCCTTGAAGGTGAAATCCTTACATAAATTTTTTGGAGTTTTCCTGTGTGGAAGATTTCTCTCTTCTCCGCCAGTTGTGAATGTATTCAATCATTTATATCAATATGGACTCCTGGATATTTATTTTATACTTTGGGTTAAACTCTAATACTAGTTTATTTTGTTGCTCAAATCATTCCAGCCTTGGCCATCGGGAGCTCTCTCAGTTGGCTGCTCTGTTCCTTTGACATGCCCCCATCATTATGGGGTTTTTGAGCACGTCTTTGCTTTTTGGCACCCAAAGACGCTCCAAGCTCAGCTGGTACATTTCCCTCCCAGGCCTAGAACCAGCCATTTCTCCAAGAAGCCCTGGTTTCCCTTATTAGAAAATGGTCTTAGAAACCAAGACGTGGGTGCTGGGTGTGCTCCTTGCTTCTGGAGCGTCATTGCTTCTAGGCCCTCTCAGTGTGCAGTGCTAGGAAGTATACGTACGTGTACTGACCCTAGTGCACACGTGCTGACATGATTTGCGTCTGGTCATCTGTGTCTCTGTTAAGTGTGACCATACTGCTGTCTTTGACTCAGCCGGGACCACAGGGCTCATTCTAGCCTTTCTCCTTACTCGTGTGTTCGTTCCCAGTGTGCGTGTACAGTGCTTTCAGAATACTTAGCCTGTGAGGAACAGCCTTACTAACTAGAGATCCAGTTCCTTTTGTCCTTAGACTTACAGTTTCCAGCCAAAACATCTTTTCCAAGGTCATTTAAGTTGGCTGCTTTCCCCCATTCCCTTCAGTGAAGTTATCCCGTGTGTTGATCTTCAGCCCTTTTCACCCTTGTGCTACCCAGACCAGGGCCCAGACTGTTGAGTGTCATCTCCAGGAGCCACCTGTGCCCTGGGGGATGTTTTCAGACTGTGAGTGTCCCGCTGTCCCGTCCACCTGCTGGGGCGTGCTGTTCTCCGCCATGAGTTTGCTTGTCCTGCCTCCCTCTTGACCCCTGACTCTGGCCTGTCTCCTTAACTTCCGCTCCCGACTCTCCCTCAGCTCTTCTCCCGCTCTGCAGATGCCCCTCCCCCACCCCAGGCTTTGGCCCTTGGCTTCTCTCTCTCTCAGTGCCCCGACCTTCCCCTATTGGTCCCTGCAATAGGAACCAGACCTCGGTGACCGAACCAGGGCAACCTTGCTGATCCCTCAGTAAGGGGAAGCCCACAGCCAGGTGGCTTCAAGCTTCCAGGACCCAGGCTCCTGCAGTTTTCTGCTCAGTAATCCTTAGCACGTGACTGCTGCCCCTAGGCCTTTACCCTCTTGGTTGCAGGATGGCCATGCTGCCTCCATCATCTCCTCTGGGTTCCCAGAATGATGGGCGGGGCCCAGGGCAGCAGGAGTGGATGGCAGCTGAGTCTCCACCCTCCTTCAAGACCTTTCCCTGACTTTCAGCCCAGCGACTTAAGCTTCCATCTCATTGGCTCAGACTGTGCCCATCTGGTTGGCCCTGGCTGCTGGGGGAGCTCCTCAGTGGAGCTTGCAGGGAGGAGCTGGGTGAGCCGCGAGCAGTCCCTTCCACTTGGCTTTTGCATCCTGTCTTTACAAACCCCCTGGTCTAGACTGTCTGAATGAGTTCCCTCACCCACCGAAGACTCTGTGTCCCAGTATTTCCCCGAGAGCCCACCCGCTCTGAACTTGGCTTTACTGTCGCTGTCACCCTCTCCTGAGGTTCTCTCTTGTAGTCGGGGGTGACTTGTCCCTCCTCACCCTCGCCCATGTCTGTCTGTCCCCCCTCTTCCTGGCCTTGAGCCCTCCTGCGCTCCCCCTCCTGCAGTCTTCTGCCCGGGCCTGGCTTGGTCTCGCCTGCCTCCCATCCTCATCCTGCCTCTTACCGGGCAGGAACCTTCAGTGGCTGCCAGTTTCATTTTGACGTGGCACTGCGACTCGGTGGTGTCTACTGTAGCCCCGGCCTCCATGGCGTGACTCCCGCACCCCACCCCCAGCGTCCTGAGCCTGAAATGAGGCACCGTGAATCTGCGTTTTTCTGAGCAGCTGGTCTGCAGCTTGTGGTGTGTTCTCACAGGGGCCTGTGGCCACACAGCGGTGACAGAGAACTGATCTCCAGGGTCCAGCTCCTGGTCCTGGCCCTCTCCGGCCGCCCTGGCGGAGGCTGACCCTATACCCACCACCACACCTTTGTGTGTCCCTGTGTCTTCCACCTGGGGCACCATCCCCTCCTTCCCTCAGATGGTCCATTACCCAGCCAGCTCTGAGGGTCACACACACATCAGCTTCACTTCCTCGTGGGCATCTGTTGGACAGTTGCTGGCAACAGAACTAGACCCTGACTCTCCCTTCCTTGTTTCTACCAGAACGCTGTCCAACTGGGCATATGAATTTGACAAGTGGGCCCCCTCAGTGGTGAAGGTGTCCTACAAGGTACGTTGCCCCCTGAGGAGGTGGGCATGGGCAGGGTGGGAGGATAGGGGACACGTGTGGGTGAAGAGGGGCATCAACTTGCATTAATGACAGGATGCACGTGTGCATGTGCGCGTCTTCTTATGTTACACACATGGGATCCTGCCATTAACACGGTTTGGATCACTTTATTTCGAGGAATGATGCTTCTTTTTTTTTTTTTTCTTTTTTATGCTTTTTTTTTTTTTTTTTTTTTTTTTTTTGCAGTATGTGGGCCTCTCACTGTTGTGGCCTCTCCCATTGCGGAGCACAGGCTCCGGATGCGCAGGCTCAGTGGCCATGGCTCACGGGCCCATCTGCTCCGCGGCATGTGGGATCTTCCTGGACTGGGGCATGAACCCGTGTCCCCTGCATCGGCAGGCGGACTCTCAACAACTGCGCCACCAGGGAAGCCCTTGATGCTTCTTTTTTAACTGAAGTTATAGACTCAGTTTGTGGAATGTGGTGACATTAACTCATTCACCTGAAGATTTCATTATTCTTGCCGAGCTTTGGTTAAAACCCATTCACGTGAGATGACTTAATGAGTGTCCACCGTGGGCTGCTGTGTGACGGGAGACACCAGGACACGTGGGCCCCGTGCAGGCCTGCTCTGAGTGCCACCCCTAGATCAGTTCGCCTGTGAAGTGGGGACTAAATGTGCCTCTTGTCCTCGTGGGGAGAGAGGCAGAGAGGGCCTCACACAGCCACTCAGTGGCAGAGCCCCGTTGTGCCCTTGGCCACAGGTCTACCGGGTCCAGGCTCGCCACCCTGTGCTGAGAGGCTCTTGGCCCCATGATGGGGAAAATCGGGTCCCGGCAGAGGGGACAGCGTGTCTGGGGAGAACTTGGTGCGTTTGAGGAGCTAAAAGTCGTTCGGCTGGCAAGAGCTTATGGGAACGAGTGCAGCTCTGTCTGGAACGTGAGCTTCGAACAGGAGGGACGGGGCAGATTTGCTAACCGGCGAGAGTCTGGAGCTGCCCTTTGGGAGTGATCACCGGCGGTCGCGCCTGTGTGGGAGGCCTGGAGGCCTGAGATGGGGACCCGGGAAGAGGAGGGTGTGGGAAGTGGAGCTGGTTGACCATCAGGAGTGAGGCCGATGGAGGTGCAGGCAGTAAGCCTCCCAGGGGCCCAGGCCGCCCAGGACCCACACTCCTCTCTCCGCTCCCCACACTTGGCCCTCTGCCCTTGCCGACGTGATGAGGGGCCAGGACCCAGGGCCCAGAGGCTGAGGCGCGCGTGTCTTCTCTCCCTCGCAGGGCTCTCCAGCAGCCAGACGTGCTTTCGTTCCCCAGCTCCGGAGCGGCAAGTTCAACGTCTTGCTGACGACCTACGAGTACATCATTAAAGACAAGCACATCCTTGCAAAGGTAGCGTGTCTGCCTGTAAAACAAGCCAGCCCAGGCCGTCGCGTGCTGTCAGGGAGCCCGTGATCCAGCCCAGGATTGTCACAAGTGTGTCACGCTTCCCATCTTCTCAAAGCCCCGGAAGACATTTCTCAGTGATTCCCCCACATATGTGTAAAAAGACAGCTGCTCTGTGTGTGCGAACAGCCCCGGTCGAGGTGACCTTGGGCTTGCCTCTCCGACCATCTGTCCCCAGGCTGGCCCTGGGCCACGTCCAGAGACTGGCTGCGTCTGCGCAACATGTGGACTGGCTCCTCTCGGGCCTTCTGCCCGAAGAGCCTGGTCACACGCGGTGACTCTCAACCCACCTGTCTTGCCTGCCGTGTCCCTGGCAGGGCTGTGGTGAGGCCCCCCTTGTCTCTGCCTGTCTCTAGAGGCCTCAGACCTCCCTCCCTGGTGGCCGTGTCTCCCTACCACAGCCTACAGGAGAGTGGCCCACGAAGCAGGAGGGATTTGGTATCCAGGTCCAAGCACTCTGACGTCCTGTGTGTTCTGTCAGCCTTGGACCGCTGGGTTGGCGCATTCAGTGGGGGCTCTGCACGCGGGGCAGCCTCTTAGCTGACATAGTTGTGAAGGCAGCTCTAGTTGGGCCATCAGGGAATTACCGAGAATAAACCATGACCCAGATATGAGACAGGCACCATCCCTCGCCTACAAAAAACTCTTTTCCCGGTTTGGGAAGGGGTCGAGCCAGAAGGTGCTGCATCTGGCCTCACTAACCGTGTAGGGGATGAAGTCAAGTGGTGGAGTTTTTGACCCAGTGGATGGAGGAGATGTTTACGTGTTACCACACCTGTCGGCCTTGGTCGTACTGATGACATTTGGTGCTTGATGTGCACCTCTGAGCTACGGATAAGGAAACTGGGGCCCAGGGAGCTGGTGTCCAGTGTGCAGGCTCACCCTTCTGACCCAGTACAAAGCCAGGCCCATCCCAAGCATGAGGACGGGGCTCTGAAAATCCTGTGTTTGTCTGACAGTGGCTCTAATTAACGTAAACCCCCTGCCCTGGGGGTTCCTCGTGGGACATGGCTGCTAGGCCCCACCCCAGTCGGTTCTGCCCTTTTCATCTGGGACACCTGATGGGCAGTTCCTCAGCCAGGCCGTGCCAAAGAAGCCAAAGCCAGAGTGGCTCTGAAGCTCGTCACAGTCACATGTAAATAGGGATTTACACCTGCGGCTCCCGCCTGCAGACTCACACTCATGGTTAGAATCGACATCTAGCCTGTGTCCACCAGACGTGTGGCCACTGACAGGCTCTGGGGTGCAGCCGGGGCCCCCAGAGCGCACCATCTGAACCCACCTGTGCTGCTCCTGCCTTAGAGCTGTCGCCTGCTGATTGGCCATGCAGCCGTTGCTGAACCAAGTCCCCTGAAGACCCCCACCCCTGAGGGCCTCTGATCAGCAGGGGGGTTGTTATTTGGGGTGTTTTCTGTGTCATGTACTAGCGTACATAATTTTCTTGGGAAACCAAAGTACTTTTCTGCCTCTGGATTTGTTCACCCAGTCGCAGGTCACAGCTGTGTCTCCCTGTCGCGTGTCCGTCTTCACCCCTGCTTTACAGAGGCTGCGGTGTGAGCTGGTCCCTCATCAGGGGCTGTTGTTGTGCTCACGTTCTCCAGCTCAGCAGGCCGTTCTGCCCAGAGCCTTCTTGCCTAATGGCCGTGAGATCCTCACCCAGGTGGGCAGCGCCGCTGCCTGTCCTCCTCTGACCTCCCGCTCTCGGCCCGCAGATCCGTTGGAAGTACATGATCGTGGACGAAGGCCACCGCATGAAGAACCACCACTGCAAGCTGACGCAGGTCCTCAACACGCACTACGTGGCCCCCCGCCGCCTGCTGCTGACGGGCACGCCGCTGCAGAACAAGCTCCCTGAGCTCTGGGCGCTCCTCAACTTCCTGCTGCCCACCATCTTCAAGAGCTGCAGCACTTTCGAGCAGTGGTTCAACGCGCCCTTTGCCATGACCGGGGAAAAGGTGGGTGTGCAGCCAGCCACGTGGTGGCGGAGGGTGGAGTGGGGAGCTATGAGCCTCGGCCACAAGCAGCTCCGAGGACCCTCCAAGTTGATGGTCCCAGCCCAGCTGGCTTCCCTGGGTCGTTGTGGGTTGAGTGCCCACCACAGCCGGCCCAGCAAAGCACAGGGCAGCCCTGGCACCAAAGGACCCCAGAAGAGAAGGGCAGAGAAATCCCAGGGGATGATTGGGGCTTCCCTGACCCTGTGCCCCAGGCACAGGGAGGGGACAGCAAGGAATATGGCCCTGAGGTGTGAAGGTGCAGCTGGAGGGCCGGAGGAGAGTTTAATTTTCACCCTGAGGGCAGCGGGTAGCTTGGATAGTTTCAGTGAAAGGAGTAACATGGTCAGATTCTGTCCCTTTTGTTTTTAAAGACGGCTGTGGGTTGTGGCCAGTGCCTCTCAATGCCTGCGTGGCTGGGAGTGGCGTTGTTGGTGTGTCTGTGGCCGCCGTGTTTTCTGTTGACGGAGGTCAGCGGCCTGAGCCTGATGACCGAGGAGGTGGGCACGATCGCAGGGCTTAACGTTGAGCGTCACCGCCCACGGCAGCTGAGCCCCAGCTCACTCGTTCCCAGTTAGCGGATTTTCCTGAGGCAAGTCTGGGACAGCTGTTCCTCAGCTCTTACGGGGGGCCTTTGTCAGCATCATCCATGGGGTCCCGCCTCCTTGGTACCGGCTGAGGCAGAAGCCCTCCTGAAGGAGAAATTGAGGCCTTTCCAAGGATCTCATAATAAAGGAGCCCCCAGTTTTCAGATTCCCAGGGACCACCTCCTCCAAGAGCTGAGGAACAAATGCTCTGGTTTCACGTATTTTCAAGTTGAGCAAAAGCTCTGCCCAAAGGGACCCAGAGAAGAAAAGTTCAGATGTCATGGTTTCACTTAAAAAATTTTTTTTAATTCACATTTTTATCAGAGTAGCAGGCCCCTGGGAGAGCAGCATTTCTTTCCATCCGTCCCACCCAGGCTAAAATGAGAGTTGATTTGGGCTTCCAGTGACAGAGCCCTCTTGGAGCACCCCCCAGTTACACCACACGCTCTATCCGTGTGGCCCCGCAGTGCTGTCCAGATTTCGTTCGGATGTGCTGGCAGGATTCCAGGCACGTGGGTTTGTTACTCTTGGGGAAGCGATGCAGCATGCTGCTGTGTTTCATAGTGCCCTGGGGCCTTGGCTTCCGTGTCCCAGGACTTCCATGGAAGGTCTTAGATCCTTGCAGTTTTCCAGAGGAAGAGGCTGCCCTGCTAGGCTCCTGTGAAGCTTAGGGTAGTCTGAAAAGGAGGTGCTGAGCACAGGGTGACTCCAGATGGCCCTTCGCTGCATCCCTGTCCCCTCCTTTGGAGGTAATGCTTGGTTGTCATGTCTTGTTGGGGCTGCCAGGTGGACCTGAACGAGGAGGAAACCATTCTCATCATCCGTCGTCTCCACAAAGTGCTGCGGCCCTTCCTGCTCCGGCGGCTCAAGAAGGAAGTCGAGGCTCAGTTACCTGAAAAGGTACCACGTTTAGTTTTTATCTTTTTGGCCACGCTGTACAGCTTGTGGGATCTTAGTTCCCTGACGAGGGATTGAACCCTGGCGTCCCGGTAGTGGAAGTGCCGAGTCCTAACCACTGGACCACCAGGGAATTCCACGTACCATGTTTGTTTTGAGCGGAAGTCCCAGTGCGGCATCGTCCAGGGGGCCTCCCTGCGGTGGGCCCAGTCAGGTGGTTCCCCTGGGTCCCAGGCCTGGCCCTGGTCTTGCCTCGGCATTCAGGGGTCGATCCCGCCTGGGGTTGGCCACTCTCCCTCACTGGGTCTCTCAAGTGGAAGGCAGGTGTGCTAAGTTAGAGCACTAAGTCCCCCCAGGGCCCCCTCCCCTTTCCCCTGGGTGGGCTTGGGGTCCCTGGCCAGTCGCCCCCCAAGTCACACTTGCGCTTTGTTTCTTGGCTGGCTGTGGGCAGGCCTTTGGAAGGTAGCCGAGTTGCCCCATCTGGCCCAGGAAGCCCCCCACGTTTCTCTGCCCTGGTGCATCTGCCACATCCCACCTCCCCTCGTCCCCCTGGGTATGGGGTTTCCTCACGGTCACCCCTGTGTGCCCTGATCAGAGCACACAGTCCAGGGCCCAGGATGCCTCTGAGAGGCTGGGCGATCAGAGACGGGCCCAGGCTGGGCGTTGGGCTCCGGGGCCCTCGGCTCCAGTTCCGGCTGACGGCGGTGTGTGCCCTGCAGGTGGAGTACGTCATCAAGTGCGACATGTCTGCGCTGCAGCGCGTGCTTTACCGGCACATGCAGGCCAAGGGGGTGCTGCTCACTGATGGCTCTGAAAAGGATAAGAAGGTTGGCCCGGGGCCCCCCTTCCCCCCGGGTGTCCACAGCAGGCGCGCTGGGGGCCACTGGGTGCGGGGCTTGTGCACCCTGTAAGCAGCAGGCTCTCGCCTCCTCGGAGCTGATAGTCGTGGCCGAGGCCCCATCTGGCCGTGGTCCCGAGGGTGTTGACTGGGCCTGGTTTAAATCACAGCTGGTGTGGATGGGTCCAGTCCATGAGGCTGAGGGGGCAGAGGCTGATGGCCCGTTTCCAGGGAGGCCCCCGAGCCTCCCAGTCAGCAGCCTGGGGTCCTCTGCTCGTGAAGTGCTCTCTCCCGTGGATGCGTCAATCGGAAGTGGGGGGTCCAGCACGGACCCCAGCCGTTAGAATATTCTAGGGAGTCCCACCTTCCCAGCTGGGAAAGAGCCTCGATGGCCAGGGCCACTGAGCCCGTTTCCCTCGTCATTACGTGGCGTTGGGGTGACGTTAGTTTACGTTGGGGAGGTGGGAGCTAGGCAGGCTGCTGCCTTCCGGCCCCTCTGAGGCCCTGGGCCCCCCCGCCCCTGCTCCCCTCACCAGGACTGCAGCTGTCCTCCCAGGTCCCTTGCTTCTGCCCCCGCGGCCTCGGGCTTGGCCCTGCCACCCCATTTTCTCTTCCAGATGTTTCGTTTGGGCCCTTTCTTACCCGAGCTGTTGCAGCGCCCTGTTTCCTGGTTTTCTTCTTGGCCCACGGCACCCACCCCGGCATCCTTCCTTCATCCCGTAGCCAGAGATCTTCCTAAGCCGTCTGGCTACAGCCCCGCCCCGGGGACTCCCCCCAGTGCCCACAGACCTGGCCTCACAAAGTGTTTGTGATCCACCCTCAGCTCTTTGCCGGTCACGTTTCCCCTGCGTCCCACCGGCCCCTCCTCACCCTCCACCCTCCAGGGTGCCAGGGGGTCTCCGCTTCCCCCAGCGCTGGCTTCTTGCTGGCTTCAGGCCTCTGAGCCCCGACAGGAGCCAGCTGCACACGCCCCGTCTCCTCTGCCACAAGCCACAGCTCCTCTCACGTCGTCCTTCCCCGCCTCCTCCCCCAACCCCACCCCACCCCACCCCACCCCGGGACAAGACGATTTGGGAGCCTCTCTTCTGCCTCCTCAGGGCAAAGGTGGCACCAAGACCCTGATGAACACCATCATGCAGCTGAGGAAGATCTGCAACCACCCATACATGTTCCAGCACATCGAGGTGAGGCCCAGGGCCCGGGCAGCAGGCCCAGCGGTACCCGGAGCTCGTGGGCCTCAGCCCTGCACAGGGCCCTGCTCTCAGAGGGGTCTGTCTGCGCCTAGCCCCTAGACAGAGCTAGGTTACTTCTCTCTGGCAACTTTAGAGAAAAAGAGCTTGTAAGGTTTAGACTAGATGATGCTTGTACATTTGCCTTTTTATGGATTTTTTGTTTACAAGCGCTTATACATTGTAAAGAATCCAAACTGTAGGGAAATATGCAAGAGAAATGAAAATCCCACCTCAGGTAACCGCCGAAGCCTTCGGAGGCTGTTCTGTGGAGTCGTTTCCCCCGCGGTGGGGTTGTGCTGCCTCTGCTTGTTGGTTACTAGCCTTCCCCACTCGGAGACACGTGGGGCCATCCTGGACAGAGCATGGAGAGCAGCGTCCCTCTTCCTGACGGCTCTGGGCCCCAGTACCCTTGAGAGTCTGGATGCTTGCGTCTGAAAAGCACACATATGTCCGTACATTCTGGCATAAAGTTCCGGGGTCATGCCAGAGGCCCCTGGGCTTCCATTTCAGCTCACCAGGTGTGGTCTCAGGCGCGCGTCGTCCTCGCGTGCTCCTTTCCATGGTTAAGAGTGTTAGGTCATGACGGAAGGGATGTCAGTGGGATAGAAAAGCTGTGTTCAGCATCTGTGTGGCCTTGGGGCCGCCGTGGGCGGTCGCTGAGCTTGGGTGGGAGGGCTCGGAGGCGTGGGGCCTGGCCGCCTTTTCCTGCCCCGCACTGACCCACCTCTCATTCCATCGCAGGAGTCCTTTTCCGAGCACTTGGGGTTTACCGGTGGCATCGTCCAAGGGTGAGAATCTTCCTAGCTTAACGGTGGGCAGACCATCTGTGTGCCAGTATTTCTCTCTTCGGTTGGCTTTATTTCTGTTGTTATACTTGTCTAATTTCAAAGGCAGTATATTCCTGGCAGAAAACTTTGAAAACATAGATGAACCCAAAGAAGAGAATAAAAATTCTCCACTTGGAGAGGTGACCACGCCTGGCTTCCAGGCCCCACCTCTGGGCTCTGTGACCTGTGACAGCTTTCCTAACCACTCTGAGCCTAAACTCTGCCCACCAACAGAGGGATACTCTTTATACGGTGCGCCACGCACCTTGCTCTGGGGGTGTTTTCTCCAGCATTGTTTATAAAGTGCAGCCCAGGCATCGTTCAGCCCTGGTGTTGGGACACAAATGCTGCCTCAAGGTTTCACCGTTAAAACATTCTTAACCCTAAAGCCACCATTATTTCTCTGGGATAGTAAACTATTTCCTAGAGCAGAGGCACCGAATGAAAGGGCAAAAGGTTCTTTAGCTGTGTAGTTCTTTATACCAAATTGCATAATGGGGTCCCACAGACCTGGGTTTGAGCCCGGCCCTGGCAGGTCAGCAGCCGTGTCACACTGTCCCCCAGCCTCAGTTTCCACATCTATAAACCAGGAGCGAATGACAGAAGTTGCAGTGGCCCTTAGCGCTGTGTGTGGTGCGGTGTGGGCACTCTCCACTGGGAGCCTCTGCTCTTGGAAAGTTCTTAAACAGGAGACCTGGCTTCCCGGGGCAGCCCCTGTCCATGCCCATTGTCCCAGGATCTTTACTAATAAATAGCACCTTCTTTCGCTCTTACAAGTATCCAAGTTGGTCAGTAATTTCATGACCAAGTTTATTTTAGTTGGATTGAAATGGCTTTGCTGAAACTTGGTGGGGGGAGGGGGGCGGGGGCAGGCCCGGGGGTAGTCTGCCAAGGAAGCACTTCTGTGCCCCCGAGCCTGGTGGCCAGCCTGCCTAGGCCGGCTCAGGTAGCCTGGGCATGGGAGCGCACGTCCTCCTTGACCTGCCTGCAGGGCGCTGTGGTTCATGTGGTGTGTGTGTCCTTCTCCACCCCCTCCACTCCGCAGGCTGGACCTGTACCGAGCCTCGGGGAAATTTGAGCTGCTCGATAGAATTCTTCCCAAACTCCGGGCCACCAACCATAAAGTGCTGCTGTTCTGTCAGATGACCTCCCTCATGACGATCATGGAAGACTATTTTGCGTATCGCGGCTTTAAATACCTCAGGCTCGATGGTGAGTACCATCGGGAGAGAGACGTTTGTTAAAGGGTGGCCTCGTTATCCGCTGCTGCCAAAGCTTCTCTAGGTCTAGCGGCAGGAGTGGGCATAGCGGCTCACTCAGTGACACAGGCTTGCGGGAATGGGAGGGAGGGCCCTGGGAGTATCATGGCTGGATCTCCTGAATGTGAGGCTCATGGTGTTTGCACCATAATGCTGCGTCCAGTCCAGTGGTTAAGGGTTGCTCTACGGTCCTTTTATGGTGGGAAGTGACAGAAACCCATATCCTGTGGGCATAAAGAAGGAAGTCTTGATAGACTCACATAACTGAACCTCAAGGGTTGCTTCAGGCACAGCTGGATCCAGGTGCCCAGATGGTATTAAGAGGGGCTTTTCTGGAGCTCCTGGCTCTTTGTCCTCCATTTTGGCTTCATTCTTAGCCAACCCCTCCGGGCTTTCCTTCCACCTACCTGCTCAGTGTCCCGAACAGAGAAGCAGCTTGTCTTCCCCCAGGGGTCTGGGGGTGAAATTTCATTAGGCTGCTGTGAGCAACATGCTCTTCTCTCCACCGCCTGGGTGGCTCTGGAGCTGGAATCAGGCCCGTTCATGCTGAAACCGTGAGCACTGAGAGAAGCAGGAAAGGGAGGGAAGAAAACCAATGCTGCAGGGGTGATAGCGGCGAGTTCCCTGGGAACAGCACTGACTGTGACCACATGCACTTATCAGAAGCCCTGTTTCTGCCTTGTTCCCAGCACGCAGGAGCTCCGGGGAGGAGGGGGCTGAGTGAGATGCTGACAGTATGCAGGACCCGTGCTCTGACACGTGTCAACTGACCGGGAAGACCCTAGAGGGAGCCCCCCACCCTCTGTCAGATGGAGTGAATGGGGCTCTCGAGAAGAATGAACTTGGGGGCCTCCAGGGTAAACACAGTTAAGAAGTGTGGGATAAACCACACTTCTCAGAGCCTTTATCTAAACTCTTTGCTATGTGCATCCACGGCCAACACCCCAAACCTTTTTGCCCCCATTGTGTCTTTCACGGTACATCTTGTGGAACTGTTGTTTTTTTCAGACGCGTGGTTGCTGGGCGGATCTGTCTGTCGGTCTCTGCCCTCCCCACTCCCACCCAGAACCTTTGCTGCATCCCTATCTTGCTTTCCTTCGGCCTGTTCTTGGAATTCTGTCCAGGGCGACCTTTACAAACACAGCTGTGGTCAGGTCCTCCCTCAAACCTCCCTCCTTCAGGTGCTTCCCATGGCTTGGAAGGCCTGCGTGGCCAGGCTCACCTCGCCCCTCCCTCTGTGTGCTGGCCTCCCCAGTGGCCTTTCTGTCCTTCAGGGGCTGAGCCTTCGTGAGTGCTACTCCTTGTCTGTGTCACTGCCCCGGCCCCTAGAGGACAGGCCAAACGTGAAGAGTGTGTTCCCACCCACCCCAGCGCCCATCCATTTGCCCGCCTCCCCCTTTTTTTTTCCTCCATGATGAGAGTCCTCTATCTAGGATGAGGACTTTTGTTTGCTTGGCTGTGGCTGCATCTCTGGGCACCTCATGTGGTCACTGCCACATGAGCGGAAACTCTGGGAAAGAAAGGCAAAGGGGGAGAATTCCCTGGCAGTCCAGTGGTTAGGACTCCACTCTTCCACTGCAGGGGGCCCAGGGTCAATCCATGGTCGGGGAACTAAGGTCCCGCGTGTCACACAGTGCAGCCAGAAGGAAAAAAAAGAACGGCAAGGGTGGGGGCTCGGTGACACGTGGAGTGGAACCTTCTGCTGTCAGAATGCCGAGAGTGAGGGTGCAGGCCGGGCATCTGGGATCGGCCCCTCCACCTGGGCCTGCCTCAGCCCCTCCTTGGAACTGGGGCAGCCCAGGCACCAGTGGGCATCAGGCCTCCATGCTGTTCATTGAGACGTGTAGGCCAGTGGCTGGAAGCGACACCTGATTTCCCCAGAGGCACCTCTGCTCCCCAGGCTGGCAGTAGCCCGAGGAGCTTAGATGCCCCTCTGAGCATCACGATGCTGAGGATCATGTCCTGGGCCATCGCATTAGAGTCCCTGTGGCTCCATGAAGAGGGGAGCCATCCTGCCCAGAGGGAAACAAGTCTCCGTTGTAAGCCCCCCGTGTGCTCGCCTGTAGATGATTCCCTTTGTGAATGGAGAAAACCCATCACAGTAGGATGGAGGCAGGCGCCAGCCCTCTGGCCAGTTGTTCGATACCATAGCAGCCCCGTCTGCCCGCCTGGAAACCCCACGTGGGTTTGGGGGCACGGCGTTAACAGTGTTGCTGCAGTGTCTCCCACCACCCCCTGGACAGCTGGGCAGGGCAGGTGGTGGCGACTCACAGGGCAGCCCCATTGCCTGGGTGTCCGCTGGGTGCCGGGCACTGTGCTCCAGCACCTGCCCACTTAGTTCCCACAGCAGCCCCGATTTACACGGAGGAGACACCGGAGGCCCGTTGGGGCTCGTTTTCTTCTCCTGGGGTGGGAGGACTGGCGGTCAGTAGTGTCACCGTAAATCTGAGTTGTTCGCCAGTCACCACTCATGGCCATGTGTTGAGTGAGTGGCCATGGCTTGGGTGGCCCGAGTTGGACGGCTGTGGACTCTATACCTGCTCCCTGATGTAGGTGTTCCTCTGTCTCCTCTGCACCACCGCCCGCCCCCACTCCACCCGCCATGGTCACCTTGCTAATAACCCTGCTCTCCCCACCCGCCGGCAGGAACCACTAAAGCGGAGGACCGGGGCATGCTGCTGAAGACCTTCAACGAGCCCGGCTCCGAGTACTTCATCTTCCTGCTCAGCACCCGGGCTGGGGGGCTGGGTCTGAACCTCCAGTCAGCCGACACTGTTATCATATTCGACAGTGACTGGAACCCCCACCAGGTAACAGCTCTCAGGCCCCCTAGGGGGAGGGGCTCGAAGCCTCAGGGAGACCATGCCCACTAGCATGAGTGCCCGCTGGCCTCTTGACATTCTCCTGGAGTCCCGGAGGCCCCTGGAGAGAAGCCCAGAGAGCAGTTACTTTCCTCTGTTTCTCAAAACAAAACTAGTTTTTTGCTCTGATTATGAAAAAAATTCATGTTCCGTTGTTATTTAAAAAAAAAAAATCCTGGGAATTCCCTGGTGGTCGGGTGGTTAGGACTCTGCGGTCTCACTGCAGAGGGCCTGGGTTCAATCCCTGGTCAGGGAACTAAGATCCCACAAGCCACGTGGCACAGCCAAAAAAACAAAAGGAATTCTGGTGTCGCGTAAATGTGCAAAGAAAGTGGAAGATGCCCCAGTCCTGTCAGCCGGCAGTAATGGTCACTGTTTTAGTCATGCAGGTCCTTCCTGGCCATGTTCTGGCCCAGCTCTCATGTTGACGCCTCTTAAAACCACACTGGGGCGTACTTTTTATGCTCTGTGCACTGCTGCCCTTGTTTCTTATCCACATACCCTGCACAGGGCTCCGTGCCTATAGATAACAGGGATGTGGTATTTTATAGATGCAGTAGTTTTTTTTTTGTTTGTTTTTATAAATTTATTTATTTATTTTTTTGGCTGCATTGGGTCTTTGTTGCTGCGTGTGGGCTTTCTCTAGTTGCAGCGAGTGGGGGGCTACTCATCCTTGCAGTGTGCAGGCTACTCGTTGTGGTGGCTTCTCTGTTTCAGAGCATGGGCTCTAGGCACACGGGCTTCAGTAGTTGTGGCATGCGGGCTCAGTAGTTGTGGCTCGTGGGCTCTAGAGCACAGGCTCAGTAGTTGCGGCACACGAGCTTAGTTGCTCCGCGGCACGTCCGGGATCTTCCCGGACCAGGGCTTGAACCCATGTCCCCTGCACTGGCAGGCAGATTGTTAACAGCTGAGCCTCCAGGAAAGCCCCGGTACAGTAGTTTTAAAGTAAGTATTTACCTCTTATGTCTTACTATAAAAGTAGTAATTTTTTCAAATGCAAATACCAATAAGTGAAAGTAACAAATTAAAGAGTCCATTTTTCCCCTTCCCCACCAACCCCGCTCTTCTCTGAGCCAGCATCTACCCACGTACACACATATATTCTGGCTTTGACATGAACACGGCATGTTCCAGCACGTGTCTCTTCCCGCCAGCAGCTGGTGTGTTCATGTCTCCATGCAAGCACATGGGGACTCTCCCCAGCCGCTTCCTCAGCAGCCAGCTATCTTGGCATATGGTGGACCCAGGATTTTTTTTTTTTTTTTTTTTTTGCGGTATGCGGGCCTCTCACTGTTGTGGCCTCTCCCGTTGCGGAGCACGGGCTCCGGACGCGCAGGCTCAGCGGCCATGGCTCACGGGCCCAGCCACTCCACAGCACGTGGGATCTTCCTGGACCAGGGCACGAACCCGCGTCCCCTGCGTCGGCAGGCAGACTCTCAACCACTGCGCCACCAGGGAAGCCCAGCCCCAGGATTTTTGACTCAAATCCCAGTTGGCAGACGTGCGGGTTTTCTGTTCTCCTTGGGGAACCTTGTCCCTCTCTTGGAGCACCAGCCAGGCCAAGCCTGAGAGGTGGGATTGCTTGGTCCACAGACCTGTCCCTTCACGTTCTGGTTGGTTCTGCCACAGTGGCCTCCAGCAGGCTGCCCCAGCTTTCACTCCTGTTGACGGTGCAAGCGAGCCCTTCTCCACAGCCCAGCAGAGCTGGTTATCGGTGTGTAAACCACGGGCGCCTGACAGACGAGTGCCTGGGGTGGTTGCTGCGCCAGCCTGGGGTGTGGCTTCCGCCTGGACCTCGGTGACTGGCCTGTTTCCTGAGAGGTGGTCCGAGTGTGCTTCCCCCACCCACAGGCTATCGAGGGGAGAGACCCCCGTGGAGCCCTGTCCTCCTCCACACCCGGGGAGCATCAGAGGTCATGAAGCACAATGCAGAGCCAGGAATCACGCCGGCTGAGCTGCGGGGCAGGGTTGAGGGTACGAACCGTGGACACAAAGCATGCCTGTTCCCACCAGGTGTGGCCTCTGCTGCCCCCGTGAGGTGCAGATCTGGAGGTCAGCCCCACACAGCTGCAGTCCCCAGACACAGGATCTCGTAGCCCCTCCTGGGTCTACGCTGGGCGTGATGATACAGCGTTGGCGCCATACCTGCCACTTTATGGGCGCTTGCTCCACACCAGGCACTGGCCTGAGCACCCGATGCCCTTTGGCTCCTCTCACACACGATAGCCACGAGACGGGCTGGTGTCAGCAGAGTGGATCCTGAGGCTCCGAGAGGTGGGGCCTGGGCCCAGCTTGCGTGGCAGGGCCTCCAATAAAACCAGGCATCAACGTGGTGCTGCCCAGCTTTGGCGTCATTCTGTGAACAGTGCCCTCGCTGTGATACAGCCACGCCAAGCCAGGCCGTGCCCGGGGCAGCCAAGGGGCCCTGTGTAGCTGTGAGAGGAGCTGCTGGGGTATAACCCCCTGGGGTAGCCCTCTACAACTGCGGTTTCTTCCTGAGTATCCGTCAAATCCCAGTGAAGGTAGAAAGTGACGCTTCTGCAGGAATTTGGGGTCAAGTCAGGCTCCAGGTCTTGTTCCTGAGCTTCTGGCCTGTGCAGCTTCTGGCTGTGGCGGGCAGAACAGCCAGGCGGGTGCCCGAGAATTGGAAGACCCCTGCCTTTCCCAGGGGCATCCAGTGATCCACTGTCCCTTAACGATTTAAAGAGCTTGTTTGGGACTGACCGGCATCTCTCTCCCCAGGACCTGCAAGCGCAGGACCGTGCCCACCGCATCGGGCAGCAGAACGAGGTGCGTGTGCTCCGCCTCTGCACGGTCAACAGCGTGGAAGAGAAGATCCTGGCTGCAGCCAAGTACAAGCTCAACGTCGACCAGAAGGTGATCCAGGCCGGCATGTTCGACCAGAAGTCCTCCAGCCACGAGAGGCGCGCTTTCCTCCAGGCCATCCTCGAGCACGAGGAGCAGGACGAGGTGAGGGCAGCGCCAGCCCCGACCCCCTCCCCGGCGTGAGTGGTGGACGCATGAGCGGCTTTCATTTTTGTTTTTTTACCTTTTTTGCACTCTTATTTTTTTGCATCCCTTTGGAGTAAAGGGAGTGTGGGCTGAAAGGAAAGAGGATGAGTACTTGCTTTTTCTTTGAAGTGGTTTTTTTTTTTCTAAACTGCTGGTGAAAGATGCCGGATTGACAGCCCTGGAGACTGAAGTCCTCTATTTATCCACAGAGCAGACACTGCAGCACGGGCAGCGGCAGTGCCAGCTTCGCCCACACTGCCCCTCCGCCAGCGGGCGTCAACCCCGACTTGGAGGAGCCACCTCTAAAGGTGAGAGGGGTAGTTCAGTCTCCATGCCCATTCAATCCTCGGCTTCTCGGCTGAGATGGCCAGCAAGGGCCCTGATCCCACGGAGCGTGCGTGTGCGTGTGCGTGTGCGTCTCTCGCTGCCGTGGGGGTCCCCATCCACCGCAGCCGGACTGGGACCGCCAGCTCATTTCCCATGGACCGCCGCCGCTCGCCTCCGAGCCCGGCCGCCTCCCACCCCGGCCTCCCCGCACTCCAACTAAACGTGTGACATCTTGTAGGAAGAAGACGAGGTGCCTGACGACGAGACGGTGAACCAGATGATTGCCCGGCATGAGGAAGAGTTCGACCTGTTCATGGTGAGCGCCGCGGGCACTCGGGCCCTGCGCACCCTCAGGGGCTTGGTTCCCCGCCTGTGTGAACCGTGTGCAGTGGAGCTCACACACACACACACACCGCCCCCTTCCCTGCTGACACCGAACAGAGCAAAGGTCCTCAGTGACGGTGGCATCCCCAGCGGGTAACGGGGCCGGGGGCAGCTCTCAGGGTGGCCCCATCCATGGCTCCTAACTGACCCATCATTGTTCTGTGGTCTCCTAAGTGTGTCATAGGGATGGCAGGACACACGTACAACGCCCAGCCCTGCTCCAGTTTATGGCCCTCCGTCTGGCCAATACCTCTTGTCCTTGAGGCTCTCCCTTTCAGAGGGAGCCACACTGTCCAAGACTGAGGGACTGGCGAGGGCCTCGGTCTCAGATGCCCTGTTGCCCCTCGTGGGCACGGAATCGGGGGGAATTGGGGGCGCCCTCGGCCCAGCAGGCCTGTGCCTTCCACTGAGCCTGTATCGCCTCATTGGGGCAGGGGAGCCGCTGCCCCGTTTCAGCCCCCGTTTCAGCCCCCGTTCCAGCCCCCATTCCAGCCCCCATTCCACCACCTTCCTGTCCTTTCCAGTTCTCTCTGCCCCTGAAGCAGAGCCCCAGCCAAGGTCTGACATGGCAGCCCAGCCAGCTCAGCCACCGCACGACCAAGTTGCTGTTTAACTACCGCTGCAGCGATGGTCCTGAGGCAGGGAAGCAGCCCCTGGTCAGAGTGCCCCCGCGCCATCTCCTCTGTCCTCTCTGTGCTGACGCCTGTCCCTCTGTCCCTGCCGCCCGCACCCCACAGCGCATGGACCTGGACCGCAGGCGCGAGGAGGCCCGCAACCCCAAGAGGAAGCCACGCCTGATGGAGGAGGATGAGCTCCCCTCGTGGATCATCAAGGACGACGCAGAGGTGGAGCGGCTGACATGCGAGGAGGAGGAGGAGAAGATGTTCGGCCGCGGCTGGCCCGCCATCGCAAGGAGGTGGACTACAGTGACTCGCTGACCGAGAAGCAGTGGCTCAAGGTACATGCCGGAGAGGGCCGCGGGCGGGGCTCGGGCAGCGCAGGGCTCGGCCGCCAGGATCGAGGCCTTCGTCCGAATCCTGGGCAGTACCCTTTCGGCCGTTCTTGGTCGGTTTTCACTCATGACAGTGACCCTTACCCACGTGGGGTCAGGTGCACTCAGTTCCTCCTGATGGAACTCGGGAAGGCACCCCTGTGTGGTTCCCGAGCTGCTCAAAACCCACTTCTGGGTGGAGTTGGCCCTTCCAGCGTCAGGTTTAAGCAAAATATTGCCAGTCTTTGCATGGGGCTGACCGGAGGACCCAGGGATATATTGGGGATCGTCAAGTCACCCTGCAAAATGGTTGAGATTGGTGACGGGGTCAGGCAGCCCCGCCTTTGTGTGCGTCACCCCTGGGAGCTGTGGGGAGGGAAGAGGGAGGAAGCCCCCGCCCGAGGCTCCCGGCACCAGCTGCTCATGGAGGTGATGTGAGCACCTGTTTTCAGCAGGTGGCTCCCGGCCCTCGCAGCTGCTGACAGCTGAGTCAGGGCTGCGGGCAGCTGCTGGTCCTCCTGATTCAGCCCCCCGACCCCACCCGAGCGAGGGCACTCTACATTTGCACAGGGGCCTGGCACTGGGGTTACAGTGACAAATCAGACCCCATTCCTGCTCCAGGGGTTCTGAGTGTAGAGGTGATGAGTAAGAGTCCAATCCTCGAGTTGTTGTCCCTGAGACAATACTTCCTGAAAGGCAGATGGCGGCTTTCGGTTACGCCCTGCTGAGCGCCACACCCTGGAATGAGCAGCTGTCTCCTCAGGCCTCTTATCACACACCCTGGGGTTCCCCTTAAGTAACTGCAGCCCCAGTTCTTTTTCAGTCATGTGGCCAGGTGGCCCTGGTCCCCTCCTGGGAGCTCAGAACACCCCAGACTTGTGAGCTCGCCCACTGAGCTGTGCACCAGAGGGAGCTGTTGAAACATGCCAGGAACCACCGAACCTCGGGGGGGCGGGTTGGGGGGGGGCTGGTGTCTCATTCCCTGCCGTCAGCCCAGGGCTCCAGGGCCCAGAAGAGAACCTTGGATGAAGGAACGTCGTACCAACCACAGTCCCGAACGGCTCGCGTGGGGCCTTTGCCAGCCCGGCATTACTGAGACAATGGGTGCCCTTTAAAAAATAGCTGCCCACATGCTAATGATAACAGTCGGTGCGCATTTCTTTCTCCCTCCTCCCTTTCTCTGAGGAATAACTTTACCCGTGTAAGATGTACAGTTCAGTGATTTTGGGTATATTCAGAGTTCTGAAACTATCACCACAAATGAAGCTTAGTACATTCTCACCCCAGAGAAACTGTTTTCTCTTTAGCTATCTTCCATCCCTTTTTTCCCCCTAGCCTTTGACATCCGCTAAAACAACTTTTCTGTTTCAATAATTTTGCCTCAACAGGAAATTTTCTATAAATGAAATCATGCATTATGTGATCCTTTGATGTCTGGGTTTCTTCACTGAGCAAAATATTTTCAAGATTCATCCAGGTTCTAGCATATATCAGGACTTCATTCTTTTTATGGTTGGATAATGTTCCATTATAAGAATATACAACATTTGTTTATCTAGTCATTAGTTGATGGACCGTGGGGTTGTTTCCACTTTTTAGCTATTGTGCATAATGCAGTGGTGAACATTTGTGTACAGGTTTTGTGAGGACATATGTTTTGATTTCTCTGGGGTGTGTATCTAGGAGTGGATCAAATGGTAATTCTCTGTTCAACCTTTTGAGGAACGAAAACTGTTTTCCAAAGTGGCTGCACTATTTTACATTCCCACCAGCAGCACGGAAGGGTTCCAGTTTCTCCAGGTCCTCGCTGATAACTTTCTATTTGCCTTTTGATTCTAGCCATCCTAGTGGGTGTGCAGTGGTATCTTATTGTGGTTTTGAATTGCTTCCGGTGGGGTGGGAGGGTGGTGGTGGCGCTAATGGTGTTGGGCACCTTTTCATGTACTTTTTGGCCATTTGTAGATCTTCTTTAAAGTCTTTTATCAGATATATGATTTGCAAATATTTTCTCCTATCCCGTGGGGTGGTTTTTGTCTTTGCTTTTCACTTTTTTTTTTACATATTTTTAAATTTTATTTATTTTATTTATTCATTGTTTTTTGGCTGCATCAGGTTATCGTTGCTGCGCGCAGGCTTTCTCTAGTTGCAGTGAGCGGGGACCACTCTTCCTTGTGGTGCGTGGGCTTCTCATTGCAGTGGCTTCTCTTTTTGCAGAGCACAGGCTCTAGGTGCGTGGGCTTCAGTAGTTGTGTCTCGCGGGCTCAGTAGTCATGGCTCGCGGGCTTTAGAACTCAGGCTTAGTAGTTGTGGCGCACGGGCTTAGTTGCTCCGTGGCATGTGGGATCTTCCCAAACCAGGGCTCGAACCTGTGTCCCCCGCATCGGCAGGTGGATTCTTAACCACTGCACCACCAGGGAAGCCCCTGTTTTTCACTTTCTTGATACTGTCCTTTGAAGCACAGAATTTTAAAATTTTGATGAAGTCAAATTTATTTGTTTGTCTCTTTGCCTGTGCCTTGGTAGCATGCCTGAGAATCCATTGCCAATTGATGGTCACAAAGATTTACCCCTGTGTTTCCTTTCAAGAGTTTTAGAGTCTCAGCTCTTACATGTAGGTCCGTGATCCTTTTTTTTCTTTTTTTTTTTTTAATTATTTATTTATTTTTGGCTGCGTTGGGTCTTCATTGCTGCTCACGGGCTTTCTCTAGCTGCGGTGAGCGGGGGCTACTCTTCATCACTGTGCGTGGGCTTCTCATTGCGGTGGCTTCTCTGTTGCGGAGCATGGGCTCTAGGCACGCGGGCTTCGGTAGTTGTGGCACACGGGCTCAGTAGTTGTGGCTCCTGGGCTCTAGAGCGCAGGCTCAGTAATTGTGGTGCGCGGGTTTAGTTGCTCTGTGGCATGTGGGATCTTCCCGGGCCAGGGCTCAAACCCATGTCCCCTGCACTGGCAGGAGGATCTTAACCACTGAGCCACCAGGGAAGTCCACCGTTAATCGTTTTTGAGTTAATTTTTGCGTATGGCGTGAGGTCAGGGTCCAACTTCATTCTTTTGCATGTGGCTATCTGGTTGTACCAGCACCATTGTTGAAAAGTCTATTCTTTCCCATTTGAGCACATGCCATTTTTTTAATATATCATGCTCAATAAAATTTACATTAATAAAAGAGATATTTACCCAAATCAGGCACTCCTCTGTCTTAGTGGTGGACGTGTAACTCGCACCACTTCTCTGGCAGCCACTCTGATGCCATATGCACCCAAACCCTGTAGAACGTACTTGGCTCTTGCCCTTCTGGGCTGACCTGCATGTCTAGGGCACAGGACCAGAGACCCCAGTATTAGATTCCTGGGACTGCTGTAACAATTACCACAAACTTGGTGGCTTAACACAATAGGAATTTATTCTCTCACAGTTCTGGAGGCTAGGAGTCTGAAATCCATGTGTCAGCAGGACCATGTTCCCTCTGAAGGCTGCTTCCTTGCCTCTTCCAGCTTTCGGTGGCCCCAGTGTTCCTTGGTTTGTGGCCACATCACTCCAGTCTCTGCCTCCGCCTTCACGTGGGTGTCCGCAGTGTCTCTCTTACGGCCTTTTCTGACTCCTTGGATTTGGGCCCATGCTAATGTAGTATGATCTCATCTCTATTCTTATTACATCTGCAAAAACCCTATTACCCCATAAGATGACATGGATGGTGGATGCCTCCTTCCACCACCCTGACCCTTCAGATCTGCTTAAGTGCCCACCTCTGGGAAGCTCTCCCAAACCCTGACCAGGACACATCTGCTCCACCATTCTCAGAGCACCTCTTACCCTCCTTCTTGGCACTCGGCACACTTGTCACCATGTTTGTGGGCTGTGTATTACTGTCTCCCCTCCATGAGGGGCTGTGTCCAGTGCCTGGCCCTGTACCTGCACTCAGATGCAGCTGGTAACTGAGATGAATAACCAGTGCATCCGTTTGGGGTCCCAGGCCCCACTCCCGTTTCTGATTCCAAGCCCCCGTAGAAACCTGGCTTCCCATCACTTTGTGTTCACGGCTAAAACATGCAAGTTAGTTATTATCGTTGAGAATTAATACATCGGAACTATTTTAAAGTTAACACTCACGTTCGTGTTCTTCAACCCAGCGGTTTCACTTTCAGGAATCTATCTAAAAGAAAGACAAATGTCAGTTATGACGGTACTTAGAATAGCCCACCCACCCATTCTTGCAAAACTGGAAAGAACCTAAATGCCCAACTACAGAGAAAGTTAAGGCCCATTTTACAAGGAAATACTATTAAATAGGCATTAAAAATTATGTTGCAGAAAAACGAGAGGAAGTATATCCAGGACATAATAAGCAAAAAGATGAGTCGTGATGTGGTATGTGGCTCGATCCCGGGGCTGCCTCGATTTGTGCACATGTGCGTGGGAAGGTGGGACACCCTACAGGTGGAGGGTGGGGACGGCTGTACAGCAGGAGCGTTCCCAGTGCCACTGAACTGCATACTTGACAGTGTTTGAAGCGGCTGACTTTATGTTATGTGTATCTTACCACAGTTTTTTAAAAACATGGAACATGGTCTAGAGCAGAAGTGTTGACGGGGTCACCTCTGGGTGGAGGGTTTACAGGAGCCCACTCTTCAGGCTTTGCACAGTGAGGCTGTGACACTTAAATTTATAACATACGCCATTTATCTGCGAAGAACGGGCTTGGGTGGGCTGGCATCGGGGAGACAGAGCTGGCCCTCACGGCCCCCGTGCCCTCGGAGCCCATCCAGAGCCCCAGCATGTGTCCCGCCCCAGGCAGGCCCCCGGGTTTGCGCCGCGGCCTCTGCTTGTCGACCTCGGTGCTGGCTGTCCTATTTTTACCACTATTGACCCTGAAGGCCATCGAGGAGGGCACGCTGGAGGAGATCGAAGAGGAGGTCCGGCAGAAGAAATCGTCGCGGAAGCGCAAGAGGGACAGCGATGCCGGCCCCTCCACCCCGACCACCAGCACCCGCAGCCGTGACAAGGACGACGAGAGCAAGAAGCAGAAGAAGCGTGGCCGGCCGCCTGCCGAGAAGCTCTCCCCCAACCCGCCCAACCTCACCAAGAAGATGAAGAAGATCGTGGATGCTGTGATCAAGTACAAGGACAGGTAAGCGGGGGGCGGGGCGGGCGGGCGGGGGCCTCTGGGAGGGGCCGGCAAGCCCGCTGCCCGGGCAGTCACTCCGCAAACTCAGGTCGAGTCTCTGTCTCGGAGCCTCTGTCCTCGTGGGACGTGACGTTAACGTCCTGGAAGAGGGGAGACAGGCAGCGTCAGCCGTGGTGAGAGGGCAGGGGAGGCGACGTTCAAGAGGGGCACTGAGGAGGGCAGGTCTGGGGACAAGGGGTCCAGGAGGTGGCCGGCGGGTTCGAGGCCAGTGGCAGGGTGAGTGTGGGAGAAGGGGGTCTGTGCTGTGATGGAGGCCGATCACGTGGCTGGTGGACCGTGGTGAGGAGGCGCCTGTGGCTGGAGCAGAGAGCCAGTGGTTTTCCTTCTGTAGACAGTCCCCCACCCTGCCTGGCTATGGTCTCCCTGGGCCATCACAGGTCAGCCGCTTGTGGAGAAGACATAGTCCAGGCTCCCCCTAGGCACTGGGATCCCTGCCCTCACAGACACGCCAACCACAGGACAATGCATGCTTTCTGCTTTGTAGATCCATTTGTGGATCGTGAGTACTACGTAAGTAAGAAGAAGAAAATAATGGCTCTCCCGCGGCCCTCCTAGGAGACTTGTGCCCTTCCTGCCAGCACAGGGTGGGTCGTGTGGAGCTGCACAGGGCAGCCAGGGGCATCCTTCCGCCCCCCGCAGTGTCTTGTTCCACTTTCTGCTATATGCAGATCGATGAGGCTGTCCCCGTAACGGGAGGGTTTTACGACTTGAATTCATAGTAATGCTCTGCAGTCAGTCACAAGCAAAGTAGGAGAGAATTTTAATCTGTCTGAGGGAATAGTGTCAAGGCATGAGCCCATGGTGTATCATTTGGAGAAACTGTTACCAAGCCTGTGATTTCAGGGGGTGATGATGGTTATAGTACCCAAAAAAGGATACAAATTGCTCTTTAAAAAGAATCCTTTATTATTGGAAGAGAAACAAATGATGAAGCGGAAAAGAGGCATATTTAAGTTCAACTGCTAGGCCTAAAAATATTACATTTTCTGTCAGTGTTTTTTTGGGTTTTTTTAAGTGTATATTGGGGTTTTTAAGATTAATTAATTTTATTTTTGGCTGCACTGGGTCTTCATTGATGCACACAGGCTTCAGTAGTTGTGGCTCGCAGGCTCTAGAGCACAGGCTCAGTAGTTGTGGCACATGGGCTTAGTCGCTCCACGGCATGTGGGATCTTCCCCGACCAGCTCAAACCCGTGTCCCCTGCATTGGCAGGCGGATTCTTAACCATTGCGCCACAAGGGAAGTTCCTTCAGTATTGTATCCTTCAGTGTCAGTATTCAGAACAAAACATTGAACTCATTTTCAAACTTCACCTTTGAGGCCAATTCCACAAAGAAAAAAGTAGACCAACAATTATTTGTAATATGGAATGTGCAAAAATCCAATGAAAATAATAGACCCTGATGTTTTCTTCCTAATAGTATTCTTGCAAGGGAACCTTAACATTGTCAAAATGAAGAAGACCCTTGAAGGTCAGTGGGGAAGGATGGACTTTCCAAAAAGTCATGCTGATCACTGGGATATCCATCCATACGGAGAAGATGAATATTGACCCCTCCTCATGCCATACACATATATTAATTTGAAATGGATTACAGACATAAACGTGATGTAAATCAACTATATTTCAATAAATCGTTTTTTAAAAACCCATAAATGTGAAAGGTACAACATGGGAAAAAATTTTCATGTCCTTAAAGGAGGCATAGACTTCTTCAGTAGGACAGAAACGCCACTGGCCATAAAAGACTCACAAGTTAGACTTCACTCAAATTAAGAACATTTGTTCATCGAAGGACACCCTCATGAAGATGGTGAAAATTGCCACAGACTAGGAAAAGAAAATTCAATTTTAAAATGGGCAAAAGGCATGAACAGACACGTCCCAGAAGAAGATACCCCAGTGACCAATCAACGTGTGAAAAGGTGCTCGGGATCACCACATCGACGTCATAACAAGAAGGAAATGCACAATAAAATGAGCGTGAGGTGCCTCCTCACACACACCGGAAGTGTTAAAATTCCTTTTAGTACCACCAGGGACGTGGAGCAGCAGCACCTCACACCCTGCTCATGGGAGCATGTGGCTCTGGGCAATATCTTCTGAAGCTCGACACACAGATAAAGCTTCTGGCCCAGCCACTCCCGTCCTAGTCCTGAGTGCATACATCCACCAGAAGACATGTACAGGTGCATCCATAGCAGCTTTGATCACGACTCCCCTAAAGGAAACAGCCCAGTGTCCACCCACAGGAGAACACGTCCACAGTGGCCTAGTCGAAGAACAGAATTCTAACAGCCACGAGAACAGACAAACTACCACTCCCTGGGAGAATCTTACACTCTGTTGAGTGAGAGAAGCCAGACACAGAAAAGTACCTATCGTATGCTTCCAGTTATAGGAAGTTAAGCTGACCGACGGTGATGAGCATGGATCAGTGGTTACCTCAAGTTGGAATTGACAGGGACGGGACTCCAGGGAGCCTTCTGGGACGTTGGGATCTTGGTCTGCACATGAAAACCTTCACCAGGCTGTACACCTAAGAAAGGTGCGGACTTCCCTGTAGTAGGTTACACCTCGGTTTAAAAATAGTAGACACTTGAAATCGGCACCCTGCACTCGATAAAGCCTTGGATATTTTCAAACTAAAAGTATGTCAAGTGTCAGTCCACTTCCTTAGTCATCCTATGACTTAGAGAAAAGGCACTGTGCTTAGCTGAAGGTCACGTGACAGAAGAGAAGCTGGCTCCCCTGGCTGCTGCAAACAGCTGTTCTCTCAAGCCCATACAAGATTGGGTGATAAATCGGGCAATGAATTAAAACTAGCTTTTAGGGTTCAGGGACATCTTGTCAAGACTGACCTATGTCAGGACACCAAGATCCTGGTAGGGATTCTGAGATCCAGCCTGATGAGAGCCCTGACGCTGCAGTCACAGAGCTGAGCTCCCAGGTCTGTCAGACCCACGTCGTGGTGCCTCTGGGGAGGGCTTGAAGCATGGCGTATGCTTAACCTCACGTCCTCCTGGAATAATGGCCCCACTGGACGGGGAGTTCGACGTTAGACTGGGGAGAACTGCAAAGGAGTTACAAGTGGGACGGAGAATATGACCATTCCAGGAAGCCTCCTACATGCTGGCTTTGAGAAACGTTTGGTTCTCAATTGGAGCAGGGCCTTCCACTCGCTGGTTTGCTGGTGGCCACACAGGAAGAGATCAAACAAGGCACATAAACTCAGGAAAATAGTTGCATCATCCTGGTTGAAACGTTACTTCATGGAAAATGCTTTCAGAGATGATGTTTGGGTACAAACTTGACCTACTTAATGGACATTTTTGACGTTCTTATCAAAACATAAGAATTTGAAACCATGGGGAAAACTACAATATGGTTCATGCAGCTGTAGGGTTAGGCACGGTCTATAGACCACCCTGTCTTCTGACAACAACTGCAGAGTTCAGGGTCCCCAAGACCACCCTCAGTCTCAATAATTTCCCTACAAGGACTCTCAGCACTCTCTGAAAGCTGGTGTACTCACAGTTACGGTTTATTACAGCGAAAGGACACAGATTAAAACCAGCCGAGGGGAGAGGCGCAGGGAGCAGCGTCCTCCCCGTGGAATCGCCGGCCACAGTGACTTTTCCTGGCAACATTACGAGAAGATGCGCACAGAGCATTGCCAGTCTGGGAAGCCTTGGTGTCTAGCCTTGGACTTTGTCAGTATACCCGGCCGACCTCCCACGTGGCTGCCCAGTCTCCAGTCCCTCTGTGGTTGAACCGATGCTGCTTGACCCGACGCCCCTGCCTGGAATCACACTTAGACTGTGCCAAAGGCCCCCAGCTAAACAAAGGTACCCCACCAGGCAGGACATTCAAGGACAGAGATATGGCCTCCCAGGAGCCAAGGGCAAAGGCCAGACCTTTCTTTGGGCCAGGTTAAATTCTTTATGACACAGCTGTCACGTACCTGGAAGGTTGTGAGGGACTGGCCACCACGCCAAGGAGAACAGGATTGGAACAAAACCAGAGGTAGCTTGACGTGCATTTTCTTGTCTCAGACTTCCGATTGCTCCTTTCCAGAAGAGAAAATGAAACTTTGGATTTAAAAATCCCATTTGCTTGCTAGAACCCTGTGATTAGCTAAACTCTATACTTGAGTTAAATGTGGATCCTGAGGAGAGAACTTATTGTTTACAGCTTGGTTCTTCCTGGACACCAAAGAATGATTACAGGACATCGCCAGCGTTTGGATTCAGAGTGGGGAGCCTGCCTTGCTGAGCAGGGGCCGTGGCGCTGCTCTTCCTGCCCCCAGTGACCGTGGTGGGAGTGGGGTTGCACCTCGAAGCAGTGACTCCAGAGAGGAGCGGCTCAGCCATGCCTCTGCTGCTGAGTCTGAGCAGGGCCGCCCCGCCCCCAATTTGCGCCACTCCAAATGTTGCTACTGAGTGTTAATTTCAAGATCCCTACCCCCCCCATCCCCCGCCCCAGTGGTGTTAAAATACCAGTGCCGTCGTGTTTGATAGAACCTTTGCATGTACATCCTGATCTGCACGCAGGTAATGTCCTGATTTGGAAGCTTTTGCATCTTTCATGTGTGTTCAGATTCAGGGCTGCTAGGCCCACCCCTCCCGAGGCCCCAGTGCACCCTGTGAGCGGCCCTCCCTCGAGTTGTGAGGTCTTGAGCCTTCGCAGCTGCGACCCTCTGCTGGGTGGCCGTGAAAATACATGTCCTTCCGTGGGGTCACGGTGGGAAAACGCTGGAAGAGTCTGCAGTCTAACGCAACTGAGGGCTGGCACAGGCAACCTTGGGGTCCAGCATGGCCTCCGGGAGGAGTGCCACATAAGCAGAGCCTGAGGAAAAGCAGGGGCCCACCAGGGAAGAGGAGGGAAGGAGCATCACAGGCCAGGGGACTGCGCATGCAGGGGCCCGGAGGCCAATCCCGCACGCAGGGCCTCGCAGGGTGCCTTCTCCTTGGTGGTTGGAAATCCCGAAACTGCACGGAGGAACCCTCGGGTTAACAGCCAGAAGTGAAACCAGAATTAAGGAATTAAGCTGGAAGTAGGGATTTTCACTTTAAAATATCTAAGCGCACCAGTAAGTTAGGCTGCAGGGTCAGGTTGGGATTTGTCACAGAGCTGCGTGTGCTGCCGGTGGCTGTCTTCTCCCCTGGTCCTTCGGAGGGATTCAGCAGCTGGTGGCCTAGGCATTTAGGCACCGTCTCCAAGTGCCAGTCAGCAGGTGTGTGCTCCAGGGCGCATCCCATGGCGCCTTTAGGATGGCTTCAGAGAAGTGCATCTTCTGGAAGGCGCCACCTCAGGAGACAGGCTCCAGAGGAGCCGACAGAGCCCCTTCTGTGCCCCGCTGGCTGATGTGTAGAGCTTGAACGTTAACTGCTACAGGGCAGAGTTGTCACTGCTGTAAAGACTGTGCGTTGGACAGTGGAGGCCCATCGGCACCAAGCTTCCTGAATTTGATCATCGAGCCTGGGTCATGGAAGAGAACATCTCTGTTTTTAGGAGATACTCATAAGTTATTTCCAAATGGTTCAGAAAGTTGGTGATGTGTACAGGCCGCCCAGGCTAAGCCTCCCAGGGCTGAGCCCCACTAGGTGGGCCCTCTGGGTCCCCTTCTGTCCTCTTACCAGGAGGCAGCAGCCCTGTAAGGACCATAGGGTTTGAGTGTCACAGAGACCTGGGATCAATGCCAGATCCACTGTGGGTGACGAAGGGCCCCACCACATCCACGGTGGCAGCTTCAGCCAGGCCTGGTGGCCACTGCCCAAATCCCATCAGCACTTGCCCTCTGCCCTTGCAGGAGCCCTGCATCACCTTGATTAGAATCAAAAAGCAGGTGGCTCTTCAGTTGAAAGGTTGTGCTTTGACCGGGGCAGTGTAACAGGCTCCAGGGCAGGTTGTCAGGCAGAAACATCCTCTAGGAGAGGACACCCCGGTTGGCTGCAGGCCCTTCAGAACAGGCCTCTGGGGAGAAGGGAGAGGGTGGAGGGTGGGCGGGTCTGGGAGCCCTTTCCTGAGGGAGCAGGGAGGCTTCAGGCTTCTCCTGCCTCGGCCTTTGGTCGCGTCCCTCTGCCCCCCTCGGAATCCCCTGTGAGACCCTGTGAAGTGCTCAGTGCATTTCAGCAGGCATGTGCTGCTTCTGTACTCAGGAAGCAGTAGAGGAACGTTCGTGAAAATGTCAGTAGAATAGGATAAACAGGTAAGGCAGGAGGTGTAAAATGGAAAATTCCAGACAACCGGGGAAAAAAAAAAGAGGGGGAAAGGATGAGTAAAAAGGTCCAAAGTCAAGGTCAAATAAATGAGAAATTACCAAAACACAGGTAAAATTTAAAAGGAAGCCAGGAGACAGCTAGATAAAAGGATTGAAAGGCAGATAGAGAAGTGTCAAACTTCTGAGGTGAAACTCAGAAACTAAATTTAAAATGTAATTTAACTAAGCTTAAAATTTAGGAGGAGGGAAGAGAGAGTGTCTGCGGGGACTTCCGGGGAGGTGTGGAAGTGGGTCTGTGGGTCCCGGACGGTGGCAGCACGGTTTCCCCACCCGCCGACCCCCAGACACACCGCAGCCCCTTGGTCCCGGCAGTCCAGGGATCCCCAGCACCCGTAGCTCCCAGGGTGGCCATCCTGTAGCCCCTGCCACCTGAGAAGGAGCTTGAGGCCTCTCTGCCTTGGCACCGCTCGGTACTCAGAGCGGATGGTAACATGGGGGCTCCAAACAGGAAGCACGCTCCTCAAGACCGAGGTCACTCAGCCCTGCAGAGTGGCCTTGGGCCTCCCTGCACTCAGATGACCAGCTCCGCCCACCCCTGGCCCCAGCTCCTGGGCTTGCTGTGCCTCTCATTTTCATCTTCTCCCTGGTCCTGAGAAATGTTCTTTGAAGTGCCATGAACGGTGCTAGTCACCCGCATCTAACGTCCCTGAGCAGCTGCCACGGCAGAGCACAGCACTGGCTCTCGCGGCGTTCAGGTCAGCTTGGGGAAGCTGGAACGTACACTTGGAGTAGATGCCACCCCTGAGAGCCAGGCTGGATTATGATCCCGCTTCTGCTGCTTGCTGTGTGACCCTCTTCTCCAGAATGAGGGTTTCACGCCAAGTGGTTTCAAATCCAGCTTGGTGGGGGTGGGGTGGTCAGGTTTTCTTTAAAATGAGATTTGGATTTCATCATTGAACTGTATTAAGAAACATGAGCCCCCAGGTGTGTCATTGGCTTCTGTAAAATAATCAGTTCATTAGAAATTTTGGCTCATGAGATTCTTAATCAGCTTTGTGACCTACAGCCAGTCCAGCCCTCAGCATGTGGACCCTGCAGTAAAGCTTCCCCACCCTCCCTCTTTGTTGGAAGAGTGTGCTAAGACTGCAGGGCCGGCAGCCTACAGAACTTCCTTGTTGGCAGGTTCCTTGATGAATATCATTTCCTTTCACTCGTGCATTAGTCAGGAGTTTTTCTGTACCACACAGCCACAAATCTGACACTGAGATTGATCTTTTAAGGGTGGACGCCTGGCAGGTGGAGGCTCTTAGTAAATATTTGTAAGTGGATCTGCCCCAGACTTCTCACTTTTCTAATTCTCCAGATATCCTTGACTTTGTAATGGGTCAAAAAATTGAACCTGGAAAGTAATTTTGTACTAATACCTCTTTAATGTGTTTCATTGTATCATTTTCAAATTTCATGAATGGTGTACATACACATAATCTGAGATTCTGTTTCAGATAAATGTTCTGCCGCTAAGTCAATTTTTTAAATCCTGACCTCATATCCAGGACCCTTGCTGGCTCAGTCCACTAAGAGTCAAAAGAGAAAATAGTCCCAGGGTGAGAAGATGTTATCAAGAGGTGTCATGGGAAGAGGGTCTGAACTGCACTCTCAGAAGGAGAGTGGGGCTGAGGGACTGGGGAGGAGGCAACTAGGATCTGTCTTGAGTACTATCTTCAGTTGATTGCTTCTGCCTGCCTGAGGCTATCAGGGCTCAAGAGATAGTGCTCTGATCCGTTTGCAATGTCTGCCCTGGTCAAAGGGTGAGGAATGGAAGGCATCAAGCAGTGTGTTATCATCTCCAATACATTCTTTCTGTTATTTTCAGGATTCATACCAGGGGTCAACAAACCAAATTTGCAAACTAGCAAAAATATAGATATGGCCCACGACTTGTATGTGTATAGTCTGTAAATTAAGAATTTTTTTTTAGATGAGTTTCAGAGAATCAAAAGAAGAATGCTATTTCATGATGTGAAATTATATGAAAATCAGATTTTGTTTCTTATAAATGAGGGATACAGCCAAACTCTGTTGGCCTACATGTTCTCTGTGGCCACTTTGGTGCAACGATGGCAGAGTTGAGTAGTTGTAACAGAGGTGGTATGGCCCACAAAGCCTATAACTTTTTTTTTTTTTTTTTGCGGTATGCGGGCCTCTCACTGTTGTGGCCTCTCCCGTTGTGGAGCACAGGCTCCGGACGCGCAGGCTCAGCAGCCGCTGTTCACGGGCCTCGCCGCTCCGCGGCATGTGGGATCTTCTTGGACCGGGGCATGAACCCGTGTCCCCTGCATCGGCAGGCGGACTCTCAACCACTGCGCCACCAGGGAAGCCCAGCCTATAACATTTATACTCGCTGTTCATAGACGAAGTTTGCTGACCCTTGATTTAGAACAGTACATGGGGGGAATTCCCTGGCGGTCCAGTGATTAGGGCTCCACGCTCTCACTGCCGAGGGCCCGGGTTCGATCCCTCGTTGGGGAACTAAGATCCTGCAAACCACGCAGTGCGGCCCCCCCCCAAAAAAGGGACGACAACAACAACAAAAAGATTCTAGAACAGTATATGGGAAAGGATGAGAGAGACCCCTGACTTAGCCTAGGGCACCTGTGCTCAGGTCCTGCCTGCCACCAATTTTCTGTGTCTGGGCCAGCTCTCATAACCTCTCTGGTTCCTCCATCTGTTTGAATGAGATATCGACGGATGACCTCTTAGATGCTGAGAGTCTGTGGTTCTGTCCTGTTCGGGGGTTTGGGTCTGTTTTTTTGTTTGCTTTGTTTGTTTTGCTTTTTGTCTCGTCTGATTCATTGTTTCTCCTTCACATGTTATCTTTTTGTTTCAAGGACACATCAAAGGATGTGTCCATTTAGACTTTGGGGCTCTATGTATCAGGAACTCAGGTGTAAGCCCCGCAAGCAGAACAGGGGATCCTTTGGCTTGGAGGCCATGGAGGAGTTAGTGAAGTCTATCCTTCAGGACCCAGAGCCACCTGCCACCTCTCCCCTTACCCCTGTGGTGAAACACAGCTCTGGGCACCGTCCTCAAGGCCTCACACACCAAGAAAAAAGACCTCTGCTTCCCCAGCTCCTGGTAAAAAGGCCCAGGGAAGGGCTCTTATTGGCTGGCTGTGTCCCAGGCTCTTGCCTGGACCAGTCACTGAGACCAGACAGCTGAGGAGCTGTGCTTGGTCGCACCATAGTCTTGGGGGGAGAGGTGGGGACTCAGTGACGGGCAGCCCCACCAGAACCCTGAGTTGGTGTGAGGGAGGGCACATTCCCATAGGGAGGAGACCGTCTGGGCAGGTTAAATAATAAGGGTCCCAACCAGGGCTCTTCGGGCTCCAAGGAGAAGGGCTTAGAAAACTAGTTAAGGCCTCCCCCACCGCATGGTCACAAAGAAATGACCTCTGGGCTAGATGTGGGAGGAATTGGAGCTCCAGGCAAGGCCCTACTCACTCTGAGCCCCTCTGTGTCTCGTGTCCCGATGTGATGGGGACAGGACAGTGAACGAGGTAGAAGAAAATCCCTGCTGTGGGAACTGACATCTAGAGGCTGGAAAATAACGTCACTGTCACATGTAACAGCAGCCACCACTGCTAGTGTTACCAAAAACCAGGTGACAGGCCAGGCTGGAGGCATTAGGGCCATGGTGGGTGCTTCCTTTCTTTGTGTCTGAATTGGGGTCACAGGGCCGATCCTGACAGCAGCAGGATTCTCTCAGGCTCCTTCATTCGCGTGCCCACCGCTGCCAGGCGGCCGGACGCAGAACAGCGCCAGAGATGGAGTTCCAACAATTCTGCCTGACAGAAACTTCTTCAGAGCAAGTCTCACAAGGCAGGAGGCATGTCTCACCGACAGTGGTGAGCGGGGAGGCCAGGTGCTGGAGGTCGGAGGGGCTCACGGGAGCAAGCACTGAAGGTTTGTGCCTTTACGTGTCATCTCAGTCATCCGTGTTATTACAAGGTGTCGGGAAGATGACATTTATGTGGAGGTGAGGGTGGGAGCCGGGGTTCCCTGGGGGAGCAGCCGCTTCGGTGATTCTGAGGCGACTGAGCAGGTGGAGAGGGGCGCTGACATCAGAGGTCATGGGCAGCCCATCCTGGAGAGCCAAGCAGCCCCGAGGAGTGGGGCGCCGGTGAGCGAGCCTGGAAGGCCGCACCAGCCCCTGGTCGCGGTGGGGCGGGGGGTGCTCTCCAGGGGACTTCTAAGGATTAAAAATGACTTCTCAGCACTTTGGCAACGAAAATCTTATGGCAGTGGCTTTTCAAGAGGTCTTCAGCGTCAGAGAGGGCGGTTTTCAAAGTCCCCCTTGACCCTGGCGCCCTGCCCCTCCCTCACACACGACCAGTTCCAGGCCCTCTGCCCTCAGCACGTGGCGCCAGACAACAGTTCTCGGCCCAGGTGGGCCTTTTATTCAAGGACGCGATTTCCCCAGAGGTTTGTGAGGGTTTTGCTCTGGAATTTCCCTCTATATCATGGCGCTGGAGTCCCGCTTCCTGAGCTCCCTGAAGGGCCACGCACACCCCGAGTCCAGGCCACCTGTGTGGATGCCACGGGTGAGCACGGAGCCCATGGCCCTAGCACCACATACAAGCCTGTTTGTGGGCTGCAGCGTTAATTTAGCAGGTCTAAAACTGGCGTTGCCAGGAGACAGGGTCGCCACGCTGGAGGCTGAAGGGAGGCTGAGGGTGGATGTCTCTCTGTTCGCCCCCTCCTCGTCCAGGCTCTGGGAGGATGTTGCCTCGGAGCTCCTGGCCCCAGCATAGCCGGGTGCGGGTGTGACACAGCCTGGCGGCCCAGTGCTTGGGTTCCTCATCTCATGGCCACTCACGGCGCATCTTTCCTCTGCTCCCTTGTGCAAAGCGAGCACCTTCTCGTTGGAAAAGACTAGAAAACAGTTTTTGTCATCCATTAGCATCTTGCTGGGGGGCATCTTTCCTTGGGTTTTGGCCAGAGTCTCTGAAGTTCGCCGCTGGTAAGCGCCGCCTGTGAGAGGTGCACAGTGTGCTTGGGAAACTGGCCTCTGAAGATGCGGGCACTTGATGCTCCCAACGTGAGCAAACTGGTTTTTGCGTCGTAAATAAATAATCGGGGCTCTTCTCCCGCTTTCAAGTGCCAAGGCTTTCGCTGCATGTGGCTCTTGATGCTGCTTCCTCCAGGGCTGGGGTGGGGGAGGGGAGGTGGGAGGAAGTTGGGTGAGTTCGGATCCTCGGTTCAAATGCATCAGGGGCCTCTCTGCATGGCTGCCCCTCAGGAATGTTCCAGAACTCACAAGACAGCACAGGTACAGGAAATAATTCCCGAGTCAGCTTTGAATTTCTCACCGGCTCTGTCCTCAAGCAGTGGGGGAGTGGCCTGGTGGGGGGGGCGCCAGGCAGGGGGCGAGGGCTCCCCGGCAGGCAGGGCCTGTGAGTGACGCCGCCGTGTCCCTCCTTGCAGTAGTAGTGGACGTCAGCTCAGCGAGGTGTTCATCCAGCTGCCGTCCCGCAAGGAGCTGCCTGAGTACTACGAGCTCATCCGCAAGCCTGTGGACTTCAAGAAGATAAAGGTAACCCCGTGTCGAGTGTGCGGGGAGAAGGACGTGCCACGTCGGCGTTTGGGGGATTCCGAGCCTGGGCCTCGGGCCCCCTCAGGCAGGGAGCCAGGCGTTGGACGTAGGGGTCCTGAGGATGTGACGGGCGCCCCCCGCACCCACAGCTGGGCCTCCAAGTCTGCACAGAGCCTGGGGGTTCAGCCGTGACCTCGTCAGGCAGAGGGATGCCGGGTGCGAGGGGGTCCAGAGGTAAGGCCGCTTCTCCCGCCCACAGGAGCGCATCCGCAGCCACAAGTACCGCAGCCTCAACGACCTAGAGAAGGACGTGATGCTGCTGTGCCAGAACGCGCAGACCTTCAACCTGGAGGGCTCCCTGGTGAGCAGCCCCCAGCCCCGGGTGACACGCCCCTCAACCCCCCCCGCCCCCCGCCCGTGAATTGACTGGTTTTAAAAAAGATTCCCTCCAACTTGGACTATTTTACTCATTACAGAAGCAATGTGTGTGTATTACTGAAAAAATAGCAGAAAATAAAAACAAACTAAAAAGAGGAAGTAGACTCGGTGCCATCCATCCATGGTGACCCTGGGAACAGTCTGCGTACATCTCGGAATCTGTTTTGAATTCCCTCGGGGACTCTCTTGAAAGGAATCCTGTGCTGTGTCCCATCCTGGGATGAAATTCATGTACACACACAGCCTTACTAGCCTAGCAGTTTCCCTAAGTGTCGGGATGGGTGCCTCTCGGAAAAGAGGTCTGATAGTCATATATTTGGGGGAGATGCTGGCTTCAGCGAGGGGCACGCGTTTCTAATGTTACGGCAGACCCCCTCAGAGCCTTTAAAAACACGCTCGGTGTAATTCTTCAAAGGGAGGGAGGAACGTGTGGTTATTTCTGAACGAACACACCGGACCTTTTGTCTGGGGCCCCTTCATCGACCCGGTGCTCTCTGGGGCACCAGCTGGGAAAGGATTATTGAGCTGTCCTTCTGCCAGGACTGGGGCCCAGCGGGCGGGGAGCTCCCCAGCAGGCCCCGCACCTGAGCCCCGTGTGTTTCCACCCAGATCTACGAAGACTCCATCGTCCTCCAGTCGGTCTTCACCAGCGTTCGGCAGAAAATCGAGAAGGAGGAAGACAGTGAAGGGGAGGAGAGTGAGGAGGAAGAGGAGGGCGAGGAGGAAGGCTCCGAGTCGGAGTGTGAGTCTGGGCGGGGCGGGGGCGGGGTGGGGGGGGCCGCGTTGGGGCGGGGCTGCAGCCCATCCCCGGGGTGGGGGGAGGCGGGGTGGGGTCACACCCACCTGAGGGGACCCGAATCCCGCACGGCTCCCAGACGCCCCTGGCTCCGAGGTGCCATGCTCTCCCGAGCTCACATCTTCTTTCCTCCTGGTGCCCACCCCAGCTCGCTCGGTCAAAGTGAAGATCAAGCTGGGCCGGAAGGAGAAGGCCCAGGACCGGCTCAAGGGTGGCCGGCGGCGGCCGAGCCGTGGCTCCCGGGCCAAGCCGGTGGTGAGCGACGACGACAGTGAAGAGGAGCAGGACGAGGTAAAGCCCGCGGGGCCCGGGCAGGCGGGTCGCTGCACGCCTGTGCCGTGCCACGTGCTGGCCCCTGGTCCAAGGCCAACAGCCCCGCTCCCCAGATGCGGAGACCGAGGCTCAGCCTTATATGGCCTGGGACTCAAGTCCAAGTCCACGTGGCCCTACCAGCAGTGCTCTTGGAGCTGGTGGGCTTCAGGCAGGGCATCCCAGCCTGTTCCTGCTGCAGCAGCCTGCAGAGCTGCCAACCCAGGGCACCAGGGCTGCTGAGCTCGGGCCGGCAGTGTTGGGACGGGAGGTGGTGAGATCGGAGGTGCCGCCAGCGGGTCCCCATCCCCACAGCACAGGGCCCTCCAGCCGCCAGGACTGCCGTGGTGTCCTCACTGCACGGGGCACACGCCCTGCACCCCAGGTCTCTGCTTGTGGCTCTGTTCCGGCCTGTCTAGAAGGATTTCTAAACAATGGTAGTGGGTTAAGAAAAAGCAAGCAAAAAACAAAAGGCCCCATAATCCACAGTCATCAAAACATTGTGCAGCAGACCCTGTGAACGGGGCTGTGAGCGGTGCCTCGGTGATGGTCCCCCTGGCACAGGCTGCAGTCCCTCGCACACCAGGGAAGAGCCACAGGAGCTTCAAGCCTGGACACTTTGATGGGCGTGGGGGCACGAGCAGACCCACTGGCTGGGTTTAAATAAGCTTTGCCCTCTGGCTCTAGCCCGGATGCCAGGCCCTTCCCTGCTGTAGGGCCTGGGCATTTCACTTCACTTCTGAGCCTGTCTCCACTTCTACAAAGCACGGAGGTCAAGTCAATTACACGGGGCCTGTGGCTCCCCGAACAGCCTGACAAGCACCATTTTGTTGTTGTTAGTCTTTTTTTCTTTTTTTTAAATATTTATTTATTTGGTTGCACCAGGTCTTAGTTGCAGCACGCAGCCTCCTTAGTTGTGACATGCGAACTCTTGGTTGCAGCATGCATGTGGGATCTAGTTCCCTGACCAGGGATGGAACCCGGGCCCCCCCGCACTGCAAATGAGGAGTCTTAACCACTGGACCACCAGGAAGGTCCCTCGTTAGTTTTCTTGTATAGCTGTTTGCAATAGCAGCAAAACCACGTGCCTTTGGACTTCCCTGGTGGTGCAGTGGTGAAGAATCCGCCTGCCAATGCAGGGGACACGGGTTCGAGCCGTGGTCCGGGAAGATCCCACATGCCGCGGAGCAACTAAGCCCATGAGTCACAAGTGCTGAGCCTGCGCTCTAGAGCCCACGAGCCACAACTACTGAAGCCCGCGTGCCTAGAGCCTGTGCTCTGCCACAAGAGAAGCCACTGCGATGAGAAGCCCCTGCTCACTGTGACCAGAGGAAGCCCGCGCGCAGCAATGAAGACCCAACACAGCCAATAATTAATTAATTAGGAAAAAAAAACCCAGGTGCCTCAGAATAAATCTGACCATAGACATCCATGGTCTTATGGGGACGTTAATGACATTGTGAACACGGGAGTGGTGGCCCTTGTTTCTGGAGAGGAGGATCTGAGCTGTAAAGCTCCCCATCTGCCCATCTGGATCCAGCGGGGCTTCTGTGGCCCTTGCCAAGCTGTTTAAAATGTTTATACAGAAGAGCAGAGATTTTACGTGGTCAGAAATCGCCAAGGTGGTTTTAAAGCCACAGGTCAGGGGAATTCCCTGTCGGTCCGATGGTGAAGACTTGGCGCTGTAACTGCTGTGGGCCCGGGTTCCATCCCTGGTCAGAGAACTAAGATCCCGCAAGCTGCGTGGCATGCCCACAAAAATAAAAATAAAGCCGCAAGTCAGGGGCACAGGGACAGGCAGACAGCAGTGGGACAGAGCAGGGAAGGCCCAGCAAGCCTCCCACGTCCCGAGGAAGAGTCGATGTGGACGCAGGGGACAGTCTGTGGGAGAACGGTGACGTCACGGTGTGGCCATGGCAGCAGGGGATGAGGGCAAAGGCCAGTCTGCACCCAGCCTCGCGGAGCCAGTGCTGCCCGCTCCCTGCAGGGCAGAGCGGTTCTGCTGCCTGCATTGGTGATTGAGTACATCTAAAGCTGAGGTCGGCGCCAGTCGGGGTGCTCCTGAGGGCGGGGCTGACTCACGCTTTCTCCTCCTGTCCCCCCTCCAGGACCGCTCAGGAAGTGGCAGCGAGGAAGACTGAGTCCCGACATTCCAGAGTCTCAACCCCGAGCCGCTCGTTCCAGATCTGAGATGGTGTAGCCCTTAGCAGTAACGGGTAGCAGCAGATGTAGTTTCAGACTTGGGATAAACTGTATAAACAAAAATCTTCCATATTTATACAGCAGAGAAGATGTAGGACTGTTTGTGTCTGGCCCTGTCCTGGCATCAGTAGCGTTGGTAACAGCATTAACTGTTTAAAATGAGAAAAAAAAAAAAAAAGAATTATGAATTGGGGAACATGCGACACCTGTTTTTCTTTTCCTTCCCTGGCAGTACTGTTTTGGCCGCAGTTTGGAATCACTGTAGTTTAAGCTGTGGATGCATGTGTGTAGCCGTCCACTCCTCGTACTGTATTTTATTGGACAGGTCAGACTCGCCAGGGCCAGGGGTCCATAGGCCCGGTGGGGGTATGTCAGTGTCACTGGATGTCAAACAGTAATAAATTAAACCTACAAAAGTCTTGCCTTCTGGTGGACTCATTCCCGGCTCCTGGGGTGGTGGTGAATGTCCGCTGCCACCCCAAGCGCTGCGAGGCCCTGGGGCTCCGTGTGGGGCCTCACCATATCCGGGGCCCTGTCCTCCCATCACCAGATCCCAGGGGTCCCATTTCACAGGGGAAGACACTGAAGCCCACGCAAAGGCAAACACCTTGCCCAGGCCTCACACCATCTGACTGCAAGCCTGGGCTCTCTGGCTCCCTTAGCACTGCCATTCTCCATCATGTGTTCAAGCCTGCCCTGTCATGCAGGGAGCAAACAGCTCAGTCCCTTCCCCTCTGCAGCTAAGGTGGGGTCAGGGAGACAGTCACATAAACAGGCAGATGCAGGACTTCCCTGGTGGCACAGTGGTTAAGAATCCACCTGCCATAGGGAGGGGATATGGGGATATATGTATACGTATAGCTGATTCACTTTGTTATACAGCAGAAACTAACACAACAATGTAAAGCAATTATACTCCAATAAAGATGTTAAAAAAAAAAAAAAGACACTTAAAGAAAAAAAGAAAAAATCCACCTGCCAATGCCAGGGACACGGGTTTGAGCCCTGGTCCGGGAAGATCCCACATGCCGTGGAGCAGCTAAGCCCATGCGCCACAGCTACTGAGCCTGTGCTCTAGAGCCTGCAAGCCAAAACTACTGAGCCTGCGTGCTGCAACTACTGAAGCCCGCGCGCCTAGAGCCCGTGCTCCGCAACAAGAGAAGCCACCGCAATGAGAAGCCTGTGCACCACAACGAAGAGTAGCCCCCGCTCGCCGCAACTAGAGAAAGCCCGCGTGCGGCAACAAAGACCCAAAGCAGCCATAAATAAATAAATTTTATTTCGGAAAAAAACGGCATGTGCCACACAGCAGTCAGAGCCGTGACACAGGAATCCCAGGGCATTGTGGGAGCCCAGGTGATCAGGGAGAGCTCCCAAGTCCAGAACTTACTTTGGGTTCTATAGTTTTTGTCTCTTCATTAAGATCTTGTATTTGCGAGTCATTATCATCATATTTGCCTTTAATTCTTCAAACACTGTTCACTTTAATTCTTTGAACATTTTTTTTTCTTTTTCTTTTTCTTTTTCTTTTTCTTTTTCTTTTTTTTTTTTTTTTTTTTTGCGGTATGCGGGCCTCTCACTGTTGTGGGCTCTCCCGTTGCGGAGCACAGGCTCCAGACGCGCAGGCTCAGCGGCCATGGCTCACGGGCCCAGCCGCTCCGCGGCATGTGGGATCCTCCCGGACCGGGTCATGAACCCGTGTCCCCTGCACCGGCAGACGGACTCTCAACCACTGCGCCACCAGGGAAGCCCTTGAACATATTTTTATTGACTGCTGTGAAATCCAGCATCTGGACCCCTGGAGAGAACATTTCTAGTGACTGCTTTTTTCCTCGGGGTGGGTCACACTTTGCTCTTTCTTTGCATGTCTTGCTTTTTTTTTTTTTTTTCAAAAATGGACTTTTTTTTTGGCCTTGCTGCCTGGCCTGTGGGACCACAGCTCCCCAACCAGGGATCAAACCCACGCCCTCGGCAGTAAAAGCAGAGTCCTAACCACTGGACGGCCAGGGAATTCACTCAAAAATGGACATTTTAAAATAATAGATTTTAGCAGCTCTGAATTCCAACCCCCCCCCCCCACAGGGCATTGTCCTGGTGGCTTTTTTTTTTTTTTTTTTTTACGGTATGCGGGCCTCTCACTTGTGGCGTCTCCCGTTGCGGAGCACAGGCTCCGGACGCGCAGGCTCAGCGGCCACGGCTCACAGGCCCAGCCGCTCCACGGCATGTGGGATCTTCCCAGACCAGGGCACGAACCCCTATCCCCTGCATCGGCAGGCGGACTCTCAACCACTGCGCCACCAGGGAAGCCCCTGGTGGCATTTTTGTTTTGTTTGTTTTAGTTATTGCTGAGCTGACTCTGTAGGGTCTCTCTCCCCCACTGTGTGCAGCTGTTTATGTCTCTGCTCAATGTTTGAAAGTTATTGTTTTTCATTATCTTTAAGCTGACTCCCTCTCGGAGTCACCCCTGGGTCGGCCTAGCTTCGGGGTCAGCCAGTGATGGCACAGAGGTTGTGCTCAAACCCCTGAGTCAGTGAGGCCCTGTGCCAGGGGCCCGTGCTCAGGCAGTTTGCAAGCCAGACCTGCCTTTGCTTCCTGCCGTCCCTCTTGCATCTTCCCAACACGTGCACACGGCCTCCTGCTGAGCAGCTTGCTTGGATTTGTGGGTTGACGGGGCTCCCTCATTGTCAGGACCTCCCGATTGAATGCTGACTGGTTTACCCATCTGCAGCCAGCATCTTAACCTCAGCTAGTTAGGAGGCCTTGGCCTTCCCCATTCATTCCACCCTGAGATCCCTGCTGTTTCCAATTTGCCCAGTGGCCTGAGGTGTTACTTGGCTCCTAGTCAAGCCAGCCTCCTCCAGCAGTGATATTCATGGCTTGTCCAGTCCAATAGGAGCTGGGAGGCCAAAAAAAACCATTACCTCCCACTGCTCTTACCTTGCCATTCAGTAATTATTTTTGAGTAAATTCTTCTTAATTTGTCAGATGCCTTTGATTAATATCCAGAATCCTGAAATGGTTGTTTTTGACAACTCTGTCTCCTTTTAAGATTGCTTTTATGGAGTGGATTTGCCAAGCTACTCATGTCATTTTGAAAGTCCACATTTGTGTGTGTGAATGGCTTTGACTTCATTTTAACAAATCTGAATTTATTTTAATGTTTACAGAAAAGCAGCTCACCTTGATTTCACGGTATTTAGACTGAGGCCAATTTAAAAATGTGTCCCTTGAGGGGGCAAAAAGTATATGTGAAATTTGAGTAGGAGAAAAGTGTTTGTCTGACATAGTTTGTTGGTGAATAGATGGCAGCAAAATCCAAAATAATATTTGCCATGAGTTCATACCTCTCTCATGTCAAAGTCTGGAGTTGGTGCCTCAGTGTTGGAGAACAGCTCCTTCTCTGTCTCGTTGCTTTAGTACTTGCCACCCCTATGTCCAGCATCACCTCATGGCCCAAGATGGGTGCCGGTGCTCCATCTATCCATTCCACATTCCAGCCATCAACAAGGAGGCAAGGGGAGGGAGATCCTCTCTGGAAACTGACACTTCACTCTCTCTTAAGTGCTCGTTGGCTACAACATAGTCAAGTGGCCACACCTAGCTGCACAGGAAGCTGAGAAATGCAGCCTATTTTCTGGTGCCTATGTGCCCAGCTAAAGTTGTGGGCACACTACTCGCTCACTGCATACTTCGAGGTGGTTAGCCCCAGTTTTCAGATGAGAAAACTGAGGCACAGGGAAGGGAAACATTTGCCCAAGCCTGCACAGCCAGTCCTAGAACCAGTGGTTGTCAAGCCCCACTTGCCTTCCTCCCACATTGGGTGGTCGTGGGTTTGAATCCTGGCCCTGCCACGTCCAGGCTATGTGACTTTGGGCAGTTCTCTGCACCCCTCTGAGCCCACTAGGAGATGAGAAGCCAAACGATGCTCACGGAGGTTTCTTATTTCTTTCTTTGGGCATTTCTGTTTTTTCTACGGTGACAATGAAAAGAGAAATAATTGAAGAAAACAAATGAAGGGCATCAACAAGAGGAGCTAGTTGAGCTGAACACCCACACATGCAAAGCCAAGTGTGATGGTGACCCAGGAACACGTGGGCTGTGCTGGGGGTGAGAGGTCATCCCCCTGGCCTGGCTCTCCCACGTTGACCTTGGCCTGAGGTCCTGGAACCAGCCTGGCCCTCATGTGCACACTGGCCAGGAACCACAGACCTCTACCAGCCTGAACTCCTGTCGCTCCTGGTGACAGCTGCTAACTGCCTACCCACCACCCCCCACTGGCCTTTGCTCTCAGCATCCATCTATCTGGACAGTCCTTTCCCCTCTATCTCGGCCCGGCTGGCCAGTGCCTTCCTCCCCCATTTATTTATCCCAACAACCCTGAGGGGTGTGGACTTCACTCCCATTTCACAGATGACACAAGTGAAGTTCAGAGAGGTTGAGACACTTGCCCAAGGCCACACAGATTTGGGCCCAGGTTTGTGGGGCACAGGAGTGAGTCCTCGGGGGCTGGGACCTGCTCCAAATCTGGAGGAAAGGCCCTGGGTCTGGGAGGGTGAAATGGCCCCTGGAAAGGGTGCTGCGTTGAGTAATGTAGCCAGGTCTGTGTCCTCAGGGAGTCAGGGAAGGCCCCAGCAAGACTTGGGTGAGCAGGTCCCTTTGGCTGGAATACCAGATGGTCAGGGCGTGATGGGAGCCCCTGGGGTGCCCTGACACAGCTAGGACTGGGAGGGCGGCAGTCAGAAGAGTATGGAGCATCACATGTGACAGATGGCCACAACAGTATCTCCCACCCCATATGCACTTCTAGAACCTTGCAACTCCCCCACCAAGACATGGAATCTAATTCTCCTTCCCTTGACTGTGGCTTGGGACTCTTGGTAAGCAGTAGAGTGCAATAGAAGTGACAATGTGACCACTAAGAGTGGGTCATACAAAGCACCTCAGTTTGTTGGAACACTCCCTGTTAAAGCCATCAGCTCTCATGGAACAGCCCAAATGCCTAGAAGCCACCATGTTGTGAGGAAGCCCGAAGAAGCCCATGCCGAGAGACCACCAAGACCACAGGAGGAGAAAGAGACGGCTGGCCAAACCCCATCTGTGTGCACCTGCCCAGCTGAGCCCTTCCCACCTTCCCGACACAAAGTAAGAGAGAGAACAAACTGTTGTTTTAAGCCACTAAGCTGTGGGGTGATTTCTTACACAGTGATAGCAACTGGAACATCCTAAAACAATTTTTCAAATGACATGGGTCTAATTAAGCTAACACGGAAAGATCTTTAGAGCAATGTTAAGGCTAGGAAAGCAAGCTACACAAATGTCCAGCAAGATGCCTTTTTTAAAATTAATTAATTTATTATTTTTGGCTGCGTTGGGTCTTCATTGCTGCGCGTGGGCTTTCTCTAGTTGTGGCGAGCGGGGGCTACTCTTTATTGTGGTGTGCGGTGGCTTCATTGTGGTGGCTTCTCTTGTTGCTGAGCATGGGCTCTAGGCACGCGGGCTCAGTAGTTGTGGCTCACGGGCTCTAGAGAGTAGGCTCAGTAGTTGTGGTGCACGGGTTTAGTTGCTCCAGGGCATGTGGGATCTTCCCAGACCAGGGCTTGAACCTGTGTCCCCTGCATTGGCAGGTGGATTCTTAACCACTGCGCCCCCAGGGAAGTCCCAAGATGCCTTTTTTTTAGCACACACAGGGTCTCAGATATTTGCTTTGGACCATGTCTCTGCCACATAAACATTCAGAGAAAGTCCTGTCAGGATATACCCCCAAACACACTATATCCTGAACAGCTGTTACCCCTGGAAGCAGGGGACAAGAGGATGGAGTTGGGAGCTTCTCCAAGCTAGTGAGGTTCTGGACACAAGTCCATTTTACGACCCATTTCTTGATTCCTCACCAATGTTTAATTCAACAGAATAGTTGGTTTCTAGTTTATGTCATGGTCTCAGAGATTTCTGTTTCAATGAGGCCATTTGTATTTTCCAGAGCATTCATACTGACAAGGTGCCCAAAGCCCAACTCATCGTGTTCCTCCCACACCTGATTCCGCTTCTGTGTCCCCACCTCTTAGGTGGCTCCGGTGGCCCCAAGAAATCTAACTCAGCTCTCATCCCTTTCCCTCAGCCTCCTACATCCAGTCCGTCCCCCAGCTCAACCATTCTCCTTTCTAAGTATCTTCAATCCACCCACCTCTTCTCCATCCTTGGCCCCTACCTGGTCCACCACCGCTGCCATCGCTGGTCTGGACCAGTGTGGTCTGCACCTCCCTGGTTCCCCAGCTCCCACCCTCACTCCCCACCAGTCTTTTCTTCCACATGGCCAGAGACTTCTAAATTCTTCCAAATCCTTGAGCGCACATGGGGCCCTGATCATCTGAGCCTGGCAACTCTCCAGCCATATCTTCCTAAACCTCAGCCACACTGAAATTTCACACCACACACTTACAGGTGTTTGCACATGCAGGTCCCTCTTCCCAAAATGCCTCCCTTGGCAAATCTCCTTCCCCTGAGCCTCGTCTCAAATGTCATTTTCCTGCCCCTTCTCACCTTTCGTTGACAATCTGTAGGAGGAAGCATGTAGGCACCCTCTAAAAGAAGCCCTCATTGTCATTTTGATTTGCATTTCTCTGATAATTAGTGATGTTGAACGTCTTTTCAGGCCCTTATTGGCCATTGTTATATCTTCTTTGGAAAGGTGTATTTAAGTCCTTTGCTTGTTTTTTAATTGGGCTGTTTGTTTTGCTGTCGTTGAGGTGTAGGGGTTCTTTATATGTTCTGAATATTAATCTCACCAGATATAGGATGTGCAAATATTTCCTCCCATTCTATGGGTTGCCTTTTCACTTTGTTGATAGTGTCCTTTGATGCACTTTAGTTTTTAATTTTGATGAAGTCCACCTTATTTGTTTTTTCCTTTATTCTGTATGCTTTTATTGTCACAGCCAAGAACTCACTGGCAAATTCAATGTCATGAAGTTTTACCCCAATGTTTTCTTCTAAAAGTTTTATAATTTTAGCTCTTACTTTTAAGTCTTTGATCCAGTTTGAGTTAATTTTTGTATATGGTGAAAGTTAGTATGCAAAATAGTAAGCATCATTATTTTGCATGTGGTTATAGTTTTTCCAACACCGTTTGTTGAAAAGACTGTCCTTTCTCCACTGAACGGTCTTGGCACCCTTGTCAAAAATAATTTGGCCAGGGCTTTCCTGGTGGCGCAGTGGTTAAGAATCCACCTGCCAATGCAGGGGACACGGGTTCGAGCCCTGGTCCGGGAAGACCCCACAAGCTGCAGAGCAACTAAGCCTGTGCGCCACAACTACTGAGCCTGCACTCTAGAGCCTGTGAGCCACAACTACTGAAGCCTGTGCACCTAGAGCCCGTGCTCCACAACAAGAGAAGCCCGCACGCAGCAACGAAGACCCAACGCGGCCAAAAATAAGTAAATAAAATAAATAAATTTATAAAAAATAAAACTTTTACTTTTTCTGTACTTCTTCCTTTCCTTTTTTTTAGATGTTGGGGGTAGGAGTTTATTAATTAATTAATTAATTTTCTGTGTTGGGTCTTCATTTCTGTGCGAGAGGTTTCTCTAGTTGTGGCAAGTGAGGGCCACTCTTCAACGCGGCGCGCGGGCCTCTCACTATCGCGGCCTCTCTTGTTGCAGAGAACAGGCTCCAGACATGCAGGCTCGGTAGTTGTGGCTCATGGGCCTAGTTGCTCCGCGGCATGTGGGATCCCCCCAGACCAGGGCTCGAACCTGTGTCCCCTGCATTAGCAGGCAGATTCTCAACCACTGGGCCACCAGGGAAGCCCTACTTCTTCCTTTCTTTTTTTTTTTTTTTTTTTTTTATGCGTTACGCGGGCCTCTCACTGTTGTGGCCTCTCCGGTTGCGGAGGACAGGCTCCGGACGCGCAGGCTCAGCGGCCATGGCTCACGGGCCCAGCCGCTCCGCGGCATGTGGGATCCTCCCAGACCGGGGCACGAACCCGTGTCCCCTGCATCGGCAGGCGGACTCTCAACCACTGCGCCACCAGGGAAGCCCCTTCCTTTCTTATTTGGACGCCTTTTATTTTCTTTTAATTGCCTAATTACACTAGCTAGAACTTCCAATACTATGTTGAATAAAAGGGTTGAAAGCAAGCATCATTTTCTTGTTCCTGATCTTAAGAAAAAGTCTTTTTACATTTTCCTAACCAGAGAAATGTTTCACCAATTCAAGCTAAATGAAAATATACTTTTTCTCTAGAAGGCTTCCACATCTCATACCAGAAGTAGCCTCTGCACTCTCCATCTGGCACTGCATGGGCTCATGTTTATATACACATCCTGCCGTGTTCTCTCTCCCGGAGTCCTTGAGGATGAGGTGGTGTCTTCCTCAATTTTGAATCTCCCCAACTACAGACTTGGGGCTTTCTCCATGTTCTCAATACAGGTTTGCCCACAAGTCTGGTGTTCTGCTTGAAAGGAAGGACTGGCAGCCCAGAACAAATTTGAGTTCTGAATTATCAAAATCCCAACAATAGTGGAATTCAGAAGCAGGGCATCTCTAATGTTGTTGTAGCTATGCCAGCAATGATATCTCTTGGACTTCCCTGGCAGTCCAGTGGTTAAGACTCTGCGCTTCCACTGCGGGAGTGGCAGGTTCGATCCCTGGTCAGGGAACTAAGATCCCACAAGCCACGTAGTGTGGAAAAAAAGAAACACCTCTAATTTTCATTTATTTATTTAACCCTTACTACCACAGGGCGCTGGATATATAAACCATTGTCTCTGCCCTCACATGGCTTATAGACGTTTTTGTGGAGATAACTGATGGCTACCGAGTCAAGGCAAGTCTCTAATTGTACCTACTGGAAGGCACCAAGGCACCTGCAGTTACTCACCCTCTGTCTGCTGACTTCTGGGTCAAAGGCCAGACGACAGCTACGAAGGCTCACCTTGGTCAAAAGCAGACCCCTTTGTTCAGAGACCTATTCTGGTCTGAGTCTCCTGGTGAATTCGAGAGGTGTAAAATAAGACAAAGAAGGCTGTCCGTTAATTAGAATGAGGAAAATGCCTGCCCTGGATTTGAATGACTTTGCAAGTCTAGGAATTTTCAGATGAAGTGGATTCCATGGAAGGATTGTTTTCAAGTTCCTATGAGAAAGAAAGTGATAAATGGAATATTTATAAATGGAATGGAATATTTGTAAATGGAATATTTCCTGTCATATCAATAGACAAAGGGTGTCACAGTCATCAATGACTGCAGCCCTCCAATGTGACCCGGTGAGCCCTAAGAAAACTCAGGGCTGAAAAGAATACCTGCCAGCTAGCAGCCAACAGACTGCAACCACTCTGGAGATGGTGAGCCCTGAGGAAATTCAGGATGTGAAAATACAGGATACTGGCCCCAGATAGCTGAGGTGCATATCAAAGGAATGAGTCCAGTGAGCCCGGACTTTTACATCTTCCCATACAGAGAAAAGCGCTAAATTCCTTAACTTGAGATATCTGGTTTTCTTTAATTAACAATAATCTTTTTATGTTCAGACTACCTGTCCTTTGTTACAAAACTTCTATATAACCTGGCTCCCCCCCTCACCTCCTCGGAGCAGTTTCTCAGAGCTATCTGAAATGCTGTCTCCCGGGCTGCAGTCCTCATTTTGCCCCAAATAAAACTTAACTTGCAGCTCTTGTGCATTTTTTTTCAAGTCAACAAAAGTGTTCCCTAAAGAAAAGAGAGAGGGGGGAAAAAAAAAAGAGATGTAGTTGCAAAGACAGCCAAACAAAACAGGGAACCCATACACTGTCTATTATGTGCCAAGCAAGCATGGCTCCAATCACGTTTATTTATTTAGACAGTTTTTAAAATTTATTTATTTATGGCTGCGTTGGGTCTTCATTACTTGGCATGGGCTTTCTCTTTCTGTGAGCATGGGCTCACAACAGAAACTGAGCCAGTGAGGTCTTGCAATTTTTCTGAAGGGAAATCACACCTAGGGCTCCTGACTTTAAAAGATAAATAAATAAATAAAAAAGGAGCATATGGTGTAAGGAATTGGAATTGGATGATGACACATTCAGAAATGTTGCAACTCCCAGAACTTGCCTGCCCTTGTAAATTTCTCCAGGTGTTTGCTCATGATCTCATTTTGACCCTGATACTGAACCCGCCAAGTAAGGGAAGTGGCATTACTTTCTCTCCCATATTTATTTTATCTCCCATTTTTAATTTTTATTTATTTTTTAAAAATTTTATTTATTTTTGTCTGCGTTGGGTCTTCTTGCTGTGCGGGCTTTCTCTAGTTGCGGTGAGTGGGGGCTACTCTTCCTTGCAGTGCGTGGGCTTCTCACTGCGGTGGCTTCTCTTGTTTCGGAGAGCGGGCTCTAGGCGCGCAGGCTTCAGTAGTTGTGGCATGCAGGCTCAGCAGTGCTTAACTGCTCTGCAGCATGTGGGATCTTCCCTGACTAGGGACCAAACCCATGTCCCCTCATTGGCAGGTGGACTCAACCACTGAGCCACCAGGGAAGTCCCTATCTTCCATTTTTTAACTGGCAAAGCTAAATAACTCGGGACTTCCTTGGTGGTCCAGTGGGTAAGACTCCACGCTCCCAATGCAGGGGGCCCAGGTTTGATCCCTGGTCAGGAAACTAGATTCCGCATGCATGCCCCAACTAAAGACCTCCGCATGCCCCAATGAAGATCCAGCATGACACAACTAAGACCCTTCACAGACTAAATAAATAAATAAGTGTTAAAAAACAAAACAAAACTGAGTGACTCACTCAGGTCTGTCTGATTCAGAAGCTGGGGCTCTTTACTGCCAAACACTGTCTATAAATTTCTTCCCCTGGATTAAATCACTGTTTTTCTTTCTGCTTCCTCTCTGCCTCTTTTCTGCCTTCTTTCCTGGGTTTCCTGTAAGCCTGCTGAGAGGTAAGTATGCCTTGCCAAGCTCAGTTTGTAAAACCTCAGAGAACTCTGCTCATTCCTGAGGGAACCCTCCAAAACTACCAAACCCCTTACGGGAGGCTTTCTGGCCAGGGGCCTCTGGGAAGTTCATGAATCTCCAAAGAGACACCCTGATTCTTGAAAGCTGTTCTCCATCAGCCCTCTGTGGTTTAGGCAATCGGGTTCAGTTCTGAAAGCTCTATTTTGTTTTCATTTTGCTTTGGGGAGAGGCTTTGGGCCTCTCTGTTGATTCAACTCCTTCTCCTTAAAGGATAAATCAATATTTATGTCCAGACCCCAGGTATTGGGTCAATTGATTTTAGAGATGTTTTTGCTCATAATTCATCCAAGTGCTGGATTCCACAAAACAAAATCAGTCTTTGGCTGTACTTTCGTGACGATTTTATTTAAATGCCTCATTAATAACTGTTTATGGGGTGATTTGGAAGAACCCTCTAAGACTATATATGACAAAACAGTTAAAATCTATAAACAATTCCTACAAAGGAAAAGGCAAGGAGAGACAGAGGTAGGGGGGTGTAGTTTCCAGCATCTCTAGTTTTTTTCCTTTTGAGTCAGAGGGGAGATGTCATTGGCCAATTAGACGATTTAGAAGGACAGGTGGTTGCTAATCTCCTTTGGGCACCAAAGAGAACGTAACAATTAAAAGTGGAGTGAAATGTAAGGGAGATCCTTCAGGAGACGCGCATTTCCATTTGGGGGTGGGCGTGGCGGCGACTCCTCTCTTCAGGGGCTACCCAAATGGGACACATCCGACAGCCTGTCCCGAAGCGGCTTTGGAAAGGACTGGAATCCGAGTCAGGGCTTCACGGGTTAAGGAGCCCATGTCACATCGGCCGTTCCAAACTCCTCCTCTCGAAACTCCTCCTCTCGCAGTGAGGTGAAGATGTTTGAAAATCACCCCACTGCAAACTCCTCCCTCTATGGGAAACCTCACATTGAAATGCTGCAAATGACTGGGGCCCCGCGTGCAGTCGCGTCAGGGCCGCGCGAAGCCCGGGTTTACAGAGCGGACACAGCGGACAGCAGCCCGGCCCGGGGCGTGACAGGCAGAGGCTGGGAACATGAGGCTTGCGGGCTGCGGACTGCGCTGGGCCGTCGCCCTGCTCATCGCTGCGACTGCGGGTGCAGGTAAGGCTGGCTCCAGAAGCTCGCGCGGGGTAGGGGTGAGCCTGCGAACTAGGAGAGCCCCTTGGTAATTTCTTTTTGCAGGGTAAGAGAACGAAAAATCATTCCACCCTTGGAAGACTTGTGGGAAAATGGCACGAAATCCTTCTCAAATGGCTGCAGGGAGCACTAAGGGGAGCGCGAGGGTTGGGAGGGTCTGAGGGGTCTGGGGAGTCAGGGGAATGCGGGATGCGACTTTCCCCACAAGTCTCCACCCGATTGCAGACCCTCTTGTCTTAGAGCCGGGTACGCGGGTCTCCACCAATGGGGGGAGGGACCCCCTCCCAGAGTTATTCTAGGGGTGAGAGTGACCCGAAACCCGGCTGCTCAGCCTGGTCCCTGGCTGCACGCTCAGGGTAGTCTGCGGGCGCGCCCCTGCGCCGGTTCACCCTCAGAGGTTACGGCGGCGGGCAAGTTGGCTTTGTGCGACTCAAGGGCGCTGCTGGCTCCCGGAACGGAGAGGAACGCGTCCAGCGCGGACCCCGCACCACACTTCCTCCCAAGGCCACCGCCTTCAGCCCCGCCCCCGAGCTCCCATAGGGCGCCATTGGAACAGGCGAGCCTCGAGCCACTCCCCTTGGCCAATGGGAAGCGGTGGCTGCGGAGGCGCGCGCGGCGCCGGGCGGGGCAGGCTCAAGACTAGCGGCGCACCTCGTTCTCGGTGAGGACGTCCAAGGAGATTCCTCAGGTTGGTCCCAGCTTCTGTCACAAAGGAGGCGTCACGTCCCGGGCCCCTGGAGAAGCTCTGCTAGCGTGGCCGAGGCGCCCGCCGAGCGCCGCGGCCCCCTCGGCGAAGGCGTCAGTTTTCCCCTCTGTGGCGAGGCCTTCGTCCCCGCTTTGTCCTCGGGGGCCGCCCTCACCCACCCCGCCCGGGACATGTTCGCAGACGTGCCCCCCAGGCCACCCTCATGGCCCTCGGGTTAACGTGTTTGTTCAGAGGCGCTGAATGGGTTCAGCTGTGCTGCCCACATGACAGCATTTCGTTTTAGAGGGTTTGAAATTTAGATTTGGGCAAGAGGCTAGTTGATGCACCATCCTGAGTTGTCTGCTGGCTCCCAGAGGCATTTGACCTCGCTCTGGAAAATAGAGAAATGGTCCTTTTCCTACTTACGACCAGCTGGGCCTAGAAAAGGATTGGGATTGTCTGATTAACAGGATGCAGGAAGCTTTTCCTTTTTATTGGCAGGGAGGTGGCTTTGAACTCTTGGAATCAGTACCTGTGACACATCGGTGTCCTCTGGGAGGAGAGGAAGGGAGGTTGCACATGGTAGAGGATTACTGTAATAATTCGGCCATTCAGTTGTGTGAAGCAAAGGGAGCGTGGCTTGGTCAAGAGACACTTGATTAGCCTGTATTTCACACGCGATCCACTCCATTCCTAAGAGGAAATGATGGCAGTGAAGTCTCCAGCAAGATGTGTCGCTTGCTTCAGTTTCCTCTTTCACTGGGTGGCGGAGGATCTGGTGTATTTTGGGTCTCAAGGAGGCTGATCGTCTGGTGTGTTCCCCAGGCTCCCGAGAGCTGGCAGCTACTAAGTATCTTCTCTGGTGTTAACACAACCACATACATTTGTAGCAGTTTGCCCCCGAGGGGGAGGGAATTTCTTGTCTGTTTCCTTTGGGAATGGAAGTAATTGGGATCTTAACGGCATGCTTTCCCTTAGCCAGATCCAAATCAGTTAACAGCTGTGTGTGGAGCCTCAAATATGCCAAGGACACATCCAAACTCAGAAAGTAGAGTGGTCCCGCTGAGTTGTGTCTGCTTTGGCAGCAGGCCCCAGGGTTATTCATTGATCATTGCCAAGCATATTTGTCTTCCAGGGCACTGCAAATCTTTAAGAGAAATATGTGCCTCATTCTGTCTTTCCACAGTATTCCTGCTCTTATCTGTAGGGTTCCTCCCCTGACAAGACCCAGTTCTAGATGCCTTTTTTGCTCAGTGCTTGGATGGCCTTTCATGTTCCACATTAAGTACATTAACAGCATCCATACTCTGCCCCGCTGTCAGGAAAGAGACCATGTGTTGCTAAGACACTGTGGAAGTAGCCAGCAGTGAACAGTGATAGAAACAGGCTACCCCTCCCCAAAGGCAACAAAATCTACCATCGAGATCACCCTTGGAGAAAATACCTTGGCGACACCTGTGGAAAAGAGCACTGGTAAAAGGATGTCTCGTTCGTTTTCCGCTGAGTCTGTTAGCTCCCGCCATTTCTTTCTCAAGAAAATGATTCCATGTATTATTTTGATTTCCCTGCACAACCACTGTCTTCAGTAACAGGAAGGAAAACATCGAAAGTGTTTACCACCTCATTTGTGTGCTGGAGAAAAAGCAGAAATGTGTATTCCCCTTTTCTGTTTCGATAATGTTGTTCCTGACTTGTCATTCGTGACAGGAGAGGTCTAAGGGCTAGAGTTTAGTTTTTTTGGTTTTTTTCCTAAGGGAGGGTGCAGTGCTTATGTAATTTTAGGCATCTCCAGAGATAAGGGATTGGGAGCTCCAGTTTGCTTTTGCTGAAATTCAAATGAAACTGACATGGAAAACCCAAATCTTGCTTCTGGAACAGGGAGAAAACAAGAAAGAGGTGTGATTTCTTTGGGCTGTGGTGTTTGAAACAGGCCTAGTTCTGACCCATTGTTCAGGACTGTGTTGCCTGCTGTGGAGACACCCATCTGATGTGCTGTCCCTTGGTGCTCACTGTTCCTCATCCCCGTCCCCATGAGCAAGGCTATGGGATTGATTTCCCAGCTGACCATTCCCTGTAATGGTGAAATCCATTCACTTTTCATTTAAACACTGTCTGGAGCTGTCGGCCAGCTGTTCAGATAGAAATAGGTAGTAGTGGGGTCTTCCTGTTGGTGGGGTCTTCAGGTGTCTATGACAAGCAAATATTTGATTAACTGTTGCCAGGGGAAGGCTTGTTATCCAGGGAAGGGGGTTATTGTTCTTTAAAGGGCCTTAAGATGTTTTAATAGTTCTAACCTTTCCAGGAGCACATTTTGTGTGTAAGATGATTCCTTGTGCAAAGTGGATTAGTAGTGGTAATCAAAACTGCATTCGCCTGGTTGGGAGAGGGGATGACAGAAGGTCCTCCTCCGGGATCCTCACTGAGAATGCCCCTTGCCTGAACTTCCTTTTTTACTTTTTTCTGAGAGTCCTGGAATTCCGATTGCTTGTTGCCTACCCTGTGTGCCAGGATCTAGAAGTGAGTCATTTCCTTTTTCAGGCATGATCACAGTTCGGTTGTGAGTCAGTGGGGTGTGGGGTGTATTGTAGAGGCAACTCTGAGGGAGATGTCCTCTTTGGCTCCGTAGCTGGGCAATGTATTTATCAGTCTGTGTTCTGATAGCAGTAGATTCCAAAGTTCAGCTCATTCACTTCTCTTGAATGAATGGGCTCCACTGGGGCCACCTCCAGCCTGGCCTCCTTGTAGTTCAGTTACCAAGTTCTGTTGATGCTTGTCAACGCTCTTTGTATTTCTATCTTCATCACCTGTAGCCTCCTTGTGGCCCTCCTAATCTCACCTGACTGGTTTCCTAACCTCTGGCAGGAACCTTGGATGTGATCTTTGAAGACTTAGAGTTTCCCTTTTGAAATTGAGGTGTAATTGACATACTATAAAATGGACAGATAAGTAAAGAGTTCAGTGAGTTGTGATAAACATTTACTTCTATGTAACCACCTCTCATTAGGATCTAGAGAAATACTCACCTCCCAGAAAGTTCCCAGAAAGCCATTTACACCCAAGCCTGTCTGTCTGAGCACCTCACTACACTGCCTCTCAGGGAGTCTACACAAAAGTGCTGGGTGAACCAGCAAAGTAGAAATGGATGAAGGGATACATTATTCTCCCATGGATCCCTTTACCAGAAATGCCAAATCAAGTTTCTCCATCCGTGCATGCATATTTGAGAACTCAAATACATACATATACACACATGTACATATACATAAATAAGTAAGTAGCTGTTTTTTAAAGAATAGCTTTTACAAGGAAAGCAACCCAAACGTTAGTTTCATTGTGCTCCATAGACTCCAGGGCAGTGAAAGATGATCTTTTTGCAAGGCTCTCCAAAAGTCCTAAAAATGCAGAACATTCCTTGACAGCTGGAATCAGGCCATGGAAAGTCATCCACCATCATCTTACCTTTTCCTGGCATTCTGTGGCTGCAGTAAAAGGTTTCTTCCCTCTTGTATAAATGTAATACACTCATCTGGGTAGTGGAACTGTTTACCAAAGGAAGCCAGAGGAGAGTGATAAAGTACAGCATATGGTGTCCCATTTCTCCAGGAAGGTGGTTTTCAAACTGGGTCCCAGAGCCCCTGACCCCCATAGCCCTCAACCCAGGCTCAGGATTGGGTTCAAGGCTGAGTGAAATGTTCAAGGGCCTCCAGAGGTCTCTGGCCTTGTCAACCCCCATTGGAATGACCAAAGCCACCAAGAGCTGACAAAAAGGGAGGTTTATTGAATCAGGGGAATTAGGGCTAATGCCAGGGATAGGCACTGACTGATATCTTAGTTCTTTCACTTAATCATTTTCTTCCTTTGTTTAAAAAAAAAAAAAAGAATCTCAAGAGTAAAGCATTCTTAGAAGAAAACCAAACAACCTGAAATGAATTAAAGAAGGCCCCTTGCCACTGTTTCCTATGCAGAAGCACAGATAAGACTTTGTTTCTTCCAAAAGTAGGATCACACTGAAAACTATTACAAACTCTTCTGCCCCTTGCTTTTTTCCCCATTTAGCAAAATACCGTGGACAGCTTTCCACAGTGTCACAACGTAGGATGATTGACATCACCTTTTTCAGTGCCTCTGAAGGATCTGCATTATAATTAGGTATCCATTTTGCATGTGTGGCTACATAGTTCCATTTGAATATAGGCATACCTTCTTAAATTAGGTTATGTATTAATTATCTATTGCATATCAAATTACCCCAAAACTTAGTGGCTGAAAACAATACACATTTATTATCTCCAAGTTTCTGTGGGTCAGGAATTTGGAAGCAGCATAGCCAGATGGTTCTGGCTCAGGATCTCACATGAAGTTGCCATCTAGATACCTCAGGAAAAAATATATTTGCAGGGGCTGCAGTCATCTGGGCTCTATGGGGGCTGAAGCTTCCCTTCCAAGATGGTGTCCTCAGTGGCTTTTCCCAGAAGGCCTCAGGCACTCACTGCATGGAGCACCTCAGCGTGTGCAAAGGGCTTCCCCCAGATAAGTAAGCAATCCAAGAGATTCTGGAGGAGGCTGTGGTGGCTTCATGATGTAGGGTCAGAAGGCACACCTCATCACGTCTGCCTTTTTCTATATATTAGAAACAAGTCCTGAGTACACGCCAGGCGTGGGGAATTAGGCTCACCTTTTGGAGGGAGTGTCATGGAATTTGTGGTCATATTTTAAAATACCACTGGGCTTCCCTGGTGACGCAGTGGTTAAGAATCCTCCTGCCAACGCAGGGGACACCGGTTCGCGCCCTGGTCAGGGAAGATCCCACATGCCACGGAGCAACTAAGTCTGTGTGCCACAACTACTGAGCCTGCGCTCTAGAGCCCGCGTGCCACAAGTACTGAAGCCTGCACACCTAGAGCCTGTGCTCCGCAACAAGAGAAGTCACCACAATGAGAAGCCCGTGCACCACAACGAAGAGTAGCCCCCACTCGCAGCAACTAGAGAAAGCACTCACGCAACAATGAAGACCCAATGCAGCCAAAAATAAATTAAATACATAAATAATACCACCAATTGTTCCCCCCTTTTCTCTATTATAAGAAAAGTTTTAGGGACTCCCCTGGCGGTCCAGTGGTTAGGACTCTGAGCTTCCACTGCAGGGGGCATGAGTTCAATCCCTGGTGGGGGAAGTAAGATCACGCATGCCGCCGGGCACTGCCAAAATAAACAGAAAAAGCTTTGGACCTCTTTTGAACTTGACATTGTTATACACCTGTGTTAATATTTCTTCTGGGTCCCAGGGACTTTGCACTTTAAATTTTGACAGATTCTGCCCTGTTGCCCTCCTAAGAGGTGGAATGTGGAAGAGTTCCACTTTTCCAAAATCTTTCCCCGGCAAAGATGATGGACCCGGCCCTGATTTTTGGCATACCTATTGAACAAATCTTACTGTGACTGTGTCAGGCCTTGGGCTCTGATGGTTTCATGCTGAAACGATGAAAAAGACATTCCTTACTCTCAAGGAGTTTAAGTCTAGGCTGGGGGATACACAATAAACAGGTGCTTTCGATACTGTGTGTTAGGAATGAGAAATGGGTGTTTTAGGGGCTCACGGCGGTGCCAAACCCAGTTTTGGGGAAGATCAGCTTCAAAGTTGAACTGTTAGGGACTTCCCTGGTAGTTCAGCGGGTAAGACTCGGCAATCCCAATGAAGGGGGCCCAGGTTCAATCCCTGGTCAGGGAACTAGATCCCGCATGCTGCAACTAAGAAGCCCTCATGCTGCAACTAAAAGGTCCTGCATGCCACAACTCAGACCTGGCAAAGCCAAAATACATAAATAAATAATAAAATAAATAAATAAGTATTCAAAGTTGAACTGTTAGCCAAACAAACAGGTGGGAGTTGGGAGGGGGCTTTGCAGTAGAGGGAACTGCAGGGATTTGGGATCTGAGGTTGTGAAATTTTTACCAGATCCAGTACGGAGGCAGAGAATGCCATTTCCATAAGACTGTAATTCACACTGCTTTGGAGTGGGGACAGTTGGTGAAATCTGGTGACCTCAGGGCCTCCCTCTTCCTTGTTTATAGAGGTTTCAGGATGGCATTTTATGGGGAAAACAGATGTCTTGCAGATGGGTGTGTGTGAAAGGAAATGGGATGTGTGTAGGGAACACCGGCCATACATCCGTGAGCTTGGAAAAGAAGTATCCAGGCATGTTCTTTTGTTTCCTTCCGGCTGTGGGCCACCTTCACCTCTCTGCCACCTTATGTCTTGACTTTAACTTAGATGGAGACCACACTTCCATTTTGGTCAAGAATGGGATGAGTTGGAGACTCATAGCTCTTCCTTCATCATGATAAGGTCTGGCTTTCACATGCCTTCCAGCCCTAAAGACTTTTTCCCCACTGATGCTCCCCAAATCTTTATTCACATTCATTGTTCATTTTAAGGAACTGCAGTGGGGACTTCCCTGGTGGCACAGTGGTTAAGAATCCTCCTGCCAGTGCAGGGGACACGGGTTCGATCCCTGGCCCGGGACAATCCCACATGCCACAGAGCAACTAAGCCCGGGGGTCACAACTACTGAGCCTGCATGCCTAGAGTCTGTGCTCCGCAACAAGAGAAGCCACCGCAATGAGAAGCCCATGCACCGCATCGAAGAGCAGCCCCCGCTCGCTGCAACTAGAGAAAGCCCGCACACGGCAATGAAGACCCAACACAGCCAAAAATATTTAATGAAGAAAGGTAAGAAGGAAGGAAGAAAGAAACAAAGGAAGAAAGAAAGAAAGAATGAACTGCAGTCATCTAATGTATGTCATCTTTCACCTCAATGACTTGGGAAAAAAATTACCTTCTTATTTTGGGATTCTATTCAATGTAAAAAAGTTGCAAAGTTATTACAGAGAATTCTCATACCCCTCATACATTTTCCCCCAATATTAACGTCTTACATACTACAGTACATGTCAAAACTAAGAGATTAACATTTGTATATTACTATGAATTCCAGACTTTCTTTGGATTTCATCCATTTTTTTCTTTAATGACCCTTTCCTCTTCCAAGATCCAATCCAGTATTTCACATCACATTTGGGCCCTAAAGTCTTTGATCCTAGTCTTAACCAGTTGGTCTCCCAACTCTTTTAATCGCATACCCTCATTGGTTAAAAAAATTTTGAGGAAGTCCTCCCTAATATAATTATTTATCATATACTGTACTAGTGTATGATGTACCTTACAAACCATAAATATACAGAAAAGCAGAAATGTTAAAAAGGTGAGATTAAAAATCAGACACACGGGCTTCCCTGGTGGCGCAGTGGTTGAGAGTCCGCCTGCCGATGCAGGGGACACGGGTTCGTGCCCCGGTCCGGGAAGATCCCACATGCCGCGGAGCGGCTGGGCCTGTGAGCCATGGCCGCTGAGCCTGCGCGTCCGGAGCCTGTGCTCCGCAACGGGAGAGGCCACAACAGTGAGAGGCCCGCGTACTGAAAAAAAAAAAAAAAAAAAATCAGACACACAACATTTAAAAATATCTTGTTATTCGTGATGGCTTCCTGCTATAGTTAGTTAAAATCTGAAATCATGATGTAGTCAGAGCAAGTGTTTTTTTGCAAAAGTGATTCAGATTCTTTTTCAATTTCTTTTCTCTTATAGATTATTACAAGATATTAGGTGTATAGTTCCCTGTGCTATACAGTAGGTCCTTGTTGGTTATCTATTTTATATATAGTAGTGTGTATATGTTAATCTCAACCTCCTAATTTATCTGTCCCTCACCCCTTTCCTCTTTGGTAACCATAAGACTGTTCTCTGTGTCTATGGGTCTCTTTCTGTTTTGTAAATAAGTTCATTTGTATCTTTTTTTTTAAGATTCCACATATAAGCAATATTGTATGATATTTGTTTTTCTCTGTCTGGTTTACTTCACTTAGTATGATAACCTCTAGGTCCATCCATGTTGCTGCAAGTCGCATTATTTCATTCTTTTTTATGGCTGAGTATTAAGGGCAAGGTTAATCATTAGCAATTGGGCACAGAAGGCCACATTTCAAAGGGCGTCCTTGATCATTTTGATTTTTTTTTGGCTTGACCTTCTATCATATCTGATTAGGTCTCTTTTTATCTTGTACGTTGAGGGTAGGAGGGGCAAAATGCTCATTAATAGGAATAAACTTGGGACTTCCCTGGTGGTCCAGTGGTTAAGACTTTGCCTTCCAGTGCAGGGGGTGTGGGTTCAATTCCTGGTCGTGGAGCTAGGATCCCACATGCCTCGTGACCAAAACATAAAACAGAAGCATTATTGTAACAAATTCAGTAAAGACTTAAAAAAAATAGGAATAGACTTGTCAATGCTGCCATCTAAGGTCGGGAAGTTTGCTCATTTACATCCACTCACAGCTCATTAGCTTAAACTCAGTCCCATGGCCACACCTAGCTGCAAGGAAAATTGGGAAATTATAGATCCTCTTTTGGGTCGTGTGCCCAGCTAAAACTTGAAGGTCTTTATAATATGGAGAAGGAGGAGGAGAACAGATACTTGGAAACATTCTTCAGTAGTCTCAGAGCTAAAGAATTATTCATGGAAATTCTTTTTTTTTTTTTTTCTTTTCCAGGCAACAAAATTTTAATTTACCTGTAACCGTTTACTAGACTAAGTGTGGATGATTCACGTTTTCTAGGCAATACCACCATGGATAAAAACAAATTTTGGGTGTTTAAAGAGAATATCAAAGGAAAAAAAATCTAAATACATAAAAAGCCCCAAAGTGTGTAAGATCTTGAATCTTCTTCTCCCATATCCAGAATGAAGGAAGGAGAGACTTCTCCCATGAGAAGAATCATTAAAGGATCTACTGTCTTCTGTTCTTTTTGTCTGGAGTTTTCTCCCAGACAATGCATTCATTAATTGCCTTTGTGCAAGATGAGCTCATGAATAAGTTTTGCACAAACCATTAAACTCTTGATTTGGTTATGGCTAACATTCAAAATAAATTAATAAAAGAAAAGACATTCTTAATCTTCTTACAAAGGTAATGAAAAATATAAGAAATGTAGCCATCAGTTAAAACTTCTATTTTACATACCATTTGCCTTCAGAACATCTGACTAATCAGGAAAATCCTGCTAGCTTCTTTTTTTTTTTTTGATCTTATTTCCTTATCCTAAGATGAACCAGATCATAATTTTTATTGGCCGCATTACTTTAGATTACAAAGGGGATCAAAGTTTATATTTAGAGATTAAAGGATTAGTACTAGGTTTTACCAACCAATAAAAGTTTGCTTTGATCGTAGTTCACAAATAACAATGCATTCTAAATCAAAGCATGATACCTAAAACTAAATGCAGTCAATATTATTTTGTTCTCTTTTCCAAAGTGCAAAAATCATATATTTTAGAAAACTTCCCAAACACTTACTTTGTCCTCATTTTTTTTTTTTTTTTGCGGTACGCGGGCCTCTCACAGTTGTGGCCTCTCCCGTTGCGGAGCACAGGCTCCGGACGCACAGGCTCAGCGGCCATGGCTCACGGGCCCAGCTGCTCCGCGGCATGTGGGATCTTCCCGGACCGTGGCACGAACCCGCGTCCCCTGCATCGGCAGGCGGACTCTCAACCACTGCGCCACCAGGGAAGCCCCGCTGTCCTCATTTTTATCTCAAAATCCAAGTCTTCGTTTTCCTAAGGAAAGTTTTCTCTTGATTAGATCTTTTGTTACTGTGTCTGTCCCATTTCTTTTGATCTGACTTTTAGTTATATGATTATCTTTTCTGCTGGATCTCTGCTCACTGACCTCTACATTAATAATTTCTCATAATTTTTATCTCTTTATAGTTCCTTTCTACCTACTGGAGAAAGCTTTTCAAGTTTTCCTCCAGCTTAATGCTTTTATAGCCTCAATTTTCCTTGGTACTGTTTCCAATACAGATTTGTAATATGCGAAATAATTTTCTTTTCTTTGTTAATGTACACCCAGTTTCTAATATTTTATTCCCATAGACCAATGGATCCATACTTTGGTCTCAACAACCATGATGCCAAAATCTCATATTGGGGACAAATCTCTCTTTTGGATGTGTTATTTGCATCCTCCACAATACTTACATTTCAGTTCATGAAATTTAATTTGTTGTGCCTGTTTCATTTCCTGGGAACTTGACTGTTATAGTAAGGTTGTATTTCTGGTTCGTTCTTCAGTTGGCAGGAAATAGACACAGGGAGCATGGTCGTTTCTAATCCTGACCCTGATCCTTCCTTCTCCTTTCTTTCTCTCTCAGTGGAAGACAAATGTGGGAGAAATGAGTTCCAGTGCCGAGACGGGACATGCATCTCCTACAAGTGGGTTTGCGACGGGAGCGCTGAGTGCCAGGATGGCTCCGATGAGTCCCAGGAGACGTGCAGTGAGTCCCCTTTGGGCGTGACACGCGTCCTAACCTTTTTTTCACTCTTTTTTTAAAATTTAAGTATAGTTGATTTACAACGTTGTGTTAATTTCTGCTGTACAGGGATTTCCCTGGCGGCCCAGTGGTTACTCTCTGGCCATGGCAAGCCATGACACAACAAAAACCACTTTTTAAAAAATAAATAAATAAACATTTCTGCTGTACGGCAAAGTGATTTGATGATACTGGATGACAGACTCGGTGGAAATTGGCCAGTGTATTGATGTATTCAGCTGTGAATTGGGAAATGGAGACAGAAGATATTACTGGAACTGAAACTTTCCTTTAAAGCCTCTTTTTTTTTTTTTTTTTTGTAAATCGAAGTGAAATTCACATAACAGAAATTAGCCATTTTCAAGTGATCAGTTTGAGACGGAGGGGGTAGGGATAAATTAGACGTTTGCGATTAACATATACACACTGCTATATAAAAAATAGATTAACAAGGTCCTACTGTATAGCACAGGGAACTATATTTAATATCCTGTGATAAACCGTAATGGAAAAAAATATATATGTATATATGAATCACTTTGCTGTACACCTGAAACTAACACAACATTGTAAATCAACTATACTTCAATTTTTAAAAAGCCAAAAAAATTTAAAAAGTGAAAAAAGTAAAGTTCAGTAGCATGAATACATTCACAGTGCGGTACAACCACCACCTCCATCTCGTTCCAAAACCTTTGCAGCACCTAGCTTCTAATTTTAAACAAGCTCCATTAAATGTCCTTCATTTTGACTCAGAAAAGTGGGCTCGGCACTCCCTGTCAGAAAACTCTGGGTTTTTCCCTTGCAAAGCTCGGACTGGCGAGGCAGGTTGGTCTTCCCTCTGGGTTAAGGCTGAATCCTGTTTCTCCCATAGTGTCTGTCACCTGCAAGACGGGGGACTTCAACTGTGGGGGCCATGTCAATCGCTGCATTCCTGAGTCCTGGAGATGCGACGGCCAGCCGGACTGTGAGAACGGCTCAGACGAGGAAGGCTGTCGTAAGTGGAGTCACTGGCCTGGTGGCCCGTGGGTCCTGGCTTAGTCCAAGTGACCTGACTGGGTTCCTGGCTAAGGTCGGAGTTTGTTCCCCAAACTGAGGTTTCTGTGAAGAAACAGGCCGAGAGTCTTGGAGGGGAAGGCACTTTGCAGCTGGTTCTGTCTTGTCTCTTTGATTTTATTCATTGTTTATAATTTCATTTTCAATTGCATAGGTTTTTTTTTTTTTTTAACAAAATAAGGCCCTTTAAAAAACAAAAAATCCTGGGGAAAATTTAAATAACTGAGATCACATCAAATCTTCAAGTTCACAAAATATAAAAACCCTTAAGAGAGTCTTAAAAAAAACTAAAAACGGGGAGTTCCCTGGTGGCCAGGTGGTTAGGATTCTGGGCTTTCACTGCCATGGCCAGGGTTCAATCCCTAGTCGGGGAACTGAGATCCCACAAGCCATAAGACCCAAAAAGTGAGTGTTTGCTTACATTTACCTTAGAAATGCACGTCTAACCTTGGTTAGTGGTCATCTGATGAAACAGCTCCCTGGGGAACATTTTAATAAATTTTATTTATTTATTTTTGGCTGCGTTGGGTCTTCGTTGCTGGGCGCAGGCTTTCTCTAGTTGTGGCGTGCAGGGGCTACTCTTCGTTGCGGAGTGTGGGCTTCTCATTGCAGTGGCTTCTCTTCTTGCAAAGCACAGGCTCTAGGCATGTGTTCCATAGTTGTGGCTTGCAGGCTCTAGAGCACAGGCTCAGTAGTTGTGGTGCACAGGCTTTGTTGCTCCACGGCATGTGGGATCTTCCCAGACCAGGGCTCGAACCATGTCCCCTGCAGTGGCAGGCAGACTCTCAACCACTGCGCCACCAGGGAAGCCCCCATATATTCTTTTTCATATTCTTTTCCATTATAATTTATTATATGATATTGACTATATTCCCTGTGCACACTATTTTTTTGACTGCATTGGGTATTAGTTGAGGCATGCAGGATCTTTGTTGAAGCATGTGGGATCTTTCATTTCCTCGCTGGGGCTTCTTTCTCTGTAGTTGTAGGGCACAGGCTTCTCTCTAGTTGTGGCGTGTGGGTTTTCTCTCTCTACTTGTGGCACGCGGACTCCAGAGTGCGTGGGCTCCGTAGTTTGCAGCACACCGGCTCTCTAGTTGAGGCTCACGAACTCAGTAGTTGTGGTGCGGAGGTTTAGTTGCCCCCGCCCCGGCATGCGGGATCTCAGTTCCCCAACCAGTGATTGAACCCGCATCTCCTGCATTGGAAGGTGGATTCTTTACCACTGGACCACCAGGGAAGTCCGTTGTGCAGACTCATACTGCTTCCCATGTACCCAGCCCAACGTGAGAGCTTTATACCCCAAGTCCTCAGCAATGCCTTAAGGCACGAACAGATGAGGGAACTGAAGCACAGAGGGGGCCCAGGAGCTGGACAGTCTTCCGGCCAGGGCAGCGGTTCCGTGTTCAGGGTTCCTGACCACTGCCTTGAGCTCCTGACCACTGGGCTCTGGCCTCTCCTCGGCTCAGTGTCTGCATCTGTGCAATGGGCTTGTGTCAGGATGTGGTGGGAGGCTCCCTGCTGACTGGGCTGTCGTCTCCCGTCCGTCCCCGCAGCCCCCAAGACGTGCTCCCAGGACGAGTTCCGCTGCAATGACGGCAAGTGCATCGCCCCAAAGTTCGTCTGCGACTCGGACCTGGACTGCTTAGATGGCTCAGACGAGGTGTCCTGCCCTGCGTCCACCTGCGACCCTGCCAGCTTCCAGTGCAACAGTGCCACCTGCATCCCCGAGCTCTGGGCCTGTGACGGCGACCCCGACTGCGAAGACAGCTCGGACGAGTGGCCGCAGCGCTGCGGGAGCCCCCAGCCGTCGGACCCCGCACAGGGCAACAACCCCTGCTCGGCCCTCGAGTTCCATTGTCGCAGCGGCGAATGCATCCACTCCAGCTGGCACTGCGACCACGACCCCGACTGCAAGGACAAGTCTGACGAGGAGAACTGTGGTAGGGGCACCGCACGGGTCCCCTCATCTGTCCCCAGGCTCCCCCAAGTCGGGGCAGGGGCAGTGCCTTTAGGTGGTTGAATGGTTTCACATCTCATAGCAAGAAAATCGGTCCCATTTCATGTTCGAGTCTTTCCAGTCACATGGAGGACAAGCTATCCTCCAAAGGGTGCTCAGTCTGGAACACCTATTTAATTAATCTCTTTTGCCCAGGGGAGCAAACTGCAACCTGCAGTATAATTTGGGTCCAGAAAGGATCCTGGGCTCCGGGCCTGGCTGGTGTCATCTGTGCTGTGTGACCTTTGGCCAGGGACCACTGTGCTGTGGTCTCCTCCCCTGCAGATGGGGCAACAGCATCGGCCTTTGCGGACCTCGGTTAGAATCCAGTGCCATCCAATCGAACTTGCTGTGATGCTGCCCAGTGCACGAGTGCTGGCCAGTGTAGCTGATGCCACTGAAAGATGGAATTCTTAGGTTGCTTTCATTTTAACTCATTGAAACTTAAATAGCCACAGGTGGTTAGTGGCGACTGTGATGAAGACGTGGCCCCGAGTCAGTGCACCCTGAATCAGGGCCATTCTTGCACGGCTAGTGATGTAGGTCGTTTTCGTCTTTCTGTTTCTTTGGCATCTTTGCCCACGTGCACAGTGTTCAGAGTTGCAATCGCTGTATAGGTGTAATTAGACATTTTATTTTTTTATTATTATTGTTTTCCTTTTTGGCCGCCCCACATGGCATGCGGGATCTTAGTCTCCAACCAGGGATCGAACCTGTGCCCCCTGCATTTGAAGCGTGGAGTCTCAACCACTGGACTGCCAGGGAAGTCCCGTAATTAGACTTTTTAAAAACTTCTTACACCTTTTAAAAACGATTGAAGGGACTTCCAGCATGTGGAGTCCAGTGCACCCGGCCGGGTTCAGTCCCTGGACAGGGAACTAGATCCTGCATGCCGCAACTAAAGACCCCACATGTTGCAATGAAGATCCCGCATGATCCCACCTGCGGCAGTGAAGATCCCACATGCCACAACTAAGACCTGGCGCAGCCAAAAAATAAATAAGGCAAAACAAAACAGTTGAAGACTTTGTATGTGATCGATCGGTTCTAAAACTGAACACCCTGGCAGTCCAGTGGTTAGGACTCCGCTCTTTCACTGCCAAGGGCCGGGGTTCAATCCCTGGTTGGGGAACTAAGATCCCACAAGCCCCACGGCGAGGCCAAAAATAAAAAATAAATAAGTAAATAAACAAATAAAACTAAACACAAACTCATTTAATCCCCATGACTTGTGAGAGCATGCTTCCCTCATTCTTTACAGATGAGGAGACTGAGGCACAGAAAGGCAGAGTAACCCTCTGAGGACACACACCTGTGAACCCAAACCCATCCCTGATCACCCCACCATGTGAACTCTCATCAGAGAGCATGTTTTGCGAGAGTTATGTTCAGTTGTATTTTTTTCCTTAATGCAAAGATAGACACAGGGGTTAAAAATAGGATCATTCTAAATACACAAAGCAAAACAAAAAATAGGATCATTCTCCTCTTTTACCTAGGTCACAGCAGAGCAAGTATCCACTTGAAAATAATGAGCTCCAGACATTTGCATATTTTTATTTTATTTTATTTATTTTATATATATTTTTTTGCGGTACACATGCCACTCACTGTTGTGGCCTCTCCCGTTGCGGAGCACAGGCTCCGGACGCGCAGGCTCAGCGGCCATGGCTCACGGGCCCAGCCGCTCCGCGGCATGTGGGATCTTCCCGGACCGGGGCACGAACCTGTGTCCCCTGCATCGGCAGGCGGACTCTCAACCACTGCGCCACCAGGGAAGTCCATTTGCATATTTTTAAAAAGGTGGATGGGGAGGATCATTCTGCCCATAGATTTATCATCTTTTTTCACTGACCTCCTGAAATCGAATTTTCAAATTGTAAACATTTTTTTTTTTTTTTTTTTTTTTAATTGTAAACATTTTGATAGTGAAATGTAACCCATGGGAAAGTGCAGAAAACTTAAGCTTAGAGCTTAATGAATTAGGGTAAAGCAAAAACCTGTTGGAGGTCAAGGTCTGGACCGTGGTTAGAATGACCCTATTCTAGTCATCACGTGTGTCCGCCAAGATTTCATTGTAATGGCCTTTTTAGGTAGTGTCAACTGAAACATGTTTTACGTTTGCGGTGTGAGTCATTTGAAGGGCTGTATGATACTCAGTGGTATTGATATGATTTATCATAGCTTACCTGGCCGTGCCTCTGTCTGGGTTGGGACCACATCACTGCTTTTCTGCAGAGAATGGCCTGTTGGGTCTGCCAGCTTTTTAATGAATTTCCTGCATACGAGGACAGACTGGAGAAAAGTCTAAGAAACCGGTTGTGTTAGGGTGCTTTCCTGCCCACTTTCTTATTTTCCACACCTGGCTCTGTCTTTCCCAGCCGTGGCCACCTGCCGGCCTGACGAGTTCCAGTGCTTGGATGGAACCTGCATCCACGGCAGCCGGCAGTGCGACAGGGAGTATGACTGTAAGGACCTGAGCGACGAGCTGGGCTGCATCAATGGTAAGCTCTGTCCTGCCAGGGTCCAGGGCCATGGGGAGATGTAGGGGGATGAGCATGGTGCATCCCAGACAAGTGAGGAGCCTCCTGTGTGTCCTTGGGCAAGTTACTTGACCTCTCTGAGCCTCACGTCCACTTATCTGCCAAATGGGCAAAAAGTAAGCACCTACTTCAGGACTGTGAGATTTAATGCGGTCAGAGTATACAAAGCTCATGTCCCTGAGCTCAGAGTTACATGCACAGTACGATTCCATGTAAAGCACTTTGCTGAATTTACAACATAGCAGTTCTGCTCCTGGGAAACTTGCACTGGGAGAGAAGCTCTAGAACAGGCAGAGCAGCACTGTCCTAACAGCAAAACACTGGAAGAAACCCAAATGTTCATCAGCAGTAGAATTAATTAAAAATATATATACGTATTCATTTATTTATCTATCTATTTATTTATTTGTGGCTGCGTTGGATCTTCGTTGCTGTGCGTGGGCTTTCTCTAGTTACAGCCAGTGGGGGCTACTCTTTGTTGTGGTGCGCAGGCTTCTCATTACGGAGGCCTCTCTTGTTGCGGAACATGGGCTCTAGGCGCACTGGCTTCTGTAGTTATGGCACAGGGGCTCAGTAGTTGCGGCTCGCAGGCTCTAGAGCACAGGCTCAGTAGCTGTGGCTCGCAGGCTTGGCTGCTCTGCAGCATGTGGGATCTTCCCAGACCAGGGATTGAACCCATGTTCCCTGCATTGGCAGGTGGATTCTGTTTTTTTTTTTTTTTTTTTTTGCTGTATGTGGGCCTCTCACTGTTGTGGCCTCTCCCGTTGTGGAGCACAGGCTCCAGACGCGCAGGCTCAGCGGCCATGGCTCATGGGCCCAGCCGCGGCATGTGGGATCTTCCCGGACCGGGGCATGAACCTGTGTCCCGTGCATCGGCAGGCGGACTCTCAACCACTGCGCCACCAGGGAAGCCCGGCAGGTGGATTCTTAACCACTGTGCCACCCAGGAAGTCCCAAAATATTTTTTTAATTGTGGTAAAATACCTATAACATAAAACTTACCATCTTAACCTTATTTTTTTTATATCGTAGCCATTTTTAAGGGTCAAGTTCAGTAGTGCTAAGTAACCGTCACTACCATCCATTGCCAGAACTCTTTTCATCTTCCCAAATTGAAACTCTGTCCTCGTGAAACACTCATTCCCCCTCCTCCTCCCCCAGCCCCTGGCACCCACCATTCTACTTTCTGTCTCTATGAATTTGACTCCTCTAGGGACCTCATGTAAGTGGAATCACACAGTATTTGTCTTTGTGTGACTGGCTTATTTCACTGAGCATGATGTCTTCAATGTACATCCATGTTGTAGCAGGTGTTAGAATTTCCTCTCTTTTTCAGGCTGAATAACATTCTATTGTATGGATGGACCACATTTTGTTTATCCAGTCATCTGTGGATGGATACTTGGGTTGCTTCCACCCCTTGGCTGTTGTGAATAGTGCTGCTGTGAACAGGGGTATATGGAAATAATTTTAAATGGCACATAGTGGAATACCATACAGCTGAGAAAATGAGGCTCCAGCCCTTGTCTGCAGCCCAGGCAAACCTCATAATCTTGTGGTTGGGAGCAAGAAGGAAGTTGTAGGAATTTACTGGGTACAGTTATTATATCATACTCAAAAACAAGCAAAATTCAACAATATATTGTTCATTCATACATGTTTGATAGAATGATTAATGAAAAAATAAGGAAATGGTAAACCCATAATTCAAGACTATCATTACCTCTGGGGGTAGCAGAGAGTAGGGGGATGGGATGGCAAAGACCACTATGATAGTCTCTGTCAGGGCCCAATGGTACAGGCCAGATAGTATTTTCAGCTTTGTGGGCCATAGTCTCAATTACAACTACTGGACTCTGCTATTATAGCATGAAATCCACCGCTGACGGTATGTAAATGAATGGCCAGGGCTGTGTGCCAATAAAACTTTATTTAAACCAACAGGCAGTGGGCCAGAGTTTCCCAGCCCCTGCTCTTGGTGACATTCTAATTCTTAAGCTGAGTGGAGGCTTCACAGGTGTTCAATAATTATTCTGTTTTATTACCAAATACGTTTGCATCAATTCTTGCATGAATAAGCTATCATATTAATAAAAAGCACTAAGTGGGCTCCTGCTGTTCAGAAGCACCTGATCCTCCTCTGTGGCTCTCACAGTGACTCTGTGTGAGGGACCCAACAAGTTCAAGTGCCAAAGCGGCGAGTGCATCTCCCTGGACAAAGTGTGCGACTCCGTCAGGGACTGCCGAGACTGGTCGGACGAACCCCTCAAGGAGTGTGGTGAGCCCTGGGGTGCGGGCAGCTGGCAGAGCAGGGGTGGGACCCAGATGTGGGTGCTGCGGTGCTGCGAGGGGCTGGCCCACCCAGGCCCACAAGTGCTGTGGGGTGAGACAGATGGTAGAGGGGGTGCTGGGGATAAGTGGATTGGCTTCTAAGCCTTAGTTTTCCCAGCTGTAAAATGGGACAGTAACTGCTCCCACATCCTAGGGCTGCTGGGGATCAAATGATGCAATGCGTGTAGTTTTAGCAGTGCTATGACCCATATTTTGGACTTTATAGGCCATAAGGTCTGTGTCACAGCTCTTCAACTTGGCCATTGTAGCAGAAAAGCAGCCATACAAATGCATACACGTGCATATGAAAGCTTGGGGCCGTGCTCCAAGGAATCTTTTATTATGGATACAGAAACTTGAATTTCATAGAACTTTTTCATGAAATACCATTTTGCTTTTGATTCTTATTTTTCTTTTCAACTATTTTTAAATGTAAAAGCCCTTCTTAGCTGTGTAAGAGCAGGTGGAGGGCTGGATTTGGCCCATGCCTGGTACAGAGGGTAAGAGCATAGATTCTGGAGCCGAGTGCCCTGGGTTCGAGTCCAGCGCTGTGATCTTGGGCAGGTCATTTAATCTGGCCGTGCCTCAGTTTCCCCAGCTGTAGTTCCCTTGCCTTTAGGGTTGTAGGGAGGATTAAATGGGTTAATATATGTAACTGTAGGAAGTTGTATGTGGCTTTTATTTCTTATTTTTTTTGCGATACACGGACCTCTCACTGCTGTGGCCTCTCCTGTTGCGGAGCACAGGCTCCGGACACGCAGGCTCAGCGGCCATGGCTCACGGGCCTAGCCGCCCCACGGCATGTGGGATCCTCTCAGACCGGGGCATGAATCTGGGTCCCCTGCATCGGCAGGCGGACTCTCAACCACTGCGCCACCGGGGAAGCCCCGGCTTTTATTTTTTATAATTAAAAAAATTGTAATTACGGTTAAAAAAACATAAAAATTTACCATCTTAACCATTTTTAGTGAAGTTCAGTAGTGTTTTAAGTACATTCACGTTGTCGTGCAACCATCACCACCATCCATCTCCAGAACTATTTCATCTTGCAGAACTGAGACTCTGTCCCCGTTAAACACTAACTCCCCCTCCCCCTCCCCCAGCCTCTGCACCCACCATCCTACCTTCTGTCCCTATGAATTTTACTCCAACAGGGGCCTCGAGGTGGAATAGTGCAGTATTTGTCCTTCTATACCTGGCTTATTTCACTCAGTATAACATTCTCGTGGTTCATCCATGGCGTCCCATGTGACAGTGACTGAGTCCTCTTAGGAGTCATGGTACTGCAGCTGCACAGTCATTGTGGTGATTATAATGATGACGGCGAAATAGCACAGGGTGGCGGGAGAGTGGTGGCTGGAGGCCAGAGTGTGACCGGTCCCCATCCCCCACCTGGCACAGGGACCAACGAGTGTCTGGACAACAAGGGCGGCTGCTCCCACATCTGCAACGACCTCAAGATCGGCTACGAGTGCCTGTGTCCTGAGGGCTTCCAGCTGGTGGACAAGCACAGATGTGAAGGTGATTCCCGAGCCCCGGCCCTTTCCCTGGACATGGGGAAGGTCAAGCCCTCAGCCTCAGTTTTCCCATCCATTAAGTGGGCGTGGGCACTGTCCCCTCTGTCCAGGGCTGGTAGGAGGCCAGGTGCACGGGCCAACTGTCGCCAGCTTGGCTCTCAGGGAGGACTTGCTTCTGGCCTTTGGGGATTAATAATTAAGAAAGAAATCTCAGCTGACTCAGCTTGACCCTGCTGGCTGTGCCCTGAGGTGAATGGTGAGGTCGGGGTCACTGTTAGAGGTGACACTTGGCTGTTTCCAAGATTTTGTTGGTCAGAGTCCCTGGCCCTGGAGGTCTTCCCCAGAGGGGATGAGCTATCCCCCATTTGATGAGCTGTCCCCCATTTGCCACTGGGATGCACGGCCTTTGGTCAGAGCCCATGGCTCCATCTGCACCCCGTGGGGAAGATGCCCCAAATCTCTCTGTGTCCCATCCTGCAGACATCGACGAGTGTCAGGACCCAGACGCCTGCAGCCAGCTCTGCGTGAACCTCGAGGGCAGCTACAAGTGCCAGTGTGAGGAGGGCTTCCAGCTGGAGCCCCACACCAAGGCCTGCAAGGCCGTGGGTGAGTGCAGGGAGGCGGCGGGACGGGGAACGAACGTGGTGGGGAATTTTATCATCTGAACTTTGCACCGACTGCAGTGACCTGGGGGTAGACCATCTGCTCCGGAGGCCTCTGGTAGGTGAACACCACAGCCTAGTTAGGAATCGGGCTAGGGAGCTGCCCACACCTGTCCGGCTTCTCTGAAGACGCAGATCAATCCCGTGGGGGATGGTTTGTAGCCCCCAGTCCCATGAGGGGCTTCAGGGCACAAAAAGTGGAAAGCCATGGCCTGAACAGCCTGCACCCCCTCCAGCTAAAGGAACTTATATCAAAAAAAGTAAATCCATTGAAAAGAGACCAAAATATAATTGTTCATAATGAAACAAAATAGTACAAGTCACTGAGTTTCTTCTACCTGACGTTTAGGTTAGAACTGCAACCATGCACTAATTCTTAGAATCACCTAGATCGAGGGATCCCATGGTTTTGGAGGCATAGCTGTCCTGGTGAAGTTGACAGGTCACCCAAACATCCTTTGTCTTCTGTCATGTTCTGCTCTTGCAGTGTGATTCCAAATGAGGGCCAGTTTTGCAGAAATATTTTAGAGCTGTTTCCCCTAGGGCCTCTCAGTCATCATCCCTTTGACAGCTCCCTGGCTTCCCTCTGTTACATCCCCATGTGTGAAGCCCTCCAGGATTTGAGATTTCATTTTCATCCCATTCTGTAGGGTCAGGTCCCTACAGATGCCATCCCAGCTGGAATGGTGTCGTGGGAAGGGATATTCTGAGGGGGTCAGTTGTAGAAGGCTCGGTGTGTTGGTGGATATTGATGTCATGGTTATAGCACAGCCCCCAGAGTCAAAGTGAACCAGGTTCAAATCCCAGCTCTACCACCCACTAGCTGTGTGACCTTGGGCAAGTCACTTCTCTCTGAGCCTTAATTCCCTTATCTGTACAGGGAGTTGACAACAGCCGCTGCCTGTTAGGAGGGTGAGGGTCAATGAGAGAAAAACGTAGGAAAAGCACTAAGCAGAATTCCCTGACATTAGGAATCACTTTGTTTACATTTGCTGTTATCATTTCTTCATCTTTACGTTCTTCAATGTAAAATGCTGGGGCCCAGATGTTTTCAAATGTAGGTTTTACTATTATTCAGCTATGGTGAGGCCAACAGACCAAACCGGGGTTGTGGGAGAGGCTTTATTGTGGTTTCTGTGGGAAGGAACAGGCGAGTTTGAATAATTTCAGTGGTCTCTGGGGAATAGACGCTGGCCCTTGTTGTCTGGCACCTGTCCCTGGGGTGACTAGGGAAGGTAGATAGTGGGCAAGAGTGTGAGACCCCAATAAAGGATGTGGCGGGGTGTGGGCTGGTTAGTTTGCATTTGAAGTGAGTCATTTACCGTGTCCTCCCCGATCCACATCAGAACCACTTTGTTAATACCCCAGGCAGGCATCCTGGTGTCTCCCCTGATTCAGTCAGACCCTGCAGGGTGACAGTGGAGGCCAGGGTCCCTTTCACTCTCCTGAACTCCCCTTCCTGGCTCCCCAGGCACCATCGCCTACCTCTTCTTCACCAACCGCCACGAAGTGAGGAAGATGACTCTGGACCGCAGCGAGTACGCCAGCGTCATTCCCAACCTGAAGAACGTGGTCGCCCTGGACACGGAGGTGGCCAGCAACAAAATCTACTGGTCCGACCTGTCCCAGAGGAAGATCTACAGGTGAGCCTGGGCCCCGCCCCGTGCAGCCCCAGTCCCTGAGTAGACTGAGGGCCCCTGGAGCTGACACTCTCCTCCTCTCCCCTCAGCGCCCAGATCAACAGAGCCTCCAGCTTCTCTTCCTATGACACTGTCATCAGCGAGGATCTCCAGGCCCCCGATGGGCTGGCAGTGGATTGGATCCACAGCAACATATACTGGACTGACTCCATCCTGGGCACCGTCTCAGTGGCTGACACCAAGGGTGTGAAGAGGAAGACGCTCTTCCAAGAGAAAGGCTCCAAGCCACGGGCCATTGTGGTGGATCCCATCCACGGGTGGGTATTCCCAGGGCTGGGGGCACAAAGGACACGGGTGGGGTTCATGAACCGATTAGGGCTCCAGGTGGGGGGAGGTTTGTGCTGAGGTAGACCAGACTGAGTTGGATGCGGGCTGTCCCGAACCCCGGGATGCTCTCAATGTCAGAAAAGAACAAGGCCCAGGGCTTCCCTGGTGGCGCAGTGGTTGGGAGTCCGCCTGCCAATGCAGGGGACACAGGTTTGTGCCCTGGTCCAGGAAGATCCCACATGCCGCGGAGCGGCTGGGACCGTGAGCCATGGCCGCTGAGCCTGCACGTCCAGAGCCTGTGCTCTGCAATGGGAGAGGCCACAACAGTGAGAGGCCCGCATACCGCAAAAAAAATAAATAAATAAAAATAAATAAAAGAACAAGGCCCAGAATGTGGGCCTCCCCACCCATCCTATGGGGGCCCTGGGGGTCGATGCCCCACCATGTCTTCTGTGTCACCTGAGGTGGAATCAGACCCTGAAAAGCCCTGCCCTATGGAATAGAATCCAAAATCAGAGATTAAATACTGATTTAAATTGATATTAGAGGGACTTCCAGGCGGTCCAGTGGTTGGGATTCCATGCTTCCACTGCAGGGGCTGTGGGTTCAATCCCTGGTAGGGGAACTAAGATCCCAGTGCCGGGAGGTGCGGCAAAAAAAAAAATTTATATTAGAAATGAACACTTGTTAGAAGTTAGAAATTTAAATTCCAATGTAGTATTATACGGCAGAGTATCCTACACTGAGACAGGATTGCAGAGATGTTTAAAAACGCTCTGGGTCAATGTTAGCCGACTGACAGATCACCGCCCGTGGATCACCCTCCTCGGGGTCCGCAGGCCCCGTGGCTGACTCAGCAGCTCCAGTGTCCCCAGGGACCCGTGTCCCCTGGCGGAAAGCCTCTGTCCTCTGTCACACGTACCCTGCACCTGCAGCACACACCAGCTGCCCCGGTACATCATGTGTGGCATTTCACAACCCCAGGATGGGCAGGATGTTCTGGCTGCAATAACTGGAGAAAAGGGAGCATTGGGCCTCAGGGAGAAAATGTTGGCAAAGGCGCACTTGGCTGTCCTTGCATGGTGTCCGTGGCTCAGAACGGACAGACCCCCCTTGGGGTGAAGGTGGGCATGTCAGGTCCTCGTCAATCAAGACTAATGCTCTCATTTGGTGGAGGGTCACCCGGTCCACCCTACTGCCAGCAGAGAGAGACACCCTCCCTGACACACTCCACTTATTATTATTTATTTTTAAATATTTATTTATTTATTTGGCTGCGCCAGGTCTTAGTTCCAGCACGCGGACTTCTTAGTTGCAGCATGCATGTGGGATCTAGTTCCCTGACCAGGGACTGAACCCGGGCCCCCTGCATTGGGAGCGGGGAGTCTTACCCATCGGACCACCAGGGAAGTCCCACACGCTTCACTTAGATGCGTGTTGTGTGCTCTGCTATTGATTGATTGATTGATTGCCTCGCTGCATGGCTTGTAGGATCGTAGTTCCCTCAACCAGGGGTCAAACCCGTGCCTGGAAGCTCAGAGTCTTAAGCACTGGACCGCCAGGGAGTCCCCAAGTGCTCTGCTTTTGTGTTTCTTTCCCCCACCCCCAATAGCATGGAATTCTCTGCCCGACCTGGCTCTTTCATTTGGCCTATGGGTTTCCTTCCCTGCCAACCCAATGGGCCATGATTTATTTAAACTGCTATCCAGCCCCTGGAAATTTAGGTTTTTACCCCCTGCCTCATACAAAGTAGCCATGAATACCTTTGAATGCCTTTGAAGGTGAGTCGCTGCAGTTTATCTGCAGGATAACATTCTAGAATTTGGATTACAAATAGGTCTGAGGGTACTTCCATGGACATAGCCTCAAATTGTCCTTCCACGCAAACATTGTGATACTGACCCTCTCGCCAGAGGCGCACCCTAGGACCCGTTTCCCCACACTCTCACCAAAGGGTTTTCCATCTTTGTAATCATGATGGGGAGGGTGTATTCCAGGGTAGTTTTAATTTGTATTAGGTCACTTGCCTGAGCATCTCTTCAGATGTTTAAAAGCCCTTGGAGCGACTTCCCTGGAGGTCCAGTGGTTAAGACTCCGAGCTGCCACTTCAGGGGTCACAGGTTCAATCCCTGGTCGGGGATCCTGCATGCTGCAGGATATGGCAAAAATAAATAAAATAAGATAAATTAAGATTTAAAAAAGAAAGAAAGAAAGAAAATAAAAGCCCTGGGAGATCCACTTGTAAGTATGGATCCAAAAGAATTGAAAGTAGGGACAGAAACAGAGGTTTGTACACCCGTGTTCTTAGCAGCATGACTCACAGTAGCCAAGCGTCCGTCTGCAGAGGATTAGATAAACGAAATGTGGCCTGTGCATACAGTGAGACTTTATTCAGCCTTAAAAACCTGCTACAACATGGATGAACCTTAAGGACATTACACTTAGTGAAATAAGCCACTCACAAAAGGATAAATACTGTATGATTCCACTTATACGAAGTCCCTAGAGGAGTCAGATCCATGGAGACAGAAAGTAGGAGAGTGGGTGTCAGGGGCTGGGGGAGGGGGAGTCAGTGTTTAATGGGGACAGAGTTTCAGTTTGGGGAGGAAAGAAAGTTCTAGAGATGGACGGTGGTGATGGCTACACAGCAGTGTGAATGTATTTAATGCCACTGAATTGTATACTTAAAAATGGTTAAATGCTAAATTTTATGTTATGTGTGTTTTACCACAATTTAAAGAAATCTCTCTTTCTGTGTGCGTGTATATATACATGTATGTATATGTAGGGGTGTGTGTGTGTGTGTATATATATATATATATATATATATTTGTATTTAAAAAGCCAAAAAATTACCCCCCCCAAATTTATAAAAAGCCCTTAGAAAGCAGTGTTCAGGGTGCAGATTCCAGGGCCCCAGTCCCAACACTGGAATGAAAACCTCCCTTTGTTCTCAAATGTCATCCAAATCCTGCCAGGTCTCACCAGGTGTGTGGGCCTTGAGGGCAGCAAGGTCAGGGAAGCAGAAAGAACCCATCCAGGGTCTCCCCAGAACCAACTGGGAGTCCTGGCCTGGCTGCTTCAGGGTAGGCAGAGCCTCCCTCCCTGATGTCCTCCTGTCTGTCCTTCCCGCTGTCCCACCAGCTTCATGTATTGGACAGACTGGGGAACCCCCGCTAAGATCAAGAAGGGGGGCCTGAATGGCGTGGACGTTTACTCGCTGGTGACGGAGGACATCCAGTGGCCCAATGGCATCACCCTGGGTATGTTGGGAGCACAGTGGTCCTGGGGGGTCAGGCACAGTCTGGAAGAGAGGAAATGGCCACGGACCTCCCTGAGATTTTATAACCTGAAACTCAGCTCCCATTCCCCCACACACCTGCATGCAGTTCAGGCTCACACATGGGGGTGGTGATGGGGATGGGGGCAGGGTCTGAACTGCTTTCCTGGGCACGTCTCTGCTGGGTCCTTGGGGGTCTCCCTCCTGTGGGGAGCAGCGTGCCCAAGCCCCAAGCACTGCCCCCCGCATCACGTGTGACCACTCCTTATCCCCCCCACCCCCATCTTGGATTCTAGATCTTTCCAGCGGCCGCCTGTACTGGGTCGACTCCAAGCTGCACTCCATCTCCAGCATTGATGTCATGGGGGGCAACCGGAAGACCGTCCTGGAGGACAAGAAGAAGCTTGCGCACCCCTTCTCCTTGGCCATCTTTGAGGTGGGTGCTGGGGGCAAGCGGTCGCTGCTTCCGTGCTTGCGGGAATTCACGGTCAAGTGCTGCTGACTGAGCATCACTTACATACAAGGCGCGAGCGCTCCTGCTAACAGGTTCACACACATCGTGTAGTCATTCAAGCCCAGACTAGGTCAGAAAACTGCTGGTGACCATGAAGAGGTCTTAGACCAGGAATTAGGGATTTCCCTGGCAGTCCAGTGGTTAGGAATTAGCGCTTCCACTGCAGGGGACCCGGCTTCCATCCCTTGACGGGGAACTAAGATCCCTGCAAGCCGTGAGTCAAGGCCAGAACAAAAGGATGCTGCTCAACACCCTGCAAGAGAAGGGGGGTGCCCATCAGGAAGGCTTATGTGGCCCTAAATAGCATCCCAGTGGGGAAACTCTGCTCTAAAGAATGTTGCTGTACAGTTGACCCTTGAACAACGTGGGGTTTGGGGCACTGACCCTTCACACAGTCGAAAATCTGAGTATAATTTAGAGTCGGTCCTCCGTATCCAGGGTTTGTTGGTATCTGTAGTTCCACATCCGTGGATTCAACCAGCTGGGAATCGTGTATTTACTATTGAAAAAAATCCACGCAGTTCAAATGCATGTTGTTCAAGGGTCAACTGTATTCGTAAACCCATGTTCAAGCAGCACGATCCACAAAAGCCAAGAGTTGGAAGCAACCCAAGTGTCCATCAGTGGATGATTGGATAAACACAATGTGGTCCATCCAACCAATGACATATTATTCAGCCTTAAGAAGGAAGGAGATTTTGACACCTGCTATAACTTGGATGAACCTTGGGGACATTATGCTCAGTGAAATAAGCCAGGCACAAAAAGACAAATACTGTGTGATTCCACTCATTTGAGTCCCTAGAGGAGTCAGATTCATAGAGACAGAAAGTAGAATGGTGGGTGCCAGGGGCTGGGGGAGGGGGATGGGGAGTGAGTGTTTCATGGGGACAGAGTTTTAATTTGGGAAGATGAAAAAGTTTTAGAGATGGATGGTGGTGACACAACAATGTGAATATACTTAATGCCAAAGAACTGGACACCTAAAAATGGTTAAGATGGTAAATTTTACATAATGTGTATTTTACACAATTATTATTATTTTTTATTTTTATTTCTTTGCCGCGCTGCTTGGCATGTGAGATCTTAGTTCCCTGATCAGGGATTGAACCCACGTCCCCTGCACTGGAAGCGTGCAGTCTTAACCACTGGACTGCCAGGGAAGTCCCCACAATTAAAAATTTTTTTAAGAAAAAGAAAAAAGAAATGATGCTACCACCCAGCACTGCTTGTTCCCCAGAGAACCCCAGTAACTTCAAGGGGTGTGGACACAGTGGTCTGTGTCCCAGCCCCATGGTTGATGGGATCTGTCATCTTCCTTAACTCCCATGTAGGATAAAGTATTTTGGACGGATATTGTCAATGAAGCCATTTTCAGTGCCAACCGCCTCACGGGCTCGGACATTAATTTGATGGCAGAAAACCTGCTTTCTCCAGAGGACATCGTCCTTTTCCACAACCTCACGCAGCCGAGAGGTAAAGATGGGATGGCCACCCCCACCTCCACGTCCCTGCCGGCACTCTGGAATTTTCTAGAAATTTTCTGACCTCGTTCTCACCCTGCCTCCCTGACTTTTCCGCCACAGGGGTGAACTGGTGTGAGAGGACTGCCCTCCGCAACGGTGGCTGCCAGTACCTGTGTCTGCCAGCCCCGCAGATCAACCCCCGCTCGCCCAGGTTCACCTGTGCCTGCCCCGACGGCACGCGGCTGGCCGAGGACATGAGAAGCTGCCTTGCAGGTGGGGGCACCAGTCTGCCTTCTGCCACCCTTGCAGGTCAGCCCAGCAGCCGGACCTTCCTGACCCTCACTTTACTCATCCATCAAATGGGAGAGCAAGGCCCCAGGAGGCCCTTGTAAGGCCTTTCTCAAATGCTGGGCGCATCAGCACTGTGCCTGGCAGGGAGATGGACTCAGTTCACCTGTAAGGTCTAGTTCTCTCTTTCCCAGACCTCTTGGGTGGGGGAGGGACTGATTTTATTTTATTTATTTATTATAAATTTATTTATTTTGTTTATTTTTGGTTGCGTTGGGTCTCTGCTGTTGCACGCGGGCTTTCTCTAGTTGCGGCGAGCAGGGGCTACTCTTTATTGCGGTGCACGGGCTTCTCATTGCAGTGGCTTCTCTTGTTGCGGAGCATGGGCTCCAGGCGCGCGGGCTTCAGCAGTTGTGGCGCACGGGCTTAGTTGCTCCGCGGCATGTGGGATCTTCCCGTACCAGGGCTCTAACCCGTGTCCCCTGCATTGGCAGGTGGACTCTTAATGACTGCCTGCGCCACCAGGGAAGCCCGGGACTGATTTTAGATGCAGACACTGAGGGAGAAGGTGGCCCCCTTTTGATTCTCCTCATCCTCAGAGAAAGTCTCTATTTGGGGCCAGTGTGTCTGTAACACTTAGGAATCTTCCTTTTGAAAAACAACGTGTAATATAATAACATAGATATTGGTGGGTTTGTATTTTCACTGCGCTTATCTTCAGTTATTTCTTTGTGGCCCATGGCACTTGCTTCCTATCCATTGTCAGCAGCAGCGCAGCTATCAGTGGGGCTCAGGCTGCAGGGCACTCAGGAACCGTTTATTCTTTCAGAGACTGAACCTGCAGTGACCACCTGGAGGCCCTCCACGGTCAACTCGACAACCGTGGGTCCAAAGCGCACAGCCAGTCCTGAGCTCACCACGGCAGAGTCAGTGACGATGTCCCAACAAGGTAAAGGCTGGGGTCACCCTGGCCCTGGTTCATTGATATGAGCATGTTGGTGAAGAGACAGAGTGGATTTAGTCTTGGCTCCTTTTCTCACTGTCTCTGGCATGGTGGAAGCCTCAGTTTCCCTACCTATAAAATGGAGCTAATAACAGTGCCCACCCACCTTCCTGGAATAGTGGGGATCACATGGGCTTTTTCAGGTGTCTGCCCAACAGGGCCAGGACTAGCATGAGGCAGGTCAGGCACTCCCTGGGGCAGCATCTAAAGGGGGCACCAGGGACTTCCCTGGTGGTCCAGTGTGTAAGACTCCGAGCTCCCAGTGCAGGGGGCCTGGGTTTGATCCCTGGTCAGGGAACTAGATCCCACATCCCACAACTAAGAGTTTGCATGCCGCAACTAAAGACCCCTGCAGGCCACAACTAAAGAAAGACCCACCCCTGCATGCCACAACTAAAGATTTCGCATGCTGCAACTAAAAGATCCTACATGTGGCAACGAAGATCCCGTGTGCCGCAACTAAGACCCGGAACAGCCAAATAAATAAATATTTTTAAAAAATAAATAAATAAAGGGGGCACCAAAATACCCAAGATTCAAATAATATTTTAATGCAGTATTTTTTTAAAAATCGAATCCTTAAACTATGGCGTATGGGGTCAGCCACCTGTTCTAGTAAATAAAGTTTGCTCAGAGCCAGGGTCTCAGTGAGGCAGGATCTTGCAAAGTGTATAGTCAGATCCTGTTTTCCTAAAAGTTTTGCTATTTTGGTCACCATGAGGTATCGGCATTAATTTTTCTTTTCTTTTCTTTTTTCTTGGCCGCACCACGTGACTTGTGGAATCTTAGTTCCTCGACCAGGGATTGAACCTGAGCCCTCGGCAGTGAGAGCGTGGAATCCTGACCATTGGGGCCGCTAGGGAATTCCCATTGGCATTAATTTTGATTTTTAAAAACAATGCAGGGACTCCCCTGGCGGTCGGAGATCTAAGATCCCGCATGCTGCACGGTGTGGCCAAAACAGGAGAAAAACAAAAAAACAATGCATTATAATATTACTGGTTTACTGAGTTTTGGGGGGACCCCTTTAAATTTAGTGCCTGGGACGAGTCCCTCTCTCTCCTCATCTTAGCCCACCCTCAAGGTCATGATCTGATCTACCTCCCCAGCTGGAGGAGGTGAAAGCTGGGCTCTCAGTGAATTGGAGCCCACCATTTGCCGCTTTGTCCAGCAGAGGGCGCCCGACCCCGTTTTTGAGCAGCCCGGAAACAGAGCTCAGACTTTTCGGGCCAGGAGAAAAAAAAAAGGCACATCAGCAAGTTTCAGACTTTTTTTTTTTTTTTTTTTTTGCCCCTCAGAGTAGCTGAATCCTTTGTTCAACCATAAAGGAGATAAAACAGGAACTATATGGTTGAGGGAGGCCCAGAACCCTTCTCACTTGAAGGACCACTGCTTAAAAAACCGTTTCACGGATGGGCCCGTCGAGGGCTTCTCGAATTTGGCAAAGGAGCCCTTTTAAGGGAAAAATTTTCCAAGGACACCGATGCTGCTGCCCAAAATTATTTTTGTGACAAGGTTTCTTAAATATGCGTAGTGTAAAACTGCATGTAAACTCTGTCCACAACACGTGCGACAGCGGATTGAATTAAAACCCAGAGGGATTTGAACACAACCGCAGACGGTCATCACTGTTCACCGGCCTATGTGTGGCTTGAATGTGGCTTGTGCACTCTTCCCAGCTCACTGGCCTGTTTGTAGGCCTTTAGACTTTCACGTGCACGGCCCCTCACATTGTCTGGCCCAGGTGCACGGGCGTGGTTATATAATGAGGTTCCCCCCCGCCCCCGCTTCCAATATTTCTTATTAGGTGGGGACAGCTGGCGCAGGACTGTGGGGCTTTGGTGCGATGCAACCCAGGCACTGGGATTGCTGAGTATTACGGGGACAGAAGTTGCCCCCTGCCCCATCCAGAAAAGGCTCCTTGTCATCAAATGCAGAAGCAGGTTGAAAAATTCCACCAGTGACCTCGCCAGCCACTGGGAATGTATCTGTAGGCGTTGGTCTCAGGGACCAGCAGTCCCTTCCCCAGTGCCTTGTAATGTGAGGCTAAAGGACCCTCTTAAATTTGCCCCAAATCCCATAACCCCGATTGCTAACAAGCGAGGCCCTGGAGGAAGCCAGCCCGGCTCTTCTCACACCTGGGAGATGCTCCAAGTTCCTTTGAATGTTTGAGGACACTGAGAAATGTCAGGCATTTTCCTTTGCGGGGTGTCATCATACACCTGCTGTGTTTTCCCGCTCCTCACTGGGGAACTGGGCCTCACTTTCTCCTTTCTCCCTCACAGTCCTGGGTGATGTTGCCGGCCGAGCGGATGCAGAGAGGCCCCAGGGCGTGGGTGCTCTGTACATCGTCCTCCCAATCGGTAAGCCTGTGGCCGGTCCTCCCCTGGTTCCCGGGTTCCTACAAAATGATCTCCGTGCCCAGTAAGCCAGTCTGGTCCACCTTTCCTCCAGGAATGGGGTAGCCCTGCTGCACATCCTGTTCATCACTGGGCCCCCCTTCCTAGCTTCATTTACTTAACAACTATAGTTGAGCGCCTACTGTATACCAAGATTGCTTCCGGGCACTGGGGACCCAGCCCTGAAAGAAACAAATATTCCTCCCTCCACCCCCGCCTCGGAGCTGACGGTGAGCAGAGTGGGGCAGTCGATGTGTCACATGGGGGAAGTGGGGCTGGGCCAGGGTCCCTGGTGTGAGTATGGGCGGCCTCACCAACACCCAAGGGATGGGAGGGCAACCAGCAGGGGCGCCTCCTGGTGAGCGGTTCTCTTGCAGGGGGCAGTTTGGAGATTTCTGCTTTCCCACCCTCACCCATCAATCATGGCTTGGTCAGCATCACACCCATTTTTCCTTTTTGAAAAAAGTCCTTTCAAGGTGTCCCTTCACAGAGATGAGAGATCTAAGTGCCCAACAGCTGTGCTCTGTGGGTTGGCGGCTGGGCCCCTTACCTTCCTTGGGGCTGCCGGGGGCCCAGCAGAGCCTGAGCCTCTCCCACCCTCTGGACCAGAATATTTTTCAGACCTGGGCCAGGGGAGCCCTTGGCTGTTCCCTGGATCTGGGGGAGGGGGTAGGGAGGGGACAGGAAGTGCCACCCCAAGGCCCACCATAAAGGATGCAAAGAGGGATCCAGCCCCACCCAAGTTCAAACAGAACCAGAGTACACTGTGGCCCTGTATGTAGAGAACAGTCCTATTTCTGAAAAAGCGGCGGCTCCCATGTGAGTAATCACAGAAACAAACTGGAAGAATTGACAATAGTTGGGTATTCAGAGGGTGAGGCAGGGCTTCCCTGGTGGCGCAGTGGTTGAGAGTCTGCCTGCCGATGCAGGGGACACGGGTTCGTGCCCCGGTCCTGGAGGATCCCACATGCTGCGGAGCGGCTGGGCCCATGAGCCATGGCCGCTGAGCCTGTGCGTCCAGAGCCTGTGCTCCGCAACGGGAGGGGCCGCGACTGTGAGAGGTCCGCGTACCGCAAAAAAAAAAACAAAAGAAGAAAGAGGGTGAGGCAGTCACAGTGGTCTTCAAGCTAGAGATTTGTTATGCTCATAGATAGATTTTTTTTTTTTACAACGGGCAAGTACTGCTTTAAATGCAGAATAAAAACCTTTACAAGTTGAAAGGGCCTGACAGCTGAAGGCAACATCTCTCCCCTCTCCCTGCAGCGCTGCTCATCCTCCTGTGCTTCGGGACCTTCCTCCTCTGGAAGAACTGGCGGCTTAAGAGCATCAACAGCATCAACTTTGACAACCCTGTGTACCAGAAGACCACGGAGGACGAGGTCCACATCTGCCGCAGCCAGGATGGCTACACCTACCCGTCGGTGAGCCGCGCCACTTGGGACCTCTCTGGTGCCCGTGTGTCCGTCTGTGTGTCTGTCGTGCCTCCTCAGGGCCAGGTCCTCCCCAGAGAGCAGACATTCTCACGGTGTGGGGACGGGGCCAAAGGATAAGCAAAAGGATCGTAGGTCCGAGGGTGAAAGCCAGAAGGGGGACGGAGAGTGGTTTGTGGGTCTGGGAGGGAGGGGATGCAACTTCAGGTGGGTAGGAAGGCTTCTCTGAGCAGGGAGTGTATGGTGTGCAGAAGGCACCACCTGTGCAAAGGTCCTGTGGCGGAACCCTGCCTGGTGTGTTTGAGGAGCAAGGAGGCCACCGGTGTGACCGGAATGGAGAGAGTGGGGGAGGGTGGGAGGGGACAGGGCAGATGGAGCAGCACCCTCGGAATGAGGTGGGAGACACGGAGCCACACGATCAGGCTCGGGTGGTCACGGCGCTCCCTGGTGGCTGTGAGGGGGCAGGCTGGGACCAAGTTGCGGAGCTCCGAGACCCGGGGGGAAGCCACTGTGTGGGTCCAGCGGGCAATGCGTGGGGGCTGGTTGGCCGGAGGGGCCAGGAGGGAGTGAGGCGTAGGTGGCCTCTAGCCATGTTTACTGTATGTTGGACTGATGGTTTCCGGCATTTACCGTTTTGTTGACAGAGACAGATGGTCAGCCTAGAGGATGACGTGGCGTGAGTCCCGTCCCTTCCCGGAACCTGCTGCTGGTCAGTCGCTGGCAGGAAGAACACTTTCTCCCCGGACCCTTGACCTGCCCTAAACCCTTCCTGAGACCTCGGGCACCAAAAGCAGTGCTGGTGGTTGCAGCCCCGGAGCCCGTCTGCCTTGTCTGCCAAAGCTTTGTTTTATATATTTATTTGTTTGGGAGGCAGAACAGGCTTCCGACAGCGCCCACGGACCAGGTTTGGGTTGCATTTTTTTCTTTCTTTCTTTATGCTTAAAGGAAAAGAGGAGGAAGGCAGACGAGCTGGGGGATGTTTCTGAGCTTCTCTCCTCCTTGACGTGCTCTTCCCCCAAGGGAATGATGGACGGAGGGACACGGAGCGGGAAAGCTAGTGGCTTTGAACGCACCAGAGCAGTTGCTACCAACAGGGTCCCGGGTAGCTGCTGCTTCACGTGCCCTCTAGCTCGAGCCTCACACTCAGGACTGAACGTGTTTACCTCTGCCTGCCGAGCTGATGGGATGGCCAGTGTTGGCCTTTGCTCTGCCACCCACAGGTTAGGATCAAACTAGGGTTTTCCAAGCTGGGTTTGCCCTCCCCTTATGCTGGGGAAGGGCCCCTGGTGATGGCTGGATCCAGCCTTCTGGGGGTGGCACCCGCTGAGCCCTATTCATTCACCAAAATCCGGCCATCCCCAGGGAAAACCTGAGCCACCTGTCACCCTTAATATGTATTAAGTGCCTGAGACCCCATTGCCTTGTGCGTGAAGATAGGTGGCTCCGACCTCTAACTGTGTCCCTCTGGGTGTGGGTGTCTGGACCCCAGCCCTGCCCCTTGCACTTTTTCAGTTTAGTTGTACACTGTGTAAAGTTGACAGTCTGTTATTATTTTGCACTGCTTTCCGTTCTGGTTCTGTTCTGGCTGGAGAGAGTCCAGGTCGGTGATGGTGCGGACCTGGCCCCTCTCCCAGCACGTAGGGAGACGTGCGTGAGGAGGAAAGGGTCGGCCTGATCACAACTTCAAAGCCAAGATCAAGATCGAGACTATCTGGCTAGTGTTTCCACTTCTGTGCAGATGCCCCCCGAGCCGTTCATTTCCCCAGTAAGCTGGTCATGGTTGGCGGGGTGGGGGTGGGGGGGCCATCTGAAACGTGCATGGCAGGTCCACCCTGTAGGATATGCTCCTGGCCTCGAGCATTTCGCGGGACTTACGAAACAAGAATGCTTTCTGAAATTGACACACGTATCGCATTTGTGACCACAGAGTGGGGGTGGGGGGGTGCCTCCCACGGAGACTCTCTGAGGGGACTGTCTGCTGTACAACCACAGAACATGGCGGCCTTGCAGGAGGCTGTGAATGCCTTTTCTCTTTCTGAAGCATGTAAATAGATCCCCGGGCAGACAATGGGAGGTTTTTGTTATGTTTGCACTTTGTATATTTGTTGAAACATTTATCACGTATATGTATATAAAAAAAGATCTATTTATTTTTGCAAACCCTGGTTGCTGCATTGGGGGAAACTGTCTCTGAGACGCCTCGTCTTTCTGTACAAAAAGATTATTCGCGCGTGCTGTGCGCAATGCTCTTCAGGAGAATCAGGTCTGTGTTGTATATATGGGTTGCTTTTCCGGGATGGGTATCGCTTTTTAAACCACTGTATAGAATGTTTTTATAGCCTGAATGTCTTACTGTGATCGATTAAATTTCTTAAAGTATTTGGCTAAACCAGAAGTGCTTTTCTTCCTCTGTTCTCTGGCTCCCTCCATCTGTTGAGGGACTAGACTCCCCGGGGGGAAGGATCTGGAAAGGGAACATCTCCCCAGAGCTCCAGCAGGCTGCAGGCTCTCCGCGATATTGTACTCAGCTGGGGAGCAGCTCTGCTGGGTGCTTCCCTGAGTTGGGGTTTTGCTAAATTTCCTGCTTGTTCATTCAGTGAACAATGGGCACCTGTTGCGTGGCCAGGTCCTGTTCTAGGCATGTGGGACACTGCAGTGAATAAGAGTCCGTGCCCTTGGGACTTCCCTGGAGGGTCCAGTGGTTAAGACTCCACGCTTCCAATGCAAGGGGCGGGGGTTCGATCCCTGGTCAGGGAGAGCTAAGACCCCATATGCCGTGTGGCACGGCCAAGAAAAAAAAAAAGTTATATATATATATAAAAAAAAGAGGGCTTCCCTGGTGGCACAGTGGTTGAGAATCTGCCTGCCAATGCTAGGGGACACGGGTTTGAGCCCTGGTCTGGGAGGATCCCACATGCCGCGGAGCGGCTGAGCCCGTGCGCCACAGCAACTGAGCCTGCGCGTCTGGAGCCTGTGCTCTGCAACAAGAGAGGCCGCGACAGCGAGAGGCCCGCGCACAGCGATGAAGAGTGGCCCCCCGCTCGCCGCAACTAGAGAAAGCCCTCGCACAGAAACGAAGACCCAACACAGCCAAAAATAAATAAATAAATTTAAAAAAAAAAAATTAAAAAAAAAAATTAAAAAAAGAGTCTGTGCCCTCAAGGAGATGACATTTTAGAAGAGGAAACATAGAAAAAATATTTTACAAGATTATTCTGGAAGGATATTAAAAAGGATAATGAGACAGAGAACTGAGTGGCAGGAGGCTTTTTTTATTTTGGGGGGTGTCGGGGAAGGAGTCTCCTGAATTTAGTCCTATTCAATTCGTTGCTAAGATGGAAAAAAATCGAGAGACTTCACAACACAAATCCAAATTATAAATTCAGGTGAATCTGGCTACATCATGGAAACATTTGGCCAGAGCCATGGGCGTCAGGGTGCGTGGGCTGCAGTCCACCTCAGTCCCCTACACCCTCATTCTCTTGTGCACCCCAGCTTTACCTGAGTCTGGGCCTTGAGGGCATTTCAGACCCCTGTCCTAGGGCATGGCGGTCAAGCCACAAATAGTCCTGGCACATCAACTGGGGAACAGTCAGGAACACAGCAGGTCACTGGATAGAAAAAAACAATACAGGGATCTAAGCGTAACACACCAAATGGGCAAATCATAATGAGATGCCACCTCACACCCATTAGGATGGCTGTAATAAAAAACAAAAAAACAGAAGACAACAAGTGTTGGCGAGGGTGTAGAGAAACTGGAACCTTTGTACATTGTTGGTGGGAATGTAAAATGGTGAAGGCACAGTGGAAAAAAACAGTATGGCAGCTCCTCAAAAAATTGAAAATAGGACCTCAAATTTTTAAAATTAAAAATAGAACTACTGGGACTTCTCTGGCGGTCCAGTGGTTAAGACTCCACGCTTCCACTGTAGGGGGCATGGGTTCGATCTCTGGTCGGGGAACTAAGATCCCACAAGCCGCGAGGCATGGCCAAAAAAATTAACAATAAAAATAAAAATAGAACTATGATGTGATCCAGCAAGTCTACTTCTGGGTATATATACACAGAAGAATTGAAATCAGGGACTTAAACAGATATTTGCGCACCCATGTTCTTAGCATTATTCACAAAAGCCAAAAGGTGGAAACAACCCAAGTGTCCATCTGCAGGTGAATAGATAAATAAAATGTGTATATATACAATGGAATATTATTCAGCCTGAAAAAGCAAGAATATTCTGACACATGCTCCAACATGGATGACTCTCGAGGACATTGTGCTAAAGGGAAATCAGCCAGTTATAACAAGGTAACTACTGTATGGCTCCACTTATACGAAGTCCCTAGTGTAGTCAAATTCCTAGAGACAGAAAGTAGGACGGTGGGTGCCTGGGGCTGGACGAAGAGTCTGGGGAGTTGGTGTTTAAACGCTACAGCCTTTCAGTTTTGCAAGACCAAAGAGCTGGATGGCTGGTGGTGCTGGTTGCACAACACTGTGAACGTGCTTAAGGCCGATGAGCTACACACTTAAACTTGGATAAGATGGTGAAGTTTACGTTATGTGTATTGGAGCACAACTGAAAATAATGCTAAATAATACTTTTTTTCAAAGACCAGGGGGCTTCCCTGGTGGCGCAGTGGCTAAGAATCCGCCTTCCAGTGCAGGGGACACGGGTTCGAGCCCTGGTCCGGGAAGATCCCATGTGCCACGGAGCAACTAGGCCCATGCACCACAACTTCTGAGCCTGCACTCTAGAGCCCACAAGCCACAACTACTGAGCCCGCAAGCCACAACTACTGAAGCCCGTGCACCTAAAGCCCGTGCACCGCAACAACAGAAGCCACTGCAATAAGGAGACCACGCAACGCAACAAAGAGTAGTGCCCGCTCTCCCCAACTAGAGAAAGCCCGGGGGCAGCAACCAAGACCCAACGTGGCCAAAAATAAATTTGTTAAAACAAAACCAAAAACCCAGGGAATTCCCTCGTGGTCTAGTGGTTAGGGCTCCACGCTTCCACTGCACGGGGCACAGGTTTGATTCCTGGCCGGGGAACTAAGATCCCAAATGCCGCAAGGCGCAACCAAAAAAACCACAAATGGGGACAATGAGGCATCTAGAAATAACAGCAGAAGGGGTGGCATTACTGGAGCCCAGGAGCTGTGGGAGCCTGGGAGGAGACCCCTCCATGGCAGAGAGAGAGGAGAGAGACTCCGTCCTCTCCCCTCCTCCGGGCCCCCCTCCCGTCAGTGCCCCCATGGGCTGAACCCAGCAGGACCTGGGAAACAGGGTTCCCTGCAGGAATGGGCCCAGGGACAGGGGACCCAGAGTGTCAGGGCAGCAGGTGGGAAAGAGCGCAGACTGGGCCAGGCAGCCTGGGTTGAGCTGGGTGACTTTGGACCCATCAGAGTCTCAGTTTCCCCAACAGAAAACGGGGCCGATGCTGATCCCTACCTCCCGGGCTCCACGGGTGGCCGGCGTGGTGGTGGAGAGAAGCGCCAGGAGCCGCAGGGACTGTTATCTTTTCTGTGTCCACAGGGTGGCACTTCCTTCCTTCCTTCCGCCTTTTGTCTTGGGAAGGTTCCAAAATGCCTCTGGGGGCGAAAGCTGAGCGGACCGCACAGGAAGCGTCCGGGGCCTGCAGGCAGGCGGTCGAAAATTGGTTGATTGACTGACTCCATGCTCAGCCGCGTGGCAAATGGGACAAATGAGCTCGAATGGCTGGGCCTGCGGGAGGGGCCGGGAGGTGGCAGAGGGTGCTGTGAGGGGAGGGTGGGCAGGACTCAGGTGTCCTCGAGCAGAGGAAGTGCCTGGGAGAGGCTGGAGGTGATGGAAGTTTCTGGTCCCTGGCCTGGGCAGTTTTCCATTAAGGGAGTGAGTAGTTGCTGAAATCCTCCCTCGGGCGCCCCCACCGTGGCACTGAGTACGACACAGACACGCAGGACTAGAGCCTCAGGAAAAATAAGAGCAAACACTTCTTGGGGATTAACTGTCTGCTCTCCTCGTCTACCCAAGGGGCGGGGAGGGAGGGCAGGCCCAGAGCCCATTTTACAGATGGGAGAGGGGAGGCTGGGGTCACCGGTCTCAGCTCCCGCAGCTCCTGGTGAGACCCAGATGTCCCTCCCCACCAGCAGCCAGAGGGGTGGAGGGGGTGCGGCCTGGTGATCCTTTCTGGGCTCACAAGGGGTCCCCTAGGGAAGGGCGTGGATGTCACCCAGGTAAGATGCAGCGCAGCTAGCCGGCCACTTGGAGCTGGTCTGTAGGCTCAGCCTGCCCAAAGGGGTGGGGGGCAGACGAGCTTCGGAGCTGCCATCCCCAAGGACAGGGTGTGGGCAGGCGTGACCCTGGCTCCCCCTCTCCAAGGGCTCAATGGCTCTGGCCAGGACTGGCTGGGTGGTGGGAAGAAGCTGCTCCCCCAAGCCTGACACCCCAATTCATGTCCTCTGCTGCCCCCACCGGCATCTGAAACCACAGCTGCCTGTGGTGAGTCAGGCTGGAGCCTGCGGGGCTGAGCCCAGGTCCGGGGGAGGGAAGGGAGGAGGCAGGGAGGGGGGAGCCCTGTCCCTGATGCCGGCCCCTCCCCCACAGTGGGGGTCAGCACCCCTTCCTCTCCCCCAGGAAGTGAATACCCTCCACGATGAAGGGGTAAGAGAGCGGCTGAGAGTTGGGAGTTTGAGCGAACACTGGTCACATCACCCACCCTACTGAGTGGAGTGGGATTGGGGGGGGATAGCCCCCAGGACTCCTGGGTCCCGTCCAGCCTCCCCTCCAGGCAGCTCAGGTTTCAGCACTGATTCCTGCCCTTGGTGGAGGGGCTCCACCCTCCCGGCACAGCTGCTCTGCTCACCCCAGAGGCCTCCTCTCCCACGCTGTGCCTGGGATGGAGGTGGGGAGCTTGGGGGTTCATAGCGAGACCAGCCCCCTAGTCGGCTGGGCCTCTGCACCATGACCTGTGTCAAGAGGCCAATGTCAGGCTCCCCTTTCCAAGCCCCAACTCTGGGGCCCCCCTGGAATCTGCAAATCCTCCCCATGACTCACTGTAGACTGCAGGCCTGGCATGATCCAGCCCCACGGCCTCATGTTCCCTCCATGCTGGCCTCTTTGCTGTCCCTGAACACCCATCTTTGCACTTGCTGTTCCCTCTGCCTGGCTCACTGTCTCCACACCTTTATCCCCAGAGGGCTCAGGTCTATCTGGGCTCAAACGGCTCTTCCTCCCTGGGGTCTCCTGCAGGCTCTGTCTCCATAATCTGCGACACCTTCCACGAATAGCCTGCCGTCTCTGTTCCTCAGCTTCACCACCTGTAGGGCACTGGGAGCCAGCACACGGTACCTGCTCGTGGCCTCCACTGGAGTGTGGCTCCCTGAAGGGGGCCTGGCAGGTCACAGATGCCCAGTGCACGCTTCTGAGCCAGTCGGGGAGCCGCCGGGAGGTCCTGGGGCCTTCCCGAGGGTGGTCCATGCACTGCCATGTCTGTGCTGATGCCCTGTGACCAGTCCTCCCGGCCTCTCACCAGCCTTGGCCCACCAAGCTTGCCGGAGGTCCAGTGTGAGGGGTTTGGCTATTTCCCCCAGAAACACCAATTATAAGACAGGTTGGCCAGGTGTGTGGATGTTTGACCGGCAGCCACTGATCACTAAGCGTCTAAAACTTTACCCAGCAGGGCTCCACCCAGTACAGGCCTGAGTTCCAGTCCTTGGTCTCTTTCTACCTGGGTGACCTCGGACAAGGGGCAGATGCCTTGGAGGCCATTTCTCATCTGAAAAGCCAAGATGCTCCTCCATGGACCCCGGGGCCCCACTGCCGAGTTCAGCCTCCCAGGGTGTCACTGTCCTGTGACTTCGGGCAACCGACTGGACCAAGCTGTGCCTCGGATCCCCCACCTATAAAATGGATACTCCTCACCGGCATGGGACGGTGTTGGCCTGAGGGGTGCAGGAGGAACGGGCTGGGGGTGAGGGGTCAAGTCTCACCTCTGCAGGTGCAAGGCCTCGGTTCCCCACTCACTGCCTGGTCGGGGGGACTCCGATCCTGCATGCACTCCAACAGGCCCGGCCGAGAGAGCTGGTTGCTGGCTGCCCATGGGCTGGCTGTCAGAGGGAGAGCAGGCAGGGGCGGGAGTGGGTGTGCAGGCTGGAGGCCGCGGGCCGAGGCTGTCCGGGCGTCCAGCCAGCGCCGGGCAGTGAGTCAGGGCCCAGGCATGTGGAGGGCCAGGGCCTCTCGCGGCCCCTGTGAGCTCAGGCACCTCCCTGAATGCACCCGCCGGGCCCCACTGGGCTGCGTTCCTCACCCACTTGCTCACTCCTTGGGCTGGTTGCGGGGGAGGCCTGAGGCGATGGGGCCCCTCTAAGCCTAGGTCCATACTGCCTCCCTAGAGCCACCTTCTTCTTCTTGGGGAAACTGAGTTCTGGGCAGGCAATGCCTCCAGGGCCCCTCCCAGAACAAAGTGAGGCCACTGCTCAGGGGTTGGGGAGCAGGCCCATGGGGGGTTCAGGCCCTGGGCCCGGGGTACAGAGAAGTCTGCGTCTGTAACTGCACCCACTCCTCAACACTGGCTTTCTCTCCCAGGGACTCTGCACCTGCAAATCTGTTTGAACTAGAGAGCAATATGCCTCTCTGCCCGCCCTGGGACCCTCAGCTAGGCCGGGTCTACTCAGGGCGGGGAGCACTCCTGCAGGGGAGCAGGTGGAAGCTCGCTGTGTCAGCAGGAACAGCCACCAAGGTGACAGCAGCTAGTCAGCTGACCTTGGCAGAAGACTGACTGGTTCCTGGCTAAGGCTGCAAGGCAGGGGGGTGGCAGCCCTGAGTGTGCCTCCCCCGCCCCCGCGGGGTTTTTGCGACAGGGGTGTGCTCCTCCCATCTAGTGGGTGGAGGCCAGGGATGCTGCCAGATATCCTGTGATGTTCAGGACAGCCCCCACCAGAGACAGTGACCTAGCCCGAACATCGTGAAGGCTGAGGCAGGAAAACCCTGGTCTAGATCAAGTCTTTTGCCCTTTGGAGGCCAAGGGTACAAATAAAGGGCTCTGCTTCTTTTTCACATCATAAAAAACTCTGCCAGCCTTGAAAATGAAAACAGCCCAGGAGGGCTTATGTGAACATTTCCTTGAATATGTAAAGCCAGGCCCTCAGCCTCTGAAGTTCTTCTGGGAATCTTTGTGAGCCAGAAGGACTGGGGCTGCTTACATTTCAGGGAGACTAACAACCCCTTTTTTGGGTCTATCTCCTGGAGCCCGACAGGCAGGATCCCTTGCTCTAAGGCCTCCGAGAGACACCGGAATGGACTATTTTTAGTGCCCACTTGATGTACTCAGGAGCTGCTAGAACTTACTGCTCCCTCTGCTTAGCATGTCCCTCTCTGATCAAGAAATACAAATTGTACTTACTGTAAATGGTACAGAGGTGCACAAAACCCAACACCCAGAGGTTCATGTAACTACCAAATCTACTGGCTTCAGGCAAAGCTGTATCCAAGAGGCACTTGATATTGAAGGGACCCTACTTCTCACTCTCTGCCCTCACACAGGCAGGCAGGCTGGCCACAGACTTCCCACTCTTAGTAGTACCTCAGTCACTGAGGATGGGGGTTAGGTGAAGAAATCAATTGGCTGGCCCAGGCCTTGAATCAGTTAGGGTTTATTTTGGCTGTTTGTGATAGAAAAACTAAAATAACAAAGGCACACATAATAGTTTAGCCCCTACCCGCAAGGAAGTCCAGCATTGATACCCAGCTACACCATCGTCAGGGAACCAGGTTCCTATCATCCCTAGAGGATTGCACCCCTCCTTAAGTGTGGCAATACAGCTGCTAGGGCTCCAGCCATCACACTCAAGTTCCAGAAAACAGAGCAGAGGGGGAAAGGGTATACTACCTTGCCTTTTAAGAAGTCACACACAACACTTCTTTTTACATTTCACTGTCCTGAACTTAACTGCAAGGGAGGCTGGGAAAAGTTGTGTTTTGACTGGGCAGCTAAAAGGATTTCCTTACCAAGGGGGGAGGGGAGAACAAATATCAGGGAGGCAAACAGTGGTCTCTGACACACAGCCCACCCTGGAGCCAGCGATGGGCCCCTATATGTCCTATAATGTAATCTCTTCATGACTGACTCATCCTTTCCAGTCCCAGCAAAAATGCCACCGCCATCCCCTGGGGCAGGCCCCCTCCCTGGCCAGGGTCCTGAAGCACTCTGGATGCTCTCTAGCTCGAGGGTGTCATCTGATCACTTTTGACTCCTCCACTGGCTCAAGGGATCCTTCATCTTGCCTTGGGTTCCCAGCACAGCTCTGACACACAGTGGCGCTCAGAGAACGAACGGATAAAAAAGGGCCAAACCTGAATCACAGATGACGAAGACCTGGAATTTGTCATCGGATACTACGGTGTCATTTGTATGTGTTGTCACAGACGTGAAGTCACAGGCCTGGCACAGTTAAGTCAGTTTTCTTTGGTTACCTAGTCCAGCATTTGAGGCCAAAGTCAAGATGGGGGAACGGGGGAAGAAATCCAGTAAAAAACTCAGTTACGTATAAACATTTAATTTTAAGCTGATCTCACCACTGAGGCACTGACCACCCACCACGGGCCGATTCCCACTGTGTGGGACTGTACGATGCAGTCCTAGAGGCTCCTGGCTACCACTCTGTGTCCACCAAGCTCCAGAGATAGTCACTGATGAATTTCTTGGAGAGCTGGGTGCTGTCCAGGTGGATGGGCTGAGCAACGCTGGGGCCATGATGGACTGAGGGTGCATATGTAAGGGAAACCCAGCACACATGGCCCTCCCTCTCCCCCCACGACGAAAGGACACTGCCTTTAAATTGTTATTATTAAGATAATTAGAGACTGAAAGACATTTTCATGAACAGAAAGTTAAGATAATGAACTGTCTTTTTTTAAATTGTGATAAAATACATATAACATTATATTTGCCACCTTAAACATCTGAAAGTGCCCAGTTCAGCGGCATTAAGCCCATTCACGTTGTTGTGCAACTATCATTACCACCTCCACAACTCTTTTCATCTTGCAAAACCAAAGCTCTGTCTCCATTAAACACTGACTCCCCCTCCTACGTTCTGTTTCCATGAATCTGACTCCTCTAGGGACCTCATGTAGGTGGTATCATACAGTACTTTTTTTTTTTTGCGGTACGCAGGCCTCTCACTGCTGTGACCACTCCCATTGCGGAGCACAGGCTCCGGACGCGCAGGCTCAGCGGCCATGGCTCACAGGCCTAGCGGCTCCGCGGCATGTGGGATCTTCCCGGACCGGGGCACGAACCCGTGTCCCCTGCATCGGCAGGCGGACTCTCAACCACTGCGCCACCAGGGAAGCCCACAGTACTGACTTTTTGTGTCTGGTTTATTTCAACCAGCAGATTATGTTCCAGGTTCATCCATGTTGTAGCATGTGCCAGAATGTCTTTTCTTTTTAAGGCTGAGTAATATTCCACCGTATGGATGGACCACATTTTGTTCATCTGGTCACCTGCTGACGGACACTTGGGTTGCTCCCACCTTTTGGCTTTTGTGAACAGTGCTACTGTGAACATGGATGTACAAACATCTGCTCAAGTCCCTGCTTTCAATTCCTTCGTGTGTATCCCCAGAAGTCGACCTGCTGGGTTATGTGTTTATTCTGGATTTTTTAGGATCTGCCATAGTGTCTGCACCATTTAAGATTCCCACCAACAGTGCACAGGGTTCCACTTTCACCACAAAGGATACTGCCTTTGATCGTCCCCGGCTCACATTCATAATCCCACTCAATTTTACTAATTCGGCGATAAAGTTGAGCCACATACCTGCGTGAGAAGACAAAACAGTGAGAGAGAGAGAGAGAGAGAGAGAGAGAGAAGTTACTCCAGCGTCGACTCCAACAAAGAGCCGTGGGCTGCGTGCACACACGCGCGCACACACACACACACACTCACACCGCGTCTGTGGACCTACACGGCTGAAGGGATGGTGACTGTCGTGTCTTCGTCAACCTCCCTCTCTTGTCTTTCAAGATCAGTCTCGATCTCCTTGAGCTCCTCCAGCTCCCTGCTGAGCTGAGTACACAGGCAGTTAAGGACTCCTGGCTTTGGAGGGAGGGCTGCCCACATGCTCACACCAACCCCATCGGGCCCGGGGCTGCTGGCTCCAGGTGTGCTCTCTAGAGTGAACAAGGGCATCCTGGGTGAGGCTGGGGCCCGGCTGTCCTGCACACACAGGAAAGGATATAGGAGGCTGGCCTTCAGACGGGCGTCCTCCTCGCTGGCCCTCTGAAGCTCGGCTTCAAGCTGCTGCAACTCGGCGCCGCCCTGGTGTGCCTGCTCCTTCGCGTTGAGGAGGCTCTGGGCCACCTCCTTCTCCGCAGTGAGGACCTCTGCAGGGCAGGGAGAAGTCTGCGCTCCTCAACTCGGGCTCCCCAGGAGAGCCCCGGAGCAGAGGGCAGCCTCAATGCCCCCATCTATGGCCACGTTCCCACTTCCATCTCTAGCTCCCTGACCCATCGTTCTATTTGCAAATGCCCGCCTGAGAGTCCCACCTGGACCTGGCACACGTGCTTCCATTTCACCGAAATCACACTTGAATCCATCCAAAGTAATAAAGCCTGGTCCTTGTTTGCACACCTAGTCTTAATTTATGACGGCACTTCCGACCCCATTGTCCAAGCAACAAGCCTGGGACTCACTTTCTGGATCCAGTTAGCCATCCCGTCTGGCAGGACCCTTTCTTCTGCGTGCTGGTCCTTCATGCCTCCAGGACCACCCCAAAAACCTCCCGGCCGTGTCCTGCTTTGGTCTCTCCCGTTGCCCATCCTTTCTGCTCTCTGCCTTCAGAGCAGCTGTGTCAGAGGCCAAATGTTAAGTCGCTCCCCTGATCAAAGACCTCCCGTGGCTCCCCAGGGTCTCCAGGATAACGTCCAGGTCTTTTGGGGCACCTTCGGCATCCCTGCCAACCTCCTCTCTCCCTGCTTTTTGCCCCGCCATGTGCTTTTCCCTTTGCTCTGGCTGCAAAGATGCCTCGTCATTGTGCAGAAACGCCATGTTTTTTCAGTCCTGGGCCCCTGCCTGCCGGTCTTCCAGGGACCTGGACCCCTGTGTCCCTGCCCACTGGCGCATCATTCCCAGCATTAAGGCCTTCTGGATAACGCCTGACTCAGGCGGCTGGACACTCTCTTCTCCCTCCTGGGGCGAGACTGTGCTCCCAGGACAGCCCTTATCACACTGGACTATTTATTCCCAAGTCTCTCTTCTTCAAAGCACAGATTGCATCTTAAAATCACCGTACATCGCCAACACCTACTCAGAATAAACACATTTTGAACAAAACATCCAAAAAGATCAAAAACACCCTAAGAAGGTTACTGTGTTCCTTCCCACAGAGTCAGAGAAACCTGCCAACTCAGAGAAGGCACGGATGAAAATGCTTCTTAAAGGGCCAGTGTTTAAGTGTTTATAAACTTATATTAAGTTAATTTTTAATCAAAGCACCACATGTCTATGGTTGTGAAAATTTAAACACACACACACACACACACACACACACACACACATAACCCTCTCTAAGCCTCTCCAACCCTCTGAAGCAGCCACTTAAACTCTTCACTGTTTTCTCTGGCATCGACCTTCATATTTCTAAATAATTTGCTTATGCTGCTATTTCTTGATCTGTCTGTGTTAGACGGTGCCTGCTGACTTCCTGTTAGGAGAGCTGAGGGTCTGGCTCTCTTTTGCAGCCTTCCCGCCCCTTCTCCACTCACCCTCCGAACAACAACCAAGTCTCCTGGGATGATCTCTTCCCCATGGACGTTCATTATAAGCTGTCGTTACCCGAATGTGTGCTAAGTGCCACAGGTGACCACGGAGCCCCAACTCACTGAACTCTCACCACTCTCTGAGGGTGGCTGAACCCCTCCCCCGATTTGAGAGGCGATGAGCAGAAGCCCAAGGTCCAGTGGCTTGTCCACACACTTAGCTCTGAAGCTGGGATCTGAACTGGATCCTTTTGATCGAAACCCCAGCTCCCTAGAACACCGACTCTTGTCTCCCTGCCCCAAATCCCTCCGTTCTTCTGAAACCCACGCAGGTTGGGTGATGTGGAGCTTCTCCTCAACCATCAGTGAAAGGGGAGTTAATGGAGCGGGAGGGGAGGAAAGAAAGGAGAGAGAAGGAAGGAGGAAGGAGAAAAGAGCAGAAGACCCTGACCAGGACATCTGTTGTGCTTAGCCTAACATCCAAACTCCTCCTGGGGGCTCACAGGCTGGCAAGTCTGGCCCCTGACTTGTAATTGTCAAAAGGCATTACAAATCCCTGGCACTGAAACCACAGTGGAAAACTAGATGACAGTTCCTCAGAAAAATTAAATATCAAATTACCATCTGATCCAGTATTTCCACTTCTGGGAAAATACAAAAAAGAATTGAAAGCAGGGACTCAAAGAGATATTTGTACCCTCATGCTCATAGCAGCATTATTCACAATAGCCAAGGGGTGGAAGTGTCCCAAGTGTCCAGTGATGGATGAATGGATAAACAAAATGTGGCGTATCCATACAATGGAATACTGGAGATGATGGTGGTGATGGTCACACAACAATGTGAATGTACTTAATGCCACTGAACCGGACACTTGAAAATAGTTAAAATGGTAAATCTTAGGTTTTGTCAATTTTACCACAATAAAAAAAAGTTTGAAGCCTTTAAAAGACAAAAACAAAAAACCCCTGATGCTGAGAAAAGCTGCAACAAGGGCAGCTCCTATGCCCCTTTTAAGGGCACAGTGCTGTGCAAGCATCATCTCCATGAATCTCACTTTGATCCATCAAGGGGTGCTATCAGCAACCCCATTCCACAGATGAGGAAACTGAGGCTTGAGAGGGAAGCACTGGACTGGGACAAGAGGGTTCATGAGTTAACAGCTGAAATCCTTAGCCCATCACCTCCTGACAAATCCATTTTTCTTGTTTATCCTCTGCCTCACCCCACTAGAATATTAGCTCTACCCCCACCCCAGGGATTTTGTTTGCTTTGTTCCCGGCTGTCACCCCATGACTGGCACTATGCCTGGACCCAGCAGGTGCTCAGTAAGACATGTGAACAATCTCAGCAAGAAGATGCGGACTATTTATTATTACAACCATTTCATGGGAAACAGAGGCATAGCAAGGTTAAGTAAGTCACCTCAAATCTCACAGCTGGGAAGTGGCGGTGCTGGGATTCAAACTCGGCGCTTTGACCCCTGAGCCCCAATTCAAACCCTGAGTCCCAGCTCCTGCTCACAGCGCGTCAGACCTACATTCACCACTAAACCCCTGGGAGGTGGCTGCTGTCCTGAAGCCCATTTCATGGGTGGGGAAACCGAGGCTCAGACGGGACAATGCTCATCCGCCGGTCGCACGGAGTAGCGGATAGGGCGCCCAGAAGGGAGGAGGTTTGAGGCCGGTCTGGTCACCACCACCACCACTCGTGCCCGACTGCCCGCCGCCCCCCGCCCCCGACCCGGCCTTCACCTCGCAGCCGCTGTTCGGCACCGTCTTGCGTCTCCAGCAGCCGCTCCACCACCTGCTCGTGGCGCCTCAGCAGCCGCCGTTGCTGCGCCTCGGCGCGGTTGGCACCCAGCAGGCTCAGCAGCCCCTGGCTCACCTCCTCCATGTCGCGGAAGGCCGCCATGACTACACTAGGACCAATCCCGCGCAAATTTAACTGCCCGCTGGGCCCCGCCCCCTTCCCGGAGAGGCCCGTTTCCATTGGGTTTAGCCCACGTCAGTCATCAGCCAATGAGGGAGGCCCCATCTAGTCGGACTAGTGCGCCTGCGCCGGCTCCTCTGTCAGCCATTGGCGACGGCCAGTCTGCGTAGGGAGCGTGGGGGGCGCTCCGGAGTCCTGCCTGATGCGCCTGCGCAGGCTGGAAAGCTGCTGCAAGAGCTTCAAGCTGTTTCTTTCCGCGTCCGGTGCCTGCTGCGAGCAACGCGCAGTTCTAGGGGCGAAGCCGAGAACTACTTCTCGTGGAGCTGAGGTTCAGCGGTGTGTGTGTGGGACACTCACAATAAACATCATAAATAAGTAAATTCTCTAAGAGGCTGCGTAGCAAAATGGAGTCTGCATCCAGATTTATTGGGTTTCAATCCCAGATTTGCCACTTACTAGCTGTGTTACCCCGAGCAAATTGCTTCATCCTTCTGTGCTTCACTTTCCTCCTAAGTTAAATGAGGATCATCATAGTGTCTACTTCAGAGTTGGTGTGAGAGTTGAATGAGGTCAGTGTCTGGTATTCAGTACGTGCTTTATAGGTGTTAAATAAAAAATACGTAGAAGGCTAGTGGGTGAGGTGTTTGATTCTCACCGAACACCATGCTGTGTGCGGGGTTACGGTTGAGGAAAGACAAACTTCACCTTTGTGACATGTCTCTCAAATGAGGTGAAGAGGGCTTCCCTGGTGGCGCAGTGGTTGAGAGTCCGCCTGCCGATGCAGAGGACATGGGTTCGTGCCCCAGTCCGGGAAGATCCCACATGCCGCGGAGCGGCTGGGCCTGTGAGCCATGGCCGCTGAGCCTGCGCGTCCGGAGCCTGTGCTCCGCAAGGGGAGAGGCCACAACGGTGAGAGGCCCGCGTACCGCAAAAAAAAAAAAAAAAAAAAATGAAGAAATAAGCGGGTCATGACCAGCATTTTCAACAAAATACAATGGAGAAAAAAATCAGTGCATTGTGTACAGAAAGCTAAGTATTGTTTTGGGAAACTCCCCCCATTTGTCTACTGGGTGTGGAAGATTGTATTTTCCAAAAAATGGCTACAGAAATAGTTCCAATTTTGCCAGTCCCTATCAAGAGGCAGACTCCAATTCTTCACTTGAACTTGAGCAGGATTTGTTTAACAAACAGAATGTGGCAGGAGGGATGCCGTGTGAATTCCAAGTCTAGGTCAGAAACTAGAATACATCTTTTGCCTGGTGCTAGCTCGCTCTCTCCCTCTTTCTCAATTCCAGGATACTCTGAGCCCAGCTGCTATGTTGTGAGGAAGCCCAAGCCATGTGAGGAGTCTCCCAGATAAGGTCCCAGCTGAAACCAGCATCAACCACCAGAGAAGTGAGTGAACATTGAGATGATTCCGGCCCCCAGGCTTTGAGCCGTCCCAGCTGACACCAAGAGGAGCAGGGAGAGAACTGTTCCCATCAAGCCCGGCCCAAACTGCAGGTTTGTGAGCAACATCGATGCCTTTGTTTAAAGCCAGTAAACTTGGGGGTAATTTGTGATGCAGCCATAACACCTGGATCACTGGGTCACATGTGAAATTTGTATCTTGCTGTGGGTTGTGTAAAAAATCATTGAAAGCCACAGCTGTAGTGGCAAGTCCTCACAGTAAGCAAAGAAACAGATGAACAGAATCATTTTAGCCAGGAACACCTGCTACAGGGAGTAAACCAGGGTCATAGGACAGAGTCACCAGAGTTGGGGCAGGGGAGGGAATTGGCTTTAGGTTACGTGGTCGGGGATGGACTCCCAGAGAAGGGGACATATGAACTGCGACCTGAGTGATGAAAAGGAAACAAAAAGGAAACAAAGCACCAGGCAGAGGAAAGAGTAAGTTCAAAGGTGTTAAGCAGGGAAGAGCTATGGAGTGGATTGGCTCCAGATCTTCCGGAGTCAAGAGAACTTGCCCGCAAGACTGGATTCCATCCTTCTCTGAGGAAGAGAAAGGATGCTTCTGGGTGTTTGGCCCAAACACCTGTTGGGTGGTGGGTGGTGGTGGTGGTACTGGTGGCCAAGGCGGGTAAGGGAGCAGGCTTGGAGGTGGAGGGCTGCATGAAATGGAAAGCTTGGGGAAGTTCCCAGTGCCTGGAGGCTGACCACGTGGAGCTACCAAGAGGGTAGTTGCAGGACTTCCCTGGCGGCCCAGTCGTTAAGACTCCGTGCTTCCACTTCAGGGGACGTGGGTTCAATCCCTGGTCAGGGAACTAAGATCTCGCATGATCCACGGCGTGGCAAAAAAAAAAAAAAAAAAAAAGAAAGAAAAGAAAAGGTAGTTGCTTGGCTATGAGTCTGCAGAGACATTTGAGCTGCAGATAAAAATCCGGGCGTCGTCAGGGTGCAGCCAATATCAGGTGACAGCTCTCCTCGGGGAGAGTATGGAGAGGACAAGGTCTGCGGACTAAGTTCTGAGACCCACCAATTGCAGACGTTGGAGAAGAGAGGAGAAGCCGGCCAGATTGAGAAGGCACAGCCAGGGAGAGAGGAGAGAAACTACAGCAGAGGCGTCAAGATTTCCACTGACCATCCAGAATCTGACAGGTCCCCAAGCCCAAGCCTGGAGCCACCTTCCTCCTTAGAGCTTACTTTCATGGGATAATTTTTGCCAAGACCCCAGGGACTGCTCATGTTGTAATATTTTTACAGCGATCATGGAGCTGGGGACACCCTAAGACTAATATATTTATTTAGTCTTCCCCGGGTCACAGATTCCTTTGAAATCTAATGAGAGTAATGAGACAGGCTCTTCTTTGAAAAACGTACCCAACAGGCACACATTTTTGGATTTCAGGACCCCAGAAGGCCATCCCCAGATTTTCAGGTTAAGAAGCTCCACAGCCTTTATCTCATAGGGTGGCTAGCAGATGTATAAGTGATGACACCTTAGTTTCCTGCAGAAATGTCGGTGTCCGGGCATGGAGCTGGGTCTCCAGAGTCAGCGCTTATGGCATCGCTCACCGTCCCGTTAGCTGAGCATTTGATGCTGAGATTGCTCTGTCACCATCAGCTACGTGACCTTTGGTGGCAGGGGCTGGCCTTCTCTGTGCCTAAAGGCGGGCACAGTGCTGAGTGAGGTGAAGAAGAGATAAGACCATGGGTTCCGTTTCTGGCTCTGCAGTTCACCTATGACCGTAGCAAGTTCTTAACCTTTCTAAGTCATGGGCTAATGATAGCTCTCTTATCAGCTGGGAAAGGTTTTTCAAGAGTTAAGCCATTCCAGGTTGCACAACCAGAGCCTGAAATATATAAATGCTCGTGTCAAAAAGGCCACTCACCTCACTTCCAAAAAATAAAGAGAAAACCACTCACAGCCATTAGGATGGCTACTATTTAAAAAAAAAAATCAGAAAATAACAGTTGTTGGTGAGGACATGGAAAAACTGGTTGGTGGGAATGTAAATTGGTGCAACTTCCCTGGAAAAAAACACTGGCTATTCCTCAAAATACTGAAAACAGAACTACTGTATGACCCAGCAATTGTACTTCTAGGTATATACCCCCCAGATTGAAAGCTGGGACTTGAAGATGTTTGTATAACCAGCATGATTGACAGTAGCCAAAAGTTGGAAGCAACCAAGTGTCCACTGATGGATGAATGGATAAATAAAACGTGGTGCATGCAAACAGTGGAACAGCATTCAGTCTTTAAGTAAGGGAATTCTGCCACATGCTACAATGTGGATGAATCTTGAGTATATTATGCTAAGTGAAATAAGCCAGCCATAAAAAGACAAATACTGCACGATTCCACTTATATGAGGTCCCTAGAGTAGTTGAATTCAGAGACAGAAAATAGAATGGCAGTTACCAGCGGCTGGGTGTGGGAGTGATGATGTCAGTGTTTCATGGGGACAGAGTTTCACTTTGGGAAGATGAAAAGAGTTCTGGAGATGGATGGTGGAGATCGTTGCACAACGATGTGAATGTACTTAATGGCACTGAACTGCACGGTTAAAAACAGTTTAGATGGTAAATGTTTTGTTGTGTATATTTTGCCACAAAAATAGACATATATATATTTTTTCAGACATGTATTTTTTTATGCACAATTTCTATTCTTTTTCTGTAATATCTTTTTAAAAATTTTTTATTTATTTACTTTTGGCTGTGTTTGGTCTTCGTTGCTGCATTCGGGCTTTCTCTAGTTGTGGCGAGCGGGGGCTACTCTTCATTGTGGTATGCGGGCTTCTCATTGTGGTGGCTTCTCTTGTTGTGGAGCACGGGCTCCAGGCGTGAGGGCTTCAGTAGTTGTGGCTCGCAGACTTAGCAGTTGTGGCTCACGGGCTCTAGAGCACAGGCTCAGTAGTTGTGGTGCACGGGCTTAGTTGCTCCGTGGCATGTGGGATCTTCCCGGACCAGGGCTCGAACCCGTGTCCCCTGCATTGGCAGGCAGATTCTTAACCACCGTGCCACCAGGGAAGTCCCTGTAATATCTTTATTGGAGTATAATTACTTTACAATTTTGTATTAGTTTCTGCTGTACAACAAAGTGAATCAGCTATATGTATACACATATCCCCATATCCCCTCCCTCTTGAGCCTCCCTCCCACCCTCCCTATCCCACCCCTCTAGGTGGTCACAAAGCACTGAGTTGGTCTGCCTGTGCTATGCAGCTGCTTCCCACTAGCCATCCATTTTACATTTGGTAGTGTATACATGTCAATGCTACTCTCTCACTTCATCCCAGCTTCCCCTTCCCCCACTGTGTCCTCAAGTCCGTTCCCTATGTCGGCGTCTTTATTCCTCCCCTGCCACTAGGTTCATCAGTACCAGTTTTTTAGATTCCATATATGTGTGTTAGCATACGGTATTTGTTTTCCTCTTTCTTTCTTACTTCGCTCTGTATGACGGACTCTAGGTCCATCTACCTCATTACAAATAACTCAAATTTCATTCCTTTTTGCAGACATGTATTTTTAAAAAGCAAAGCAATACACTGGGTTTGGAGGGTGGGGAATGGGGTCTTAAGCATGAGCTGAACAAGGTAACAAAGATGATGAAATAAATGGTCCTGGGTGATTGCTTGTGAGAAACAATTTTTTTTTAATTTAATTTAATTTATTTATATTTTGGCCATGCCACGTGGCGTGTGGGATCTTAGTTCCCCAACCAGGGATGGAACCCGGGCCATGGCAGTGAAAGCACCGAGTCCTAACCACTGGACGACCAGGGAGCGTCCAAACAATTTTTTTCCTTTTAATTTCCGAAAGGCCCCTTCTTGGCTCACAGACCCTTCTGGAAAACTGACAAGATCAGTGGACCTTCCACTTAGAAATATACAACTTTGCATAAAATTTCTGGGACTTCCTATAACCTCTGAAAACCACCCATTATCTCCTGGTTGAACAGTCCAGAGGAAAAACAGAGGAAGTGAGAATCAGGAGAGCAATCATCCATCATCAGTCATCCTTGGGGGAGAGAGAGGAGTGGCCTAGGGGCTGGGGGGTGTTGCTAAGGATGCTCCGCTTCCTTTCCTGGAGCTGGTGACTCATAGATGTTCACTTTTCAAAAAGCCATGGAGCTGTACACTTTTGTACATGACTTGTACGCAAATGGTATACGCCATCTCAATAAAAAATAAAACAGCAAAACAAAGTATTTTAATATCCAACCTATAAGAAAGAGGCTTGGGCTTCCCTGGTGGCGCAGTGGTCGAGAGTCTGCCTGCCAATGCAGGGGACATGGGTTCGAGCCCTGGTCTGGGAAGATCCCACATGCCGCGGAGCAACTGGGCCCGTGAGCCACAATTACTGAGCCTGCGCATCTGGAGCCTGTGCTCCGCAACAAGAGAGGCCGCGATAGTGAGAGGCGTGCACCGCGATGAAGAGTGGTCCCCGCTTGCCACAACTAGAGAAAACCCTAACACAGAAACGAAGACCCAACACAGCCATAAATAAATAAATAAATAAAGCAAACTGTCAACACGTAAAAATAAATAAACACTAAAAAAAAAAAGAAAAGAAAAAGGTTTGACAGGAGATTCTCCAAAGTATTGACAATGGCACGCATTGCTACCGAGTAGGACCATGGCACCCTCCACTATGCCAAATGTTTTTGTATTGCTTAAACTTTGTGTTTTACAATCACTATAAATTCTTTTGTCATGAGGAAAAAACAATTAGTAAACATTTTTTTCTGCCCACAGTGGGTTTTTTTACAATAAATTTATTCATTTTTGGCTGCTTTGGGTCTTGCTGCACGCGGGCTTTCTCTAGTTGCAGTGAGCAGGGGCTACTCTTCGTTGTGGTGCGCGGGCTTTTCATTGCGGTGGCTTCTCTTGTTGCGGAGCACGGGCTCTAGGTGCACGGGTTTCAGTAGTTGAGGCTCGTGGGCTTTAGAGCGCAGGCTCAGTAGTTGTGGCGCATGGGCTTAGTAGCTCTGTGGCATGTGGGATCTTCCCGGACAAGGGTTCGAACCCATGTCCCCTGCATTGGCAGGCGGATTCTTAACCACTGCACCACCAGGGGAGTCCCACCCACAATGGGTCTGATTAGAACTTTCTGCCACAGTGGCAGTGTTCTGTATCTCTGCAGCCCAATAGGGTAGCCACCAACCACATGCAGCTACTGACCATGAATTAATTTCAGTTGATTTACATCTAAATGGAAATTGCCACAGGTGGCTAGTGGCAATAGTATTGGATAGTGCCAGTGTAGGGCAGAGCTTAAGGGCGTTTATTGTAATATTCTTGTCACCTTTCTGTAGCTTGGAACATTGTTCAAATAAGTCCATTTTAAAAGAGAGATCTATTTTAGGGCTTCCCTGGTGGCGCAGTGGTTGGAGAGTCCGCCTGCCGATGCAGGCGACACGGGTTCGTGCCCCGGTCCGGGAAGATCCCACATGCCGCAGAGTGGCTGGGCCCGTGAGCCATGGCCGCTGAGCCTGCGTGTCCGGAGCCTGTGCTCCGCAACGGGAGAGACCACAACAGTGAGAGGCCCGCTAACCGCAAAAAAAAATAAAAAAGAGATCTATTTTAAAACTTCAAGAGTAGTACAGTAACAAAGACCAGACACAGATGCTTTGGCATAATCATAAGGTAGCTTTATTAAATTCCTTTACTTTCTAAAAAACGATTACAAAAAGGAATACTTCATTTAAGTGTAATACTGTCTTTATGGACGTACCGTGGTTGGAAAGTGAAGTTAAAGGTCATGAATACACGTGAGAAGAGAGTGGGATCAGAGGCAGGACCCCCTGTAGCCTACCATGCCAAGTCCAGTGGGTAAGCTGGGGAGAAGGGAACACAGGGATAACTATGGACTTATAGGGGGTGTCAATGAACTGCTTCTAAAAGCTTAAAAGAAACACACCCACCGGCTCCAGGGCCAGACACACAGGCACACAACGCTTGTACCGCTTCTCAAAGCTGCCCAAAGCTGTGGCCTTCTGTCAGTGGTCATCCCCAGTCAGCTTGGGTTTCCTTTCCTCGACATTTACACACACACACACACACGCACGCACACGCGCGCGCACACACACACACACACACACACACACTGGGGTGTCTCTCTCCTTTGACCATTTAAGCTCTCTTGACTTGGGTACCATCCCTTCCATCAAAATCAAAGCAAGCCAGACTCCATCAAGCCAGGAAACCTACTTTTCTAGGAGAGAAGCCAGCACTTGGCTGTATTGAATGAACGTGTAAGTGCCGAGGGTTTGCTCTGTCCTGCTGGGGTTTTGGCTTCCACCCCAGCAGCTAGGCTGAGAACTGGACAAGAGAGGGCAGGACACCTAAGAACTAGGGATCTTACTCCCTGGTCACAAGGCACTTTTCGACGCTCGGAACCTGTCCCCCTTCCCCCCTCCCTTTTTTTTTTTTTTTTTTTTTTGGTCACAAAAGGAAGGAACAGGAGAGAAAACTTTGTTGAGATTCTGGGGACAAAATAGGCCATGCAGGAAACTACGTGTGTTGAGAGAGCCCCGTTTCCAGCAGGCTCCGTTCCAGGCAGCTCTGGAAAGCCTGTACGTTGTTAAAAAAAAAAAAAAAAAACCCAGCTGGCCCTTGTTTGGTTTTCGGCAAAGCCCTGTCTCTTTAAGTTTGCACTGGGAGCCCTTGGGGGCAGCCAACTTTTAATCGAGCACACATGGAGTTTTTGGAACTGGTCCTATGCCTTGCCAACAATCTCATGCCCTGTTTTCTTTCCTTTGAGGAGAGAAATTCTGGAGTCTGGGGAGAAAAAGGATGGCCCTGCTACTGGCGTTCTAAGCCTAGGGATGCAAGGACCACTCTGGGGACTGGATTCATTTCCTGCATCTCCACATCTAAAGGATTTTCTAGGAAAATGAGTATGTGCCAGGGCCCCCACGTGGGGAGGGGACGGATTTCTGGGTAATCTCTCGATATGAACTACTTGCACACCTTGGCTGCTGGGTCCTGAGGCCCCCCACCTGAATGAGGGCGTGGGAGACGCTGGCAGTGGCCACGTGAAGGCAGAAGAAACGACTAAACTTCCTGCCCCGGGTGACAAAGACAGGGTCTGCTTTGTGAAGAGACCAGAAGAAAATTCCACCAAGAAAACCGTCTGGGGAGGGGGAAGTAGACAAAATGCTATTATATACCGAACAGTTAAATGTAGGGGAGCGAGCGGGGGGCGCATGAGGCCACTCCATAGGTGATCCGTGCGTAATCACGTTGAGGATTAAAATGAAAATATGCGATTCCAGTGACTTTCAAATTTTACCCCCCTTCCCCGAACATGATTCAGAAATCCAATATTTTTCCCTCTCACCCTCCTCCATCCTTAATTGCCAGTGGATTGTTCTCAGCGTTCTTCGCAAACCCACGCCCCAGCATCAGCCGCTGGCGCCAGTTTATATAAGAATTTAGCTTCGGTCTGCGCTGCGGCTGCTTTGAGCCGGGGTACTGGGAAAAAACCTGCTTTCGGCTGAAGCCTCAGAGCTGTCGGGGGCTCCCTGGGGAAGCCGAAGAAAACCCCACTTGCATTTGAGACTTGGGCCTTGGTGGGTAGAGTGGGGGCCGGCCAGGGAGGGGATGAGGGACCAGGGATGGTTCGCTCTGGGGCTGCCTGGCCCCCGGGAGAGGCGCCTCGGGCCCCTCTGACGGCTACTCTTCTGCGGAGGATGACGCAGGACTCTCCTCATCCGACATCGGGGCAAACTGAAACGAGAGGCAGAATTCCTTTTGTTTGGCATCCTTTCCTGTGCTGTGAGGCGCCGACTTTGTTGGCTGGCCCCGCGCCTGCCGTGAGTGAACAAGAGGCCTTGGTTTCTTGGCCTCAAGGAGGTGACGTCGGGGAGATGCTTCGGAGCAGCTCACAGATGAATGCAGTGGAGGGTTTTTCCTGAGGGATAAGGGGTGGAAGGCAGTGAAAGTGGAGAGTGGGCGGTTGGGGAGGGTGACGTCTGAGCTGAAGGATGTTAGGGGTCCAGCCAAGGGGCAGGGCGTTCCAGGCAGAGGAAAACAGCAAGTGCAAAAGCCCTGAGGCAGGAGCGGCGACCAGGCCAGTGTGGCTGGAGCAGAGTGAGCGAGGGGGAGAGGAAAGAGAGTGGGGGGAGGTGAGGGGTGTTGAGCAGGGCTTGGTGTGCTCTGGAGATGACTTCTGCTTTTTTCTCTAAGTGGGGTGGGAGCCACAGAGGGCTGTGAGCAGAGGAGGGATGTACCCCGACTCAGGTGCTCACAGTGGCCTCTGGCCGCTGTGGGGAGAACAGAGTGGAGGGGACAGTGAGGGTGGGAGCCAGGGAAGCAGAGTGGAGGCAGCGGCAATGGTCCAGGGGAACAGTGATGGAAGAGTGGGATTCATCCCTCAGGAGCCCTGGGAAGCAGGACCACAGATCAGACAGCAGGACGCCACCCAGCCCCATCACCCCCCATTTTCCAGCTGAGGACATGAAGGCCCACAGCTGATCCCAAGGGGATCCCCTAAGCACCACAACTGAGGCTCAGGTGTCCTAACAACACCCTACGCAGTGAAGGCGGAAAGACTCGGAGCCTCAGGAAGAAGCTGGAAGCCAGTCAGGACCCAAATGGCTTTGGTCTCAGCAACCTTTTCTCTCCTAGACCATCTGGGGAATCGCTGTGGTTGACGCCCACCACGCCACCCTTGAACCTGGCCCCAGACGTGCCTGGGGAGGCCGGGGCAGGTACAAGGTAGGGGTGAAGAGGAGGGGGCAGAGGGCTCCTGCCCGTGGTCTGGATTCAGACCCCGAGGTCTCTCCGCCCCTTCCTGTCTGTGAGACTTTGGGCCAGGAGTGTAACCATTCAAAGCGTCAGCTTCCTCACCTGAGAAATGGTAATAGTAACAGTACTTTATGCAACTGAATTGGGTTATTGTGGAAGGTTCCAGAAATCATGCTTTGGGAGGCATGCCAAAGTCCTCTGTGTGGTAATTAAGAGCATGATTTGGAGCTAGACAGATCCGGGTTCGAATACCGTGATGCCAACCATAACCATGCAGTCTCAGCTCTCGTGCCTTATTTCCTCGCGGGGGCACCGTGAAGGTTCAACAAGCAGCTGACCATGCAGCCCTTGGGATGGTCCCCATACACCATCCCTTCCCAGAGCCCCGCACCCGCTGCCCTGCCCGGGCCGAGACTCACCGAGCACTTGATGTTCATGCGAGAGTACAGCATGGATGCAATTTCACTGTGTCCTGCATCCAAGGCCACCATCAAAGCCGTGCTCCCGTCCTGCAAAGCATCAGTTGCTATGCTGACACCCTGCACCATGTTCCCGCCCTCCCCGGAGTGCGCCTGGGTGGGGACTCACGCGGTCGGTGATAGAGATGTTGCAGCTCGGCACAGCCAGCAGCAGCGCCGTGATCTCCTTGTGGCCGTGCTCGCAGGCACACATGAGGGCCGTGGAGCCGTCATCATCTTGGACGTTGACGTCCGCCTCGCAGGCAAGCAGGGCTTTGACCACGTCCACCCGCCCGTGGCTGACCGCCAGCATCAGGGCTGTCTGCCCCGCCTGGGTAGGGCAAGGAACAGCTTATGGATCATGCAGCCTCCAGAGCATGACACCCCTGCTCCGGAACCATCCATGGTTCCTGAGTACTCTGGCGCTAACAGCACCTCCACTCACGGGCCTCCTTCTGTATCTCAAATAATCCTTCCTACCACTGGGCCTTTGCACTTGCTGATCCATCTTCCTCCTCCTGGCTCCTCCCTCAGGTCTCAGCTTAAATGTCTCCTCCTCGGGGAGAAGCTCTGTGCCTCCCCACGGCTATGCCCACTTAAATCAGATTCCTAACTCACAGGTGCAAACGTAAGTAAAATGTGTTAAGCTAAGAGTTGTACACTTTTCTGTCTGCCAGTTAAACTTCACTGTAAAAAAAAAAAATCAACATCCATCAGCGGATGAATGGATAAAGAAATTTATATATCCATACTACAGAGCATTATTCATCCTTAAAAAGAAATGAAGGCCTGAAGCATACTGCAATATGGATGAACCTTGAAAATATTGTGCTCCATGATAGGAGCCAGACACGAAAGGACACAATACTACATGATTCCATTTATATGAGATATCCAGAACAGGCAAATCCATAGAGACAGAGAGCAGACTGGAGGGGGGCCAGGGGCTGGGGAAGTGAGGATGGGAGTGACAGCTGTGGGTGCCGGGTCTCCTATCAGGGTGTAAAGATGTTCTGGAGGTAGACAGAGATGCGGGTTGCACAGCATTATGGATCGATTTGTTCACTTTAAAAGGGTTAATCTTATGTGCACTTCACCTCAATTTTTAGAAAAGTAAACCACCTGGGCATACATCTGGAAGGACGAAAACTCGAATTCAAAAAGATACATGCACCCCAATGCTCATAGCAGCACTTTTACAACAGGCAAGACTTGGAAGCAACCTAAGTGTCCATCGACAGATGAATGGATAAAGATGTGGTACATATATACACAATGGAGTATTACTCAACCATAAAGAAGAATGAAGTAATGCCATTTGCAGTAACATGGGTGGACCTAGAGATGACCATACTAGGCGAAGTAAGTCAGAGAAAGACAAATATTATCATATGATACCACTTATATGTGGAATTTAAAAAAATGATACAAATGAACTTATTTACAAAACAGAAACAGACTCACAGGCATAGAAAACAAATTTATGGTTACCAAAGGGGAAAGGTGGGGGGAGGGATAAATTAGGAGCTTGGGATTAACAGATACAAACTACTATATGTAAAACAGATAAACAACAAGGTCCTACTGTATAGCACAGGAAACTATATTCAATAGCTGGCAATAATCTATAATGGAAAAGAATCTGAAAAAGAACATATATGTAAAACTGAATCACTTTGCTGTACACCAGAAACTAACACAACGCTGTAAATCAACTATACTTCAATTAAAAAAAAAGTAAGCCACCAAGAAAAAAATTTTAATTAAAAAAAATCAGTAAAAAAGCAAGGAGGGTCTGCCTGTTATGCACCACGGCAGCACCTCCCCCTTTTCCTTTGCTGCGGTAAGGCTGCTGCTAATCTCTCCCTTCCTTGCTATTCCCACGGGGTCCTGGGTGCCCTGCTCTTCTGCCCAGATACCCATCCATGCCCCAGTCACCTCCACAGTCTCCCAGCTTCTGCTCCCCAACATACAGCCGAAGGGAGATTCCAAACCAGAAAGCAGCCCTCGCCCCTGCCCTGGTGGCTTCCCACAGCCCTGGGTCCAAACCCCTGCTAAGCCTCCAATGCGTGAGCTCCTGGAGCTCCTGGCTGGCTAGTGAGCTTTGGGAGGGTGGGGACTGTGCCTGCTTGTCAAACATTTAAGTCCCCAGCGTCCAGTTGCTGGTCAATAAATTACCAAGCAGGATGTGGGATGGTGTCGGCTTAAGGAAAGCTGAGGACCCCCATGTCTTCCCACACCCATGAGGTTCTGTATCAGAGGCACCCTGGCCGGCAGGTCATTAAGAATGGGGCTCTCGGGGGCTTCCCTGGTGGCGCAATGGTTGAGAATCCTCCTGCCAACGCAGGGGACACGGGTTCGATCCCTGGTCCGGGAGGACCCGCATGCCACGGAGCAGCTAAGCCCGTGCGCCACAATTACTGAGCCTGTGCTCTGAAGCCAGTGAGCCACAACTACTGAGCCAGCGAGCCACAACTATGAGCCCACATGACACAACTACTGAAGCCCACATGCCTAGAGCCCATGCTCTGCAACAAGAGAAGCCACCACAATGAGAAGCACACTCACCGCAACGAAGACCCAATGCAGCCAAAAATAAATAAATAAAATAAAAAATAAAAAAAAAAAGAATGGGGCTCTCGGGACTTCCCTGGAGGTCCAGTGGTTAAGACTCTGTGCTTCCACTGCAGGGGGTGCAGGTTAGATCCCTGGTTGGGGAACTAAGATCCCACATGCCATGTGACACGGCCAAAAAAAAAAAAAAAAAAAAGAATGGGGAGCTAGACCCCCAGGTTCAAGTCCCCCCCTCCTCTAGTTTGACCTTGAGGAAATGAATACGTCTCTGAGCCTTGGTTTCTTTGCCTGTGGAGTGGGGATTCTCCCCTTGGGCTTGGGTATGGCCAGGACTTAATAAATGGGAAGAGTTATCCCGGTCTGCAGCGCCGAGGGCCCGTACCTGGCTGGCTCTGGCATTGACATCTCCGAGCCGGAAGAGCTGCAGGACAGTCTCGAGGTCATGCTGGGTCTTCAGGGTGGCCAGGGCGGTGAGCATGATGGGGCTGTAGCCGGCGCGGTTCTGCTTGTCTACCTGGCAGACACCTGAGGGGAGGGGACCGGGAGGACAACAGGCCTCAGACACCCCCGATGCTGGCCAGGTCTGCCTTAAGGCTGGGGGGGTGGTCCCCGAGGACCAGGTCATGTCTCTACCATCAGCCTGGAAGCCTTGTTCACGACCATAATGAGCACTGGGAATCATGCCTCCTCCAGCAGTCTAGGCCTGGCCTAATTACTCCTTTTTCTTGGACTGAGAACCCCATTCTGGCCTAGGGTCTCCATCTCTATTATGGGAGGGGCTCCTAAAGGTGTAGACTGTGCCTCGTCCATCAGACTGGGGCCCCCTGGATGCTGGCACCCACATTTAGGGCTGAAAGGAGAACCTATGTCTCCCCCATTGATCTGGAAGAGTCCCTAGTCAGTTTCCTCCATGAGACTGTGGGCTCTGCCTCCTTCATCAGACTGACTAGGGGGCTATGTCTTCCCCATTACACTAGGGGAAAGCAAATTTCTTCATGTCGAATTGAGGACCACATCTTCTCTCCAAGCCCCAGGCCAGAGGCCACATCCACGTCTTTCCCTCAGACTAGGGTTCCAGAGGTGTCACTTTCATTATACAGGGGTCATTGGTTGGGGGGGGAGGGAAGGGCCACATATTTTCCCTAAGACCATGTCTGCCTTTTCCAGTACACCGGGGCCACAGGTGGGGCCTGTATCCCCCTCACCTCAGACTGGGAGAGCAGCGTCTCCCCCATCAGACGGGGAGGGCAGCATTTCCTCCATCAGACTATGAGGGTGGCCTCCCCCACAGACCAGGAGGGCAGTGTCTCCCCGGCCCCCGCCCCGCCTGGCTCACCGCTGTCGAGCAGCTGCCGCACCACGGGGAAGTTGGCGTGGGACACGGAGTAGTGCAGTGCAGTGTTGCCGTTGCTGTCGGCGATGTTGACCACATAGTCCAGCAGCCGCGCCGACATGGCCCGGAAGGTGACCAGGTGGCGCCGCACAAGCTCTGGGTGGGCATCGCTGCGGCAGGCCAGGCGCAGCCACTCCTGCAGCACCGTGGTGTAGGCCACTTTCTGGATGCAGATTGGGAAGGAAAGGGGTGTGAGGGCCACGGAAGCCCACCCCATCCCAGACGAAGACCCCCAAGGGGAGTGCAGACACCCCACCCTGAACCTGAGCCTTGAGGGGAAGCATGGGTGCCCCACCCCAATGAGCCCCCCTGGAGGAAAATGCAGTGTCCCCTGCCCTGTACAAGAACCCTAAAGGGAAGTGTAGACACTGCAGTACCAGGTACACCCCCAGAAGAAGGTGTGAGCATCTCCACCCTGGATGTGACCTTCAAAGGCATGTGTAGACACCCATCAAGGGAAATATGGCAGCCCCTTCCCTCAAGCCCCCGAAGGAACAGGAACCAAGGCTGGGCTTGCCGGCGGGCAATCGTCCTTGGCCCCTCCCTGCCTCCCTGGAGCCTCTCCAAAGACCAAGACTCAAGCCTCGGAGCCCCCCACAAGCTCCCAGCTAGGATCCTGGGGTCCCCATGATCCAAAGCACAAGGAGAAGCCAGGGTGAGGGTGGAAGGGACAAAGCCCTCCCCGCCCCGCTTTCAGGCCCAGGGCCCCACCATACCAGCTCCCGTTCGGTGAGGGCATTGGGGTTCTCCAGGTACTTCTCCAGGGCCAGGCAGGCTGAGATGAGGTCGGGGCTGAGCTCCATCCTGCTGGTGGCAGACAAACGGGGAGTTGATCTTGGAAGCACCCACCTCAGCCTCCTGGGTGCCCCCTACTCCCCACATCCAGCTGGGGTGCTCGGAGAGGCCCTCAACACTCTCCACCAAGGCACTCACCCAGTCCTGCCAGGGCTCACCTGAGTGGTAGAATCTCAGACCCCCTTCCCTGGGGACATAATTTTACACAGCACCCCAAGGGGCAGACATGGGGAGCACACAGACCACAAGAGAAAGTGGACACGTGGGCCAAAATTTATTCCAAGTGGCCAGCGGCAGATGGAAAATCTTTCTCTGAGGACAGATTTTTTTTTTTTTTATCAGGGGAAAAACAAAAAGAGACATACACAGGATGGACAGGTGTGGCAAATGTCCCAAAGAAGGTGGATTGCTTAAGGACAAACTTGGTCTGCCCCTTAAACCCAAACCTGAACAGCCCAAATTGCCCCCATCAGGCCCTTTATCAAAGCCTCCGGACCTTCAGATGCCCAGAAGGAGAAAGTGCTTGTTCACTAATTCAGACTAAGGTGGGCATGACTGATGGGAGGTTCCCTCAGAGGGTTTGAATGGTGGGATCTGAGGTCACCCCAGGCCCTGCCTAAATCCCTCCCACACAGAAAACTGACCGGATCTCCTCTTCCGCACTTGATCCCGATGCCCCCTCAGCTGTGGGCGCCTGCTGAGACTCCCGGGACAGCTGGCACTCCTCCCGGCTGATCTTGGCCTTTGCCGTCTCCTTGGGCCTGAGCTGGGGGGCTTCAACCACACTCGGAACCCTCTCCTCCGGCTCTGGGGCCTCGTTCTCTGTACTGTCATTGTCCGAGAAGTTCTCTGCTGTGCTGGAATCCTCGGATGAGGACTCATACCTGGGGGAGACGCTGCAGGTGGTGGGGAGGGTCATTTGACCTCTCTGGGCCTCAGTTTCCCCATCTGTTAAATGGGGGTAATGGCAGTATCTAGCTCACAGGGCTCCAGGGATGCAGCTTATAGCACCTGGCACACAGTAAGTGATCAACAAACACTGGCCGTGATTGTGATCATGCTTGGGGGGGCCAGGGAGGGACATTGCTTTTCCCTTCCACCCTTTGGTACCTCTTACACTTTGCTCCTTACACAGGTGTTATACTGATTCAGACCCTTGTCCCACTGCAAATAGGACCCTCATGCTTCTTGCTACCTCCAAACACATCTAAACTTCTGGGCCTGGCATTCAAGGCCCCCAACTGGCCCGGTTCCCTAGGCCTCCCCTTTTTTTTTTTTTTTTTGCGGTACGCGGGCCTCTCACTGTTGTGGCCTCTCCCGTCGCAGAGCACAGACTCCGGACGCGCAGGCTCAGCGGCCATGGCTCACGGGCCCAGCCGCTCCGCGGCATGTGGGATCCTCCCGGACCGGGGCACGAACCCGTGTCCCCTGCATCGGCAGGCGGACTCTCAACCACTGCGCCACCAGGGAAGCCCCAGGCCTCCCATTTTTCACGTCACTGCTTCCTCCCACCCCTGAGCCTTTATCCAGGCTGTGTCCTCCATCAGGAGACCCCACCCCTCCCACTCTGCACCTCGCAAGCTTCTGCTTGTCCTGCAGCACATGTGCTCCCCTCCGTCAGTTATTTCCTTGGTCCCCCCACTGCCTGAGCATCCCCCATCATTGCTCCAGTCATGTCGTGTTGATCTCGCCTATTCGGGCCCAAGATCGCAGCGGACCAGGAGCTCCATCAGGGCAGGGAGCCGAGTCCGGCACCTCCCGAGGGGTAGTGTGGTACAGTGGTTGCAGCACAGCCTCTGGAGCCAGCCCACGGGGCCTCGTTGTGCCTCCGTTTCCTCGTCTGTCTACTGTGCTTTGGTTAAATGAATGAACCATAAAGTGAGGGGCTCACACCAGGTTCTCTCACCTGCCGTTGACCCCCACGAACTGGAGGCTCCTCCGGCGGGTCTCGGGGTCTGCGGGCTCCTCTTTCCGCTTCATGATGGATGGCACACCTGCCGGGGGCCCTCCTGGTGGGGGAGCGTGGTGTCGTGAGGGTCTCCCAAAGCCAGACCCCATGTCGGGCCTCTGGCACCTGACCCTCTCGGTGGCCGCCCCCATTTACCTGCACCCCCGGCTTCCTCTGACTCCAACTCCTGTGGGGCTGCTTGCCTGGTAGGCTCCCTGTTGGTGGCGTCGTGGGCAGGCACCAGGCCTGTGTTCTTCTCTGGCTGTGCGAGGGAGTCCCCCTCAGACTCCGGGTGTGACAAGGATGACTCTGCAGGAGCCTGTGGGAGACCTGAAGGGGCAGGAAAAGACGTGCTTACTGTGGGTAACAATAGCAAAACAAGAACAGTAACAACAGCTACCTCCTGGCGGGGGCGCTGGGTCACATACCCCAGGCCAAGGGCTAATTCTTGCATTATTTCATCAAATCTTCCCAGCCCGTGCAGAAGTTGGATTATTTACCGATGAGGAAATTGAGGCACACAGATTGCCTGAGGTCACCCAGCAAACAAGTAGCAGAATCCATTCCAACCCTGGTTTGTTGCCTGCCTCGCAGCGGGTCAGGGTCAGGGAAGACTACGAGACCCCATAATCCTGGCTTGTGACCCCCTCCGACTTCATACTAAGTAGTGTCTGGAAACTATAGCCAAGCATAGTGGTCATGGTCGGGACTCATATCTCCCACAAAAGAGCTGTGTGACCTCAGGCAAGTCACTTAACCTCTCTGTGCCTTGGACAAACACCATTTCCTACATCATGGCATTGTGCAGACTAAAGACAGCAATGTGAGGGAGAGAGCTTAGAACAACACCTGCACATCAAGAGCACTTGAAGAGCATTTGTTAATTCAAGAGAATTGTAAACTATATTTTGATAAGATTTAATACTATACTTTTTTTTAACAGACGTAGGGTTGTGCTGTAGATAACATTTTGTATTTCACTTCCTTCTTCTTTACTTAATATAAAGCAGGGGATTTCCCTGGTGGCGCAGTGGTTAAGAATCCATCTGCCAATGCAGGGGACACGGGTTCGAGCCCTGGTCCGGGAAGGTCCCACATGCTGAGGAGCAGCTAAGCCCGTGTGCCACAACTACTGAGCCTGTGCTCTAGAGCCCACGAGCCACAACTACTGAGCCCCCGCGCCTAGAGCCCATGCTCCACAACAAGAGAAGCCACCGCAGTGAGAAGCCCGCGCACCGCAACAAGGACCCAACGTAACCAAAAAATAAATAAGTAAATAAATTAAAAAAAAGAAATTAAGTGGGTGTTCCTTTTAATAATCATGAAAAAGAAACAATAAGGGCTATTAGAAAGTGAAAACTAAACCCCCCCGCCCCAGGTGGAGTTTCAGTTTGGGCCAATGAAAAAGCTCTGGGAATGGAGGGTGGGGACAGTTGCACAACAAAGTGAATGAGCTTAATGCCACTGAGCTGGACACGCAAACGTGGCAAAAATGATACCTTTTATGTTATGTATATTTTTTCATCATTAGAAAAAACCCCGCCCAGTTTGGTCTGAGAACAAAGGTGACATTATAGGACCTGGGCCCCAAGGGTGCCCACTGCACAAACGGGAGTGGGCTTGGCAGACAGCTCCAGCCCCGGATCACCAGCCTGGAGCTAGAAACAAAAGTCCAGTTGCCACCTGGAGTGGCTGCCCGGGTCTCGGAACCCACTCAGGTTCCTCCCCCAACCCCTGCCCCGGCCAGGCCACGTGTGGCTCCTGTGTCACCACTTCTCCAGGATGTCCCCTTCCTGCCAACTGGCCGGGGGCTCTGCAGACCAATTCATTTTAATTCCCTTTAACGGTTAACTTTTTTTGACATCCACAGTAACTACTTCCTCAAGTCCATGGGCAACACTCAACTTGAGCTAAGAACGGGGAGTAAACACTCAGCAGAAGTAAAGCACGTAGAACGGATAAGACATTGGCCATGAATGCTTCCGACAGCGCCCCAGCCCAGTCGGGCCAGGCGGATTCCTGAGCGGGGAGCTCCAACTCCCATGGGGAACCAAGAGCAAACACCGGGTTTTTACATGAATCTCCAGCTTGTTTTTTAAACCGTGTCAATAAATTCACATCCAACAAACAAACAAAAGCACTATGTGAGTGGAATTTATCAGGAGGCAGATGGGCCACTTCACGGTCTCACGGTTGCCCAAACTCAGGCCTCCTGATGTAAACACCTGGGATGTTTGTTACTCAGCAAATCAGACAATGCTCAGTGAAAGAAGCCAGTCACAGAAGGACAAATACTGCATGAATCCACTTATATGAGGTTCCTAGAGGAGTTAAATCCATAGAGACAGAAAGTAGGATGGTGAGTGCCAGGGGCTGGGGAGTGAGTGTGTGATGGGGCAGAGATTCAATTTGGGAAGATGGAAAAGTTCTGGACACAGATGGTGGGGATGGTTGGACAGCAGTGTGAATGTGCTTATTGCCACTGAACTGGACACTTAAAAATGGTTAAGAGAGTAAGTTTTATGTTATATGTATTTTACCGCAATTTTTTAAAATGTGAAAAAAAAAAAAAGGTGAAGTGGTGCAGCTGTATGGCCCGTTCTGCCCGGAGGGAAAAGCATGGCTCCTTCCAGCTTGAGAAGTTCAAGGTCAGACACCGCAACACTAAAATAACAAAACTGTTAACAGTTATTATTGTTATTCTACTGGGAGATGGAGCAAACTGTTACCAAAATTTATAAGAAGAACAAAAGTCCATGGCCAGCTAATTTTACAGAAATGGGCAGGGATGGGGAAGCTGGCTTAGGAGAGAGTAACACATATTCCCAAAGTCACAATAATTAAATCAGCAGGGCATGGTTGCAAGAAGAAATGGGCCAAAGGAAAGGAGTTCCAGCACAGACCCTGTCTGAAAGGACTTGGGGTAAAGCAGAGGGCTTTCCACAAATCAGTGGTCAAGGGTGAGCTCTGTGGGGTGGTGTAGGGAAAGCAGCTTACTCTGCCCAAGAAAGATCAGGCTGGATCCCTACCTCACACCTTATGCAAAAAAATAAACTCCGAAGGACTAATAGGAAGGCACAATGACAAAGCTACAGGAAGAAAAGAAGGCAGAATGTCAGTGGCCTCAAGAAGGGGAAAGATCCCTTTAGAAACCTCTCTGAGCACTAACCATATATGAAAAGTATGAAGTGATCTCACTTAAATGTGGAATAAAAAAAAACAAAAACAAAACAGAAAAACCTCAGAGATACAGAGAACAGATTGATGGCTGCCAGAAGCAGGGGATGGGTGGGATGGGTAAAGGTGGTCCAGAGGTACAAACCTCCAGGTATAAGATACAGGCATACCTTCTTTTAGTGGGCTTCACTTTATTGTACTTCGAAGATACTGCATTTATTTTACAAACTGAAGGTCTGTGGCAACCCTGCATCGAGCAAGCCTATTGGCACAATTTTTCCAACAGCCTCTGCTCCCTTTGTATCTTTGTGTCACATTTTGTTAATTCTCACAATATTTCAAGCTTTTTCATCATTATTAGATTTGTTATGGTGACCTGTGATCAGTGATCTTTGATGTGACTATTGCAAAAATGTTATGACTCGCTGAAGGCTCAGATGATGGTTAGCGTTTTTTAGCAATGAAGTATTTTTTAATTAAGGTATGTACATTATTTTTTTAGACATAATTCTACCACACACTTAATAGACTACACTACAGTGTAAACATAACTTTCATATGCACTCGGAAACCAAAAAAATGTGTGGCTCGCTTTACTGCAGGGGGTCTAGAACCGAACCCGCAATATCTCTGATGTATATTTGAAAGTTGCTAAGAGAGATCTTAAAAGTTCTCATCACGAGAAAAAAAACCTGTAACTCTGTGAGGTGATGGATGTTAATTAAACCTATTGTAATCATTTTGCAGTATTACGTATATCCAATCATTAATTTGTATACTTTAAACTGATATGTTATATGTCAATTATATCTCAATAAAGCAGAAAATATCAAAAATTAAAAAAAGAAAAATACGATGGGTTTAACTACATCAACATGAAGATTTCTATTTGGTTAAAAAAAAAAAAACTCTTAGACAAAGTTAATCTACAGAAGAATACAGGCTGTGGGAAGATAGTCATAAGCCAAAAACAGGCAAGGGATTACTTTCTGGAATAGGAGTCAACAAGATTTTTCTGTAAAGGGCCAGATAGTAAATATTTTGGGCTATGCAGGCTATAAGGTCCGCTGCAAATAGTACAAAAGCAGCCCTAAACAGTACATAAATGAGTGGGTGTGGCTGTGTTCTAATAAATTAGAATTTCATATAATTTTGCTCATATCACACAATGTTATTCTTCTTTTCACATTGTTCAACCATTTAAAAACATAAAAACCATTCTTAGCTCATGGGCTATATAAAAACAGGCAGTGGGCTGGATTTGGCCCTGCAGGCTGTAGTTTGCCAACCTCTATTCTGAAATATGCCAGGCACATCTCAAACTTACCCAAAGAAAAATGGACAAAGGCTAAAACTAAGCAACTCACCAAGGATTCTTGTTAAACTTATATGGTGATGCTCAACCTCACCAGAAATCAAAGGAATGCAAATTAAAACAAGGAGATATGAAACGAACACAACATCGTAAAACAACTCTACCCCAATTAAAAAAAAAATACAAAAACGAAAAAAAAAACAAGCAGATACCACCTTGCACCAGTGTCAAATGGGCAAAAAATTAGAAAGATAGGTAAAACTGTATGTTAATGCAGATGTAGGGAAGTGGGCACTTCAGGCCCAAGCATGGCCGCTGGGAACGTGGACAGGGAGACCTTTTCCGAAGAGGATAAGACAAAATCTGGAGTGAAGTTGTACATTCCCTGTGACCCAGCAGGCCCACCAGAGGGGACATGTGAGGATGGCGCCATACTGTTCAAAGCGGCCAGGAGCTGGAAGTAACCCAGGGGCCCACCAAGCGGGGGGGCGGGCGGGGGGGGGGATCAGATAAGAAAGTGTAGCACGTACCTAGGGCAGAAATCTACGCAGTCATTAAAAGTGACAAACCAGATTTATAAACATCAGGGTGGAGAGTTCCAAAATAGTGTGTAGAGAGGAAAAAATAAGAAACAGAATGAGATTTTTTTTTTTCCCTGAAGCACAATACCATTTTAGGAAATTAAACAAGCATAGGGCATAGTTTTCAAGAACACTCAAATATCTAAATAAGCTTCTGGAAGATGGGTGGCAAGGAAAGATATTACAGTGGGGTGGAGGTGTATGACTGAGCAGCGGCCCATGGACATGGTTTTTACATTTTTAAATGGTTGGGAAAAAATCAAAAGAAGGATTCTCTTTGGGACACGTGAAAATTATAGGAAATTGAAATTTCAGTGTCCACACGTTAAGCTTTATTGGTACACAGCCATGCTCTTTCATTTATGCATTGGCTAAACCTGCTTAAGTGCTACAAAGGCAGAACTGAGAAGCCAAACTCATCAAAATGTATACATTAAAAATGTGGGGCTTCCCTGGTGGCGCAGTGGTTGAGAGTCCGCCTATCGATGCAGGGGACACGGGTTCGTGCCCTGGTCCGGGAAGATCCCACATGCCACGGAGCAGCTGGGCCCGTGAGCCATGGCCGCTGAGCCTGCGCATCCGGAGCCTGTGCTCCGCAACGGGAGAGACCACAACAGTGAGAGGCCCGCGTACCGCAAAAAAAAAAAAAAAAAAAACATTTAAATCACTTGGCCAACCTGTACACGGAGGGTGTGTGTTTAGCAATTTGGGAACAGACATCATGGTCCTTAAAAATGCCCTTCCGCAGTCCAGAGGGCCCAAGTTCGATCCCTGCTCCAGGAACTCAGATCCCTGGAAGCCACTTGGCGAGTCCAAAAAAAAGGGGGTGGGGGGATCAAGGGTTCCCATAGAAGGACATTTGCATAGCATCTTTGACAGTAAAGAGTCACCCGGCTATTAAAAAATAAATAGCATGTCCCAAGAATTTTTTTTGGCCGCGCCTTGCAGCTTTCGGGATCTTAGTTCTCTGATCAGGGATTGAACCCACAGCCTTGGCAGTGAAAGCATAGAGTCCTAACCACTGGACCGCCAGGGAATTCCCCCAAGAATTTTTAACAATGTGATGAAATGGCCCTGGGATAATGTTAAATTAAAGAAATCAGAGAGTTTAAATCCTGGCTTTGAAAACTGTGGGCAAATTCCTTTACCTCCCAGTGCCTCAGTTTTCTCATCTGTAAAATGGAGATAAAAACACTACCCACCTCATAGCGCTGCTGGGGGTGTAAATGAATTAAAATACAAAAAGGGCATCAGATAATGCCCTGGGCCATTGTAAGGGCTACCTAAATGCTTTTAAATATAAAATAAAGCAACACAACAAATTCCATCAGCTATATGTTGCCAGACTTGAAAAATACATATTATTTTCTGCATTAAAAAAAATCAGAAGGGGGCTTCCCTGGTGGCGCAGTTGTTGAGAATCTGCCTGCCAATGCGGGGGACACGGGTTCGAGCTCTGGTCTGGGAAGATCCCACATGCCGCGGAGCAACTAGGCCCGTGAGCCACAACTACTGAGCCTGTGCGTCTGGAGCCTGTGCTCCACAACAAGAGAGGCCGCGACAGTGAGAGGCCCGCGCGCCGCGATGAAGAGTGACCTCCACTCGCCACAACTAGAGAAAGCCCTCGCACAGAAATGAGACCCAACACAGCCAAAAATAAATAAATAAATAAATATCAGAAGGAAAGAAGCAAAAGTGTTGACAGCAGCTGTGTCTGGGTGGTGGTGGGTTTATGGGGCTTATATTTTGTGTTCTAGATTCATCTGTACTTTCCAAACCTTCCACAAACAATATGAATTGCTTTCATAGGACTATGTTTCAAACAGGAGCACAGGAAATTTCAAAGCCTTGGAGAGATCTCACGGATGCACCTGCCTGGCTACCCCTTCTCCCACTAATCTCTCTGTGGTGCCTTTGAAAGGTGAGGGGTGAATGAGACTTTATGGGGTCTCCAGGCCTCTACCTGCCCCACCCACCTTTGCCAGCCTAAGGGGGAGGCTGCCTCTCACCTTCCCTGCCCTTGGCTGCAGCAAGCAAATTCTAGATGTCAGAGAGGCTGGGCTCCTTCCTGCCTCCTCCTCCAGGGAGTCCTCCCTGACCTACCCATTGAGCTGACCGACCTAAAAGAACACATGGTCCGAACACTCATCAAGGTCTTCCCTGGCGGTCCAGTGGTTAAGACGCCATGCTTCCACTGCAGGGGGCGTGAGTTTGATACCTGCTTGGGGAACCAAGATCCCCGCATGCCTTGTGGTGTGGCCAAAAAATAGAAAAACAAATACACAAACAGAAACCACTTGTCAAGCAGCCACCCGGCTGCTTCTTTCCTTTCACATCTTGGTTCAAAGAGCAACCTACCAGCGCCTGGTACCATACTGAACACTCACACCAACTGATGCATTTAAGATCACACTGATCTGGTGACATCAGGTTGTCAGGACCCCCAATTTGCAAATTTGGCACAGAGAGGTTAAACAACTTGCTCAAGGGCACAAAGCTAGGGAGCAGGGAAACCAGAATTTGAACACAGGCCGCCACCCCATCCAACCACCACCCACCTCGTGCCCATTTTATTTGCTCCAAACGTGTTCTCTGAAATTATTTTTCTTCACGTGTTTTTGGTGGTCTCTTATTTGTTTATCGCAGGGGCTTTTGTCTATCTTGTTCACTGCTGTGTCCCCAGTGCCTCAGAAGAGTCTGGCACATAGCAGGCACTCAGTAAATGTCTGCCAGATGAGAAGGTATCGAAATGAATTAGCACACACCAGTTCCACTCAAGCAAGGCAGAGATTAGGGCTGGCTACAGCAAGAAGGAGTTAAGTGAGACACAAAGAAGAACTTTCTCAGGGGCGGTAGCTTGCACAGGGTGGGGACATTGCTAGGTCTGTGTGTTCTGCAGGCAGAAGGCCCCAAGGCTGCCCTGAGAGGCATGTCTGGAATGGAGGTTGCCTCTCAAGAGATCTCGAGGCTGGGCAGGGCGGGGCCTCTGGCTGGGGGCCAGGGTCGCAGGGCTGGGTGTTTGGGATAGACAGAGCAGAAGGGTGGAGTCCAGAGCTGTCCAGGAACAACACGGGGAAGCAAGAAAACACAGCTGGGTCCCTGACCCTCAGCTTGTGCCCTCTGGTCCCTCCATGGGCTCTGGCCACCTGACATTCAAGGCTGGGATGGGGATATGGGCCCCACCTTTGAGCCTTGCTGTAGGTTCAGAATGGCCTGGGCTTAGATCCTGGCTGTGTGACACAGGGCAAGTGAAGCTTCTCCCCAGGCCTCAGTTTCCCCAGCTATAACAAAAAATGACCTGAAAATCATTAGTAGATGGAGTAACAAGCACTGGCTAAGCACTTACTGTATGCACTAATTCACAAGAGTCTTAGAGGTGGGGGTCATTATTATGCCACTTCACAGATAAGGAAGCTGAGGCCCAGGGAGGTGAAGCTTCTCATTCAGGGTCACACAGTGAGAAGTGAAATTTGAACCCAGGTTGCCTGGCTGCACAGCCCACCGTCTTAACCTCCTCTGGAGGTGAAACACTTATCAGAGCCCTCAGCACCAGACTGGTATTCGATAAAGAACAGCTGTTATTATTATGAATCATTCTGGCAGCTCCTCCCAGGGGCCTCAGGACGGCGGTGGTGGGACAGCTGCCATTCTGCACATCCCACATCCCCTTTCTTGGAATGAGGACTCAGCAGTTCCTCCAGGGAGCAGCCCCTTCCTCCCTCAGGACTTGGGTGGGGCTCCTCTACCCCCAGGATCTGGGCCTGGGCAGTGAGATACACAGTGATTAGCTCAGTGATGGGCATGTGACCCAAGCCAGCCAAGGAGGGCCACCCGTGGGATTTTTCTTGGTGCTATCTGGATTGAGGGGCTCCCTTTCCACTGAGCTGCAAGGACAGATGCCCGGAGTGGTGGGGCCACCTTTGTCTGCCTGAGAGAGAAGGCTCCACGGTTCACAGAGGAAGAGAAAGAGGGAGTTAGAGATTCCTGAGGATATTTGAGTATCTGGATCCAGCTACGCCTGAAGCCGTCCGTCACTAAGTTACACGGACAACACATTTCCTTTTCATAGTCTGAGATTGGTTTCTGCCAATCAGGGACGATTTTTTGCCCAGCAACCAACAGCCTTGGGGACCCTCCCCCAAATACCTCCTGTTTTCCAGACATTTACAATGTGCTAGACATGAGCACACACGCTTAACACACACCCAATTTCTTCTCATGGTACCTAGAGGTACTGAGTCAGCGGCATAAGTGTCCCCTTTTCACAGATGGAGAGACCGAGGCTCTGAGAGCTGGTAGAAGGACAGGGCTGGGGCTGGACCCCGGCATTCAGAGGAAGAAGGAGGGACCCTCCACCATCTGCCCCCACCCACTAAGGCTCACCTGCTGCCCCATCGCAGCTGCGCTCTGTGATGCTGATCTTCTTTACCAGGTGGACATTGCTGGTGGATGCAGGGGGTGTTGGGAACACTGTCTCTACCACCTCCTGGCTGCGGAACACAGGGGGGCTCTCGGCCCCGCCGGATGTCGCCAGGGCCCGCAGCCCTGCCCCGTAGGGCTCCAGACTCTGGGCCCGCTGTGCCGGGGCCCCCGCAGCTGTACTGGCCGCCACCTCTACCTCCCTCGGCCCCTCCACCACCCGGACAGTGTCCACACGGACTGGGCTGTCTGGTGGCGGCCAGGCCTGGGGCTGGAGGTCGGCCTGCCGGGCCTGAGCTGCCTGCAGCTCCTGGAGCGCTTTCTTGAGCTGGGTCTCCAGCACGGCGACCTTAGCGGCAAGGGCTGCCTCCCCGTCGGGCATGCCCAAGTCCCGCTCTCGGACCCAGGTGCCCACGCTCCGGGTCTCGAGCACCGCTGGGTCCTCGGGGGGCTCGGGGAGGTCCAGGCAGAGCTCGCTGCGCCCCCGGGCTCCCGCCGGGTGGCCCAGGAATTTCTGGCTCTTGAGCTGCACTGTGAGCTGCCGCTTCTCCTCCTGCAGCACCGACAGCTTCACCTGGAGCACAGGAATCAGTTTCACCTGCTCCTCCAGCTGCCGCAGCTTCCGCAGGGCCCCCGCCATCTGCTCCCGCACATGGGCCAGGTGCCCAGCACTGGGCGGCACCGGCGTGGACAGTCCCGATCCCCGCGGCGTCGGGGGTGGCAGCCCCACGCCCACCAGTGAGCTTGTCGAGCCAGCCACGCTGGGGGTCAGGGAGCCCAGGCCGGTGGGGGCGGCCGCCTGGTCCTCGAGGCGGCGACGGGCGTCCAGCAGCGTGCGCTCCACGCGCGGGTTGAAGCCGGCGCGGGTCTCCAGGGCGCCGTACTGCGGGTAGAAGCCTCGGCCGCAGTAGGAGTAGGCCGAGTGGCGGCTGTCCCCACTGGCGTTAGAGCACAGAGACTCGGTGGACGTCCACCAGGAGCCAGGGCCGCGGGGCAGGGAGCCGAGGCGGGGCCGGCGCTGCACGGCCACCCGCCGCAGCGTGTGGCCCTTCTCGATGTCGTCCACGTACTTGAGGAAGTCCAGGTCCAGGCGGTAGCCGTAGGGTGTCTCCACGGAGTAGGGCAGGTCGGGCTCCTTGGAGGGGAAGGTGGGCGGGGAGGCTGGGCCGGGGGTCCCTGGGGTGGGAGGAAAGGCCAGCGCCTCTGAACACTGCGGTCCCCTCCTCGGGGCAAACTGATGCCCCTGGGAGGGTCAAGGCTTATTTGCCCAAAGGATGGGAGCCCACTGGGTGCTCAACTGCTCAGCTGTGTCTGCGGTCTCCGAGCCTTCCCGGGCCAGGGCAAGAAGGCCCTGTCACCCCCTCAGACCCTCCCAGGGCAGGGCTGTGCCTCCAACCTCCCAACCAAGACAGGACCCTGTCTCCCCACTCAGACCAACCTCCTTCCCTGGAAGACCCAGTCTCTCCCATCAGACTCTCCAGGGGAGAACCAAGTTGTCCCTCTTCAGGCCCTCAGGTCAGGGCTGCGTCCTACCCTCAGCCTCCTCAAGTAGGGCCCTCTCCCCTCCCCGAGGCCGTGTCTCCCCTCCCCCACCTCCAACCCCAGGGCAGGGCCCTCTTCCCCGTGAGACCCCTGACCTGGGAAGGGGGCTGGCACGTGCAGGACTTGGGCCATCCTCCTGCCTGCAGACGCTCCTCAAGAGTCACTTGGGGGACTATGAATCAGACCACCTGCAGCACGGGCTGAGGCTTACCTGGGGAGAGGGTGTGATGAAGCGCCGCCCCCCCCCCCCCCCCCCCGAGTTGGGAATCTGCAGGGGGAGGGGAGGGGATGTGGCCACCTCTCCCCTCTGCCCCCTCCACCCCCCCGCAAGTTCCCCCTTCCCCTGGGCGTGGGACCCTCTCATAGGTGCACACCCAGCCTGGCTGTGGAAAGGGGTGGGGAGCCCCCAGAGCCTGGAACAAAGAAACCAAAACTCACAGTCTGCCCGCACATCTGTCCGGCCCCTGGACAGGCTCCAGCTGTTCCCACAGCCCCGCCTCCACAAGGCTCCCGGGCCGAGGAGGAGCCCTAAGCCTGACAGGCCCCACCTTTCCTGAGCCCCCTCCCCTTAGCCCAGGCAAGAGCTGGCTGCTGGGACAGATGGGGGCTTAGGTGGACCGAGGGCTGGGGCACTCGTGGGGAGACAGCCTTCCTGCAAGGATCCGAGGAGACAAGAGACACAGGGCACAAAGAGGAATAGAGCTCAGGGTATGGGACCCCAAAACAGAGCTGGGTCAGGCCAGGCGGTGCGGGTAGGGGGCAGTAGGGAAAGTTGGGGAGAGGCAGCGAGGAGCAAAGCCTTTTCCCTTTATGGAAACAATTTTCTCTAAAAATAAACAGTTTCGCTGCCGGGCTACACAAGAACTTCCTGCCCCCACCCCCCCACCACTCCGACCAAGGACGCGTCCGGCTCAGGGCTGGGGGGGGTGGCGCGGGGGGCAGTGTGGCGGGGATAGAAGGCCGGGTGGAGGCCCAAGAAGTCATGGGGGTGGGGGGAGGAAGTAAGAGGCTTCAAAGAGGAGGGACAAGGAGGGCCTCTCACTAACCGGCCCCCCCCCCAGCCCTGGAGGCTGGCCAGGGCACTTTTGTCCCCAACACTCCACCTGAGTTTGGCCAGTCCTTTCTGCTGTCTGAACCCTAGCCACCCTGCTGCAGAGGTCCCGGCCCATCCCACCACCAGAGAGGACCCTTTGCAAGCTGCAGGTGCTGGGGCAGTGGGTACCTGGGAAGATGGGCCAGGTGGGCCACCTGCGGGGCATGAAGGCGGGGCCGGGGCTCCAGGGGCAGCCAAGCTTCTCCTGTCTCACACCCTCCTTGCTTAGCGTCTTGCTTCGTCTTCTCTCCACGTCTCTCTGTGTCTCTCCAAGTCTCTGTCTCTCCGTGTCTCTCTTCACTTCTCTCTCCCTGTCTCTCCACGTCTCTGTTCTCACTTCTCTGTCTTTCAATGCCTGGAACACACAGTCACCCAATTGTAGGAAATTTGGTTTTCCAGCTGCCTGGAGGGCCATTCCATGTACAACAGGGAGGTGATCAAAAATATTTTCCGCAGGGACTTCCCTGGCGGTCCAGTGGCTAGGACTCTGCACTTCCAATGCAGGGGGCATGGGTTCGATCTCTGGGGAACTAAGATCCCACATGATGCGTCGCACAGCTGATAAAATAAAAGTGAATTTAAAAAAAGTTTCTGGGGACCTGAGAGAGACTGGAGGCAGGGACCAGGAACGGTCCCCGGTGTGGAAGCCTGGAGGTGGAGGGTGTGAGGCGAATAACAGTAATAACGGTAATCATCATCCCGGCAACTCATTTGATCGTGATGACAACCCTACCAGGTGGGTAGTTATCACCCTGTTTTACAGATGCGGTGTTTGGGGACACAGAAATACACAGTGACTTGCCCAGGGTCACTGAAGGGGGAATTAGCTGGGTCTGGATTTGAATCCTAAGCGTGGTAGATTCCCCCACTGCCAGCCAAGCCACCCTTAAGCCCCTTGCCACATTCCTCTGCCCATTTCCCAGGCAGAGAGACTGAGGTCTGAGGGTCTCCAGCCACCTGACCGTCTTCCACGTGGGCCGGTGACTGACTCCAGGTGGAGAAAGCAGATGGTGGGGGAAAGTGTAATGGTGGTGGGTGTCTGTGGCTGAGACTCCTCTCCCTCTATAGGACCCCTGGAGAAAGCGGAGGACACGGGATAGGACAGAGAGACATAGAGAGAAAGGGACAGGACACTCCAAGAGGGGACAGGTGGGAGGAGGCTCAGGGAAGGGGCGGGGGGTCCCGGGCAGGCCTGAATGTCTGGCGGGGTCTCCCTAAAGCCCCCCTCCCAGACCAGCCTGGACGTCTCTGGGGTCTTCCCGCTCCTCTCCCCGCCTCAAAGACGGGGGCGAGGAGGACCCCGCCCCGTACCGGGTAGGGGCGGGGCCTGCGGGGTCCCCAGCTAATGGCAAACAGCTGCTGCTCCCCACGCCGGCCCAGCCCGAGGCCCAGCCCGGCCGGACGCCCGGACGCCTTCCCGCCGCCTGGGCCTGGCTCCGGCCCGGCCGCGGAGGAGGGCGAAGGAGGACCGAGTGGGGGAGTGGGGAGGCGGGACAGAGGTAGAAAGGAGGATGGAGACATGGGAGAGGGGCAGAGGGGAGGCAGTGATGGGGCAAAGGGGCAGGGAGGTACGGATGGAGGATGGGGTTGGAGGAGAGAAGCAGGGACAGGGTCAAAGATGAGGACGGGGCAGAGGCGCGGGACCAAGACACTCAAAGTCCGGAAAGTTTGGGCATAGATGATGGAGTTGGAGGCAGCAGCTGGTAGAGACCGCCGAGATCGCGCCCCGGGGTTAGGGGTGGGGTGGGTGGGGTGGGACCACGCTCGAACCCCGAACCAGACTCGAACCCCGACCCAGCCCGGGTCCTACTCGCCTCGCGCGCTCCGGCCGCCGCTGTCCCAGCGTCCCGCCGCCCGTGCGTCCTCAGCGCGCCGCCGCCCGAGCGCCCGGCCCTCGGCGGTAGCTCCGCCCCGCCCCGCCCCCGGGCTGACCCCGCCCCTCTAGTCGCCAGCGGCCCAGCCACTGTTGAGGGGGATGGGGGGGGACACGATCGCACCTGGACGGGCAGGTGTGTGTGCGCGCGTGGGGTATCCGGCCTCGCCCCCTCTTCCTGTCCTCGGGGCAGGGTCCCACCACCGTTATCCTCCCCACGACAGCTGCCGCTGGGCCGCTGCGGGGGGCGGGAGAGGGCGGGGCTGGCCGGGATCCAGCTCCTGGAGGGAGGGCGGTGGTGGCGGCGGCGTCTGCGGGAGGTCACCCCACCCCCCGCCGGCTCAGGGCTGGAAGCCGCCCAGCACAGGCCTGGTTGGTACACGGTGGCGTGACCACCACGGGGCGGGAAGGGAGGGCTGGGTCAGCGCGAGGCTGCACAGACCGTAGCTAAGGCCTGGGTTCCATGGCCAGCCAGACCTGGGCTCCAATCCTAACTCCACCTAACTCCACTTTACTTGCTGCTTCAGTTTCCCCATCTGTAAAATGGGGCTAAGAATGCCGCCTGCCTGATAGTGGTGTTAAGATGATTCTATAACCATGAGGCAGGGGCCTAATAGAGGTCCCTCAGGCAGAAAGGCCCATAAACGGGGCAGTGTCTTTGCGGGAGCCAATTATACAGGGCTGGGCACTTAACGAGAGTTTAATAAATGTTACTATTATTCCCCCTGCACACATATGACATTGTCCTTTGTGTGTTGCCTTCCCCACTAGAATGTCAGCTCTACAAGGGCAGAAATTTGCATCCGTTGTCACTGCTGTGTCCCTGGCACCCAACTGGTTCTCAGTGTCTGTGCATCAACAATCAGGGTGTGCAGGTAGAGGGTGCACATGGGACCCAGCTCCCAGGGACCACACCACACAGGCTGTTTATAAAAACCATTTTAAATTAGAAAAGGTAAGAGGCATCAGTGCACACAGACGAGAACAGAGGGACAGAGGGCCCAGACCCATGTGCGATGTAGTCACCCTATGGCTGAGTGGGCAGTGGGGGAGACTGTCAGAAAGGCACAGACAGCTGAGTCCAGGGTGCTGGTTCCTCTGGGTGTGGCTTCAGGCCCTGTGGGCTCAGAGGTCAGCCTTCCGGAAACTTGTTCTGTTCAAGGAGTTCCTGGGGGAGGAGTGAAGTGGATCAACATGGCCACAGGGCCCCCAACTCCATAATGCTCCCCAGCCTCCTCCCCCTCCCCCTTTTCCTCCACCCTCCTCCTCCAAGGAGGTCTTCTATGGTCTTCCCGGCTCCTTTTACATTGGTTCTGATCTGACCATGGAATCAGAAATTCTCTCTTAGAATCCACCACTGGAGATGTGAATCACGCCCATTTTACAGATGTGGAAACTGAGGCTCAGAAAAATGAAGTCACACACCTGGGAAATGATCAGAAACGGTTGCCCTGAGCTTGAATATGTGTACGTGTCTGAGTAGTCACATGACTGTGCAAAGCCCTGAGCACCCGTGTTGATGTGCACGTGTATGACGGCCCCCACGCTCTGCCTGGCTTTGCCTGCCCCCTCTCTCCCTCTCTAGGGTGGGAGGCCTGGGTCAGGCACCTGAAGCCGGCTGTGTTTGGCGCCAGCAGCTGAGGCAGGCGCTGGGTGAGCAGAGGCTGCAGAGACTCCCGCAGGCGGGAGTAGTTGCGCTCCAGCTCACGGTGGTACTCCTTCTGGTCCGGCCCAATCAGGGCTTTGTTCTTCCGCAGTGCATCCTCGCATCTGAGGGAGGACCAGATGGCAGGAGATGCTCAGGGGCTGACACTCAGAAGACAAAGCAAGACCAGGGGTGGGGAGTTCGCGAGCTGGGGTCAGGCATGCAGAGGAGCCTGTGATGGGGGTCCGGCAGGTGGATATGACTTAATGGAAATCAGAGAGGCTACAATGGGGGCTCAGGTTGATAGGCTGTACTGGGGAGTCAGATAGGCAGAGAGCCATGATGCGGGGGTTAGAGGGACTCTGACTGGGGGGTGGTCAGGCCTACTTCTTGCAGAAGTCCTTGAAGCAGAGCCGCAGCTTGTTGTGATGTCTGAAGAGCTTAGGGTCTTGCGGGATCTCGGCCAAAAACACCTGGGCCACCTCCAGTGGACCCTGTGGGGTGACAGGGGCTTGTGACGATGTCTGCACGGCCCCCGGGGGCCTCAGGCAGCCTGCATACCCCACCAACCGTGCCTGGTTTACAGTGGGCCCCACGGAGCCCTGCAGCACCATCTGTAGCATTTTGGCATCAGGCGGGTCCTGCTCGGTGGCGAAGGCCAGCTCCCGAGTCTTCTTCTGCATGTCCTCAATGGCCACCTCTACTGGTGTCAGCACTGTCTGCGGGGTGGAGGTGAGCAGGCACACGTCGGGGCCTGACCCAACCCAGCCCACGGCAGCTTGGACCCCAGCTGGGGGTGGACAGGGGTACAAGAGGCTGCAAGGAACCAGGTCTGGGGCTCCGGCCTGCTTGGGTCTGGCAGGGTGGGGGTCAAGGTTCAGCTGCCTTTGTCTGGTTCTGATAACTCTGGTCTGGTTCTCGTCCAGCCTTGGGTCAGCAAGGTCTGGAGGTAGGGGTTTGAGTCTGCAGATTGGGGTCTGGAGGTTGGAGTTTGGGGGCCCCTGGCCTCCCTTGGTTTTGGGGTCTCTGCACCTGCCCTCCCCGGGCCTCCCCCAGGCCTGGGCCCCGCCCACCTCCTCCCGGTGGCACACGCGGATTCGTGTCTTGATGTAGGGGAAGGCGTGGTCTGTGCTGAGCAGCGTCTTGCGCTTGTGCTGCTCAGGCAGCTCTCCGTGCGCGCGCCCGTCCGGCGTGAAGGGCGTGCAGAACAGGAAGGTTCGCAGCCCGTAGTTGCGGTCGAAGTAGGTCACCCGGTCCTTGAGCTCATAGGTGTCGAAGTGCGGCTCCACGTACGTGATCTGGATGTAGGCCTGGGGCACGGGGCTCAGGGGTGAGGCTCTCAGCCCCAATACACACACCTGGGGCTTGCTGGCCTCCCGCAGGGGCCCCATCCCTGGAGAAAGGGGATTTGGGCCTCCTTGGGTCTGGGGGCTTTGGATCTGGGGTTCCCAGGTCTCCCTATATCTCCTTTGGATGTTTGGGAATTCCACGAGGAATAGGACGTGGGGTCCCCGAGGGAGATAAGCTTCGGAGTTTCCCAGAGATATAGGATTTGAGGGGCCAGAGGATTACAGTACTTGGAGTCTCCCTGAATATAGGATTTTGGGGTCCCTGGGGGGATAGTAAGGAGTCCTCACCTTCTGGGGGTCCAGCTTGGTCTTATCCACAGGGTTAGAATCTTTGATGATCTGGACCACGTCCTCCCCAAATCTCTCCGTGTAGAACTCCTGAGAACACGGGGCTGACTCACAGCTGCACAGCTGCAGCCCCAGTGCCCTGTCCCAGGGCAACCTGCCCCAGGGCAGCCCAGTGCCCTGTCCACCCCTCCACCGCCAGGACGTGCCTCCAGCCGGTGTGAGATCTCGGCCAGCTTCGTGATGGATGGCTCCTTGTACACGAACTCCTGTTCATCTAGGTCACCGAAGCGGGCGCCGTAGAAGCCCACGCGGAAATATGTCCCGAACACACGCTGGGGCTGTGGGAAAGCTGTTGTTGCCCAGGAGGCCCTGCTGGAGGTCCCCCTACGCCAGAGACACATGGGTCCTCAGGCCCCACGTGCAGAAGAGGTGGGCATGGGCGGAGGACCCCGGACACCCTAAGAACATCACATCACAGGCACAGGCAGGGCCATGGACCCACATGACTGCCAATTGCCCACACCCTCACTCTTTTTCCCCCAGCCTGTCTCCTACCTCCCACAAATCTTTATTCTCATTTAACACAAACCCCTAGTTTCTGATTCTCCCTCAGGACCCATGCAGTTCTTCAGGGTCTGGGTCTCAATATGAAATGAGAACTGGGGCTCTATTGCTCATAACTAGGTCCTCAATGCCTATAGGTCTGGGTATACAGTAGGCGCTCATATGTGTGAGTGACTGAGGGAAGGCGTGGCCGTTTCTTGCTCTGGGACAGAGGCTCTGGTTCCCTTGTTCCAGTGCCTCCCCTCCCCTCCCAGATCTAAGTTTGCCAAGAAGGACCCCCTCCCTCCAGGTAGGCTACTTTTCACCGGGAAGGATGGGGGTGGCTCCATGTTCACTCACCAAGGCAGATCCAGGCAGGGTGAGATGGGCACCAGGAGATGGAGGTGGGGAGTGGGGGGCAGAGAGACAAAGTCATGGGTGAGGTCAGAGGTCACAGCCCCCAACCCCCAGAGTCCTGGTTATGCTACCCCATGAGAACTATTCCATGGGCAGAGACAGGAGATCCGGGGAGGGAGAGGACTTGCCCGCCCCGCCCAGCTCCCACCCAGTCCTCCCCCCTTGGTTCTGGGTTCCTGCCATCTTTGGCCAGAAAATTCTCCCCAAACTAGGAGATGCCTAAAAATAGACCCAACTAGGGGAGAGGCGGGAGAGGGGGGACATTAAATGGCAATGAGCAGAGATCCTGGGGGAAGCTGGGGAGACAGGGAGAGACAGAAACCGAGAGAGACACACAGAGAGAGGGATCAAGGAGAGAGGCAGAGACAGGGAGAGACAGAAACCGAGAGAGACACACAGAGAGAGGGATCAAGGAGAGAGGCAGAGACAGGGAGAGGATGGACGGAAAGAGACCAAGAGACACAAAGAGAGAGAAAAAGAAACAGAGACAGAGGAAGTTGGAGGCCCCGCCTTCCAGGCAGTGACCAAGCTGGCCCTGCCTGAGGGAGGGGTGTCTCTGGAGAGCTCCCAGCTGGGTGAGTCACAGGCTGCCCTGGAGATCTGGGGCAGGGAGGGGGGCTCCGGGGGGAAGTAGTGGGGTGCGTCATCGCCCACTGAGCCCCCGCGGCCAGGCAGCTGTGCTCCTCCAGCGCCCCCTGGTGGTCCCTGACCACTGTTGACCAGAGGCAGGTGGCCGCTCACCTCCCAGCCGGAACTCTGTGGGTGGGGACAGAAGGGTCAAGGTCAGCTGAGCTCAGCAGGGGCCAGGGGCTGGGGCTGAGGGCAGGGTCTGAGAGGGCATCCTGGGCCCACCTGGTGCATGATCTTGGTGAAGGCCTCCTGCAGTTTGCCGTGCACAGCAGCCAGCTTCTTGTAGTCGCGGTGGGCTTCCAGGATGGGGATGAGGGTCTTGTAGACCTCATTCACTGCCTCGTAGAGCCCACCCTGGGGGTGGAACATCAGGATTTCCAGCACCAGCCCTGATCTTCTCTCCTGCCTGGAACAACCCTCCTTCCATGCTCCTACCCACCCTCCAGGGCGCCATCTTCCATCACTTCCTCCAGGAAGCCCACCCTGACCACACCTGCCCCAGATGGGGTACCAGCCTTTCCACTCAGCCCCTACAAACATCCTCTGTGGTCTCCACCATGCTTACTATGGACCCGGTGCTGTGTACATGTACACTCTACCCACGTTCCTTCATTGGTGGGAGGAGTCATCATCTTTTTCCATTCCTCAGAGGGGAAACTGAACTTCAGAGACGTGGAGGGGCTCCCCAGGGGCCAGGACCTGAAGGCCGGCCCTTCTGGCACGGTGTCTAAAACCTCCACACCCAACTGCCTCCCGGCACATGGTAATGGCCGCTCCTGAGTGCCGCTGGCCCCCAGTCAGGGCCAGCATCAAGCCTGGCACACGGCAGGTATCCTGAGCTATGTGCTGACTGTTAGAGATCTGTGTCTACCGTCTGGCTTACTCCCAAGGCCTGTGTCTCTGAGACTCCAGCAAAGTGATCATCATAATAAAAACAACAATAATTTAAAAAAAAAAAACCTCTAGAAAAAAAGGAAAAAAAAAAAGAAGCTTGATGCAAAGAACTGAAACAGGATGGTAAATATAGGTGGTCACTGAATTTGAGTGCTGGATATGGGGGGTGGTGGGGATACAACTTTCTTTTACGTGTTCTTGAAATTTTTTATAACAAAAAAGAATTTTAGGGAATTCCCTAGTGGTCCAGTGGTTAGGACTCCACATTCTCACTGCAGGGGGGCCTGGGTTCAGTCCCCTTAGTCGGGGAACTAAGATCCTGCAAGCCACAGGGTGTGGCACAAAAAAAAAAAAAAAGAATTTAAAATGGTAACTGAATGTATTCAAGGCTTATTATATCCAGACCACGTGTCAAGGGTTTTATGGGGAAAAAGGCAGGTAACGGGGCCTCTGAGGGATCCCAATCCTTCTCCACAAATTCCCTGCCCAGAAAGGGTCCGGGCAGCAGCTTCACCTTGAGTCTCTGGGAGCGGGCATCGGGCCCATGAGCAGATACACGATGCCGCCCCAGCCCCAGGCCTCACCATGGTGAAGTAGGCGGCCGCCTGTTCCAGCAGCCCCACGAGCCCCAGCTCCGTGAAGTGCTTCCCGGAACAGAAACCCTCCTCATCAGGCGACAGGATGTCGTCAGAGATGGCGGACTCCTCCAGCACGTTGGACGAGATGTTCTGGGGTGGGAGGTGGCATCAGAGCCTGGTCCTCGGCCCACGTGTGCCACCCCCTGCCCGCCACTACCCCACCCCCCATCCCCCCATCCCTGCCGCTCACCTGGAAGGAAACACAGCCCACAGGCAGGTGGCGGCTGTCCTCCAGCAGAGCGAGGTACTCGGCCACCAGGGCGGCCGCGTGAACCATGCACTGCGCAGCCTCCGCGTGGTTGCCCAGCTCCGCGTGCTTCCCCGCCATGTTCTGCAGCCATGTCAGCCGCAGGTCTGGGGAGCCCTGGTAGCCCCGGGCAATCCTAGAACCCAGGTGAGGGGGGATGTGAGGAGGATGGAGACTCACCTTGCCCCCCTGCTCACCCCTCACTTGTCCATCCCCTTCACCTGTGACCCCACCCATCTGCCCCAGCCAATCTCCTCATCTTTACCCCATTCACCTGTCTCCTAACTTATCCCACTCCTTACCTGTCCATCTCTTCATTACCCCCACAAGTGTCACTCTGGGTCTGCCCAGGCCCATCCCTTCTGTATGCCCCCTGCCTTCCCTGTCTCCATCACCCGGGCCCCCATCTCCCACTCCCCAGTTTCTTACTAAATACCCTTCACTCTCCTCCAAATCACTTGTTCCCCTAATCTGTCACCCCTTCATGGGTTAGCACCTCACCTGTCTCTCCCACCTGTCCCCCTCACCTATTCTTGTGCTCCTCTGTCATCCTCATCTGTTTGTTCATCCGGCACCATTTTTACTTGCTCATTTACCTGCCCTCACCTGTCTGCTCACCTGGCCCCTCACCTGTCTGCCCTCTCACTTGGTCATCTTCACGTGTCTCCTCTCCTGGTCCCTCTTCACTTGTCCATCCTTACTTGTCTCTCTTATTACCTGTACGCTCACCTGCTCCCTCCCCACCTGTCCCTCTCACCACCTCCTCTCCCCTCACCTGTCTGTGAATGGCTGAAGGTTCCAACCGGCCCTCCTCACCTGTACATGAGGTCAATGAGCATTTCCGGGTCTTCCTGATGCTCCTTCATCTTCACCGTGTCAGTCAGGATCATGTGCAAGTTGAACATCAGGTCCTGGACCTGGAGCGGGGGAATGGCCAAGAGTGACGGAGCCGAGGTGGTGGGGTCAGGGGTCAAGCATGGCAGGGCAAAGACCCTGGCTGCGGAAGGTGGGGCGGGGGTCCGGCGGGGTCACCTGCTCAGCAAAGGTGCTGTCCCGCAGCCCCACATCCTCCTCGGCATAGGTGAGAATGGTCTTGAGTGAACGTCGCAGGTGCTCTTCGCTGAAGTTCTGCGTTGTCCCCACCAGGGACGAAAGCGACATGGTCACTTGCATCTTCACGCGGGCAAAGTTCTGGGTGGGCCGGGGAGGAAGAACATGCCTGACTGCGGACCTCGGACCCTCACACCAGAGCCTGCTCGACCCACTGACTTCACCCCTCTCCCCTCCTGCCGTGCGTCTACCGCGTCAAGACCCCTAGTCGGCCGCCCTCCCCAGAGCCGTAGATCACCCCCACCGCCACACCCCCACTTACATTGCCAATCTCGAAATTCTGGCGCATGAGGAGGTAGAGGGAGGCGCTGGCGTGCGTACGGATGGCGCTGATGCGGCTGCCGCAGTGTCGCAGGAGCCTCAAGCAGAGGTCGGCACACAACTCTGTGTCCTCCTCAAACAGCAGCTCTGGGAACTGGCCCCCAGGGCGGGACAGACACCAGTCAGCCCCTCCCCGTTCTGGCTCAGAAGGTCCCCGATGGGGACATGGGCAGAAGCGTCGGTCTGTGTTCTGCCTTCTCTGGCCAAGCCCAGCAGGTTTTGGTGTCGGAGCTGGGTTTAAGCCCTTACTGTGTGACTCCGGGTGAGTAACTCTGCCACTCTGATCCTCAGTTCCCTCCCCCGCAAACTGTAGCTAAGGAGTGTCTGCCTGCCTCATGGAGCTGCTGAGCACACAACAGTTGCTCAATGAATGGGTTGTGACTGTTACTCTTTTTTTTCTTTTTTTTTTTTTTTTTGCGGTACGAGGGCCTCTCACTGTTGTGGCCTCTCCTGCTGCGGAGCACAGGCTCTGGACGCGCAGGCTCAGTTCAGCGGCCATGGCTCACGGGCCCAGCCGCTCCGCGGCATGTGGGATCTTCCCGGACCGGGGCACGAACCCGTGTCCCCTGCATCGGCAGGTGGACTCTCAACCACTGCGCCACCAGGGAAGCCCAACTGTTACTCTTAAGAAGCGTGGCTGTCAGAGGTACTCACCTTGGATACCAGGGCCCGCTGTGTGGCCAGGCCGTGCTGCAAGAAGAGGGCACTCTGGGCACTGCCCAGACTGTACAACACAACCTTCAGTACCGCGCCCAAGATACTCTCCCGGGCCTCTGACAGCATCACCGTCTGGGGGGCCAGAAATCCAACTGTTAGAGACTGGGGTGGTTATGGAGTCAGGGAAGGAGAGGGATTCTGGAGTCAGAGATCACAAGGCCCTGTGGTGTGGACAGAGGTGAGGGAGGTGCTGGATTAAGCCCTACCTGCACGATGATCTCCAGTGTATCCAGAACCACCAGGCTTGCCTCGGTTGCCAGGTTCCCGTCCACCAAGGCCTCGTGTTCCATTTCATCCTTGGTCCTGGAGGGGACAGGAGGGATTGAGGGGGCCTCTCAGGGCCAGACTTCACCCCACGGCTGAGGTCTTTCCCCTCCCTCGGCTGCCCTGGGTGGTGGGGGGGGGTGCCAGTTCTCTGGACATTGGTCTAACCCCAGCAAACTACTTCCTGCCCACACTCACTTGTCCACACGGTCCGAGGTTTGTCTCCAGTGTGTGACGCTCTTCCGCCAGCGTACATTCTCCTGGTTCCCAAATGGGCTCCTCTCTGAGACACACAGGTCCATGTTCACAGATGTGCAAAAACAGAAAGACACACGTGACCATGAGAATGGATCCCACACACATGGGATCCCTGTGAGGACACTGGGTGATGTGGATGCTTGCGGAGCGGATGCAGTTAGACGTGAACAGGGAACATAGACACCCACGTGTACGGGGATAACGCGTCGACTTCTTTCTGGGAGAAGTAAGCCAAACAGAGGCAGAGATGGTCCCCGCCTTGGGGCCCCTGGTACAAAGGCTGGGAGGCACCGGGTAAGGGACGTGCATGGGGTACATCTCCCTCTCACCACGGCTCCGTCGCACCATCTCCTGTCGGGCTCCGATGGTGCCCAAGATAGCTTCCTCCAGCCGGGCCTTCATGTCCAGTGATTTCTTGAACGTGAGACTGTTGATACGTTCAAAGGCCTTTTTCCCCTGCAAGAACAGAGAATAAGTTCGAGGTTGACTCTGCTCTTTTCTGTGGGTTAACCTGGTCCTGCTTCTTCTGCCTCCTATACCCCAGTCCCCTGCCCACCCCTCGAACCTTGTATTCAAAGGCAGCCAGACAGAGGTACAGCAAGTCCAAGAGACGACCCAGCTGAGGGAGGGCCAGGTCCGCAGCCCAGCGCTGCAGCAGGGCTGGCTCAGCATTCTTCAAGACCCACAGCACACACACCAGCAAGGTCCGGCTAGACTCGGCAGAGAGGGCACAGCCTGAGCGAGCAGCCTGGGGACAGAGAGGGGACAGGGCACTCAGAAGGGAGACAGGGGACTTTCATTTTTCTCCATATTAAGATGAGAACTGGCCAATTGATACTTCATTGCATAAATTTCATTACCAGGTTATTGGACACACAATGTCCAAAATACAATAAAAAAAATCACAAGACATGTGAAGAGGCAGGAAGATGTGATTGATAAGGGAGAAAAGACATTAGACGCAGGCACAAAAACAATCAAATGTTGGATGGGGTCTCTGGGGACAAGGCTGGTACTCACTGTCGCTGGGCCCTGGGAGATGCTGGCCCGGGAGCCAGGGGCCAGGGGGCCACCAGCGATGGCCATGGCCACTGAGGGGTTGATGGTGCCTCCCATGTCCCCTTCCCCTTCTGTGTCTGAGTCGAGCATAGAGGCCAGTCTTGACCGCTGACCTGGACCCTCTGGGGCGAGAAAAGAATGAGACCGTGGTTAAGTGCTGTCTCTGTCTCAAATTTCAGCTCACAGGTCACCTCCTCAGGGAAGCCTTCCCTGATTCCACCCCCCAGACCAGGGTGGAGTCTCTAGTTATTGACTCCCAGAGCTCACTTATTGTACTTGTAATTAGATACATGCATCATGCAACTGTTTCTAAGATCCACAAAGGCCTGGACTATATCTGCTCTGGCCACTCTTAGAACGTGGCCTGGTGCACCGGAGCAGTCGTTGTAGAGATGACGATGATGATGATGATGATGGCAATGGTGACGACCACAATAATAAATGCTGCTGCTATTATTATAGCACCAACTGGCGCTTACATAGCATTTCCTGTGTCAGGTACTGTTCTAAGCCCTTTAACAATATTAACTCTTACTCTTCAAAACAACCCTATGACATAAGTCCTTTTATCACCCTTACTCTGTGGAAGAAGAAACTGAGGCACAGAGAGGTTAAGTTACTTTCCTGGGGTCACACAGTAGGTAAATGGTAGAGCTAGGATTTTAATCTAAACAGTCTGGTTCCAAAATCTCTGATCTTGGACTTCCCCGGTGGCACAGTAGTTAAGAATCCACCTGCCAATGCAGGGGACACAGGTTCAGTCCCTGGTCCAGGAAGATTCCAACATGCCGCGGAGCCACTAAGCCCGTACGCCACAACTACTGAGCCTGTGCTCTAGAGCCCACATGCCATAACTACTGAAGCCTACACGCCTAAAGCCTCTGCTCCGCAACAAGAGAAGCCACTGCAATAAGAAGCCCGTGCACCGCAACGAAGAGTGGCCCCCGTTCACCGCAACTACAGAAAGCCCGTGCACAGCAACGAAGACACAACACAGCCAAAAAAAAAAAAGAAAAAAAAAATCTCTGATTTTAAAAGAGTACTCTCTCCACTCCCCCCTCCCAAAAAAACAGTCTCATCAGAGAGAGAGAGTTGCTGCCAAGAAATACAGAACAGGTTTCACTCCAGAGAGTCTTGAAATAAAAGGTCAAAGTCAACTGAGTTTTACTAAAGCTCCAGCCCAGTTTAACCTAGCTGAATTCCTGACTGGAATGAGGTGATCAGCCCCTTATCCTAGCTGCCTAAGAGAGAGAAAGGGGAATGCTCACTGGGAAAAGATGACATTGCTTCAGTCCTGATGTTCCTTTTACATGCAATGTCCAAAATACAATACAAAATCAGAAGATGTGAAGAGGCAGGAAAAGGTGACTGATAAGGGAGAGAAGACAATAGAAGCAGGCACAGAAATGACCAAATGTTGAAGTGAGCAAAACTTTAAAATAAAAAAGATGCACAAACATGGGTTAAAAAAATGGAGAATTTCAGCAGAGAACTAGAATCTGCAACAACAACAAAATCAAAATTTACAACTGGAAAATATAAAATTTGAAATTCAGAACTCAATGGAGGGGATTAATAGAAGACCAGACACAGCAGAAGACAGAAGTAGTGAGCTCAAACACATGTGAATAGAAAGTTTCCCAACTCAAGCACAGGGAGCAAACAGAATGAAAACCAGAAGAGAGCACAGCAGACACTTGTAACATGATCATAAAGGTCTAACATACGTGTAGTTGGAGTCTCAGGAGGAGAGGAGAGAGAAAACGAGGCAGAAAAAAAAATTCAAGAGATAACAACTGAGAGTTTCCCCCGAATGACGAAGGGGATCAACCCACCAATCCCAGGTCTGTGTTTCCAACCACTGAACACACTTGTCCATCAGTGGTGCCAATCAAAGTGCATATAAATGAACGAACACAGGGCTCCAACTGATGTTCCCCACCTTTCCCTCCTCACACCTCTTTCTAGAAGATAATTCATCTCCCATTTATCGCACGCTGACAATATCCCAGTACTACACGTCCTCAGATTTTCACATAATCCTAGGAAGTAGTTGGTGCTACCACTGTCTCCATTTTACAGGTGATAAATCTGAGGCTCAGAGAGGTTAATGGCTTTCTTGGGGCCCCACAGCAGGACTTGAACCCACTCCTCTGATCCTAACACCCATGTTTTTACTCCTAACATGCTCGCCCACCTTTCCCGATCTGAGCCTTGTGGGATCAATCAGGCCCCCAGATTGTGGGACCCCACCCCTCCTTGCCCTGCTGACCAGCAAAGTCATGCAGCCGTGGCAGTGTGTCCCGCGCCAGTGACAGCAGTGGCAGGTATAGCTCGGCCACCCGGGCCTTCACAGTGGCCTCGGCGTAGCGGGGGTCAGCATCATGGCCACAGAGCAGGCTGTGGACAGCACTGATGGCCTTCTTGTGCAGCAGGGACGCCCTGTGGGGTAGTGAGGAGCTCAGGACAGAGTGGGTGTGGCTCCTGGACCTTCCTCCCGCCCCACGGCCAGGCAGGGCCTGTGCTTACCCCTCGGCCTCAGGTTCCAGGGCCAGGGCCAGTTCCGTCAGCAGGAGCCCAGCCAGGAAGTGCTGCTGCCGGAACGAGCCACTCAGCTCGAACATGCTGATCACCTTGGGGTCTGGGGCCTGGCTGGAAAAGGTGGAGCTCTGGAGAGGGGGACAAAGCAAGGGACCAGGGGCCAAGGGTCAGAGGTGAGAGGTTAGGGTTAACTCATCTGTGAGATGACAGGGCACAGGGTCCAAAGTCAGAGATTTGAGAAATGGCAGATGGAACGCCAGTCTGGGAGTTAGGATTTAGGGGTGAGAAATCAGAAGCTGGTCCTCCCAGGAAACTGCTGAGAATGCAGGGTCAGAGGTGAAGGGTCAGAGGTAAGGGGTCAGTCCCCTGGGCAGTGGCCTATTGCAAAATGGACAGAGATGAGGGAACCACACAAGAAGGGCTGAAAGGTAAGAGGTCATAGGTAAAGAAGAGGAAGCAGATGTGAGGCCAGCCCACCTGCGAGGTGGTGGAAGATACGGAGGGCGAGGGTGAGGCCGGGGGCGACAGGGGGCAGCAAGGGAGGTTGAGGGTCACGTAGTGCTCGTGGCCGCATAGGATGCGGGTGAAGTCCATGCGCAGGGTCAGCAGCACCGCCGGGTTGGGAGCCGACTGCAGCCGTGTGGCCACCTGCGGGGGAGGGTTCAGCGGGTGACACTATACTGCTCTGCCCACCAATCCACACCACCCCCTGCCATATCCCCGCAGGTGTGCTGTCCCCTCCAAGTCCCCCACAGGTATGCCGTCCCCACCACATCCCCGCAGATGTGTTGTTCCCACCACGTCTCTGCAGGTGTGCCATTCCCACCACGCCCACCCCTACCTGCTTGTAGTGAGCCCGGACCAGGCTGAAGACAAAGCCGCGGTCCACCAGGGACAGCAGATCACTGAGGAAGAAGGCCAGGCTGGCGTTGAGGTGCTCGGCCAGCTCCACGTCCTGGGGGAACAGGGCCTGTCAGCCCATGCCCACCCACCCCATCAAGCCTCCATCCCTGCCCTTGGCCTGGCTCTCGCCAAGGCCACCAGTGACCCCTAAGAGCCGTGTCACTGCCCGAAACCCTTGGGTCTCCTCGACACGCCCTTGTCTCTAGGCTCCGGACTCCCAGGCTTCCTGGTTGTCCTCCTCCCTCTGACTAGCCCTTCCCTTCCCCACAGTTAGTGTCTACCCTCCACCCGGCTCTGTTGAGGACACTCTTTTTTATTCTCTCACCAGATTTGAGTAACACAACACAGATGGCAGAGACTGGCTGCTGACCCCCTACCATATCCTCTCACAGGTATTGGGACGCTTTTTCAGAGTTCAGAGCTGGGTAGGGACTACATTTCCCAGCCTCCCATGCAGCTGAGAACAATCACGTGACCACATTCTGGCCAATGGGATTTGAGAGGAATGATGTAGCCACTTAAACAGAAGGGGCAGGTCCTCCGGTTTCCAGAGCCTGTAACGCCTGATGTGGCAGGTACCATGATGAACTGAGACAGCCAGGCCCACACCGTGGAGCCCCCCGTAGCCCACCTATGCTCAGAAATAAACTTTGGTCACATTTAAACCATTTGTGATGATGTTCAAGCAAATTAACCTTTGCCCTAACTGATAAACCCTAAGAAATCATTTAACAAGCATCTATTATGTACCAAGTCTTGTGAAAAAAACAGACATGGTCCCTGCTGATTGTCCAGCTCTCAGTCTCATGGGGGGTGGGGGGGATGGGGGATAAGAGTATTCCAGATAGCTCTATGTGTTTCAAAGACAACTAACAGGGTGCTATTTCAAGAGAAGCCTGAAGGGTGAGCAAGAGCCCAGGGGAGAAAGGCGTTCTGAAGAGAGGGAGCAGTAAGTGCAAAGGCCCTGGAGCAGGAAGCGCCTGGCAAGTGTGAGGAACGACAAGGAAGGAGGCTCCCATGGCCTCAATACCCAGCTGCCCTCCTGCTTTCGGGAGCTACTCTTGGCCTCACAAAGTTAGCCTCGGTGGCCCGCAGTTCCCTGTAACCCAAAGAAACAAAATACAAAATCCACCTGAGCTCTGAGTCCTCAAGTGGGGCAGAGACTTGTGCGTGGAGCCTGATACAGTTGGTGCTCCATAAATGTCAAGTGAAGGAATGAAACCGCTGTGGCCCGTCACTGATATCCCCCCAGCGCTGTGATGAAGGTGCTTCTCAAGGGCATTGTTCTTCCCTGCAGCCCTTTTTTTTTTTTTTAAAGAAGATGTTGGGGTTAGGAGTTTATTAATTAACTTATTTATTTTTGCTGTGTTGGGTCTTCGTTTCTGTGCGAGGGCTTTCTCTAGTTGTGGCAAGCGGGGGCCACTCTTCATCACGGTGCGCGGGCCTCTCACTATCGCGGCCTCTCTTGTTGCAGAGCACAGGCTCCAGACGCGCAGGCTCAGTAGTTGTGGCTCACGGGCCTAGTTGCTCCGTGGCATGTGGGATCCTCCCAGACCAGGGCTCGAACCCGTGTCCCCCCGCAGGCAGATTCTCAACCACTACGGCACCAGGGAAGCCCCTTCCTGCAGCCCTTTTGAGGAGGGTTTCCTCATAATCTGGATCAGCCTCCGGGAACTCAGCCGTTGGGGAGGCTCTAGTGAAACAAGGGTAAAACCTTTGAGACCAGCCCAGAGGTCGTGGGGGATTGCACAAGGGCCAGCTTGGGCCAACCAGCATTTCAAAAATCCGGAAAATTCCCATCAAATCCGAAGTCCCCCTTCTCTTTAAAAATCAGACATTCTGGCCACATGCCCTCTGGTCCACCATAAGCCCTACTCCCCCAACTGAAGCTGGTGGTGGGGGTTCAAATCCCCATTCTGCCCATTCCCACTTATATGGTATCAAGTTACTCAGTCATTCTTTGCCTCCGTTTCTCCAACAGTATAATGGAGGAAACAATACTCCTAACTTCATGGAGTTGTTGCGAGAGTTTAATGTGATCCATCTGAAGTATTTAGGTAGGGGCTTCCCTGGTGGCACAGTGTTAAGAATCCGCCTGCCAATGCAGGGGACATGGGTTTGAGGCCTGGTCCGGGAAGATCCTACATGCCGCGGAGCAACTAAGCCCGTGCGCCACAACTACTGAGCCTGCATGCCCCAACTACTGAAGCCTGCGTGCCTAGAGCCCGTGCTCCGCAACAAGAGAAGACACCGCAATGAGAAGCCCGCACACCGCAATAAAGAGTAGCCCCCGCTCGCCACAGCTAGAGAAAGCCCGCGCACAGCAATGGAGACCCAGTGCAGCCAAAAATAAACAAATAAAAACAAATAAATTTTAAAAATAAAGTATTAAAGTACACAGTAAGTGCTCAATAAATGCATAATTTTATTACTATTATCACTGTCTGCCCAGCTTCTGTGAGCACTGGAATTAATGGTCCAGGGCCTGGATAACCATCAAGGTCTCAGAACATCAACATCCATTTACTGAGTACTTACTGTATACTGATACTGTGCTAAGGGCTAATGCATCTGCCCTGTCACCTCTCTGCCTTCACCAACTCCCACTCTCCACTTTGTTCACTTCACCCCAGCCACTCACCTCCTCACTGCTCCTCTGACAGTGGCACGGTCCTGCCTCAGGGCCTTTGCACTTGCTGTTCCTCCCCTGACTGGAATGCTCTTCCCCCAGATATCACATAGATTGTTCCCTCATGTCCTTCAAGTCTTCCCCTAAAAGTCAGCTCCGTGAGGGTAAGGAACTGGGTCTGTTTTGTTCACTGCTGTGTCTCTAGTTACCAGCGCAGGGCTGTGCTTAAGAAGTAGATGTTGCGTGAACAGACTGATTCAGCAAATGGGATTCGTGGTCTTGTAGCCAGGAGGCACTGGACAGGACTGATGCCTCATGTGGCTGGCTCTATGTCCTCCCTAAGCACCCCTGCCCCACTCTCCCTCCATGGAGGCCCCTCCCCCTTACCTTGTGGACACGGGTGATGACCTCCAGGCCCACAGAGCCCACCAGGGCAGCAATGTCATCCAGGAAGCGCCCAGGGAAGCGAAGCTTGCGGGGTGTGTCCAGCTTCTGGCCCAGAAGCAGGTGCAGCGCCATGCTTTTCACCTGGGGGTGGGGCAAGAGGGTGGGGGCTGGGTCTTGAGGGGCTGTGGGTGGAGGCCGCCTGCCAGAAGGGAGCAGATTGGTGGGCTGTGAGTGGTGGCTTGAAGTGGGCTAAAGGTGGGCATGAGGGATCCTGGATGTGGCTTGAGCCCTGTAGTTATGGGGTGAGAGCGGGGCCTGATAGCTGTGGGGAGGGCCCAAGAACTGTGGGTGGGACTTTGCAGGTTGTGGGTGGGGCTTGAGAAGGACATGGGCGGGGCCTTGAGTGGGTGCTAGGCAGAGGGGTGGGAGGCTGAGAGAGTATGGGTGGGGCTAGAGCAGGTCTCCAGGGCTCAACGTCTGACTGTAGGTAGGAGGGTGGGGCTTGAAGGCCCACCAGATTGAGGGGGGACGGCTGTAGTCAGGAGGAATAGTTCAAGGCACCTCTTGAAGAGTTTGGGGGATGTCTCAAGTCTGATCCCAACAGTTTCCTTCTCTCTCTTGCAGGGGAGGCCTCCTTGCTAGTTGGGGGTCTCTCAATGGTCTTATAGGGAAGGTGGGTAGTGGGGATCCTTCTCACTGTGGAAGGCGTTTCAGGTAACTTTCAGGGGGCCTCTCCAGGGAGAGATTCCCTTAGGTTATCTCTTATCTCTCTCTACGTGCGGGTCTCTTGGGGCTACTTCTCAGGGGGCTTAGGTACAATCTCAGGGGGCTTCTCTCCCCAAGGAGAGTCTCCCCTGGGGGCCCCTTGTTCTTGGGCGGGGAGGAGGGCGTCTCACCATGAGCTGGAAGAAGAACCAGGCATGCTGCAGGACAGCCTCGCGCACGGCACTGCCGCTGACCACCCACTGCAGGGCCAGCTCCTCGTGAAGCAGCTGAGGGCAGGGGCAGGGATCACAGAGAGCAGAGGAGCCCACCCCGTACCCCCGTCTGGAGGGCGTGACAGGGGAGGATGCAGCTGGAGGGCTTGGGATTAGAGCAGCAAGAGGCCATGCAGGAGGAAAGGGGCCAGAAGGAGTCAATGTGCCCTTTCCCCGGGCTCTCCAGACCCTGCTGGGCTCGAGGGCAAGGGAGCTCTGGACCCCAAAATGGAGTCACCCACCCCCTGCCTCCCACTACCTTCTGCACAGTGGGTCTCGGCTGGGTGGCTGGTGGGGTCGAGGAGGAGCCCTCGAGGTAGGAAGAGGTTCGGCTAGAGCTGCGGTCGATGGCCTATGATGGGATGACGAGGGGATGGGATGGCGAGGGGGGTCAGAGTGGGTGCAGGCGGTATGCATAGAGGAGAGGGACAGTCGGCGTGGATGGAGGAAAGACGTGGTCGTGTGGACAGACAGCGGGGACGTGGATGGGGAGAGCCGTGTTAATAAAGACAGAAGTGTGTGGGAGCGGATGGAGAGAGTAAGAATGTGATGGAAGAGACAAGAAGAAGCAAGACACAGGTAAGGAGGGGACAAGCAGGGTGAACGGAACAGGCAAGAATGTGGACAGGAACCCATCAGATGGAGCAGGACCCAGCAGACAAAGATAAAAGACATGGGAGGAGTGGAGGTGGGGAGGGTAAAATCAGTGTAGACGGAGAAGAGAACGTGGTCAGAGGAGATGAGTCAAGTGGGGACAAGGGCGGAGAGTGTGTGTGAGTCCGTGAGTCCAGGGATGGACAGAGGAGGCGGAGGGCACCAGGGTGGAGGAGGAAGAGTGTAGACAGGGGTATAGAGTATAGACAAAAGGGATTAAAGGGAGGATGGAGGAGGAGAAACAAGAAAAAGAAAGATAAGGACAGAGGAGGTGAGATGGTGATGAGAGGCAGTGGGAGCAGCCAAGAGAGCCCCAGTTTCCAGGCCTGGCCCCGCTCCAGCCTTGCTTGGGGCCTTCCCAGGCCTCAGTGTCCCCATCTGTGAAATGGGCATGAGGTGCTCAAGCTCCACTCTCCCCACCTCCTTTGCTGGTCAGGTGAGGCCGCTGACAGGGAGAGGAGACCCAGTGACAGAGCTGGACCGGCCCTGGAAACTGCCCAGGTCCTTGCCTTGGCCGTGGGGGCCCCCCCAGCTCCCATAGTCCCAGCCACATGCCCTGGGCTCCTCAGCCCGCATCAGATGGGCCATCTACTGCAAAGGCCAGCCTCACTGCCGCCTCCTGCCTGGAATGCCTGCCCTCCTGCCACCTTGTCACCTCTTACGTGCTCTTCCAGGCCCAGCTGACACCCCAGAGAACTGAGGGCACTGGTGGGGAGACCTGTTAAAAACATGGGGGGACTGGAAAGGCCCATGAACCCAGACTCCCAGCAAATCTTAGAAGACTGTCCAAAAGTGCCCCTGCTCGTGCTGTGAACAGTTCCCTGGCTGCCATGCGGTGCAGGTTGCCTAGGTGACAGGTACAGAGCTGGAACATGGCCTGGGGCCAGGTATGCAGGGAATCCAGTCCTTGGTGCCCAGGGGCCTCTGAGCTTGGTTCCAACCTCTGCATATGCCTTTCCATCCATCTGGAACACCCACCCTTCACTGGCTGGCTCTATCTTACCCTTCAGGTACCAGCAAAAATGTCACCTCCCGGGAGAGGCTCCCCAGACCACCCAGAGGGAGGCTGGTGGCCTGTTTCAATTCGTTTCCTTTCAGGTATTTTCACCCCCTGCACTTACATATTCATGTGTTTGTTTGATGGGTGTCTATCTCCCCGACTAGCCAGTAACTCAGGGATGAAGCTGGGTTGAGGATCTATCTCCCCAACAAAATCTTGCCTGTGATGCCCTAACTCCCTCCCAGGCTCGGACCGCTGCACTGAATAGCAAGTCTTCACTTCTGAAAATTCAGAACCTGGGGCGCAGGAGGAGCCCACAGCAGAACCAGGACTTGATCCCGATCCAGGGTCTGATGGCAAAGCCCCTCCCCACACCAGGTCCCAGGAAGGGGCAAAGCAAAGGAAGCTGCCCACAGGGGTCGCTCTGCCTGAAACGGGGTTGGGGAGCCCAGAGGTTCAGTTCCATCCCCTGGGCATCATTCAGGCTGCTGTGTCAAGGGGACAGTTGAGAGTCTCCCGAACAGAGTGGATTAAAGGGAGAGAAACAGGCCATGCGGGACAGTGAGGTTAGAGTGGCTAAATGTGCACATCATTTGCATGCTATTTGCATACCACCCTGCCCCTTCTGTCTCTGCCTGAGGCTGTGGTCTGTGTGGCAGCAAAAGGCTGGTTAAGATGACCCTGTGTTGCCTACAACATCTCCTCACAGCCCCAAACAAAGGCGGGGGGGGTGTCCGCTGCCTCCTCCAGGCAGCCCCCCTAGGTTAGTCAGCCCCAGCCAGGAAGGTGGGAGGAGCTCATGCTGAGGTGGGGTGACACACGTGCAGGGGCAGGCAGGGAGGGCACCTGTCTGGGGTCGGCCCCACAATAAGGGGGTGCCCGTCGCAGCACCGCCTTGCTGCCTCCTGGAGCATAAGCAGAATTCACCCAGGAGTGTGAGCGGTCGATACCCTGGAGATACACGGATAAGTGGTAGCATCTATGGGCAGAGGGCAGGGAAACCAGCGTGAAACACCAAGCGTGCTCACTGTCCTGGGCCACACGTGTGCCCACGTGGACACCCACACGCAACCCTGGAACATGTGTGTGTGCGCAAATGTGCATGGGGTGCACACGTATATGCCTCCCGCATACCTCTGTGCATGGAACGCATGAGTACATGCACCCGCGTTCCCATGTGCGTGGGGTGCGTGCATATACGTGCCCCGTGTACGTACATGCATAGGGTACACGTGGAAATGCACCACTGCGCTATGTACATGGTGCTCTTTTTTCAAGATCCAGTCACCTGTCCTTGGGTCAGCCTAAGAGTCCGAGTCACAGCTCCCAACCTGTGACAGCCAGGGCCCAACCCTAATGTCCAGGGTCAAGTCTATTTTTTTTTGGCCAGTCTGTGTGGCTGGCAGGATCTTAGTTCCCTGACCAGGGATTGAACCCACACCCTTGGCAGTGAGAGCTTGGAGTCCTAACCACTGGACCACCAGGGAATAACCCAGGGTCAAGTCTTCATCCACGCTGTTGGCTGTCTTTCCTATCCTCTGTCAATACTGAGATCTTTCACCTGCCCACCTGGCAGCCATGACCACTGAGGCTGGAGAGAGCAGGGGCCCCTTGCCCTACCTTGCTGGCCAGGATGCGGGAGACCTCGTCATCCACGGAGCCAGGGGCCACGGCCAGGTCAGGGTTGCTGCTGCTGATACTCTTAGAGCGGGCCAGGTAGAGGCTTGCGGGGCGGCCAGGGCCATGGGCCAGCGTGGCAGGCTGCAGCGTCACTGGAGGGGCCCCTGATGATAGAAGGAATATGCTCAGCCCCCTGCCCACCTGCCCTCATGAGCCCCTGCCCCTTACCAGTCAGCTGCCTTTGGCAAAGTCACTTTCTTTCTCTGAACCTCTAGGTTCTTCACCTGTAAAATGGGTGTGGTAATGGCTCTGCCTCACAGCAATTTTGGGGAGAATCAAAAACACTGAGAACGGTGCCTGGCACGTTATAAGTCTTAGTGCTGATCGTTAATTATTTAGCAAATGAAAAAAAACCCAACTTTATTGAGCGCTCTGTGTGCCAAGCATTTTGCGTGGATTACTATGCCACTGACTACTACTAGCACCCCTGTGAGAGGCACTATTATTATCATCGTTTTATAGATGGGAAAACAGGCCCAGAGAGGTCAAGTCACTGGCCCAGAGTCACAGAGCTTGTAGGCAGAACTGAGATTCAAACCCAGACAGCTCTGCTTGAGTCCCTGCTTGCTGACTGGCTGAATCACATGCCACTCAAGTTTACAAAGACCACACCCCTGGGGCTGGGGCAAAAAGTTTCTCTCTCTCTCTCTCTCTCTCTCTCTCTCTCTCTCTCCTGTAAATTGCCCAAATCAACCAAAGCCTGTGCAGCCTCAGGACCTTTGCACGTGCCCTTCCCTTTGCTTGGGATGCTCTGCTCCCAGGTATTTCCCGTGCCCCAGGGTCTCCCACCAACACTCACCGCCTGGGAGGCTGGGCTCCGTGCCAGGCAGTCGGAAGGCATAGTAGACATAGGCAGCCAGCAGTGGGCAGTGACCACGGGCATCCTGGGCAGCCTCCAGGCTCCGGTGGACGAGGCTGACTACATGAGCCATTGCTTCAAAGGCTACACGACCCAGGTTTACTGCCGGGCAGAAAAGAGGTCAAGTTCCAGGTCCCAGGGCTTCCTACTTCCCCAGGGAAGAGCCTTCAGGGTCCAAGGGGCTCACGTGGCCATCAAAAAGTCAGGGGACTAGGGGACTGAGGGGCCATTTTTCAGGTTGGAAAACTGAGACCAGAGAGATAAATGGGCTATGGGAGGTCACCCAGGACCAGGGGACCCAAGGCCCATTCTCCAGATGGGGAAACTAAGGTATGAGGCTGTGCCCACGCACCGATCTGGCCGCCGATGATCGGGGGCCGCACGACCAGGCGTACGAGCTTGTCCAGTACGTGGTGGGAGAAGGCGACAAGGGGTTCAGGGCTGGCGAGTCGCAGGGCCACCAGGCTGGCCCGCAGCTCCTGTTCCACGGTGCTTTCGTTCAGCACGGCATCCTTGAGCCGGAATGGAAAGGCCCCTTCCTCCAGGACGTGCACCAGGGTGAAGAATTTGTCCAGGTAGGGGTCCTGGTGGGAGACCAGGGGTGAGCAGGGCGAGGCCAGGGCCCCCAGTCCAGAAAGGGCCCAGGGGATCGAGTGCGAGGCTGAGTAGGCTGGGACACCAAGGCTTGGGATCAGTGAATGGAAAATACATGAGAAAAGGGACAAGATGGTAGATCAAGAAGAAAAGGAAAAGATGGGGAGTGATCACAGAAATAACAAGGGACAAATCGGGTGGGGGAAGGAAAGACCATGCAAAGGCCAAAGCTCCAGCTAGGACGGCCACTGGCACGGCCGCCCCCGCCTGAGTCAGCAGCTTCCCTGGAGCCTGGCCCCGCTGACCAAAGTCGTGTCCAATGGCCCGAAGCCAGGCCTCCCTGGTCAGTGGAAACTGTTGCCCAACCCCAGGGCCGGACTCCTGGGCTCTGGCCCCACCCCCTACCTGGGGGTGCACAGACGACACAGCCGTGAGTTCCACGCTGAACACACCCTTGTGGCCATCCACCCAGCGCATGCCCGGCAGCGCCACCTGCGGGAGGGACACACCAAGTGGGCACCGGCCAGCCCTCCCCACGGCTCAGGCCACCAGCCTCAGCCATTGCGACACTGTGGCCTGAGCACAGCCCCGCCCCGGGGAGCCACCTGGCACCCTGCCCCTGGGCCCCGCCCAACCCAGAGATGGGAGCAGATGAAGGGGAGTGCTACGGGGGTCCACCGGGCAGGCCGGAAGCCTGGGATGCTCACGGGAGAATGGAAACCCAGAGTGACTGTTATTGGAGGGAAGGAACAGGAAATAGCATGATGGGAGGACTCCAGGTCCCCGGGGTGCAAATTAAAGGCTATGTGGGAGGGTGACAGAACATTCGCATGGGGAGGGGGTGCTCTAGGGACAGTGATTAGGGAGGCAAGCAGGGCTGCAAGTGGGGGGCTGCAGCGGAGAGGCAGTGGAATCTCACTATGGAACAGTGAGTGCAGAGGCAGGGGAGGGGGCAGTAACGAGGCAGGGCTAGTCGGGGACAGGGAGGGACATGCACGGGGACAGCAGATCACACGGGATTAATAAGGGGGGTGGGTGTGACGAGGCAGGCAGGGGCCCTGGAGGCCCTAATGGAGGACAAGGCTCCCAGGGGTGTTGGTGGGAAGGAAAGCAGGGCACGAAGGGGGGCCTTGGGAGCACTGATGGGGGACAGGGTGCTAGTTGGCAGGGAGTCCAGAGCACGTACGTCCGGTGTGAGCATGGAGTAGCTGGGCGGGGGCTGATCCACGGACACGGGGAGGCAGAAGGGGCCGGTCCTCAGGCGGCCATGCTGCAGGAGTGGGATCCACTGGGGAGAGGCTGGGGGTCAGGTACGGGGCCGGACAGCGGGCAGGAGGGCCGGGCATGGGGGTGTGGGCTGGCAGTGGTGGCGGGGAGCTCACAGTGAAGCCCACAGGAGTCTCCAGGGCTGTGCCTGGCCGGGGCTGGCAGCTGACGTGGTAGAAGGTGAAGAGCAGGTAGTGGTTCTCGGTCACACAGGCCGGAAGACGCAGCTTAAATTCCTCGTAGAACTCAGGGGACCTGGCAGGGCCGGCTGGGGGTTCTGCTGGGGGCTGGGCTCCCCCTTGCCTGCCCTGCCCCGTCTGCCACATGTTTCCCCAGTGCTGCTGGGCCCCGCTGTCCCTGCTCTCTGCCTCGGGTCCCCGCATTAGCACTCCAGGAGACGGCACCCCTCCCCCGACCCTGGCGCCCCTTCCTGCCCCACTGTACCCCCATCAGTCGCCCCACCCCGACCCCACATACTTGTTATGGTAGACCACTGGTGTGAAGGCCTCGCGGGTGAATTCACTGCAGCTGGATTTGCCAAAGATGACCTGGGGGAGCGGGGGCATGAGGGGCCGGCGGGGGACAGCCCGCCCGCCTCCCCCTGGGCCCAGCCACTGACCGGCAGGGCCTGGCTGGGGTCCTCGCCCGCCATGTACTGCACTCGCACGGTGAGGTTACGCACGGAGCCCTGGCGGCTGCTGAAGTTGAGGCTGTGCGGGTACACGTACAGCAGGTTCCTGCGGGGGCAGGGGCACGTCCACGTCAGAGGGACAGAGAGCCGGGGGACAGTGGCCACACCACTGGGGCACTGAGAGCCGGGTCAGGGACACGTATGGGCACCAGGCGGGAGATGTGACTGGCAGAGGATGGAGGACAGACGGGCACCCTCAGAGCACAGGCGGGGGAACGGTGTGGCAGACGGTGGGAACAGAGGGACTTCGGGGGTACTGAGGGTACACAGTGAGGCAGAGGGCAGGAGACAGATGAGTGCTGAGGGCCAGACTTCTGAGAAGGTAGCCCAGGCAACCAGCACCAGGCCTGAGCCCTGCGCAGGCTGACCTGCCCATCACCCAGCTCAGCAGCCTGACCACCCCTTCCCCCAGAAGAGGCCACTAGAATTATATGGCGTGTCTCTCAGGTGGGGAAACCAAGGCTGGAGTTGAAGGCAAGGGCTGGGCTGGGGTCAGGGTTCTGTCTCCCTCCCCCAGGGTAACTCCATTCAAGCCCTAACTGCCCCCTGGGCCTCAGTTTCCCTATCTGTCTAATGGGGGCATCAAGCCTCCCCATCTGAGCCTTTGTGATACCAATGATGCTAAAATTACAAAAATGTCAATAATCGCACCAAACACTAATGTGGCACCGACTGGCTCTGGGTGTGTTGGGCTCTGTTCTAAGCACCCGACGTGAAATGACTCATTTATTTCTCACCAGCAGCCTGCGGGCAGGGACTCACATCACACTCCATTTCACAGGGAAACAGAGGCGCTTGCCCACAGTCATCCAGGCAGACAAATGGCAGTTAGCATTGAGCCAGGGTACGTGGAGGTCCTGGAGTCAGGCTGTGTGGCCTTGGGAGAGTCTCCACCATCTGTACCTGCTCCCTTAGCTCTTAACCAGGCCAACAAAAACTCCAGCATCACAGGCTCATGGGAGGATTATGAGACCAGCTACTATAACAGCAGTGGGACAGCTCTGGGCAAACCACTGGAACTCATAAAAGCTTCACTGTTATTGCCGTTATTGTTGTCATGCCTATCCACAGGAGGGGAAACTGAGGCTAGGAGCCGTAGGGTCTCCCAGCGGGGCCTGGGCCTGTTCTCTCCTAGCGTCCCCAGCCCACACCTGGCCCCGAGCCCCAGCCAGTGTGATGCCAGCGTGGCCCAGCTGGACATTCGCCTGATGCAACTTTCGTGCCACCGCCAGGTCCTTGCACAACACGGGGCACCCGGCTGGCCAGTTAACGATTGACCTGAGGTTAAGGGGGGTGTTAAGGCATAAAAGGCAGCAGCAGTGTTGCTGTGGCCACACCCCCAGCCCCCCAGCCATGCCCATGCTCATGCTGTGTCTGCTGTGCGCCCTGGCAATGGTGGCCCAGCCTGCCCCGGTGGCCCCCATGAGCGGCTCGGAGCCGGCACAGCAGGAGGAGCTGACCCTGCTCTTTCACGGGGCCCTGCAGCTGAGCCAGGCTCTCAACGGCGTGTACAGGGCCACCGAGGCACAGCTTACAGAGGCCGGGCGCAGCCTGAGCCTCTATGGCCAGGCGCTGGGGCTCCTGGGGCAGGAGGTCAGCCAGGGCCAGGATGCAGCCCAGGAGCTACGTGCGAGCCTACTGGAGATGCAGGTAGACGCTGCAGTTGGGGTGTTGTGGGGTGGATAGGAGTCTATGGGAGAGTTATGCCTAGGGTGACCAACTGTCAGGTTTTCCCAGGACTGAGGGGGTTCCTGGAATACAGGATTTCCAGTGTTAAAATCAGGCCAGTCCCAGTAGGTCATCCTACTGACATCCACTATCTACTGATCAGATGGCAGAGGATGGTCTCAAGCTGCAGGCAGAAGCCACAGCCCAGGTGCTGGGGGAAGTGGCCGAAGGACAGCAGGTGCTGCGGAAGAAAATGAAGCGGATGGAAGTCCAGCTGAGAGGCGCTTGGTTGGGCCATGCCCGCCAAGAATTTGAGGCCTTAAAGGTAAGGCATTCCCAGCCCTGGGGGAGTCAAGACCCTGATTCACAACCAGACCTCATTTCTGAACCTTTTGTCCCAGAGACCCCCCAAAGGCCAGCCTTCCAGCACCCTGGCCTCTACTCTGTGTGTCTCTGGGCAAAACCCATGTCCCTTCCCATGCCTCAGTTTCCCTATTTGCAAATAAGGGCGACAACTGATTTCTCAAAGCAGAGCCAGGGACTCAGTGCAGATAAAATCCTCAGTATGGGGTGGCACATGGGAGTTACTCAATAAATGCATACTATTTAGAGAATTTCTTGAGTGCCCATGATGTATCCAGGCACTGTTTTATGCCCTCTAAAAATCCACGCTCATAACAACCCCACAAAGGGACTCCTGTTTCATCCCCATTTTACAGGTGGGGAAGTTGAGGCCAAGGAGTGGCAGTGACTTGCCGGGTCACACAGATGCAGTGGGGAGCAGGGGGGCCTGGGTGGGGTCGAGGGACAGGAGGTGAGGAGGCCCCCAGCTGAGGTTTCTGTCCTGACCCACAGGCCCATGCAGACAAGCAGAGCCACATCATGTGGGCCCTCATGGGCCACATGCAGCGACAGAAGCAGGAGATGATGGCACAGCAGCAGCGGCTGAGAGATATTCAGGAGAGGTGTGCCTGGTGGGGGGTTGGGCGTGCCAGGCAGCGGGATGGGGACCCCTGCGCCTTGGCTGAACCTCACCTCCCTCCCAGACTCCACACAGCGGCGCTCCCAGCCTGAGACCTGTCTGGGTGGAACTGAGGACCAGTCACGCACCGAGGGATGCTGCCATGCCCCATGCGGCCCCTGCACAGGGAGGAGCTGCCTGTCTGCTGAGGTCGGCCAGGGCGCTGGGCCCCATTTCCGGCCATGGAGCAGAAATGAAAGCAGGCAGGGACGCAGGCAGAGGACACGGACCGTCGAGGAGGGGTGGAGGAAGGACACGCCCCTTCATTCCTATCCATCCCCCATTAAAGCAGAGCAGTGGCATCTCAGGCCAGTGTCTGTGAGTGTCGGGGAAAGGGCATCTCACTTTGCACGATGCCTGAATGCCCCTATTCAAGTGCACGGCTGCCCCAGAGGCTGTACCTGTAGCTGGTGTGGGGGGCGTAGACCTCACGGGCGGGGAACTCCAGAATCTCCTTGGTGGGCCGACCCCTGGGGTCTGGGTAGGGCTTGACATGAAGCAGCTCCGGGGAGAGGCAGAAGTGGGGGTTCTCAGGGGCTGGGGAGATGTCAATCTTGAGCTGGGCTGGGGAGGGGGTAGTCAGTTTGCACATGCCTGGGAGCCTCGAGCCGGGCCCTACCTCTCTGGGCTTCGGATCAGGGCTCTGACTCTCCCACAACACCCTCTGGTGGCACTATCCTTCAGGTGCTAAGGCTGAAAGATGGCCTCAACTCCCATGTCTTGCCCTCATATTTGATCAGCTCTGCCCACCACATTCCCCGTGTGACCCACTATCTATCTGTCTTATTTATTCTTTTTTTTTTTTTGGCCGCACCCCGCGGCATGCGGGATCTTCCCCAACCAGGGATCGAACCCGTGCCCCCTGTAGTGGAAGCGTGGATTCTTAGCCACTGGACCACCACAGGGAAGTCCTATCTTACTCTGTTTCTCATCTCTGGGCCCCATTAGAAGGTCCACCCGTGAAGTCGGGGCTTTGCCTATCATGGTCCCCAGGGCCTGGCACAGTACGTGCTAAGTGTGGGTTTGCTGAGTGACTGTATGAGTAACACGTCTCGTCTAGGGCGCGCACCACGCACCGGTCACGGGCCGCAGGCGCCGCAGCAGGGATGTCGGGCGCCGCATGTCAGCCAGGAACTTGAAGAGGTCCTCGTCACTGAGCCGCTCAGCTTCCTGCAGGGACCCGCCCTGGTGAACCAGGGCTGAGCGGCTTGGGGTCCCCGGGGCCCAGGCAGCCACAGGGGGGTAGCCCTTAGCCCCCTGCCCCCCGAGCCACGGCACCTGCTTAAAGAAGTTGGTGACAGTTAGCGTGGCTGGGCGGAAGCCGGAGAAGCTGCAGGCGTCGTCCCCGCTACTCGTCCGGTCCTGGGGCCCCCGACGGCGGCGGTCAGTCCAAGTGGGTCGGCGCTCTAGGGGAGACAGTGACAGTGATGGAGAGGGACAGAAATGAGAGAGAGGCAGGGATGGGCAGAGACGGTGCGGACTCAGGTCTGGTACCAAGTCCGGCCAGCAGAGGGCGCCCCTCCCCTTCCCCGGTAGCTCCGCCCCTGGCCCGTCGGCCCCGCCTCCTCACCGCCCTCCGAGTCCGAGTCCCGGTCCGACTGGCCCGCGCTGCTCACAATGTTGGCCAGGTGCACCGCCGTCCAGGCAAAGGGCATGCGGTAGCGGCCCAAACGGGTGCAGAACTGCTCAGCCGCCAGGCGCAGCTTCTCTAGCTTCTCTTTGTTCTGTGGGGAGACGCCGGAAACACACCCCGCAATCTCAGTGCCCCAGGCCCTCTGAATCCAGGATCTGCCCTGCCTGGGGACCCCTTCACTACCTGGCCCAGCTTCCCACGCTTACCTTGGCTGTGTCCACCTCCTTCATCACCATGTAGGGCTCGCAGCACTCGCTGATGTCCCCCTGCTGCAGCACCTTCTCCAGCTGAGGGGCAGACAAGGCAGACTGCTGGGACTGCGACCTCCCCAAGCCACACCCAACTTCCCTGACCCTCACAGCCTCCCATACATTCCGTTCCATCCAGCTAGGGCTCTCGGTTCCAACACCAACCATGGATCCCACTGTCCTTGGGATTGAGTGCTAGCTCTCAGCCTGGGCAACCACCTTTTAAACCCGGCCCCAAACCCAAGACTCCATTTTTTCCCCCACATTTACATCTTTCTTTGTTAGTATAAACAGAGTCCACATCAAGCATGGCTCTGAGCTTGGACTCCAATCCTGACCACTCAGGGGCTATGGGACCTTGAGCACATTCCTTACCCAGTTCTGTGCCTCAGTTTCCCCAACTGTAAAATGGGCCCCATGTCATCTCCCACCTCCCGGGGCTGCTGTGAGGACCAAAGACCAGAACCCCTGTGAAGCCTAACTGACTGGGAGCAGTGCCTGCCTCAAGGTGCTCAATTAATGTCATTAACATAACCTAATTGAATGTTTTGGGGAAGGAAATTTGAACTCACTCCTGGAAAAAGAAAATCCCATACGAATGTGCCAACTCGGTCTTTCTTCCTCTAATAAACTGAAAAACTCTCAACTAAAAAAAATTTTAAACATCCACCCACATGTGCCGGGATGCCATTTCTCCCCAGGCTGCCCACTCATGGGTGTCGGCTGAGCTGTAACCTCTCCAAGGAAGCCCTTGGTGATTTCTCCCCACCTGGGTTGGGTCAGAAGCTTCCTCTGGGCTCTCACCCAGCTGCCTGTACTTCCCCCATGACAGCCCTGATCACCCTTCTTAGTGACATGTCTGTCTTCTTTCATGAGAGTGGGGACCTCGCCTGCAGCCTTCACCATTATCACCCCCTTGCCAGCCCCAGTGGGTACCTTGATGACCAAGAAGATGTCGGGCGAGGGATAGGTCACGGAGAAGATGGCAGAGCGGGCCAGGGTGGAGATGGCAGGATGGGTGCCATGGGCCCGCAGTAGCCCCTTCATGGAGTCTGAGTTCAGGTCAAAGTAGAAGTTCTCCGAGATCTGGGGGCACAAGAGGCAGCTGGGCCACCACTTCCAGGAAGCCCACTACCCTGCAGCGAGGAGGGGGACTGTGAGGAAAGGGAAGAAAGGGGTTCCTACCTTCTTCTTCTCCCGCACGTCGTACAGGGCCAAGATGCCAAAGATGGGCTCGATTTCTATCTCGAACCTGCAGTAAACGGGGGTTCTCTGGCAGAGGATGACCTTGACACTCCCTCCTCCATACACCCCACTCCCTCTTGAGGTCCAGCCCAGCCTTGGTGCTTTGTGGGGGCGGGGGGCATCTGTTTCCCACTGGGTCACAGAGGAGCACCATTCAAGGGCTTGTAGGAAAGACCTGTCCCATTTTGCCAAAGGGGAAACTAAGGCACCAAGAGATTACCTACCCCACCTCCTCCGCCCGCCTTCCTCCCTCAGTAAGTAACTCACACAGAGTCCCTCCTGCTGAAACCACGGCCCTTGTTCGGTTGGCATGGAGGCAGCTTTTGGCACATCAATCCCTCCCCCCCGAATCCCATCTTGAAATTCTCGACTCCTGGGCCTCCCTGCCTCCGCTCCCTGAGGTGTCCTCTACGGCTTCTGCCATCCTGGGCTGAGTCCCATCTTCGATCACCTAAACAGCCCCCATAACCGCCTCCCTGTCTTACTCTGTCCTGCTCATTTCTACTCATCATCCACGTGCCTCCTAAGGAAACATCTTAAAACTTAAAATTTGGGACTACCCTGGTGGTCCAGTGGTTAAGAATCCGCCTTCCAATGCAGGGGACGTGGGTTCGATCCCTGGTCGGGGAACTAAGATCCCACATGCTGCGGGGCAACTAAGCCCACGCGCCACAACTACTGAGCCCGCACCACCATTAGAGAGCCTGCGTGCCACAACTTAAAACCTGTGAGCCACAACTAAGAACCCGTGTGCCACAACGAAAGATCCTGCATGCTGCAACGAAGATCCTGCATGCTGCAAAGAAGATCCCACATGCCGCAACTAAGACCTGATGCAGCCAAATAAATAAATAAATATTTTTTTTAAAAAAGAAGGTAGTAAGAATAAAAAAAAACCAAAACTTAAAACTTGAGGCTCCTCACTGCCCTGCGTGGCCCTGTCCCGCCCACTTCTTGGCCTCAATTTTCCTCTCTCCAGACATCTCCTGGCCTCTGTTTGTGCTGGATCCCCCACCTAGAGAGCCCTGTGTGGTCATCCCACAGTTACACGGCCTTGCATACAGCAGACGCTTAACGAGTGTTTGTTGAATGACTGGATGAGCTCAGAGAGCCAGTTCCCAGCCCCTGTGCTTGAGGCAGGAGGCCCACCCGGGCCTCAGGCCAGATGGGACCTCCCTTTCCTGCCCTCATCCAGGCAGGAACTGAGAGTTGGGGAGGGGCAGGGCCGGGCTCAGGTCCAAGGCCACATCCTGTTCAGCTCCATTCCCACGAACGCTGGCTGCTCCCAGGGGGCGATGTGGAGGGGGCCTTAGGCAGCTAGAAGCCAGGCCCAGGGTCACCAGCGCCCCCTCTAGCCTGGGTCCTAGCAGCAGCCTGGGCGAGGGCCAGACTCTGGCCTCACAACTCGTGATCTTGGGCACAATGACCTTTCCACCCTGTGCCTCCGTTTCCCACCTGCACCCACATCGCATGTTGTGGTGAAGGTCAGTGTTAATACACATGGAGGGCTGAGAACTGAGCCTGACACACAACTGGAGCTTAGGATTGGCGGTTTTGAATAATGAAAAAGGGAGTCTTATTTTCCAGCCTGAGAGCCCACGGGCGTCCTCATAGGTCTCAGGGCTGCACACAGTAACGGCATAGCTCGAGTAGTGAGCGCCAAGTGTGTGCCACACCATAAGCCACATGGTCCCCTCCCATGTCTGAAGGGAGGGACGGGTCAGCACACTCACTTAAGCGACAGACACTTGACCAGGATCCTCTGTCCGAAGTGCTCTCGGGGTGGCTCCGGGCGGCTGCAGCGTTCCACGGCCTCATCCTGCCAAGAGCCGAAGGGGCAGCTGGGAACACATCCTCCAGGAAGGGCTTGGAATGTGTGGCCTGAGACCAGCTCTACCCGCAGGCTGACTAAACTTCTTTCAGTCCCCTGCCTCTGAGCCTTTGCACATGCTGTTCCCGCTACCTGGAATGCCCTTCTTCTCCCTTCCTCCTTGCCTGGCCGATACATGCTCATCGTCAGGTCGCACCTTAGCTGGAACTTCCTCCAGAAAGCCTTCCCTCACTCAGAGCCACTTGATGTTCCAGATGCTCAACAGGCCCTGCTGCAATGGGCCAGCCCACATGGCTGGGACGTTGTGGGCCATGTGAGGGACAATGACACACACCTCATCATGGTACTATTCTGGGTTGTCATTTCCTGGTATCTCTCCTCCCCTAGGCTGTGAACTCAGAGAGCAAAGACTGGCTCTATCTTGTTCATGGCTGTATCCCCAGTGCCTGCTATATAACTGGCACTCAAACATCTTGGTTGGATCAACACAGAAGTATGTAGTAGGTACCTACTAAAAAGTGGTTGAATAGACATATACAGAAAGTATTTGATTAATGCTGACTGGACATATATAGAGACGTGTACTAGACACCCAATAAGTACTAGTTGAACAAAATATTGGGGTATACAGCAAGCATTCAATAAATGGCTGAAATAAAACACAGATGTATATACTAGGTGCCTAATAAAAGTTAGTTGGATAAATATAGACACACATGGTAGGTGCTCGATAAACATTAGTTGCTCAAATGCTGTTTAATTAAATAGAAGGCTATACAGTAGGCATACAGTTAACATTGACTGAATAAATATGAATATACGGTAAATGCCCAATAAATGCTGGGTGGATAAATATAAGGGTATGTATAATAAATAAAGGTCATTGAATAAAAATATAGGGTACACAGTAGGTGCTCAATAAATGCTGAATGGATATAGGGGTATATATAATAAGTCATCAAATAAAAAATAGGGTACACGGTAGGTACCCAATAAATATTGGTTGATTATATGCTGTTTGATTAAAGAAAAGACTATACAGTAGGCTTACAATAAATATTGGTTGAGTAAATATAGCAGTATATAGTAGGTGCCCAATAAATGCTGGGTGGAAAAATATAGGGGTATATAGTAGGCACCCAATAGAAGCCATTGAATTAAAGTATACATTGCAGGGTATACAGCAGGCACCCAGGAAATCTTGCTGGGATCATATACTGTGATACATGTCAGTTGGATGTGTATTGACCTCAGGGCCTGTGCAGGCTAGTGGGCACCCACCTCGTCGGGCGCCGGGTAGAGGGTGAGCAGGGCACGGGACCGGTGCTGCCGCCGCAGGGCCTCATTGCGCCGGTCCACATCCTCCGGGGCCGCGCGCTCCAGCAGTGAGGGCAGCAATGAGTCAGCTGCCAAGTTCCTCAGGTCGAAGATGCCAGAGGCACCACTGCTTCGTGGGGTGTCGTCTGGGGAGCCTGAGGAGTGCCGGGGGTCATCCTGCCAGCAGTAGAGAATGGGCAAGTGCTGAGTGCCAGCTGAATGCATCTCCATCCTACTCAGGTGAGACTGTCCTCATGCCCAACCTATAGATGGGGAAGCTGAGGGCCAGGGGCTGGGGTCACCACTACAAGGGTCACCTGAGGGCTCTGCTGACTCTCTTTCTAGAACCTTCTGTCTGGGGAAGCCCCCTCCTTTACTATTGTGGGGAGGTTACGTCCCAGTCTGGGTATCACATGACCCTTGTCTGGCCAATCAGAACAAAACAGGTACCAACCCCAGGGATTGGCTCCAAGGTCAGGATATGCCTGGGTTGGGCCAATGAGAGCCTTCCCTGGGACTCTGCTCACTGTTGCCAGGGGAGGGAGAGTTCTCACTGGGGCTGTCAATGGCCCAGGACTCTGCCTGACCTCCCAGACTCAGCTATGGTCAGAAGCAGACTACCTTGGTTCAAATCCCAGCTCAGCTCTGTGACCCTGGGTCTCTGATCCCAACCCTAAGGGCCTCAGTTTCCCCATCTACATTTATAAATAGTAACAAGGAAACAATAATTCTTGACATGATTATTACTGGTAAAAGTAGACACTCAATAAATATTGGTTGACAAAATACAGGCTCAAGACTCAACCAGGGATTGAACCCAGGCCATAGCAGTGAAAGCTCCAAATCCTAACCACTAGACCACCAGGGAACTTCTGTCTTTATCTGTAAAATGGGTGTTGCCCGATCTCACAGGATGAAAGATAAGGACAAGTATAAAACATTTAGTACACACTAAGCCCTTAATAAATGCTTATAATTGTTACCCTTAACTTTTCACTTACAGGGCTGATACATTTCCTTTTGGGTTCAAGGCTGTTTGGGTCATTTCCCATCATATGCATTTGAGAGCTGGGGCCGCAGCCCATGCATGTACATATGCTTATAGTGACCCCTGCCCAGGGCTTCCTCACCGAGTCGTCCGGGCTGGACCTCTCATCCCCAGAAGCGTCCTGCTCGAAGACCTGGCGGGTGAGGCCCTTCTGCCTCTCTCGCTGCGTCTCTAGGGTGATGGGGCTGTATGCTGCACTCAGGTGCTGGTACCTAGGAGGAGGCGGGGCTTGGTGGGTATCAGGAATGAGGGCTCCCCAGGGCTCCCGGATGTGCTGACACACCTCCAAGGTCCAGATGATGCCTGCAAGGCCATCCACCCTCCCAGCGCTCTGCCGGAGAAGTCTGGCTACCCTTAAAGGGACGGTGGGTGGATAAACAGGAGGATCGGCAGCACACAATGGGCTCTTCTGGGCTCAGACCTGGCCTCTCTACCCTGAGCTGCCCCCGAGCCAGACCCACCTCCTGTGGGCGATGATCCAGTCCTCCGTGTACATCTCCACGGCAGCCCTCACCTGGGCATCCAGCTTTCTGCACAAAATACAATCAGGGTAATAAACAGAGGCAGGGCCCAGTGTTAATCTTTCCAGTGGCCTGTGAGGTGGGGCCTGTCCTTCTGTCTGTTTCAGAGATACAGAGGTAGAGGCTCAGAGAGGGCAGGGGACTTGCCCAAGGTCACACAGTGGAGCCAAGAGTTGAAAGGGGGTATTCATGGGGGGCACAGAGGTAAGTGGAGTTACAGACAGGGAGGGTGTGGGGCTGAACCCACCCATCCTCGGGGATCCCAGGCTCCGTGGTGCGGCATTCCCGGGGCTGCAGCAGCAGCTCCAGGTCATCAGCTGGAAACTCGACCAGGTCCCGGAGTGGCCCAGGCTCTGCATCTGGCGGCCGGCTCAGGAGCACATCCTCAAAGTCCAGCGGCTCAATGACTTCAGTCAGTGGGACCTGAGTTGGAGCAAAGTGGCTGTGACCCATGCCCCGGGGGGCTGGAGGGTGAGTGTGGACTTGGGCTGGCCTTGAACAAACAAGAGGGCAGTGGGAGCCACGGAGAGTGTTGGAGCTGGAGGGGCCCTGGAGGACAGTGACCTCAGCCACTCCACCCCCACCCCGGCTTGGCAGGCCCTGACCCTCTTTCCAGGCAGGAAATCACACCCTGTGCCTGGAGGGGCAGGAAACTCATGGTGGAAGGAAAGGTTTGTGGACTGCAGCAAAGAAAGAGACAACTCCTCAGGCCCTGGGGTGAGAGAGCCCCACCCCTCCCCACTGCAGCCAGAAGCACCTCCCATCCCCCAGACCGCCCTCCCCACCATCCCCAGCTGGGTGGTCCAGGCAGCAGGAGTTGCGGGCCACAGCAGGCTGAACTTCTCCCCCCCCACCACCACCCACAGGGCTGCTCCCTGCAGAGATGGGGGGGTCCACCACCCTCCCACTCACGCTCACTGGGGACAGGAATGGGGACAGTGCTGGGCCAGGACAGGGACCCCCTTCCCTGCCACAGCTGGGTCCCTCCCAGCCTCAGGTTCCCCACAGCAGCAGGGGGGGGCTCCCAAACACTCACCCCCAGGGAGCTGCTGCAGCGCCTGCTAGAGTGGGGAGAGCCACTGCGTTCCCGGGACACCTGCTTCCGCACCTCGGCAGCCACCGTCCTGTGGGGACAGGAAGGGGGTAGTTGGGGGCAGAACTTGGGCAGCGGGGCCCTGGGAACCAGGGCTTCAGAGCCGACAAATTCATTCCATGAGAGGAAAATCCAGGCTATGGAAAGAAAAAAAATCAGGCCCCGGGCCAAGAGAACCCAGGCTTCAGGAGCCACAGATCTCAGCGTGTGGGCCCCAAGGCTGTGGCGCATACATCGTCCCCTTTCCTCCTGCAAGCACAGATAGAGGGCTGCTGCTGGGCAGGGCCTGAGGGCCACTGATTCCTGTGCGTCCTTCTTCCCCCTGGCCCCCGGGCTCTGAGTCCTGACCCACCAGGACTGGCTTCCAGGTCTGGAGAGAGGCCTCTACTTCCTCATCTGGAGGACCTCTGCCTCTCATCAGGAACGTAAGAACCGTTCCACCCTTGCCGGACAAGTCACTTCTGCCTCTGAACCTCAGTTTATCCATCTGTAGCTGCCCTGCTCTCACAGACCAGTGAAGCTGAGCAGGGGGCCTGGCATTCAGTGGGCATGCCACACACCCACCTTCTCAGGGAGTCTGAGACTGAGGCTGACTGTGTGTAAGAGGCCAGCATGACTCTTAGAGAGCACAACCCAGCCACCAAGGTCGGTGCCGTGGCCTTCGTGGGCCACCTGCATCTACGCTGACCTTCAGAGTCCCAGAGGATGAGGGTGAAGGGGCAAGACCCACAGCGGAGGGGGCCAGCACGGGAATTTCGAACAAACCCTACAGGGGCAGGGATTCCCCAAGCTCTCAATTCCCTCAGCTGAGCTTGGAAGGAGAGGGAGCCATGCAGTTATCTGGGGGAAGAGTGTGCCAGGCAGAGGGAACAGCGAGTGCAAAGGCTCTGAGGCTGGGCTCTGTTCTCTGGGCCTGGAAATCCCTGCTCCCTGGGGTCTCTGTGAAAACAGGACTAGGGCTGTGTTGTCCCCAGCACTGGATCCCACACATAGTAGATGCTCAATAAATTTTTTTTTTTTTGGCTGCCACATGGCTTGTGGAATTTTAGCTCCTCGACCAGGGATCACACTCCAGCCTACGGCACTGAAAGCGCCAAGACCTAACCACTGGACTGCCAGGGAATTCCCATCAATAAATTTTTTTTTTTTTTTTCCGGTACGTGGGCCTCTCACTGTTGTGGCCTCTCCCGTTGCGGAGCACAGGCTCCGGATGCGCAGGCTCAGCGGCCATGGCTCATGGGCCCAGCCGCTCCGCGGCATGTGGGATCTTCCCAGACCAGGGCACGAACCCGTGTCCCCTGCATCGGCAGGCAGACTCAACCGCTGCGCCACCAGGGAAGCCCAATAAATGTTTTTTTGATGGAATGAGTGAATCCCTTCCAATCTCCCTCTTGGTCCAACTTGCTAAATCTACTGTCAGTTGGAGGGAAGCCCCTTATCTTTTAGCTGTGTGGCTTTGGACAGGTGGAACAACCTTTCTGGGCCTCAGTTTCTCTTAAAATCAGGAAGGCAAGGCAATGGCTGAGGGGTTCAGGCCTCAATCACTCCTGCTTCCCTCTTTTCTCTTATGCTTGGAAATTTTCTTAATAAAAAGTTGTGCCCCTGGGACTTCCCTGGTGGTGCGGTGGCTAAGACTCCGTGCTCTCAATGCAGGGGGCCCGGGTTCGATCCCTGGTCAGGGAACTAGATCCCACATGCCGCAACTAAAGACCCCACATGCTGCAACTAAGATCCAGAGCAGCCAAATAAATAAACATTTTAAAAAAATAAAATAAAAAGTTGTGCCCCATAAAGCGCTATGTTGAGGATTGCAAATGTGGCCTACAAGCGTCCAATGCAACGGATGTGTAGGTGGGCCCAGGAAAGACAGGTGTGGAGTGGGGATAATTAGGAGCTTCAGCCCTGCCTGTGAGCCTCCGAACTCAAATCCGTGTGGGTCAAACAAAACTTGGCCGCGACCCTGATCCAATGTGGGGCCTCCAATTTGAGACCCCAGCCTCATTCCTTCTCTGTCCCTGGATTCTATTTCTTTTCTCTGTCAACTGTCTCAGAGTCTTGCTTCTATTGGACGGGAGGTGTAGGGAAGCGGGGAAGGGAAGAGAAGCTTGTAGGAAATTCAAAGAATGTTAAATATTAGGGATTTGTGGAATTCCCTGGCGGTCCAGTGGTTAGGACTACGTGCTTTCACTGCTGAGGGCACAGCTTCAGTCCCTGGTTGGGGAACTAAGATCCTGCAAGCCAGGTGATGCTTGGGGGGAGGAAAAATTAGGGATTTGTCCTCAAATTCCCCAAGTCCAGGCCACTTCCTCTGGAAGCATGGGCACACAGAGGAGGATTGGGGGTGATTTACGAAAGATGCCGTATCAGGGAACCTGTCTGTGCCCTGGTCCCAGCTGTTCTGCAGCTGCTGCCCCAGAGCAGGGACGGGGGTGGGGAGGGCTGAGCCTCCAGCTTCATTTTGCCACGGGCCTTAGAGTGAGGCCCCCAGAGTGGGAGAAGGCTGGGTCCACAACGGTGTGGCCACGGGAGCCAGTTTACTGAGTCACAGAGCTCTGCACTTGGAGCTGGGCGAGCAGGGGTGAATGACATCTTTTCTCTGGACCTCTGGGCTCGGGACAGTACCCACGACTTATTGAGCTGTTCTGAGTGTAGGGCCTGGCACATAGTAAGTGCTCAATTAAAGCTAGCTGTCACCACGTTGCCTCACAGAGCATCCTGGGAAACTGGAATTTCTGACCCTGCTTTGTATACCAAAGGTGAGTGAGGCTCAGAGAGGGGTCGTGAGGCACCCAGGGTCACACAGCAGAACGCAGCAGTGCCCAGAATTGAACCCTGGTCAGCTGGAGGTCAAAGTCCTTTAGCGCTAGGCATTCCATGATGGGGAGCAGGGCCAAGAACAGGGGCTCCAGAACCTGCCCCTTCCCTGTCCACACTCACCCGCTCCCCACTCCGAAGAGCAGTCCCATCCAGTCTCGAGGCTTCAACACCATCTAAACACCAACAGATCCTCAAATCTGCCCCATGACAGTAACCTGCCCTCCCATCATCCTCTCTGTCTCACTAAGGGCAGCCCCACTCTCGGATGCTTGGGACCCGCACCTGGGAGTCATCGTCAACCCCTCTCTCTTTCTCACTCCCACATCAGATCTGCTTCAGATGTTCTAAAATGCTCAGCTGAGCTGAATTTAGTGGGTTTTCTCAGGAAGGGATCTCAGCATTCAATGAGGGAAACTGCAAAGATCAGGTGGTGGGTTTTAGCTATTGGTGAGATAAATCCTTCTAAGGTGAAAACTCCACAACCCTATGTGATACTAAAGACATGCTCAGAGGGGAAACATGAAGCAGTGGCATCACTGGGAATTCATGTGAGACTGTGTACCTCCCCCAAGGGCTGGCCAGATTAACAGAGGACTACCCTCACAGGGGAGGAGGATGACAAAACCAGAAAGAAGAATGGCTTAAGCCTTGATGCTGTGTTCCCACTTCTGTAAAGAGCGAGGGAAGAAAATGAGTAAATATAAAACCATGAAGAGATTCCTCCTCATATCCCACCCTACCCCTCCTGGACTGACAGAAAAATTTAAAGGCAAATAATATGAGTGCCAGCAAGGATGCGGAGCCATGGGAACCCTCATCTACTGCTGGGGGAACCCCTCTGGAAAACCATCTGTAAATGTACAGGCAGAGTTGAAAATATGCCAATCCAGCAATTCCACGCTGAGGCGTAGATACTCAGGAGGAAATACATGGCCGAATGTTTATGGCAGCTCTGATCATGACAGCCTCAAAGGGAAACAACTCACAAGTTCCTTGACCAAAGATGGAGAACGCACAAGAAGCAGGGGGAATAGTACGCAGCAATGAAAAAGGATGAGCCGGACTACAGGCGGCGGCACAGATGCTGCCGACATTACACTGCCACATAGGACTTGACATCCCATGTGGTTCCGTTTATGAGATGTTCTAAACAGACAAAGCCAACCCACTGCAGATAGGAAGGCAACTTGGATGGAGAAACCATAATGTAAGTGAGGAAGAAACAGTAGCTGCCACCAGCATGGCCGTTCCCTGAGGGGCAGAATCAAGTGCAGATGACCTTGAGGGGGGCCTGCTGGAGTGGGGAGGCTTGGGAAGGTAGAGATGGCCCCTGTCTTTTTTTTTTTTTTTTGGCGGCATCACACAGCATGCAGGATCTTAGTTCCTCAACCAGGGATTGAACCTGTGCCCCATGCAGTGGAAGCACGGAGTCCTAACCACTGGACAGCCAGGGAATTCCCAAGACAGCCCGTCTTGATCCAAGTGACTTTTCCCCTGGCACTTGTTTCATGATTACTCCTTACTTAAACTTAGCGTTTTTCTGTATACATGTCATCTGTTACAATTTTTTTAAAGGTAAAAAATAATCACCTACGCCTAAGCTCACGTCTGCAAATACATTTGGGGACAGGAGTGGGAGGAAGATATTTCCTGGAAATCCCACAGGTACTTTTGGAATTTCGTCAATGTATGTCTTGTTGTGCTCCCACTCCTCCAACAAAGCATTTCTTTAAATGAGAACGGCAAACTGCCCCACATCAGACAACTGAGGGGCAAAATAATGACACTGCTCTCAGAAGGCTGGGAAGAATGAATGGACATCCTTGCGGATAGGAGAGGGCAGGAAGAGGCACGGTTTCCAAGACTGTTCTCGACTCTGGAGCCACACACTCTTGGGCTACTTCCCCCCAAGAGACCCTTGAGAGTGACCTAACCACTTTGGGTTTTCATTTCAATAGTTATACTGATGTCAACGGGCTCTGGTGACAATTAGTGACATCTCAGATGGGGACCAGCATGCGATAAGCACATTAGAAGTGCTGGTCATGGGAATTCCGTGGCGGTCCAGTGGTTAGGACTCCAGGCTTCCACTGCAGGGGTCATGGGTTTGATCCCTGGTCGGGGAACTAAGATCCCGCAAGCCAAGCCAAGCCACACAGCCAAAAAAAAAAAAAAAAAAGTGCTGGTCCTTATCACCATTCCAGATTGGACTTTATTTTAAAGAGTATAAGTCAAAAAAAAAAAAAAGAACATTATGCTGTATACAATACTATTTGTGCGTGTTGTGTACATTCATAAGAGTTTGTCTGTTGTTGTTCCTTCTGGCCATGCCTCGCGGCTTGCAGGATCTCAGTTCCCTGACCAGGGATCGAACCCGGGCCCCTGCAGTGAAAGCGCCGAGTCCTAACCACTGGACCACCAGGGAATTCCCGAGTTTGTATTTTTAAGTTGTCCCCCCAAATCTTTGTTTTAAATGGACCTGTTCATTAGGAAACTGGGGGACTGCCTAATATTCAGATTAATATGGCGTTTGTGGAATGAATAGTTGAATGAACAAGCAGATGAATACAGGCCTAGGTCTGAGCATGTAGATACCTGGGTGCCCACCAGTCTGCTGAGGAGACCTTGTCAGGGGGTGGCTGGAAGACTTGAGCCATTTGCTTGTGGTTCACTGGGGCCCCAGGATCTTTCTCTGCTTTTCTTACCCTGAACTCTATAGAGTATCCATTCCCCAGGATGAAACCCAGGGCCTCTCTTTCTCACTTGAGTGGACGCCAGGACCCAAGGACATAGGGACTGAGAAGCAAAAAAACAGCAATAACCTCCCCAAGCTCAGAAACACCAAAGGTCCAAGAGAGAGGAACGATTCAGAGACACAGAGATAACAGAACATAAAAATTGCCCAACCACTATGCCCCAGACACCAGGTCACAATGTCCCTCCTCTGTTCCGAACTCTTCATGGCCCCCACCTCACTCAGGGTAAAAGTTAAACTCCTCCCCCACAACCCACAAGCCCTGTACAACCTGCCCCCCTCCTCACTCTGCTCCAGCCTGACTGGCTTCTTCAGATGCTCTGTGAACATCTGCTCCTGCCCCTGGGCCTTTGCATTTGCCCTTCCCTGTGTTTGGACTGCTCTTCCCCCTTGTCCCGGCACGGACCCCTCCCTCACCTCCATCAGATCTTTGTTTAAATGCCACCTTCTCCTCCAGGCCTTCCTGACCCGCCTCCCAGATCTAAAATAGTCCTTACATTCCCCATCTCCCTTCTCTGCCTTGTATGTCCTGATACCACTTACCACTAACATATAATCTACTTTATCCTGCTTCTCCTCTGCCTCCCCCACTGTATCTGCCCCCAGGGGTGGGATCTTTTCTTGTGTCTCCGTCAGGGCAGGGCTGACTCTTTCACCTGGGGGTGATCAGGGGAGGTCCCTGCCCGCCTCCCGCCCCACCCCACCCCACCCCTGCCCCGCTGCGAGAGAAACACCCCCCACCCCAGCAGATTCTGAACCCACTATTGGAGGCAAAGACCCGAATGGGTGAAAGGCTCTTCAGCCCCAGAGTCTGACATCCCCCTCCCTGGCCAATCTCTTACAATCACCAGTGGCCACGGAAATGGATCCCCCAGCGCCTGGCGCCTGTCCCCTCCCCCCGTCTGCCCACCAGCTGGTTCCGTCCCCCGCCCCCACTCCTTCCATTCAATCACCATCCATCTCCAGAGCGTCCAGCCGGTGCTGGGAGAGCCTGAAGCAGGGCTGGGGGCGGGGGGACATTCACAGCTGTCCCCTGCCCCCCAGACAGCTGGGCACGGGACCCTCGCGGGGAGAAGATCACGGGAAACTTCCCGAGGGGGTTCAAAGGCCGCCAGGAGCACCATCCCTGTTCCCAAATCTCGGCGCCTGATGCGTCCCTGCCCCACACCAGGCCCAGAAGATGGGACGGAAAAAGCCCCCCAACTCCCACGCTTGAGGAGCTAGGGGGCCGGGGGAGGGGCCAGGAGATGGGTAGGAGGCGCGGAGGGCGCCGGGCAGCGCTTTCCCCGCGCCGCCTCCTCCAGGAAGGCCCCCGGGCACGCCCCCACGCGTCCCACCGGTTCCAAGGGAAGACCTCAGCCACCACCGCGCCCGCAGCCCCTCCGCGACCCCCAGCCCGGAACGCCCCCGCCCTCCCCACCTCCCCACGCCTGCGCCCCCGGCCGGAGGAAGCGGGCCGGAGCTGGCCAAGGCGGAAGGAGCTTGAATGGGGGGCGCCCAGAAGAGGGAGGGCCGGGCCGCCCCTGGGCGGGGCTCGGACACGTGGGGGCGGCCCGGGAGGGGGCCCGGCGGCCGCACTACCTGTTGATCTTGTGCGCGAAGGCGCGGCGCTCGGCTACCGCCATGGCGCTCCGCGCGTCCAGCCGCCGGCCCCGCCGCTGCAGCCGCGCGCACCGTCCCCGCCGTGGCCGCCGCCACCGCCGCCTCCCGGTTCTGGGCAGCCCGGGCTGGGCGGGGCCGGGGGCGGGGCCCTTCCGGGTGTCCCGGGCCGCTCCGTGCTGCCCCTGCCGGCCGGAGGGGGCGCGGGTCCCCCCGGCAGCCTTTGCGCTCTCGAGGCTGGCCTGGGGAAACTGAGGCGGGCAGGGGAGGAGAGGATACGGGACTGAGGCTGGGGGCCTCGGACTTCCTCCCGGGGGCTGCTCTTTCTGCCCTTTGGCTAGCAATCACTATAATCACCATAATAATTATAATCTCGAGCGTTTATTAAGCACGGCCCTGTAGTTCTGATATGTGGGAGGACCTATCCTTTCCGCCATTTTACAGATGAGTAAACTGAGGCACAGGGATGTTCAGGCGCTTACCTAGGGGTCTCCATGGGATGTGCCCCAGTCTGGGGTGAGGGCAGAGGAATCCAGTTGGGCTCCAAGGCGCTAGGAGATGTGACACAGGACCTGGTGGTGGGACCTGAGTGAGCCAGTCTGGGAGGCTGGACAGGCCCAGCCGCCTCCAGTGCAGGGAGGATGTGCGGATGTCTTGGCCAGTAAGTGGTCTAAAATCTCTCCCCAAAGGTTCCTCTACCAGCCCCAAGGTAGCAGTCTTAGTGGATTCTCCAGCCCCCACTCAGCATCTGCATATGCCAATTTCTCGCTCACCTCCCAGGCTTTGCATGCCCAGGTGCCTCCTCCTGATGGCCCTTCTAGCCCTGGTTAGAAAAGGTCCTAGGAACTTGGGGCTGAAGAATGCTAGGGCTCAGCTCTACCTCAGGGCCTTTGCATGTGCTGTTCCCATTCCTGTGTATGGGTGCTGTCATTATTCCCCCCTTTTACAGATGAGGAAACAGAGGCCCAGGACTTCCCTGGTGGTCCAGTGGTTACAACTTCGCCTTCCAATGCAGGGGGTGAGGGTTCGATCCCTGGTCGGGGAGCTAAGATCCCACATGCCTCAGCCAAAAAACCAAAACATAAAACAGAAGCAATATTGTAACAAATTTGGACCTCCCTCGTGGTGCAGTCGTTAAGAATCCACCTGCCAGACACGGCGGGGCCCTGGTCCGGGAAACTCCCACACACCGCGGACTAACTAAGACAGTGGGCCACAACTATTGAGGCTGCGCTCTAGAGCCCGTGAGCCACAACTCCTGAGCCCGCGTGCCACAACTACTGAAGCCTGTGCTCCTAGAGCCCGTGCTCCGCAACAAGAGAAGCCACCGCAATGAGAAGCCCATGCACCGCAATGAAGAGTTGCCCCCACTCAGCACAACTAGAGAAAGCCTGTACACAGCAACAAAGACCCAACACGGCAAACAATAAAAATAAATAAGTAAAATTTTAAAAATATATATTGTAATAAATTCAATAAAGACTTTAAAAATGGTCCACACCAAAAAAGATCTTTAAAAAAAAAAAAGAAAGAAAACTGAGGCCCAGAGAAGCAGAGTGACGTGCCCCAGGTGCCCAGTAGATCAGTGTCAGATCCTGAGCCCACAGGAGGGAGGCCTGGACTGTGGGGCCCCAGGCTCCTGAGGGCACAGGAGGGTGGCTCCCAGCCTGGCATGGACATGTGCACACGTGTGTCAGCAGCCCACGCACCTTCCCGAGTGGTCCAGCCACTTTGGCCCGGGAGATGCCAGGTGTAACCCTGCTCATCACGCCCTGGTGTGCCCCACCCCGGGTCACCCTTGCTGCAACCTGCAGCCTCCCAGGCTAAAGTCCTTGCCTCGCCTTTCCGGCTGCTGGTAGCTGCTGGGCAGGAAACGTGAAGATGAACAAAGACTGGCGGGTTTCTCCACTCCTCTTTGCCTATTTCCAGTCCGGCCCCCATCACACCTGGTCTCCCAGCTCCCGCCCTTACCCCTCACAGTTTGTTTTCCCCTCGATGGTCAGAAGGAGCCTGGGAACACCCGAAGCAGATCAGCTCCCTCCTCTGCTTAGAATCCTTCATGGCTCCCACCTCATTCAGAGTAAAAGCCAAAGTCCTCACTGTGGCCCACAAGGCCCTGCATGATCTGACCTTGTCACCTCCCTGCCATCCCCTCCTCCCATTGTCTTCCTTAATCACTCCACTCCAGCTGCCCACCTCTTCCATGTGGCTCTAAAGGCTAGGGCGCAACTCCACCTCAGGGCCTTTGTACATGCTGTTCTCCTTCCCACGTGTGGGTGCCATCACCATACCCCTTGTACAGATGAGGAAACTGAGGCTCAGGGATGCAGAGTGACTTGTGCCATTTTACCCAACGAATCAGTGTCAGATCTGTCATTCCAGATCTGTGGCCCAGGGAGCCTGACTCCAAAGTGGTTGTCTCTAAATACCAGCTTGGGGACTTCCCTGGTGGTCCACTGTTTAAGAATCTGCCTTCCAATGCAGGGGACGTGAGTTCAATCCCTGGTCGGGGAACTAAGATCCCACATGCTTCAGGGCAACTAAGCCTGTGGGCCACAACTAGAGGGCCCACACGCTGCTACTACTGAGCCCACGTGCTCTGGAGCCCACCCGCCACAGCTAGAGAGAAGCCCGCACGCTGCAATGAAAGATCCCACATGCCACAACAATGATCCTGTGTGCCTTAACTAAGACCCAATGCAGCCAAATAAATAAATAAATAAATATTTTTAAATAAATAAATAAATAAATAAATACTAGTTGGGAGACTTCCCTGGCGGTCTAGTGGTTAAGACTCTGCGCTTCCAATGCAGGGGGCACTGGTTCGATCCCTGGCCGGGGAATTAAGATCCCAAGTGACACTCAGGAATGGCCAAAAATAAAAAATAAAATAATAAAATAAATACCACTTGGATCCCAATCCAGACCAGGCTGTGTGACCCAGGGTAAATCTCTCAACCTCTCTGAGTCTCTGTTTCCTCATCTGCTCAGTGAGGGGTGTGGTCAGCACTAAGCTCCAGGCCCTTGTGGGAGCTGATTCCACACAGGATCCAGTGGGGGCTATGAGCCCTGTCTTAGTGGAAAAACTTCTTCAAGGAACCCTCCAAATAAAGGTCCTGCTCCAGCTACCTGCCCACCCTGGTGCCCGCCAGACTTGATTAACAAGGCAGTTCCTCTCCAGGATACGACCAGGCCTGACTCAGCCAGGCGGGGCTGGGGTGACCCCAGCAGCTGCTCAAACAGAGGCTGAGCTTGGTGGGGACTTTGGCCTCCTCTGGCTGGTGTGGGAGAACAGCCTGTGGGGTCTGATGGCAGCAGCTTGCGGACCTAGGAGGAGGGACTGCACAGGTCCAGGTGGTGAGTTCAGAGTAGGAATGATCACAGGCAGGGCTTGGAGTCCAAAAAGACCTGGATTCCAATGCTGGCTTGGCCACAGCCAGGCTAAGTGCCTGGATGGGGTGGGGGTGGGGCTCTCTGGACCTCAGTTTCCTCACCTGTGAAATGGGGATGTTACCTTCAGAGCCGACCCTGTGGGCCCATGTTCGGTGCCCATGAGATGTTGTCAGGAGAGCACAGAACCCGGGAGATGCTGCCTTTGTCCTATTGTTTTTCCTGCCGCTTCCGGAGCCGGGGGAGGAAGCTGGGAGCCAGCTCAGGGTGTCCAGGACTGCCTTTGGGAGTTTAAGTCACAAAGACAAAGGCTGGGCCCAGAGAGGCCAGAGGGGCAGGCCACAGGCTTCCTGTTTTTCTTTGAACAGATGGCCAAGCCTCCAGACGCTTCTCTGTGTGGATGCTAATCCACGTCCCTGGTAATCACTTCTTATCCCTCCTGGTGACACTTCTGTCCAGTTTGCTCATTTCCAGTGCTCTTGTCACATTCCAACGTCTGGGATTTTTTCTCCAGGGGTCCCAGATACCCAAGGGGTCCACAAATAGAAGTCGGGGGGGGGTCCATGAATTTGGAGGGGAAAAACTTGCATCACTCACGCCTGCCCCTGCTTCTAACATTAACAGTCATTAGCGCTGCTACCGGGCCTCGGTATTTAAGTGTGAGGAAAGATGTACAAATTCCATCACAATTAAAGCATATTTTGATAACTGTATCGCATGTAATGGGTTTGTAATGGGTTTCCTTTACCATCTGAGGTGTTTTATTTTAGGCACTTACAAACTTCCACTGATGAGGGCCCACAGCACAAAAAGGTCCCCCTACAACACGCCTTTCCCTGCCTAAAGCCTGCTGTGGCTCCCCATTGCTGCAGGAAGGAGCCAAGCTCCTCCCTGTGGCCTACAGACTCCCTCATCTGCCCCATAAGACTGCTCCCCCTTCCTTTCCCCACCTCATTCATTCACGCCAGCAACATTTATTGAGCGCCTGCTGTATGCCAGGCATGGGAAGGAGGTAATGTCAGTGCTGAGACCTGAAGTTCAGGCTGAGTTGGGGAGGCAGGGAGTTCTAGGCAGACGGACCAGCAAGGCAAAGATGGAGAGGAGAAGTAGAAGTCACCCGTGTGGAGCGCAGGGAGGAGAGGATGAGACTCAAGGGTGGTGAGTTTGTGGGATCAGGTCCGGCAGGACCTCCCAGTGGGGGCCTGGGCATAGCCCAGCGGGCAGTGGGGAGCCCTGGAGGGGTGCATAGCAAGACAGGGGCACCCTCTGGTTTGTTTCAGGAAGATCTGATTCTCCTGTCCGGACTGGCCCCTACAGTGACCTTTTCTCCTCTCGAGTTCCCTGTGTCACCTGTCCCACCATTGAAGCACAAGTGTGAGTTGGCTGTAAGGAACTGGGGCACACGTTGCAAGAACTTTCTCACCGACCGACCAGGGCTCCGGGGGACACCTTGGCTCTGTGAGATGGAACCTCTGAGGCACATTCACCAGATGAGACAACTAGGCTCAGAAAGACTCTGGCGACCCAGCTGAGAAGTGGTGGAGTTAGGACTTGAACCCAGAGCCACCTCTTGCATGAAAGCCCTGCCCTCCATCCTGTGGCATTTCCTCCTTAGCACAACTTTTTGGAGCAGGCGGCAATGACTTCCACAAAACTCTATCTTCTAGGTGGAACAAGTTTTCTCAGGCCAGCAACTTCCTGTATCTTTACCACGGCACCTTGCAGTGGTTACGGGCTCCGATGCTCGGGTTCAAGTCCTGCACCTTGGCTATGATGCCAGCCTTAAAAGACTCGTTTCACGCTTATTAGAATGGCTAAACTAAAAATACCGACAATACCAAGTGTAGATGAGGATGCAGAGAAACTGGGCCTCTCAGATGCTGCTGGTGGTGAGACAGGCCGGGACCTGGGACCCTTTGCTACCGTGCTTGCACCTGGACAAACGCCTCCTCCAGCAACAAAATACAAAGAAACGATAAGGGACTAAAAATAACTGCATGCATGGGCAGTTGGGGCAAATTATGGACAAGATACAAAAAGGCCAAAAACCCACACAGCACCACCATGGGGGTGGACAGACCGCCTAAGCCACCCCTCCAGGGAACCTGTTACTTGTTTTTGCTCCCTCCTGCTACAACAGGGGCCCCAATAAAGCCTTGCCTGAATTTCTTGTCTGGCCTCTTATCAATTTCTATCGATTAAGGAGGCCAAGAACCCTGGCTGGGAATAGTGGGAATGCAAAATGGTGAGCCACTCTGGAAAACAGTTTGGTGGTTCTTAAAGCACTAAACATGCAATCACTGTACGGCCCAGCAATCCCACTGCTGTGAATTTAGAAATGAAAATTTATGTTCACATAAAAACCTGTGCGTCATTATTTACAATAGTTTTATTCATAATCACCAATAGCTGGAAACACTCAATTGTCCTTCAATGATGGGTGAATATAAAACAAACTTGGGTCCATTCGTACAATGGAATATTCTTCAGCAACAAAAAGGAACAAACTACTGATACAGGCAGCAAAGCTTTACGCCCAAATGTTTTATGTTGCAGTGAAAGAGGCCAGGCTCAAAAGGCTGCATGCCGTACGATTCCAAATATATAGCATTCTCAGAGAACAGATCTCTAGCATGAGAGAGCAGGTCAGTATTTTGCCTGGGGCTGACTACAAAAGGCCAGCATGAGGGAATCTGAGGGATTGTTTCGGAGTTTTGGAGCTCACTGGCAGGACAGCGGATAATGATGACCCAGTAATCAGAGCTGTCGTGGGGGGAATGCCAGGCACTGAGGCACTGAGGGGGCCCTGATGCAATGTTTGACCCAGCCAGAGGGCTTCTCAGAGGAGGGGGCATCTGAGCTGAGACTTAACAGGCTGTGCTGGAGTCTGGCAGGTGAAGGGCCTTCCAGGCCATGGGAACAGCATGAACAGAGGCCCAGAGGAGAGACATTCAGGAAACCGGGTGGCGTTTATGTGACTGAGTATAGAGACTTTTTTTTTTTTTTCCTTTGAGATTCATCCTTTTTTTCTCTTTTTTCTTTTGGCTGCTCAGCATGACTGGCGGGATCTTAGCTCCCCAACCAGGGATTGAACTGGCAGCCTCAGCAGTGAAAGTACAGAGTCCTAACCACTGGACCACCAGGGAATTCCCTCCAAAATTCATATGTTGAAGCCCTACTTCCCAGGACCTCAGAATGGGACTGTATTTGGAGACAGGGTGTTTGTTTGTTTTTTAAAATTAATTTTTATTGGAATATAGTTGATTTACAATGTTGTGTTAGTTTTGTGCTGTACAGCAAGCTGAATCAGTTACACATATACATACATCCACTCTTTTTTAGATTCTATTTCCATGTAGGTCATTACAGAGTATTGAGTAGAGTTCCCTGTGCTATACAGAAGGTTCTTATTAATTATCTATTTTATATATAGTAGTGTGTATGTGTCAATCAGAGATAGGGTCTTTAAAGAAGTCGTTAAGTTAAAAAGAGGTCCAGGGCTTCCCTGGTGGCGCAGTGGTTGAGAATCTGCCTGCCGATGCAGGGGACATGGGTTCGAGCCCTGGTGTGGGAAGATCCCACATGCCACGGAGCAACTAGGCCCATGAGCCACAACTACTGAGCCTGAGCGTCTGGAGCCTGTGCCCCGCAACAAGAGAGGCTGCAACAGTGAGAGGCCCGTGATGAAGAGTGGCCCCCGCTTGCCGCAACTAGAGAAAGCCCTCACACAGAAATGAAGACCCAACACAGACAAAAAATAAATTAATAAAAAAAAAAAAAAAGAGGTCCAGTTAAGACAAAGCCACCCCAGGGTACAGAGGTGCCATGGGTAAAGAAGAGAATCTCAGAGGACCTGGGATTACCAGGCCACCTGGAGCGATGCAGACAGGAGAGGGGGTCGTGTCCAGGGGGGCAGGGCCAGACCTCAGAGCAACAGAAGCCACTGTGCTTCCTCCAAAAACCCATGAGGAAAAACTTCCAACGTTGCAGGGAAGGGTCCATGACAAGAACCTGCTCCAAGGGTTCAAGCCACAAAGCAAGGTCTCAGCCTGTATTCTTTAAGGCCACAGAGGAAATAGTTACTAGTTCAGGGATGGGCTGACCTGACCTCAGCCTTTCGGGCTGAGCTGTGGGTATCTTCTCTCCACAGCTTCTCTCTGCACTCCTGTGGATGGACAGCTGACCTCGGGCTACCCTCAGCCTGCAGTTTCTCCTTACCTCCAGCTCAGAAGCAAAAACTATACTTTAAAAAAAAAATAGCTTTGGGACTTCCCTGGTGGTCCAGTGGTCAAGACTCCATGCTCCCAATGCAGGGGGCCTGGGTTTGATCCCTGGTCAGGGAACTAGTACCTGCATGCCGCAACTAAGACCTGGAGAAGATAAGTAAGTAAGTAAATAAATAAATAAATAGCTTTACTGTGGGGGAGGGATAAATTAGGAGTTTGGGATTAACATATACACACTACTGAGTAGATATATGTGGATGTATAACTGATTCACTTTGCTGTACACCTGAAACTAACACAACATTGTAAATCAACTATACACCAATAAAAATTAAAAAAAAAAAAACAAATTCACTACTGTATATAAAACAGATAACCAGTAAGGAGCTACTGTATAGCACAGGGAGCTATACTCAATATTTTGTAATACGCTATAAGGGAAAAGAATCTGAAAAAGAATATATATATAACTGAATCACTTTGCTGTATACCTGAAGCTAACACAACATTGTAAATCAATTATACTTCAATAAATTAAATTAATTTAAAAATAGCTTTATTGAGATATAATTCACATACCACACAATGCCTCATGTAAAGTGTACTCCAGTGGTTTTTAGTATTTTCACAGATAGGTGCAAACTTCATCATGGTCAGTTGTAAAATATTTTCATTACTCAGAAACTCCCGTACCCTTACCTCTCACCCTCTTGTCTCCTGTCCCCTGTGCCCATCCCCTGAGCCCTGTGTAACCACTAACCTACTATCCTGGACTTCCTATGACTGGAATAAAATAACATGTGGTCTTTTGCATCTGATTTCTTTCACTTAGCATAATGTTTTCAAGGTCCATCCCTGTTGTAGCGTGTGTCAGAACTTCATTCCTTATGTGGCTGAATAATAAGTATTTCATTGTTTAGATATACCCCAATTTGTTCATCCATTCATCAGTGGATGAATTTTTGGGTTGTTTCCACCATTTGGCTATCGTGAATAACGAGTGCTTCTCTGAACATCTGAGTACAAGGTACTTGTGTGTGGTTAGGACTCCGAGCTCACTGCCGAGGACCCAGGTTCGATCCCTGGTCCGGGGAACTAAAATCCCACAAGTTGCGAGAAGTACCCCACCCTCCCAAAAAGGAAAAGTCAGCAAAGTACTCGAGTGGACGTATGTTTTCATGTCTCTTGGGTGCATATCTAAATGGGTCAGATGGTAATTCTATGTTTAACCTTTTGAGGAACTGCCAGACTGTTTTCCAAGGTGGCTGTGCCATTGTACATTCCCACCAGCAGTGTATAAGGGCATCTATTCCTGCACATCCTCACGTGGAAACTCTCCTTGAGCCCATTTTGCAGATAAGATTCAGGTATACTGAGGCCAAGCATGGATCAGGATCCCACAGTCAGTGAGGGGCAGTGCCAGGTCTGGCACCCAGATCTTTAGACCCCAGACACAAGCGTTTTCTCATTTCACTGAATCTTGAATAAAGAGTTGATGGGTCTTTATTGAGCTCCTACTGTGTACCAGGCACTGAAGACATCCAGTGAACAAAGCAGACAGGAATCCTTGCAACTGTGAGGAGTAGGGGCATGGAGAGGACCTAGATTATTTAAAATAATATTACTAAGTTTAATATAAGGTAGAAAAATTTGGAGGAATATATGGGATTAAAAGGAACTCTTTTGGGACTTCCCTGGAAGTCCAGTGATTAGAAGCAGTTTCACTACCAAAAAAATAAGTTGGGGGGACTCTCTTTTTCTAGGTGGCTATCAATTTTTACAGCGTTTGGATGTTTTTACACTAAGGATAGGTTATTTTTTTATGCTCTTTTTAAATTGTAGTAGGATATATATAACACAAAATTTGCCATTTTAACTATTTTCAAGTGTACAGTTCAGTGGTGTTAATTACATTCACAATGTCATGCGACCATCACCACTATTTAATTCCAAAATTTTTTATCGCCCCAAACAGACATTCTGCACCCATTAGGAATAACTTCCCTGATACCACCCCTGGTAACTTTTATTCTCTCTTCTGTCTCTGTCAGTTTGCCTATTCTAGGTATTTCTCTTTTTTTAAAAAAAAATTTATTGGAGTATAATTGATTTATAATTTTGTGTTAGTTTCAGGTGTACAGCAAAATGAATCAGCTATATGTATACATATATCCCCTCTTTTTTCAGATTCTTTTCCCATAAAGGCCATTACAAAGTACTGAGTAGAGTTCCCTGTGCTATATAGCAGGTCCTTATTAGTTTCTTTCTTTCTTTTTTTAAAATTTATTTTATTCAAGTGTAGTTGATTTACAATGCTGCGTTAATTTCTGGTATACAGCAAAACGATTCAGTTATACACATGTACACATCCCTTTTCATGTTCTTTTCCATTACAGTTTATCACAGGATATTGACTACAGTTCCCTGTGCTGTACAGTGGGACCTTGTTGTTTATCCATCCTATATATAATAGTTTGCACCTGCTAATCCCAAACTCCCAGTCCATCCCTCCCCCACCCTAGATATTTCATATAAATGGCATCATAAGCACAGATTATTTTTGTGATGAAAAATGGCCAGACTTCATTTTATTTTTAAATACTTGGTGCCAGCAGTCACACCTGCCCATATTCAACACACGAACGGTGTCAAGGGATGCCTGTTGGGTCTTCGGGTGTTAGAAAGGCTGCAGATGAGGGGCCAGAGGCTACCCCTGGCAGACTCTGAAAGCCAGGCCCGGGAACAGGAGGTGAGGATGCAGATGTAAGGCTGGACTTCCGAAGGAGACAGCTGTGGGCTCAGAGTCTCCTTTGTCTCATGGAAGCCTGAGAGCTCCCTGGCCCAAGGAATAAGGGGGTCAGACCGGAGTTCACCAATAACTGACCAAGTTACTTTGTCAGGTAGTGATATCCCCGTCACCCGATGTTCTCAGAAAGAAGCCGGGTCCAGGGAATTCCCTGGTGATCCAGTGGTTAGGGACTCTCTGCTTCCACTGCTGGGGGCCCAGGTTTGAGCCGCACAGCGTGGCCAAAAAAAAAAAAAAAGAAGCCAGATTCAATGTTGTAATTGTCTGTTTACACATCTGGGTCCCCAAAATATCTGAGTTTGGGATGATAGGGACCGCGTCTGTCTTGTCTGGCACAATGGTGGGCATATACTGAGTGCTCAATGGATGCTCTTTGAATAAAAAATTGAATGAATTAGAGAGTGGGGAGATGCCACCCATCAGAAAGGAGACTTGACTTTGGACTCAGGAGACAGGCCTTCACATCTCATCTGTGTGGGCTGGGGCACAGGGCTTCTGCCACCGTGCCTCTAGTTTCTTATCTGTAAAATGGGTGTAGTCAGAGCACCTACCTCCAAGGAGGGGAGGGAAGAATCCAGACCATTTGTCAAGCACCTGACATGGAGTAAGGGCTATGGGAAATGTCTACACCAACTCTCTCAGGTCTTTTAAGAGAGAACCACAGAAAACAGTCTGAACCCAGACTGAAAAGGAAATTCCTGTGCTGGGTGGGACTGTTTTCCATGACCCCTGAGGTCCTGGCTAAGTTTCGGGTCAGAGCTGTTTTTTTTGTTTCTGCAGATCATCTCTCTCTCGCATGGTCCAAGATGAAGTCGTGGTTTCCAACATCCCTGCCAGGCTCAGCAAGGAGCATCCGCTGAGATGGTGAGAAAACCCTCCCAGGAATGCAGAGGCCTCGGCCGAAGAGGCCGCCTGTCCTCCAGTGCCACTGTCCCACCCCCAGGCACCTTTTACAAACAATCAAAACATCCCTCCATTTTCTGAACAATTTCTTCTGCGTGCCAAAGGAATCCGTGTTCACTCTAGACAATTTGGGAACATTTTTCAGAAAAGACTACATAAGAAAAAAAAAGTTGCCCAAAATCCCACCAATGCAGGCATTTTTGTGAATTTCCTCCTGGTCATTTTTCTCTACAGAACAGTCATCTGTGCAAATTTTTCAAAAGTTGGGATTGTTCTGAATGCACGACTTTGGAAACTGCTGTGTCCTCTTGGCAACATGACGGGATTTTTCTATGTGGGTTTTCCCCACCATTGACCCTCCAAGGCCATGGTGGATTCTGTACTTTAAGATAAGAAAGACTGGGGACTTCCCTGGTGGTCCAGTGGTTAAGACTCCATGCTTCCATTGCAGGGGACCTGGGTTCGATCCCTGGTCAGGGAACTAAGATCCCACATGCCATGCATGGTGTGGCCAAAAAAAAAAAAAAAAGATAAGAAAGACTGTATATTTGTGGGCAGATGCGTGGACAGCAAAACATCTATGTGGTGGTTAAGACTGAGGCCCTGGGGTCAAATTCTGGCTCCCGCCACTTTCGGACTCTGTGGGACAGTTTTAAGCTTTGTGCCTCAGTTTCCTCATCTGTAAAATGGGGATATATTACTCCACTTAATCTCACAACAACCCTGGCCCCCACAGTGAGTCAACAGCAGAGAATGGATGTTCTTAAGGATGACACCGCACTGCCTTCCCAGCAAGTTATAAAAATCACACCTTCAGTGCTACGTTATTTATATAAAATCACAAAACACGCATTCAACGTTGTCTGCTTTGCCATGATTCATTATATCCAGCATACATGCTTTATGGAGCTTTCTGTATTTGTGTCCTATGTCCTCATTAAAAAAAGATTGTTTAAGTAAATTAAATGTCAAACAGCACAAATGAGTTTGGAGCAAAAAACAGATGCCATTACCAGATTTCTTTTTTTTTTTTTTTGCGCGGGCCTCTCACTGCTGTGGCCTCTCCCATTGCGGAGCACAGGCTCCAGACTCGCAGGCTCAGAGGCCATGGCTCACGGGCCCAGCCGCTCCACAGCATGTGGGATCCTCCCAGACTGGGGCACGAACCCGTGTCCCCCACATCGGCAGGCGGACTCTCAACCACTGCGCCACCAGGGAAGCCCATCAGACATTTTTAAAAATTAATTAATTTTATTTATTTTTTTGACTGCATTGGGTCTTCATTGCCATACGAGGGCTTTCTCTAGTTGCAGCGAGCGGGGGCTACTCTTCATTGCAGTGCACGGGCTTCTCATTGCAGTGGATTCTCTTGTTGCAGAGCACGGGCTCTAGGCACGTGGGCTTCAGTAGTTGTGGTGCGCGGGCTCAGTAGCTGTGGCATGCAGGCTCAGTAGTTGTGGCGCACGGGCTTAGTTGCTCTGTGGCATGTGGGATCTTCCCAGACCAGGGCTCAAACCCATGTCCCCTGCATTGGCAGACGGATTCTTAGCCACTGAGCCACGAGGGAAGTCCCGTTACCAGATTTTTAATTTTTTTTTAAGTTTCTCACTGATTTTATTTTATTTTGGGGGGTGTTTTTTAAAGTATTTTAATTTAATTTAATTAATTTAATTTAATTTATTTGGCTGCGTCAGGTCTTAGTTGCGGCAGGCAGGATCTTCATTGCAATATGTGGGATCTTTCATTACAGTGCTTGGGCTCTTCATTGTGGCACATGGGCTTCTCTAGTTGTGGCGTGTGGGCTTAGTTGCCCCGTGGCATGTGGGATCTTGGTCCCCCAACCAGGGATCAAACCCACGTCCCCTGCATTGGAAGGCAGATTCTTAACCTCTGGACCACAAGGGAAGTCCCAGTATTTCTTTTCTTATTGAAGTATAGTTGACTTACAATATTATATTAGTTTCAGGTGTATGACATAGTGATTCAATATTTTTATAGGTTATACTCCATTTAAAGTGATTACCAAATAATGAACTTTTTTTTAATTAATAGAATTTAGTTTTTCAAAGTTTTAGGCTTACAGAAAAATTAAATAGAAAGTACAATTCTCACATATCTCCTCTGTCCCTGCTCACAGTTTGCTTTATTATTAACATCTAACATTAGTGTGGTAAATTTGTTAAAACCGATGAACCAATATTGATACATTATTATCAACTAAAGTCCATAGTTCACATTAAGTTCACTCTTGGTGTTTTACATTCAATGGGTTTTGACAAAGGCACAATGTCTTGTACAGCGTCGTCGTGCAGAACAGTTTCACTGCCTTAAAAATCCTCTGTGCTCCCTGTATTCCTCCCCCCAACCCCTGCCCCTACCCCCACCCTGAATCCCTGCTACCCAATGATCTTTTCTTTTTTTTTGAGCCTTGGAACATGCAGGATCTTAGTTCTCCCACCAGGGATCGAACCCCTACAGTGGAAGTATGGAGTCCTAACCACTGGACCTCCAGGGAAGTTCCCCAATTATTATTTTTTTAATTTTTAAAAATATTTATTTATTTATTGGGTTGGTTGCACCAGGTCTTAGTTGTGGCTCGCTGGCTCCTTAGTTGCAGCACGCGGGATCTTTAGTTGTGGCATGTGAACTCTTAGTTGCAGCATGCACGTGGGATCTAGTTCCCTGACCAGGGATCAAACCCAGGCCCTCTGCATGGGAGTTTGGAGTCTTATCCACCACGCCACCAGGGAAGTCCCTCACGCAATGATTTTTACAGTTTGTATAGTTTTGCCTTTTCCAGAATGTCACATGGTTGGAATCACACCATACATAGCCTTTTCAGACTGGCTTCTTTCACTTAGCAATATGCATTTAAGCTTCCTCTTCAATCAATTCTGTTCCACAGAAATATTGTCTGAATTAACATATAGCCTCTTTCTTTAACCACCAGTCACAACCAATCCCCTGTTGATGGAATTTAGGTTGCTTCTCCTTTTCACATTTATAAATAATGGCGTGGTGAACATCTCTAGAGCCACAGTTTTGGGCTTCCTTAGGAGAGATGGAATTCGGAAGGTGAATTCCTGGCAGCTGCTGATTTCAATACCTAGTGCCAAACTACCCTTCTGCTAGATGTACCAATTTACACCCTGCTTGACCTTATATTTTAATTGGATAGGTTTCCAGGGACTTATTTGGCCTGGAGTGCTTCCCAAATCTGATATAAAATGACCAAGGTTTTTGGATAGGTTTCCAGGGACTTATGTGGCCTGGAGTGCTTCCCAAATCTGATGTAAAATGACCAAGATTTTATTTATTTATTTATTTATTTATATTGGGGTATAGTTGTTTTGCAATATGGTGTTAGTTCCTACTGTACAGTGAAGTGGAGTTCCCTGTGCTACACAGCAGGTTCTCATTAGTTATCTATTTTATACATATTACTGTATATATGTCAATCCCAATCTCCCAATTCATCTCATCCCTCTCCTTAGCCCCTTGGTGTCCATATGTTTGTTCTCTACATCTGTGTCTCTATTTCTGCCTTGTGAACAGGTTCATCTGTACCACTTTTCTAGATTCCACATATATGCGTTAATATACAATATTTGTTTTTCACTTTCTGACTTACTTCACTGTGTATGACAGTCTCTAGGTCCATCCATGTCTCTACAAATGACCCAATTTCGTTTCTTTTTATGGCTGAGTAATATTCCATTGTATATATGTACCACATCTCCTTTATCCATTCATCTGTCGATGGGCATTTAGGTTGCTTCCATGACCTGGCTATTGTAAACAGTGCTGCAGTGAACATTGGAGTACATGTGTCTTTTTGAATTATGGTTTTCTCTGAGTATATACCCAGCAGTGGGATTGCTGGGTCATATGGTAATTCCATTTTTAGTTTTTTAAAGAACTTCCATACTGTTCTCCACAGTGACTGTATCAATTTACATTCCACCCCACGCAGCTTGTGAGACTTTAATTCCCTGAACAGGGATGGAAACCGGGCCCTTGGCAGTGAAAGCGAGGAGTCCCAGCCACTAGGCCGCCAGGGAATTCCTGTGAGATGTGTTCTCCTGGGGGGTTCTTTAAGCTTTGTGGCTTGTTTCCTTCGCAGTAAGAAGAGGTAGCCGCACCCACTGCCATGAGAGGGCAGTGTCCGGGGGAAGGCCTGGCACAGACAGAAGGAATGGTACGTATCCCTAAGATGGGAACTGCTGTGCTAGAAAGCTCTAGGAGGTGCCATTTATATGCTTTTAACGGGAGCAGTGGCTCCTAGAGTTGTGCAAGGAGGCAGCTCCAGAATCGACACCATCAGCTGCTGAATCATTCCAGGGCAACTTGGCAGTTCAAGTTCACAAGTAAATCTTCCTCCATTTTAGACGAAATTCAACAGCTATGCTGGTCATGACTTTGCATTCTTCACAGAAGGTACAAACATATCCTTTGGCCTGTACAGGCTAGAGCAGGGTCCTGCAAGGTCTCAGAGACTGATGATAAAAAGAAGTGGAGTGAGTGTGCCGTGTCGCTGCCTAACTTCCCTGCCTGGTTGACGAATGACCCTCAGTCTTGAATCTCAGCACGCTGGCTTGGCTGTGGGTCTGTCTCCTGGCTTGCTAGAACCAACAACACAATGACAGGTGGATAGAACCCAGCAAAACCACGAGGAGACGTGTGTCAGACAATGAATGATAGCCTGGAAGGCGTGTCAGCAAATCTACCTGAGGAATTCAAATTATAACCGAAGTGAAATGATGAGAAAGAGACACACTTGGTTCAAATCCCAGCTCTGCCATTTGTTCCCTGGATGAGCTTGTGGAGGTCAGGCACCCTCCTCTGGCCTCAGGTTTCACCTCTATAAAATGGGCATAAAAGTAATTCCAGCCTCACAGTTGAATGTCCAATAGCTTGGCTGGGCAATGATTTCTCATCGTGAGGCAGAAGGTTTGCCATAATAATCAGATGATGTGGAAGGCTGGTCACTGCATTAGTTTGCTAGCTCAAGAAGCATTTATTGAGCACCTACTGTGTGCTAGGCACTTTTCTGGGCTCTGAGGACACAGCAGCGCTTTGCAGGGCATGAGGAAGACTTGGCTTTGCTCTGAGTAAAGTGGGAGCCGCGGGGGAGTGGTTCTAAACAGCGGATGAACCCAAACGACTCAGGTGCTCACAGGCGCCCTCTGGCGGCCATCGGGGAAAGACACTGTGGGGGGAGGGGAGGAGCCCGGAGACGAAGGAGGAGGCTACTGTACTGGTCCAGGTGAGCGAGGTCAGGGGATGGACCCGGAAAGTGGTGGAAAGCGGTCGCGTTTCGAAGGATCTTAATGGTGGGTGGACCCCGCCCTCCATTTCCTCTCGAGGAAGAGGAATTCCAGACACTTAGATATCTAAGCATCGTCCTCTCTGAACCTTTCTTTCTACCAGCGGCTACAGCCGGGTTCTACCTGCGGGGACATCCTTTGGATATCTCAGTCAGGTGGCTGTCTTGGCTGAGGGGCCACAACTGAGATGCCTACCTGACCGGCAGGTTGCTGGAGGGAGGTGGAGGCACGCCGGCAAACTGGAAGTTGACCCTATGCCCCACCCAGGAAGGGAAGAGCAGGTACACAGCTCAGCCGCAAGTGGCCACGGGGCGGGGCGTGGAGGAATGGAGCAGGGGCAGTTCCAGCATGGTCACATCTCTGGATTTTCCAAGAGAAACTCCAAATCGAGATGTTCAATTGAAAATGTTTTAATTTTTTTTTTAAGCCCAGGCCACCAGCAAGATCTGAACAGCATCCCTATTCTTAGAAAAGGACCCCTCCCTGGACCCTGGACATGGACCCTTTTCCCAAACCTTTTGCTTCTCACACGCAAAGGCAGCTGAAATACATGCTGTCGCCTACCCACTGTTTTCTGCTTCTGTTAGTTTCCTATGGCTGCCATAAATTAACATAAGCTTGGTGGTTTAAAACAATAGAAAGGTATTCTCGCACCTTTCTGGAGGCCAGAAGTGTGAAATCAAGGTATCAGCAGGGCCGTACTCCCTCCCGGGACTGAGTCTTTTCTTACCTCCTCCAGCTTCTGGTGGCTCCTGGCATTCCAAGCTTGTCTTCATGTGGCGTTCTCCTCTCTGTGTCTGTGTCTAAATCTCCCTCTTTTTTTTCTTTTTTATTAAATTAGGACACAATAACCATAAGCCATTGGGTTTAGGGCCCAAACCCACCCTAAATCCAGAATGATTTTATCTCGAGATCCCTAACTAGTTACATCTGCGATGATCCTCAAATAAGGTCACATTCGAGGCTCCAGGTGGTATAAATTGAATTCGGGGTTGGGGGGAGGTCACTATCCCACCCACTACATTGTCCAAAGTGATCAGAAAGGGATGAAATTCCACAGGAGCTGCAGGAAATGTGTGTTGACATCATTCACTTCCCTCTTTCCCACGCAGAGGCCTCTATCCCCTCTCCATTTATTCATTTTATTATTATTTGTTACTATGGTAAAATACACACGACAAGAAATTTACCATTTCTAACCATTTTAAAATGTCCAGTTCAGGGGCATGAAGTACGTCCCCATTGTTGTGCAACCATCCCCAACACCCATCTCCAGAACTTTTTCATCACCCCAAACTGAAACTCTGTCCCCATGAAACACTAACTCCCCATTCTCCCCTCCCCCCAGCCTCTGACACCCACCATCCTACTTTCTATGTCTAGGAATTTGCTTACTCTAGGGACACCCTGTGAGTAGAATCACATAGTATTTGTCTTTTTGTGACTGGCTGAGTTGTGTCTTCAAATTCTTATGTTGAAGTTTGAATGCCCAGCATCTTAGAATGTGACTTTATTTGGAGATAGAGGCTGTAAAGAGATAATTAAGATGAAATGAGGTCACTGGGGTGGACCCTGATCCAGTATGACTGATGTCCTTATAAGAAGAGGACACACACAGAGGGAAGACTGTATGAGGACACAGGAAGAAGACAGGCAGCCGCAAGCCAAGGAAAGAGGCTTCAGAAGAAATCAGCCCTGCCAACACCTTGATCTCAGACTTTTAGCCTCCAGAATTGGGAGAAAATAAAAGGGTGTTGGTACTTTGCTAAGGCAGTCCTGGTTGACTAATGCACTTGCTTATTTCACCCAGCAAATTTCCAAAGTTCACCTATGTTGTGGCATGTGTCAGAATTTCCTTCCTTTTTAAGGCTGAGTAATACTCCACTGTATACATACACATTCTGACATTCATTCATCCACTGATGGACACTTGGATTGTGGCTACCTTTTGGCTATTGTGAATAGTGCTGCTATGAACATGGGTGTACAAATATCTGAAACCCTGCTTCCAATTCTTTTGGGTGTATATACCCTAGGAGTGGAATGGCTGGATCATATAGTAATTCTACATTTAACTTTTCTATTTTTATTTTTTAAATTTTATTTATTTATTTATTTTGGCTACACCGTGTGGCATTCAGGATCCTGATTCCCCAACCAGGGATCGAACCTGTGCCCCCTGCAGTGGAAGGGCGGAGACTTAACCACTGGACTCCCAGGGAAGTCCCACGTTTGACTTTTTATTTATTTATTTATTCATCGCTGTGCGTGGGCTTTCTCTAGTTGCGCCAGCAGGGGCTACTCTTCGTTGCGGTACACGGGCTTCTCATTCTGGTGGCTTCTCTTGTTGCGGAGCACGGGCTCTAGGTGCACGGGCTCAGTAGTTTGGCATGTGGCTCAGTAGTTGTGGCTTGCGGGCTCTAGAGCCTGCGTTCTAGAGCCCACGCTCTGCAACAAGAGAAGCCACCACAATGAGAAGCCCTCGCACTGCAACGAAGAGTAGCCCCGGCTCCCCGCAACTAGAGAAAGCCTGCACGCAGCAACGAAGACCCCATGCAGCCAAAAATAAATTAATTAATTAAAAAAATTTCATATTGGAGTATAGTTGATTTACAATGTTGTGTTAGTTTCAGGTGTGCAGCAAAGTGATTCAGTTATATATATACATATATCCATTCTTTTTCAGATTCTTTTCCCATACAGGTTATTACAGAATATTGATTAGAGGGACTTCCCTGGCGGTCCACTGGTTAAGACTCCACACTCCCAATGCAGGGGGCCTGGGTTTGATCCCTGGTCAGGAAACTAGATCCTGCATGCTGCAACTAAAAAGATCCCGCATGCCACAACTAAAGATCCCACATGCCGGAACTTTAAAAAAAAAAAAAGAAAAGATCCTGCAGGCTGTCTTGAAGATCCTGCATGCAGCAACCAAGATCCCGCGTTCTGCAACTAGGTCCTGGTGCAGCCAAATAAATAAATAAATATTTAAAAAAAAGAATATTGAGTAGAATTCCCTGTGCTATACAGTCCATCCTTGTTGATTATCTTTTGTGTGTGTGTACATGTTAATCCCAAACTCCTAATTTATCCCTCCTCCCACCCTTCCCCTTTGGTAGCCATAAGTTTGTTTTCTATGTCTGTTTCTGTTTTGTAAATAAGTTCATATGTATCATTTCTTTAGCTACATATAAGTGATATCATATATTTGTCTTTCTCTGTCTGACTTCACTTAGTATGATAATCTCTAGGTCCATCCATGTTGCTGCAAATGGCATTATTTCATTCCTTTTTATGGCTGAGTAATATTCCATTGTATACATGTACCACATTTGTTTATCCATCCATCTGTTGATGGACATTTAGGTTGCTTCCATGTCTTGGCCATTGTATATGTTTGACTTTTTTTTTTTTTTGCGGTACGCAGGTCCGCCACCGCTGCGGCCTCTTCCGCCGCGGAGCACAGGCTCTGGACGCGCGGGCCCAGTGGCCATGGCCCACGGGCCCAGCCGCCCTGCGGCATGTGGGACCCTCCCAGACTGGGGCACGAACCCGCGTCCCCCACATCAGTAGGCGGACCCCCAACCACTGCGCCACCAGGGAAGCCCATGTTTGACTTTTTTGAGGATCTGTTCCTTTCTAAGTCCGGAGCTAAACCTGTGGCTAGAACGGGGCTTGAAAGGATATTCACAATTTTCAAAAGATGACAATTCTGTGCCTGAGGGCTTGCCCATTGCATGGAAAGCTTTACAATGACTCTGGGCAGCAGACGTTATCATTATCACTGTTTGGCAGGTGAGGAAACCGAGACCTGGTCATGTGAGTGCCAAGCCTTAAGTCATTTGGCCAATGAGGGGGGATTCTAGGATCTGAACAAACCAAATGTTAGGGCCCAATCCCCTGACCATAAGGCCTCCCTCAAGATTTCCCAACAAGTTCCAGCTATCTGTCATTGTTTGGGGAAGATCAAAATGTTTCTGCTTTAATCCCACTCTTGGGCATATACCCAGAGAAAACCATAATTCGAAAAGATACATGCACCCCAATGTTCATTGCAGCACTATTCACGATAGCTAGGACACGGAAGCAACCTAAATGTCCATTGACAGATGAATGGCTGAAGAAGATGCCGTACATATATACAACAGAATATTACCCAGCCATAAAAAAGAGTGAACTAATGCCATTTGCAGCAACATGGATGGATCTAGAGATTGTCATACTGAGTGAAGTAAGTCAGACATAGAAAGACAGATATGATATCGCTTGTATGTGGAATCTAAAAAAAGTGGTACACATGAGCTTATTAACTTATTATAAGAAATAGAGTCACAGATGTAGAAGACATCTACAAACATATTCTTATGGCGGGAGGGAGGTGGGGAGAAGCATAAATTGGGAGATTGGGATTGCCATATACACACTACTACATATAAAATAGATAACTAATAAGGACCTACTGTATAGCACAGGGAACTCTACTCAGTACTCTGTAATGACCTATATGGGAAAAGAATCTAAAAAAGAGTGGATATATGTATAACTGATTCACTTTGCTGTACACCTGAAACTAACACCACATTGTAAATCAACTATATCCCAATAAAAATTATATAAGAAACCTGTTTCTGCTTTTATGGAGCTCAGTGGCTGATTTCTTTTTTTTTAAATTAGGGTGAAATGCACATAACATCAAATTAACCACTTTAAAGTGTACAATTCTCTGCCATTTAGGACATTCACCATGCTGGGCAACCCCAACCCTATCTAGTTCCAAAACATTTTCATCACCCAAAAGGAAACCCTGTCCCCAGAAAGTGCTCAGTCCCATTCCCTCCTCCCCCAGCCCCCAGCAATGACAAATCTGCTTGTCTCTTTGGATTTGCCTATTCTAGACATTTCATATAAACAGTATCAGATAATATGTGGCCTTTTGGGTCTGGTTTCTTTCATTCAGCATGAGGTTTTGAAGGTTTATCCATGTTGTAGCATGTATCACAGCCTCATTCCTTTTACGACTGAGTAATATTACATTGTATGGCTAGATCACTGTTTGTTTAAATATTCATTCGGTCCATACACACGGCTCTGTACTTTATTTCTTCACTTAAGAGACCATCACTTGGAGCTCTTCTCATTTTGATCCCAAGTTACCTTTGGTACTTCTGCCTTCATTTTCTCAGCTGTAGAATATTTCTTCATCTTAGCTCAGGCTACCATAATGAAATAGCACAGTCTGGGTGGCTTAAAACAATTGACGTTTATTTTCTCACAGTTCTAGAGGCTGGAATCCAAAAATCAACCTGCCAGGGTTGGTTTCTGGTGAGGTCTCTTTCTCCCTGGATTGTAGATCAATATGAATTTCCGGGGGCGGGGGGTGGCACAGCACAATTCACTCTGTCACACCTTCCTATGGTTGGACCACGCCATATTTAACCAGTCCCCCTGGGAAGGGCATTTAGGTTATTTCTAATCATTCGCCAACTCAAACTAGGCTTTAGAGCAAGTGCTGGCAAAACTACAGCCTACTACCTGTTTTTGTAAATAACATTTTGGCGATGTGGTCACGCCCATTCGTTTACATATATTTACATGTTTCTCATTTACATACTGTGTATGCTACAACAGCAGAGTGATGACTGAGAAATATTTATTCTCTGGCCCTTTCCAGAAAAGGTTTGTTAACTCCTGGTCTTTATGTGTTTGAATACATCTGTAGTAGAGATTCCTAGAGGGGGAAATCTCCCCCATCAACCCGTATACTTTAAAAAGTCCCATTTGCAGTTGTTACAGTCTCCCCTTGAGACATTACACAAAATGTCTGAAAGCTATTTATGAACTTTTCAGTAGAATGGGAACAACAGTCTTGGCCACCATGCTGGGACCAGCCACCAGGTTAAGAAAGGAAATTATAACCCAAGACCCATATACTAAAAGTAGGAGGCCCTTGAGTGCTGCCTGCACCCACTGGCCTGGTGGTCATTTGTGCCTGAACTCTCACCAGGACCCCCCAGTCCTCCCAGTCTTATGGGGTCAACATTCCTGACACACTCTGCTCTGTCTGGATCATTGCTTCCTGGGTGGTACTTTCTGGCTGAGTATTTTGAATATCAGCCAGAATCTTTTGGTGCTCCTTCATTTACTCCTCTCCTTTCAAGAAGCTAAGACTTTGCTGGGCTGAAGGAGTAGAAATTCCAGATTTTTAAGTAGAGAGAAAGAGAACCTGGGAGAGCAGTGAGTCTCCCCTGTAGGATGGAGGCCTACCTGTCACATCCCAACCCACAGGGCCTCAGCACTCAGAGTGAGCATAAAGGCTCAAAAAATAAATCAGAATGTGAAAAAGATGAAACAAATGGAATTATAAAAACGGCTAAGCCAAACAAAAAAATCTCTAACAGTGAAACTGCTGTCTGCTTCCTTTTCAGTTGGCAGCAATGATTGTCACTATGATCCTCTACTGTCTTGTCAAAGACTTCACCCCATGATGCTATAACCTGGTGACACCCATACACCCATCCCTGTTGAGGGATGAGGTCCATGGACTGACTGGGAGGCCCAGAGCAAGGGAATGATGTCAAGGAAGTCGACCAGCCTCAGCATGAACAGGCACCTTTCCTTACTGTGCTCCAGATATTTCTGTTGGATGGTGGATTCTGATTTGTCACCTCCTCCCTCAATGATTGTTACTAAAATAACTTAAACCATAAAATGCCTCTTTGTCAGGGGTGGATCCAGGTTTTGTGGGGCCTACACATACAAATATATCAGTGCTACAAATTTTACATGAACAATAGACCTGCTGAAACTATCTCCTGAGTCCCTTGTTGTTGCTATTGATGACAAATACATCATTTTAGGGACAGTTCATAGACAAATATGGGCCATTGATATAAATATTGTGTGTGTGTTTAAGACTCTGTTTTCCTTTTATTTTTTTAGATTTTAAATTTTATTTTTTATTTTTTTTTTATTTGACACTCCGTTTTCTTGGAGATCGTGCTTTTATAAAACTTCTCCTGGGGCTTCCCTGGTGGTGCAGTGGTTGAGAATCTGCCTGCCAATGCAGGCGACACGGGTTCGAGCCCTGGTCTCGGAAGATCCCACATGGCGTGGAGCAACTAGGCCCGTGAGCCACAACTACTGAGCCTGCACGTCTGGAGCTTGTGCCCCACAACAAGAGAGGCCGCGACAGTGAGAGGCCTGCGCACCGCGATGAAGAGTGGCCCCCGCTTGCCACAACTAGAGAAAGCCCTCGCACAGAAACGAAGACCCAACACAGCCAAAAATAATAAATAAATAAATAAATAAATGAATAAATAAAACTTCTCCTAAAACACACGGAAGGAGACCAAGCATGTGGAGAAATACATTAGGACTCTCGACACACCTTAAGCCTTGTAATTAAGGAAATACTGGAGTGAGGCTTCTTTTATTCTACAATGGTATTCCTTTTCTTAAAAAAATTATTTTATTTTATTATTTTTTGGCTGTATTGGGTCTTCGTTGCTGCGCGCGGGCTTTCTCTCTAGTTGCGGCGAGTGGGGGCTACTCTTCGTTGCGGTGCGCGGGCTTCTCACTGTGGTGGCCTCTTTTGTTGGGAAGCACGGGCTTCAGCAGTTGTAGCACGTGGGCTCAGTAGTTGTGGCTTGAGGGCTCTAGAGCGCAGGCTCAGTAGTTGTGGCACACGGGCTTAGTTGCTCCGTGGCATGTGGGATCCTCCCAGACCAGGGCTCAAACTCGTGTCCCCTGCATTGGCAGGCGGATTCTTAACCACTGCACCACCAGGGAAGCCCTACAATGGTATTTCAATGTCCTCCTAATCACTCTGTGGAGCCCCTTCGAGAGGTATTTTTCACTGTTTTCTAGAACCTTTGAACAGTTACTGATAAATGGCACTGGTTTTCTGCATGCTTTTTTTTTTTTTGGCCAAATGTCTTGAATTTGCCATACGCCAGATCCCTGCACTATTCTGTCTCTCCGCATCAATTCAATGGGTGCGTATTGGGGGGGCTGGGGGTGGTTCTTGCCCCTCCATTTCCCCACACGCGAGGGCTGACCGGCGGCTCCGAGGAACGGAGACACATTTGGGTGTGTCTGACTGGGAGACGCCAGGGTCTGGGTGCACGTGCTTCCGCTGATGGCCGCCAGGGGGCGCGAGAGGCCGGGACCTGGGCCTCTGCCTTGCCTCGAAGCCGAGACGAGGCGGCCGCGGGGCGGGGCTGCCGCGGAGGCGGGGCTTCCGCGGAGGTGGGGCTTCGGAGGGGCTCCTGACGCCTCCGTCATTGGGTCCTTCCTTTCACAGTTCCGCAATGGCTGTTAACCTTTGATGGCAGGCGCTTCACCGCGCCCCTACGTCCACATCACTCTCTGCCTCCCACTCTCCCCGCCCTTATCCGTCCTTCATTTTCCCGCCCTCCTTTATGCCACCCCTCCTGTCCTGCTTTGCTCCCGTTTTCTCGAATCCTTTGCGCCCCCGTTTCCGGGCCCTCAGCCTCTATCTCTGAGGCTCCTTATTTCAAGTGACCTTTTAGAGAAAGATGTGGAAGGACATACTCCTAGCTGTGAACGTGACCTGTGGTCACGTTCAAATGAGACAGCCACGCCTCCATGAACATCTTGCTTAGTTCTACATGTTCCAAGAAGCAGGCAGTTTTACAAACATTCATTAAATTAATTCAAGTGGAAAGTAAAATTTTTTCTTTGAGTTGTTCCCTGGGGATCACAGAAGATCGGGAAAACCCTGAGCCCTCCAGGACCTGGCCACAGACATGCTCCAGCCTGGGGCTGGACAGAGGAGCCCAGAGTTGGACCTGGGCGGGTGGGGGCAGGGAGACAATGAGGGCTAGTGGCTGCAGAAGTTGGGCCTGGGGACCCTCAGTGCCCACATGCATATTTTTTTTGCCCAGAAATGCCCTCTGTGCCTCTGTTATCATCAAGAAAGGCCCGGTGATCAATGACACATGAGCTTAAGGACTACATCTTCATCAGCTGTGGCCAAGCAAGCCTCAGATGCAGAAAGTACAGGCTTTCAGGTGGGAAGGGGTTGGAGGTTCCTACCTCTGTGTCACTCCTGGAGCTCCAAAGGCCAACCTTGGCCCTGCTTCCTGTGTGGCGTTGGGCAGTTACTTTGGCCTCTCTGAGCCCTGTGAGAAGGAGGGGTCAAGTGAACTAACGTGTAGGCAGGGACTTGGGGAACATGATGGCTTGTAGCCAGATCCCTGCGTCATGGAACCTCTTCATTCACTCCACAGCGGTTTCTTGAGCACCACTGTGTACAAGGCTTTGGGAACAAAGCCATGAGTAGGACAGTCCAGGCTCCTGTCCACTCGGAGCCTCCAATCTAACGGTTGCATCAACCACACTAGTAGCCAGTGCTGAGCACTGTGCCCACAGGGCCCGGGTGGCATCTGGAGGGGTACCAGGGTGGCACACTGTGCCCCTTCTCCACCCCTGGTGTGGCTTATTTGGAGGATGGAGGATGAGGAACCAGCAGGGTGCAGTTTGGGGCACCTGCTTCCCTGGCACTGGGAACCTTGCTCCAGCACCTGATTGTGATATGATAAAGGCTGTGACAGAAGAGGGGCAGCCGCTGGGACCCCTCCCCGGCAGAGGACCCTGCAGCCAGGAGAGAGAGGGGTAGAGCAAGGCAGCTTTGGTGCCCCCGACCCCAGACCTCTAACATCTTGGGAAGCAGTATCCCAGAGGTTTGGGAAGATGCTGACTTAAATGGGCTCCCCAGTCTGGCCGACATGGCTGAAAAGGCACACTCCGTATTATTCCTTGAAGAAACTTATCTTTCTTCAACGGTGTTATGGCTGTAAGTATGTCACAACCTGGGCCCTGGGGATTTGCAACCCTTCCTCCGCAACTGGCTCGTTCAAAGACAGAAATAAGTTGATCCAAATTCACTGGCATCCGGATCTGTGGTCCCCAGGGAAGCAGGAGGGATGTAGGGCAGACTGACAAGGAGGAGGACGCACTGGGAACAGGCGTAGCCTCCATCGACCCAGAAATCAAGCAGCAGAGCGTGGTCTGGGGGACCTGGGGTCCATGGCGGAAGAACCTGGCTCTAAAGAAAATCCTGCAGAAAGCTAAGCTGTTAAGGAAGGCGGGAGGGAATGGTTCTTCTCTTGGTCCTTTACAGTTTTCAAACCATTTTTTTCTTACTATAAAAGTAACCCCAAATATGCACTGCTAAAGAAGTAATTGCTTTTAATAGTAAAACAGTAGGAGGAAAGGCCGCCAGGAAAGAGAAGGAAATTAACTATCACTCTTTACCTGTGGCTGTATCATTTTGATGGGAATTAAACAAGATAACGCATTTAAAGGGCTGATACTTGTCATCAGAACATGGCTCAATAAATATCGTCATTATATCCTTCCAGACTTTTCTATGTAACTTTGAAAAACAGCAAAACAAACATGGGATGCTAATGCTTTACAATCCTCATTTTTTTCTCTTTTAAAAAATTGTAAGTGTTTCATCCTTTTAAATAGACTTTTTTAAGAGCAGTTTTAGGTTCACAGCAAAATTGAGCAGAAGGTACAGAGATGTCCCATATAAGCCCTGCCCCTGCACACAGCCTCCCCTACTGTCAACATTCCCCATCAGAGTGGTACATTTGTTATAATGAACCTACACTGATATAATTAGAACCTAAAGTCTATAGTTTATATGAAGGTTCGCTCTTGTTGTACTTATTTATTCATTTTTTTGGCTGGGGCGAGCGGCATGCGGGATCTTAGTTCCCTGACCAGGGATTGAACTCGTGTCCCCCGCAATGGAAGAGTGGAGTCCTAACCACTGGACGGCCAGGAAATTCCTGGTGTTGTACATTCCATGGTTTTGACTAGCGTATCCACCGTGTCAGCATCGCATGAGTAGTTTCACTGCCCTAAAAATCCTCCGTGCTCCACCCATCAGCCCTCTTTCCCCGCTAAGCCCTGGCAACCACCGATCCTTCTTCTGTCTCCATCGTTTTGCCTTTTCCAGAATGTCATATACTTGGAATCATACACCATGTAGCCTTTTCATATTGGCTTCTTCCACTCAGCAATATGCCTGTAAGTTTCCTCTATGTTTTTTTCCTGGCTTGATAGCTCATTTCTTTTTAGTGCCAGTATTCCATCGTCTGGATGTACCACAGTTTATTTATCCATTCATATGCTGAAGCCCATCTTGGTGGCTTCCAAGTTTTGGCAATTATGGAGAAAATTGCTAGAAACACCCATGTGCAGGTTTTTATGTGAACATGAGTTTTCAACTCCGTTAGATTAATACCTAAGGATGGTGACTGTTGACAATCTACTTTTTTAAAAAAAAATTAGGCCTTAAAAACATTTTTCTGTATCAATAAACATTCTCCTACCACAGAAGTCAGCAAAGTACAGTCTTGTAAATAGATAGATAAAATTTATTTGTAAATAAAATAAATTTGTTTATAGATTTTGTACAGCTGCTTTTCCGCTACACCGGCTGTTTCATTTCAACCGAGACTGTATGGCCTGCGAAGCTCACAGTATCGGGTGCTTTTGCAAAAAAATTTGCCACCCCCTGTCTTACAAGCATCATTTAACATAACCGTCTAGGAACTTACCTGGTGGCGCAGTGGTTAAGGATCTGCCTGCCAATATAGGGGACAGGGGTTTGATCCCTGGTCCGGGGAGATCCCATGTGCTGCGGAGCAACAAAGCCCGTGCGCCACAACTACTGGGCCTGCTCTCTAGAGCCCACGAGCCACAACTACTGAGCCCGCGTGCCACAGCTACTGAAGTCCATGCACCTAGAGCCCGTGCTTCGCAACAAGAGAAGCCACCGCAATGAGAAGCCCACTCACTGCAACGAAGAGTAGCTCCTGCTCGCTGCAACTAGAGAAAGCCCGCGTGCAGCAACGAAGACCCAACAGAACTAAAAAATAAATAAATTTATAAAATAAAAAGAACTCTCTAGGATTCCATTGCATGGCTGTACCATGATTTACCTACCCAATCTGTGTTATTGGTTACTTCAGTTACTTCCAACATTTTGTCCTTAATGAACATCCCTGTGCATCCTGGTTTTGAGGCACACATGTGACTATTTTCCCTAGGTTTAATGTCTAGAAATGGAATTTCTAGGTAAAAGATTTTACCATAAAACCTTTAAGGTTTTAAATATGAATTGCAAAATGTCCTCCTGCCACGACTAAGATGACCAAGAAAAGAAGGAATAATGGTCGTGCCAAAAAGGGCCGCGGCCACGTGCGGCCTTTTCACTGCACCAACTGTGCCTGATGCGTGCCCAAGGATAAGGCCATTAAGAATTTGTCATTTGGAACATCGTAGAGGCCGCAGCCATCAGGGACATTCCTGAAGCGAGTGTTTTTGACGCCTATGTGCTTCCCAAGCTGTATGTGAAACTGCATTACTGCGTGAGTTGTGCCATTCACAGCAAGGGAGTCAGGAATCGTTCTCGGGAAGCCCGGAAGGACCGAACACCTCCAGCCCTATTTAGACCTGCTGGTGCTGCCCCACGACTTCCACAAAAGCCCACGTAAGGAGTTAAATCCTTAAAGGCTAAAGAAATACTGTTCCCTGGAAAGACAATACATTGGAAATTATACTTTTTAAAAAAAAGATATTGTGAGCTCACTCTTAGCTCGTTAGCGTTTTGTCGTGTTTTTTCACGTGTGTGGTGTGAGGTAGGGGTCTGATTTGATTTTTTTTTTTTCCATTTGGTGACATACTGTTGCACTTACCAACTGGTCCATCCAGTCCTCCTCTGTCTATGCTAGTTTCCATTACGCTAAAGTCTGTTCTGTGTACACTGCTTTGCTCCATTGGCCCGTGTGTATATCCCCCACTAACACAACACTATTGTAATTGCCATGCAGCACAAGTACATGTTCAGATACATGGGGTATGAATATTTCAAGCGTGGTCATGCAAATAGCATGTCACAGATTTTGCACGTCTTACTCATTCTCACATATAGCCTTGGCCAAATGTCTCCCCAGAGTCCAGCTCCGAGAGCCCCCATTCCCACTTCCCTTAAAATCTTGTCTGAGCTCATCATCCCACCCAAAGTTGAATCTGTATCCAGCATCTTTTGTTTTCCTTCCTCCACTGTGTTGCTGCAAAACGACAGGAATTTCAGTTTGGGGGTTTCAGGGAGATCCTTGCTCTAGCCATCTCACAGAGCATAAACAGCCCCGACTGTTAAAGCACCCACCCTCACTTTCCTCCTCCCTGAATCTCCATCATCTCTCATTTTCTTTCTTTCTTTTTTATAAATTTATTAATTAATTTATTTTTGGCGGCTTTGGGTCTTCGTTGCTGCGCGTGGGCTTTCTCTAGTTGCAGCGAGTGGGGGCTACTCTTCATTGCAGCGCTTGGGCTTCTTATTGTGTTGGCTTCTCTTGTTGCGGAGCACGGGCTCTAGGCTTGTGGGCTTCAGTAGTTGTGGCTCGCAGGCTCTAGAACTCAGGCTCAGTAGTTGTGGTGAACGGACTTAGTTGCTCTGCAACATGTGGGAATCTTCCCGGACTGGGGATTGAACCCTTGTTCCCTGTATTGGCAGGCGGACGCTTAACCACTGAGCCACCAGGGAAGTCCTCGTTTTCTTTCTTAATTACTTCAGCAAAGATTTATTGAATAGGTGCTGTGTCTGCAAGATTTCGTTTTCCCTTCAGTAGAATGTGGACACTATTTTATCCATGTTTTAACTCGGAGGAATCAAAGAGTACTCTCTCTCACACCTCACGTCCAACCCACTGGCAAATCCGATCGACTTTGGTCCATCCTCAGCGTCTGGTCCATCCAAAGCTGATGGCGTTGGGAGCCACGAAGGGTTCGGAGCAGAATCATGCCCTGACTCAGGTGCTCACAGGCGCCCTCTGGCGGCTATGGAGGGAACAGAGTGTAGGGGGGACCAGGGTGGAGGGACTGTATTGGTCCAGATGCGAGATGGTGGGGGCTGGACTCGGTGGGGCCAGAAGGGGGTGAGAAGTGGGCAGATTCTGGATAGACTCTGAAGATGGAGCCAATAGGACTTGCCAACACCTGGATATCTGTCCTCTGGACGCTTCACTCACCCAGAGGTTGGGAAATATTATTTTTCTTTTTAAAAAATATTTATTGAGCTTCTCTGGTGGCGCAGTGGTTGAGAGTCCACCTACTGATGCAGGGGACACGGGTTCGTGCCCCTGTCCGGGAAGATCCCACATGCCGCGGAGCGGCTGGGCCCGTGAGCCATGGCCACTGAGGCTGCCCGTCCGGAGCCTGTGCTCCGCAACAGGAGAGGCCACAAGAGTGAGAGGCCCGCATACCGCTAAAAAAAAAGAAAATTATTTACTTGGCTGCGCCAGGTCTTAGTTGTGGCTGGTGGGCTCTCCTTTTTTTTTTTGGTGGGCTCTTTAGTTGTGGCAGGCAGGCTCCTTAGTTGTGGCATACAAACTCTAAGTTGTGGCATGCATGTGGGATCTAGTTCCCTGACCAGGGATGAACCCAGGCCCCCAGCAGTGGAAGCACGGATTCCTAAACACTGGACTGCCAGGGAATTCCCAGGAAATACTAATATGAACAGGAATTCTCAGAATCTGATACAGGAGCCACATGTCTGCGGTCTCACAACTGCCTTCATGTTTCTCCCTGTTGACTGTGGGGACCCCTGACGTGTATCCACTGTGCTTTCCTGCCTCTCTGTGTCAAGGCCAGATAAGCCCAGCCATCGGCTGGTCTGGCAACTCAAAGCCTCAATTATCAAAGAGATTTTAATGATAATGATAATAATAATAGGTATAGATAGACATAGATGAAAGGGGAGACAGGAGCTGACCTTCCTTTGACCCCCCCCCCCAATCTGGTCTCTAGAAGCTCCACAGAACCCACTGAGATCCCCCTGAGCTGGTCCCACCCCTCCGTTGTGCAGATGGGGAAACTGAGGCTCAGGAGGGAAGCAGCTTTTCCTCGGTGGATAACTTGAAGTCCCCCCACCCGCGCTTACAGCATTTCCCACTGTTTGCCACCAGGCATGTGAATTTCATCGGAAACATGAGGCATTCTCCCCTGGCACCCACCGTCCTGTCATCCGGTATCTCCCCTTCAGTCTGGTCACCCCTCCCCGCAATTTGTATTTCTGAGGTTTCTTGGCCCTTCCTCTGTTTTTCGTTTTGCTTTGTTTTGTTTTTCTTGACCTGGCAGCGCGGCTTTAGGGATCTTAGTGCCCCGACCAGGGATCGAACCGGGCCCTCGTCAGTGAAAGCACTGAGTTCTAACCACTGGACCACCAGGGAATTCCCTCCTGCCTCTGTTTGGTGCCCCGCACTGTCCCTCCTGCCCTTCCGTCGGCTGCTGCTGTCTGCACACACCGCTGGAAGTCGCCTCTTAAGCCTCCCAGACTTTCAGAAAGTGGTGGCCGTGAAATGGGGTTCCAGCTATTTTTTTTTTTAATGAATTCATTTATTCGTTTTTTGGCTGCGTTGGGTCTTCGTTGCTGCATGCGGGCTTGGTCTAGTTGCGGCGAGCGAGGGCTACTGTTCGTTGCGGTGCGCGGGCTTCTCACTGCGGTGGCTTCTCTTGTTGCAGAGCACGGGCTCTAAGCACGTGGGCTTCAGTCCTTGGGGCACGCAGGCTCAGTAGTTGTGGTGCACAGGCTTAGTTACTCCGTGGCACGTGGGATCCTCCTGGACCAGGGCTCGAACCCGTGTTCCCTGAATTAGCAGGCGGATTCTTAACCACTGCGCCACCGGGGAAGTCCCTCCAGCTATGACTGATAGCTCCTAAGAATATCCCACTGCCAGCATCCTGGACAACATTCAGGAATGCGACACCTGGAAGAAATAAAATAACACCCCCCACCCCCCTCCCCCCGGCGTGTGTTCTTTCAAAATGGAGAGGCCACGGTGGCCTGGGGATGGGGTGGAAGGACTCCCAGCAGGCTCCCACCCCCCACCCGACTCCCCACCCTGTGTCCACCAGTGTTTCTCGGTCATGGTCATCATTCTCATCGTGGAAATCACTGTCGCCACAGTGGTCCTTGCCTTCTTCCCGATTGTTAAGTACAGCTCGGCTTCTCTCACTCTGCATTAGAAATAAACAGAATCAATAGAAGCCCCGCCCCTCCCCCCGGGAGGCTCCCACGCTCGCCAGGATCCGGTGATGGTGGAAGACCGAGTCTCCAGAGATAGGGCGAAAAGCCGGAAACCTCAGCCCTGCCTTCAAAGGCTCCCCTCAAGAAACTGCGGAGTGAATTGGACCACCTCTCATTTGGGGGAGTAATGGGAAGTAATTGCTGGGGGAGGAATGGGAAAAGCTGTGAAGTTTCTTAGGGTTTTGAAATGAGTTCAAAATAGAGGGCTATTTAGCAATATCCATCAAAATGAAAAAGCACGGACACTTTGACCCAACCATCTGGTCCCTAGGAATTATCCAAGGATATGCTTGGGGCGGGGGGAGTTTATAATGTATAATAATCCACACAAGGGAGTCTGATGCAGCTGGAAAGAAGGAAGGAGGAGCCTCTATGTGCAGGAGATGGTACATTCTCCAGGACATAGTGCTGTCCCCGTTTGCGTGCCCCCAGAGGCTCACCCTGAGAAAAGAATTTGAAGGCTCATTGTTTGAGAGGTGATCCCAAGAAACACCTGTTGGGGACAGGGGCAGTGAGGCAGGGAAGGGAATGTAGCCCCTAAAAGCTGACACTGTGGGGCTTCCCTGGTGGCGCAGTGGTTGAGAGTCCGCCTGCCGATGCAGGGGACACGGGTTCGTGCCCCGGTCCGGGAAGATCCCACGTGCCGCGGAGCGGCTGGGCCCGTGAGCCATGGCCGCTGAGCCTGCGCGTCCGGAGCCTGTGCTCCGCAACGGGAGAGGCCACAGCAGTGAGAGGTCCGCGTACCGCAAAAAAAAAAAAAAAAAAAAAAAAAAAAGCTGACACTGTGCAACTGGGCTGTCCTGGTGGGGTATGTCGGGGACGCAGCAAGGAGCACGCCATCTATTTTCTCCACCCAAGCGACTAGGGAGCTGCAGTATTAATCCAACACCTCCCATCAGTCATTGCTTAAGGTCTGCTCCCAGGGCGCATGCGTGCGGAGAGGCCACTGCAAGAACCTCGGTTGCTGGGGGCTTCCCTGGGGGTCCAGAGGTTAAGACTCGGAGCTTCGACTGCAGGGGGCGCGGGTTCCATTAGTGCTCAGGGAACGAAGATCTTGAATGCCGCAAGGCGCGGCCAAAAAGTTAAAAAAAAAAAAATAGAACCTCGGTTGCTGGCAGCGGGAAGCCGGGCTCCGCGGCACAGAAATAAGAGAAGCCACCGGGATTTGAGCAGGGCACCGAGAGCCACTGCTACTCGTGTTGCGAACAGCCGGATGCAGAACAATGAGAATAGAATAAAGCAAGGGGGACAATAATGAGGATATACTTTGCTTTGACACACATAGCATACGTCTTTGGAGACGCTGGAAACCATGACAGTCGAGGTGGTGAAGCGGAAGAAACTTGTCGGCTGGGAGAAAAAAGTGGGAGGGAGACTTTTCATGGTTTACCCTCCTGTGATTTGTGAATTTTGAGCCGTGTGACTATTTCACCTCTTTGGGGGAAAAATGGTTTTAATTTAGACCTCTATTTAAAAAGTAGAAAATTAAAGTTGCCCCTTTTGTGCAGAGAGAAATTCAGTTGTTGAAGACGATATTCAAGTCCCTCCTCGAGTTGCAGCCATGACGGGGGCGTAGGAGGCGTGTGGGCGATTCAAAAGAGCAGATGATTCAAAGCCGTTTGTGAGTTTTGGATACAACCAGATGTGCTGGGCTCGAGACCCACGCTCTTCCCTGTGTCCCGCTCTCGGGGGCGATGGTAGCCTGAGTTCGTCCTCCTCCAGCGCAGACCCATGGCTGGGGGAGGGGCCATGAAGGAAGCAGAAGGGAAGCCCCCACCTCCCTCCTGAGTCCCCAAGAAACCTCACCAAATGGGGCACCTTGCTGTTTTCTGTGCTCACCGCTCCCTGTTTCATCTCTGAGGTTAGAGAAGTGGCCTTGGAGCACAACTTTGTGACCCTGAGAATTACAGAGGTTACAACAGCCGGATGACTATTCCCTGGAATGGCATTTGGTCATGGAGAAGATGAGATTCACATCCTTTTGTTTTGTTTGTTTAATTTATTTTTATTGTAGTAAAAGATATATAACATAAGTTTATCATCTTACCATTTTTAAGTGTCCAGTTCAGTGGCATTAAGCACTTTCCTATGGTTATGCAACCATCACCACCCTGCATCCCCAGAACTGAAGCTCTGTCCCCATTAAACACTAAGGCTCCTTCCCCCAACCCCCGTACCCACCATCCTACATTCTACCATTCTCTAGGAATTTGACTCCTCTAGGGACCTCATATAAGTGGAATCATACAGTATTTGTCTTTTTGTGTCTGGCTTATTTCACTTAGCATCCTCAAGGTTCATTCATGTTGTAGCACGAATTTCCTTCCTTTTTAGGGCCGAATAATATTCCATTGTATGGATGGACCACATTTTATTTATCCCTTCCTCTGTCAATGGATACTTGGGTTGCTTCCACCTTTTGGCTATTGTGAACCAGGCTGCTGTGAACGTGGGTGTACAGATATCTCTTCGAGTCCCTGTTTTCAGTTCTTTTCGGTATATACCCAGAAATGGAACTGCTGGATAATCTGATAATTCTATGTTTAATTTTGGGGGGAATTTTCATACTGTTTTCCCCAGCAGCTGCACCATTTTACATCCCCATCAGCAATAAAGGCACAAGGGTTCCAGTTTCTCCACCTTATCACCTTCTCCACCTTCTCCACCTTATCTCCAACCTTATCACCACTTGTTTTTGTTTTTTGATAGTAGCCATTCTCATGGGTGTGAGGTGGTGAGACTTATATCTTGAGTCTTGGTGTTTAAGGAGCAAGACTGGCCTCCATGTGTCATCTAAGCTCTTGAGGCAGATGGTTGAGAAGGATCTTTGAGGCGAGGGAGGGTGTGGAATGGAAAAGCCATTGCCTGTTTCTAGGAGTGTTTTCCATCTCAGTCTGGGGCCCAAGAACTGCTATGGGGTCAAGTTCAGGCTTGGGAGGGGGCACACGATGGGTAGGGGACTTGCCTGCATCTCCGTTTTGGCTTCTGAAGCTTGAGGTGGTAGAAAGTACTTCTCATTCATTCATATAGTCCTTCCACTAATCTTTTTTTTTAATTTAAATATAGTTTCTTAAAATATTTTTTAAATATTTATTTGGTTGCGCTGGGTCTTAGTTGCAGCAGGCAGGCTCCTTCGTTGCGGCTTGCCGGCTCCTTAGTTGTGGCACGTGGGCTCCTTAGTTGTGGCATGCGAACTCTTAGTTGCGGCATGCATGTGGGATCTAGTTCCCTGACCAGGGATCAAAACCAGACCCCCTGCATTGGGAGTGTGGAGTCCTAACCACTGTGCCACCAGGGAAGTCCCTATACCACAGCTTCTTTATCCATTCCTCTGTTGATGGACCTTTAGGTTGCTGTCCTTCCACGAGTCTTTATTGAACACCTACTATGTGCTGGGCACTGTTCAGGGGTCTGGGGACAAAGCAGGGCACAAAACAAAATCCTTGCCCTGTGTTGCTGACGCTCGAGTAGGGAGATGGAGAAAAAACCTCTAAGTAAACATTGGTGGCAGGGATGGTAAGTGCCATGAAAAAGAAAGCAAGGCAGGGAAAGGGCAGAGAGAGTCAGGATTTTGTTTACTTGTAGGTGCTATTAGTCACCTATTTTCAGCACACAGTGGGATGGCCTGTCCTAGCCTTTTTGTAGTTAGTTGGGGATCATGTGATGAGTTCTGGCCAATGAGCTGGGAGGAGAAGTGATGTGAGTCACTTCCTGGCCAAATTATTTAATTACCAGTGTAGGGCCCTCTGGGCCTTTCTTTCTTTTTTCCACAATAGTGGAATCATCTGGATGGTGGCTGCTTCACAAGCCTGAGTCTCTGAAAGACTTTGATAAATGGAGTTCCCCTGCCAGGTTGGTATGAGCATGTAGTGTGAGACAAACTGCTGAAATTGAAGGGCTGTTTGTTACGCAGCATCACTTAGCCTGGCCTGACTGATACAGGGCTGGTGGCTAACTTAGAAAGAGGGGTCAGGGCAGGCCTTCCTGAGGAAGAACACTTGAACAGAGACCTGAATGAAGTGAGAGAGGGAGCTGTGCAGACATCTGATAGAACAGCATTCCAAAAAGAGGTAACAGCCATCTAAAGGCAGCAAGGCTGATGCTTACTAAGTGTGTTTAAGAAACAGAGAGGAGATCGGTGTGGAGCTGAGTGAGTTCAAGAGAGAGCAGGGAGATGAGGACCTGAAGGTGACAGGGCAGATCATGCAGGGCCTTGTGGGCCACGGTGAGGAGTTCAGCTTTTACTCCCAAGTAAGATGACAGCCATGGAGGGTGCTAAGCCATGATGGGGTGGGGAGAGGGAGGCATTTAGCACAGGCATTGGAATATTGTGACTACTCTAAACAGTAGCCATGGTGACCATGATTTCTAGTGTTTTTATTATTTTGAAATTTGAAAGGGAGTCTTCAAGTGTTTATTCTCTTCTCTGCAGCTAAAGTGCTGTGGCATGAAGGACTACACAGATTTTCCATCCTTCGAAAGGATGACTGGCCACACCTACCCCAGGGGCTGCTATAAATCCATCATGACCGTGGCCTGCGACGGGCACAACGTGTCTGCAGATGTCATCCACCAGGAGGTAACTTGACATTTTGTTAGGTGTCTAGGTAGACCCCAAGGGCTGGGGACTTCTATAAAAATTGCATTTTTGCAGGAATCCCAGCGATTTTGACCACAATTTCAGCTCATTTCGACCACACAGCCTAGAGTTACCATCCCCATTTCACAGATGGGGAAACTGAGGCTGGGGAGGAGAGTGGTTCAAGGTCACATGGCTTTGGTGGAACCGGGATTTGATCCATGTTCGCCTGTGTCCATTGCCTGTGTCACACTGCCTGCCTCACAGAGAAATCAAATTGCAGCAGTAATGGTGGGAAATGATTGTTCTGTAGATAGTGATGGCTGCCACATGACTGGGGACTCATTCAGTGAATTCAGTCTCCATCGCACCCCTTGAGGTGGGGACTGCCCTTCTCCCATTTTACAGACGAGGAGACTGAGGCACAGAGAGGTTCCCATAGCCAGGGAGAGGTGGAGCTGAGCTTCAAAGCCCAGCCCTAGCTTCCCCACCCCTAACTTCTGCTGCAGGGGAATAAACACATGGGTCTTCCTTGAGAAATCAGTCATTCCTTAATTCATCCCTTCACACTGAATGTCTCTTGCTGGGTGAATTGGCCAGAGTGAGTCCCAGGCTAGGGCCTCAGAGAGGGGCGTGGCACCACACAGTGACCCGCTGTGCCCTGTACAACCTGCCTGTCAACGTCCCACCCATCCCCTCACTCATTCCACTCTAGCCACACTGACCTCCTCGCTGCTGCACAAATACAACGGGCACATGCTTGCCTCAGGGCCTTTGCATAGGCTGTATTTTTTTTTTTTTTTTGGCCTTGCAGCTTGGCTTGCAGGATCTTAGCTCCCTGACCCAAGACTGAACCTGAGCCCCTCAGCAATGAAATCACCAAGTCCTAGCTACTGGACTGCCAGGGAATTCCCATGTTCTTTCAGCCTGGAATGCTCTTCCCCTAAATGTTTTCCTACCTCATCTCTTTCAAGTCACAGTTGTCACTTCCTCAGTGAGGTTGTTCCTGAGCCCCTATCTATAAAAGGATGCCCCCCACTCACCATCACACTCCATCTCCTTACCCTGCGTTAGTGTGCCTAGCGCTTAATCACCACCTGACAAAGTCATTGCTGTACCTGCTTATTTTATTACTTGTTTTTCCCACTCAACTGTTAGCCCCACCAAGGCAGAAACGTTTTCTCTTTTGTACATTGCTGGGTTCCCAGTGCCCGTTTCAGTGCCCAGCACACAGTGGACACTTAAAAAAAGCCTATTAAATGAAAGGGGGCACTGAGCCCTTTGAATTCAAGACAACTCCAGCTTCCAGAAGAAAGGGGAGTATCTCAGTGGCTGCAGGAAGGGAAGTGAAGGTCCCATCACCTGCAGGTGACCGTTCTGCTCATTTACTGTGCTTGTTCTCTTAATCTCTCTGAGCTTCAGTTCCTTCACCTATAAAACAGAAGAAAGACTAGTACCCACTTTATGGGATTAGAGTGAGAAAATACATGAAAATGGCTGAGAAGGTGCTGGATACATGTTAGCCCTTTTGTTCATATGTAAAGAGGACTTAGATATAACTAATGGTTACTGAATGCTGGTTATGTATCAGGCCCCTGCTGTGTACTTCGTGTAGATTCTTTCTTTTAATCCTCACAAAAATCTTGTGAGGCAGATCCTATTGGTCCCATTTACAGCTGGGGAAACTGAGGCACAGAGAGGTGTAGTGACTTCTCCAAGGTCACACAGCTAGCAATAACTGGGGACATCTGATCATATTCTTTTTTTAAAATATATTTTTAAAATTTATTTACTTGTTTAAGTTTTGGCTGCGTTGGGTCTTAGTTGCAGCACGCAGGCTTAGTTGCCCCTTGGCATGTGGGATCTTAGTGTTGATGGGGACTTGGAATCCAGGAGTCACTAACCAGGTTCCGCCTGCTTTGATGTTTGTATCTGCAGGGCTGTTTCCCTAAGCTCCTGAAGATAACCAAGACTCAGAGCATCAACCTGAGTGGAGGCTCTCTGGGGGCGGCAGTGATACAGGTAAGGTCCAGCTCCTCTGGGACACACCAGGCTCTTTTGTTGAGCACCTACTGTGTGCCAAGCACTGTTAGGGACACTGGGGACAGAGCAGCGAGAAAAGACAAAATCCCTTTTGGGACTTCCTTGGCGGTCCAGTGGTTAAGACTCCGTGCTCCCAATGCAGGGGGCACGGATTTGATCCTTGGTCAGGGAATTAAGATCCCGTATGCTGCAGGGCATGGCCAAAAAAAAAAAAATATATATATATATATATATATATATATATATATAATAATAAAGACAAAATCCCTACCATGGTGGAGCTGACATTCAGTGGGGGGGATGGATGATCATTTCAGTTTAAGATACCAGCTGGGAAGGAAGTAAAAGAGGGTGACAGGATAGGGAAGGGAATCAGGAATGGCCTCCCTGGTGACATTTGACCAGTGACTGGAGGAGGTGAGGAAAAGCCATGTGTGTATATGGGAGTTGACAGAGGGAAGAGCTGGTGCAAAAGCACTGAGGCAGCAATAAGCATGGCTTTCTCAAGGACCAGCAGAGAGGCCCCTGTGGCTGGGCAGGGTGAGTGAGGAGGATGGTAGGGGGAGATGAGGGCAAGGCCTTGTGGGCTACAGAGGGGTGTGGCTTTTATTCTGAGTATGATAGAAAGCCATTAGAAGGGTGTTAGCATTCACTTTTTCACTCTAGAAACCTTACTGAGCACCTACTGAGTCCAGGCACTGCTGTAGGCACTGGGGATACAACAATAAACTAAACAGACAAAAATCCCTGCTCTCATGGGGATGACATTCTAATCATCAGGGAGAAACAAAAAATATGATTTTTTTTTTTTTTTTTTGGCTGTGCCGGGTGGCTTACAGGATCTCAGTTCCCCAACCAGGGATTGAACCTGGGTCACAGCAGTGAAAGTGCTGAATCATAACCACTAGACCACCAGGGAACTCCCAAAATATGGTCTTTTTAAATTAGAAAATTTATTGCATGATAGTGATAAGAGTTAAGGAGAAATATAAAACTGGGAAGAAGATAGAGGAGGTAATTTTAAGCAGGGTGATTTCATTACTGTTTACCTATAAAGGGGGCAAGGCATGAAGGTGCTGGGGGCCTCCGACCTAATCCAGGTGAAGAAAAACTTACTCCAGGGATATGCCCTGTCCACCCAGCTAATGAGTCTGGCTTACACTTATGTGGTAGGAGGCCTGTGTGGGAAAGTGCTGGGGCTCTGAACTCCAGCCCTGGTCATGTCACTCACTAGCTCTCTGACAGAGCATCAGGACCATGGCCTCCTTCATTTGTAAAATGGACTGCCCAATTGTTGTGAGTCATTCATGAGGTACAGTATGTCAGAGGCTTTGCACAATGCCCTACCCACAGAAAGCATGAAGTGATTGTGGGAAGTTATTGTCATTAAGTCTAGGGAGGTCCTGCCCAAAGCAAGGATCACAGGAAGGCAGTGGCTGAAAGGTGATAAGGTCTCATGCACCAGTAGAGATACTCAAAGACTACTCATTATAGCAACACTATTCTCATTCCTGAGCCTTGTCCGAGGGGGAATCTTTGCTCAGAGCCCAGCCCAGATAGGCCCCAGGGAGAAAAGAATGAACATAAACTTGGGAAGTAAACGGAAGTTGTTTTCAATTCAACTGGTCTTGATTTTTTACACCATCCAGATTGTAAAAACAGAATGAAATATGATTTGTAATACACAGAACGGATAGAGCAATAAATAATGGCAGAATATTGCTCAACTTTAAAAAGCCAGGTTTCCCTTTTTTTTTTTTTTTAAAAAAAGAAGATGTTGAGGGTAGGAGTTTATTAATTAATTTATTTATTTTTGGCTGTGTTCGGTCTTCGTTTCCGTGCGAGGGCTTTCTCTAGTTGCGGCGAGCAGGGCCCACTCTTCATCGCGGTGCGCAGGCCTCTCACTGTCGCAGCCTCTCTCGTTGCGGAGCACAGGCTCCAGACGCGCAGGCTCAGTAGTTGTGGCTCATGGGCCTAGTTGCTCCGCGGCATGTGGGATCCTCCCAGACCGGGGCTCGAACCTGTGTCCCTGCATTAGCAGGCAGATTCTCAACCACTGCGCCACCAGGGAAGCCCCCAGGTTTTCCTTTTGAAAAAGAGAAAATTCTCATCCCAAACACTAGCCTAAGCCAGCAGGGGCTTCGGTGGCTGCACACAACAAAGACGGTGTGGAATTAGTTCCAGAGAGTCACTGAACAAGCAAACAGCAGCAGCAACAAGCACAACCAGCAACACAGAAAACCCCGGAGAATAGGGGGAAGGGAGATCTGATTTTCAAAGTTACCACATTATATTTTGTAAATGTCCAGTTTTCAACAAAAAAATTACAAAGAAACAAAATGCAAAGAAACAAAAAAAGTGTGGCCAGTGTACAGGAAAAACACCATCAGTCAATAGAAACTGTCCTTGAGAAAACCCAGATGTTGGATTTACTAGACAAATACTTTAAATTAGGTATTATATATATGGTCAAAGAATTAAAGGAGACTCTCTAAAGAACTAAAGAAAAGTATGAGAATGATGTTTCATCAAATAGAAAAGATTAACAGAGACAGAAATGAGTTTTTAAAAGGAATCAAATAGAGAGCTTCCCTGGTGGCGCAGTGGTTAAGAATCCACCTGCCAATCCAGGGGACACGGGTTCAAGCCCTGGTCTGGGAAGACCCCACATGCCACGGAGCAACTAAGCCCGTGCACCACAACTACTGAAGCCCATGCACCTAGAGCCCGTGCTCTGCAACAAGAGAAGCCACAGCAATGAGAAGCCACTGCAATGAGAAGCCCACGCACCACAACAAAGAGTGGCCGCTGCTCACGGCAACTGGAGAAAGCCCGCGTGCAGCAATGAAGACCCAACACAGCCAAAAATAAATAAATAAAATAAATAAATTTATATATAAAAAAAGGAAGCAAATAGAAATTCTGGAGTTGAAGTGTACAAAAATTGAAATGGAAAATTTGGTAGAGTGGCCCAGCAACTGATTTTAGCTGGCAGGAGAAAGAATCAGTGAACTTGAAGATGAGTCAATTGAGATTATTCAGTTGAGGAACAGAAAGAAAAAAGAATGAAGAAAAATGAACAGAGCCTCAGAGACATGTGTGACACATAAAGCATACGTACATATGTGCAATGGGATTCCAGAACAGGAGGCGGGAAAGAAAAAGACAAAAAGGATACTTGAAGAAATAATGGCCCCAAACTCCCCAAATTTGATGCAAAACATGGATCTATGCATCCAAGAAGCTCAATGAACTCCAAGCAGTATAAACTCAAAGAGATCCATGTCTCAACATAGTATAATCAAACTGCAAAAAGAAAAAGATGAAGAGAGACTCTTGAAAGCATCAAGATGGAAGCAACTCATCATGTACAACAGTGGTCCCCAACCTTTTTGGCACCAGGGACTGGTTTCATGGAAGACAATTTTTCCACGGACTGGGGGCAGGGATGTTTCAGGCAGTAATGTGAGCGATGGGGGTGATGGTTCAGGCGGTAACGCAAGTGATGGTTCAGGCGATAATGCGAGCTATGGTTCAGGTGGTAATGCGAGCGATGGGGAGTGGCAGATAAAGCTTTGCTTGCTCTACTGCTACTCACCTCCTGCTGTGCAGCCTGGTTCCTAACAGGTCCGCAGCCTGGGGGTTGGGGACCCCAATATACAAGGTATCTTCAATAAAATTAATAGCTATTATCTCATCAGAAATCATGGATGCCGAAAGCAATGGGATGACATATTCAGAGGCTGAAAGAAAAAAAAGTGTCAACTAAGAATTCTGTATCCAGCAAAACTATCCATCACTAATGAAGGAGAAATTAAGATATTCCCAGGTAAACAAAAACCAAGAGAATGAATTACAAACAGACCTGTAAGACCTACAAGAAACACTAAAAGGAGTTGTTCAGATTCAAATGAGAGGACAGAAAACACCAATTTGAATCCACGTGAAGGAATAAAGAGCACTGATAAAGGTTACATAGATAAATATAAAAAACAGTAAAAAAAAAAAAAAAAAGTATACATTTAAAATTTTTTTAAAAACTAGACTTCCCTGGTGACACAGTGTTTAAATATCTGCCTGCCAATGCAGGAGACATGGATTCAAGCCCTGGTCCAGGAAGATCCCACATACTGCGGAGCCTCTGTGCCACAACTACTGAGCCTGCACTCTAGAGCTCACGCTCTGCAACAGGAGAAGCCACCATGATGAGAAGCCCGTGCACCAAAACAAAGAGTAGCCCCCACTCACCGCAACTAGAGAAAGCCTGTGTGCAGCAACCAAGACCCAACACAGCCAAAAATAAATAAATAAAATAATAAATAAATTTATATAAAAAAGCTATTCTTCTCCTGCCTCATTTACAAGACAATTGTATAAGGCAATAGCCATAAAACTGTGTTGACAGGGCTTCCCTAGTGGCACAGTGGTTAGGAATCTTCCTGCTAATGCAGGGGACATGGGTTCGAGCCCCGGTCTGGGAAGATCCCACATGCCGCGGAGCAACTAAGCCCGTGCACCACAGGCTACTGAGCCTGTGCTCTGGAGCCCACAAGCCACAACTACTGAAGCCCGCATGCCTAGAGCCCGTGCTCTGCAACAAAGAGAAGCCACTGCAATGAGAAGCCCATGCACCGCAGCGAGAAGTAGCCCCCACTCGCTGCAACGAGAGAAAGCCTGCATGCGCAGCAACGAAGACACAACGCAGCCAAGATAGATAGATAAATAAATAAATAAATTTATTTTAAACAAAAAAGAAATGTCTGTTGCTTGTAAACCACCCAGTCTATTCTGTTACAGACGCCCCGATGGACTAAGACACCCAAGACAATTAACAGTCATTCCTTGGCATCACTCAAAACCCAAGCCATTGTCAGCATGTCTTTTTACACTCGGTTTCTTTGAATTGGGTCCAACAATGTCCACACAACACGTTTTTCATGTATCCTAAATTCCTTTTATCCTAATCCAGTAGTTACAGTATTAGAAAATGCATTAGAATACTCCAGACGTTCCGTTAAAGCACAGGTGTCTGAACCTTACCCCCAGAGCTTCTGACTCAGGAGGTCTGGCAGGGGGCCCAGGAATCTGCATTTCTAACAAGTTCCCAGGCCATGCTGCTGGAATGGGGGACACACTTTGAGACCACTGCTCTAGATTCCTCCTCTTCTTCTCCAACCCCACCTACCATAGATTTGTTGCAGAAAAGGTGTGGAATGTTGGGTAATGCAGTACCGTCTGGATGGAATGTTGGGTAATGCAGTACCGTCTGGATTTGGTGCTTGCTTTTCTGTGGTCCCTTTATCTTGTTCCTCTCATCCCCATATTTCCTTTTCATCTCTTGTTCTCAGCTTTGGCTGTACATTAGAATCCCGTGGGAGCTTTAACAAAATATCAGAGCCTGCACTGCATCTCCCATCTCCTGATTTAATCGGACTGTGTTGTGGCCTGGGCATGGAGACTCTTACATTTACCCAGGTGGTTGCAAGGGGTGGCCATGATCACGGCTGAGAATCAATAAACAAAGAGCTTCATCCAAAGATCATAGCGGGCTGAATCAGTTCTTTCACTGGAGATTGCAAAATGGTGGTTTATCTAATTCTTCCATCTTTCTTTTGGAGGGATTTTTAAAGAGGATAAAATGGGCACATGTCAAAATTGCTATGCTGCAGTCATCTCCCAAGTCTGGCAGGAACACACCTAGTTTTCTTTGGAACCAGCCCGCCTCTCAGATTTCCGTCTGTAAACCAGGGGCAGGCATGTGATCCCAGCAGGCCAGTTGGCATGTTCCATCTGTCCGACCACAGTCATTGGTTCAGGCATGGGCATGGGGCCCAAACTGGCCAATGGGACTTGGTTTTGGGACTTTGGATACGGTGACAGGGAGAGAACAGTTCTGCCAGATCTCAGCTGGTTCAGAAGGGACTGCCTCATGGGGGCAAGGCTGCAAAGAGAAGGCATGGAGAATCCTGGGACAGTACACAAGTCCTAGCTGACTCTTGGACTCTGCAGTTCATGCAGTCACTCAACAAATATCTTTCAATGCCTGCTCTATGTCAGAAATAAACTATTTTTAAAATAGAACAGAGGGACTTCCCTGGTGATGCAGTGGTTAAGAATCCGCCTGCCAATGCAGGGAACACGGGTTCGATCTCTGGTCCGGGAAGATCCCACATGCCGCAGAGCAACTAAGCCCGTGCGCCACAACTACTGAGCCTGCGCTCTAGAACCCTCGAGCCACAACTACTGAGCCCACGCGCTGCAACTACTGAAGCCTACGTGCTCTAGGGCCCGCGTGCTGCAACTACTGCGCCCACACACTGCAACTACTGCAGCCTGCGTGCTTAGAGCCCGTGCTCCACAACAAGAGAAGCCACCGCAATGAGAAGCCCACGCACAGCAACGAAGAGTACCTCCCGCTCGCTGCAACTAGAGAAAGCCCGCGCGCAGCAACGAAGACGTGACGCAGCCAAAAAAAGAACAGAAACAGTGTCATAGATACAGAGAACAAACAGGTTGTTGCCAGAGGGGAGGGGGGTGGTGGGAGGAGAGGAATAGGTGAGGGAGATTAAGAAGTACAAATTTAAAGTTGCAAAATAAATGAGTCAGGGGTATGAAATGTACAGTGGGAGGAATATAGTCAATAATTGTGTAACTTCTTTGTATTGTGACAGATGGTAACTAGGCTTTTTGTGGTGATTATTTTGGAACGTATAGAAATATCAAACCTATCAAACCGCTATGTTGTGTAACGGGAACTAACATAGTGCTATAGGTCAATTACACTTCAAAAACAGGGAATTCCCTGGCAGTCTGGTGGTTAGGACTTGGCATTTTCACCGCCAAGGGACCGGGTTCAATCCCAGGTTGGGGAACTAAGATCCCACAAGCTGCTGGCGCGGCAAAAACAAACAAAATCATAGAAAGAGATGAGATTTGTGGTTACCAAAGGCAGGGCATGGGGGAGGTGGAATTGGATAAAGGCAGTCAAAAAGTACAAACTCTCAGTTATAAGATAAAAAGCACTAGGGATGGACTTCCCTGGTGGTGCAGTGGTTAAGAATCCGCCTGCCAATGCTGGGGACACGGGTTCGAGTACTGCTCCGGGAAGATCCCACATGCCGCGGAGCAACTAAGCCAGGGCACCACAACTACTGAGCCTGCGCTCTAGAGCCCGCAAGCCACAACTACTGAGCCCGAGTGCCACAACTACTGAAGCCCACATGCCTAGAGCCCGTGCTTCGCAACAAGAGAAGCCACCGCAATGAGAAGCCCGTGCACCTCAACAAAGAGTAGCCCCCGCTCGCCGCAACTAGAGAAAGCCCGCATGCAGCAACGAAGACCCAACGCAGCCAAAAATGAATGATAAAAAAAAAGTACTAGGGATGCAATGGACAACACAATAAATATAATGAACACTGCTCTGTGTTATATATGAAAGTTGTTGAGAGTTAAGAGTTCACATCACGAGGAAAAAAATTTTTTCTATTTCTTTAATTTTGTATCTATATGAGATGATGGACGTTCACTAAACTTAGTTGATCGTCATTTCATGATGTACATAAGTCAAATCATTATGTTATACACCTTAAATTTAAATAACTGGAAGAAAAAGAAGAAATGAACGGTTTTTCCTGTTTCTGACACCAAACGTGTGGGGATTTTCCACACCAAACAATTCTCTGGGGGCACCAACAGAGAGCCGTACAGTTCAATTCAATTCTGACACTACCCCGAGTTAGTGCAGACCCCACAGTTTAAGGGCTCAGTCCCGCAAGACCGGCCCCACCTCAGATGCCGGTCACCAGTATTAGGTCCCCAGGGCACCCATACTTCTGTCTGACGTGGCTACAAAATCAGGGGGTTCCCGCAATCTCCCCTCCCTTTCAGGTTTGATCATTCGAATAACTCACAGAACGCAGAAAATCCTTTACTTACTGTTACCAAGGATATAGCTCAGATGGGAGTGACAATGTTTTTAAACCATATTTATTTATTTGGCTATGCCAGGTCTTAGTTGCAGCCCACGGGATCTTCGCTGCGGCGTGCAGGATCTTTAGTTGCGGCATGGGGGCTCTTCATTGCGGCACGCATGTGGGATCTAGTTCCCTGACCAGGGATTAAACCCGGCCCCCCTGCATCGGGAGCTCGGAGTCTTAACCACTGCACCACCAGGGAAGTCCCGACAATTTATTATTAACTCAATCTCCAGCCCCTCTTTCCTCCCTGGAGCTCCATCCCAGGGGTTGGGGCTGATGGTCTCAACCCTCTAATCATGGTTTGGTCTTTCTGGCAATCAGCCCCATCCTGAAGCTACCTAGGGGTCTCCAGCCTAGCTTGTCTTCTCATTAGTATACAAAAGATGCTCTTATCACTCTGGATATTACAAGGGTTTTAGGAGCTGTTTGCCAAGAACCAGGGGCAAAGACCAAATATTTCTTTCTTTCTTTCTTTCTTTTTTTTTTTTTTTGTAGCAGACAGGAAAGAGCTGGGTGCGGTAGTAAAAAATTTAAAAATCCCTGCTTTTGAGGTGCAGATATTACAGTGAAGGAGACACTTGTTTAAGTTAAGTTAGTAAATTATATAGTATTTTGGATTCTAGGGGCTGTAGGGAGGAGGACACCAGGAAAGGGGCAACAGAAATGCTATGGCAGGGGTTGCAGTCCTAAGCCCAGTGTTGGGGAGGAAGGTGGGTCAACAAGAAGGTGAGATTTGTGCAAAGACCTGAAAGAGGGTGTGAATGACGGGAGCCATGTGACTCCAGGCAGAGGGAACAGCCAGTGCAAAGGCCCTGAGGCAGGGGCCTAGTGCGTTCAAATAGCAGCAAGGAGGGGCAGAGAAGTTTGGGGGGCAAGTGGGAAGAGTGACAGGGCAGGTGACAGGGAAAAGTGAGGTGACAGGTCAGATCACGCAGGGCCTCGTGGACCCCGGTGAGGACTTAGTCATTTACTCTGAGTCAGGTGGGAGCCATGGAAGGCTCCTACCAGAGAGACGTGACCTGACTCAGGTACTCACTGGCGCCCTCTGGCTGCTATGGGGAGGACAGACCTTCTTACTAGAATTAGTTGAGGCAACATCATCCTCTTTGCCCTTCATGCAGTGGAACTTTCCAGGGCCAAGGCGGTGACCACAAGTCCCAGCTAGAGGCAGCCCTAGACCTGAGCCTCCCTGTCCTGATTCGGGTTCTTCAGCATCACACATGGCCCTCGCCCAACTATCTACTTGACTGTGATTTAACTGTCCTCTTCCTGGAGGACAATAAAAGAACAACTGCATCTGGGCGTAACAACTTTAATTTTTTTTTTCTTGTGGAGAAAAGAGCACATCTTTATAACTGGACATCCAAGAATGGCTTACACAGGAGAACCACACCCAGAATGTAAATGATCAGGTCCAGAGCTTTCTCTATAGTGTGTTTCGGGATCATTGGGGAGAAGCCAGTTAGGGGAATCAGCACTTCAACACTGAGATCAAATTTCACCACGTACTTTTTTTTTTTTTTTTTTTTTTTCCAGTGGGGTAGGAGAGAAAGATACAAGAACATGATCCCCGGAGAAGCCAAAGAAAGAAAAAGAAAAAAAGCATAACCCCAGATGGCAGTCATGGCAATTTCCCACTGAAATTGCCTGTGGAAGGACAAGCTGCTGAAAGCAAATGGTGAGAAGGCACAGCACAGATGCAGGATACAGCCTCAAGTGACCTCCCCAGATGCCAGCCTCCCTGGAGTTGGGAAGCTGTTTTCCCACAGCCTTTGGCTTAATTTTTGTTTGTAAACTCAGCAAACTCCCATTCTCTCTTAGTGATCTTTGAGGACATCAGTTTCAGTTCCTCAGAGACCACCAGGAGTTAAAGCTCCCCCCTAAAACCTCACAAGATAAAAACTTACGTTATTTTTAGAAGAAGCAAGAAAAATTCTCCTACGTCATTCCCAGTCTTAAGAGAACCCAGAGGCAGCTGTCTCAGTTACTACTTGAAGCTGAACTGTTGAAAAATCTTGTGTAAACAGAAAGCTTAGGCCAGGTCAGGTACAAGATACAGCCAGAGCTGTTTTTTTATCACACGGGAGATGACAAGTCAGCTTGTCCCTCAGATAGTGACACCCTGAACCACCATTTTTTTCTGGCAGCTGTTTAAGGAAAATGAACTGACCAACAGGGTCTTGACAGGCCATGGTGCATCTTAAGAAGCCTTTTTCTAGCTGCTTTACTTTCTCTTTTATGTTAAAGCAATTAACTTTTTTTTTTTTTTTAGCAATTAACATTTTTGACTCCCACCCCAAACCTTCAGATACTCTCTCATGGTGCATTTCCAAGAACTTGTCCTTTTCATCACACTACAGTTGTTGGTATACAAAGATATCCCCACTTTTAAGCTCTAAGGACAGCCCATGGTTTGGGGTGAACAGGGCCCTCTAGAAATAAATTCAATCTCCAGCTTCTATAAAAGTAAGAACTACATTAAACTTGAACCAGATCTTCCCCACTCTTGGAAGGAAGCAGCAGAGATCCTTAAGATTACAGGAAGTCATTTTGGCGCCAGGGGCTGGGAGACTGGACAAACCATATGCTTGGCCATTCTCACAGTGTCTGTCAAGTTCTGGAGTGTCAGTATTCCAGGGTAGAAGGTGGTCTCATGTCACCAGGTTTGGACTCTGGTGGGCAGGAAGGGCCACTGAGCTGAGGATGGGGCTGGGGGGTGTATGTGTCAAGATGTAGATCCCCAAACTGCATATTATCTCTCAGCAGGAGCCTCTGGTAGCTGGGGACCCCAAGCTGATGGGCTCCCCACTAGTGCCTCAACCAGGGAGCCTGGTTCCCCGCCCATCCCCCATCAGCCTGCCACTCCCAAGCTGCACCTGTGAAATGCAAGCGGCCACAGCAGTTACCCAACCCTGCCTTCTCGCCCCTCCAGCCCAACCCCAAAGCATTCTTTCGAGTGACTCTTCCATTAGCAGAGAACATCACTGGACCCTAGCGATGACATGGCTCGGGAAGCCAACACTGCGTCTTCAAGCTTTTTCAAGTGGAAGGGGCCAAAGTCCTTACATGGAGAGCAACCAGCCAGCACAGGAAAACAGGAACATTGCTCAATTTCCTTTTCTAGCAGGATGTCGGATGTGGAAAGAAACTTGCTTAAACCATTACCAGCCAAACAGGGCCCAGAGGAGGCAGGTCTGGGCAGGAGAGCCCAGGCTCCTGACTCTGAGTTAACTTCTGGTAAAAGGTCCCCAGCAGGAACGCCAAGGGTTGGGTGATTCTCTGCCCGGCCCCATGCGGCCCATAGTTCCAGAATTCAATTCTGGATCAGGGATGAAGTGGATAAGCTCAAACAGTGGCAGGGTCGTGGGTGATGTGGAATTCTGGGGAAGCTCAGAAGGCACTTCTGGGGTCCCTGAAGCCAGGCTGGGGAATGGGGTGTGTGTGGGGGGTCTGAGTCCCTCTTCTCCTGCAACGGGAAAAGCTGCTTTAATACTGCTTTCACAGGCAGAGGATGTGCAGGCCTGAAAGGAGGGTTCTGGGAGGACTAAATCACCACCCTGCCTTGGAGCCTCGAGGTCTGAGAAGGTTCACAAGCAGACTGGGTGACCCTGAGAAAGGAGCCGCCTTCCACATCTCCAGGGATTAAGTATGAGAATCCCCACTGCACGAGGGAGAAGAACCATCTTTGGCCAGCACGTGACTCCAAACAATGCCCGACAAAGAAACAGATGTGGATAAGTGGTTCTAACCCAGAAGGCACTGTGGATGCCCCTCCACCAGGCGGGATGGGACACGCTGCCCGCACTACCCCCATGAAGACACCTGAAAGCAGCAAGCTCGTGAACGCCCCATCCCCAGACTCTGCCTGCAGTGCGGAGTCCCCAGGGTCTAGAGCCTGCGAAAGGGGCCGCTGGGGCAGGCTGGTGGCCATGGCCAGAGAATGCGCCATGCGGGAGTTGGCAGGGGGCGGGGGGATGCGGCTGATGGGAGGGGAGGGGGCGCCCTGAGCTTGGAAACAGCCCTTGTGGCTCATGCCTCAGTCACTGTCCCTGCCGAGGCAGGAGGGGGTGGGCGGGGGTGAGGGATCATCTCTAGCAGGGGCAGCTGCTGGTATGTGGGAGCAGGGTGTCCCCCAAGGCTGGGCCTTTCCCATTGCTGCCCGGGCTGGAGCTGGGTTCCAGGGACTCATTCATCTTCTCGCAGATGACATCCACCAGGCGCTCGAAGACCTGCTTCACGTTGATGTTCTCCTTGGCGCTAGCCTCAAAGAACTTGAAACCTGCAGGGACATAAGATGGGAAGAGCTGTGAGACCCTGGGGGGCAGAGCCTGGACTGTAGCATCACCCGAACCTGGGTTCCAAGCCCAGTTCTGCCCTTAGGGCAGCCGTGGGACCTTGACTGAGGGCCTTAGTCTCTCTGAGGCTCAGTTTGCTCTTCGGTAAAGTGGGCACAATAATGCTGCTGCTGCTGGTAGAAATCTGTGACAGCAGCCCTTGCCTGTACTACCTTGCGTATCTCTTTGTCACAAGGCAGTGGCAGCAGGAGTCCAGGCAGTAACATTCTGGTGTCCAGCGGATATGGGGGTGCCCCTGTGTAAGTGGGGCTCATCTTCTATTCAATTTCTGCTGCATAGGAAGGCACAGCCAGGGCGCCCACAGAGCCGGATATTTATGTGGACCTTTTAAATGGAGCCAAGTGTTTCACATGTTCTGGAACATATGTTCTAGGTCCAATAAAACAGAAGGACTGAGCACCGGCTGAGGACTGGCTTCAGCCCAGGGGCTACCAGTTTGCAACCTCTGTCACCCAGCTAACGGCAGGTTTCAAAGAGTTTGTAGAGAGCATACTGTGCACACGGTTCCTGGCCTACAGAATGCACTAAAAATGATAATAACAACGATAATAATAATAGGCAGTGCTTACATCATGCTTACTAAGCGGCAGGCAATTCTTCCAAGCGCTTTACATAAATTAACTCGTTTAAGGATGCTCTAAGATTTATACTTTCTTTTTTGGCCACACCGCACAGCTTGCAGGATCTTAGTTCCCCAACCAGGGACTGAACCCATGCTCCCCGTAGTGGAAGCGTGGAATGCTAACCACTGGACGGCCAGGGAAGTACCTATACTATCATAGCCCATTTTACAGATGGGAAAACTGGGGCACACAGAAGGAAAGTCACTCGTGTAAATTCATACAGGGAACACAACCAGGCTGCCTGGTTGGAATACTAATAGATTAAACATTTCTAGTGTATCACCTTGGGCCTCGGGAGGGAGGGCAGGCTGGCTGATTCCCTTTGGGGAAGGGGATGCCGAGGTAGCTTTGAATATATTCTTAGCATCATAGTGACCATCGTAACTTTTTCTCATTAAAAAAATGTTATCCCTCCTGGAAAAGGTGAGAGGTGGTACAAATGCTTTGGGGACTTGCCCAGGGTCCCTAGGCTATAAGAAGTGGCCCACCAACCTGCAAATAAGGGAATAAATGACAGACCTTCCTGCACGCTTAAAAGGTTGGTTCAAGCTCTGCTTGCTGGGAGCTGTCCCTGAGTGGTCCCCAATCTGTTCCCATCTGCCATCCCCAAGGTAGGCCAGAACTTCAGACAAACGTCCACCGTATTACACACATCACAGGGTAAACAGTCCTCTCTCCCAGCACTTGTCATTATCATGCCGCACTATAAAAATGTCATTGCAATTAGTTACGTGTGTAATTATCCATCTACTGTGTCTCTGCTACTGGCACACCAGCGCCAAGAGGACAGGATTTCTGTCTGCCTTGTCCACAACTGCAGCCCAGTGCCTGGCATAGAGCAGATGCTTGGAAACCAGACTGAATGATTGATTGAACAGATGGATGTATGTATGTACAGATGGATGAATGGATGTGTAGACGGATGGATGAATGAATGGATGTGTAGCTGGATGGACAGATGAATGACAGAGGCAGGGCACAAAAACAGATCTCTAGCCTCAGTCTGGCGATCATCAATGTCACCCCTCTGTCTCCCTAGGCAAATTTGGCATTTCCTTAATTGTGTCTGGCTCTGCCTCAAATAATCTGAAGTTTTTTTCTTTTTGAACACTTTTTTTCTGGTTATAAATACTCATTCACTGGAGAAACTAGAAACTACTGAAAAATATCAAGAAATATAGAAAAGCTGTGTGTAACCTCATCACCCAGAAACAATTACTATTGGTGTTTTGATATTTAGTTTTCCACTCTTTTTAAAAATACAAATACATAGGGCTTCCCTGGTGGCACAGTGGCTGAGAGTCCGCCTGCCAATGCAGGGGACACGGGTTCGTGCCCCGGTCCGGGAAGATCCCACATGCCGCGGAGCGGCTGGGCCCATAAGCCATGGCCGCTGAGCCTGCGCGGCATCCGGAGCCTGTGCTCCGCAATGGGAGAGGCCACAACAGAGAGAGGCACGCGTACCACAAAAAAAAAAAAAAAAAAAAAATATATATATATATATATATATATATATAAATACATAATCGTTGGGGTTCGGTTTGTAGGGGTTATGTTTGTGTGTGCACACGTATATGCCTTTTTTCTTACAAAATTGGGCTCGAATTCTATCTCCCACTTTGTCCTCTAATGTTTTAAATTTAATGCCCGAGTGGGAATCTCCCCTCACACCAGGCACTAGATGTTTTCTGCAAGAAGGTGTGGGCAGGGGACTTCTCTGGCAGTCCAGTGGTTAAGACTCTGTGCTTCCACTGCAGGGGGTGCAGGTTTGATCCCTGGTTGGGGAACTAAGATCCCACTTGCTGCGCAGCCAGAAAAAAAAAAAAAAAAAAGGAAGGTGTGAGCAGCATCCTCAAGTATTCTAGCCCACGGCTGGCCACCAAAAGCTGACTCCCCAGCACACCTGTTAATGAGACCCAGAATGAGGTTCCCAGAAGACACAGGGGACAAGGGAGCAGGTTAAATGGCACCACGAGGGAGCAGAGTCGAACCCCAAACGGAGACATTCCACAGAACAAAGACCCAGTTTCTCCAACAAATGATGGCAAGAAAAAAAAAAAGAGAAAGAGGACCGTTATGGTCCAGGGGTCTGCAAACTTTTTCTGTAAAGGGTCAGATAGTAAATCTCTTAGGTTTTATGTACAAGCACAGCAATAGTTCACAATCATGCTAGCTAATGCTTAGATGCAACCTACACGTATGCCGGACTCTGTTAGAACTGCTTCACACGTCATAACTCATTTAACCCTCCTGACAACCTGATGAGGTGGGGCTGTTATTATCTGCATTTCACACATGAGGAAGGGCAAGCCTAGAGAGCTGAAGTCACCGGTGAAAGATCACAAAGCAATCGAGAAATAACAGGAGTTAATGTTCAATCATGGCCAGCATTTGCTTAATCTTTCTAACAGCCCTATGAAGTAGATGTGGTTTTCACCTGTTTCCTAGATGGAGAAATGGAAGCACAGAGAGGGTAGGTGAGGTGTCCAAGGTCACACAGCTAATAGGTTGCAGAAGGGGATTCTAGCTCCAGAGTCTGGGTCCTTAACCTGCCCTTCCCCAGAGAGGTTACAATGCCTCCTGCAAGGAAAGTCCTGGGGAGGGCCTAGAATACTAGAATACTCCAAGATAAGATTTTCTTTTAGCTTAAACTTTGAATTGATAATCCATTTACCTGATTCAGAAAGGTAGACTGAAAAGTCCCCCTCCCACTCTGGTGCCCTGGCCTGCCAGGTCTGAGACACCCAGGTCACCACTGTTACTAGATCCTTCTGTATCCTTCCAGAGTTCCTTTAAGCAAACATAAGTATAATATCCTTATTCTCAGCCTTTTTATACACTAATGCAGGGGTTGGCAAACTTTGAGCTGCAGGCCAAATCTGGCCTGTCACCTTTTTTTTTTTTTTTTTTACTGAAATACAGTTGATTTACAATATCATGTTATCAAGTTAGTTTCAGGTGCTGTTGCCTATTTTTGTAAATAAAGTTTTATTGGCAGACAGTCATGCTCATTCATTGATGTATTATCTATGGCTGCTTTCAAGCAGAGCTGAGTGGTTGTGACACAGACCCTAGGACTGAAAACATTTCCTATTTAGCCCTTTAAGAAAATGTTTGCTGGGGAATTCCCTGGTGGTCCAGTGGTTAGGGCTCCACACGTCCACTGAAGGGGGCACGGGTTCAATCCCTGGTTGGGGAATTAAGAGCCCACAAGGAGCAAAAAAAAAGAGAAGAAAAGAAAAGAAAAAGTTTGCTGACCACTGGACTAAAGGAAGAAGCCATACTCACCTTTCTGCAGTTTGCTTTTTCCACTTAACCATATACCCGGAGACCCCAGAACATAAAGAAGGTCCTCATCCTTTCTTACAGCTACGTAGTATTCCACCATGTGACTATAGTTTATGTGTAGCTGCTTCCCCCACCGTGAAACACTTGGGAGGTTGCCAAGGTTTCCCTCCACTAACGGTGCTGCAATTTGATATACCGGCCACTTCCCACATGGGAAGTGGATGTCTGTAGGATAAATTCCCAGAAATGGTTTTGCTGAGTCTGGGTTCCCAGGGCAGTGGGGCGGTAAAGGGTATCTGTGGGTGAATCCTCTGAAATGCAGCAGGTGGTATACAAGTGGGTATTTTTCTGGGCAGATCTTCAAAGGGCAAAGGGTTGGTGACAGTGGTTGGACCTGGGACTCAAGCACAGGGTTGGAGGTTTGGTTCTGGGAGGTCCCAGGCCTGTGGCCCAGGCTGGGCACTAACCAAGGTCGTCAGCGAGCCTTTGGCCTTCCTCAGTGGGCACGACACGCTCGTCCTCCAGGTCACACTTGTTCCCCACGAGGATGACTTGAGCATTGTCCCAGGAGTAGGTCTTGATCTGCGTGGCCCTGTGGAGTTTGAGGGGCTGTGTTAGGCCAGAGATTAGGGTCAGGGGGAGAGGGTGAAGGTCAGGGGGTCAGTGGTCAGCAAGCACTCACCAGTCCTGCACGGCGGCAAAGGACTCCTGGTTGGCGACGTCATACATGAGCAGGAAGCCCATGGCTCCGCGGTAGTAGGCTGTGGTGATTGTACGGTAGCGCTCCTGGCCTGCCGTGTCCTGGGCACACAGTGGGGTCAGGCGTCTAGAAGCCACTCTATTCCCCACCCCACCCCTGCAGGCCCCTGTCTGAGGCTCCAGTCTCCCAGCCTTATAGCCCCAGTTTGATGAGCAAGACATGGATCTGCCCTCACAGCCCCCCGGTCTAATGGGAGAAACATGGGCCTGCCCGTGTAATCTCTAGTCTATTAGTGGAGACATGTCCCCTGTCCTTGAGGGGTTCCCAGTCTGAGGGGTCAGTGGCCTTTCAAAGACTTGTAAGCCCTTCTGACCTCATCTCCAAGAACCAGCTTCATGACCACAAATAAGAACCACGTGAAAAAAAAAAGAAAAAAAAAAAAAAAGAACCACATGGGCCAGAGGCTACCACCTTGATGCAGAGAGCCTGATACTCGTTACCATGACAATCATTACCAGCAGGCGCTTTGGGAAAAAGAGCATGGCTCTGAAGAGGCTCAGTGGGGGCCTCTGGGCTTGCCCCGAGAGGGTACCCAAACCTCTTCTCCATTGGTCACCAGGTCTTCTAACCCAACTTGGGTTAGTACTGTCTCCCCCTCAGACCCTACAGGGCAGGGCACATCCCCCTCATTCTGATGAATTCACCTCATAGATAATAACCCCTGCTACTCTTCACACCTACTCCAAGCCCCCTCCTCGACTCTGGACACTTGTCCTCACCCAGACCCTCCCCACAGCCCTACACCCTCTCCCGGATTTCCCTGGAGGAACCCCAGCCCCTGCCTGGCCAGCAGACCCCCAGACAGCCGCCTGGCCCACCCAGATCTGCAGCTTGATCCTCTTGTCGTGGCGGTAGACGGTCTTGACCTTGAAGTCGATGCCCACAGTGCTGACAAAAGCGGGCGTGAAGGAGTCGTCGGCGTATCGGAACAGAAAGGACGTCTTGCCCACGCTGCTATTACCGATGAGCAGCAGCTTGAACATGTAGTCGAAGTTCTGGTCTGCTGCATCCCGCTGGCCCGTGGGGGGATCTCCAGCTGACGCCATCTTGGCACGGAGCCTCCTGGGAGGGGAGGGCTGGAGCCCTGTAGGGAAAAAAACCCACCAGGAATGGCTCCAGTGTCTACACCAGACCTGGACTCAAATCCCTGCTCTGCCACTTGGAAGCCGACAGACCCTGGATGCGTCACTGGCCCTCTCTGGGCCTCAGTGTCCTCTTCTGGAAAATGGGGATGTTTGTCAAATGCAAGGGCCCAGGTTGGGGATGCCCCATCTGGCCACGGAGGAACCAGACCCTGCGGAAGGTGCAGGTGTGGACTTTGCCCCAGGGTGAGCAGCTGGTGTGGCCCAGGTGTGAGCTGGGGGGAGGGGGGGTTGCCAGCTGGATAAAGTCCCCCTCAGGGCCTGGGTGTTGACTTTGGCAGGTGTTGGCCACCTGCCTGCCCCCACCCAAGCCAACTTTAACTCCTTCCCTGATCCCCATGGGGAGGGGGCTTTCAGTGGATACACTGCAGGTTTAAAGCCCAGCTCTACCACCACATGGGTACTGCCACCTTCTGTTTGTCAAAGGGGCCGGGCCCATCTCCCTCCCAGTAGGGCTGACTCACCCCAGCCCCGGCTTCAGCCCACGGAGGCCAGAATGACAGTCCTCAAATGCAAGACCACCCTCAGCCACCACCACGACCACCTGGTCCTGCCTTTCCTGGCAATCTGTCCCCGCGGCTGGGCTGCTTCATTTGGATCCAGCTCACCCCCTCAGCCCTTATGGCCTCAGTTTCCCCAGCTGTTTATGGCTGCTCCCTGAGCCTCACAGGGAGGCTCCAGAAGGCCTGGGTGGATGGGAACAACCAGCATAGGAACCCCTGGCAAAGCCATTTCTCAACTGCCCCGCGGGGCTTTTTTCCACTTTAAAGGAGGACCCAACTAGCCCCCCTTTCCTGCCCAGCCCTCCGCCCCACCCCGTGTTCCGGGAGAACGAGTTTGAGGAGGGGAAGAGAAAGGCAGGAAGCCTTTCCCCATGCAGGGCAGGGCCGCCGGTATGGGGGCCCCCGCCCCGCCCCATCCCCCAGCCTCAGCCCACCTGTCAGCCGGTCCCACCTCTTTCTGACAATCTGCCGACTCTCCCTCAAGCCTGCCACTAGGTAAGGGACCCCGGAGGGCTCGGTACTGTCCCCCATCACTAGATGTGGGGCGCCCCAGCAGGTGCAGGGGAGCTCAGGAGCTTCTTCCCATCACCATATGGTCCCATCTCTTGTCCCCGGCTGGGCTGTCTGCTCCGCCCGCGCCCCATTAACGCTCCCCGATGAGCCCAGCTGGGTGGGGGCGAGGGAGGAGGCGTCCCCCGCTGCCTGCCTTTGTTCCCCAGGCCCCGGGCCTCCCCCTAAGACCCTGTCCCCCCCAAGACCTGCTGGGACGCGGAGGCGCGGGTTGGGGTGCGCTCCCTCCGACGGGGTCACCTCGCGTGGGGACGCCGCCCTCAGACGTTCCGCCTCCGAACTCGCTGCGACCCGGCCCTGGCTGCGACCCGGACCCCGCAGCCGCAGCCGCCACCGCTGCCCGCAGCCACCCGGATCCCGCGCCGGCCCCGCCCAGGCGTGGGAGGAGGGGCCCCTCTCGGGGAAGGGCGGGGCGGGACCGGGGCGGGGCCTGTGGAGACCGCGGATTGGTGGGCGGGGGCGGGGGAGGGGCTGGAAGTCGCACCGCGCGCGCAGCTATCAGTTCCCTGACAATAAATATTTCATTTTCACTAACCATACGTGGAGTTCCTACTACGTGCACAGCATCTAAGCTAAGGAGCTCCTACTACGTGCACGGCAGCTAAGCAGCACGGACTCTGGAGCCGGGTTCGAATCTCAGCTCCACCACTTTCTAGCGTTGTCGCTTTGGACATGTTAACCTCCCTGGGTCTCATTTTCCCCATCCGTCACGTGGTCGATAACGAGGGTACCCACCTCACAGGGTTGTGTAAGGGTTCTGATCTGAGTTAGTGTTTGTAACATGCAGCGCCTGACCTAAACTGGGCTAGAGCCTTTCCCAAATACCCTTAAGGGCCCTTAGAATTAACCACCCCCACCACGACCCCCCCCCCCACCACCACCGCCTGTTACAGATAAAGAAACTGGAGATCAGAGAGGGACAGACACTTGCCTGAGGCCACACAATTTGGCAACCAGGCCCAGCTGAGGTCCCAGACTTTTCTTCAAGCCAACAGAAGAGAATCTGCAGTTATAACAGTTCAGGCTTGGGACTTCCCTGGCGGTCCAGTGGTTACGATTCTGTAATTCCACTGCAGGGGGCACAGGTTCTATCCCCTGGTTGGGGAACTAAGATCCCACATGCCATGAAGCGTGGCCAAAAATTTAACACAAAACAAAACACAGTTCAGGCTTTGTTGGGCTTCAAATCCCAACAACTGCGCCTGAAGCCACTTGCTGAATTTTTCTGAGCTCCCATTGCTTCATGGAACAATGTTAGCCACCTCTAAGGGCTGTTGTGGACAAACTGAGATGATGTGTATCAGTCAGGAAGGGATGGCATATGCTCAGTAACAAGCTGCCCTATAGTCATCATGGCATCTAACATCCAAGGTTTGTTTCTCTCACACCGGTCATTGCAATGAGGGGAAGATGTGGCGAATCACATACTGGCTTGTATACTTCTCTTTGGAAATGACTTTGCTCACATTTCACTGGCCAAAGCAAGTCTCATGGCCACCCCCGATGTCAATGGGGTGAAAAATATGATTGTCCTCTAGGGATCAGAACCAGCTGTTGTTACAATAATACATGATCTGTGCAGTGGTTAGCGCCACACCTGGCACACAGTGGGTGCTCAACAAATGGGCACCATTATAGGAAGAGCTTAAGGGCTGCAACAACTAACTCTCCAAATCATCATGCCACATGAATGGGGAAACGGAATCCCTCAGCTCTACCCTTGCCTGCCCCTCCCGCTGCTTCCCAGTTGGAGAAAAGTGACAGCAGTCATTTCCAAAGAAGTGTTTATTGACATTTGGGGCCCCAGCAGAGACAGAGAGTCAGTGGGGGCTAGAGGCTCCTGAGGCCCAGGGCGAGGCCTACAAGATGAAGCCCATTGCTCAGGAGGCAGCCCAGATTGCAAATGGAAGATAGGCCATGGTAGCGGAAGAAGATCTGGCGGAGGGCACTGTACTTGGGGTCCTGCTCCCGCAGCTGACGATAGGGGTCTGAGCCCTGGTGGCTGCCCAGCACCTCCCCGCCCAGGCCCCGCTCCTTCTCCATGGTCTGCAGGGCCCACATGGCGGCCGTGGTGCGGGGTTCCAGCCAGCGGGCGTTGATGGTGGCCAGCATGAGGCTCAGAAGCAGCAAGCAGAGCTGGTAGGGCAGCAGGAGGACAAGGTGAGCCATGCCTGGGAGACAGCAGGGGCCCTAGGGAGGGTCCTTCTGCATCCTCAAAGCCCAGAGGGGAATGGGGGACAGGATTGGGTCAAAGCCAGGCCTCCCCACTCCAACCTCAAACCCAAACAGAGCTCCAGCTCTCATACCCTGAAACCTGCAGCTCCTAAGGAAAGGCTCTGCCACTATCTCCTCTCTCTACCACTGTCTCCTCTCTCTCCCCCAAACCTCCTAAGCCTCCTCTCCTCTGATACCCTGACTGGAACTTTCCAGAATACAGCCTGTCTCCTACCTTCCTCTGTTCCCCTAAACTGAGGGTATCTCAGGGCAGAGCCTCTCTTCCCTGAATTGGGACAGAGCACCATAACTGTCCCCTCATTTCCCCAAAATAGAGAGCCTAAGAGAGGGCCCATCTCCTTTGTGGCCCCAGCCTAGACCCTAGAAGCTGACACTGGGTCCAGAGGGAGTGAATTAAAAGTCCTCGAAGTTCCAATTACCCATAATCCCTCCTGTGTCTGTGGGATTATTGAAACCCCTGTCAGGTCTCACCTGCCCACATCTGAGGGACATAATGGGGGCAGGGGGAGGGCAAGATAGAGAAATATGAGATGCACAGATAGTTCCTTGCCTTGTGGCTGGGAAAAATGTGTGGATGAGGGTGGGGGACTGTAAATTCCCAGTCAGGCTGGTTTTTAAACACTGAGCTGGGGTCAGTGCCCCAGCCCAGCTGAGTCACCACAGCTTGGCTGCAGGCCCAGCCAGGGGGAGGAGAGGGAGCAACAGCCAGCAGAGAGACACTGCGGAATAGTCAGGGCTGCCAGGGATGGTTGTACAGGCTGTGCACTGCTCAAGGGTATCCAGAACCCAGCTTTGTATACACCAGGAAGAAGGGGCAGTTTGGGGGGTTTCATTTTACTTCTCACAAAGGTGTAGCCATAGGTGCTCAGTGTGGTCCTGGGAATGAATCTCCAGAGGGTAGTGGAGCTCAAGCTGTCATACCTGGCTGGCCTCCCAGAATGTGAGCTGAGCCCCGGCACGCTGTGAGGCCAAGATGCAGAGGTTGACGAAGGCACAGCCCATGGAGATGTGAAAGTAGAAAGGGAAGAGTTTGCTCTGCACCAGGCCGAAGGTATGCCGGGGAAGGCCTCGGAAAAGCAGGAAGCCTGTGGGGTGCAGGGGACGACATGTCTGTTAGGACACTTCCAAGTCCCCCTCTCATCCCTGTCCCCACCTTAGGCACTCATGATATCCAGGCCGAGGGTCCCTACCTGAGACGAAGGTCACCCACATTTGCATGCCCCAGGCCCCTGACAAGACCAGTAGATGAACCACCTTAGTCAGGCTTTCCGGGTTCCCACCTTCCTCCATCTTGCGGGCCTGGGAAGGAGGCACCAGGTGGTCAGAGTTTTACCTTTGCCCTGTGGCCTTCAGACCCTGTGAGCCTGCACAAGGCCAGGGTCATGGTCTATCCAGCAGAGATCCAGGGATGGTAGCCCAGGAATGGCGGTGCGGAAGACCCATAGCACTTCTGTGATGTCCCCCGACTCCATCTCTCCAAATGTCAGCCCTCAAGATCTTAGGCTCTCTGGACCCCAACATCCATGCCACCTCTGAGACCCCCAAATTTCAGCCCCAGCAGCTCAAGCTCGAAGCCCTAGATCCTCAGAGATCACCCCAGTGACTCCCAAATATCACCCCAGGGACTGAGTTCTGATATCAAAGACTACTCTTTTCATGACAGGATCCCAGGTATCACTATGAAGATTCCCAAAGCACCTCCTGGAGACGCCATCTAATCCTGAGAAACCCTAAATCTCATCCCGAGGACACCGACCCCACCACTGGACCCGGGCCTCGACCTGCAGCACTCAAGAGTCCGGGGCCGGATCTAAGGGGGTCAGGCGGGCCCGAGGACACCGACCCCACCACTGGACCCGGGCCTCGACCTGCAGCACTCAAGAGTCCGGGGCCGGATCTAAGGGGGTCAGGCGGTCTGGGCTTGGTACCTCACTCTCGCGCTCCGCGGTGGCCGCGGACCTCCTCGGCCACCTCCCCTCGTGGGACCAAGAATTCGTCCCGCCTCCCAGCTAAGCCAGAAGCCAATCGGATCGGAGATCTGTACCTCCTGTACCGCCCTCTTAGATATTGACTAATCGATGAACGGAATCCCGTCCACTCCTCGGGATTTCACCCAATTACACCGCGGCTCCTAAGATCTGCGGAAGCGGAAAGGCGCCAATGAGGTCTTCGGCTGCATCGGCGGGGGCGGAGCTAAAATGCCAGCCACACCCCTCTCTGTGACTATACTTTTGGGCTCCGCGCGTTTTAATAGGATGGTGTCTCCACGGGATCAAATTTCAGCGTCACAGCTGGGGACTGGCTTCGCGGTCCCTGATGGGAGAGCAGGAGCAGGTGGTGTGTGGTAGGTGGGGGTGGAAGGGGATCGGGAGCTTGGCGAGCGCAGGATTTAAGGCCCCGGCGGGCGGGGCGCAGGACTCAAGGCCCCGGCGGGCGGGGCCCAGGCAAATGACCCCGCCCCGTTCCTTCAAGAATTCTATCGGGAAGGACTGAGGGAAAACAGGTGATGTGGGAGGGGGAGGGGGAGGGGAGGGGAGGGGAGGGGAAGGGAGGGGAGGGGAGGGGCAGGGGAGGGGAGGGGAGGGGCAGGGGAGGGGAGGGGAGGGGGGGCTCGACTGGGGGCCTGCCTGCAACTGACAGAAATGCATCTTGCCTTTCCCCTCCAAGTCTCCCAGGGCTCCTATGAGTCCCAAGTCCCAAGTCCTCAGTGTGATGTTCAAGGACAGACACTAAGCTTCCCACTACTGCATATCAGGCACTGGCATGGATTAATTTACTTAATCACAACAACCCAGTAAGGTGGATAGTATGACATCCCATTTTTATAGTTGGGGACAATGAGGCATGGAGAGGTTTAGTAACTCCTCCAACATCGCACAGCTGGGAAGGGGCAAAGCTAGGATTTGAACCTGGGCCATCTAGCTGGAGGGTCTCCTTGCTTAATCATCATGCTGTACTGCCTCTGGAAGTGAGGACCTCCCTGAGGCGGTGACTTTTGAAGTGGTAGCTTAGAACAGTTCAGGCAGAATAATAACTCCTACATCACAGGGTGGGTGTGAACACCCAATGAGGGCTTAGGGTGGTGCTCAGCACTCAGCAAGATGCTCAGAAAATATGAGCTTAAAAAGGGATTAAGGAAGATTTTACAGAGGCAATGCTGAGTAGGGTTTTGAAGGGTATGTAGGAGTCTTCCAGGAGGACTGGGTTAGGGGAAAGATACCAGAGGGCCCAACAAGGACAAAAGAACAGAAAGGCGTATACTGTGGCCTTTCTGGCTGACTGTGACCCATGGCAAGTTGCCCTTCACCTGGAAGTTTTTCCAGACAGACCTCCCCCAGGTTTCTCCAGCTGTGCCAGCCCTGACTACACTGGAAGGACAGGGGGTGTGGCTGTGAGACCCAGAACTGAGTTCTTTCCTGTTTCCAGCCTCACCTAGTACAGGCCTGGGACCCCATTCAGCTACCATTTATTAAATAGATATGCTCTGCCTCTCCTGCCCACATTCTATGTCTCCCATTTACTTGGGGAGCCAGTTCCCTGGCTTGGCTTGCCCTGCCTTGCTTGAACGGCCCTGCTAACCTCCTGCTGCTTCCTTTTGGACCCTGCCTCCAGCCACCCTGACTTGACCTGCAAAGAGCACCTGGTTGCAGACTTCCAAGTTTTTGCACACGCTGTTTCCTGCCAGGGATGTCCTTCCTTTAGGGCCCAATGTTAAGATCTTTTTTTCTTTTAGGCTCGTCTCAGACCTCACTGACTCCTGTGGGATCTTCTAGGTCCTTCTCACTGCCCATCCTAACCCCTGGGGCTGGGATCATCTTTCACCCAGCTTTGGCTCCTATCATAAATAAGAGGCCTGTGTTCAGGGCTGAGGCCTCTCTGGGGTGTCAGAGAGGGCATGAGAGTGTCAGGACCTGGGAGCTGGTCTCAGTGCAGCCCTCTGTCCCCCCTACTCTAAGCAACCCTCTTCTGGCCCGCCTACCCCAGGACCCTGACTACTCCGTGCCTTCCTATTGCTCACCTCCGGTCACCCTCCAACGTGTGTTTGCCTGCTAATGACAAGTGTGACAAGTGCTGCGGTTCGCTGAGCGGCTGCCCTGGGGCTGGAGAGCAGGAGGGGCTGGAGTGCTCTGGGCTGGCTCTCCGGAAACCTTCACCACACACCCCACTCCCAGGCCCTTCCTCAGAAAAGACCTTGGAATATACATTTCACTGGTCCAGGACCCCAGAGCCAGAGACCTTGCAGCTGGCTGCACCCGAAAACACAGTGACAATTGGAACCTGGAGGCCAGGGAGAGACTCGGGGCTTCAGTCTCATGGGTCCCTCCCCAACTCAGACTCACAGAATCACTGTAATGACCAGGACTCTCCAAAGAGGCATCACAGCAACACTAAGGTCATCCGCACCCGGGAAACCCCTTCCTGCCGCACCTCTATCTACCGCTGCAGGGCTTAGGGAGGGAGCTGTGGGGGCAGAGTCCTCCTCGAGACCCCTCACACCCTCTGTCTTCAGCACCCCGAACAGCGCCCAGTGCTCAGCAGGCCTGTCTTGAATGAATGGAACGGATGTGCGATTGTGTGTCTTAATGAGGTCCTGTTTGTGATCGTCTCTGGATGTGACGGCCTGTGTGTCTGTGGTTGTGTGTCTGAGATGGGCATGAGTGCATGCCCTGGGTCTTATGACTTAGTGTGCACGGCTCTGTCTGAGGCTGCGCGTCTGTGGTCGTGTTTTGATGACCACGTGTGGTTGTGCGTCAGTGGCTACTGGTGCTCCTTGCAGACGTTGTTGATGCCCCTAAGGAGGAGGGCCATTCCCTGAGCGCAACCAGAGACGTGGCTCTGAAGGTGCATGCTCTCAGGGGCAGCCCATGGGCCTGCCACACAAATCCACTTCTGAGTGTTTTCAGGCTGGGGCAGAGGTGGGGGTGGGGGTGGCGGTGGGGTGCATGCGTATGCCTGGAGGCAGCTTTGCCTGCACTTGGGGGTCTAGGACACCCAGAACTCAGCAGACCCAAATCATGTCTGGCCCCCACACACTGGGTTGGGGTGAGCAAGGAGGCAGACCAGGGATAGATTATTACTGCTCTCATGCCCACCTTTCATAGAACCCCTGGGAGACTAGCTCTTCCAAAACCCAAGGTGAGAACCTTCCCACTCAACAAGACTGTGGGTGGGAGACATGCCAGCTCCTACCTCCACCCTCTGCCCCAGCCTCAGCGGACCCCCACTGTTGCTACCCACTCATCCCTGCCCCATTGTCAGCTGACCCTTACCCCTGACCTCGCCCACCATCCCTGTCCCTGACCTTGACCCCCTACTCCTGCCTCTGCCTCCGCCTCAGCCTACCGCAGCTTCTTGCCCTGTCCCCCCTCAACCAGACCCTGAGCCTCTACTGACCTCTGCCCTGACCTTGCCCCTGCCCCCAACCCCTCCCAGCCTCGGCTGACCCTCACCTATACTCACAATTAAGTCCACCGTGATGATTCCCGAATCCCAGAAGCTTCTGAGATGTGAACTGGAGTCACTCAGGTGTCAGCTACAGGCCCAGACCAAGGTGAGCCACCTCAGCTCCGCCCCCAGCAGTTGTTTCCCCCCCCTACTCCACCCCTGCTCTCACCCCCAGGCCTGGCCTCTTCCTCCAGGCTTTCGAGTTCCTAAACCACTCAGTGACCATGTTGAAGGACAGCTGCCTGCAGCAAATCAAGATCCAACAGCTTGAAGGTGAGAACTGGCCAAAGGTCAAGGTAAGGCTGGAGGCTGCTCCTATCAGGGTCAGCTGAGTCAGGCCAGGGTGAGAGAAGTTGGCTGTGTCTGGGTTCAGGACCAGAGTCTGGTCAGGGTGGGGGCAAGCTGGGTTCAAAGCTGGGCTCAGGGTGTGGGTGGGGCTCAGCCAAGGTCCCACCATCTCTCTAGAGATGCTGAGCCCCACGAGCCGCCAGGCAGACAAGGAGAGACACAAGTGGGATGTGGAGAAGGGACGGCAGGAGCTATATGAGGCCCTGGCTAAAGGCCTGCAGGGGCTGCAGAAGACCCTGTATGACAACGAGGAGGTGCAGCGGGCCCATACCACCCGCTGTCTACAGCTGTTGGCTCAGGAGATCTGGGACAGGTGGGTATTGCCAGGAGGGAGGGAAGGGAGGGAAGGCAGGCCAGGGAGAGGGAACCACAGGTGGGATGGGGGAAATGGGAGGGGCCTGAGTAAGGGAGTCTGGGGGGCCTTGGAAGTCTTGGGGGACAAGAGGAGGGGATGGGGGAGGCAGGAGGCAGTGGGGGTGTGTGGGAGACTGGGAGGCCAGAAATAGGGGAGACAGGAGGTGGGATGGAAAGGGAGGCTGGAGGATCAGAAAGCTGGTGGGAGTGGCATGGGAAGCTGGAGGGTAGAGGAGGTTGAGGGGGGCAGAGGCTGGGGGTATTGGAGGTCTGGGGGGGCAGAAGGTGGGGAGCTGGAAGCCAGGCAATGGGGGGCTGAGGGAATGGGAGGCTGGAGGTCAGAAGGAGAGGACATGGGGCTAGGGAGGGGTAGGAGGTGGGGGAATAGTAGTAGGAGCGGACAGGTGGGTAGGCAGGTATGGGGAGGGGACAGAGCCTGAGAGATGGTAGTTGAACAGATAGAAACATGGGAGGTGGAGGAGGCTTTGGGGAGGCAGGTGGGCAAATGGGAAGCCAGGAGGTCAGGAAACGGGAGGCCAGAGGCTGCACTGTCCCCTCAGCAAGAAGTTCTTGTGGGAGGAGCTGGAGCTGGTGCGGGACGAGGTGACCTTCATTTATCAAAAGCTATGTGAGTGCCCAAAGCCCATGACCAGGAGGGCGGGGGGTCCTTCTGCAGCTCTGGCCCACCTGAGTCCCCTCCCCCTACAGAGGCGCAGGAAGAGGAGATTACGGAGAACCTGGTGAACATCCAGAAGATGCAAAAGACACAGGTGAAGTGCTGCAAGGTGAGCAGAGAGCACGGGGACCTTGCGTGAGTTGGGGTTATGGGGATCTCTGCCAGCCTCCACCATCAGACTGGAGCCAGAAGGCCTGGGTTCAAATCTCAGCTCTGCTTCTTAATGCTGTGTAACTGTGGGCAAGTCACTTCCCCTCTCTGGGCCTCAGTTTCCTCATCTGAATAATGGGTGTAACAATAGAGCCCTACCTGACCAAGTAGCTGCATTAACTGAGTGATAAGCACTTTGAAGGCAGCCTGGAATGTGATAAATGCTATATTACACGTTTCACCATCATCATCATTATTATTATTATCCTCCCATCTCCCCCGGCCTCAGGTCCTGACCAAAATGAAGCAGCATGGGTATGAGACATCCAACTGGCTAGAGACTGAGGAGTTGCCACCAGGAGGCAGTGGCTCCTGGAGGGATGACCTCCAGAAGGAGCTGGGTGACATATGGTGATGCCCAGCTCCCACTCTAACCTCTGACCCCTGACCCTCATCTGCCCTGTGCTCCTCCCAATCAGATAAAGCAGCAACCACCAGAACCTGGAACGCACCTGAGTCCACATCTCCCTCTCCTCCCAGGACTCATCTCTGCCCCTGCCCCCACCATGGCCTCCCTGCCCCAGCTTTGAGCAGTCCAGAGTCCCCCCCCGGGGCCCCCAGATCCCCATCTCCCCACAGGTCCGCTGTGCACTTGCTGCAGAACTCCTTTGGTGGCCTCGCCATATACTCAGGGGGCCGGCCCAGGGCTGCGAGCCTCAGGGGTGAGTGGGGTTGAGCAGCACTCCAGGGGTGGGGGAGGTTCATTCTCCAGCTTCACACATGGAGGTCATGTTCAGAGGCCATAGTTGGGGGTGGTTGGGTCTGTTGGGTCTTATTCTGGGGTCACATTAAATAATGTTCTGGGGTGACATTAAAGAGTCCCTGGAGGTTTCATCCAGGGGTCACTCAGGGTCACTGTGATCTTTTTTAAGGGTCAGTGGTGTAAAATTCAGGTGTCATCGAGGTCATACTTTGGTGTCATGTTGGGTCATATTCAAGGGACATAATCAAGGATCACATAATATCAAGGGCACCATATTCAAAGGCCACTCGAGGGTCACATTCAGGGTTTGTGCCAGGATTGCACCTGTCCCTCCTGCTGGCTATAAGGGGCACCGATGCCTGAGCCCGCCACGCCCCTCCTGGGACTCGGACTCAGACTCAGACCAGGACCCTTCCCAGCCACCACTCAGCAAGAGCTGCTCCTTCCCACCTGGTGTGGATACTCCCCTGCCCCAACCTACCCTTCCCCTCCTGGCCTGCCCTGGAATCCCCAAGTACACGCCCTTCCAACTCCCAGCCTGGGCATCTGCTCCCTGACCTCCAGCCCTGGGGTCACCTGGACCAGGCCAGCCTCTGACCCACCCTCTTTCTCCACAGCCTGAGCAGCTGGGACTGCTCTCCCTGAAGACCCCTCCATAGAGAAAATAAACTAGCTGAGACCCTCCTCCACCTGTGGACTGCTGCTCCTGGCTGCTTCCTGTGCCTCAGAGTGACCCCCACAGTTTACTACCCAGTCTTGGGGAGGGACTGTTCGGGATATGTGGGCCTAGGGTCAGGGGACAGTGTGAGGCTGGATTTAGTATATGACAAGGTCAGGGGTAAGTCTGTCTAGATACGAGTGGCCAGATAGGCCCTTGGCGATCTGGCCTGCTGTCCCTACTGCCCAAACGGGGAAATTGACGCCCCTGACCTTCATCTGCCCTGCGTTCCTCCTAATAAGATCAAGCAGCGACCACCGGAACCTGGAACCCACCTGAGTCCCTCTCCTCCCAGGACTCATCTCCGCCCCTGCCGCCACCATGGCCTCCCTGCCCCAGCTCTGAGCAGTCCAGAGTCCCCCGGGACCCCAAGATCCCCATCTCCCCCCAGGTCGGCTGTGCACCTGCTGCAGAACTCCTTTGACGGCCTCGCCATATCCTGAGGGCGCCACCCTAGGGCCCCGAGCCTCAGGGGTGAGGGGGGTTGAGCAGCACTCCAGGGTGTGTGTGGGGAGATCATTCTCATCTCCGCCCAGGGTTTCGGCCCGGGGTCACGCTCTGACACCCCACCCTCCTCTTCCTCTCAGCACCCACCAGGGTCCTCCCTCCCAACCTCCAACCTTTGTTCCCTCCCGAATCTATTCTAAAACGCCCTGCCCCAAAGAGCAACAGAGGCCCCGCCCCGGATCACGCTAATGAGACTCCGCGAGGCCCCGCCTCACGGGTTATGCAAATAATGCTCCCGGAGGCCCCGCCCCTCTCCCCGCCGCGGAGTCTGCGCTGCGCGGCGCGGCGCGGCCCGGCCGGCCGACGGCGTCTCCATCTCTGCGTTCGCTCTCTGGCCGGCCGTCTGTCTGTCAGTCCCGCCGCGCCGGGGCCGTCTAGGTGGATCCGGGGCTCAGGCGGCGGCAGTCTAGACCCGGTGAGGGGGAGGGCCTTGGGGAGCCCCCCGTACCCCTTCTCGCCTGCTTCCGACTCTCGGTCTGTCTGGCCAGGGTTCGGTTCCTGTGGGTCGGGTCCCCTGCGGGTCCAGCACGGGGAGGGGGAGGGGAGGCTGCGAGCTGAGGCTTGGGGACCGGGCTGGGGGAGGGGAAGATGGGGAGGCGACCCTGGTGAGGCTGACGGTGATCGTGTGGTTGTCGTTATGTGTCAGTGTGTGGCTGTATGAGAGATTGTGTGGCTTCAGGGGTGTCTGTGTGGTGTCTCTGTGACTGTGTCTCCTGTGGCTGTCATTTGCGGCTGTCGCCATGGGTATCACTCTGATGGTGAGTGTGTGGTGGCTGTGTTGTCGGGGTCGCCTTTGAGTGGCCGTGTGACTGCTGTCACAGTGATTGTGTGGCTGGCTCGGTGTCTGTATGGTTGTGTGCATGTGACTGTCACTGTGTGGCTGCTGTTGTGTGTTCCTTCTGATGGTGGTGGTGGGGCCGTTATTGTGTTCCAGTGTGTGGCTGTGATCATGTGCCTTTCCTGTGTGGCTCTGTGTGTGAGTCTGTGCCATGGTCCATGTCTGTGCCCTCGTGTGGCCATGTGGCTGTGGTTGTGGATGGCACAGGGCGCTCCTAGGACTGTCAGTGTGGATGAGAGACTGTTAATGTGTGTCATCCTGTGCCTTGTAATTGGGGGTGTGACGCTGTGACCAGTTCTGTGACCCCCCCACACACACACACTGTGTGTGGTGACTCTCTTTTTTTTGATGTGGCTCTTAAGTGTGTTGGCAGCCTCGAGTCTGTCCCTGACGGTGGTGGAGTGAGGGCTGGGTGTGAGGCTGTGAGGTGTGTGAAGGACCTCCTGTTGTGTCCCAGTGACCGTGTGTGGGGGACATTTGTTTGATCTGTGTGGGTGTCTGTGCCAGGCCGTGTGCACACTGTGGTGTGTGTGTGTGTGCAGCTATGTGTGTAGTGGGTGTTGGGCACCTGTCTGAATGAGCGAGCCTGTCTTGTTCACCACAAGGCTGGCACCCAGCACAGAGCCTGGAACCCAGCAGGCCCTTGATCCTTGTTGGTGGGATGAATGAGTGCTGTGCGATGGTGTGTGTGTGTGTGGTGTTTGGGATGGAAGCTCTGGCTGACTTGTGTACTCTGGGGGTGCCGGTGTGTGTTTGTGTCTCTAAGAAGGTGAGGGGGCCATGGCCAGGTGGGCATCTTGGGCCTCTGGGCTCTCTGGTGACCCTCACCCCTACATGTCACATTGCAGAGCAAGCCACGTGGATGGGGCACTGGACCCAGAGTGCCTACCCTTACCTGCCTGGGCCTCAGTTTCCAAATCTGTGCAATGGGGGTGACCATCCCTGCCCTGCTGGCCGCCAGGAGTGGCTGTGAGTCTGTGGGCGTGGCAGCGGCCTGCAGGAAGTCATAGGGCCCTTTCACAGGTGAGGTTAGGCTGGGAGAATGGGTCAAGCAGGTGTGACTGCGTTGGCCTCTCAGTGCTGGGGACTGAGGTTAGACTGTGGGGAGGGGAGAGCACATTGAGGGGGAGATAGCCCTCTCTTGATACAGGAAAGCAGACGGGCTGGGAGGAGGGGGAAGGAGGGAGAGAGGGAGAGGCAGCTGGGAGAGAAGGAGGGCCTGGCCATCAGCCCGAACCAGTCAGGCACAGCCCATGGGAACAGGAGAGGGAGGCCCCTGAGGGCCATGGGGGAAGTGGTATAGGGGGAGGGGCTTGGTGGGGGTGGGTGACAGGGAACATGGGGTCTCCTGTAAAGCATATGGGGAAAGAGTATGGGGTCTCCTAAAAACTAGTGGGGGTGAGGACCCTTCTTTGTGGGGGAGGGGTCCACATTAGCTGAAGTCTCTGCTAAAGGCCAAGGGCATGGGTCCCACATGCTAAGGAGGCCAGGCCCTCCTAAAAGGTATGGGGTCAGAATCTCCTGTGTAGGCTGTTGGGGGAGAAGACCACTATACAATCTGTGGGGACCCCAGCAGAGGCTGAGCTGAGCAGGTTGTGTCAGGCAAGGCTGGTGCCTCCAATGGGCAGGGGCAGGGGCAGGTGCAGGGCAAGACCTGCATATGCAGAGGCGTGGCCAGAAGGCTCAGGGGGCGGAGCCAGGGCTCCTTGGCTGTAGTCCGAGGGGCCAGGGATGGGGGCCAGGTTGTGGCCAGAAGACTCCACAAGCAGGTGACCTGAACCTCCCCTTAGGCCCCACCCTGGCAGTGCCACTCCCTCCCCTTCTCCACAGGCCCGGCCTTCACCATGGCGGGAGGGAGACCTCAGCTGAAGAGGAGTTTCTCCATCATTCCCTGCTTTGTCTTTGTGGAGGTGAGGCGCACAGTACCTCCCCTGCCCAGACCCTCAAGGGGGAGGAGGCACTTTCGGAAGTGGCAATCCGGGATTCAACCCAGCTCTGCCCATCATTACTGTGGGACTCTGGGCACCTCACTTACCCTCCCAAGCCTGTTTCCTCATCTGTCAAATGGGCATAATTACAGTCCCTCTCTCCTAGGACTGTTATGAAAGTAAAATGGATTAATTCATGGAAGAGGTTTAGTATGATGCCCTGCCCACAATAAGAGTTACACCTGTGGTAGCTCTAGTATTTCTATCAGTAGTATTTTTTCTTTCTCTGTTGGTTTGTTCCTCCACTACCCACTATCTCTCTCTGAGCTCTGGCCCTGTCCTCTCTCCCTCTTCCCAGTCCCATCTCCTCTCTCCTCTTCATCTCTCTCTCTATCTCTCCCCCTTGTCTCTGTCTCCATCTCTGTGTCTCCATCTCCGTGGCCCAGCTCTGGCCTGACCCTCTCTGTTCTTACTCTGTCTCTCTCCCCACCCTGGCTGGGCGGCAGTCGGTGCTGCTGGGCATCGTGGTCCTGCTTGCTTACCGCCTGGAGTTCACGGACACCTTCCCCGTGCACACCCAGGGCTTCTTCTGCTATGACAGTACCTATGCCAAGCCCTACCCAGGGCCTGAGGCTGCCAGCAGAGCACCCCCGGCCCTCATCTACGCCCTGGTCACCGCTGGGCCCACCCTCACGGTAAGACTGGGGGTAAACTGGCTCAGACTGTGGGAAGGGCCTTCCAGGAGGCAGGAGGGCCAGGTGGAGATGGGTGGAGAGCTGGGCTTGAAGGCCAGGAAGACCACGCCTCGGTCTTGCCCACAGATCCTGCTTGGGGAGCTGGCACGTGCCTTTTTCCCTGCACCACCGTCAGCCATCCCAGTCATTGGGGAGAGAACCATCGTGTCTGGGGCCTGCTGCCGCTTCAGTCCCCCGCTGCGGAGGCTAGTCCGCTTCCTGGGTGAGTGACTCGGTCAGGGGTCAGCCATGCAAAACGGCTATGGGCCAGGCTCAGGTATAATAAGAATTCCAGGGGCGGAAGGCCTAGAATTGCCATGATGGTGACTTCATGGGGAAAGAGGGATGTGGGTCTGAGGTCAGTCATGGTGGAGGTTCTAGAGACATGGGTGGGGCCTAAGTCAACCTTGATGACAGCTATAAGAGGAGGGCCCCAAATTGCCCAAGGAGAGTCTCAGGCAGAAAAAGCACAGGACAGACACCAGGGGGCCCTGGGGGCAGAGAGATGAGAACACTGGCTGCACTTTGAATATGGTCCCAGCCATAGTTGGTGGCCTTGGGGTAGGGCAGAGCTCATCCAAAATGGTGGTCCCTGTGGCAGAGGGCTGGAGATCCAGCCCTGGCTGAGTGGTGCTCCAGGAGAAAAGTGCTCAGCTCAGCAATAGCGAGTCCAGGGGCAGGTATAGGAGCCCCAGAAATGCCATCACGGTGGTCCTAGGAGGTCCCTGGCATGGGCCCAATCCTGATGTAGTGCTGTTGAGGGGTCCTAGTCCAGCTATAATGGATTCCAGAGGAGGGCCCACTCCTGGCATATTGGTAATCCCAGAGGGACAGAGGCCAGAGGCCCAGAATGCCATCATGGTGGTCCCAAGGGAAGAGGAACATGGCCCAGCTATTATGGGGTGTGGTGTTAGGGGGAGTCCCAGCTGTGCTTTAATGTCAGTCACAGGAACAAGGAGACAGGGGCCTATGTGAGCCGTAAGAGGGCTCACAGGAGGACGGCTGCTGGGCCCTGGCATGAACCCCCTTTCCTACCCCACCCCAGGGGTCTACTCTTTCGGCCTCTTCACCACGACCATCTTCGCCAACGCAGGGCAGGTGGTGACCGGCAACCCGACGCCGCACTTCCTGTCCGTGTGCCGCCCCAACTATACGGCCCTGGGCTGCCCGCCACCCTCACCGGACCGGCCAGGGCCCAACCGTTTCGTCACTGACCAGGGTGCCTGTGCTGGCAGCCCCAGCCTTGTGGCCGCTGCGCGCCGCGCTTTCCCCTGCAAGGACGCTGCCCTTTGCGCCTACGCCGTCGCCTACACAGCGGTGAGCGCCGAAACGGGGGCACGGCAGTAAGGGGGCGGCCAGCGGGCAGGAGACCGTCTGGGCTGGAGCCTCCAATCCCTCCCCGAGTGAGGCCACGCATCACTGTGACACCATCCCTAGGGCGGAGGCTCCCACTCCTCCCCTTGGACCCTGGCCACGCCCCCTTGGGCCCTGGCCACGCCTCCTGACCCACTAATGCCACACCCAAAGGAGGCTATTGGCTCAGCACCCTGAAGCCTGGCCAAGTCTCCGCCATGCTACAGGTCCTGGATATTGGCTGGGTGACTCGGTAATGGGCTTTCAACTCCATCCCCTGGAGCCCTTGCCCTCCAGTTTGTCCTCGTCCTTTATTGGCCTGGCCACGCTCCTGACTCGACTTCACTAGAACTTCCTGACTCTTCCCCTGTCTTTCCCTGGTCGCACCCTCTGTTGCTCTGACTCCTTTTTCTGGCACTGGGGACTGTGCTTCTAACCCTGTCAGTGGTCCCCAGGGGTTTGGGGACTCCACCTCCTGGAGCTCCTGGACCTGTCACTTGAGCCCTGACTCCACCCTCTGACTTTGTGGCCACACCCTAAGCCAGCAAGCATCCTTCCCCATCCCACCTGGACCTGGGGCCCAGGTCCCCCAGAGACCTGGGCCCCAGACCCTATCCACTGCTCTTTGGTGCTCAGGCCACACACACCCCCATCCCTGCAAAGGCCCACTGGGGGTCCATGACTCCATCCCCTGAACTCCTGTCCCCCGGGCTCTGTTCCCTGGAGCCCCTGGCTGGTGCCTCCAGTCCCATTGCGGCTTCTCAGGATTCTGGCCACACCCCCTATCCCTGAATGTAGTGTCCGCTTGGGTTTGGGAACTGCTGCTGCCATGTGTCCTCTGACCCATCCGGCTCCTGCAGATGTACGTGACGCTCGTGTTCCGCGTGAAGGGCTCCCGCCTGGTCAAACCCTCACTCTGCCTGGCTCTGCTGTGCCCCGCCTTCCTGGTGGGCGTGGTCCGCGTGGCTGAGTACCGCAACCACTGGTCTGACGTGCTGGCCGGCTTCCTGACAGGGGCGGCGATCGCCACCTTTCTGGTGAGCCCCCTTGCCATCCATCCCTGACTCAAGAGGCAGGACTGCATGATGGTGAAGGGTGTGGACTCTGTACCTTGGGCAAGTCCCTTAACCTTACCTAGCTTGGACATTCTCATCTGTGAACTGGGATAACGGGACTGGGACCAAGGTAAGGCGAGTGAGGCCCTCGCTTTGAGCACAAAATTTAAGGAGGAGCCAAAACACTCAGTAAACAAGATAAATAATATTGTAGTGAAACATTTTTAAAAATCAAAATTAATGCAAAAACCCATAATGTCCAAAATACCAAAGGTTTAAATAAGGACAGGATCAGATCCTCTTACACAACTCGGCCTTACCTGCCTCCCCATGTGGAATAAGTAATAATAGTACCTATCTCTTAGTAAAGTGGAAAGAGCAGTGTTTGGCACATAGTAAGCACCATAAAAGTGTTAGCTGTTTTTGAAATCCTGGGCCTCAGTATCCTTATCTGAAAAATGGGGATGGTAATTTACTTTATTGGCCTCAGGCCTCAGCGTGCCCCTCCCTCTGTCACAGGTCACCTGTGTCGTGCACAACTTCCAGAGCCGGCCACCCTCTGGCCGAAGGCTCTCCCCTTGGGAGGACCTGGGCCAAACCCCCACCATGGACAGCCGCCTCGAAAAGTTAAGTGTGGCCCAGGTAAGGGGGGCCGGGGGCTGCTCCCGGCTGGAGAGGGTGGTGGGTGGAGGAGGACAAAGGAGGCAGGAAGTCAGGCAGGCAGTGGGGGTCTCAGGGCCATGGAGAGGTAGAGGGATCACTCACCTCTGTGGACCTAGGTCCTGGGGGGACCGTCCCACAGGATGCAAGGGCGGGCCACCCCCTCCCTCCCAAGGGAACATGGTTAATCCTGAAAACTTGTCTTTTCCATTGGGCTCTCTGCCCGATGAGCCCCTTGTGGCTCTGGCCAGTGGGGCCCAGGGGGCCGCTAGCCCCTTCCCTCTGCCTCTTTGTCTCAGGAACCCGAGGCCTGCAGGCCGCATTCGACACCGGCACGGCTCACCCCATCCAGTGAGTGTCGAGGGAGTGGGAGGATAAACGGGGGGACTTCCAGATGGCGATCACTGCCACAGAGGTCTCACCTGTGCTCTCATGACCCCTCCCAAGCTTTCTAACCCCCTGACTTCTGATCCCTAGAGCCGCAGAACTGCGCCCACCGTGGCCACCTGATCCCCAGCTGCGTGTCCTCCAGGGCTCCAGCCATGTGTTCATCACCCCGTGTGCCCCGCCCTCGATTGAGGTCTGAGCCAACACCCTTGCCTCTGCCCCTGCCCCTACCCACACCAACCCCCAGCCAGGGCCCCTCGCCCTCCTCCCCTGGGCCTGGGGGGCCAGGCGGGGGTGGTGGCCGTGGCCGGAAGCTGCTGCTGCCCACACCCCTGCTGCGGGACCTGTACACCCTTAGTGGACTCTATCCCTCCCCCTTCCACCGGGACAACTTCAGCCCTTACCTGTTTGCCAGCCGTGACCACCTGCTGTGAGGCCCAACACCCACCCAGAATCTGCCCAGTCCCCATTTCTTCCCTGCCACGCGTGTGTGTGCGTGTGCTGTGTGAGTGCCAAAGCCCTTGTCCCCAAACCAGCCAAGCCCAGACATCAGAGCATGGCTGGAAGGACATCTAGGGGACCCCCTGCCTCTCTTGCCCTCTGGGACATCCAAGTGGGCATAATTGGGAGATGGGTCCTTGCCTCCTAGGATTGCCCTTTTAAGGGCCAAAGCCTGACTCCACTGGCCATTGCCTAGCCAATGGGAGCCCCCCAGTTCTCAGAATTCTGGCCAAAAGGAGTTTACTCCAGCCAATAGGAGCCTCCCCATCATTTCTTAGAATCCTCAGGCAAGAGGGCAACTCTAGCCAGTGTTCAGCGTCTGAACAATGAATAGGAGTCCTTGGTTCTCAGAATTTCTAGGGTGGGTGGGTATGATTCCAGTCAATGGGGGACCGCCCATGTCTAAGCATGTGCAAAGGAGAGGAGGGAGATGGGGTCATCTTTTGTCATCGGGTCCTCTCTCCTCAGAATCAGAGAGTCCAACTGGAGGGTGGGGGGCAGGCTCCCCCGTGGCAGGGTCCTTGGGGTACCCCTTCCTCTCTCAGCCCCTCCCTCATATGCAGTCTCTCACCCAGTCCCTCCTAACTCCCAACTTATGCAGGGCTTGCCCCACTTCAGAGGCTTTGGGGTTCAGGGTGCTGCATCCTTCCTTGCCTGTGCCCAGGTCACCCCAAACTCTTCTGTTATTTATTAGGGCTGTGGGGAAGGAGTTTTTTTTTCTTAGAACCCCCCCGTTCTTCACACTGCCCCCCATGCCTCAGCCTCGTACAGATGTGCCATCATAGGGGCACAGGTGGAGCAAAGACGGCTCCCCACCCCAGGCAGCCAAAGGCAGTGGGCAGGGGAGACACTGCCCCCCTTTTCCTATCCCCTCCTCATCTTTAATAAAGACCTGTTTGTAACAGAAGTTTGGCCACCTGCCTTCCTCCCCCAGGTGGCAGGGTGTGGAGGACTTTAATTTTGGGTCCAGGTGTCAGTGAGGCTGGGTGTGACTATTGTCACAGGGCGATTGTGGAGAGGCAGCATGGGGCTGTGGGGTCCGTGACTTGGCTTTAAATCCTGGCTCAGCATTTCCTGGCTGTGTGGCCTCAGGAAAGTTAATTAACCTCTCTGTGCCCTTGTTTCTTCATGTCAAATTCGAACAGCCCTACAAGCCGCATGTAAGGCACACAAACACACGGTGAGGGGCCTCATAATGACTGCCTCCCCCAGGCAGCTGGCCTGTTTCTGACCACGGCCAGGGTGCAGAGGGCACAGGGAATCGGGTGAGGGGACCCTAAGGGTTCTAATAGAAGGGGATGCTGGAGGCTGTAGGAACCTCCAAGCTGAATCCCTGACTACATGGATTTGAGCAGGGGTTCTGATTATGAGGTTCTGCTGAGAACCAATCCCTGAGGACCCAGCAGAGACCAGGGAAGGTAGGAGGGACACGGAGCCACAGACCACCCCCCCCCCCCCCCACACGCTGTGGCTCATAGGGACTTCAGACAGGCCATTCAGGGTACGGAGTCATCCAGAAACCAGGAAAGGGGAGTGTGCTTTCCTTTCTTTCTCGCCTATTCATCCATCCATCCATTTATTCATTCAGTGAACACTGTGGAGCACCCCCCACACCTGAGTGCCAGGTGCTGTTTAGTTAGGTACAGGGGCTGTAGCAGTGAGCAGAACAGACACAAAATCCTGCCCTCATGGAGCTCACTTCCTAACACCTGAGAGACAATAAACAAGATGAATAAGCTATACACAAAACCACAATTCCAAATTTCAAGAACGTCTGGAAACCAAAATTTGTTTCTCATTTGTGGCAAAACCTGACCTGAACTGACATAGGTTATTATAGCTTTTCTTTATTTAACTTTATGTGACTATTCTTACGTCTTGCTGCAGATAAAGTGTTCGACTTACAATGTTATCCCAGGTCCAACTAGGAGTGTTATTCAGTGCATAGTATTTACACCGTAGTACCTTTTGAAAATCTGAAAAATTCTGAATTCTAAACTGTAGGATCAAGGATTTAGGTCAGGGATTGAGATCGCTGATATGTTAGAATGATAAGTGACAGAGAAAACTCAAGCTAGAGAAGACAATGGGACAACTCTGGGATGGGGACACAGCTTGCAATTTAAAGAGGGTGGTCAGGGAAGTTCTTTCTGAGGAGTTGGCACTGGAGATGAGGTGTGAAGGAGGGAGGGAAGGGAGCCATGCAAGTATCCACAGTATGGAGCAAGGGGAGCGTTCCAGGCAGAGGGAACAGCAAGAATGAGGACCCTGAAGTGGCAACGTGCCGGCTGCGTTCGGGCAACAGTGAGGACACCTGTGCGGTTGGAGCTGAGAAGGCGACAGGGAGACGGAGGGGGAGGAGGTGGTGGGGTGGATTGAGGGCTGCAGGGAATGAGTTGGACGCATGGAGGGCTGCAGGCAGAGGAGGAACAGAATCATGGAGCCCCCTGCTTCACCGCCCAGAGCTTCTGTTTCCAGGGCTTGCACCCCTGAGGCCCGTGGTCCCTCCAGACGTACAGCTGCCTCCATGCGGGCAGGAAAGAAGCAAAACTTCAGCACAATGGACAGCGCCCTACCGCAACCCGGTTGGCGCTGTCCGTGGTCCTGATGTTAAGCGGAGGCCAAGAAAGGGTAAAGGCGGGGCTGCCAGACACAAAGAAGTGTCTGGGCCCGCTAGAGAGGCTGGAGACAGCAGCCCTGGCCTTGCACACACCCCCATCCCAGGGGGGTGTTAATTTTAGGTAGAAAGTTCAGACTAAGGGACTTCCCTGGTGGTCCAGTGGGTAAGACTCCATGCTCCCAATGCAGGGAGGTCGGGTTCGATCCCTGGTAGGGGAATTAGATCCTGCATGCACGCAGCAACTAAGAAGTCCACATGCCACAACTAAAGATTCCACATGCCACAACGAAGATCCCGCGTGCTGCAACTAAGACCCAGTACAGCCAAAATAAACAAATAAAAATTTTTTTAAAAAAGAAAGAAAATCCAGACTAAAATCTGCTTGCTTATTCAAAAGGCTTCTTGAGGGCTTCCCCGGTGGTCCAGTGGTTAAGACTCCGTGCTTCCACTGCAGGAGGCGCGGGTTCAAGCCCTGGTCCGGGAAGATCCCACATGCCGCAGAGCAACTAAGCCCGTGTGCCACAACTACTGAGCCTGCGCTCTAAAGCCTGCGAGCCACAACTACTGAGCCCGTGTGCCACAACTACTGAAGCCCGCGCACCTAGAGCCCATGCTCTGCAACAAGAGAAGCCACCACAATGAGAAGCCTGCGAAATGCAACGAAGAGTAGTCCCTGCTCACTGCAACTAGAGAAAGCCTGCGTGCAGCAACGAAGACCCAATGCAGCCAAAAATAAATAAATAAAATAAATAAATTTATTTTAAAAAATCCTCTAATTAAAAAAAAAAAAAGCCTTCTCAACATGCCCCAGTAAGTCTCACAGCCTCTCAAGCTCAACTCGATCAAAACTGAGCTCCGGGCTTCCCTGGTGGCTCACTGGTTAAGAATCCACCTGCCAGTGCAGGGGACATGTATTCAAGCCCTGGTCCAGGAAGATTCCACATGCCGCGGAGCAACTAAGCCCGTTCACCACAACTACGGAGCCTGTACTCTAGAGCCCACGCACTGCAACTACTGACCCCACGTGCCTAGAGCCCATGCTCCGCTACGAGAAGCCACTGCAGTGAGAACCCTACTCACTGCAACAAAGAGTGGCCGCTGCTCACCTAAGCTAGAGAAAGCCCGCACACAGCAAAGAAGATCCAATGCAGCCAAAAATAAATAAATAAATTTATTTTAAAAACTGAGCTCTGACTTATAATGTAAGTTAGACCATGACCCTCTTGTGCTCAAACCCTCTGTTGGCTCTTCATGGCACTCTATGTAAAAACCAAAGTTCTCCCAGTGCCCCCAGGCCTTTGCACTTGAAGGAGCCTCCACCTGGAATGCTCTTCCCCTACATAGCTACACAGTTCCCTCTCTCAACTCCTTCAAGCCTTTCCTCAAGTATTACCTTCTCAGGGAGGCCTGCCCCTACCACCCTATTCAAAATTGCAAAAACCAAACAAACAATTGGCCCTTCCCTTCCCTGTGCAAACTTTTTTTTCTTTTTTTGCACACACTTATCATCTGCCCATAGACTATTTAAACTCTTCATTATCTCCTCCCTCGCTAGGATGTCAGTTCCACCAGGACAGAGATTTTGTTGTCTGTTCACCGCTGAACACCTGTGCCTCCTAGGTCAGGGCCGGGCACAAAGTAGGTGCTCAATAAGTGTTTGCCAAACGAATGAACTAATCACTTGAGGATGCTGATAAACCAGGGAGGAACACAGACTGACCCTGAGCTCTCCACCTCCCTGTTCCCTCACCCTGCGGTCCTGCCTCCTCCAGGGAGCCCCTCTACGGTAAGAGTCCTTCTGTCAGGACATGAAGATGGGATCCTAAGAAGGGAGGGAAAGAAGTACCGTGTGCATGAGAGATACACCTAATGTCTGCATCTCTGACTATATACTCATACTCACTCAGCTACATTTAGGAGCACCTACTCTGCGCCAGGTACTGTTCTAGGAGCTGGGGACCAGTAGTGAAAGAAAGAGGGACCCTACCCTGGTGGAGCTGACATACTCGTGGGGAGAGAGGCAATAAAATAAATACATAAGGTTGGAAGTGATTTGAAGAGAAATACAGATGAATAAGCAATTAAAGAGTGAAGGGTGGGGCTTCCCTGGTGGTGCAGTGGTTGAGAGTCTGCCTGCTGATGCAGGGGACATGGGTTCGTGCCCCGGTCCAGGAAGATCCCACGTGCCGCAGAGCGGCTAGGCCCATGAGCCATGGCCGCTGAGCCTGCACGTCTGGAGCCTGTGCTCCGCAACGGGAGAGGCCTCAACAGTGAGAGGCCCGCGTACCACAAAAAAAAAAAAAAAAAAAAAGAGTGAAGGGTGTGTGACTTTACACAAGTGGTCAGGGAAAGCCTAAGTAGGTGATATTTGAGCAGAGATCTGAATGGAATGAAAACAACTAGGGATAGATATCTGGGAGCTGAGTGCTCTAGGCAATGGAACAGCAAGCGCAAAGGACTTGAAATGGGGCTGTGTTGGGCATACTCCCATGTATATAACTGTGTGGAACTGTGTGATTCGGGTGTCACTACTGGGTGCTTGTGTATTTAGAGTGTTGCAAAGTAAGGTGAACCATGGGGCTGAGGTTGTGCATTTGACAGGGGAATGTAACAGCATGCCTCGTGTGTGTGTGTGTGTGTGTGTGTGTGTGTGTGTGGTGACAATGGTATGGTTATATCAGAGTGTGTTTTTGTATGCGTGCAAAGGAAAGGGTGTGGGGGCATGAATGTGGGAAAGAGTGTGTATGGGATGCGTTGTGTCAGGATAGGACATGGCTGTGAGCATGAGAGTGATAGGGATTCTGGAAGTGAATATATATGCAGAGATGCCATGTGTGTGTGTGTGTGTGTGTGTGTGTGTGTGTGTGTGTCTATGTATTTGTAGAGGGATGTGGGGGTACCCGGCTTTGTGAGTGGGTGTATTGGGGGATGTTGTGGAGCTGTGTTCTGGCCCCAGAGGGAGAGAGAAAGCCCTGGAAATCTCAGTTCGGCCCTGCCCCTGGGTCTCCTGGCAACAGCACCACTTTGAAGTTACCAGGAGACAGAGTTGCCAGGGCAACAAGGGCGTGAGTGGCAGCTCTGGGGAGAAGTCTGGGTGAAGAGACCCAACCAGTGATCACTTGATTATTCACCTTGTTCCTCCTTCTCTCCCACTTTCTCATCAGTTCTACCTTCCTTTCTTCATTCATTCCTTTAACGAACCTGTATTGAGAATCTGCAATGCCCTAGGCACTGACTGGGCACTGGAGATACCGAAGTGAACGTGACAAACAAGGTCGTGCTGTGGCTCTCCCTCAGTCTCCCAGCCCCTTCATCTTTGCCTCTTCTCTCCTGGCCCTTTTTTTATTCTATGGTCCTGCCTCCCATTGTACCCCAAGCAGGACTCCAGAAGCCCCCAGGCCAACGAGGAGGCCAACTGAGACTCTTCTTCTTAGAGACCCTCAAAGACAGCTGCTTTGCTGTCTGACGGATGTTTTGCACACGAATGTCCTCAAGCCTGCAGCCCCCGCCCCCATTTGTGCAAGTACTCAGGTACAGAGAGAGACACAAGCACTAGCTCCTCCATCTCTCCCCTTCTTCATTGTCACTGGGTAACATCAGCAGAAACACACACATACGCATCACAATATTCCTCTGAGATACCATGTGCTCCATTTTACAGGTGAGCAAACTGAGGCTAGGAGACTTTAAGCAATGTGTCAGTGATTAGGGCCTACTCCCTCCAACTCTCAACCCTTGTATTGTCTGATTAGCTTATTAGCTCAGAATAATAGTATTCATGCTGCTTCCGCCAGCGGACTCACCCAGGGAAGGGCCTTATCTCCCTCAAAGGCCTCCATTCCTTCCTCAGACTAGGTTATTTGCCCCTTCACCGGGGGAGGAGCTAGGAAACGTCGATCTAGCTTTGATGAACAGATCACTGGACCAATGGAGAAGCTAAGTGCACTGTAACCAATGCGACCCCGTCCTGGGCGGGATCAAGGACAGGAACGGGCCGCCGATTGGACAGAGGTACGCTGCGAATGGCGGAGACGCTGAGGCGGGTGCTAAACTCGGGCGGCGCGGCTGGCCCCGGGGAGGAGAACACGGCTGAGGCCGAACCGCCTTTGCTGCTGCTCGGCGTTCACGGCTCTGGAAAGACAGCGCTGCTATTCGCGGCGGCCCTGGAAGCGGCAGGGGAAGGCCGAGGCCCTGTCCTCTTCCTGACGCGGAGGCCTCTGCAAAGCCTGCCTCGCCGGATTGGAGCTGCGCTCGAACCCTTGCGGTTACAGGTGGGGCGGAGCGGGACCAGAGGCGGACCAGCCAGTAGCGAGGCGGATGGACGATTGAGTGACAGGCAGAGACAGACCAATGGCGGAGACGAAGGGAGGGCAAGCCGGAGCAGGCATTATGGGACGGAGTCTGGAACGAGTTGGGGGTGGGACTACGCGAAGCTTGTTAAGATTGAGTGAGAAACCATCCAATGAGGGGGCGGAATTAGCAAAGGTGGCGCCCAAAGACTGGAGTCAGGGGCGAGTAGGGGGCGGGGCTAAACATGGGTCGGGTCTGGACAAGAGTTTCTGGGCCGCTGGAGTCAATGCTGGGGTCGGACGTTATGGACAGGTTTTCCGTGGAAAGATTGCCCTAGAGATTTGACAAAACGATATACCTTGTTCTTAACTAATACCGGGAAGTGATGAGTGCAGAATTAGAAAAACAAAAAATAAAACGGGGTGGGGGGCGGGCGTGGCGAACAGAAGAATATTCGACCACTCTGAGCTAGCTGCTTCACTCTGGAACCAGCGGTCTGGGGAGTGAGAACCCCGTCCAGGAAAGTATGCAAGGAAGCAGAGCTGCTATAGCTGAGAGCCTGACTTCCTGTGATGAATCTGGCCGTTTCCTTTTTTCCTCTCTCTAGAAGATCCGTTTCCAGTACCCACCCTCAACCCGTGAGCTCCTCCGGCTCCTGTGCTCTGCCCATGAGACGCGGGGGCCAGCCCCTTCCCTCCTGCTGCTCGATGGCCTGGAGGAGTACCTAACGGAAGACCCCGGGTCCCAGGAAGCCGCCTACCTGGCCGCCCTGCTTCTGGACACAGCTGCCCACTTCAGCCACCGGGTTGGGTCTGGCCGGGGCTGTGGGCTCATTGTGGCCCTCCAGACCCAGGAGGAGGGAGACAGTGCGACTGCCCTGCAGTTGGCACTGCTTCAGAGGTATTTCCCTGCCCAGTGCTGGCTGCAGCCCGACGCACCAGGCCCAGGACAGCACTGCCTCCGAGCCTGCCTGGAGCCAGGTGGGCTGGGTGCCAGGGCAGAGTGGCGGGTGACTTTCCGACAAGATGGAGAGATGACAGTCACCCCGTGGCCCACGCAGGCTGGTGACACCAGCTTGCACAAGGGTTCAAGCTCTGGAGGCCAACCTTGAGGTTTGGAGTGTGACAACCTCTCTATGCTTCAGTTTCCGTGGCTGGAATACCTACCTCAGGGACAGATGCAAATTCAGAGACCTAAAGATTATAAAGTGCTTTTTCTCTCATAAATATAGCATTATCTTGTACATATTGTCAACATATTGTTTAACTTTGCTGTTTTGAACTTTGTAAAGAGTTTCATGATAAATGTCATCTGAGACTTCCTTCTTCTCCCGCTCAACATTGTTACTAAGATTCGGCCGTGGGACTTCCCTGGCGGTCCAGTGGTTAAAACTCCATGCTTCCAGTGCATGGGACACGGGTTTGATCCCTGGTCTGGGAACTAAGATCCCACATGCCATGCAGCGCAGCCAAAATACAGAAAACATTCAGCCACATTTTTTCATTCATTCCTTTTTCCATACTTTGTATAATTCCTTGGGTGACTATACCCCAATTTACTCATCAGATTGACTTATTTACTGTTATTAACACTCTTGTACACATATCCTGGTTCATGTGTGTGAGGGTTTTTAGGGTACATACATAGAAGTGGCATTGCTGGAGTAGAAGGTATGCATACGTTCAGCTTTCCTAGGTTATGTCAAACTATTTAAAAGTGGTTAAACCAGAACTCCCATTGAGCCACTTGATGACATTTGGTGTCATCAGAGTGCTGTCTTAGGACATGGCCTGATTCAGAATAAAGCCCTAGGAATGAATGTCATTGGTATTATTATTAGTGGCAGAGACTAGCTAGCAGCTCATTAAACAGCTTTTCTCTCTTGGGTGCACAGCTAAACTACATTTCCCAGCTGTCCTTGGTTCTCGCTAGGGTCACATGACCAATTCTGACCAGTAGAATTTGTGAAGAAGAGATGGCGCCCACCTCTAGGTCCCTAAAGGCCACAGAATCTTCTGCTGTCTCTCTCATGTTGGCTGGCAGGTTGCAGAGGATCCATCTAAAGACCCCAGGGTAGCCCTGGGGGATATTAAAGTTACAGTCTGGGCTTCTGACTCATCCCAGGGATAGCTGCCCACCTGTTTGAATTGAGAAATGAGAGAAAATATTTAATGTGTTCAGCCACTCAGTGTTAGGGCAGCTAGCATAACATACTAACTAATTCATTTTATTATTATTATTCAGATTGCCAGGTCAGAATTTCAGACTGAACTCAAGGCCTTTTACTGCTTCTCCTATGGCCTGGGCCCAGGGAAAAGATGGGGCTTACAGGTATTTATAGAAGCCGTGACAGAAAACATATATATTTATATATCTACACAAAAGACTGTACATTTAAAAATACTGCAAGGTTGTGACTTTCTGACCAGGATGAATTGAGCAGAAAGCCAAGGTCAGCAGGCCTCACTGACCCTGCCGGATAAATCTTGGGCCTGGAGTAGCACTTGAGGTCATTCTGGGTCCCTGTGCATCTGAGGGCTGGAGTCCTAGGAGCAGGCCACGTAGCTCGGGGGTGAAGGCTCGGGGGCTGGGATGAGGCTGTTCTCATAAGGGTTGGAGTAGGGGCCATTGGATGAGCCCCTCTGGGCTTCCTGGGAACCCCCAGAGCTGTAGTCAGTTGAGATGCCAGAGTCAGACACCACGAGGTACAGGTACTTTAGGTGGGGTGGGGTAGGGGGCAACTCAGGGGGAAGTGCCCTCGGGCGCAAGAGCTGGGAGCTGGGATCCAGGATGGTGTACTCAAAGCTGGCAGCCGAGGCCCCCTCTGGCACAGGCTTCAGGGCCAAAGCGGATGGACAGGAGAATGCTTCTGAGGCTTCATCCATGGCTGCTATGTCCAAATCGCCACCAGGCTGTGGGAGGTCCTCGCTGGGTGGGCTCCGGGGCAGCAAGCACTTGTCCAGCACCAGGTAGCTGTCTTGGGCATGCTCGCTGCCCACCGGCTCCAACAGGGGCCCCTCATCATCTGACCCTGGCTCCACTGCCTGTGTCACCCCCCAGCAGCGCTCAGAGAGGACCTCCAGGGGGGCAGGTGGGTCCTCTGTGAAGGGGGTGCAGGGGCTCCACCACAGACAGCCATCGGTTTGGTACAGCCACAGCTGGGGAAACAGCAGCAGCCTGCTCAGAGACCGGGAATTCGGCCACAGGAGCAGGGAAACCCCAGGCCCTGAGGGGACAACCAGGCCACCTACCTGGAAGTTACCCTTGTGGGTGGTGAAGAGGCCCTCAAACTCGCTCTCGGGGCTTGGGATGCCAGGCCATATCTTCTGCTTCAGAGTCCTAGTGAAGCCAAAAGAAACGAATACCTGGGCATGTGTCACTGAACATTCACCAGCACCCCCTCAGCACCAGTCACAGGGCAAAGATACTCCTAGCCCCTTGTGATCATGATGAAGGCATAGGAGTGTGTGGGGCTGAGGAACAGGGGCTCGGCCAAAGCATCTGCCAGGCTCTACAGAAGGGCAACTGGAACAAAGTTTTGAAGGATGCATAGGAGTTCAATATGCTCCGTCTAAAACCCACCCAGTCTTGTCTGAAGGTCCATTGTTACTTCCCTCCTCACTCCTTTCCATAGTCCCTCAATGCATTCAGAATAAAGTCCCGATTCCTCCCCACAGCCCTGCAGAAGACCCTGCATGGTATGACCTCTGTCACCTCCTTCATCTCATCATCCACCACTTATCCCCTTACACACTCTTCTCTAACCATACAGCTCTTCTTGCAGCTGCTTCAATGTTCCAAGCTCATTCCCACCACAGGGCCTTTGCACTTGCTGGTTTTTCTCCCTGCTTTTCATGTGGCTGCCTCCTACCAGACTTCAGGTTTCTGCTCTGATGTCACCTCCCAGAGGCCTTCCCTGACTATCCTGTCATGGCCCCATCCCCATTAATTTCTGTGATATCACTCATCACAATTTATAATCAAATATATGTTGATTCCCTTATTTGTTGTGTGACTCAGCTATGAGATCCACAAGGTCAGTGATATGTCTGGCTTGTTCTACACTTTCTCCCCAGTGCCTAGCACACAGTTGGCATTCAGTATGTATTTTCCAACCAAGTAAATGAACAGGGCCTTGAAAGACAACGAGGAGATTGCTTGGGCAGACATGGCAAGAAGGACATTCCTGGCGGAAGGAACAGTATGTACCAAGCCTTGGGGGTGTGAAAACACATGGTTTGTAATTGGAATTACAAAAACCTCAGGATGGCTGGTCATATCGTAAAACATCTAAGGAGCTTGACAACAGGGGTGGGAGGCACTTGGGGTTAAATCGTTTCAGTAAGCCCATCTGGTTGATTTTACAGAAGTTGATGAAATGGGGAAAAAGTACAAAGGAAGCCAACAAGGGGCAGCCACTGAGGTAGGAGGAGAACCAGGTGAAAGTATGCCCAAGAGCAGAGAATTTTAAGTAAGAGTCTGCGTCTGACCTGGCTTGCATCCCAGTCCTGCCACTGACTCCTCATGTGTGACCCTAGGCAAGTGCCTGCCCCTCTTTGAGCCTAGGTTCCCACAGGGAAAGGAGAACGTTGGTGGGGAGGAATCTGAGTCAGGTGCCGAGTGGGGCGCTCACCGGCGGTGGGAGAGCAGGGTTAGCACGGCCAGCAGCAGCAGAATGAGCACCAGGACGAGGGAGAGCGTCAGGATGAGGGGGTCCAAGTCTGGGGAGCAGGGAGGAGGTCAGGGCGGTGAGCTTGCCCCATGCTCCGCCCAGCCCCTTCTACACCCCTGCCTGGGGCCTCACCACTAGCCGTCAGCAGCGACACAGGCTCGGACCAGGCGCTCCAGAAGCCACCGAAGCTCGGCTCGGCCATACGCGCGCGTACCTTGAAGGTGTAGCGCGTTCCGCCCCGCAGGTTGCTCAGCACGCACTCAGTGCGGCCGTCGAGGATCTCCACCTGGAGGCGGGGACCAGGTGAGAGGTATCGCCAATAGGGGCGGGGCGGGCAAAGGAGGGTATGTGAGGGTGGGCCCTGAGGGACCGAGCCAATCAGAGAAAGGAAGAACCGAGCCCAAGCATGGGGAGGCGGGCAATGAAAGCAGGAGGCGGGGCCCAGGAAGGGTCGGGGCCAATCAAGATGGGGCCCCAGGTAGAAGAGGGCGGGCTCGGGCTATTTAACTGCGGGGCCAGAGCACAGAGGTGATGGGCCCTGAAGAAGTCTAGGGTTTGGGACAAGGGTTTAGTGGGATTGAGTCCGGGTGGGCTGGGGGAAGGGGACATTGGGAAAGGGGACAAGTCGGTGGACGTGGAGCTGTCTTGGGCGGGAGGTGGAGGGGCGAGGCCATGGGGGCGGGGCCGTGGTGACCGTCTGGGTGGGACCTAGAGGGCCTGTCGACTCTGGAGCCCTTGGGGCTAGGCCGTAGGAGCGAGCCTCACCCTCTGCGCGCCACCAGCGGCGTTCTCTGCCGAGATGTTCATCTCATAGCGAATGAGGCTTGCCATGGGTGCCCCAGGCGGTGGGAGCCAGCGCAGTACCACATGGCCGCCCTCGTCTGCCCGCCGCGCCAGCAGCCCAGCGGGAGGGTCTAGGAGCACTGTGGAGAGGGGTTGCTCAGGTGGGCGGAGACTGGGACTCCCTCCCGAACACTCTCCCATTCCCAGCGCTCTTACCCACTTCGTTGATGTGGATGATACGGCGGTAGCGTGAAGAGCCCGAGGAGGCCGCAGTGACGCGCAGCTCTAGGGGCACGAAGCTCGACGTATCGGCTGTAGGCAGCGAGCACCAGAAACGCACCAAGCCGCGGGTGGTGGGCGCCTGATGCAGGCGGCACGGCTTCCACGGCTCACCCCTGTTCGCCCAGGAACCAGCGAGGGTAGGGAGCAAGTTGGGAGGCATTGCCGGGACCGAGGGTGTGTTCTGGACACTACCACCAGGGGGCGTCCCAGCCCCGACGTACGCGACGCCTTAGTCCTGCTTTGGAGCGGTGTTGTCCCAGCCCTGAAGTTTGGGGTCGCACTCCAGCAGTGATCACGGGAGTGTTCCAGCCCCGACCACTAGGCAGCGTGTCGGCCCTGACCCCGTGGGCTTCCCAGTAGTGACTACCAGCGGAGGTGCCATCAGGCCCCTGGCACCAGAAGTCCCAAGGTGCGAGCTCCGGGGAGCGCTGCTCGGCCCGCCCGCCCCCTCCACCTGTGGGGCGCTCCACTTGCCCCGTCGGACTCACTCGAGCTGGTAGGAGAAGCTGTAGTTGTCCGGGCCGACCCCGGCACTTGCCGCTTCCTCCCAGAAACACACCAAATCCTCCAACCTCTCGGTGAAGCACAGAAACTCTTCAGGCTCGCGGGCTGTCAGCAGGGCCGCTGGGGATGGGGGCCAGGAGAGGGGGTCAGGAGACCCGAACCCCGTCCTCGGGCCACAGCATCCTTCCCTCCCTCCTGCCGCCTGTGCGGACCGATAAGAAAAATGCCCCGCCCCTCTGTCTACCCCAGCGGGGCCCTTCGAGGGGTCTGCAGAAGTGCTGCCCCCCGAACTCCCATACGTAGGTTGAATGTCTTATTGTCTCCCCACACACGCCCGCCCACCCCGCGACCGGCTGAGCTGAGCGCAGCATTCAAGGCCTCCGCCTCCCGCTGCCGGCCCCGCCCCAGCCCAGGACGTGCGTGAGGGTGAGTGTGTGTGTGCAGGAGGCGGGGTCCCCTATCAGCCCCGGCAGGCTCCCGGCTGCCCGATAGCGCCAACCGTGCCCCCCGCCCCCGCTCCCTCAACCCCGCGGACCCAGGGATATGGCGCCCGCATGCAAACAGTGTTTACAGACGCCTGCGGCCCGGCCCCTCTGACTCGGACCCTGGTTTTAGCCTCCCTCCCCCACTGGAGGGTCGGCTAGGTCCCCTCCCCTTGGGGACTCTAGACTACAGGGTCTAGAACCAGCACCACCCCTGCCCCATTTAGTGTTTAGCATGTGTCAGACTCCTTGAGAAGATAAAACAGGACTCTTACGCCCCTCTCTAGCTTCTCCCGCAGACGCAGTCTGGGGATACAGACCCGCAGTATGCCATATCAGGTCCCAGTCTAGGGTTCAGACACCAGCTGGGGCTCCAGGACACAGACTCGGGCTCAGAACCTGGCATAGCCCCCAGGACCCAGGCTGGAAGTTCAGGCCCCTGCATTGCCCTCCAGGACCTAGTGCGGGTGTCCACACTCAGCTCCACCCTTACCTTTCCTTTCAAACTTGGGATCCGGTGGGTTGGGTGGGGGAGCCCAGGTTGCCCCAGCGAGTAGGAGACAGAGGAAGCCAACTCCAGGCCAGAGGGGTGCCCCGAGATGATACATGATGCAGCCCCTGCCACTGGAGGCTCAGGGCTCCTGCCCCACCCCCTTCCTCCGCCCCAGGCACAGTCCACAGCTGGGTCAGCAGCTGCCTCCGCCGGACACAGCTGACCAGGCCTTCCCGGCCAGGCGCCTCCAAGTGGCAGCTCCCCCGAGGGGGCGGGACCAGCAGGCAGCCTGGGCTGAGATAAGAGGGAGGCAGCCGCCCTGCCAGGCCTGGCTAGAGAGGGCAGAGGCCCTCCAGGGCCTGGGGGCCCCTTGGGGGATGGGGTGGGGGGGTGGCGGGAGCAGCTCTGGCTTCTGCGTAGGACCCACTTTCTTGCTGTGTGACCCTGAACAGGTGACTTACCTTATCTGAGCTTCAGCCTTTTCATCTGTAAAATCCGACTTGGCACATAGCAAACATTCCAAAAATGTAAGCTACTGATATTATCGTGCTAATCAACATCTCTTCCCAGTCTGGGTAGGAAAATAATAATCGTAATAGTGAGTAGCGGTTGAGTGTTTGCACAGCGTTGGGCAGTGCTGCCGGACAGTATGTGCGAAAGAGCCTGCATTTGTAAAATTACATATATTCTGGAGTGTGAGGTTTCATGTGTGATTTTTTTTCTGCTTACATTTCAATACTATTGGGATTTTATTTTACAAGGAGTGTGCAGTTCTTTTGATAATCTGGAAAGTATAGAACAAACTATAAAAGCTTTTCACCTGGGCTGAGCTTAAACTGGGGTAAACACCCTCCCCACAGAGGTACATGCCTGGGGAAGGCGGAGGGGGTGGTGCTGATACCTACCTCATTGCGGCAGCTTGCCCCAGATTAGCCAGAGAGCTCCCTGGTTGTGCAGTGGTTAAGAATCCGCCTGCCAGTGCAGGAAACACAGGTTCGAGCCCTGGTCTGGGAAGATCCCATGTGCCGCGGAGCAACTAAGCCCATGTGCCACAACTACTGAGCCTGCGCTCTAAAGCCCGCGACCACAGCTACTGAGCTCGTGCGCCACAACTACTGAAGCTCACGCGCCTAGAGCCCGTGCTCCACAACAAGAGAAGCCACTGCAATGAGAAGCCTGCACACTGCAACGAAGAGTAGCCCCCGCTTGCCTTAACTAGAGAAAGTCCGCGCCCAGCAACGAAGACCCATAAATAAATAAATTTATTAATTAAAAAAAGAGAGGGCTTCCCTGGTGGCGCAGTGGTTGAGAGTCCGCCTGCCGATGCAGGGGACACGGGTTCGTGCCCCGGCCCAGGAAGATCCCACGTGCCGCGGAGCGGCTGGGCCCGTGAGCCATGGCCGCTGAGCCTGCGCGTCCGGAGCCTGTGCTCCGCAACGGGAGAGACCACAACAGTGAGAGGCCCGCGTACCGCAAAAAAAAAAAAAAAAAAAAAAAAAAACAGAGAGAGAGAGAGAGAGAGAGAGAGCTCCATTCCCTGGAGCACAGTGATTGGTTCAGGGAGGGCATGTGGCCGAAAGGGATCCAGTGAGCTTCCATCATGGGACTTTTCCTGGAGTTACTGGGAAATGGGGCGCCGCTTTCTGTTGGATGATGAGGTGAGCAGATGACTAGCCAGAGACATCTTTGCCATTAGGAGGGAAAAAATTGCCTGATAATGAAGCTAATGTGGGCTTCTGAACTGTCTGTTACCTCCACCCGTAGACTCTTCCTCTAACTAGACATGGGGCTTCCCTGGTGGTGCAGTGCATAAGAATCTGCCTGCCAAGGCAGGGGACACGGGTTCGATTCCTGGTCGGGGAAGATCCCGCGTGCCGCGGAGCTACTAAGCCCGTGCGCCACGACTACTGAGCCTGCGCTCTAGAGCCCGCGAGGCACAACTACTGAGCCCACGCGCCACAACTACTGAAGCCCATGCGCCTAGAGCCCGTGCTCTGCAACAAGAGAAGCCACTGCAATGCGAAGCCTGCACACCGCAATGAAGAGTAGACCCCGCTCACCGCAAGTAAAGAAAGCCCGCATGCAGCAACAAAGACCCAACAGAGCCAAAAGTAAAAATAAACAAACAAACAAACAATTAAATAAAATAGCAACCCTCTAGCCCCACACTCCCCATCAGCCCTTAAACGGCTTAATGGTAGTAGCGGTAGTAGCAGCATTTTGCAGTCCCTGTACTTATTTTATCTAATAGGTATTTGATGCTTTGTTATTGATTCACCACCTTTACTAGTCCGTTTTGTTCATTTCTGCATCCCCAGTACCTAGAACGGGGCCTGCCATACAGTAGGAGGTCAGGAAATATTTGTGGAGTAAAAGATTAGTGAAAAACCAAGCTGAGAGATATAAACAGTTGACTTGTGTTAGCCACTGGATAGAGCTGTTCCTGAGTACTTCTGCACTTAAAAAAAAATAAATTTATTTATGTATTTTTGGCTGTGTTGGGTCTTTGTTGATGCACGCAGGTTCTCTCCTTGCGGCGAGTGGGGGCTACTCTTCGTTGCGGTGTGTGGGCTTCTCATTGTGGTGGCTTCTCTAGTTGCGGAGCACTGGGCTCTAGGCGTGCAGGCTTCAGTAGCTGTGCCATTTGGGCTCAGTAGTTATGGCTTGGGGGCTTAGTTGCTCCGCGGCACGTGGAATCTTCCCGGTCCAGGGCTCAAACCTGTGTCCCCTGCATTGACAGGCAGATTCTTGACTACTGAACCACCAGGGAAGTCCTGTCCTGCACTTTTAAAAACAGAAGTCGGGGAATTCCCTGGTGGTCCAGTGGTTAGAATTCCATGCTTCCCCTGGAGGCGGTATGGGCTCTGTTGCTGGTAGGGAAACTCAGATCCCACAAGCTGGGCAGTGTGGACAAGAAACAAACAAACAAACAAAAATAACAGAAGTCAATGAGAATATCTTCCTCCGGAAATTGGCATTTGGTTTGAGTGTGTGAGAGAGAGGGAGAGAGAGAGAGAAAGAGGGAGAGAGAGGGAGAGAAACTGTAAACTGTGATTGTGAGAGGCAAACTAGCCCTGTCGGTAAGTGCATGTGTTCTGATGTATTGCAGGCCATTCAGGTTTGTACCCCAACCTTGCCACTTACCATGCCACCTTGGAAAAGTTACTTAACCCTTCCTAGTCTCAGTTTTTCATGTATAAAATGGGCATGATAATAGTGCACCCCTCCCCGCCCCCACATAAGGCTATTGTGAGGATTATGAGATAGATTATGTCAACTTCTGAGAACATGCCTGGTGCATTGTAAGCACTCAGTAAGGATAGCAATTATTTGCTTAAGCTAACTTAAGAAGGATGCTGTTACTTACATCTGGTTGGTCTTTTTTTTAATGAAAACTTTAAAAAAATTTTATATTTATTTTTCATTACTATTATATTTTTGGCTGCGTTTGGTCTTGGTTGCTGCACACGGGCTTTCTCTAGTTGCAGCGAGTGAGGGCTGCTCTTCGCTGCGGTGCACGGGCTTCTCATTGTGGTGGTTTCTCTTGTTGTGGAGCACGGGCTCTAGGCGCGCGGGCTTCAGTAGTTGCAGTACGCAGGCTCAGCAGTTGTGGCACACGGGCTTAGTTGCTCCGCGGCATGTGGGATCTTCCCAGACCAGGGCTCAAACCCATGTCCCCTGCATTGGCAGGCGGATTCTTAACCACTGTGCCACCAGGGAAGTCCCGATTGGTCTTAATGTCTTAATACTTAGAGAAAAAAAAATCCTGTAAAGTAGCGTGCTGTGTGCTTAACAGTTTTTCATGAGGCCCTACATGATAACTAGATTCTTCTAGTTCCTCTCCCACTCCAGACAATGCCTGGGCATCCCCCATTATTGTTCCAGGGACAATGTTTAGAACCCTAGGGATTGTCTTTGTTTTTTTTTTTTTTTCATGTTCACCAGAATTCTCCCTTTTCCTAGTAACAGCAAATGTGATTTCTATTTACATGCCCTCCCAGACTCCATTCCTGTGATTTGAAATGTCTCTGCCAGCTGACAGAATGAGCACAGGACCCAGGCCCGGCCAATGAACATATCACATTCCCCTGAACACAGTGATTGGCTCAGGGGTGGTTACAAGACACGCTGGTCCAGTCAGCACCTGCTCTGGGACTTTTGCTGGAGCTGATGGGATGAAGGGATTTTCCTTGCATGGGAAGGTGGAGCTGGTGGGATGTAAGCCTGGCACTGCCCCAACGAGGGTGAGGCTGCCTTGGAGTGGGGCAGTAGTCATTTAAATGTTCTTTTGGCTACTGTAATAGAGACCCAAATCATAACGTGATAGCTTAAATAAGATAGGCATTTAGTTCTCTCTTTTGTAACAATCCAAGTAGCAGCAAAACAATATGGCTGCTCCCTGGTCTCAGAGGGCCACACTCCTTCCAGTTTATGGCTCAGTTATTCAGAGGGTATGAACCACCTACTCCAAGATGATCTACTCCACGTCTTCATTCTAACCACCAGGAGGCGGAAAAGGGAGAAGGAGAGGACACAACCCTTCTCTTCAAGGACAGAGCCTGGAATTTACCCATATTCTTTCCCTTTACATCTCATTGGTTAAGACTTTGTCATATGACCACATTTTGCTGCAAGGGAGACTGGAAATGTGGTTTTTACTCTGGGTAGCCAGCTAAAAACCAGTGTTTCCATTACCATAGAAGAAGGTGAATGGATTTAGGGAGACAATGGACAGTCTCATTCTCAGAGCAAATCAGAGGCAAGAGATTTTGTTACAAAGTCCTGGTGACATCTTTTGAGTCCCTGGATCCAACTGTGCCTGAAGCTGGACCCATGGAACTTTACAATTACACGGGCATTCATTTCCTTTTTTTGCACATACCTGTTTGATTTGGGTTTTTGACCACTCGAAACAGAAAGAACCCTGATTAATACAGTTAGATATAAAGCCCCTAGTTGATGTCTGGCAGAGTGGGAGTTCATGAGTCAGTATCATTCTTGTTGTCACTGTTGTTGTTATGATTATGTTGTGGATGGCCCTACAGCTCACTTCGTCTGTGCCTTCTCTACCTGTTTCTTCATCCTACCCCAGTACCGCTAGCTCACCCCTCTCATCTTCACAGCCCTTAATGACTCACGGGTGATGATGTTATTTGTCTCTGATTCCAGTGAAATTTCTTCTTCACTCTCCCATACACATGGCAGAAAAGAATCATACCACCCCAACAATGTTGAGGGAGGGAGTCCTGAACCCTCTGTTTGTGACAGAGACCCCCCTGGATTCAAGTCATGTCTCACCCTGTGGAGCACAGGCTCCGGACGCGCAGGCTCAGCGGCCATGGCTCACGGGCCCAGCCGCTCCGCGGCATGTGGGATCTTCCCAGACCGGGGCATGAACCCGTGTCCCCTGCATCGGCAGGCGGACTCTCAACCACTGCGCCACCAGGGAAGCCCTCAATTCTTATCTTGATGAAAAGTGAACATGAAGCACAGGCGCAGAACAAACAAGACTCCTGCTTTCATAACTTTGATCACTATTTTCATCCACTTCTATTGCTTCAGATATGTCTCCAGCAGTTACAAGATTTCTCTGGGAGAGGGTCTGTCCCCTGACACCGCACCCCTTTCTATGTTTATGGGATGAAGCTCTCCACCAGCCACCCATGGGCTGATGTCTTTGGAATAGGGGTGTGGTGCCAAAAGGGTCAGAGGGATGAGGTCCAATAAAGTTTGGGGAGGGGGAGTTTACAGGGTATGGAGGACAATGGCCTCTACTGGGGAATGAGAGATTTCCAGAGAAGAGCTCCCTCCCTGCCCCCTGGTGAGAGAAGCCAGGCCCCTTGCTGCCCGTGGGGCCCATGTCCTGGAGGAGGGGGAGAACCACCTCAGGCTGGGGAGACTGAGGTTGTACGCCGGGCCCCCTCCTTCCGCCGCAGCACGAAGTCTCCGGGGGCGGCTGGGCTCATTGCGTAGAAGACATTGGCATTGTCAGGAATCAGGAGCTCTGACAAGGGGTGGAGATGACGGTGAGAGGCCCACACAACCTCATACTTCCCTCACAGAAGACCTAGGTAACCTTCCACCATTCACCTTGGAGCCTGAACAACCCTGGGTCCCTTCACCTAGTGCTAAACCAACCTCATTCTCCTCTCTCTGTGAACCTAGACCACTTCCCACTCAAAGCCTGCACAACCTCATGTCTCCCCCCACCTCCAACCCCGTGAACCTGGGCTACCTCCTGCTATTTCCCCCCGGAGTCTAGACAACCTGCACTACAGGCTTGAACAAAGTCAGGCCACCCAGCCCAATCAACTTCCTGCCCATCCCACCCTTCCCCCACAGCCAGCTCCCAGCCAAGTTCATGCTGCTCTCACCATGAACTTGGACAGCTTCTGACTTCCCACTTCCAGCCTGTACAAACCTCACACTTGACACGCGAACAACCTCATGTATCCTTCCTAACGTCCAACCAACCTCACATCATGCCCTTTAATGTGTCGCTTTCTCTCTGGTTTTTTTTTTGGCCACACTGTGGGGCTTGTGGGATCTTAGTTCCCCGACCAGGGACGGAACCCGTGCCCCCCTGCTGTGGAAGCACAGAGCCCTAACCACTGGACTGCCAGGGAATTCCTTAGCATGTCAATCTCTTGCCTCTCTCTCTTTTTTCTTCCTACATTTTTTTCTCCATTTAAAAAACTTTTTAACTGAAGTATAGTTGATTTACAATATTGTGTTGATTTCTTCTGTACCGCAAAGTGACTCAGTTATACAGAATTCTTTTTCATATTCTTTTCGATTATGGTTTGTCACAGGATACTGAATATAGTTCCCTGTTGCCTCTCCCTCTTTTTTTTTTTTTTTTTTTTTTTTGCGGTACGCGGGCCTCTCTCTGTTGTGGCCTCTCCCGTTGTGGAGCACAGGCTCCGGACGCACAGGCCCAGCGGCCACGGCTCACAGGCCTAGCCGCTCCGCGGCATGTGGGATCTCCCCGGACCGGGGCACAAACCCGTGTCCCCTGCCTTGGCAGGCGGACTCTCAACCACTGGGCCACCAGGGAAGCCGCTGCCTCTCCTTCTTGAAAACTGGACAACCTCCTACTCACCTGTACACTGAACGATCTCATGTTTCCCTACCCTGAATTTCAGTACCATGTGGCTCTCGCCTATGCCAAATTCAGAGTCCCCATGCTGAGCTTGGACAAACTCATTTCCCCTCAGATCCAAGCCCAGACCCTGCTTCAGTCTTGTGCTCCACCAGGTTGAGCCTGAATAACCTCATGGTTCTACAAATTTAAGCCCGGATGACCTTCTACATTCCCTCTCCACTGGACTCTGGACAATCTCATTTCCCCATAAATCCTAGGAAGTCACCTTTGGTGCCCGCTTCCCTCACACTGAGACAGGACAACCTCATGACCCCATCTAACGAAGGTACCAATGTTTTTCTGCCCTTACCCCAACCCTGCTTCATCTCACCCCTACTCTGTGCCAGAACCATCCCGGTCAGTCTGCCGCCCCCCTCCTGAAGCTGCCCCCCAGCTCTGGCTCCAAGCTGTCCCTGCTCACCCCTGTCCCCAGGAAGGGCTTGGAAGAGCTGATAGTCCTGGGCCCAGGGCTGAGCCACATTGTGCTTTTCCAAGGCTCGCTGCACCACGCTGGGGGCCTTGTCCTGACTAGTGAGCTGGGAAGAGAGGGCGAGAGGTGAGGGATGACAGCCCAAGCCCCAAGGGCAGGGCTGCCACCAGCATGTCCCAGGCACAGCCCCTCACCAGGATGCTCCGATACAGATTTCCATGGTCATTGTCGATGCTGACTCGGACGACGCAGGCCTCTGAGCCCTGTTGCCCGGGGAGGGAGATGTGAGGGCCACTCAAGGGCAAGGCCAGGGTCCAGGGGCCTGGTAGGTCTGGGCTCAGTGGCAGCTGTAGGCAGTGGGGTGGGGACTGAGCGGTGAGAGCACGAGGCCCCTCCCTCATTGTACGCAACACGTCTTCCTGCACACCCCAAGCCTGGGACATGTAATTAGGGTACACACACAAGCCCATATCTATGCAATCCCATCACATACAGACTTTCACGCCCTGTTACATGAATTCACACACGACTCATGTTCACACACAAGAAACCCTGTGTAACCAGAGAGCGGCGACTGCACCCATTTGCTCACAATTGTTGGATACGCACAAGCCCATGTCCATGAAAAACCCTGCACATGGTCCTGTGGATATTCATGCCCGCATTTCCCCTCCAGGTATGCAAGTTCCTAGGAAAATGCATATCTGTGCAAAAGTGGGTGATTGCACCCCAGAGTACCTTGTGTCTAAGTGGAAGCTCTGGTCCAGATCTGAGCATAACTGATGGACAGTCCCTCAAACGGGGCCATGAAAATGCATGTGGCTTCCTGGACATATCCTTAGAGTGTTCAGCCAACTGTGTGCCTAGTCTCCTGTGTACATACCTAGCCCCCAAATCCTGTACACACACACAGCCCTGGGTGCCCGCAGTCCCACATGTACACATAGTCCTGGTACCTTGGTGCTGGGGCCCTGGGGCCCTGGAGAGGCCGGAGGACTGCTGGGAGGAGGGTCCCTCGTTCTAGGACTGGATGGGGGGGACACTGGGGACAGACTGGGGGAGACACAGAGTCTGAAGTGGGGTGGCTGCCCTGATCTCTGATCCTGTCCTCTCCAGCCCCTTTACCAAATGGGATGCTGACCTGGAGGTGGAGGATGAGGGATCCCTGGGACTCCCACCAGGGGATGAGCCTCTCTCTCGGGACAGCTTCCTGAAAATAGAGACAGGGGATGAGGCTGAGGCCAGACTCAGTCCCAGGAGCGGATGCCATCTCTGCCCACGTCACTCCCCACATACTCCCTGAGACTCACGCGCTGAGGCGCTTGGTGAGGCTGATTCGCCGCCGGACGCGTGGGGAGCTGGGGCAGGAGGCGGCCGGTGGCTCAATGACCCGGGAGATGCGGTAGCTGAGGGGTCAAGATGCAGATGGGATGGGGGGGTTGGAAAATGAGTTAGAATCGGTCGGGAGCTGGGTTTTGGGTGTGTGTGTGTGTGTGGGAACAGCCAGGGGGTGGGCACCCAACGTTGGGGTCAGGGCCATTACAGCTGTGGGGTCTTATCAGGGATGAGATGAGATGGCTTGGTTGGCAGGTCACACAGGGGTTTACAGAGTGGGACTGAGGAGTCAAATTGGGTCGGGGATAGAGTTCAAGGTCAGATAATCACTGAGGTCAATTGTTAGGATCATGGATTCAGTAGAATGAAAAGAAACCATTGGGACAGTTGAGTTGGATGCTCTGACATAAGAGTCAGTTGCTCAGAATTGGGGGTCAATGATTGGGCTCAGAGAGTCAGATGGGGGTTATGAATGGGGTCATGGGTCAGATAGGGCCAGAGGTGGGGGGAAAGAAAAGATGAGATGGTTGAATGGAATGGCCAGCTGCATGTTAAAGGTTGAAGTCAGAAAGTCAGATGGGTCAAAGTTTGGGGTCAGAGGTCAACTGGGGCCCTCGACTGGGCCGCAGACAATGCAAGGTGACAGGCTGGGTGGGGGGGTGTTAGGGCTCAGGAGGGGGGTCTTAGGAGGAGCTGGAGAGGTGCATGGGGGAGGTGGATCCAGTGTGTGATCCAGGGTCAGCGGGTGGGAGGTTGGTCAGGCCAGGCCACATGTTGGTCACCTCTGCTCCTCGCTGAGCTGGCGCTGGGTGCGCAGGGCAGCCAGGATGGGCAGGTGGGAGCTCAGGCAGTAGCTCTGACAGCGCCTCTGCAGCTGCTGGATGTGGGCCAGGATCTCCCACTCCTGAGGGGGTGACCTCTGAGACCCCGTCCATGCTCAACCCCCATCCTGGACCGCCCCCCACCCCCGGCATGCCCACCCCAGTGCCCACTTACCTTCCTCCTCTTCTCAAAGTTGATGAGATCCCCCTGGGGGCAAATTTTGTCTGAACTGGAACCTCCAGGGTCAAGGATCAAGGGTCAAGGTCAGGGGTTGGGATGTCAGGAGCCCTACCGCACTAAGGGGGCTGGGGTCAGGAGCACAAGGCAGGGTCACGGGTGTGAGGTCAGGAGGCCCTCTGTACTGAGGGTGAGTGAGGCTGGGGTCAGGAGTCAAGGGTCAGGGCTCAGACCTCCAGCATGTCCGGCAGGGCTGTATCCAGCATAACCAGGTCCGTGAGAAAGGTGCCAAGGTAGGGGATGGGGCCTGGGGGCAGTTTCTGTGGCCCCCACAGCTCCAGTCACTCTCAGCCATCACCGACCCCACCAGGCTCCACCCCCCACCCAGGATCCTGCTTGTTCCTCATCCCAAACCACATCACTCACTGAGGGCAGGCTTCCTGGGGGGGCATTCTCCTCGGTAGCCTCCTCCTGGGGGAAGGGGAAGAACTGAGCAGTCCTGGGCTCTCTTTGTCCCCTCCCTCGGGGAAGATGCCTCCATCACAAGCAGTTGTAAAGGCCATACCCAAGGGAAAGTGAACAGGGAGGGGGAGAGAACAGATAAGCAGAGGGGGCAGGGCTCACTGGGGATGATGGGAGGTGGGGCTTGTGGGTACCTTGGCCCCCAAGGCTGGCCTTCACACAGGTGAAAATCCTTGTACCTGGAGATCCCCCAGAAATGCCCTGAACCTTGTTGGCACATTTTTTTTTTCCAGTTTTTCTTATCAAAGTCAAGTCCTTAGCAGAATTTTTTTTTTTCACTCTTTGCTCTGACTCTGGCCTTCAGTGACCTTTTCCCTGTAACTTCTGGTATTTGTTGAATGAATAAATAAGGCAGCCACCAAGTGTGAGCTATAATGAGGGCAGCAGAGGGAGTAAAAACGCAGGGCTGCCCACAGACAAGAGGAAGGTCATTCTCGAGGCATAGGGAAAGGACACTGAATGTTATGACAATGACAAGCAATGCCTTGCCGGGCCCCTGGTCCCCTTCCTGGGCCTGGGATCTGAGGGGTCCTCACCCATCTGTACCTGGGAGAGAATCTCTCTGCTGCTGAGGTGATTGTTCTCATCGGAAAAAATCTGCGAAAGTTTCCTGAAAGTGGATAACGGTTCCCTGGGGGTACAGGAGAGGGGTCAGGGGTGGCCGCGGGGAGAGTCAGAGCTGGCATGAGGTGGGCAAGGAGTCCCGCGCCAGCACCCCGCCCCTTGCTCACCGGCTCAGGGCACCCCAGCTGCGCTTGAGCCGGTAGATGGGGTTAGACTGCAGGGCGGACAGGATGGCGCGCAGGGAGGAGAAGTTCCGCAGTTCCCGGCAGCGCTGGGGAGCGGGGTGGGGGATCGCTGGTCACACCCCCAAGCCTGAACTCCAAGTATGATCTACCTTTGATCCCGTGACTTGTGACCCCAGGTTAGATCCTTACAGCTCGCCCCATATCTGACGAGCTACCCAGATTCAGCCTCCTCCCCCAGGGGCCCCCTCCCCCTCTCCAACCTGCAGTCCCAGCCCCTCCCCCGGCTGCCCCTCCATTCCCTTCCTCTGACCTTGGCTCCCCGTGTCCCCACTCCTTACTTCTCCCTGGGCCCCAGACGAACCCGTAGCATCTCTCCTAGACCCAGACTTCTCCTCCCAGACCAAGTCTCACCCCAGGTGTCAACCTTCTTCCCCCTTCGCCTTGCCACGCCCCCACTCTCTTTCCTGGCCCCCATTTCTACTCTTCCTCTCTGCTCAGGCTCCTGCCCCGCTTCCATCCAGTCTCTTTCAGGACCTCTGCCTCCGTCTCTTGGCTTTGGTCTCTCCTCCAAGCCTATCCGCTCCCCAGTGGCCCCATCCCATCCTTATTCCTAGACCAGCCCTGCGTCCCTCCGCGGTCTCAGGCGCCAGTCCCGCCCAGCCACGTCCTAGGCTTTCTCTTAGGCAGCCCCAATCCTCCGAGTATCCCCAGACCCCAGTCCTCGGCCTTCCGCCCGCCCCCGACCTCTCTCTGGCCTCGGTGCCCCGTGCCCCCTTCCACCCACCCCCCGACAGGCACCTGCGCGATGCGGATCCACTTCTCCAGCCGCTGCGCCCTCTGCGGGGCGGCCAGGCCCGGCGACCCGAGCACCGAGCCCAGCACGCAGCCGGTCACCGTGTTGAACTGGGTCACAGTGGCGCGCACAGTGGAGGCGGTGCCTGTGGCCCCCGGCCGGTCCCGCTGCGACCACACGGAGCCCAGGCACTCGAAGGGCCGCACGCGCGAGAAGAGCTCCTGCGCGCGGGGGTTGGGGGTGGGTAGGATCTGTGCTCAGCTGGGCATCTTCCCCTTGCCCCTCCTCTACGCCCCGCCCCCTCCCGACCGCGCCCAGCAGGGATCCTCACCGCATCCATCAGGGTCAGCTGCTCGGCCACGTCGTCTACACTGAAGTCCAGGAGCTCAGGACCTTCCCGCACGAGTCCTTCCACCTCTTCCAAGCAGCCTACCGGGGAGTCTGGACGGGGTATCTGGGCAACCCCTGGATGTCCTGAGGGAGCATTAGAGGGGGTTAAAAATTCTGAGGTTTGAATCCAGGACTGGCTGCGTGACCTTGGGCATCTGTGATCCTCACTTTTCTCATCTGTGAAACAGAGATCTCCTTGAGTGTTTTTAAGAACCTCAGAGCAGCAGTAACTGTTCATTGAGCATCTTGGGTGGATTAACGGGGAAATTTATACACTAACCCTGCGAGGGAGGTACTATTATGCACCTTTTTTAAGGGCAAAACTGAGGCAGGAATTTGCTCTAACTCACATCTTCAATAAATGGCAGAGATCTGAAGCCAGGTGCTCAAAGTCTAGAATAGAAAATAGAGCCTTTTGACTTTGAACCTGTATTAGGATAGGATCCATCTGCCCTTTTCTGGTGGTTAGAGGTGGTATAACCTTGTGGTTAAGGAAAGGTTATCGTCTTAACGTCCCCAGTTCAAATCCAAACTGGTCCACCGGGGTGCTGTGCGAATTAAGCAAGACTTTAAACCTCTCTGTGCCTTGGTTTCTTCACTTGGATTTTTTTTTTTTTTTTTTTTTTTTTTTGTGGTACGCGGGCCTCTCACTGTTGTGCCTCTTCCCGGACCGGGGCACGAACCCGTGTCCCCTGCATCGGCAGGCAGACTCTCAACCACTGCGCCACCAGGGAAGCCCTGGATTTTTTTTTTAATCACATGAAATCACGCATACCAGACGGCTATAAAGTACTCAATAAATATGATTTTTCTGAGGTGACGTTCAATGGTGGCGCCCCCTAGGGGGACATTTTGGAAGTTGAAATCTTGCCACAAGAGGGGCTTGGCACTCATAGTGAAGAATTGTATCACCAGCCTCCAAATGTCCCTCCAAGAAATTTGTGTCCTTGAAAAACCTGTTTACAATACTTGGCACCTAGAACTCAACTATCTTGCTTATAAACACTAATTATTTTGGCTCTAGAAAGGCAAGGACTGTGAACTTTGTTTTGTATGGAAATGGCAAGTGTTGTTCACCATTTTGGAAGTTGATGTCACCAACATCTATGCTGCTGCATCTGCGTCGCCAGTGCATCCCCCTGCATTAGTTTCTGGCTGCCATATTCGCCATGATGCTATGGCAGGTGAAGGCACTGAACAACTTCATCATGTCTCCTGGTGAGGCATGCCCAGACATTGACATACCAACAAGTATAGTTGATTGTTGTGTAAATTGCTTTTGTCTTATTTCTCCTTCCTATTACAATTTCAGCATTATATTATTATTTTTAAATTATCTCTGTAAGTCTGTTTAATTATCTGCCTTTCATTTCGTATTAGGACAGGTAGCATTGCAAAATACTACTTTTAAAAAATTTTTTTGGCTGTGCCATGCTGCATGCAGGATCTTAGGTCCTGGAACAGGAATCGAACCTGTGCCCCCTGCAGTGGGAGCACAGAGTCTTAACCACTGGGCCACCAGGGAAGTCCCGCAAAATATTAGTTTTTAAAAGTGAGCATAGGGGGAAAAATTACTCAGCCATAGAAAGGAACGAAATTGGGTCATTTGTAGAGATGTGGATGGACCTAGAGACTGTCACACAGAGTGAAGTAAATCAGAAAGAGAAAAAAATATATTGTATATTAACGCATATATGTGGAATCTAGAAAAATGGTACAGATGAACCTGTTTGCAAGGCAGAAATGGAGACACAGATGTAGAGAACACCACCAAGGAGGGAAAGTATGGACACCAAGGAGGGAAAGAGTGGGGTGGGATGAATTGGGATTGACATATATATACTAATATGTATAAAACAGACAACTAATAAGAACCTGCTGTATAAAAAATAAATAAAATAAAAATTTTTTAAAATCCCATAACTTGAGCACCAAAAAAAAAAAAAAAGTGAGCATAGGGGGAAAAATTGCACGTAAATCTAATCAAACCTTTAGCTCTTACAGCAAATATGGTGAATAGAGGAACGTGTTTCATGTCACCATGAGAAAGCTAACAGGTAAATGGAGAAGGATGTGAGACATTCCTCGGGACAAATGACCCATTATTTTCTCCTAATGCCATTAATCAAAAGGCAAAGAGGAACAGTCATAGAAAAAGAGAGATCTAAGAAATGAACACTTGGGACTTCCCTGGTGGCATAGTGGTAAAGAATCCGCCTGCCAATGCAGGGCACACAGATTTCAGCCCTGGTCCAAGAAGATCTCACATGCCGCAGAGCAACTAAGCCCATGCGCCACAACTACTGAGCCCGTGGGCCACAACTACTGAAGCCCGCACACCTTGAGTCCGTGCTCCGCAACAAGAGAAGCCACCGCAATGAGAAGCCCGAGCATCACAACGAAGAGTAGGCCCCGCTCGCCGCAATTAGAGAAAGCCCGCGCGCAGCAACGAAGACCCAACACAGCCAAAAGTAAATAAATAAAATATATAAATTTATTTTTTAAAAAAAGAACACTTTAGGGCTTCCCTGGTGGCGCAGTGGTTGAGAGTCCGCCTGCTGATGCAGGGGACACGGGTTCGTGCCCCGGTCCGGGAAGATCCCACATGCCGCAGAGCGGCTGGGCCCGTGAGCCATGGCCGCTGAGCCTGCGCGTCCGGAGCCTGTGCTCCACAACGGGAGAGGCCACAACAGTGAGAGGCCCGCGTACCGCCAAAAAAAAAAAAAAAAAAAAAAAAAAAAAAGAACACTTTAAATGGATCTTTGGTTTTGGAAGAAACAGCTATAAAGAAGACAACTTAGGAACAATAGGGGAATTTGAATATGAGTATTTTTTGATATTAATTATTGCTGATTTCGTTGGAAAAGATTGTGGGCATGAAGGTTATATATATATTTAAAGTCCTTGTCAATTACCGGTGAGAACCAAAGTATTTGTGTGTGAAGGGACGTAAGTCTGGGATTTGCCTTCAAATCATCCTGAAAAAAATATTTTTGGTCAAATTGATAATTGTTGAAGATGAGTGATGGGTGTTTCAGTGTTCTTTACATTACTTCTCTCTACTTTTCTATATGTCTGAAATTTTCCATGGTAAAAAGTAACCCCCAAACAAGGATACTAAGGTTCCCAGATCCTGGCATAAAGTCAGTGTTCGATAAATGTTCATTTTCTCCTCTCACCTCAAGAACTCATAGCTTAGGGCAGCACTTTCAATAGAATTTTCTGCAGTGGTGGAAATATTTTCTACCTGTGCTGCCCAATGTGGTTACTGAGCACTAGAAATGTGGCCATTGTGACCAAAGAACTGATTTTAATTTTTATTTAATGTTAATTAAGTTCAATTTTAATAGCCACATGGGGCTAGTGGCTACCCCACTGCCCTGTGCAGCTCTGATGACTTGGAATCAGCTGGTGAAATCTTGAAGGCAGAGGAAGAAAGATACTTGGTAACCAGGAGGGAAGATGAAGGGATAAAATGTATATAAATAACTCTCACCAGGGGAGAGAAGTGGTTGCTACTTCGTAAAGCAGAGAGGAATGTGGCCAGTTTAAGGATTAAAAAATGGATTAGGGATATAAAGCTCTTGTGACAGGGATCAGATCAAACACAGATGGGTGAAAGATGATACTTTATAAGCTGGATGCAATTACTCAGTAGATAAATCCGTGTTGTAACTGACCCTGGGGATAGAGTTGGGGACAAGACCAATAGGTTCTATGCAGAAAAATAAGGCAGGTAATAGGACTCAGAGTGGGAGGCTGTATTTGTTGGGAGGGGATCTGAGAAGGCATGTCTGAGGAGATGACAACTGAAAAAAGATCTGCATGAAGTATGTGGATATTTCTCCTTCCCCCCAAAGCTCTCTACAACAGAGGTTGTAGATCTCTGCTGTAGAGAGCAACAAACGTGGCATGTGGGATCTTAGTTCTCTGACCAGGGATTGAACGCATGCCCCCGGCAATGGAAACGCAGAGTCTTAACCACTGGACCACCAGGCAAGTCCCAGCAGACTTTTCCATAAAAGGCTGGATAGTTTGCTGACACCCGCTTCACTAGAAAACATCAGTATGATTTATTGTATCGATTTCATTATAAGTGGTAGATTCTAATAAGTGAGAATCTGTGATAACAACAGTAATAAAAATAATACTATTTGCCAAGCCCTCATTAGTTGTTTATTTACTTGTCCACTAATTGTCTTCCCCAGGGAACAGGGAGCTCCTGTCCACTGTTACGTGCCCAGAGCCAGTGGCTAAATATCTGTTGAATGAATGAAGAAGCCAATGAGGTAAGTACTGTCATTGCCCCCATTTTGCAGATAAGGAAACTGAGGCTCAGAGAGGTGATTTATCCAAGGTCGCACAGTCAGCAAATGGCAGAACTAGGATTTGAACCCAGGTCTCTGTAGCTCCTAAGGCAAGTAGTAATAGATGATTTGTAGCCAAAAACACAGGGTATCCTGACCCAATGATGGACTATCTTTGTAGTTGGGATGTGTCGTGTGGGGGAGGTGATAGACAAATGCCAGTACTTTAAACAAAGGGCTATTATCCCCATTTTACAGGTGGAGAAACTGAAGCTCAGACAGGGTTAAGAACCTTGCCCAAGATCTGTAGCTCCTCCGTGAGGGGAGAAGACCCCTGGGGGAGGGAGAATGCCTGTTCCGGACACTATCGGTTCCCCAACCCGCTCACCTGCCCATGTCTGGGACCGCTCCTCTTCTTCCTGCTGTGGCTCAGCATTCTTCAGGAAATCTCCCAGCAGCTTTTCTGCCTCCCGGGCCTCAGCCCCTGATGGGGCTGCCCAGCCCAGAAAGGTGCAAACACTGCCTAGGTCCGAGTGGGCAGGGGGATCCCAGAAATCTTGAGGGTAGTCCCGCAGCCAGGAGCCCAGCACTGACACCACAGCCCTGGCCAGAGGGGTGGGGCCTCAGAGGCCAGCCCAGAGCTCTGGACCGCTGGAGCCCCTACACTTCAGATCCTTTTGACCTCTATGCCACCCTGCCCACACCCGACGGGAGGACAAACCTCAGGTTGTTGTTGAAGGTCAGATCTCTTCCCTCTGTCTTCTTGATCTCCACCCTGGAAAGACATCCCCCCATCCGCCATCAGGTGAGGAAGAGGGCGGCTGGAGGGGACTCAGGAGGAAGATTCTGGGGTTGGAGGGGGGGGTCCTGGTTCTAAACCGGAGGGAGCAGAGGAGTATCCGGGTGAAGGTCTGGGGTGGGAACATGAGAGTCCCCCGTTGGTACTGACCCCGGCGGCAGGGGCGGCGGCGGCGGTGGCAGGAGAAGGTCCAGCACGCGGGCAGTGGGCACAAAGGCCCGGTGGGTGGCCAGGAAGGCAGGCACGAAGCCTGGGTCCTGCTCGCGGTCTCCAGACACCAACTCCCGCACCAGCCGCTCCAGCCGCGCTGCCCTCAGCGTCCGCACCTTGCTGGTGCGGTAATGGAGGAAGGTGTCGGCACCGGGGCTAGGGGCCTGCGGGGCAGGGTGACCGCAGTGAGACACAGAAGAGTGGGCCCCAGCATCCCATTCCAATCGTGTCTTTGGGAAGCACCGATCTTGCATCTGATCCTGTCCATTCTTCTGAATCCTGCCCCCTGAGTTCATAATTCTTCCCCATTGCACAATCGACCCCCGAAACCCGCCTGGAACCTCCTCATCCGCCCAGGCCCCGCCCTGCTCTCTGCCCCATTTACAAGTCACCCCTACCTCACCCCCACCTCCGCCCCCAGGCTGCTCCCAGCTCTCTTGCCGCGCTTCACTGGCCCGTTCCCAGGCTCTCCGCCCCACCTTGCTCTCGCCTGGTCTCTTCTAAAGACCACTCCTTCAGCTCCGCCCCACTAAACCTGGCTTACCTAGGCCCTGCCGTCCAGTTCCGTCCCCAAGTCCTGCAAGTCACCTCGGCCTCACCTGGCCCCGCCTCCTCATCTACCCCACTCACCTGGCCGCCCCCGGGCCCCACTCCATCCTTACCTGGTCGCCTCTAAGCCCCGCCCCTCCTTCGGGCCCCAGTTCCTCCCCTCCACTCAGCCCCTCCCTCACCTGGTCACCTTCCGCTCGGCCCCAGCCTCCTACCCGTTCCTCACCTGGGTGCCCCGAGGCCCTGCTCCCGGACTCAAGCGCTGACTGCGCTGCCGCCGCAGGGAGACACTGTACACCGCGCCGTCCTCGGTCTCCTCGCCCCAGTCCTGCAGCGGCGCCTGGATGCGGAGGCGAGCTCAGGACGCCGCAGGGGGAAGGCTCCTGGGACCACGGACCCGCCTCTTCCGCGGACTCAAGCCTGATCCCTCCAGTTTTATCCCCCTTTGCCGGCCAGAGTCAGTGAGACTCGGGGCAGGGGTCCAGGCTCGGGAAGTCCCCTCGGCGCCGCGGGTACCCTCCTACCTAGCCCTTGGGAGGATCGGGTGGCATTTGGGGACGTCCCAGGGTCCAGTCTTAGCGAGTCTGTCTCTAGTCCCTCCCGCAGATGCGTTCAGAGACACTCCCGCCACCAACCATCCCTAAAAGGAGCCAGCCACTTCACTGGGTCAGGGGCCGGGAGGCCAGAGGTAGGGACTCCCAGGCTGTTCCGAAGGGTCCGATTTGAGGGGAGAGAGGATCCAAGGAGCGGTCGGGGACCTGGAGTTTCTGGACTTGAGGGTCGCCAGGGATGTGGGGTCCTGGGACCCCAGGTCCCCTTACCAGGGCGAGCTCCTTGCTCGTCGTCCGCTCCATGGTCCGCTCCCGTCCCGCTCTGCCGCGCGGCTGAGTGAGGCGGAAGGGCCGGTCGGGGAGCAGTGGCCGGGAGTCGGGCTGGCGGGGCGGGGCGGCCGGGCAGCGCGGGGGCGGGGCGGGGTGGACCCACTGCTCGCGGTTGCCCCTGCCAGACCCCAGCGCCCAGCCCTGGGCCCTGGGGAAGAGGTCCGAGGTCTCCAGATAAATGTGTATCAATCTGAGCCCAGGAAAAAGGACGCCTCTCTCTCTCTCTCCCAGGGGAGGGCTCTTTTTTGTGTCCCCAGGTGTGGAGGAGCTAATGTGTACAGCTAAGTGGGGTACAGGTCTGCGTCCTCAGAAGGAGAGTCCGCTTGCTCAGACGGGGAGGGCTGGTCTGCCCCAGGTGTGGACTTATTTCTCATTTCTCTGGAGGGGCGGAGGGAGCTCAACCTGTGTCCCTAGCTTACGGGAGTCATCACTCCCCAGGTCGGAGGGAGCTGAATCTGTGGCCCTGGTTTGAGGGGCAGCCATCTATGGGGTGGTGCAGGATCAAGGAGAGGCGAATACTCAGGGGGCTGGTGGTTGACCTTTAATGCGCGATTCCGAGGCCGGCGCGGACCAGCCTGGGGAGATTTACTGTGGGAACGTCCGGCAGCCCAGCCCCCTTCTCTACTCCGGGCATCGCCCGCCCGCTCCGCTCCCTCGTCCGGGCCGCGTTCAGCCCTTGAAGGGGCCCCGTGGGCCCGCCGCTGGGCTCAGAGGGGTTTGGGGGCTCCGCAGGGGCCCGCAAACGCCGGATGGGCGCGAGGGCGAGTCTAGGACCTCCGCGAACGACCGCGCCTCTTGCTGCGGGATTCGATTAATTTCTGGGAACGCATCTTGAGCTCCGCGCGGGTCACCACGTCGTTGTCTTCGTCCTCACTCTCCTCTTCGTCTGCAAAGGGCGATGAGGGGATCAAGTTCCCATTCCCGGCTCAGATGTTCCTTCCCAGCCTTTACCATCCCACCACCACCTTGGCCCTAGGTCCGGCCCCTGACCACCTCCCGATGCTCTGCTTGGGCCCCCGGCCCCGCCCCCTTTCCTTGCCCGTACTGACCGAAGAACCTGTCATTGCGACCGGCAACAGGCAGGGCGATGCGGGTGTTGTACATCGGCAGCTTTCCCTCTAGGGTGGAGTAGAACTGGAGGAGGGGGGAGCGGGAAAGAAGAGTGTGAGTGGGCAGAGGCTGCAGCGAAGTCCGTTCTCCCTCCTCCCCAGCCCACTCTGAGACAACCTGATTCCATTCGGCACCTCTGCCCACTGCTGGAAAGTTTTCTTTAGTCGCTGCCGCGTCATTTGTTCTCAGCGGGCATCCTGATACCCCTCCCCCTCCCCCTCCCAGGCCCGCCCGTGGTCTCTAGGTCCCACCTCTTGTCCTCTCGAGGCCCCACCCTTGATCCCCCCAGCCTTGACCTCTGGCCCGCCAGGGCCCTCTGGGAACTCTCGTGGTGCATCCCTAGCTCCTTAAACCTCACGCCTTGTCCCTAAGGCCCATTCCCGGCCCATCGGCCTCCTCTCTGGTCTCCAGGGGGATGCCCCGACCTCCTGGTATTCCGCTCCAGCCCCTGCACCCTCAGTCTCACCGCCTGGCTGAAGGGGTACCTCGCGGTCGGCGATGTGGCGCAGCAACTCTGGCACATTGTGGTTCTGGAGTTGCGCCTGTAGCTTCAACAGTTTTTCCTCCACGAGGCCCAGTAGGTTGGGCAGATAGTCACCTGCCTCGGGATCCAGCTCCTTCCTGGCGAAGCGGCCGGCCTCCTGCGCCCGGGGGCGGAACCAGGTGAGTGGGAAGGGGGCGGGGCCTCTGGGGACAGGTTCCACCCAGGGCCGGGGCTTTTCCTCAGGGACCAGGCCTTTGAAGTTAGGGGCCACCAACCGGAGTGGTGCTATCCTCTGTGGGGTGGGGATTCTGTGGTCAAGGGCCACGCTTATAGGGCAATTGCCTCTGAATTCCAGAGACCCAAGCCAAGGGATGGGGGGCGGGGGGAGTCTTCTAGTGGGAGGGCAGGGATACTAACTGGAAAGAGGCCATCGCCGGATGACCTTAAGAAATGGGATTCTGCTGCGGGCAGGGTGGGGCTTCTCTTATCTGTGGTCGCTCCAGGATTGGAGCGGGGTCTCTGAAGTTTTGGGTGTGTGTGTGTGTGTGTGTGTGTGTGTGTGTGTGTGTGTGTGTGTGTCTAAGTGGGACTTTCCCATGGGGGCGGGACTTGAAATGGGACAGGGTCTCTAAAGTCCTGGGCCTCTTAAGGAGTAAGGGGGGTGCCCCCTGAGACGTGAGGTGGAGACTCAGGAGTGGGTTGAGGTTTCCCCTGTGTCTAGGCCTCTCATGTCCTGGACAGGGCCTGCGGTGGGTTCTCTTGAGTGGGCTACGGGGCAGAACCCCACACCTGCGTGCTGGCACCGCCTCTCACGTCTTGCGGGGATTCCTCGTGGGCGGGGCCTGCCACTAGGATGTGGTTCAGTTTGCCAGCCAGGTGTTCCAGGCCCTCTTTGGTCATTTGCATTGCCCGCATGGCAAGCTGCAGCCGATCCTGTGTGTCAGCGCGCCACTGCTCCTCCGCCTTGATGCGCCCCTGCAACTCGACTTGCAGCTTCTGCTCGCTGCGGGGAGCAGGGAGGCCACCGCTGGAGCTCCACCGACCCCGCAGGCCCCACTCTCGCCCTCGGGCACCCGGGACCTCACCTCACCAGCGTGGTCTCCCCTGAGTACTTGAGGTCTTCGAGCTCCCGCTGCAGCCGCTGCTTCTCTTGCTTCAGCCTCAACAGCGTCTGCTCGTTCTGGCTTTTGAGTGTCTCCAACCGCGTGAAGGTGTCGCCCTGTGCCAGGAACCGCTGCACCACCGCCTGGGGGCCGCCCAGCCCGAGTCAGAGCCAGGGCTGGGGCAGGCAGGGGTGCACTCCTCCTTCTTTCCCCCGGGCACGCAGGACAAGTGGCTGAGCTGATGGCTTCTGCATAATGGTGTTTAGACACTCTGTGAGTCCGGCCCAGGGCTGCCTCGAGGGTGTGCAGCCCCGAAGAAATGATTTTTGCGGGCCCTTCCTTGTCTATATAGGGAAATTGAATCAGCCAAAATCGGATTGCGGGGCAGTGATAGCAGTGAGCACGGCTGCCTTCCAAACTCAACATGCCAGCAACGTTCTGGCAGTGAATCTTGCCCACTCCCATGAGGAAATATGGCTGGGAAAGGCGCCTGGCCACAGTGCTCCAGATGACCCCACATGTCCAAGTCCTGGAACTCCTAGGAGGCTACCCCATAGGAGTAGTGGGTTGGCGAGCGCCGTAAGTGGAGAAACCCAACAGGGATCCAGGGGAATTAGTGTTCGCCAGCTGGGGACATAAATAAAGCCTTAGGAAATTTCAAGGAAGACGCTGCCACGCGTGGGCCCCAGAGCAGGGGCCCAGCTTCTCTGGGGCTGAGGCTGGCACTGGGCATTTTACTGCGCCCAGACCCTGCTACAGGTGCTGGAGGCACAGCAGAGAGAAAACACTCATAGTTCTCCTAGAGCTGATACGTCAAAGACGTCAGCACCAGGGTAAGCCGGAACATTAGAGGATGATGGCCAGTGTAGATAACTCGTGTGGGTTTTGCTGAGAGAGGTAGCGGATTAATGAGGCAGTAGCTGGAGGAAGAAGGGGTGTCTTTTGTGTGCTGAAGAATTGACCCGGCAAAAAGGGGAGGCTGGGTGTGTTGGCTTCCCAGGCTCAGCTCGGGCGTCTGGGAGCTGGGAGGGCCGAGGGTGGCACTCACGTGCGTTTCCGCCACGCCGGTGGCGTCCTTGACCTTGCTGAAGAGCACCTCCATCTGGTACATGTTCCAGCGCCGCCGCAGCTCCTCCTCTTTGGAGTGCATGCTGTCCTGGAGCCTGTCGTTGGACTGCAGCAGCACCTGCTCGCGCTGGGTCTGCTGGTGGGTTGAGGTCGGGGCCGGGGTCAGCTCGCAGACAAGGGCTTAGGGCAGAGGCCGCGGGGGTTGGGGAAGTATCCGCACTGGGGTAAGGGAGGGGGTGGGGCCCAGGCGTGGGTAAGGGCACCCAGGCAGGGGTCAGGAGTGCTTGGCAGGGCCTTGGTCGAGAAAGGGAGGCCTCAGAAGCAGCGCAGAGGGACGGGGTCCAGGGGGCGGGGCCTGTCGGGTAAGGGGTGGGGCCTGTCGGGTAAGGGGCGGGTTAGAGGCAGGATCAAATTTCCGACACAGGCAAGTCTTGTGGGGAAGGATGAGGATAGACCTGAGAGTAAGGGGAGGGCTGGAGGGCGGGGTCAGGGATGTGAGAGGAGCCCCGGCATCTAGTGGAGATGGGGGCGGAGTCAGGAGAAATGTCAGAACTGCCGAAGGGTCTAGGGCCTGGGCCAACATAGTGGCGCGGCCCTGGACCCAGCAGGGCCGTATCTAAGCAGGAGCAGGCTGGGGTCATCACAGCCCCGTACTCCTGGCGCGCCCACCTCGCGCTCCATGCGTTCGTTCTGCAGTTTCCTCTCCTCCGCGCGCTTCTTGCACTCTGTTAGGTAGCGTTCGCGTTTTTTGCGCTCTCGGAACACTGTCTCTTCCAGATGCTGCAGCTGGTTCTAGAGGGCAGGAAAGGGGGACAGCAGGACCTGCTGGCACCTATCTGGGCTCTGGGCCAGAGCCGCAGGCCCAACTCTAGACAGCTGGGTCAGGCTGTGGGGTCCTGGGAGAGAGATGGGACGGGTTCCGGGACAGCTGAGGTTCAGATGCTGGGGCCAGAACAGAAGACCACGGCGGCATCGGGGGTCGGGGGACAGGACCCCCACCCCCCACCCCGCCCAGGACATGACGGGCTGGCACCTTGGCGATGTCCCTTGCATTAAGCGCCTCCTGATTCACTAGGTTCAGTTCCTCCAGCTCGTGTTTTGTTCTCACCACCTCAGCCTCCATGAAGTCCAGCCGGTTCTCCAAGCGAAGGCTCTCCTCCTGGGGCGTGAGGGATGAGGCAGGCCTGTGACCGCTGTCCCTAACAAGGCTGGCTCTCCCACTTGCCGCCTCCCACCCCCAGTCGCCCTGGTCCCTACCTGTAGATAGGCCTTGAGCTGCAGGTACACATTGGTGATGTGTTCGGCCTCCTCCACCTTCATCTGGGCCTTCTCCAGGCGGTTCTCCAGGTTCCGCGTGGTCTAGAGAGAAGCAAGGCCGGGCTGGGTCCCTTCCCCCCTCAATTCCTCCCCCAGGATCAAGGCCTCTGCAGGCCTCACCAGCCCCACCTTGGCCACCTCTGTGTTGCTATCTTTCGCCTCTGCCATCTCCAGCTCACGCAGACCGTGCTGCAGCTGGAGCTCCTCCAGCCACTTCTGCCGCAGCCCCAGCTGGTACCGAAGAGCATTCAGATGCTTCACCTTCTCACTCAGCCGGTGGTCCAGGTGCTCCAGGGCCTGCTGAGGGGGGGCAGCAAGGGCAGAGGCCTGAACCCCCCACCTAGGCCTTCCTTCCTTCTCCCATATCTTTTTTTTTTTAATTTTATTTATTTTTTGGCCGTGTTGGGTCTTCGTTGCGGTGCGCGGCCTTCTCATTGTGGTGGCTTCTCTTGCTATGGAGCACGGGCTCTAGGTGCACAGGCTTCAGTAGTTGCAGCACGTGGGCTCAGTAGTTGTGGCTCACGGGCTCTAGAGAGTAGGCTCAGTAGTTGTGGCGCACGGGCTTAGTTGCTCCGTGGCATGTGCGATCTTCCTGGAGTAGGGATCGAACCTGTGTCCCCTGCATTGGCAGGCGGATTCTTAACCACTGTGCCACCAGGGAAGTCCCCCTTCTCCTATATCTTGGTTCTCATCTCCCCTGACTCTTAGTAGCGTCTGACCTGGTTGATCCCCCTCCTCCTGCAGATTCTCTTTTTTTGTGGCTTCCAGGACCCCCACTTCTTGGTTTTCCACCCAGCTCCCTGGCTGCCCCTTCTCCATCTCCTTTGCCTTTGAAGAGGTTCTTCTCTCATCTGACCAACCTTACCCCCTTGGTGATCCTATCCAGTCTCAGGGTTTCAAAAGTCACAATACACTGAAGACACCCCAATTTAGCCTCCCCCCTGAACTGCAGGCTCGTATATCCATATCTACACTGCCTTCCAGATGTTTCCACAGGCAGCTGAAAACCATCGTGTCTAAAACTATGTCCTTGATCTTTCCCCAAACCTGCCCTTCTCGAATCTTCCCCATCTCAGCTCATGGCAGTTCCACCCTTCCAGGTGCTCAAGTCCCAAACCTTGATGTCATCCTCACCTTCTCTTTTTCTCTCCCACCGCATCCAGTTTGTTAGCAATTCTCTGTTCTATTTCAAAGGTTCCTCCGTAGAGAGCTCTTTCTTCCTATTTCTACCCCTTTGTTCCTAGTGCAGCCAACACCATCTTTCACCCAGTTGACCTCCTCCTGGCTTCTATTCCTGCCTCCTCACAGCCCACCTTCCATTTCTCTGATTCTTAGTATAAAATCTGCACTCTTGCAGTGAAGGCTGCTACAAAGTTCTGCCCCTGCTGACCTCCCTGACCTCACCTCCTGCAGAGCCCCCCTCACTCACTACCATCCCGCCACACTTACCTCCTTTGTGTCTCCAACACTCTACTTTTGTTCCTACCCTAGGCACTTTGCACTTCCTATTCCATCTGCCTGGAATGCTTTTCCCCAGATCATTACCTGTCTGTCCCATTCTCAGCTCAAATATCACCTTCTTAGAGAAAGCAAAGACCCCCATCCTGCAGTCTAAAAGGCAAACCCCTGCCCCCATCCATCTCTAGTAAGTCAGTCTGTTTTATTTTATTTGTTTCTCTTGTCACCACTGGGAATTACTTTGTTTCTATATTTGTTGTTCTTGGTTTTTTTTTTTGGGTGTGTGTGTGAGGGTCTGTTTTCTCCACCAAGATATGAGATTCTGGGGAGTGGGGACATGGTCTGTTTCTTTCACCTCAAGGTGACCAACACCTAAAACCATGCCAGGCACATGGTAGGTGCGTGATAAAGGTTTAGAAATAAATGAGTGGCTCCAGGTGTGGAGAAGGGATTGGAGAGGCGAAATAGTGGGCAGGGAGGCCAGGTGGGTGGAGACCCAGGCTGGAAATGAAGGGAGATGGTCAGTGGAATGGGAGTGGGGCAAACCTGGCCTGTCCTGTTCTTCAGGTATGGCTTCTCTGATTTCCATTCCCGAATCACTGCCTGGATCACTTTCTCATCTCCCTGCAGAGAGAAGAGCCCAGTCACACTACTGATTCGGGCCACTTCTACTTGAGGTGGTGCTCTGCCCCTGGGGATGCTGCTCCCGCCCCCTGGCACCTCTTCAACCTCACCTGGAGCAGGTCTGTCAACTGTAATTGCAGCGCCCTGGTCTCCTCATGGAGCTGGTTGATGGTCTCCTGATTCTTTTTGATGTTCCACTGGCTGGTCTCATAAAAGGCCTTTCGGTCACCCTCTGGGGTCATGTGAGGTGGGTAGGCAGAAGCAGAGGATCATGGGAAGGGGGGACTTCCCAGAGGGAAGACCTTTTAGTAATTGTCAACCAAACATTGTAACAATATTTTACTTTGAGCATTTGTTATGTGTTGGATGCTGGACTAATAATTTTCTAGGTATCAAATAGCATGTGCCAATAGGTACATATCCATATACAAATTATACCCATTTTACACATGAGAAGACTCAGGCTTATTATATTGTTCTAAGTCACAAGCAGTTGGACTCCCCAGCCCATACCTTCAACCACTAGGCAAAATTACCTCCTAATAATAAAACAATAAAGGTTTATACCAGGATTTCCCAACCTTGGCACAACTGACATTTGGGATGGATAATTATTTGCTGTGGCGAGCTGTCCTGCGCGTTGTCAGATGTTGAACAGCATCCCTGGCCTCTACCCACTAGATGCCAGTAACCCCCCCGCCCCCCAAAGCAATGTGACAAACCAAAATGTCTCCAGACACTGCAAAATAGCCCTGTTCCATTGAGAACTACCGGTTCACACTTTATAGTGTTACTATGTGCTAGGCACTGTCCTAAGCGCCTTACACATTTCAACTACCTATGAGGTTGTACTGTTACTATCCCCATTTCATGGTTGGACAAACTGAGAGCAATTAGGTTACTCTTAGTCCCTGCAAGTCAAACAATTAGCATATGTAGAGCCAGGATTTGAACCCAGAAAATCCAGCTCTAGAAATCTATATTCTTTACCACTCCATGCATGATAGAAGAGTTGAAATTACATAAAAGTATGAAATGCAGTCCAGTCAGTTCTGAGCTCAGGAAAAGTTTTACAAGAGAGATGAGGAAAAACATGAACCAGTATGAGTTTTTGCCTTCAGAAACTGGCCACTGGATGAACGCCAGTGAAACGCTCCTGCCAGCTCAGAGGACTGGTGACTCTTGACCCTTCTGTGCCCTGTGGAGCCATCTTACCTAACAGTTGTATCTTCCTTTGTAACTCAGCCACCTGCGTGTGCACAGCGGACTTCCCCTCGCTGGCGTGGAAAGGTGCCGCCTTGGAATGGAGTGAGTGCCAGGCCTGCACTGACCCCTTGCCTCGAGGGTGGTAGGGCTTGATCTGAGCCTGACTGCCCTTGACTTTGGAAGGAGCTGAAATCTGGTTCTGAGAAGGCATGGCGTTGACGGAGGCCGCCCAACTCAGGGAAGACGTCATGATTGGGTTGAGGCCAAGGATCCCTGGTGGTTAGGGGATCCGCTAGGAATTGCCTCTGTCCGGGATCCGTCAGCTCCTGTTCCTCGGGCTCTGGGAATGCACTTGTCTACCGTTTGGCGGGGCCTCGCAGCATCTACGGTTGCTAGGTAACCTTCCCCGCCTCCCTCCAGCGCTCCCAAGGAAATCGCCTGCATTCCAATCTACGGCTCTCATTGGCTGACGCTGAGCTGAGGGGCGGTCCCAATAGGGGACAGACCGGACCAGCTCCGCAGAAAGATGGGGGAGGGTACTTTGGTGTCACGTGCTCATCCCTTTTCCTCCCCACCCCTCCACCCTAACCCCGCCGAGGCGGTTCGCGGGCGTTTTTCAGGAACTTTCTGTTCCGACTGCAGAACCCGACACTCCCAAGATGGAGGCACCTTGCGCCGCCATTAAGCGCTAACCTTCAGAACTATTCCCTTTAAGGCTTCACAGTCCTATCCAAGATGGCCGTCTCTGTTCCGGCCCCGCCACTTGCCACTCGCAACATGGCGGCCACGAACCGCCGTTCAGGGAGCGCAGCGTGATACCGGAAGTGATGCTTCCACACATTTCCGCTTTCTTTCTGCAGGAGGAACAGTTGGCTGCGGGGTCGGGGGGCGCGGTGGATATTGACCTTTGCCCCAGTCTCGTGTAGGTGGTGAACTAGTGGGCGGGAGGGCACCCCAATGTCCTCTTGGGGGCAGTCGAAGGCGGGAATTGGATAGCTAACCACCCCCTACTCATGGGGAGCGGAGGTTTTGAGATCTCCCCACCGTTGATGTGGGCCAAGTGAGATTCCCCTCCACTGGGCAGGATTGGGGAGACCCCCCCCCGCCCCCAGTATGGGAAGCAAAGTGAGCCCTCATTGCCCGGAAGCGATGGAGGAATCCAGTTGGCTGGAGGGAGAGGTGCCTTCCTTCGTCTGGAAGTAGCCGTCTCCCACTGACCTGCCACCCCTTTCTTGCTGCAGCGCGAGGGCACAGCGCATCTCCCAGCAGCCTCCTTCCTCTGACAGAACCCGTTTCCGGCTTCCGAGGCTCCAGCGAGATGTTACTAGTGCTGCTGCTGCTGCCGCCCATGTGTTGGGCCGTGGAGGTCAAGCGACCCCGGGGCGTCTCCCTCACCAGTGAGTCGGCCACTGGAGGTGGTCAGAGGTGGGGGTGGGGTGTGGGAGGCTCCTGGAAGAGGCACTTAACAGCCTTCGGTCTCAGTGTTCTGGTCTCTGGGCAGGGAAGGTGGCAATGCTCAACTGGTGGGTGGGGGGAGAGGAGCCGTTGGGTGGAAAGGGCCTCTTCCTGCCCTGGGCTGAGCCCCTTGCCCCCCTCCCCAGACCATCACTTCTACGACGAGTCCAAGCCTTTCACTTGCCTGGATGGTTCTGCCAGTGTCCCTTTTGATCAGGTCAATGACGACTACTGTGACTGCAAAGATGGCTCAGATGAACCAGGTGAGCTCTTTCTTCATTCGTTCATTCATCATGCATTTATTGAGGAGCTGGTGGGTGCCAGGTCCTGTGCTGTGAGCAAAACAGACCCAGTCCTGTCCTCAGAGAGCTCGCTGTTGAGTGGGGGGAAGCGGGCACAGAAGCGAGTGGTCAGTGGTTTGGTGAGGAGAGCGGGAGGTGCTGTGGGAGCCCGGAGGGGGAGGGGGAGGGGGTTTGGCAGGGTCCTGTTCTGAGGGCCTCAGGGAGGAGAGGCAGGAGGGAGCACTGAAGAGTTTTGTTTCAGGCCCCGAGCGTGCAGGTGTCTTTCCTCCTCTTACTTGGGATCAGTTACTCTCACATTCCTTGTTCCTTCTGTGTATGCAGTGGGTGTGACACGCTGGATTCTGAGCACACTCCACAAACCCTCCCTCCCTTCGTCTCCCCAGGCACAGCCGCCTGTCCCAACGGCAGCTTCCACTGCACCAACACTGGCTACAAGCCCCTGTACATCTCCTCCAGATGGGTCAACGATGGAGTTTGTGGTGAATGAGATCTCCCTGGGGTTGGGAACAGCGTGCTGGGTGGAGGGAGGGAAGAGGCGCTGCCGGGTCCGATGGTGCCCACACCTCTTCCCTCAGACTGCTGCGACGGGACGGACGAATACAACAGCGGGATCGTCTGTGAGAACACCTGCAAGTACGTAGGTGACAGCCCCCCATCCCCCCCCCACCCCTCCAGACCTTGCCTTGCCCCACTGGGTGAATCAGGTTCCCTCTCTTTTCTGTTTTTGTGTACTGAGTGCTCACCCCGTGCCAGGTGCCTTGTGAATGCTCCATCAGCAATTTCCTCTCTGGCCTGGAAGCAGGTGCAGTTTGCCTAAGAACAGATGAGGAAGCTCAAGGTTAGAAAGGAGAATGACTTCCTCAGGGTCACATAGCTAGGAGACAGCAGAGCCGAGACTTGAACCCAGGTCGGTCTAACTTGAGATTGCATGCTTTTAACTGCTGTGCTCTACAGCAGGACCTGAAAACGGAAATGCCCACAGGTAGGTAATCTAAACAGCACAGCAGGCTGAGTATAAGGCAGTAGGGAGTGGTGGGCTTGTGCCATCTAAAGGCACAGCTGCCCTCCACTCCTGTGAGTTGAGGGCAGGTGGCAGGGCTGGATTTGTTTTTCAAAGAAGCTGAGAGTCCCAATACTTCTGCAAACTCTTTTGATGGAAGATCTTTGAAACAGAGAGTGGATTAAGCAGAACAGTGCTTACCGGCCAGATTTTGCCCTTTGTGTCTGGGGGTCTGTGACTTCTGTGCTTTTCTCTCCTCACTCTCTTGGGAGCCACCTTCCAGCCCCACATCCCAGCACCCCCCAGTCCCTCCCCTGACCCTGAGGGTGGACGAACCCTGCCCATTGTCCTTCCCCACAAGGACAGGGATGAGGGACTCTGAGGCCAAGAGAGCCTGGGGAGGTGGTGAGAGGAGGGTTTGTTCTCCTGTCTTTGCCCACATAGGGGGTGTGAAGGCATGGGTGTTGAACCCTTTTGGAAGGAGCAGACCTGGTGGATGCTAAGTGCCCCCGACCCCATCGTGCCTATGTGTCCCCTCCCCCCAGAGAGAAGGGCCGTAAGGAGAGAGAGACTCTACAGCAGATGGCGGAGGTGACCCGCGAGGGGTTCCGCCTGAAAAAGATCCTAATTGAGGACTGGAAGAGGGCCCGAGAGGAGAAGCAGGTGAGGGGCCCGGTGGGGCTGACCCAGGACAACCTGGAGGTATAGGCTGAGGAGGCCGACTGGGGTTGATGTCTGCTCCTGACTCGTGGTGTCCTGGGGCCAGTTACTGTCTCTCTGCGCCTTGATTCACTCGTTTGTCCACTTGGCATTTAGTCGTCGCTTAAGCGGGTACCAAGTGGGTGGCAGCCAGTACAGGCATCGACCTGGGCCTTGGGTGCAGACTGAAGTGGGCTCAGAGGAGCTCTGCTGCCCCTAGGACAGGAGGGACATGTCTGCATCCCGGTCCCAGGGTTCTCTCATCTGTAAGTTAGGGTTAATGGCTACATGACTTCCCAGTCTGGGCGAGGACTCGAGAGGGGGGTCAGTCAGTCGCAGTCACGTTAGTTCAATAGGGTGGGTGCTGGGGGGGCCAGAAGAGGGTGTACCCCCAGGGGTGTGTCTCTCCCTCCCCTGTCTGCCACCCCCTTGGCTGTTTGATGGGTCAGAGTCCTCAACACTCCTCCTGGGCTCTTGCCCGACCCACTGAGTAAGGGCTCCAGCTCTGTTTCTCTGCCCTGGGTAGCTTCCAGGTTTTTCTCTCCCACCCCCATGGCCTGGCTAGAGAGGTACCTCCCGAATTTATGGGGCAGTGAATTCAGAGCCAGTGTGGTACTTCCCAAGTTTAGAGGATGCTGGGCGAGCCACACGGTGAGGTTGGCTCCAGGTGATCTTTGCCCTCCTGGGCAGGTGGGAGGATCCTGGCAGCAGACCAGGCTGAGGTCTTGGGAGGAAAGTGATCCCGTGTGGGCTTGGGCTAAGACCCTACAGCTTGGGACCCCCATCCCTAGGCTGGAGTCCACCCAGCACACACATTAGTTTTTGAAATAGCCACAGAAGCCCAGGATGCACTGGGCTTGTGCATCATGGCTAGAAGCAAACGTAGAACTAGATGTGGAACTGCCTCAAGAGCGCATCAACTAGTGGGAGGGACACACAGACAAAGTGATAGCCAGGGCTGAGGGGAGAAGGGATGTTCGGGGCTGTAAGGCATAGAGAAGACTCTTGCCCGGTCCCTCTGTTCCCCGAACCTGTCTTGGGGGTAGGAAGTAGGGAAGACTTCCTGGAGGAGGAGGCTTCCATCTAAACTGAAATCTGTTGGGTAATTTGGAGTTAGCCAGGCAGAGTGTTCCAGACAGAAGGAAAGCATGTGTGAAGAACTGGAGGCAGAGAGTGGGGCTCTGAATGTTGTCAGGGCAGTTGGATCTTAGAGTTTAAGATAGCAGTGGGGTGGATGGGGTTGGAGAGGTGGGCAGGGGCCTGGTCATGCAGGGCCTCGGGGGCTACATTGACGTCTTTGGGTTTCTCTCCAGTGGGCTGCAGGGAACCACAGCAAGGGGGAGACCCAGAGAGGGGTGTTTATTTTGAAAAGATCCTGTGGCCACCCTGTGAAATAGAGGCAGGGAGATGGCAGTCTGTGAGGAAGAGGGTGGAACAGGAAGAGAGCTGGCCCCTGTCTTCTGCCTACCCAGAAAAAGCTCACTGAGCTGCAGGCTGGAAAGAAGTCACTGGAGGACCAGGTGGAGTTGCTGCGGACACTGAAGGAAGAAGCTGAGAAGCCAGAGAAGGAGGCCAAGGACCAGCACCGGAAGCTGTGGGAAGGTACATCACTACGTCCCAGGGTGGCCGTGACTTGCCCTTGGCTCCTGGCTGGGAAGAGTCTGGGCCCAGGAGCCTCTTGCTTGTTATCTCTCGTCTGTGGTTTTGCTGATTTTCTAAATCATGGCACTTTATAGTTCCCTGCGTGCCCAGTTATCTTTGACTGTGTGTTGGTCACTGTGTTTAAAAGTCATTAATAGGAGTAACTTGCAGTCTAGGATGAGAGGTCCCTCTCTAGAGAGGAGGGGCTTTTCTTTCTGCCATCTCTGAGCACTACCATTCAGGGATCCCTTGAATCCAAATTCAAGGCTGGAGATTCTTCCAGCCTCACAGGCAGTGTGAACCGAGGTCTAAGCATAGGCTGGGTAATTTCTGGCCCAGCTTATCCCTGAGGGGAGCCCCATGGGGTCACAGTTATGCTGGGGGGGGGGCGGCGGTTCACCTTGGACTTTGATTTTCATTTCTCTTCCCTCACAAGTTATCAAAATGGACATCCACATTTGCCAGGATTGGCAAAATCCCTTAGGGTGAAAGCGGCTTCCATATTCTCTTACCTTCTTGATTTCCTCTTGGTCCTGGAAACTCCTACTGTCTTGGTTGGTTTTAAGATGATTTTCTTAGGCTTTGTCTAGCATTTCGTTGCTGTTGGTAGATTGTGTTGCCATTATGGGAAATCTGAAGCCTTGGCATTTGTTCTCAGTCTGCTCTGTGCAGGGGCGCATGGTGGAAGGAGGATAGAAGGGAGAGGGGGGACAGAAACCCATTCCAGGCTAGTTAAAAGACCAAACATTGCTGGGAGGATTTGGGGGTGTGGCTCCAGCTGGTCACCAGGCTGGCGACCAGGAACCGGCAGTCTTCTCTCTGAAGCCATTCTGTGATCTCATCCATCTCTTTGAGCATCTGCTGCGTTCTCCCTTCCTTTCCTATCTCTGTTCTGATTTCTCGTAATCAGTAATTCAGTCATTCATCTAACAAGCATTTGCTGTGTACCTGTCGTGTGCCAGGTGCACCTCAGGTGCCAGCAATACAGGATTGAACAAGACAGAGAAAGCCCTCTGGCCACAGAGGGAGGGAGGGAGTGCCGGCAGAGGGAACAGGTGCAAAGGTTCTAAGGCAGCATCTTGTCTAGTTTTTAAGGAGCAGCAAGGCGGCCATGTGGGGGAGTGAGAGGAGACTCTCCCCTTTATTTACATAACATCAGCTGCTTTTGTGATACAGCTACAGAGCGGAGTGGTTGCCAACAGAGACCTTATGGGTTGCCAAACCTAAAATATTTTAGCATCAGGCTCTTTACAGTAAAGTTTTCCAACCCCTGACAAAGACACTGGTATTCTCTCCCACACTAATGATAGCTGGACCAGAGCACCCAGTGCTTGTTTCATAAGGATCGTGTCGCTCCTGCCTCCCTTCCCTATGAACTGCACCCACACGTAGCCCTGTTTCACAGATGAGGAAGCTGAGGCCTTGCCCAGCTAGGTTGATGCCCAAATCTCTCTGATTGCAGACCCTGTCCCCTCACTGGAGGCTTGAGTCATCTGCCTGTTCCGCCTGGCTCAGGGCCCAGCATTGCTCTGGCTTCCTGATGGCCTCCCTCCATCAGGCCAAGCCATTCTTCTGCCCAGCAGTCTTCCCGGCTCCCCAGTGCCTTGGGTGGGACAGCATTTGGGCCACCACTGCCTGGTTACGGTGCCCCCTGCATCGGGGAGTCTAGTACTTTTCCCTGCACTGCACCCTGTACACTCACCACATTGGTCTGATTGCCTTTCCCCTGGAACTGCTGCCCTTTATTGCTCCTAGGCCTCTGCTCCAGCCATTCCCACTGCAAATACAGAGGTGTCTAGTGGGCTCTAGGCCCAGTGCTCAGCAGTGACACATGAGGCCCCATCCTGCAGCCCTGCTCACCTTGAAATGGGAGCAGCAGATCAGTGAGTCTGTCCCACTGTGCCCCAAGCCCTCAGATGCCGCTGCCTCCACAAAGACTTTCCAGCTTCCTTCCTGAGATCAGCCCTTCTGATCACATGTGACAAAAACCCAACTTGAACCCACTTCATAAAAAGTGGAAGCTTGGGCTTCCCTGGTGGCGCAGTGGTTGAGAGTCCGCCTGCCGATGCAGGGGACACTGGTTCGTGTCCCGGTCCGGGAAGATCCCACATGCCGCGGAGCTGCTGGGCCCATGCGCCATGGCCGCTGAGCCTGCGCGTCCGGAGCCTGTGCTCCGCAATGGGAGAGGCCACAACAGTGAGAGGCCCGCATACCGCAAAAAAAAAAAAAAAAAAAAAAAAAAGTGGAAGCTTTAGGCCCAGTGGGACCCTAGGCTCCCTGGATGGCAGGAGTCCTCCCTCCACCTCTGGGCTCTGCCTCCTTCTCTGTGGGCTTCCTTCCCAGGCAGGCTCTGCCCTCCTGTGCCAGCACAACCACAGGCAGCACTAGGTTTATTTCCTTCTGGCTCAGCAGCCCCAGCCAGTAGAGAATACCACTTTCCCACAAGTCCCAACACAAATTCCACGGCAAGCTCCTATTGGCTTGTCCCAGGTCATGTGGCTGCCCATGAACCAATCCCTGGAGCCAGGAGGTGCAGCACAGGTTCTGATTGGTCAGGCCTGAGTGTTGGGTGGGTAGTTGCCCACAGGGAGATGGAGGAGGGGTAGTGTAAGCAGGTGGGGTTGTTTGCTGGAAAGGTAAAGCTGAGGGTTGGAATTACCCTCCTTTGCTGGGGTCTTATTGCTTCTACTATTCTCTGCCCTCTGGGGTTTTGGAGTGAGTAGGTGGTGACCAAGTCAGACCTGTCAAGGGCCAGCACAACATGGGGTCACCCAGCTTGGGCTTTTAAGGGTGGTATGAGTTCCAAGGCCAGATCATCGGAGGTGGGGTGTGTGAGTGTGTGTGAGAGACGTGGGATGTGACTGGGGCCTTGAAAGAAGGCTGGGAGTTCCCTGCTCTATTTCTTCCTGGTTTCCATGTGATTTAAAATATCCCATCTGACTTCCATATTCTCTGTTAAAAAGATTTTTGGGGGTAACAATCCTGGAAGTAGTAAAGTAGAAAGGGAGAGAGTTTTCCTCCAGGTTAACCTCTACCAGGAGGCGTGAAACCTTCCAGACCTGTTTTTTTTTTTTTTTTTTTGGTGGTACGCGGGCCTCTCACTGCTGTGGCCTCTCCCGTTGCGGAGCACAGGCTCCGGACGCGCAGGCTCAGCGGCCATGGCTCACGGGCCCAGCCGCTCCGCGGCATGTGGGATCCTCCCGGACCAGGGCACGAACCCGTGTCCCCTGCATCGGCAGGCGGACTCTCAACCACTGCGCCACCAGGGAAGCCCTTTCCAGACCTTTCTTGTCCATCCCAGGCAGAGATGCAATTCTTCAGAGGGTAGTAACTCTGGGTGTCGACCCCAAAGCCGCACTTCAGGTGCCCAGTGGCCACGTGTAGCTGGTGGCTGTCATTTTGGCCAGCAGAGGTAGACCATGTCCATGGACAGCACTGGTCTACATGGTGTATGGGTGTTGTGCTATGTCTGTGTGTACCTCATTTCCTTCTGTTTCACTCGGACCCTTCACTTTTTTTTATTGTGGTAAAATCCACAAAATGTACAATTTACCATTTCAGCCAATTTGAAAAGTACAGTTCAGTGGAATCAAGTACATGCACCGTGTGCAGCCCTCTCTGCTCTCTAGTTCCAGAGCATTCCCGTCTCCCCAGAAGGGGAATTCCATGTCTATCAAGCAGTCCCTCCCCATCCCCCCGCCCCCCAGCCCCTGGCAACTACTCATCTGCTTTCTGTTTCTATGGGTTTGCCAGTTCTGGACGTTTCGTATCAACAAAACCAGGCAGTGTGTGGCCTTTGTGACCGACTTCTTTCCCCGAACATCGTGTTGTCAAGGGTCATCCACACTGTAGCCTTGTGTCTGGACCCTACTTCCTTTTAACAGTTGTGTCTCTTCCGGTGTATGACCCTGGCAGGATTTATTTGATCCGGGTGCCATTTTTTTCTATCAGGTTCGCAGTGCTGGTTTTCATCATTTGTAAACGCCTGTTGTGTATTAGGGTGTTGGCCCTTTGTGACCGAAGTTGCCGGTGTTTTCTTATCATTCATCTTTGGTGCCAGGTTCCTGGTGTTTTCTTGCTGGGCCATGTGTTAGAAAGTGAATTCAGGGACTTCCCTGGTGGTCCAGTGGTTAAAACTGCGCTTCCACTGTAGGGGGTCGTGGGTTCGATCCCTGGTTGGGGAACTAAGATCCCGCATGCCGCAGAGTGGCCAAAAAAGAAAAGAAAAGAAAAGATAGTGAATTCACTCTTGTCTTCCCTTTGCTTCTGTTTCCACTGTTTTGCACCACGGCGAGCGTCCTTTTACACAAGGCTGGGCGTACTCGTGCCCCATTTCCCTTAGCCCGAGTTCTCAGCATGGAGTTGCCGACTCAGGTTCAGGGGTAACATGCCAGGGTTTGACCCAGATTCCCAGAGGGTGGTGGGGATGAGCACGGGCTCTGGAGGCACATGGCCCGGCTTGGGCCCCCGGCTCTGCCCCTCGCCAACTGGGTGACCATGGGTGGGTCCCTTCATCCACCTGAGCCTCAGGCCCTCATCTGTGAGGACAGTGTCGGCGGAGTCTGCTGGGGTCTCGTGGCGTCTCCTGGGACACGGGCCACTTGTCCTGATGCAGAGGGCTGAGCTTCATAATGGAGCTGCCCCTGTGGCTGCTTTCCTGAACCCCACCTGAGCCGGCTAGTGATGAGGCAGACAGGCAGAGGAGGGACCATCAGAGCAGATATGGGGCTAAGGCCCTGTGTCCACTGGCCACTCCCAGTTCCCTTTTTCCGTGCACGTGGCCTCTCCCCTCTCTCCTGGGCCCCCAGGACATCTCCCTCGCCTGGCTGCCCCCCAACCCCAGTCTCCGTCCCCTGACCTTTTTCCTGCTTGGCCTCTTCCCGCGGGGGCCTCCCGGACATGGCAAACCTAGTGCATGGTCCCCCGCCTGCCTCTCACAGCCACCGATTGTTCAGACCATCCGCAGAGCCCCTCAGGATCTCCCCCCAATCTGGCACTTCCTACCTCCTTGGCCCCCTTGCCCCTGCACCGGCCAGCCCTTGTCATCTCCTTGCTCCCACCCCCATAGCGGCCTGACTCAGGGCCCCAGCACCCAGTGGAGGGCTTGGCCATACAGCGGCCCCCCTGGGGCATTGGGGAGGGCAGATTTTGGGGTGATGGGAGCTGTAGACGGTGCAGAGGATGATGGGCTGGTCCCTCCACAGAGCAGCTGACCGCCTCCAAGGCCCAGCGAGAGCAGGAGCTGGCGACCAGTGCCTTCCAGGAGCTGGACGATGACATGGACGGGGCGTGAGTGTGTGGCACTGCCTGCCCTGGGCGCCCTCCTCCCATCCCCGCCTTCAGAAATCAGCCAGAGCCCACCTCCTCGCCCTGGGGCCCCCAGGGCCCGAGCTGGTCCCAAGCCCTCTCTAAAGGAGCCTCTGCTTGCTCATGTGTAAGATGGGTCTAGAGCAACCCTGGAGGAGGAGATGAGGGAAACCACCCCCTCAAGGAGCTGGGCCCTCGAGGGGACTAGGGATCCCATTACTTTTCACAAGCCTATTCTGTGGCCTGGGACACTTTGGTGAAAGTCAGAATCCCTCCTGCGCCCCTGAACTTGCTGGCTGACCCCAGGCAAAGGGCTCGGTGGAGGGTGGGCTGTCGGGAACGAGGAGGCTGGGCCAGCCCCCTGGTGGGAGGCTTCGGAGGGACCAAGGGGGCAGAATGGGCAGGGGTAGTCCACACCCTGGTTGGCAATGGTGCGGGTGGAGGGACAGAATGTGGTGCCTGGGCCATTGTGGGTATTGGGGCTTGGCTGCGGGGAGGGCGCCAGGCCAAGGGCAGTTTCGATGGGTTGGGCTCTAAGGGTGGAAGGAAGTGGAAGCTGGGTCTTGGGGGACACAGGGTTGTCAAGGTATCTCCTCCTCCCACCCCTGTGTCCTTCCCTCTCTTGAGCCCCTCAGGGTTGTGGAGCCTCAGGAGGGGGTAGGAGGGTGGGGACTGGGTGGCTGCTTCTCCTGGGGGGTGGGGGCCAGAGGGGTCCGAACCCCAGACTTCATCTTTTCTCAGCTTCCTGCTGCTCTCCCCTCCCTGCCCCAAGGTTCTGAAGCAAGTTCTCGGGGCGGGGGGGCCTGGCAGGGGGAGGCAGGCAGCTGGCCAGCAGCCAGTGGGCTTACCCCTCCATTGGCTTCTGCCTGTGCCCCTGCAGGGTCTCCGTGGCCGAGCTGCAGACCCATCCGGAGCTGGACACAGATGGGGACGGGGCATTATCAGAAGGGGAAGCCCAGGTACCCAACCGGCCCCTTCACTTGGGACTCCTGGAGGGGATTGCCCCAGGGTGACCTCAGGGCCAGGGGGCCCAAGACAGGCTGGCGGTGGGCTACTCCCATGGATGGTTCGCGGCTGGCCCCAGGCCAGGGCTGCTGGGGTGCCCACTGTGGCTGATGCAGCCAGGCCTTGTGAGTGAGCCAGGAGGGCAGCCACCCAGGGCCGCTTCTCCCTGCCCTTTGGGACCTGGTGGGGTCGCGCAGGCGCCCAGGGGTGTCTGATCGGGACGGAGCCAGGTTCCGCATACACGTGCCCCACCTGCTTCGCCTACCCCGCCAAGTGCACGTACCTGATTCACCTTCCTCACCGCTGGGCCTGTAGCTCTTTGTCTTTGCTGGTTTGGTCCCCCGTCCGTTGCTGTCCTGCTGGTCCCCACTGCGCCCCCCACCCCCCCACTCCTCTGCCTCTATCTCCGAGGGCCTGGGCACCTCTGGTGCCCCTGCCTCTCAGTTTCCCTCCCTGGTCTCTCCAGTCCCCACCCGACACCTCTCTGGCCCCGCTCCTTTCCCACAGGCCTGTGCTGCCCCCTTCTGGCTGCCGCGCCTCACCCAGCCTGGCCCTGGCCTGGCCATGGGAGGTCAGGGCGTGCTGTGCCTGGCACCACGGCCTGAGGGGCCCCCCCACCCCCTCCGAGAGTGCCTGGGGTGCAGGGAGGCATGTGGAGGTCCTGCTCCTGACACCACCCCAACATAACGCACGCAGACCCTTCTCGGGGGAGACACGCAGACAGATGCCGCTTCCTTCTCTGACCGCATCTGGGCTGCCATCCGGGACAAGTACCGGTCCGAGGTCAGTGGGGGGAGGGAAAGGGATGTGGTCCTGCCCCCCCTCGCCCCGCCCCTCGATGCCTCACGAAGGAACGGCCTCCATTTTCTGGCGCCGGGCCACCCTGGCCAGCTGGGCAACCCCACCCCCTCCACAGAGGCCTCCCCACTCCCAGCTGACTGTCCCTCCCTCCCGCCAGGCTCCTGGGAAGGGCTAGAGACACGAGGCCTGGACCCAAGCCCTGGGGGTGGGAGGTGGACTCCCGAGTCCACAGCACCGACCGCTCCGCACATCTGCCAGGTGCTGCCCACCGACCTGCCGTCGCCTTCTGTACCTGCCTTGACGGAACCCAAGGAGGAGCAGCCCCTGGTGCCCTCACAGCCCGCAGAGGAGGAGGACGAGGAAGAAGAGGAGACAGAGGAGGAGGAGGGCGGGGAGGAGGGGGAGGACGAGGATTCCCAGGTGCCAGGGGAGCAGCCCAAGGTGTGTGTTCAGGGGAGAGGCGGGTGATGGGGGCAGGGTGGGGTCACTCGCTGACTCTGTCCCCCCCACCCCCCAGGAGACCCCACCCCCAGTCGTGCCCCCCCAGACAGTCAGCCCCACAGAGGAGGACAAAATGCCGCCCTACGATGAGCAGACACAGGCCTTCATCAATGGTGAGGGTGGAGCCTGGGAGGGGTGAACGCCTCTGCATCGCCTGCACCTGCAGGGGCCCAAGAAAGAGGCCTTACCTGCTCCCAGAGGCGGGCTGAGGCTGGCCCCGAGCAAGCCCAGGGGACTTCGGGTGGCCTGGAGGGGGCTTCTGGGGCCTGGGGATGGCTAGCACCGCCTCCACTGGCCCCAGGGGCCCTCCTGCCTCCTCACGGGCTGTTGCTTATTTGTTTCACCCCTGGCAGGTGAGGAGCCGGCTGGGCCCCGGGAGCCCTGGCCCTGCTCCTGCAGGAGCTGAGAGCCCAGGCAGTGGGGTGGGGTCTGCCCTGGGGCTGGCGAGGCCCACAGAATCTTCGTGGGCCCAGTCCTCGCCCAGAGCAGGCCCGGGGGCTGGGGGAAGCCGGCGTGGCTGCGGCATCCCCTTCCCTCTCTTCCTGGCTGGGAGTCGGGGCACCTCTGATCTCCTTCCCTGCCCTCACCAGCTGCCCAGGAGGCCCGCAACAAGTTTGAAGAGGCCGAGCGGTCCCTGAAGGACGTGGAGGAGTCCATCAGGTATGGGTGCCTGTGTGGCCGCAGTGCCGTCTGCACCGGCCCCACAGCTGCCTGCTGCTGGGCTCCCCAGGGGAGGTGGTGATGGGGAGTCGCCCGGGTGACCTCGGGCAAGGTGGCAGTGGCTCCTGCAGGGAGGGTCCCCAGGTGATGGGGAGCAGAGCCCAGCCCCCAAGAGGCCCTCTGCCACCGGAGCGGGCCTTCCTGTGCTGTCCTGAGTCGGGCTGCGGCGGCCCCAGCTTCCGCTTAAGCTCCCGGCCTCCCCTTTTAGGAACCTGGAGCAGGAGATTTCCTTTGATTTTGGTCCCAACGGCGAGTTTGCTTACCTGTACAGCCAGTGCTACGAGCTCACCACCAATGAGTGCGTCCCCCACGGACAGGCGGGGTGGGTGGGCTGGGAGGTCCTGGGCCTGAGCAAGGAGGGGGGGAGTGAGGAGGGGGGCTTAGGAGCAGTCACTGGAGTTCGAGATACTTGTGTGCCCCCTGCGGGGTGGGGGGGGATGTCATGTAGGTTGGGGCCCGGGTCTCCCCTACCCACGCACTCCATCCCGTGATAGGTACGTCTACCGGCTCTGCCCCTTCAAGCTCGTCTCGCAGAAACCCAAACTCGGTGGCTCCCCCACCAGCCTCGGGTGAGTGGGCTCAGGCTGGGCCCCCCTCTCAGCCCCTGGTCCCCCCGGCCACCCGGCCAGCCCCGCTCAGCACCGCACTCTCCCGCAGCACCTGGGGCTCGTGGGCTGGCCCCGACCACGACAAGTTCAGCGCCATGAAGTATGAGCAGGGCACAGGCTGCTGGCAGGGTCCCAACCGCTCCACTACTGTGAGTGCCCGGTGGGTGGGCCCGGTACGGGGGACCCAGGCCCGCCAAGCCTGCCTGAGCCCCGCCTGCCTGCCACCCGCCCCAGGTGCGCCTGCTGTGTGGGAAGGAGACAGTGGTGACTAGCACCACGGAGCCCAGCCGCTGCGAGTACCTCATGGAGCTGATGACACCGGCCGCCTGCCCAGAGCCACCACCGGAACCACCTGCCTCGGGCAACCACGATGAGCTCTAGCCCCGCCCTGCCCCACCCGGCCCGGCCCAGAGGTGGATGGGGAGGTGAGACCCCTACCGCCTCGGCTGGGGGATGCAGGGGGTGGTCTAGGTCGCATTGATGCTCCCCCCACCCATCTTCCTCCATCTGTGTCTCATTTGGTTTCTCTGCGGCCCCAGAACCTCAAGACGTGGAACCAGCCCCCAGCGGTGCTGCCCGCCTGCCCCTCAGTCTGTAGACCAAGGCTTGCCCCTCTGGGTCTCCTTGCCCTCCCCAGCGGGCAGGAACCGGGTGGGGCTCCATGCCCTGCTCTGGGGGCAGGCGGGGCAGAGCCACGGGTCCCCGGCCCCAGGTGCCTCTACAGGTGGAATAAAGGAGCCTGCCCTCCCTGGACCCCCGCCCTGGTGCCCCCCCCCAACCCTGTCCCCCACCCAGGGCATCTGCCTCCCCTCCTGGTGCGGAAGAGTGACTTGACCTGTGACCTCCAAACAATAAACGTGATCTCCCCAACTCATCTGTCTGTCTTTGCTCTGGTGTGGAATCAGCCAGGGGTGCGAGAGGGCTAAGTGCGAGGGGAAGCAGCTCTGCAGATTCTGTGCGGGCCTCCTTCCCCATCAGGCTGGCTCCACAGTTGGGGGTCTCACCTGAGATGCCCCGTGGACAGCATAGCCTGGTGCCACTGGACAGACGGCCCCTGGGCCACTTCTGTCTGGGTTTCCACCTGGACTTGTCTCCCACCTGCTAATCACAAGAGTGCTGTGGGAAGGCCAAGAGGCTCCAGATGAGATTCAGGCCCAGAGAGGGACAGCAGCTTGCACTCAGCCACACAGCGGGGCTGTTGACACGTGCTCCAACACTCCCCGCACGCCGTTGTACATATATCTGAGGCCATAAGATTCTGAACTTTTATTTTCTGGCATGAAAAGTACAAATAATTAAACAATTCCATGTAAAAGTCTGTTACCGCGGCCAGGCCTGTAATCCCGGTAATAAATAGTGTCTAAACTCAACGCAAAGTGTTCTTGTTGTTGGGTTTTGGGTTTGGTTTTTTTTTTTTGTCTTTTTTTTTTTTTTTTAAAGTTCTTTATCACCTCCAACATGGACTCTATCTTGATTTGAAACCATCCAAATAAATAACAGGATGAAGGGAGGGCTGGAGGGGCTGAGCCCCTTCCCCATGGGCCCTGCCCCTGCCTCCCAGGGATGTGGAAGACCCCAGGCCCCCTCCCCTGGGGTGAGGGGCTGGCCTCCAGGAAGGGGGCCTGGCTGGCTGGGCTGAGTTCTGTGTTTTAGAAAAAGGAGTCCCCTCCCAGTCTTGGGGGTGGCAGGGGCTCAGGCCTCTGTGAGGGGGTATGGGGAGGTGCCCCCTCTCCAGAGCCTGGCCCCCCCAGGGTGAGGGACAAACCCAGCCCTTATTGCTCACAGATGCCTCCGCCACGCTGCCCACGTGTGGACACGTGTCACCGCACGGAGTGCAGAGGGGAGAAAGCCCCAAGAAAACAGAGGGAGAGGGATGGACCCGCTGCGGGGCCTGCCCTGCTGGAGGGGAGCGGGGAGGTTGGGGAGGACTTAAAAACCACAAGAATAAATAGGTTTGTGTATCAAGAACAAGCTAGGGTTTCACCAGCTAAATAGGACTGAAAAAATTCTCAAGACGAGCAAAAATAATCCCATTAAGACCCCGGACGTCGCTGGCCGTGGGGACCGCCCTGCAGAGCACAGGTCCCCCAGGGCGCCGCTCGGCTACCATTACTGTTATTAATAATTATTATTACTTTAATGATTCCACTTCCCCTTTTATAAATAAATTAGGCATAACCACGTCTCAGCAAAACTTAAAGAAACAAAGAGAACATCGTGGTTCCTTTAAACTTGCAAACTGGATGAAGGAACAGAAATATACACAAATGTCCTTACAGGGCAACAAGGAGGATAAATAGTTAACATAGCAATAAGTTAAAACTACAAGAAGCTCAATTCGGCAAAAAAGTACAAGAAAGTTAACTGGTGCCAGTTTATGTCTGTTTTGTTTTTTTTTTTTTTTTCCTTTTTTTTTTTTAAATCTCTTCTGTGTGTGTGGTTTTGTTTTGTTTTTTTTTCTCTTCCTTTTTTTTGTCGCTTTTTTTCTCTTCTGTTTGTGTTTTTTTGTCGCTTTTTTGATTTTTTTTTTTCTTTTTGTTCCTTGCAGCAGAAGCTCCACAGACGTTTAATAACAACAACACCGGGAGGGGTGGGGGAGAGAGAGCTGGGCAGTCAGATGGGGCCATGGCCAGACACCAAATGCAGGGACACCACAGAAAGGGCACTGAGGCTAAAATCGGGGTTTGCCATTCTCAGTTCTGACTGGGCCCTCTGCGGGGGGTGGGGGCTTCAAGGGCTCCCAGGGGGCTCCGGCTTTTGGCTTCTATTGGATTTTTGTTTGTTTGTTTTTTACAAAGAGTGAAAACTAGGGGGATGGAAAGTCCAGACAGAAGCCAAGGCCGGGGCTCGGGATAGGGGCTGCGTCCACTGCCCTCACTGATCTGGAAAGACGGAAAAACCCAACAAACTGAAAGGGGGTGACAAGTGGACGGAAAGAGAATGCGGGGCTGGGCCCCTGGGCCCATCCACCCTGGGCCTGGCGGGGAGTGTCGGGGCACTTGCTGCTGAGGAGGCTCTGGAGTGGAGAGGCTCAGGGCCTGGCCTCCCCCTCGGCCTCGTGGGCCAGGGCCTCGGCCCAGGGAGGCTCAGCCCCAGGGATGGGGGTCCTTTGGCCTCAAGCGTTGGGTGGGCTGCCTCCAGCCCACCATGATGCCAAAAGGACAACGAGGTATCGTGTGTCTGGATGCATGGACGCTGTGTGTTCACGCCTGTGTTCGTGGGCGGCAGGGACCATTGAGGAGCCAGGAGAGAGCTCTGCAGAGAACCTGGGGCAGGGGCGAGTGGGGCTGAGTGCCAGGAGGAGGGGTGGGCCGGCCTCGCTGGAGGAAGTGGGCTATGGACTGGGCTGGGGTCTGGGCTGTGACCTCTCGCCTGGGCCTGAGGGATGCTGTGGGCATGTCTGTGTGTCTCTGGGTATTGTGACTATGTTTCTCCATGACTGGGTGTCTAGATTTGTGTGTCCAAATGTAACTGTCTCCACTTCCATGTGGCCACAGGCACGTGCGGAAATGTTCCCATGTCCACGTGTGCACGTGTCCACATTTGTCCCCGGCCACATTCACCAGTGTCCACATCTGCCCGTGGCCGCATCTGCCCACGTCCACCATGGCCACATTTACACAGCCCCATACTTCAGTCTTCTGTTGTTTATGTCTACGTGTCTGAATTGGGCCAGGGAGTTCCTGAGGCGTGTCTCTGGGTCCGTCTGTGCTGCTGTGTATCCCTGTGGGGTGTGTGTGTGTGTGTCCCTGTGTGTCTTTGCGTGGCTGTGTTTCTCTGTGTGGCCCCATGGACCCTCAGCTCCTAAGCCCTGCTCCCTGTGTCCCTGCCCCAGTTGGTAAACATAACCTGCCAAAATATTTTCTTTTTTTTTTTTTGTCTTTTTTTGTGTTTTTTTTTTTTCAAGTTCAAGAATCCCCAGTAAAAATTCTCCACGAGGTCTTTTTTCCCTTTTTACAAAAATAGAGTTTTTCTTCCCCTCCCACCCCCCGTTTTTATCATTGTGTTTCTGTTTCCAGCCCCTCCCCCTGCCCCTCACATTCCACCAAGGGGCTCTGGGCCAGGGATGCCCACACCCCTCTCACGTTTCGCTTTTTTGGGGATTTTTAAACCTGTTCCCCCCTCTCAGGCTCACCTAGGTGTTGGGGAGGCCTGGGCAAGGGGGCCTGGGAGGGCACCCCCGGCACCCCTTCCCCAAGCCATCCACGGAGGGTGGTTGAGGGTGTGCTGGGGGCACATCTCTGCTTTCACTTTAGCCGAAAAAGGAAACAAAAACCTTCACCATGAACAAAACCAAGACGAGAGAGTGAACAGCCCAGCCTGGGGGGGAGGGGCAGGAGGACGGGGTGGGGGACCCCCAGGAGCCCTCCCATTCCCTGCAGACCCTCCCACCGAGTGCTCACCCTGTGGCTTCTGCAGGGACACGGGGCCCTCGTGCCGTCCGTGGTCTGCCTGCGCTGTCTCTCTCGGGCCCCTGTCTCTCTCTCTCTCTCAATCTCTCTCTTTCTCTCTCTCTCTCTCTGTCTCTGCTGCCCGGGAAGGGTGGGGAGGGCGGCGGTGGCTCAGGCCTTGTGCTGTTTGCTGGTCTTGAAGGACACCTGCAGCACGCGCTCGCCCAGGCGGTAGCCGTTGAGGCTGGCGATGGCCATGGCCGCCTCGTCATAGTTGGTCATGGTGACGAAGCCGAAGCCCTTGCACTTGTTGGTGGTAAAGTCGCGGATGACCTTGACATTGGTGACTGCCCCGAAGGGCCCGAACAGCTGCCACAGCACACTCTCATCCGCCTCTGGAGACAGGTTGTACACGAAGATGCACCAGCCAGCGCCCGCCGCGCCCCCCGACAGGCCGACGCCCGCGAGGCCGCTCATGCCGTCGATGGCGATGGGTGAGAACCTGGCGATGAGCGACAGGGGACTACTTTGGGGGTCACGCGGGCTCTGCCCTTACCCCCGGCATGCCCCCTGACCCTGTCATGACCTCTGACTGTGCGGAGACCTCGGGACTATGTGACCCCTGCCTTGGCCCCGTGACCTCCGTCTGTGACCCCGCCTTAAGCCCCAGACTCTGAGCCACTCTGATACACCAGCCCCCGATCTCCATCCTGACCTGGAGCCCTGTCCTGACCTCTGACCCTCCCTAAACGTTAGGTCCTCACCTGCGATCTTGCCCTGAGCCCCTATGCACCCCGACTCCCTGACCTTGGACCCTACCTGGTCCTCAGCCCTCTTGACACTGACCCCCTCCCCACATCTGGCCACCACCCTTCCCTTGACACCTCTTCCCACCCAACTCCTGCCCTCACCCCCACTCGGGCACCACCCTGATCCCGCCCTTGGCGATGCTGCCCCTTTTGCCCCACTGGCCATCCTGCCAGGTGGAGGCCCACCCGGAAGGGCAGCGCTGGAACCAGGGTGCGAGCGAGGGCTTTAAGCGCCCCCTCTCGTTATTCATGTCTCAGCTCAGCTGTCACTTCCCCGGGGTGGCCTCCTTTGACTCATATAGTGGCCACCTCCTCCCTCTGGCCCTCTCTGGCCTTTTCCTATGTATGTATGTATGTATTTTTTGGCCTCACCACGCGGCATGTGGGATCTTAATTCCCTGACCAGGGATCGAACCCGTGCCCCCTGTAGTGGAAGCTCAGAGCCCTAACCATTGGACAACCCGGGAAGTCCCCAGGCCTTTTTCTATTTAAATCATGTATTTATCCTTAGCTCCATCTTCCCTGCAAGGTTCTATTCCCTCGGTGTCCCAGCCCAGAACAGCTCCCAGCACCAGTAGGCCCTCGGGGGGTGGGGGTGGGGTCTGTGGAGTGAACGAACGAGTGAAGGGGCATTGGCTCCCTGCCTTCCTGAGCCATTCATTTGATCACTGGGCTCACTCCCTCCTCCTGGCCTTTGCACAAGCCGTTCTTGCTGCCAGGAACTCCAGTTCTGCTCTGGCCCTGTCTCCTGCGTGATGTCTCCACTGGATCCTTATCATCCCGTCTCCTGCCCCCTTCACAGCCCAGATCACGGTTCATCTGTCTCCTTCCCCAGTGGACTGAAATAAGTAATAACAGTAACCATAATCATAAGAGACACTGCCTTTTAAACTGAGTGAGCCTGCACTCCGTGCCAAGCACCATGCTCAGTATCATTCCATCTCCACCAGGGGCCAAGTCTGGCCAGGCCACACTGGGTCCCCAGCTCAGAGCCAAGCTCCTGGCCCTCAGCATGTGCTCAATAGCTCTTGATGCTATAAACATGGGGACCTTCAGAGGATCAGGGATGTGGACAATGGAGCGGGTGGGGGGCCTCAAGGTCCACCCCCAGCTATGAGGCAGAAGGGGGCATTCTGTGACCCTTAGCATAGATGATCAACAGTGGCCAGTAGGGGCACAGCTGTGACCCGGGCAACACTGCCTGCCTTTCAGTGGGGTGGAGGAGGCCACAGACAGGCCCCCCAGATCCAGATTCTGTAGTAGCACTTTCTAGGCATTTAGTAGGCTCAAGAGCCCCCAGATCTCTTAATGGCCACACTATGCCCAGACAGGGGTGGTCCTGGGGGATGAGGTGGGGGATGGGGGCCATAAGGACAAAAGGGTCCAAGGAGGGACGGCGAGGGGCTGGGGGCAGCGGGGCGGGGGCACTGTTACCTCTTGACTCCGTAGGCCATGTTGAGCAAATTGTCCAGCCTGTGGAGGCAGAAGGGGTGGTCACTGGTGGCTTCTGGGCACACCCCCGGCTGTGACACCGGGCAGCCAGCCTGCCCTCCCCGCCCCCACCCAGCCATCCAGCAGTGCCAGCCCTGCCCCCGCCTGCCTGCTCCCCGCCAGGCTGGACACTGCCTGGCACGGAACCGTGGTCACTCGGGCACCGCCTCTTGCCTGCCCTGCTGCTGCCCAGCCTGCACTGGCGTCCTCGTCCTCCCCCTCCCGGCCGCCCAGCCCTGCTCGCCTGCCCCCCACCCCCCAATCCGGGGCTTGGGTCCCGAGAAGGGAAGTCTCTTCTCCAAAGTGCCTGGGCCAGGCAAGTGACAACGCCTCTCTGAGCCTCAGGGTCCCCGTCCGTAAAATGAGGACAAGTTCTGTCCTCACGGGGTCGCTACGCAGAAAAAGTAAGGGTGCCTGGCCAGCAGGGAGCTGAAGCCACGTGCCCTTGGCGGGGTGGGGGAGGGGGTGGGTTGGCAGTCAGAGCTGGGCCTGGTCAGGTGATTCTAAAACTACTGACGCCAATAATGCCACTCTTAGTGGCCTGCACACATTGAGCGCCTGCTGTATACTAGGGTCTGGCCTCAGCACCTGACAGACCCCCACGTTTCCCCTTTTGCCCTGGTTTCTCTCCGCCCTGCAGAAATGGGGTTCGGCGAGGGCACCTGCAAGCCTAGGGCATCCGGCCCTGGGGGTCTGGGACGTCTGGGGGGCAGGGAGCGGCAGGGGGCTCACCGGAAGCGCTGTGTCTGATGGTGCAGGGGGCCTGCGTAGCGCCTGGCGGAGGACTGGTAGAGGTGAGTGAGCAGGGCCTGCCCGGTCTTCTGACTCGGGTTGTTGGCAAACTTGACCGTGATGGGCTCGGCCGCACCTAGCGGCTTCTGCCCGTTCAGTCCTTTGATAGCCTCCTCGGCCTCAATCCTCTTGTCAAAGCGGATGAATCCCACACCCCGAGAGACACCTGCCGGGGCGCGAGGGCGTCATGGGTCCCGCCCCCTCCTGGGGACCCGCCCCCTCCTGCGTGACCCCGCCCCCCCTCGCCGCTATTTCCGGTTTCTCCACTCAGGTCCCACCTGGGCCCCTTAGCCCAGTGCCCTCCCCCCCCCGCCCCCGCCAGGTGCACTCTCCCCGGCAGCCTGACCTGTGACCTGGTCCACCAGGATGCGAGAAGTGATGATGCGGCCGTACTGGGAGAACAGCTGCTCCATCTCTTTCTGACTCATGGTCTTAGGGAGCCCGCTGACGTACAGGTTCGCATCCCGGATGGAGGCGGAGCTGGGTCTGGCATAGGACACCTGGGGGAGGGTGTCAGGCGGACAGGGGTGAGGGCAAGCCCATTTCAAATGGGGAGGGAGAGGCCACATTCAAACCGCCACTGAGCAACAGAAATCCCTCATCCGTTTATTCAACAAATACCGCGAGTAGTCACCATGGGTGGTGGGTGGGGTCAACCAGGGCTTGGGGGAGGGGATGTGGCTGTGACCAAGACAGCGTGGCCCTGCCCGCGTAGAGCGGTGAGAGGGACCTGTCATCCGAGGAGGTCAAAGGAGCTGCGCCCTTGGGGTCACATGTCTCCCTGGGGGCCTCAGGGACCCTCACATCTCTAGCTCATGTTCTCAGGCTGGATATTCCATCAACATTGACACGTCCCACTCCCTTGGAAAGTGAACCTGGGATGCTGGCTGGCCCCTTCTCTTCCCGACTACAGTGGGCCCCTCAGATCTTTAGCGCCCAGCTCAACCCCGACAACTCCCAAATGTCCGAGCCCAGCATGCGCCTGGCCCCTGAGCTGCACACCTGCGTGACACCTGCCTTCAGGTACCCCACGAGGAGGCCTCATGGGGGATCACACTCAGCACCCCTGACTCGCCCTAACTCAGTAATGACAGTTCTGTCCTCCTGGCTGCTCAGGTCCCCAGCCTCGGGTTGTCCTCAATGCCTGTCACACCCGCATCCAACCACCATCCATCCTGTCAGCCCCACCTTCCTCATTATCTGGATAGAATTCACACACTTGTCCCCATTTCCACTGCCCTACCATTGCTCACCCTGACCAGTACAGCAGTCTCTGCCCTGGTTCCCTGCTCCACCCTCCCCCCCCACAGGCTGTTCCCCCCACAGCAGCCAGGGGGCACCTGTGAGCATCTCAGCCAGGTCACATCCCTCCTCTGTTTAGAGCCCTCCGTGGCTCCCACCTTCCTGAGTTAAAGTGCTTCTCAGGGCCACAAGGCCCTTCACGACCTGCCCCATCACCCCCCTACCCTCATCTCTGCCCACTGTCCCCCTCCACATCTCTATTCCAGGCACATGGGCCTCTTCCACATTCCCCAGACACACTAGGTGTGCTTCACCCTCAGGGCCTTTGCACTTGCTGTCCGCTGTGCTTGCAACTCTCTTCCTTACTTTTCTTCTCCAGGTCTCAGTTGAAATATCCTTCCTGTCCGTTCCCATCTGAATTTGGTCCTCCACCCTTATCCCTGTTACTCTCTGTCAAAGCCCTTCTCTCAGCTGTGAATTAGACACGTCTTAGTATGATCCTTCCATTCATGTCATTAGTTATGGTCCAGCCCAACAATGAAACTCTGCAGCTGTTTAAAAAATGGTGGACGTGTATATTTATTTCCCCGAAACACTGGTGAGTATTGTAAAGTGGGGGAAAGAAAAGTCCATTTACAGAGCAGCGAGTATTGTGTGACCCCATCTCATTGTGTGTTTATCAATGTCCTGGAAACATGGTCTGGAGGGCCCACCCCTAAACGCTAACAGGGTGACCTAGAGCTGGTGGGGGAGGCGAGGTGGGATAAGCTCCGTTCCCCCTTATTTCTGCTGATGTCTATTTTCTGTTTCTTCTAAATTAACCTCTGGGTAGATGGGGGTCATTGTAAAGGGTCTGGCTTTTGTTTGGGGTGGTGAGTTGTGAGGGCATATTACTTCATTAGAAATAGCTAATTAAAAAACGAACAAAATGAATAAATTAGGCCAAGGGCGGATGGGGGTGAGGGTGTTCATGGGGTGGGGGCAGGGGGATTCTAACTGATGCAATTGTGCACACCTGGGATCCTCCAGAAAAAGACAAACACCACAGCTGCTATTATTTCTGTAATAATAATTAAAACTCATGGCCATGTATTTGATGGTTTCCACTCTCCCCTACCCCGTGGGGCTGTGAGTTTTGAGGGGTGAGGACTTGTTGATGGATTGGAGCTGGGGGAGAGGGGAGGGGAGTCTCAGCTCCTGGGTGGGTTTTGGGGTCAGGGGTCATCTGAGGCACAGAGTAAGTGTTCAGGGGCCTTTCCCATCCTTCCATGACATGGGCTGACCCAGGTCCCTCGCGTGGTGTGGGCTCCCCCCACACCCCCTCACTGGCACACGATGAATGGCTGGAACTATTGTGGGCAGAATCTGCTGGAACACCTAGTCAGGACCAACCACACACCACAGCCACCCAGGCAGATGCACATGTATGCACATACACCCACACAGAGGGCCACGCTCTGGTACTCACTGCACAGCTGTGGTGACTACACCAGCAGGAGGGTGACACAAGGCCACCGCCACATTCACGGTGACTCTGGGGGTCTGGGATAATTGCAGTAAGGGTCGCAGAACCACACACCTGTCACACCACCACACAAGCCCTCCATGTCACACACGTTCCATCCTGAATGGGGCACAAGTAGACACACCCACACAACTTCACCGTAACACACAAACACCCTGTCACAACCAGACACACCCACGCAGCCCCACCAGGTCACAGCTGGAGTCGCAGTGCATCACGAAGCACCTGTCAAATAAACACCACGTCTCACAGACACAAGGTGACACACCCTCGTCTATAACAGCCAGACCCACATGACAACAGCCACTCACATGGCCAGGGGGTCCCATAGCCAGGGGGTCCCACAAACACCATGTCTTATAGCTCAGGGTCCCCCCCCCAACATATGCACCACATCACACGCACACAGTGGCCCTCTGGGTCGTACAGTTCATCACTAGGGTCCACTCTCACAACCTGGGGGCTTCTGGGTCTACTTGGCCATGGAGGGACCATCAGGCCCTTGTCAGCCTCCACACCAGGGAGAGGAAGAGATTCCGGCACCTCTGTTCCCATGGCGAACTGGGGGCCAGATGGGCATCCTCCCCAGCCCAGCCTCCCCCAGGGTTCAGGAGCAGATTTGTGGGGCGGAGCCCAGACACCCACAGGCAAACCTAGAGAGGGGGTTTCCATGGTGATTCCCTGCAACCCCCACGGCCTCCCGGGAACCTGGGCTAGCAGGGTCCCAGCTGCAGCTGCTGAGAGGGGGAGGTCATGGGGCGAGGGGCATTGTACAAAGGTGGGGGAAGGGCCCACCCCTAATCCCACCCTCCCAGACCCTAGTTAGGCTCCAGATGGCAGATGGGCCCCCACCTCTCCCCCATTTCCATGACAAAGGCAAGGAGAGGGCTGCCCACCAGACCCTGGTCACTCTCTCCTACTGCTGAGGGGGTGGGTACCTCCAGGGCCTGGCTGACTCCTTGAGTTGCCGGAGAATGTGGGGCTGATCATCTCCCCATTGACAAGAGAGGGAACTGAGGTTCAGAGAGGCAGAGCCATTGGCCCCGGGACCCCAGCCAGAAAGCCTTTGGGGAGTGATTTGAACCCCTTAGGGGATGAGCCATGGGGGAGGATGGGCAGCAGTGGGGGGAATGGATGTATGGGGAGGGTATGGTCGTGGGGGGCTGGGTGGCCATGAAAGGGTCAGTCCAGGTGGGCAGTAATAAAGAGGAAATGGGCACAGCCAAGATGGGAAGTCACAGGGATGGGTGGCAGTGGGGAACGAAGGCGCTGACCTTGATGGTCTTCGTCTGCAGTTTGAGGCCGTTGAGGGTGTTGATGGCTTTGTCTGCATCGTTGGGGTCAGAGTAGTTCACAAACCCGTAGCCGAGGCTCTGCCCTGCAGGCAGGACCAGGACAATGACCTCCCTGGACCTGCCAGTGTCCTCCCAGACCCTGGCCTGAGAGACTGACCACCCCCCTCAAGGTTATGAGAACCAAGATTCCACCCTTATTTGTTACCCCCAGAGTACTACCATATCCTGAGGATAGCTCAGACCCCCCAGGGTCCCACCTGCTCCCATCACCTCCCACCTGGGGTCACACCTGTCTACACCACACCTGTACTCCTGAGGCTACCATCTCTGTCCCCTATCCCCACCCCCCACCTGCCAGCAGCCACACCTGTGATCTTGTCCCGAACCAACTTGCAGGACTCAATGTCACCAATGCTGCCGAAGAGACTCTTGAACTCATCCTGGGTCATGTTCTGGGGCAGGTAGTTGACGATGAGGTTGGTCTTGCTGTCATCACTGGCTCCGTTTGTACCAAGGAGTGGCCCGTTGGGCAGGGCCGGGCCAGCCGGGCCCCCCGCCACCTGAGACTCCATGGCCCCGAGTATCTGCTGGAGACAACAGGCCGCACCCACTCACGGCCCAGTTCCCACACCAGGGACCAGTGGGAGTGAGGAGGGGCTTGGTGGTGACAGATCAATCAGGTCTGCATAGGCTTGAACATACAGAGGGGATAAGGTATTATTCTTATAGTCCCTTCCACTTCTTTTTTTTTTTTTTTTCTGTACGCAGGCCTCTCACTGTTGTGGGCTCTCCCGCTGCAGAGCACAGGCTCCGGACGCACAGGCTCAGTGGCCATGGCTCACGGGCCCAGCCTCTCCGCGGCATGTGGGATCTTCCCGGACCGGGGCACGAACCCGCGTCTCCTGCATCGGCAGGCAGACTCCCAACCACTGCGCCACCAGGGAAGCCCCCCTTCCACTTCTTGAGCACTGGGCAAAATACTTTACAGGTGATTTTACTCTGAAAAAGTCCATATATTAATGCCATGTGTGCCCATTTGCACGTATGCCTGCCTGTTTGTCTATAGCCAGTCTGCATTTTTAGAATAATGAAATTAATACTTTGTATTCAGAATAAGAATTACAACATTTTTATTAGCTTTGAAGCCCTCATAATCCCAAACCTGACCATGTACTTTGCTCTTCCCACCAAATGTAATTCCTATCCCAAATGTGTTAATATTTCTTTTGCTTCATGCATAATTTACCCCCACAGGTTTTCCACTGAGCCATTTTGGGTTTTTTATGTATATCATAATAACACCTGCAAATATAATGACAGTTTTATTTCTTTATCTCCAATCTATACCTGTTATTTATTTTTCTTGTCTTGTTGTAGGGGCTACATTGTGACATTGGCTTCTTTATTCTTCACATTAAAGGAAATGTTTTAAACATTTCACAGCTAAATATGATCTTTACTATAGGTTTTTTGGCAGATGGCCTTTATCAAGTTAAGAATGTTTAATTTTATTCCTAGTATCTTAACAAGATTTTTTTTAAGGAATGGATATTGAATTTTATTGAATATCTTTTTCTGCATCTATTGAGATGATTTTTTGCTTCAATATTTTTTTTAACAGGTAGGGAAGAGGGCTTTTTATTTTTATTTTTTAAAATTAATTAATTAATTTATGGCTGCGTTGGGTCTTCGTTGTTGTGTGCGGCTTTCTCTAGTTGTGGCGAGCAGGGGCTACTCTTGGTTGCGGTGCGCGGGCTTCTTATTGTGGTGGCTTCTCTTGTTGTGGATCACAGGCTCTAGGCACGCGGCTTCAGTAGTTGCAGCATGCGGGCTCAGTAGTTGTGGCTTGAGGACTCTAGAGCGCAGGCTCAGTAGTTGTGGTGCATGGGCTTAGTTGCTCCGCAGCATGTGGTATCTTCCCGGATCAGGGATCAAACCTGTGTCCCTTGCATTGACAGGCGGATTCTTAACCACTGCACCACCGGAGAAGCCTGCTTTAATATGTTCATGTAATAAATTACATTAATTGATTTTCCAATATTAAGTCAACTTTCCTAAGCTACACTAAACTTGGTCATGTTGCAGTTTTGTTTATATACATTGTTTGATTTGCCAAATTTTTTATGGTTCTTTGTTTAGGATTTTTAACCTCTATATTCAGGAAGATATGCTTTTTTAAAATTTAATTCACACAGAGGCTCAGGTAGAAGTTTATTATGCTATGACAAATAAGGAATTTGAGGCTCCGAGATGTTAAGGAACTTGTTGAAGTCACACAGCATATCAGTGGTGGCACTGGAATGCAAATGCAGACCTGTCTAGACCTGAAGACCACTCTACCATTCTCTATGACAGTCAACCAGGCAGGTACCAGCTCTGATAACTCTTCGCTGTGTGTCCTTGGATATGCTCCTTATCCTCCTGGGGCCTCTGGTTCACTTTGCCGAAAATTCAAAACAATTAGTAATGGCTATCTTAAGGGCCATGTAGAGAAGAATTATAAAGCCATGTCTGGGCTCAGACGAAAGAGGGCTGGGATTGATTGGTATTGTCTGTCATGGGCATGGGAAGGGAAAGTAGCTAGCATTTCCTTAGGTCTTCTCCTATGTCACAGTTGGTGAATAGGTTGCCCTTACCTAGAAACCCAAATAGATTGGTAGAGTCTTCCTAGACGGATGAATTAAGAAGGATTTAAAGCTATATTCAGTTTCAGCAGTAAAGATGACTGTGATCGATGAGCAATATCTGTTGTGGCCACAGAATTAGAAAGAGCCAGCAGGTACACATCATCTCAGCCATCCCTGCCCCAAAATTCAATACCATAATTGTTCCCAAATATTGTGCATACTAGGTGCCAGGCACAGTGCAAGGCCCTCTACAGGGAATGTTTCTTTTCTTTTTCACCACTCTGAAAGGAGGAGGGTTTTATTACCCCTGCTTAAGAGATGCTGTGGACTAAATGCTTGTGCCCCTCCAAATTCATATCTTGAAACCCTGCTCTCCAGTGCAGTGGTATTTGGAGGTGGGGCCTTTGGAAGGTTATTAGGTCATGAGGGTGGAGCCTTATAAAAAGGGACGGGAGAGAGATGATCTCTCTCTCTCCACCATATGAAGACAGTGATAACACAGCTGTCTACAAACCAGGAAGCCGGCCCTCACCAGGAGCTGAATCAGCCCACACCTTGATCTTGGACTTCTCAGCCTCCAGAGCTATGAGAAATACGTGTCTGTTGTTTAAGCTACCCAGTTTATGGTATTTTAGTCAGCCTGAGCTGAGTAAGACAACAGATGAGGAAAGTGAGGTTCAGAGATGTTTGAAAAATTACCAAAGATCATGCCGCCCATAAATGGTGAAACAGGGATTTGCGCATGAGATTTTCTGATTGGGCATCTGTATTTCCAACTTCCACTGCCAACCAAGACTAGTGCTGGCTCTAACACTTCCCAGCTGCGTGTCCTCAGGTATGCTACTTAACAGTCTTTATGCTACGACCTCTGCTCCACTTTGTTGAAAACTCCAAATCACCAGCATAGTGACCAGAGACCCATCTAAAGCCAATTGTGGGTGCAGCTGGAAGGCAATCTGGGATCAGTTAGCTATGTCTGACACAGGCAGTCATGAGAAGTGGAAGTGGGCTTGTCTTGTCCACAAGACCAGCCCTGCCTCATAATGCTGCTATTAATAATCATCCTGCTCCATTGACACCTACCGTGTCAGGTACCAGGGAAATAACTCAGAGACGTTGGGTGACATAAATGGGGAAATTGATTTCAAACGTGGATATGTTGGACTTCAGAGCCGTTTTTAATGACTGGCCAATACACTGGGGGCAGCTCTGCCACCACATAGCTGTATGTCTTCAGCGACAATCTTAGCTCTTCTTTGGCCTTCTGTTTCCTTGTCATTTATTCTTATTTAAAGGATAGTACAGAGGGTCAACTCCCCTGCAGCTCCATTTGGCGGGGAGTGGCTGTCTGGGGGAGCTGCCTGGAGGATTCTTCTTCTTCTTCTTCTTTTTTTCTTCCATTTTTGGCCACACCATGTGGCTTATGGGATCTTAGTTCCCAGACCAGGGATTGAACCCAGGCCCTCAGCAGTGAGAGTGTGGAATCCTAACCTCTGGACCATCGGGGGAATTCCCTGGAGGATTATTCTGAAGCCACGTCCAGGCTCACCAGGAACACAAACTGGGTTGATTAGCAATGTCTGCCACAGGCGCCTGAAATATAGCAGTAATGTACTCTCCACACATCTGCATCCTGGTCTTGTAACATTAATACTTTAAAAACAACATGGCCATGTATTGAGGGCCTGCTATGGGCCAGCCAAAATTCTTTATGTGAAAATTTCCAGGCAATTCTCCCCAAATTGAATGTTATGGGACTCTATTCTTATTTAACAGATGAGAAAACTGAGTCTCATTGAAGGAGGAGGGATTTGCACAAGTTTGGGTAGCATGTAAAAAGTGCACCAAGAATTCCAATTCAGGGTTTAGACTCTAGAGCCCACTCTCAATGAAAAGGCCAATTAAAAAAAATACTAATAACAAAGCAAAGCAAAGCTGAACACCCACTCTTTGCCAAGCCCCGGGCAACACTACATTTAAACCCACTTTGGGGGCTTCCCTGGTGGCGCGGTGGTTAAGAATCCGCCTGCCAATGCAGGGGACATGGGTTCGAGCCCTGGTCCAGGAAGACCCCTCATGCCGCGGAGCAACGAAGCCCGTGCGCCACACTACTGAAGCCCGTGCACCTAGAGCCCGTGCTCTGCAACAAGAGAAGCCACCGCAATGAGAAGCCCGCGCACTGCAACGAAGAGCAGCCCCTGCTCGCTGCAGCTAGAGAAAGCCCGCGCACAGCAATGGAGACCCAGAGCAGTCAAAAATAAATAAATAAATAAATTTTAAAATAAACAAACCAAAAAGAATAAACAAACAAACAAAAATAAACCCACTTTGTTGGCTGAGTCTGCTCTTTCAACTCAACAAATATTTACTAGGTGCCACCATATGCCAGCTGCTGGCTCCACCCTCCTGTATATCCTCTGACACTCATGTTACCTCTCTAGGTCTCTGTCCCACTACCAAAGATATGGCACAGAGGTCCCCCGTGTATGGGGAGATGGAGTCTGAATTCCTGTCTGGGCTCAGCGAGCTAGAATTCTGTGATTTCTTGATAATGTCTATTATGGGAGCCCCAAAAGCAATCAGCAGTACATAAACCACTGTTTCAGGACACATCAGATCCCAGCTTTGGAAGCCCTACTATGTGCCAGGCCCTGAGCCTGTGCTGTTTTCATTGCCTTTCCACAACCACCCTGAAAGCTGGAGATCATCTCCATTTCTCAGATGGAGAAATTGAGGGTAAATGGGACCTGTGACTTGCCCAGGATGACAGAGGGAAGTAGTAGCGATGGTGTTAGGGTTTGACCCCTTGATCTGATGACCCTAGAGCCTACATACAGGGTTACTGGTCCTCCACCCCCGGAAATGCTGTCCTCAACTTGGGTGGGGTTAAGAGGTGACTGGGGGGTTCCCACTCAGGATCTTGAGGCCCAGCCCACTAATCTCACCACCACCTCATCTCCCTCCCATCTGTGCCAGAGCTTAGAGGGATCAGTGTCGCATTTCCTCCGAGGCTGAGCCGGCTGAGCTGCTAATGGGGATCGGATTGGTGGAGGCCACACCCGCCCTGCCTCAGCCCACAGCAAATGCGTGGCCTGGGATGACACAGGGCTCACAGGGACCTTCGAGGGCTGTCCCAGAACAGGGATAGAGAGGTGAAGTCAGAGGGGAGGAAGGCAGATCAAAGATGGAGCAAGGGAACCTCCCCTCCCACTCTCTCCAGCTCTTCCTCTGGGTCTCTCCCTCTTTCTGTTTCTCTTTCCCTCTTTTCCCCTCAGTTTCTCTCTCTTCTCCTCTGTCCCCATCTCTCCTCTCTGTCCACCTCTCCCCTCTGAACGCTTCTCTTTCTCCCCCTCCCTCTTTCTCTCACCCTTTCTCCAACTCTTTTGCACCATTATACAAACATGTGACATATGGATTTTGCAATGAACACACCTGAGGTTACTTGCTGTGTCAGACCCCCTTGGCCCCCAGCTGTGCCCCCTGGCCCTAGTCACAGTGACAGATGCCGGGGTACTGGCAACAATAGGGCATTGAGTGGCTATGCATGGTAAGGCTGGGCCACCACGTGGTGCTAAGTGAGCCTCCTACTTCTGGGCCCTTCTCCCTCCATGCAGGGAGGGCCCTCACTGTCTCAACTCATCCCCTCACTTCCTCCCAGCCTGTCCCCATGATGGGTCTCTGCCTGAGTACTCTCCATTGGAGTGACCAGGACTCCAAGGGCTTCAAGGCCCTTGTGTGACCTCTGACCACACCCTCTCCCCTTTGTGCATCAGCTTCCCCTTCTCAAATGAGGGCAGAGATCGGAGCAATGTATGCTGGACTGCTGTGGGGGTGCTGAGGGTCCTCAGGAGGCCTCGCTCACGTTCCTAGATCAGGGTGAGCAGCGTGAGGCACAGAGAGGGGAAGGAGCTGCCTTGAGGTCACACAGCAGAAAAGGGTGGTCTCTCTCAGGCCTTTCTCAGAGCCAGGTGGGTGGGTCCCAGGGTCTAGTATGGGAGAGGCCCAGGCGTGGAGGGAGTGCTGAGCATCCCCCCACCCACTGTGCTCGTTACTACTCGAAAAAGAGATCCAGGAAGAGACACAGTGTACAGAGACACACACACAGAGACCCGAGAGACAGAAAGAGCGGAAGAAGGAGGCGCCGGCGCCAGGACCAGACAAAGGACGCTCGGCGGCGCGGGGAGCAGAGTCGCGCGGCGGGGGCGGGGGTGGAGCTGGGGTGGGTCTAGAATTGGCCAGCCCCGCCCCCGGGATACGCCCGGGCTGCCAGTGGAAATCCGAGGGCTCGGAAGAGGCAGGGCCCCTGGGGCCCCTGGGGCGGGGCTTAGATGGGCGGGGCAGGGGCGTGGTTAGTAAGGGCGTGGCCGGGCGTGGCCGGGCGCTCGGGAGCTGACCAGCTCTGTGGCTGCTGAAAGCCCCGAGCGCGGGGCGAGTGGCGCGGGCGGGCGGGCGCGCTCAAGGTCATCCCGCGGCCCAGAGCTCTGGCGGGGTGGGACGCCTGAACCTGGCCTAGGGGGCCTGCCTGAGCCCCTTACCCCATCCCCCGGGGGCGGGGGCCCAGGAGCGGCGGAGCACCCCCTACAAGCCCTCCTTTCCCCTCCCCCTCCCCGCAGTCTGAGGCGCCCGCGCGAGGCTACGGCCCGCGAAGAAGCGCCGAGAAACAAAGGGACGCGGCGGCGGTGGCGGCGGGCCCGCGGGGCCGCCGGGCGCGCCCCCTCCTCTCCCCTCCCCGCTTGCCGCAAGGTCGACGGGCTTGAGGACGAGACGCCCGGCTCCAGGGCGCGGTCGAGGCCCAGGGCGCGCGATCCGACGCCACCCCTTCCCTGGGGCTCTCGGGGACTCCTTGCCTCCTTGTCCTGGCCCAGCACCAGTGACTGGGGCCCTGCGTTTGCCTGGGAGGCCTGCTGGGTCCGGGCCTGGATGGAGGAAGCATCCTACGCCGCGGCGTCCCCTCCCCCATCAGGCCTGCTGAAGGGGGGGCAATCCCGCCCCCAGGGCGCCGTAGGATGTCCCCCGAATCGCAGCTCGATTCCCTAAGGCCTCTCAAGCCAGACTCTAAGAGCCCCCAGCACTCTGGGCGCGGCTCTGTCCACTCTCAGGCCCCGAGGCTCGGTCCTACCCCCCCCACCCGGGCCTAGCTAGGCCTGGTCCTACCCCCCCTCCCATCTCTTCGGAGCCTGTGCCTAACCCCTCTCCGACTAGGTTCCCTCTCAGCGACAGGGGAATACCTACAGTGACCATTCTTGTGTGCCCGGCGGGCGCGGTCCGTGTTGAGGGTGGCTCCGGGGGTCGTGCACTCCTTGGGGGGCGCTCGATGCTCACGCCGGGGTCCTGCCCGGGCGGCCTCTGGTGCGGCCGCTGCAGAGGTCTCGGTGAGGGCAGCGACTCCCTCGAGGGCCGGGGACGGGCCCGAGCCCGGGTACGCGCGCGCGGATAACCGGGCCCCGGGGTGGCCTGCGGGCGGCAGGGGATGGAAAGAGGGAGCGGGCGCGGGATTGAGAACGCCCCCTGCTTGGCCCCGCGGGGCCCGAGGAGGTTGCGCTTCCCGACAGAGATCGCTGCGCTCTGCCTTTCGCCGCCGCCCCTCGGCCCGGCCCGTCTGGTCCCCGGTGTTCAGTCCTCTCCCCTCGCCCGCCCTCCCTCCCTCCCTCCGGCCCGCGCTGCGCGCTCCGCGCTCTGGGCCGCGCCGCCGCCGCCCCCAGCCCTTTATAGCAGCAGCTGCCAGCGCCGGCGTCGCTTATTGGCTACGGCAACCGAGCCCCGCCTCCTCGCGGCGCCCGACGGCGCGGCAGGTGGAAGAGAGGGCGCGCTGGCCAGGACTTCGCACGCCCAGAAGGCACATCCTGGGGCCTCGGGTTGCCAGATTCGGGCCCTTTTGCCCTCACGGATCCTACTTACTGCGTTGGCGCCCTTTCTTGGGCGGGCTTTCTGCCCGGAAGACAGGAAGGGTTCCCCTCTGTCCAGCACCCAGAGCTGGAGGAGCAAAGAGGGCGAGGAGATATTGATGGCTCGATTGTACTACCTTCAGGAGGTGCTGTCCACCAAGAGCACTGCAGAGGAACGAGGAACCTAGACTTCAATGAGCAGAGGCCTGGGTCCCCACGTTTGGGAGGACCATAAGTCTTAGTCCCAAGACCAAGGGAGGAAGGTGGGGGTGGCTGGGGACCTAGTCAGCCTGAAGAAGGAATTGGAACCCTGTGGATTTTGAGCAGGCTAGGTGTCTCTAAGGTTTAAAGGGGGGTGGGGAATGGGCATCCCACAGTGCAGGGGCACTGCTCCAAAGGGAGTGAAGAAGTTTGGGGCTCAGGGTTCCTTCGGTGCCCTGAAGACCCAGTAAACCATCGGGCCGTCTCGGACCCCATAAACTTCGGGTGGACGGTTTTGCCATATAAATGTCCTGGCTTCCCGGGCTCGTGATTGGTCCGCCTGTGAGACCCACTCCCTCTCTGCTAAGCGGGACCTGGCCTTTCTGTCAGGCGATAGGGGGTGGCGCAGTCTCTTGTGGTGTGCGGGCGCGAGTGCACGTTTTTGTCAGGGCGGCCACCAGGCGCGAGGAGGTGTTCTCACTAGAACACTAGGGGAGCCTTTGAGTGAGGCTTCAGCACCACAGACAGCGGTCCGACGGCCCTGTCCAGGGCGCTGCGGGCTGCGTAGCCCGGGTCCCCGAACCCGAGAGTCGCAATCCAAACTCTATCCTCGTCCGTGCACGCCCTTTTAAGCTCCAGACTGTCCGAGCGTGCCATCAAACCCAGCGAGGAGAGCCTAATTTGACCAATCAGGGATGGCCCCCGAGAGGACCAATTGAGGGACGATGCCTTCGAGATTGAGCCAATGGGAGCGCGAGCAGCAGACAGCGCTGCCACGACGATGGAAAGGGAAGGCCAATCATAATGGCCCGCGCAATCTGGGCGGTGGCGATGCGGATCCCCGGTTGGCCCTTCTTAGATTTGCCAGGGCGACCTGGCTGCCGACCCCGGGGACCCCGAGCGATGGCTTGTTCCCCATCCCGTGTTCCTCCTCGCTCCTGTCGGATCGGAAACTGTGCTTGTGCCGGGAAGGAAGCTACTCCTGGGCGCGCAGACCAGGCTGCAGTTCCCATGGAAACTGCTGGCTCCCGGTTGTGCGGGGATAGCGAAAGGGGACTGAGCCTTGCGGGGAGGCTCGCGGGGGCGGCCCCAGTAGCCGGACTCGCTCATCCTCTCCAACTCATCCGTCCCCGGCTGGGGTAGCTCCCAGTCCGAAAAATAAAATGAGGCCTAGCTGCTGCCCCGCCCCCACGAGCTGGTGAGGGGCCGGCGGGGCCATTCTGCGCGTGGCGCCATAGAGCTCCCCCGGGCACGTGCCCTGGCTCGCGGCTGCGGTCCCCGGAGTCACGTGGCTGCGGCCACCAGGGCCCACGAGGTTTGCGCGCCATCTGGCGGCCGCGTGGCCTGGAATCGCTCCCCGTCCCTCTCCCAGAAAGCCCGCATAAGGAGGAGGAGGAGGAGGCGGCCTCAGCATCATCCTCCGGGAAATGGGGCCAGTGCAGTCGCCCCGCCGCTGCCAAATCCCCTCCCCCGTCTTTCTTCTTGTTCCAGGAACACGCCGAACCCGTTCCACCTCGGGGCTTTGGCACTGGCTGTTCCTTCGACCTGGGATTTGCCTCCCCCGTCTTTCTTCAGGGATGGAACCTCTTCGTCATTCTGGTCTGTGCTCAAAGGCCTCCCCAGAGAGGCCCTCCCTGACCACCAACCTAAACAGCACTCCCAGGAACTAGCGTATCACTCTATTTTCTGCACGGCGCTTGTCACAGCTGTAGATGGTTTTACTTCGGGGCTTACTGGACATCTCCCCAACTGCTCCCTGAGCTCTCTGAGAACGAGGAATGAGTGTTCTATGAGGGATTAGGAGAGGGAGTCAGGATCCTGAGACCTGGGACATGTTCAGTAGCCTCCAGGGCCCCCAACCTTCCACACCTGACCCTGTCAGAGGAGGGAGTGTTTAGGGTTGCCAGGCCCAGGTAGCCGAGGCAGAGCAGAGGTTGACAAGAAAGGGCAGGAGCGCTGTCTGGTGTGTAGGGGCATCTGCCCCTGCCCCCGTCTTGCTCGGGAAGGAACCAGGTTGGAGACAGAGAGGGGCCCACCTTCCCCCAATCATCCAGGCCTAGGGGAAGAGCAGCTCCTTTCTCGCTCTTTAATCTCGTTCTGCTCTCTTGACACAGTCCCAGCAGTGCAGCCCCAGGTGCCAGCTCCAAAACTCGGGCGGGGTCGGGGGGACCTGCCCTGAGGGCCCAGCCCTGGAGCGGGGCAGAGGCGCCTCCTTCTGGCCCGAGGTCCTGGCGGCTGGCCGCGGCTGTCCCGGCCCCGGCAGACTCGGGCATGGTGTCCGATGGGATGAATAAATAGGGGCGTTCAGTGGTTGGGTGGATCAGGCGGGCTTGTGGTCGGGGTGGCTTTTGAGCGTGTGGAACTTGACGCTGTCCAGCTTCTCGAAGCGCTTCCCGCAGCGCTCGCACGTGAAGTTGTACTGCACCTCGGCCGTGTGCTTCTTCATGTGCCAGTTGAGCGACGCACGCTGTCGGCACTGGTAGCCACAGATCTCGCACCTGCAGGGGAGCACGCGGGAGGCACCGGGGGGGGGGGGGGGGCGGCGGGGTCAGAGAGGGCGGGGCAAAAGGGAGCAGCACCGGGGAGGGGCCGCCTCAGGGGCGGGACACAACCACTAAGGCTGGGCAGACCCCTGGAAAGTGGGGGGGCACCATCTGGGGTGGGAGCACTCTGGAAACCCCACGGATGCAACGCTGGGGACGTTGCCCGCCCTTGGGAGCTGCCCTGTGGGAGTCCAGGCCCGGATGCCCTCCCTCCCAGCCCCTCGCGGGAAGCCCGTCACTCACTGCAGAGGCGTCTCGCCTGTGTGCGTGCGCCGGTGCACCTCCAGGTGGTTTTTCCTCTTAAAGGACTTGCCGCAGGTTTCACAGGTGAATTCACGGACACCTGGGGGAGACGCGGGGCTGAGCAGGCCGCCGTCGAGAGAGGGGTTTGTGGGGTCACTGCGGCATTGCCGAGACCCAGTAGTGCGCAAGGCCTCTGGGCGCAGGCAGACTAAAGCCCACATCCTCTGGGCGCGAATGCCGACTATAATAGCTAAGGCAGCTAGAACAAAGGACAGCTACGGCCCCGCATGAGGCTCACAGGCTGCCCAGGAACGCGACTGGGCAGAGCAGGAATGCGTACTCGGATCCCTGAGGTACACAGGGTGCAAACTGCCAAGCTAAAGTGGGGCTGAATTTGACTCTAATGTTTTACGTATTGTGGTGATCTCACATAAAAATCCAAAGTTCCAGCCTCTCGAAAAATCTGAAGCTGTGCCCTCCTGCTGGGTATAGGCACCAGTGCTCCCCGTGAGGCCCGCACCCCGTGTCCTGGGTTAAGGAGGCGACTGGAGCAGACGGAACAGAAATCCTGTCCCAAGTTCACTTCCCCACCCTGCCCACCTGGGGTGGCTCACTGTCCCCCCCGCTCAGTCCTGGAACTGAGTCCCACGTGAGAATTGCTCACGGAAGTGGGGAGGCCAAGGGCCAAGTTGGGGAAGAGACAGCCAACCCCTGCCCAGCTCCACATGACTTAGAATAGCAGATGTCCCTGGGACCCGTGTAGCGACAGCTGACTGACTACTTAGGAGGTGCCCAGTGGGCACTAAGTCAACCACTTTACTTCCACCGTCTCACACCAGCCCTTGTGGTGGACACAGAGGAGGCTCAGAGAGGGGCAGTCCGTGTCTGGGTTTCGCCCTGCCTGCCCCGGCCCCGGCCCCAGCTCCCAGGCCCAGGCCACCGTGCCTTTGGCTCAAGCTGCCAGCCCCTCCCCGGCCTGACCTGAGTGGATGATCATGTGCCGCCGAAGGTGGTTGGATAAATAGAACTTCTTGCCGCAGCCGGGGTGAGGGCACACCTTGGTCTTCCCTTTCCGATGCACAAGGTTGACGTGGTTCTGGGGGCAAGAGGGGCAGGAATGGGGCTGCGGGTGCCATGGGCCCGCCTCTGGAGCTCTCCAGGGTGGGGACAGATGAGGGCCAGCTAGGGCTGGCCTCCCTGGAAGAGGAAGAGGGCTGCCCTTGCCCTTGGGCAGGGACTCCCAGATCCGAGCCGGGGGCCAGGGGCACAACTGGGATCAAAGAGCAGCTTACTGAGCACCTACTCCAGCCAGGCTCTGGGCTGGGGCATCAGTCAGCCTTGTCAGAACCATGGGAAGGGGATCAGCCATGAGCCCAGTTTGTGGATGGGGAAACTAAGACTCTGGAGGCTTAGTGGTTTGGCCCGTGTCTCACAGGTGGGCAGTGGCCGGGCTAGGACCGGAGTCCAGGGCTGTCAGCCCCACAGTGGCACTTTGCATAGTGCTAAGCTGCCCCTAGCGCCTGGAGCAGGCAGCCCCCGAGTCATTCATTCTTTTGTTCTTTCATTCTTTAACTTACTAGCACAACTGCTCCAGCGCCCAGCACCAGGCCTGGCACCCGGCAGGTGCTCAACATGTGCTTAATGAAAACATGACTTGGCAAATTCAAAGTTCTCCTGGTGCCACATCCTGCGCCAGGAGTGGGGATGTGACGGGATCCTGTCTCTGCTCTCAGGGCACCCTGTCCAGACCTCAGAGGGCAAACGGCAGGTATGTCCTGGTAGTGCAGTGACCCGGGGCTGGGGGGACTAGGGTGGGCTTCCTGGCGGAGGGGCGTCCTCAGCTGAGCTTGGAGAGGAAGCATCGTGAGCTGACAGGGTGGCCTGGGCAAAGGCAGAAAGAGTTCAGGCGGCGGGAAGAGGGGTAGTTTGTGGGGAGCCACCAGGACCAGGCAGGCCCCCGGGGTGTGCAGAGAGAGACCGTGCCTGGTTGAGGAGGCAGGATGGCTGGGGCTGGAGAGCAGGAGGGGAGGGCAGAGAGGTGACGGCTGCCTCTCTGTGTCTGAGGCCGAGATCAGCTGGGGCTGGGTGGGTGCACGGCAGGCAGGCCAGTGGCACCTGGAGGGGCCGGGTGGGGCCCTCCACGAGCCGCACTGCCCAGACCCAGCGCGCAGGCAGCCCGACACAGAAGCAGTCCCACCCAGCCCACTTGGATGGCGGCCTCACCTGGAAGCTGCTGAGGGCCACGTAGACCTGGCTGCAGCCCTCGTAAGGGCAGTGGAACATCTCAAGCAGGCCATCAGCGTCCATCACCCGCGATCGCTTGCTTCGCCGCCTCCTGGAGGGGAAGGGCCCATGGGATCGGGGCTCTGACACCAGGAGGGCTGCGGGCCCGAGGGCCGCTCCTCGTCCCTCCTCTCCCCCGCCTGCCCCGGCACCCACTTCTCGGGCTCCTTGGGGATCTCATAGATGATGGCTGACATGTCGCTGCCGTCCAGCTCCTCCCCGTCTGCCTCTGCCTCGGGCTCTGTGCTCTCAGGCACCGTCGCAGCCAGCTCTGCCAGTTCTGGGGCCACCGGCTCCTCCTTTTCCTTCTTGAGCACGTGCAGGTCCTCCTTCTCTACGGGGGTGGACACAGGGTGAGTGTCCGTGGGGACTAAGGCTGCTGAGGAGCTTCCTCTGGGGCCATTACTCGCCCTCCCCTTCCCAGGTCCCATCATGGCTCCCCCAACCCCCCAGACTGGCACGGCCCCCCAGACCTTTCTTGGTCTCAATGCCTGTCATGGCGTCAGGGTCCACGGTGCTGGGCTGGCTGCCCTCTGGCTCTGTCTGGGTGTAGGCGGCCACACCCTCCATCATTGCGCAGGGCACCTCATCACCCAGGCCCCCTCCGGGGGCACCGTTGCCTGCTGCCACGTTGAGGTGGATGCCCTCGGCTGTGAGGGCATCGTAGCCAGGGCCGGCAATGATGATCACCTGCGAACCGGGCACCATGCCTGGCACGGGACAGCTGGCCACCACCTCACCCAGTGCCTCCTGGGGCATGTTCTCAAAGAGGGTGCTAGGGCCCGGGCCCACTTGCACGGGCACCGGCACGCACACCACTGTCTCCAGGGCTTCGGGCCCGCTGCTGGCCGGGTTGGGGCACAGTGGGGTGCCCTGCTCAGCCAGGCTCTCCACGTGGTGGACATCGAAGGGGATGTGCATGCCCTCCTGTGTGATGAGCCCGCTGCTGCCCGCTGGGCTGGTGGGGGTAACTGCCGCCATCGCCACTGTCGCCTTGGCCTGCTGGCCCTCAGGGGGCTCCTCGGAGCCGGAGCTGGAGCTGGACGAGTCAGAGCTGCCGGCCACCAGGCCATTGCCCACTGTGGTGACAGAGGAGAGGGGACAGTTACGACAGTGGCGGCGGCAGCTGGTATTGCTTGAAGGCTCCCCAGGGGCTGAGCACTGTGACTCCCCTACCCCCATAAGAGCGGTCAGCTCGGTCCATATCCTCCACAGCCGGCCCTACTCCTTGAGATGCTCTCCTGACTCAGCCTCCAGACCCACACTCAGGCTCCTGGCTCCTCCCTGGTGGCCCCTGCTCAGCCTCTTCTGTTCTTATGAGCCTGGGAGGCTCTCACTGGGGCCTTTCCTCAGCGCTCCACTCATCCCAGGGTATCCACCGGGCTCATACCATTCTCATCCTTGACACCAGCTGGGTGTCCAACAATTCGATTCAGTTCTGACACTATCTGTCTGGAGACAGTGTCAGACCCTGAGGGTTAAAGAGCTCAGTCCCACAAGGCTGCCCCCACTTCAGATTTCAGTCACAAGTCCCGGGTCACCCATACTTCCGGCTATAAAGCAGAGGTCCCCCACAGCGCCCTCCTCAGCTTTGGTAATTTGCTAGAACAACTCACAGAACTCAAGAAAGTGCTCTACTTCTGATTACAGTTTTATTATAAAGGATACAACTCAGCAATGGCCGGATGAACAGATACACAAAGGAAGGTAATCGGCAGGGGGGCGGGGGGAGGTTGGGGGTTGCCACGGAGCTGCCATGCTCTCTACAGACACGTTAATCTCCCAGCGCCTCAACGTGTCCACCGACCTGGAAGCTCTCGGATCACTGTTTAAGAGTTTTTATAGGGACTTCCCTGGCGGTCCAGTGGTTAAGACTCCATGCTCCCAAAACAGGGGGCACGGGTTCGATCCCTGGTCGGGGAACTAAGATCCTGCATGCCACACGGCGTGGCCAAAAAAATAAAAATAAAAAATAAAAGAGTTTTTATAACCCAGTTTCTAGCCCCCATCTGCTCCTGGGGGCTGGGGGTGGGGCTGAGAGCTAACCCTGGGTTTGGCCTTTCTGGGGACCAGCCCCCATCGTAAAGCTATCTAGGGGCCCCTCCCTGAGTCACTTCATTAGACTCAGGTGTGTTCCCAAGGGGCCTCTTGCGAAAGGGGCTCATTACAAACACTGTTTACAAACTGAAGATCTGCGGCAGCCCTGCCTCGGGCAAGTCTATTGGCGCCATTCTTCCAACAGCATTTGATCACTCTGGGTCACGTTTTGGTAACTGTTGAAACTTTTTCATTATTATTATATTTGTTACGGTGACCTGTGATCAATGATCTTTGATGTTACTATTGCAAAAGGATTACCACTCACTGAAGGCTCAGATGATGGTGGCATTTTTTTAGCAATAGAGTATTTTTATTTATTTTTAAAAATTGTATTATCTATCTATCTATCTATCATTGGCCGAGCAGCATACTCAGCAGGCAGGATCTTAGTTCCCTGACCAGGGATTGAACCCGTGCCCCCTGCAGTGGGAATGCAGAGTCCTAACCACTGGACAGCCAGGGAATTCCCCAGCAACCAAGTATTTTTAAATTAAGGAATGTACCTTTTTTTTCCCACAATGCTACTGCACACTTAATAGACCACAGTATAGTGTAAACATAACTTTTATACGCACTGGGAAACCAAACAGTTCGTGAGACTCCTTTTATTTCGATATTCACTTTATTGCGGTGGTCTGGAATCAAACCTGCAATATCGCCTAGGTCTGCCTGCATCTATTTTTATTATACCGTCACCACCCATACCCCAGTGTCTCCAGTGGACAGTTCTCGCCTGGACCTCCCGCGGAGCTGCAGCCCATCACGCCCCACTGCTCCCTCTGAGGGGTCTTACAGGCATCTCAGACTCTGGGCTCCAAATCTTCCCTCAGAGAAAGGCTGCATGGCTCACAGACATCCCCGTCTCAGCGGGCGGCAGCTCTGCCCCTTCCAGTTGCTCAGGCCAAAGTCCTGGGGCTCTCGTTGACTTCTCCCTTTCTCTCACACCCACTTCCAATCTGTCAGCAAAACCTGTTGGCGCTGCTTCCAAAATACATCCCCAGGCTGACGGCTTCTCCTACCTCCCCCGCACACCCTGGTCACGGCCCTGCCAGCCCTCTGCCAGGACCACGCAGTTCCTTCTTCTGGGTGCCCCCGCTCCCATCCTTGCCCACCCCCAAGTCTGTCCTCCCCTCACTGGCCAGGGGGAGCCTGTGAACACCTGCTCAGGTCACGTCCCTCTTTGACTGAGAATCTGCTCATCACTTCCTGTGGAAGAGATAGGCCAGCTGCTCACCAAACCCGTCTCTTCCTCCTGACACCTGGTGGACTACATGTCCCAGCATCCTTTGCCATTAGGTGTGCGATACAGCTGAGTCTCACCGGAATGTGGGGGGAAGTGAGCTGTGTTAGGTCACAGAAGCTGGGGTGCGTCTATCTCGGCAGCTGGTCTCACCTCAGTTAACGCCCTTCCCAACTCACTTGGCGTAGCAGCCAAAGCCCTCACCATGGCCACACAGCCTGAACGTGTGCCCTTGTCACCTCCTCTCCAGCCCCACTGACCTCCCTTCTGTGCCCAGGGACACTAGGCAGGTTTCTGCCTCAGGGCCTCTGCACTCACTACTCTCTCTGCCTGAACCCTCTTTTCTCAGACACCTGCGTGGGCTCCCTCCTTCCCCTCCATCAGACCCTTCCTCAAATGGTATTTTTTCAGGGAGGCCTCTGACCACTTGGTCTCAAATAGCACCCTTTTCTCTCCTTTATTTTCCCCCCAATACTTACCGCCTTCCACTGCACTCTAGATTTTACTTGTTTATCTTGTTTACTGTCTGCTTCCCCTTTATACCGTAAACTCCACAAGGAAGGGGGTCCCTGTGCATAGGCCCCAGTGCCCAGGTACACAGTGCTGCTTGGTACACATTGGGTGCATGTTTATAAAAATGAATGAACCCATGACCAAGGCTGTGATGAAGGCCAAGAGGGCTGGCATCTTACCCAGGTGTTTGGTGCTAATGTCTGCAAGCAGGGAGAAACTGGGGACAGGAAAAATGAATGACTGTCCCTTAAGTTACACACTCGTGACGCAGTTGGGGTATGCTGTCTGGGTACTACGTGTTCTACACTCCCAGAAGGTCACATGGAGAGTGCAGGCTCTGGAGCCTGACTGCCGGGGTGGGATCCTGGTGCCCACTCCTCCAGCTGTGTGAAGGGGGGGTGCCTTATAACCTCTCTGGGCCTGGGGATAACTTGGTACCTACTCACGGGGTGTTTGGGGGTATTTAATGAGTAAACAGGACAGTAGAACGTACAGTAAGCACCCTATCAGTGTTTCCCATTATCGTTATTATCCTAACACCCCATCCCTGACTCAGCCCTGGGGCAGCAGCAGGGGCGGGGTAGGGGGATCGCCCCTCCTTCTAACACCCTGTAATCTGCAGGGTGGATTGAGCCCCGTGGCTCCGCTATGAAGGAGGGGGCAGTTGCCTAGTGAGCTGGGGGCACGGCCAGGGCCTGTGCGTGGATCCCCAATTACAATGTCCAGCTGTTAAGCCGACACTGGACTTCTTGCCAGTTGATAATGACATTAATGACAGAATTGGCAGGGCACCCACCGGCCTCCCACAGTCCTGGTGCGAGGTCTTCTTACTGATGGCGAGGTGGCAGGGCCGCCCTCGGCAGAGAGCTGATAAGGGTGTTGCTGAGGGACCAGGCTGGGACAGGGACACAGCCACTCCCTCACAGAACCCCCCACCCCCGCCCGCCAGTGCCCAAAGCAGATCTGGCTAATTGATCCCAGCATTCATTCCTGAGAGCCCAGATCCAGAGGGCACTGGTATCAGAGTTGGGTTGGGCTGTCAGGGGACTCCTCTGGGTGCCACCCCCATCCCAGCCAGACCCAGTGCCAGATGGGCCAGTCACATTACTCCCAGGGCCTTGGTGTCCTCGACTGCTAATGACAGGGCTGTCATTAGGCTGCGGAGGACTCAGGGTGGTTTGGGGCAGGGCCTGGAGTCGGGAGGACAAGACGGCCGGGGGGCTGGCTGCACACTGGGAGCCTGGCTGACACACAGCGGGACAGCCGTTGGCTGGGGTGCCCACCTGGAACACCTCTCGCCCACGGCTTCCCCTCGGCCAGCTGGGATGCCACCTGCTCAGAGATGCCTGCCAGCGCGGGCTCAGCCCTGGTAACTGACCCCACCCTCAGCTCCGGCAGGGTGCCTGGCAGAGGGCCCCATGCTCCCCCTGATGCCAAGCCCCCGAGGCAGGCGGGCAGCCCCTTACCACCCATGGCATCTCCTCTGCTCCCCTACCAGGGCCAATTGGACCTTCATAAATGAGTCCCCCCCAGTCCTGAGAAGGACTCCAGCTCACATGTGTGTGTAACCAATGTGGGATGGCAGGGGAGGGGCTGGGCAGTGAGAGATGGGGAGGGTGGGGCCGTGGTGTGGAGGAGAGAGAAAGGGATGAAAATGGGAGTGAGAGAGTGAGATGGAGGAGAGACAGTGGGAAGAAGAGAGAAAACGAAAGGAGATGCGAGAGAGAGACAGAGAGAGAGAGAGGATGAAACACAGAAAGGTGAAAGGGGAGGATCAGGAACAAGAGAAAACTCAAGAGCAGAGAACGGGGTGTAGGGAGGAGAACAGGCTGGAGGGCGGGAAAGAGGGTGAGGCTGCGAGAGACAGTGCAGAGCCTGAGAGAGAGCCGGAGAATGTAAAGGAGAACAAAGAGGCCAGGAGAGGCCCAGCACCTGCCTGTCCCTCCAGCCGCTGAGCCAGGTTCCTGGACCTCAGCCCTGCCTGCAACTGACCTCAGGCCCAGATGAGCAAACTGCGCCGTACCTTGGCTGTCCCTCCGCAAAATGGGGACCAGCTCTTGGGCTCTGCAAGGACTCAAAGACTGCAAGGCCATCCAGAGCCAGGGCCATGTCAGCTGCTGTGAGGTCCGCGAGGCTGGCCTGAGGCTGGCAGGGCCCATGAGGGGCTGTAGAGCCCCAAACACTGGAGGCCACCGGGAGCCCTCCCCTCGCAGACCCACCTTTGTCACTCTCAGGGTCTGAGTCGCTGAGCGGCTTCAGGGGCGAGTGCAGGTCTTGGAAGTAGCGGTGCCCAGCCTCGCACTGCCACACAGCCGTGGTGTACAGGCCAAAGGTGGGGTCCAGCTCGGCGAGGTGTGGCTCATAGGGGCAGCGGTGCTTGTGGTCCTCGTACCAGATCACCACGTTCTTCAGGCAGTTTACGTTGCGTCGCCGCCCTGTGCACGTGGGGCACGGGCAGGCATGAGGGGCACGGCTCACCCCTACCACCCTCTCTGGGCAGCACGGCCCCCAGAACCACATGGGTCTTATAGCTCTGGGGGTTGAGACACCCTCCTGAGTATTAGCCAGGCCTGTCCCCAGTTTACAGATGAAGAAACTGAGGCTCAGAGATGTGAGACCTGCCCCAGAGACAACAGAGACTGGCAGGGAATGTCCTCATTGTTTGAGTCAAGTCATATACATAATAAAGCCTGGTGTATGGCAGGTGCTCACACGACTGCCAGCTGTTAGTTACAGTTATAAGCGTCCTCATCAACTCAGCGTCTCCCGCCCGCACCAGCTCAGTCCCTCGGCCCTAGTCTCCCAGCTCTCACCCTTGCCCCCGGCAGCTGACAGAGGGCGTCTCTGAACACTTGAGTCAGGCCACATCCCTTCTCTACTCAAAATCCACCAGGGCAGACTTCCCTGGTGGCGCAGTGGTTAAGACTCTGCCTGCCAATGTGGGGGACACAGGTTTGAGCCCTGGTCCGGGAAGATCCCACGTGCCGCAGAGCAACTAAGCCCACGAGCCACAAATACTGAGCCTGCGCACCACAACTACTGAAGCCGTGCGCCTAGAGCCCGTTGCTCTGCAACAAGAGAAGCCACTGCAATGAGAAGCCCGTGCACCGCAAGGAAGAGTAACCCCCGCTCGCCACAACTAGAGAAAGCCCGCATGCAGCAACGAAGACCCAATGCAGCCAATATAAAAAATCCACTAGGGCTCCCACCTCAATGGGGGTAAGAGCCAAAGTCCTCCCTGAGGTTCACCAGGCCCTGTGTGTTCTGCCCTGTCACCTCCTGCTGCTGCTGCCCTGGATCACTCCACTCGAGCCTCAGGGCCTCCTCCCTGTTCCTAAACTAGGCAAGTATGGCCCTGCCTCAGGACCTCTGCAAGGGCTGTGCCCTTTCCTCTAGACACCTGCCTTGCCCCTCGCCCTTCACTCAGCTCTGAAGGTGTGCCCCTGACCTTCCGGGCTGGGAGATGACGGGGCCGGGGGACCAAGGACATACGTCTCGGCCTGGGGGTCTCAGTCTTAGCTCGGCTTCTGCCTCTGAGCACCATGATAAGTAGAGGGGCTCACTGCCATCAGACCGCCGTCCCTGGACCACCGGCCCTGGACCACCGGCCCTCACCCTGCTGGACATGGCCTGGGACCCACAGCCCAGGGCTCAGGGGTCATGCTCAGGGGGTCGGAATACGCACTCCAGCCTCTGCTCCGACTGCCCACGCCCGGCTCCCCTGGAGCCTGGCACACCACATGCCCTTTAGGCCTGGGCACAAGCTGTTCCCTCTGCTCTGCCTGGCTCTTCCCCGGCTGACTCCCACGCACCGGGCAGGAGAGCAGAGGAGCAAAGGGGACCCCTCGGGAGACACATGGTCCTGGGTTTGCAGTTTGGCCTGGCCACTTTCTGGCTGTGCAGCCTGGGGCAGTGACTCAGCCTTTCTGTGTCAGATGGGGATGATGAGAGCACCCCCGGTGGGCACAGCACAGGTTCGGGGCCCCTCCAACCCTTCCTATCCCATCCCCACCCCCGACCCAGGCTGGGTCAGACCCCTCCTCTGGGCCCCCCCATGCTCTACTTCCCCACCACAGCCCTGCTCAGCCTGTCCCCTGTCTTTCCTATGAGACTGCGGGCTCTGGGAGGGCAGGGCTGGGTCTGTCCTGGACTGCACGGCTCCTGGCACACGTGGACCCTCCACAAGCGGTCCCTGAGGGAGGGAGGGAACCAACCACAAAGCAACTTACTCCCAACGCCACCTCCACCCTGGTTGCAGCCCCACTTACTTTTCTTCCGCTTTGGCTTTTTGGGGACTTGCTCCCAAGGCTTCCTGTAACAGAGAGAGGGGGCAGTGGGGAGTGAGCTTGGGGCCTGATGGATGATGAGATGCCAATCCTGCTGGGGTAGAATGTGGGCTTCCGCTTCCCGGGCCAGGTCTACTTCCCTTGCCCCTTCACTTGGGCTCTCCTGCACCAACAGCAGCCCTGGCAGGGGTCTACTATCATCAACCACCTCACGGAGTGGGAAACTGAGGGTCCAGGGTCCCGTGGCTGGGGAGTGGATTATCAAGAGGGAGCTTATTCGGGGAGGCTGACCTAATCAGGGGAGCCTTTAAAAGGGCCCTGGTGAAGTCAGAGACTGGGAGCTGAGAGCATGAGGGGGCCTGTGAGGGACCAGGACCTGAGAACGACCTTGTGGAGCTGAGAGCAGTCCCAGCTGATGGTCAGCAAGACCGCAGGGACCCCAGCCGTATAGCCCGGAGGAAATGGATTCTGCCAATGCTCTGAACAGGTCTAGAAGCAGATCTTTCCCTGGGCGAGCTTCTAGGTGACGTTGTGGCGTGCTGATACCTTGATTTCAGCCTCCTGAGACCCTGACCTGAGGAGCCAGCTAAAATGTGCCAGATTCCTGACCTGCAGAAATGTGAGATGATAAATCTGTGGGGTTTTAAAGCCACTAAGTCTGTGGTCATTTGTTACCCAGTAGAACAGTCATGGAGTTGACTTTGGACTACCCCCTCCAAGGACCTGCAGATCCTGGTCCTGAGGCTGACCCAGAGCCCTGGGGAGATGGTTGGGCCCTAACTGCCTGCTCTATGAGGGTCCTGACCCTGCAGCCAGCTCAGGCCCAAAGGCCACGCCATCATGTCCGCCTACCTCTAGGGCCTTCCCCGCTCTGCCTGGGTCCCAATACCCTGACTGTGTGTCCCAGTGAGCCATGGCCTTGGGGAGCCCAGGGCAGGGGCAGACCCTAAGGCCAGGGGCCCCCATGGCCTCCCACACCAGGATGGCCACCAGATCTGCCAAGCAGGTTCCTGACCCTACATGACACACTCAGCTGTGACCCAGCACAGGCTCCAGGCAGGTGCTTTGGAGCCATCTCTCCTGGACCTGCTAGGGCCTCCCTTTGCCTTCCTGCCACCATGCTTCAGGGTCTGCCCACCTGACTCAGACTGCTTCCCTGCTCTTCCTCTTCTAAACCACAGCAGCAGGCTCTGTGACCCTGGGTGAGTAACCCTGCCTCCCTGTGCCTCAGTTTCCCCATGTGTAGTGCGGGCTCAAAACAGTACCTTCCTCATGGGGTTGGCATGGGGTCATATGCATTGTAAAGAGCCTGGTAATTAAGAATCACTCAGCAAATGGTAACGATGACCATTATGATTCTCAGTATTATCACAGAGCCAGGCACTGGAACACGGGTCTCCTCGCTGTGGCTGGGGCCACGCTCTTGCCACCAATGTCCTGACAACCAGTCCAGGGTCTCTCCTCAGCTCCACCGCCCACCCTAAGTGACTCTTGTCCAGCCTGATAGCAATACTCAGCCCCAACACCCCATGTCTAGCCCAGGACAGCTCCTTGGGGCTCCTGCCCAGGCTCTGCCCTCTGCCCAGGAATCCATGTCCCCTTGTACCATCCCGGGAGCCTCTATCCCCTCCCAAGGCTCCACCTCCCCTCCAAGGGGCCAGGCTGGCTGCCTAGATCCTCACCCAAACCCAAATCCAAACACCCATGACCACCTCCACCCATTCATAGCCTCTCCACGGCTGGGGTGCGGGGAATGCCACATCGTGGTGGAGACAGACTTGGCGTCAGTCAGATCCGAGTTCAAGTCTTATCTCTGCTACTGACTGGCTGTGTGACCTCAAGCAGGATTGGGCCCCTCTAGGCCTCAGTTTTCCCATCTGTGAAGTGGGGTTAACCGCAGTGCCTCCCACACAGAACTGCCATGCAGTTTGAAGGAATAAATATCCCTTAGTGTATTTTCCTGACTACTCATGTGCCCCGGGGTCAGGTTTTGCCACACACTGCCTGGGTTGTCTCAGTGCCCCTGCCCCAGTCCTGCACAGCTCCCACACACCTCCAGCTCAGCCAGACAAGCTTCTGTAAATACCACTTTCAGCTTCGGAACCTCCAGGGGCTCCCTCTGGTCAGTGGTTCTCAACTCCAGCTGTACATCAAGTCTCCCTGGAAGCTCTTCAGAAAAAAATACAGGGTCTGCAACTCCACCCAGACTAACTGAATCAGAAACTCTAATAGCTGGGACTCTGGCTTGAAGTTTTATAAGCTCCCAGCATTTCCTGCCCTGCTCTTGGGCATATAAACCAGCCTGCCACCCTGGGGAGGGGGTGGGTACAATTCAGCAGGTTCTGGTTGATTCTTGGCCCTCAGAATCTCCCCTGAGAGAAGCATGTGAATGTGTACAAGTGAAAACCAGGGCAGAGCAAGGGTTTTGTTGCAGCACTGTTTGTGACAGGAAACAAACATCATCATAACAGCTAATATCCGGACTGCTCACTATGTGCCTGGCACCGTTCGAGGCGCTCTGCTGTATTTTAACTCATTTAATCATCACATCAACCTATAAGGCAAGAAGAGAAAAATTCCTTCCATACTGCTCTTTCTCGAGATTCAGATAATGCAAAGGCCTCTGCCCTCCACCTGAGCAGCTAACTCGGGGTTTCCTCTTCACCTGAGTCTCCCTGGGCAGAGGTGTTCCCCAAGAGCCAAGAGATTTAGGGGAGTGAGATCTGGATTGTGAGGGGTGCTCTGGGAGTGTGGGGCCTCCCCAGTGGCCCCATTCCAGTGTGGGAATGGGGCCACACGCAGTCCCAGGTGGGTCACCGGAACCTCATGAGGGGTAAGGCTGGGTGGCCCGGGGTGTCCAGTCACAGCCCCAGGCTACATTGTGGGAGTTTTAGGGAATGAGGCACGTGAGACGCCTGGGACCAGCAGGGACCTCGGGCCCCTCAGGCCTCAGGAGGCGGGGCCGCCCTTCCAGGGACGGGGCCGTTAGAATGCTTGGAGGTGGGGCCCGTACCAGGATTGGGCAGCCAGAGCCCTAGGGGGCAGGGCCAAGCGCCCAGGAGGCGGGTCGAGAGGCTGGGCGTATCCTAAGATTGGGCAGTCGGAGCGAAGGAAGGCGGGGCCGCGAGCCAGGCGCGTCCCAGGACCAGCAGTCAGAGACCCAGACCGGCAGTCGGGGCGCTGGGCGGGGTTCACAGGTGCCAGGGGCGGGGCCCTGGGGGCGGAGGGGGCGGGACCAGGCTCAGCGGGGGATGGGGGCGTCTCCTCCCTCGCTCCCTCCCTCCGTCGGGCTGGGCCCCCTCACCCGTGGCGGCTGCTACGTTGGCCGCGCTCCAGCGAGATGAGGTAGGCGGCGAGCTTGGCGTCGCTCCAGCCGCTGCGGCGCCGCAGGTCCACCCAGGGCCCGTGCGCCTCGCCCAGGTACACGCGCCGCACGTCGTACTTCTTCCGGGACTCGAGCCGCCGCCGGGCCCGGTCCGACTCCGTGAGCCGCGGGCGGCCCCGCGCCTTGCGGCCCGCCGCGCCCTCCTCGGCGGCCACCTCCCCGCCCGCGCCCGCCTCAGCCTCCGCCTCCGCCTCGGGCTCCGGCGCCCGCTCCGCCATCCCCCCCTCCCTGGTTACTAGCCTCCCCCGTTGTTAGGAGCCCGGCCGGAAGTGGCGCGCATGTTCCGCGCCGACGAGAAATTTCTCATGGACTCTCACTGCCTCGCGGCGCCAAAAGAAGATCGAGAGCGGAAGCTGCGCATGCGCGCAATAAGCGCCAGCAACAACCCACTCTCCCTTTACTCCCTTCTCTGTTAAACTTTCTGACAAGGCAGAGACGGAAGGGGTAGCTGAAGGTTTGAGGCTGATCCGGGAAGAAAGAGCCAGGAGAGCTCGTAGACCCTGGGGTGATGGGGGCTTCCTCCTCCGCACCTTTATCCTGAATGAATTGTGGGGATGACAAAGGAAGGGTGGGAGCTGTCCAGGAAAGGCGGACGGAAGGCCAGCGGCTCGACCCGTCAGTTCTGGATGATGTTTCCATCACTTGAAAAGACGTAACACCAGGCATTAAAGGGACAGGGACGCTACACTGCCAGAGAGGAGGCAAGGCAGCCCCAAGCCGGAAAACTTTTATTTGCTGTACACTAAAAGGTCATCTCATGCTTTCACACCAGTCCACCGCCTGTGCTCCTGTGACTGCTTAGGCTCAGCTCTGGCTCTGCTGCTGTCGCTGCTGATTGTTTTCCTCTTCTTCCCGGCCCTCGGGTGGGGTCAGGGGTGGCTCCTCCAGCCCTGAGGAGGATGCCAGGAGCTCCCCGGAGGACGCTGACAAGCGGAAGACCACCGGGATGCGGGCCAGAGTTGGGTTGGTCTCCTGCAGGCCCTGGATCCACTTGGCCAGCGTGGCCTGGTCGTGAGCACCCGCCATGCATATGGCGAAGACAGGGCCTTCCTCCACTGTCAGGAGAGACAGGCCCTCAGTTTGTGCAGTAGGGACTGGAGCAGCCCCCTCAAGCCCACACCCCTTCCAGGCCAAGGATGGGGGCTTTAAGCTCCCTTTTTCCTTTTGTGTGTTTCCAAGCCTTTGCACATGCTCTGCCTAGCCTGCCTGTCCCATGCTTCACCTAGGTGACACCTCCTGGCTCAAGTTTCCACCAGGAAATCCTCCTGACTCCCACCTGAGGCTGAGTTGTGTGCTCCTCCCCTGGAACCCCAAGAATGTAACTTGTCTGATCCACCGCTGGCCTGAGGGAAGGGACTGGGCCTGTCCTGGTCATACCCAGTAGCCAGCACAGAGGTGCTCCATAAACGTCTGAAGGAGGATGTTTGGGGGCTGACAGGTCTGGAGCCCCTGAGTGGTGAGTTTTGTGCTTTCGTGGGGGGCGGTGGTGGGGGGTGGTGGTGGTGGTGGCGGTGGCGGTGGCGGTGGCGGCGGCGGCGGCGCTGGCGGTGGCGGTGGTGCTGGTGCGTGTGTGTGTGTGTATGTGTGTGTGTGTGTATGTGTGTGTGTGTATGTGTGTGTGTGTGTGTGTGTGTGTGTGTATAGAGGGTCTGTGTGTGTAACTGGACTAGGTCTCGGCCCGGGCCCCATCCCTCAACTCCAGAGATGGCACCCCATCCCGTGCAGTGTTCAGAATCCTACCCATCCCAGTTTTTACCTTCATCGATGTTAAACTCGTAGTCATCCCAGCTGCTCCTCCCGTAGGCCAGGTCTAGCTGCATCGGGTAGTAGAGGTTCCACTCCTCTGGAATCTCCTCTACTTCCTAACCCGGGGGTGGGGGTGGGGGCCAGCGGAGGTGCAGGCAGAGGCCCAGGATGTCGCAGCCACCTGCCGCCTCTCCCCCGGCCCCTGCCCTCCCATACCCCCACCCCCCTCCCCACCTTTGAGCCAGCTCACTCTTACCACCCCCGACTCCCACTTTGGGCCCTCACCCTCTCCTCGGGGGGCAGCAAGTCAGCTCTGAGGATGTGGTAATAGACGCATTTGTCTCGAAGCCACAGAGAGAAGGGACCCTCAATGAAGATCGGGCGGGCTGGGTCGTGGTGGGCCAGGGCGGCCTGCTGATCAGGACTCTGGATTCCTGATGTGGAAACACACATTCCCGGGGCGTCCTGGCTGAGGGGCTATGCCCAGAGGCCCAGGGAGCCCACCCAGCAGGCCTGCTGAGAACCCGGCGCTCGCTCCCTCCCTCCCTCCCTCCGCAGGACCTTACCTATGATGTGGGGCTCCGTGGGATCCGTGGCATCTGTGGAGTCTTTGGACAAAGGCATCTGCAAGGAAAGTCGGAGTGGAAGCTTGCAGCCCCCACAGCCCCCATGGAGGAGCCCGGGAGAGAGAAATGGGGATTCCAGTGAATTCAGGACCCCTCTTGGGTCTGTCTACTGGGCCTCCAACAATCACTCAAGCCCACCGCTTTCTTGCTTCTATCTAATTGGGTAAGAGCCACTGACCCTGGATATACTCACATGGAGGGAACCCTGGAGCTGGCCCACCTGCGTTAAAATCCCGGCTCTGCCACTGTCTGCATGACCTTGGCTAAGTCACCATGTGCCTCAGTTTCCCCAGTTCAAAATGGGGGCAATAACAGCACTTAGTTGAGATGGTTCTAAAATGCCAAGAACGATGCCTGGCACATGCTAAGTGCTCAGTGCATGTGAAATTTAAAAAAGGAAAAGAATTTCATGCAAACAGAATATGCCAGGAAGGAGACACAAGAAGCAAGTCACAGCATTTGCCTCTGTGGAGGGCAAGGAGGGAAAGAACAGCCTTTTGTAGCTTTCTAATTTTACACTCTGAAATGTGATTTTAAAAACTAAATGAGGGACTTCCCTGGCGGTCCAGTGGTTAAGACTTCACCTTCCAGTGCAGGGGGTGTGGGTCGATACCTGCTTGGGGAGCTAAGATCCCACATGCCTTGCGGCCAAAGAATCAAAACATAAACAGAAGCAATATTGTAACAAATTTAATAAAGATTAAAAAAAATAATGTTACACATCAAAAAAAAAAAAGCCTTTTAAAACAAAAAACAAAAAACTAAATGAGGGAATTCCCTGGTGGTCCAGTGGTTAGGACTCGACACTTTCACTGCGGTGGCCCAGATTCAATCCCTGGTTGGGGAACCAAGATCCTGCAAGCCAAGCAGTGTGGCTAAAAAACAAAAACCAAAACTAAATGAAATTCATTTTTGAAAAAATGCACATACTCTGACCGAAATACCTGTGAGTGGACAACTGCTGGCACACATATCCTCCACCCTTTCAGGTTAAAAAGAATGGACTCCTTTGGGACTTCCCTGGTGGTCCAGTGGTTCAGACTTTGCCTTCCAATGCAGGGGGTGTGGGTTTGATCCCTGGTCAGGGAATTAAAATTCCACATGCCTTGCGGCCAAAAAACCAAAATATAAAACAGAAGCGATACTGTAAGAAATTCAATAAAGACTTTAAAAATGGTCCACATCAAAAAAAAAAAAAAAATCCAATACTTAATTAAAAAAATAAGGGGCTCCCAGCCATATTATTAAGTGAGAACAGCAAAAGGCAAGGTGCAGAATATGTGTATGTATAATGCACTGCCGTTTGAGAAACATCTTTAAAAGTGTAGGTTTTGCTCCTGGGCCCTTTTACTGGACAATATATTTATACCGATTTTTCTTTTTTTTTTTGCGGTAAGTGGGCCTCTCACTGCTGTGGCCTCTCCCGTTACTTTTAATATTAAAATAACATTTTTTCTAACATTGTATAGCTTTTTCTCTCACAGTCAAAATCTTGGCTCCTATTACAAGTAATACACATGCTTATTTGACTTATCCATCAACATATGATTATGATATTACAGCTGACCATAACGCTAGGGGATTAAGTTCAGGATTCTCAGAATGCAGGCCACTAAGGATGTCAGACAACAGTGACTCAGAATTTTTTTCTCTCACTGGTTATGCTGTCAATTGGATATTTAGCCACATATGTTTGTTTTCAACTTTGGTGGGTTCTTTCCCCTCTTTTTTGATTTTATATATATATATATATATATTTTTTTTTTTTTTTTGCTATACGCGGGCCTCTCACTGTTGTGGCCTTTCCCCTTGTGGAGCACAGGCTCCGGACGCGCAGGCTCAGCGGCCATGGCTCACGGGCCCAGCCGCTCCGTGGCACGTGGGATCTTCCCAGATGGGGGCACGAACCCGTGTCCCCTGCATTGGCAGGCGGACTCTCAACCACTGCGCCACCAGGGAAGCCCTATATATATTTTTGATAGACTAAACATTTCCATAGTTTAGAAGCCAACCCATATTAAATAGATGTCTCCCTCCCATTCCTTTTCTCTCTACCCCCATCTCCTCTGCCTGCCCAGAGATGACCATTTTTACCCATATCTGACTTATCTTTGCATTACTTATTTTTAAATTTTTTTTATTTTTTGGGCATGCCGCCTGGCTTGCGTTATCTTAGTTCCCCGACCAGGGATTGAACCCGGGCCCTTGTCAGTGACAGCTCTAAGTCCTAACCACTGGACCGCCAGGGAATTCCCTGCATTATTTATTCTTGTGAAAATAAACAAATAGCTATATGCCTTTTTATTTCTCCTCCCTTCTCACACTTTAGGTGGCTTACTACACCACTGTGCATGCCTCACCCTTTCACTTTTTTCACCAGTCTTTGAGGTGCCACAGTGGACATGGACAAGTCCCTCTTGATAGATACTTGGATTGTTCCCATTCTAAATCTAGGTGGTGTCAAGCAACAAGGTCCTACTGTATAGCACAGGGAACTATATTCAAGATCTTGTAATAAAGTATAATGGAAAAGAATCTGAAAAAATATATATGTAAACATATATATATATATATATATATATATATATAACTGAATCACTTTGCTGTACACCAGAAACTAACACAACATTGTAAATCAACTATACTTCAATAAAGTTTTTAAAAAAAACTAGGTGGTGTAGGTGATCATTTTACCATGTTTTCAACCCTTCTGTATGCACTTTTAATAATGAAACAGGGGAAAAAAGGGATATTTAAATACAAAGGATATATATGCAAAAAGAAAAGTATACATCTGCATGCAAATGCATAGATCTCTTGAGAAGAAGACATGGAAGTGGTCACCTCTGGGGAAGTAGCCTGGGGGCTAAAGGGTCAGGGTAGGAGAGGGGAACTCTTCACTGTGTGTTCTTGTGTACCATTTGGCTTTTTTTTTTTTTCCCTGCTGTGCCGTGTGGGCTTGCAGGATCTTAGTTCCCTGACCAGGGATGGAACCCGTGCAGTTCCCTGTTTGGCTTTTTAATGCATTACTTTTTTTGGGGCGGGGGGGTGTGGTGGCATGCCGCCCAGCTTGTGGAATCTTAGTTCCCTGACCAGGGATGGAACCCAGGCCCTCAGCATTGAAAGCGCAGAGTCCTAACCACTCGACCACCGGGGAATTCCTTTTAATGCATTACTTTAAAAAACGAAGAAATGAGTTAAAAACTGCACTTCCTCTGCAATATGTTCTCTCACTGGTACACCGCATCACCACTCTCCTAGCCCCTCTGTCCTCTTTGCCTTGCCCCCAATCCAACACCATCCACACGGCCGCCAGGGGGCGCTTTCAAAGGCGCAAATCCTTCCAGAAACTTGACTTGCACCCCAACCCTCCTCTTCTTAAAACCTCCCCGTGGCCCTCTCATTACTAACCCGGTGTCCTACATGCCTCTTCTCTCTCACCCCAACTCTCTGCTCCGGCCAAAGGAAGCCCTTTCAGCATCTCCAGCCACTCCCAGCCACCCTCGAGCCCTGGCCCATGCTGCTCCCTCTGCCTGGAATACTCTCCTCACCTCTTCTGTTCTGCCTGCGCCCAGCTCACCCTCACCTCCTCCAGGAAGCCCTCCCTGCTCCCTTTTGGGCTCCCACAGCCCCCAGGATATGGGGAATATTTCATTTAGTCATTCGACAAACAGCTGTGGAATGTCCACTTTGTGCCAGAACCTGTGCTGGGCCTTGGGAGACACAGGTGAAACTGAGTCACGGGGAACCAGGCTCAGCCAGGGTGGTCAGGAAAGAGGTCCTGACGAAAGGTCGGTGGAACTCAGACCTGAAGGAAGTGAAGTCCCGGAGGAAGGGTGTTCCTGGCAGAGGGAACAGCAAGCACAAAGGCCTCGGGGGGAGCTGCCACAGACTGCTCAAGGAACAGAAAGCCATGCCCAGAATACAGTGAATGTGGGGAGAGGGGCCGAGGTCAGAGGTCAAGCTGTGCCAAGGGCCCTGGAGTCTAGCGGAGGTTCTGCCAGCGAATCACGGCCTGTCTCACCACAATCACTTGGGCTTACTGAAGGGGGCCCTGCCCCAGAGGCGGCCGAGGATGTGGACGGGGTGGATACCTGATAGACGGTGACCCTGGCACTGAGGTCGGGCTCCATGTGCCGCAGGGCCAATCTGGCCAGGTCCACTGGGTCCTGGGGCAGGTCCCGGGGCACGGGGAAGGGGTTGATATTCTTGAAGCGGGTGAACCACAGCTTCATGCGCACAAACTTGAGCATGGGGTAGCTTTTGCGCCCAAATATCTGAGTGAGCAGGAACTCCGTCTCCTTGTTGGGCATCACCCCTGTGCCAGGCAGATGGAGGCTGAGCCTCAGGGAGGGGGCAGAAGAGGGAAGGGATGATGGGAGAGAGAGATGAGCAAGAGATGGGGGTGGGCGCGCAGAGGAGGAAGCCAGACAGAGAGACAGAGAGGAGACGAGTCAGAGCCAAGGAGCCATGGAGGGCCCCGAGACCCTGGAGAGGGAGGTGGCCCCCGCCCCCGCCTGAGCTGGCCTGCTGGCCTCACCGTGGTTCTCCATCTGCTCCAGGACAGCGATCCCGCACTCCTGCTGCCGTGGGTAGTGGAGGAAGATGCTGTGGAAGATGTTGCGAGGCCGGAAGACCTCCTTGGGGAAGATGTCGAGCAGCAGGTTGTAGATAGCCAGGTCCCGCTCGACGCCATACTCCCGCATCTTGCGCAGGGCCAGGTAGATGAAGTCGACGTGGCCCCGCTTGTGCACGTTGTACTGCGTAAAGTTCTGCACCGCCTGCACGAAGCTCGCCTTGTCCCGCACCCCATCTGGCGCCTGCCTAAACAGCTCCTCGTGGGGTGCCAGGGCCTTGACCAGCCCCCTCTGGGGTTCGGGTGGGCGTGGGACCAGCGGCGAGTCAGGCTGGTGGGCGGCTGTGCTGCAGTGGAGGCCCCGCGGGGCCTGGGGCGTCACCTGCGGATAGAGAACCACTGCTGGAATGTGGGTCTCCCAGTGCCCCTGGGGGACTGCCGCACTGGCTCTTTGCTGAGAAAGGTGCCAGCAGGCCTCCCTAAGGGCCTCTGAAGAAGTGTGCTGCGCGGGTTACAGACCCAAGATGAGGCACCATCACAAAGTGTGAGAGAGCAATGGTAACGCCCCGACGGAGGCAATGTTCACCACAATGACAAACACACACCCTCTGACGCAGCAATCCTGCATCTGGTATTTAAATCGGATAGCTCTAAAAGCACCTGCACCAAATGACTTTTGTTCGTCTGCTGCGTCAGTGGAAATGGCCCAAATGTGCATCGGCAAGGAAATAATTCAGCAAATGGCCAAGCACCTGGACAAGGAGCACCTACCGCTGTAACGCACACTGAGGAGGTCTTGTGTGACCTCGAGTGAGCTCCAGGGTATACCATTAAATGAAAAAAAAAAACAAGGTGTGAAACGGTGTGTACAGTAGCTTCCCATTTGTGTAAAAAAAAGAAAACAACAGCTTATATATAGTTGGTCCTCATTATTTGCGAATTCCATGTTTGCAAATTTGCCTACTTGCTAAAATTCATTTATACTCCCAAAGCCAATACTCTTGGCACTTTCTGGCCATTTGCAGACACGTGCAGGGGGGTGGAAAGTTGAGTTGCCCAGCGCCTATATTCCCAGCTGAGATGGAACAAGGCAATGCTTGGCCTTCTTGTATCAGCCCCCATGCTGTCAACAAGTGTCCTTTTATTTTATATTATATTATTTTGTTTTATTTTTTTGTCTGTGCTGCATGTCTTGCAGGAACTAGTTCCCCAACGAGGGATCGAACTTGGGTTCCCAGCAGTGAAAGCACTGACCGCCAGGGAATTCCCAATGAGTGTCCTTTTAGAGGTTTATTTATTATTTTTTTTTAATTTTTTATTTATTTATTTTTGGCTGTGTTGGGTCTTCGTTGCTGTGCGCGGGCTTTCTCTAGTTGTGGTGAGCGGGTGCTACTCTTCGTTGAGGTGTGCGGGCTTCTCATTGTGGTGGCTTCTCTTGTTGCAGAGCACAGGCGCTAGGCATGTGGGCTTCAGTAGTTGTGGCTCACAGGCTCTAGAATGCAGGCTCAGTAGTTGTGGCGCACGGGCTTAGTTGCTCCGCAGCACGTGGGATCTTCCCAGACCAGGGCTTGAACCCGTGTCCTCTGCATTGGCAGGTGGATTCTCAACCACTGCGCCACCAGGAAAGTCCCTAGAGGTTTATTTAGTGTATGTTTTCTGCATCTTTTTTGTTGATTTGTGGTTGAAAAGGACCCCTAAGCCTGCCTAGTGTTCCTACGTGCAAGAAGGCCCTGCTGTTCCTTAGAGAAGATACATGTGGTAGGTAAGCTCAGGCATGAGTTATAGTGCTGTTGGCCGTGGGTTCAATGTTAATGAATCAAAAACCTAGATTAAATAGGATGTCTTTAAACAGAAACACACATACAACAACGTTATGATTGATTGGTTGATGAAAATGTTATGACCTGAGGCTCATAGGAACCTTATCCCGTATCTCCCCTGGCAGCAATGGTTTGGTATTCGCTAATTCAGCGTATGCAGTGACTTTCTAGAATGTTACTGTGAATAATGAGAATCGACTGCATGGATACATATTTTTTGCTTTTGTGAAAAACATCTCTGGAAGGAAATACAATACGCAGGCAACATCTTGCCTTTAGAGAAGGGAGCTAAGCGGTGGCCAGGCAAGAGAGAGAGAGACCCTTGTCACGGTACAGCCTCAGAACTCTTTGAATTTTGAACTATATTGTCTGCTGTAATTACCTATTTAAAAGATAGATTTCAAAAACTGAGTTGAGGGCATTCCCTTGTAATTCAGTGGTTAGGACTCCATGCTTTCAATGCTGAGGGCCTGGGTTCAATCCCAGGTCAGGGAACTAAGATCCCACAAGCCACGTGGCATGGCCAAAAAAAACCAAAAAAAAAATTGAGTTGAAAAAAGAAAATGCAGATTCTGGAGTCAGCAGGAGCCTCAGCGTGACTGTCCTCCACCTGGTGATACCCACAACCCACTCTACTGCTCAGGCCTCTCTCCCCATCTATTATGATGGTACCTCCCTTGGGTCAAGGGGATCTTGTTCCCCAGAGTGGGGAGTGTATGCTGCTGGGAGCAGGTCAGATCCCTCTAGAACAGAAGTTGGCAAACTACAGTCTGTGGGGCAAATCCAGTCAGCTGCCTGCTTTTGTCAATAAAGTTTTATTGGAACACAGCCATATGCCTTCATTACGTCTGGTCTGGGGCTGCTTTGTGCTGCAGTGGCAGAGTTGAGTCGTTGTGACAGAGACCACATGGCCTACAAAGCCAAAAGCATTTACTGTCTTACCCTTTACGAAAAAGTTTGCCAACCCCTGCTCTAGATGGTACCCTAATAGATTTGCTTTCATTTAAATTGTATGTTTAAATTAGAATGGTTATACATGAGGCATCTTTTCAAATATATGGCTAATAAGAGCTAACATTTACAGAATTTTTTTTTTTTTTTGGCCGGGCTGTGTGGCTTGAGAGATCTCAGTTCCCCGACCAGGGATCGAACCTGGGCCCCCTGCAGTGGGAGCACAGAGTCCTAACCACTGGACCACCAGGGAAGTGTCTTATGGAATATTCTTATGTTCCAGGCATTGTTGAGCACTTTCTGAGAGTGAGGATCATTTATTCTTCTCAACCGTCCATTGAAGGAGTGCCTCTTCGTGTACCCATTTTACAGATGAGGAAACTGAGGCCCTGGGAGATGAAACAAGATGCCTGGTGCCACACAGCAGCAAAGCAGCACAGCTGAGATTGAAGCCCTCTGTTCTGCTGCACCCAATAGCCATCCCAATATCCTGCTTAGGTAAGGAGATGGTTTTTTTAAAAAAGGCATTCATTTAAAGTGGTGCAGTGGTTAAGAATCCGCCTGCCAGGGCTTCCCTGGTGGCGCAGTGGTTGAGAATCTGCCTGCTAATGCAGGGGACACGGGTTCAAGCCCAGGTCTGGGAAGATCCCACATGCCGCGGATCAACTAGGCCTGTGAGCCACAACTACTGAGCCTGCCCGTCTGGAGCCTGTGCTCCGCAAAAAGAGAGGCCGCGATAGTGAGAGGCCCGCACACCGCGATGAAGAGTGGCCCCCGCTTGCCACAACTAGAGAAAGCCCTTGCATAGAAAGGAAGACCCAACACAGCCAAAAATAAAAACAAATAAATTTAAAAATAAATAAATAAATACTCCTGTTCTCTATTTAAAAAAAGAATCTGCCTGCCAATGCAGGGGACACAGGTTCAAGCCCTGGTCCGGGATGATCCCACATACCACAGAGCAACTAAGCCCGTGTGCCGCACCTAGAGCCAGTGCTCCACAACAAAGAGAAGCCACCGCAATGAGAAGCTTGCGCACCACAATGAAGAGTAGCCCCCACTTGCTGCAACTAGAGAAAGCCTGTGCACAGCAACGAAGACCCAACGCAGCCAAAAATAAATAAATAAATTTATATTTTAAAAAAATAAATAAAGTGAAAGTGTAGGAAACTAATACTACAGGTGGTATGTGCATAGGGCAGAAAGCAGAAAAGAAGCTCTAGAATGCTCCGAAGAAGGGGAGACACCACAAATGAGATAATGCAAATGAAATGCATAGCACAGGGCCTGGCCCAGAGGAAGTGCTCAATAAGGGAGCTATTAATATTGTCACCATCATCACCATTCTTGTTATAATTTATGGCCGTTGATCAGCCTGGTCACTTAGGGTAAGGGAACGAAATTCAATTCACATCTTTACAAGTGAATACAGGAGTCACCCAGAGTCACCACCCAAATCTACTTAGCTCAGACCTTCTTGATTTCAAATTCAAGCCCCTCACTCATGGGCGCACCAACACTTCTTAAAATGAGAAGAGACATTCAACTGGCCCTCAGAGCAGACAGGCCAGCCCAGACACCCCCACCCCCACCCCCAACCCCCCCGAGCTGGCTTCACTGGGAGGGCTTGTGAGCAAATCCCAGGCCTGCCTGCCTCTCTCCACCCCATGACTGGCAGTTACCTGAGAGAAGGGGGCTCCGGTGAGGGCAGTGCTGCAGATACCTCCCCAGCCCCGAGAGAGGCCCCGGGCCAGCAGGATGGCTTGGGCCCAGCTCATGCCTTTGCCTGTCGGACAACCACCTAGAAAGAGAGAAGAAAGAGCATCAGCTTGGTACCCCACCCGCTAAAGGCAATGAGACCCCTCTCTTGGGCAGAGGTCACGTCCCAGACTGCATGCACAAGGTGGAGCAGAAGTGACTGTTACAATCAAAGGTCCCTGTTCTTCTGGGCCAAACCCTTCACTATCTTGAGGAATTTGCTCCTGCATTCGTCCCCCTCCCTACCAGATCATTGTTTTGTTTAACAGCTGTATTTGTGTACCATACAGTTGAACCTAAGTATAAAATCCAATGTGTTTTCAGTAGTTGACCCTTGAACAACACTGCTTTGAACTGCATGGGTCCACTTACACGCTGATTTTTTTCCAGTAAATACGTACTACAGTACTACACGACCTGTGGTTGGTTGAATCTTAGGATGTGGAACCGTGGATATGAAGGGCGGACTATAAAGTTATATTTGGATTTTTAACTGTGAGGAGGGTCGGCACCCCTAACCCCTACATTGTTCAAGGGTCAACTGTATATTCACAGAATTGTGCAACCATCACTAAATCTAATTTTAGAACACTTTTGTCACCCCCCCCCAAAAAAACCCACCTATACCCATTAGCAGTCCCTCTATTTCCCCTCACCCTCAACCCTAGGCAACCCCTAATCTAGTGTCTATAAATTTGCCTACTCTGGGAATTTCATATAAATGGAATCATATAATATGGGCTCTTTTGTGACGGCCTTCTTTCACTTAACATGTTTTCAAGGTTTATCCACGTTGTAATATGTATCAGACTTCATTCCTTTTAATTGCCAAAATTTTTTCATTGTATGGATTTAACCATATTTTATTTACCCATTCCATTGATGAACACTTGCAGTTCTTCCCACTTTTTGACTATATGACTATTGCTGCTATGAACACTTGTGTAGCTTTTGTATGAACATATGTTTACACTTCCCTTGGGTATATACTTAGAAATCAAATTGCTGGGACATATAGTAACTCTTTGTCTAATCATCTGAGAAACTGCCAAAGTGTTTTCCAAAGTGGCTGCACCACTTTACATCCCCACCAGCAATGTATAAGAGTTCCAATTTCTCTGCATTCTTGCCAATACTTGCTGTTGTCTTTCTTTTTGATTACAGACATCCTAATGGGTGTGAAGTGGTATCTCACTGTGGTTCCGATTTGCATTTCCCTAAAAGTTAATGATGATGAGCATCTTTTCATGGGTTTATTGGCCATTGTGTATCTTCTTCAGAGAAATGTCTATTTAGATCCTTTGTCCATTTAAAAATTAGGTTATTTATCTTTTTATTATTGAGTTGTTTATATATTCTGGATACTAGAAGCTTATGATTTACAAATACTTTCTCCCATTCTTTGAATTGTCTTTCACTTTCCTGATGTTATTGTTTGCAGCACAAATGTTTAATTCCAATGAAATCCAATTTCTGTTTTACTTTTGTAGCTTTGCTTTTGATTTTTTTTTTTTTATGTTTTATCTAAAAAACCATTGCCTGGCCCAAGGTCATGAAGATTTACTCCTATGTTTTCTTCTAGAAGTTTTGTTTGTTTGTTTTGGCCACACCTTGTGGCTTGTGGGGATCTTAGTTGCCCCACCAGGGATGGAATCCATGCCCCCTGCAGTGGAAGCTCAGAGTCCTAACCACTGGACCACCAGGGAATTCCCCTCTGATCCATTTTGAATTAATCTTTGTGAATGGTGTGAGGAAGGGGTTCATTTCATGTAGATATCCAGTTGTCCTAGTACTATTTGTTGAAGAGACTATTTTTTCTCATTGTCACTCTTGTTGAAAATCAATTGACCATAAATGTAAGGGTTTACTTTTGGGCTCTCAATTTAATTCTGTTGATCTATATGTTGAGCCTTATGCCAATACCACACTGTTGTGATTACTGTAGCTTGTAGGTTCTGAAATTGGGAAGTGTTAAGTCCTCCTATTTTGTTCTTCTTTTACAATATTATATGGCTATTCTGGATCCCTCACTATTACATATAAATTTTAGAATCAGCTGTCAAGTTCTGGAAAAAATCCAGCTGGGATTCTGGTAGGGATTGTGTTGAATCTGTAGAACAGTTTGGGAAATACTGGTATCTTAATAATATTATCTTCTGATCCATGAACATGGGATACCCCTCCATTAATTTAGATCTTCTTTAATTTCTCTCAACGATGTTTTACAGTTTTCCATGTAGAAGTCCTTTACTTCTTTTGTTAAATTTATTTGTATCTTATTCTTTATGAAGCTACTGTATAATTTCATTTTCACATTGTTCATTGCTAGTGTACAGAAACGCAATTTATTTTTATGTGTTGATCTTGTATCTTGCAACCCTGCTGAACTTGCATTAGTCCTAATAGTTTTTTTTTTTTTTAAATTGGATTCCCTGAGATTTTCTACATACAAGATCATGTCATCTGCAAACATAGATAGTTTTACCTCTTCCTGTCTAATCTGGATGCCTTTTCTTTTTTTTGCCCAAGTGTCCTTGCTGGACCTCCAGTACAGTGTTGAATAGAAGTGGCCAGGGTGCACATCCTTGTCTTGTTCCTGATCTTAGCGGGGAAAGCATCCAGTCTTTCATCATTAAATACGATGTCAGCTGTGGGTTTTTCACAGATGACCTATCAGGTTGAGGAAATTCCTTTCCATTGCTAGATGCTGAGTATTTTTATAAGAAAGGGCATCAGATTTTGTCAAATGCTTTTTTTTTGGCTTCTAGCAAACTAATCATGTGTTTTTTTGTCCTTTAGTCTATTAATATGGTGTATTACATTAACTGATTTTCAAATGTTAAACTCATATTGCATTCCTCGGGCAAATTCCGCTGGGTCATGGTGTATAATTCTTTTTATATGTTGCTAAAATTGGTTTGCTAACATTTTGTTGAGGATTTTTGTATCCATGTTCATAAGAGATATTGGTATGTAGTTTTCGTTTCTTGTCGTGTCTGTTTGGTTTAGTTTCAGGGTAATGCTGGCCTCATAAAATGAGTTGGGAAGTATTTGGATCACTTTTATCACCGTTTAAACTTTCTCTAGCATCTTCTTCCGCCTCTGCTCCACATCTCTGCTCCATTTATAGCACAGCTTCTCCCAAGAGATGTCTGCACGCTGTGTTCCCTCCTCACTCTCTCCAACTTGGCTGCTGCCCCAACCACTCCACTGACACCACTCCTGTAAAGACCCCTTGTGTCTTCTACACTTAACAAAGCCAGTGGTTATTTCTTTGGCTCATTTTGCTCAATTTCTCAGAAGGATTTGGCATAGGTGAGGTCCTCCTCCCACCTTGACACTCTTGATTTTCTTCCTAGTACCCAGGTCTATTTCTCAACCATTCAGTAAGACCTGCTTCCTTCTCTAAAGTTTGCAATGTTTACAAACTTGAATTTGCAGACGAATCACCAAAGATCTTGTTAAAATGCAGATTCTGATTCAGTGGGTCTAGGGTGGAGCCAAAGACCATACCTCTAACAAACTTTCAAGTGATGCTGATGCTGCTAGTCTGGAGACCACATTTTGAGTAATAAGGCTGCAAAGAGTCCCACGTTCTGAATTTATCTGTCTGCTACTCTAAGGCATCATTCAGCTTCCAAGAGAGGTTCCTCTCCTCTCTGTATTCCTCTAGGCAGCTCTAATGGTTCTTAAACTTTGTTCATATTAGAATTATCTAGGGAGCTTTAAAAATCCCCTTGTCCAGGCCATACCCCAGATATACGGAATCCAAATATCTAGAGGCATGGCCCAGGTATCAGCATTTTAAAGCACTCCAATGACTGTAACATGCAGCTGAGATTAAGACTTTAATCTAAACCTTTGCTATTCAAAGTGTGTCCCAGGGACCAGCTGCATTGGTTATTATCATCTGGGAGCTTATTAGAAATGCAAAATCTCAGCCCTAACCCAGACCTGCTGAATCAGAATGTGCATTTTAACAAAAGTCCAGGTTTCTCCTCTGTGTGTTAAAGTCTGAGAAATGATGATCTATGCCATGAGCTCCAGCCTCCATACCTAACTGCCACTTTGGTGTATTCCCCAGCCATCTCAAACTTATGTTGCTCCAAATTATATCCCTGCTGAAACTTGTTCTTCCTCATCCTAGCCAACGACATCACCATTCCCAGTCATTCAGACCACAAACCTGGGAATTCTGAGTCCACTGTGTCCCTCACTCCCCCATCCAATCCATCAGCTACTCCTGTTGACTGCTTCCAAATCCACCTCAGATGCATCTATTTCTCTCCATCTGCAGGCCACCACTCCAGTCCATGACCTCTTTCCACCTACCCAGCCTCACACTTCTTTCCTTACCTGCCTCCACTCAGTTCTCCCCCCAGTGGTCAGAGGGAGCTTTTTAAATGTAAAGTTAATTCAGTGTTCTCTGCCTAAAATCACTAATGTTATATCACACAAGATAAAATCAGGCAGGGTCCGCCCCTCTAAACTCAACTCTTAGTACTGGCAGCTCCAGCTACACCGTTTCTTAAACAAGCTGACTTTATTCTAGCCTCAGAGCCTTTGAACTTGCTTCTCTTTCTGTAAATTTCTCGCACCCCCCACCCCCCGGCCACCACACCCGCTCCCATCAGTCCAGAGCTGTCTCTGGTCATTCAGGTCTATAGTCAAATAAGAAGCCTTCCCTGACCAACGCCCCACTCCCAATCTAAAGTCCCATCACCCTGATGAATGTATTTTTAGCAATTATTAGCATCTGAAATCACATGTTTCATTTACTTCTGATTTGTTCAATGTCTGGCTTCCCGGGGAGCTCGGGGATTTTTGTGTGCCTTATTGCTGCGTCTCCAGGACCTGGGACAGTGCCTGGTATATGGTGGGTACCCAGCAAATATCAGTTAATGGGAAGAGCTAAATTTCTACAAAACTTCTAAAAATCTTAATCCCTAGGCAGAGTGTACCTACAGCAGCTGAGGCTGGCTGCCAGGATTTTGAGTCCCTTCGGAGAAAGGGACAGATGCGGGGTCCAATTCCAGCCTAGCTGATGACTTGCGGCGTGACCTTGGGAGAAGGCTTTAACCTCTCTGAGCCTCAGCAGTCTCATCTGCAAAATTAGAGATTAGGGATGTGGGGAGGCGGGTACAGAGAGGGCGGCTTTTTCCGGCACATCCCCGCCCCGTACCCGGCAAGGTCACGGTGCCCTGGCCCTGCAGCCGCGGCCCTCCGGGGCCGCCCTTCCGCACTGCCAGCACAGAACTGGCCGCCCCAGGGCCCAGATATTCGCGCTTGCCTCCCCATGCGCGACCTACCTACTCACGCGGCCGGCCGCGGAATCCCTGCCGGTTCTACCTTACCGCTGGGCGCCGCCATGTTGCACCATCCGGGTCACGGGCCGCCAAGGCGACAGCAAATCAAGGACACCGGTTTCGAGAGGTCCCTCCCCCAAGAGAGGAGCACCAATAGGAAGGTGGAAAGGCCTTGGTCCCGCCTCGTAATGTGCCAGGCCCCGCCCTCAATGAGGCAAGCGGCGCCTCCTACCTAGGAATTAAGGAGTTTTGGTTCGGGAAGGAGTGACTGCCCCATTTCCGGGCTGGGAGGCTGGACTTGGGGTGGGGGTGGGGCCTGTGAATCTTACTGGCAGCCCCAGTTTTCCCACCTGAAATGTGGGAATGAAATATTAAAGGTGGAAGTGATGTGGATTCCTTCATTTGTTCAACAAACATTTGAGCCAGGCGCTGAGGATTGGACACTAACATTAGGGAAGGTGGCAGGCTCTGTTAATCTAGCTTCATGGGTCTGGGCTAGTGCTTAACCCATCTGTGCATTGATTGTCTCAACCCTGAAATGGGCCAATTATAATAACCTCATGGGTTTTTTTGTTTTTTGTTTTTGAGATTTAATTGAGTTTATGCAGAACAGCCATATAAGTATATGCTGGAGATTTTTTGTTTGTTTGTTTTTGTTTGTTTGTTTTGTGGTACGCGGGCCTCTCACTGCTGTAGCCTCTCCCGTTGCGGAGCACAGGCTCCGGACGCGCAGGCTCAGCGGCCATGGCTCACGGGCCCAGCTGCTCCGCGGCATGTGGGATCCTCCCGGAACGGGGCACGAACCCATGTCTCCTGCATCGGCAGGCGGACTCTCAACCACTGCGCCACCAGGGAAGCCCTGTTTGTTTTTTGTTTTGGCCTCACCACACGGCTTGTGCTATCTTAGTTCCACACGCCCCCTCCCCGCCCCTCCCCCCCTCCCCCCACAACCCGGGATGGAACCTGTGCACCCTGCAGTGGAAGTGAGGAATCCTAACCACTGGACCACCAGGGAATTCCCTATGCTATTGTTATTATGGGGGACTCACCCTAACACCTCCCTCCACCTCCCTCACTGGAAGGGCATGGAGGCTGGTTTGACACCTTGGGCCACCCTCATGGAGAGCTGAGGGTCCTGTAGTGTTGTGTACATATTCATGATTTTGTGTGTGTGTGTGTGTGTGTGTGTGTGTGTGTGACTGTGGTGTTGGGGTGATAGAGTGTGGAGGTTTTCATGTGTCTTTGTAGTGTCTCAGAACTCAAGCAATGGTGTGTAGGTTTGTGTATGGCAGTGTGAGCGTAGGTCAGGTGTGGCCCCCACGTGTGTGTCAGTGTGAGCCAGGCCAGTTGGGACATTGGTGTGTGGGTGTCTTTGTGTGTTCACGTGCCATTAGCTGCATGTGCATCTGTGATTGTACCAGCTTCTGGGCGTTTGTGTGTGTGTAAGGCTGTGGAATTTGTCGCACAATTCTGAGGGCTGGGAGTAGGTGTGTCAACATTTCTTTGATGTTCCATGCAATAATGCAAGTGTGATTGCATGTCTGAACACCAGTGGATTGATGACTGTGTTTGTGACACCTCATGTGTTCCCAACCTGTGGATAAATGATTGTGTCCCACTGTGAAAACGCATGTGACTGGTACACCCCGTATCGGTCTGTGTGTGATTGTGTCTACCAGTGTGTGTCTGTGACCGTATGAATCTCTGATTTCATGTGTGCATGGCTGTGCTCATGGCACCCTGTGTGTCTCTGACTGTGTGTGACTCTGTGTCCCAGCAATGGTATAAAGGTCTGACCATGCCAGTTCGGGGGATGGTCTCTGACGTTGTGGGACTCCATTGTGTAGTTGTCTCCAACCATTGGTATGTGTTTGTAACACTGTGTGTCTCTGACTTGTATGGGTGTGACTTGTATAGGTGCCCCCCACCATCGATGTGTGACAATATATGACACTGTGTGTCTATGACCCTGCCTCAATATTGGTCGATTATGACTGTGTTGATCTGTCTGTGTGTGTTACAATAGTGTGTCCCTATGCCTCTGTGTATGACTTTCCACCCAACCATAGTGGGGGCTGTCGCTGTATCTGTAGCTCCCCGAGTGTATCTGTGTGTGGCTGTGTGTCTGATTCCCAGGGTCTACTCACGCTGGTTGTACCCAGGAGTGTGTGTGAGAGACGCAGCGTCTGGGTCCCCAGATTTTACTTCTCCCCTGTGTGCGGCAGACCTGTGATCCCCGGATAATTCCCTTGCCTCAGGGTATGGCAACACTGGAGGTGGTGCAGCTGGCACCTGCCCCGTTGGCTGTAGGAGCTGGGCCTCCGGGCAGAGGAGGTGCCCGAGGCGTGGACGTGGCCACAGCCACAGCTCAATAACCACCCCTACCCGTCTCTATGGCGGCCCTCCCCCTCCACCCACCGTGGTTCAGCCTCCTGGCTTCGTCTTGCACCAAAGGAGCTCCTAGGCACTCAGCCAGCGCTCGTTCAGCAGCCTCCCGCCAGCCTGGGAGCAAGTTTGGACTCACGCAAACTCCTCCAGTGGGACTCCAGGTGGTGCGGGGGCGGGGCCCCGCGGAAGAGAGGGGCGGGGCCTAATTTGCCTTGCCCCCTCCCCAGGTGTGTAGCCATCCTCCTCTCCCTGGCCATCAGTACCCTTTGCTGGTACAACCTGCTCTCTGTGGAGACAATCAACATGAACCTCACTCTGTAAGGGTCAGCTGGGCCCAAGTGGACATTCTCCACTTCACCCCTATTCTATGCTCCTGTAGGGGTGGGGAGTCGGCAGCATGGGGAAAGGGGGTGGACACTGCTGAGGATGTCCAGAGGAGGGAGATATTCCTCCAGGAAGGTTCTCTGAGTGAGGCTGGCCCAGCTAAGGAGCCTCATGGGCCAGCCCACTGTCTGTCTCTACCTCAGCCCAGGCAGAGCCCAGACCTGGGCCTTGACCCCTCCATACCAGACCCCCAGCTGCCCTGTCCAGAGATGTCCAGGGTGGGGGTCCAGTGGTGTCCCCATTCCTCCCATCTCATGGACTGTGGCTGATGACTCTGTTGACCTGCCCTGTGGTAGATGGGATCCAGCTGCGTGCGACTGGGGGTCACATTCCCTCAATCCCCTGTCCACTTCTGAACCCTGCTCCCTTCAGAACTGGTGGTGATTCTCCACAACAGGGATCAGTTGTTCCTGTGTTACCATGCAGATTCTCTCTTCGGCTTCTCCTGCTTCTATAAAGACCCTTGGAGACACCACCTCTCCCACTACCCTGCTCGCATGCTTTGAACATCTCCTGTGGGCTTGGTTACCATAAGTTCCAAGAGGACAGGGAGATTTTGGTTGTTTGTTTGGTGTGGTGTCCCCAGCATTAGAGACGGAGCCTGGAACATGGGAAGTGCTTAATAGATGTTAGCTACAAAAATGAGTCAACGAATGCGTGAATGCTCCTGAAACTCACCCGAACCTTTAAAGCCTGCAAACGGTCCCTTGTGACAGCCCCATGTGACTGCCTTCGGCATGCCTGACTAATTACCCTGCCACTGCCTTTGCCCCTCTTTCTCCAGCCCCGGGACAGGCTACATTACCTTGTAGAATTCTACGCCCATCTGTGTCTGTCACAGCCTTTTGTCAATTTTGGGCACTTGGGTCTGGGGGGCATGTGAGGGCCTTCCTGCTGCTCTCTTTTTTTTTTTTTTTTTTTTTTGCGGTATGCAGGCCTCTCACGTTGCGGAGCACAGGCTCTGGACGCGCAGGCTCAGCGGCCGTGGCTCACAGGCCCAGCCGCTCCGCGGCATGTGGGATCTTCCCGGACCGGGGCACGAACCTGTGTCCCCTGCATCGCAAGCAGACTCTCAACCACTGTGCCACCAGGGAAGCCCCCTGCTGCTCTCTTGTATTCACCTTCCTCTCCTTCACTCCTGATCGCCCCCCTCCTGTCCACAGTTGGTTCCTGAGTATGGTGAGCTGCCCCCAAAGCTCACCAGTGGCCTTGCTGGTGTGGCCATGGCTGGAGTCTATATAGCTGGCACCTCTGTGATACGGTTCTAAAATTCGAGGGCTGATGACCTTGTCTATTGCTGGTCCTGGACATCCTTAACATTCTACATATATACCGCATCCTGTCTGGGGCCTGAGGCTGGGGAGCCATCTCAGAGTATGCCAGAGCAGAGTGTGGGAAGGGATTGAAGCAATCTGGAAGAGCTTCCCTCAATCCTGCTGCAGCCTCAGACCCAGGGCCAAAATAAGGGAAGCTGTGCATAGGATTCTGAGGCTGTGCCCACCCCATCACGAGAAGACTCAGAGTCACTCAACAAGCACCTATTGAGGGAATTCCCTGGCGGTCCAGTGGTTAGGACTCCACGCTTTCACTGCCAAGGGCCCAGGCTCAATCCTTGGTCAGGGAACTTAGATTCCGCAAGCTGGGTGGTGCAGAAAAAAACAAAACAAAACAAGCAAAAAAACAAAAAACCACACACACACACAAAACACAAGCATTTATTGAGAGCCTCCTTTGTAGCAGGCACCGTTTTAAGTGTTGAGGAAAAGCAGTAAGCAAAAACAAAAAAAAAGATTCCTGACCTGGGGGAGCTGGCATGCTCGTGGAGGAGACGGAAAAAAGACCCATGTTCTTTTCTTTTCTTTTAAAAAAAATATTTATTTGTTTGTTTTTATTTTTGACTGTGTTGGGTCTTCGTTACTGCACGTGGGCTTTTGGCGAGTGGCGGCTACTCTTCGTTGCAGTGCTCAGGCTTCTCATTGTGGTGTCTTCTCTTGTTGCAGAGCACGGGCTCTAGGCGCGTGGGCTTCAGTAGTTGTGGCACATAGTCGCGGGCTCTAGAGCGCAGGCTCAGTAGTTGTGGCTGATGGGCTTTAGAGTGTAGGTTCAGTAGTTGTGCGTGGCACACGGGCTTCGTTGCTCTGCGGCGTGTGGGATCTTCCTGGACCAGGGCTTGAACCCTTGTCCCCTGAATTGGCAGGCGGATTGTTAACCACTGCGCCACAAGGGAAGTCCGAAAGACCCATGTTCTATAGAAATATTTTCATAGCTATATGCAGCTTGAAAAAATATTAAGTGCAACTTCAGAGCTGTTTAGGATATGATTTTGTCTATCAGCTTGTGAATCTTCAGTGATTTTGAACATAGAATATGTAACCTTTTGTAATTAACAGCAATTTTTAGTCCCTGTTTCACTTGTGTGTAGAGCTTGATTCTTGGTGTTCTGTGTATTAATTTAGGTATTTAGATTTATGCCTTCTGTCATTCTGCCATCTCAAACAAAGCATCAGAATACTTTCATTAATTCAACAAATTAATTACTTAAAACAAATACGTGTTATAAGCTAGATCCAGAGGGAAATATGAAATTAATTTGAAAAAGGAAAAGAAATTTAAGTTCTCCAAGTACTTAGAATCTGTTTCCAAGAAAGGGTATATTTTCATGAAGTAAAATGCTACATATAATTAACAAAAGGGCTGATATTAATAAACAGATTAAGAATTGTTCAAAAAGAAATATTTTATAGCTTGAGCTGTGCATGGTGATGACATGGGTGTATAGGTATATAAAAATTCACTGAGCTCTCGATTAAGATGTGTGCATTTTACTTTAAGTCATATCTCAATTAAAAATATTTTTAAAGTGATAATTGATTCATTGAGCTATAATTTGTACACTTTTCTATATGTATGATATACTTGTAAAGTCTATGTAAATACTTCACAACCATTAGGTGGCCATTATCAAAAAAATAGAATCTAACAAGTGAAGAAAGTGAAACTCTTGTACACTCCTGGTGGGAATGTAAGCTGGTTCAGCCACCATGGAAAACAGTATGGCAGTGCCTTAAAAAAATTAAAAATGGAATTACCATATGATTCAGTAGTTCCACTTCTGGGTATATACCCCAAAGGACTGAAAGCAGGGACTTGAACAGAGAGTCACACACCCATGTTCATAGCAGCATGATTCTCAATAGCCAAAGCAACTCAAATGTTCATCATCAGATGAATGGATAAACAAAATGTAGTATATACATACAATGGAATATTATTCAGCCTTAAGAAGGAAAGAAATTCTGACACATACTACAAATAGATAAACCTTAAGGACTTTATGCTAAATGAAATAAACCAATCACAAAGGGACAAATACTGTATGATTCCACTTATGTGAGGTACCTAGAGAGTAATCAAATTATCATAGAGACAGAAAGTAGAATGATGGTTGCCAGGAGGTGGGGGAGGGGGAGAGTGGGGAATCACTGTTTAATGGGGGCAGAGTTTCAGTCTTGGAAGATGAAAAAAGTTCTGGAGATGGATGGTGGTGATGGCTGCACAAAAACATCAAGGTACTTAATATCACAGAACTGTACACTTAAAAATAGTACATTTTATGTTCTATATTTTACCACAATTTTGAAAAAGTCTACTTAAAAATGATAAGTGATACAGAGAACAGTGAAGCAGAAAAAGGGAGGAGGTGCAAGAGGAGTTTCCAGTTTGAAACTGGCTGGTTAGGAGAAGGTGTCACTGAGCAGGTGATCTTTGAGTAAAGACCTGAAGGAGGTGAGTGAACCATCTGGAGATTTGGGGAACACTTTGGGCATAAGGAGCAACTACAAAGGCCTTTGGAGTGGAGTGAACTGAGGGCAATACGAGGAGGTCAGAGTGGAGTGGTGGTGGTGGGGCTCCTGGGCTCCCCCAGAAAGCCCTGGTTTTAGGCTATTAATTACCCCAACAGATTAGCACATAAAATGGGGGGTTGGCAGTGGCAGAGTCTCCAGGCGATGATGTTTCTCCCCTCCCATAAAGCCACTTCTGCAATCCCTTGGCCTCCATGACACAGGGTGCTGGCAGGGGGACAGAAAGATGCTCACAGCCACCCTTAGGATGCCTCCACGACTCTGCGCAGCCGCAGCACATCTGCCATCGAGATTCCTGTGATTGGCCGATCTAAGAGGCGCTACAGCCAATCAACTGCCGGTCCAGGAGGGCTTGCGCGCCCTCCCCAGCACGTTGACAGCCACGTGGGCAGCTGCTGGGAGTGCTACTGCCCTCTGCTGGGCGTGCCCAGCTATAAGTAGGCGCAGTTCGATCTGCTCAGCTGGGTCTGGGTGAAGGCACGCGTGGGTGGTGGTGGGCTCACCAACCTGGCCGCAGCCTTTAGAGCTCCCGTTGTTCATCTTCCTAGTGAGGCATTTGCAGCTCTCATTTTCTAATTTATCCTTCCAGAAGTAGTTGATTCAAACACAGACATGTACTTTTTGGGGGGAGGGGTATTTTTTTTTAAATACAGAGCACAATAGTATGTGTGAAGCCCTGATGTAGACCCTTTAACACGCAGTCCTCAAAACAACTCAAAGAAAATAGCAGCTTCACAGTGGAGGGTCCTGGCAGACATCACTTTAACCAAGGGGCCATCACCAGCAATAAGTCATAGTGACATCATAAGCCCTTGGTATGGGAAGGGAACCATCACCTTTCCGGGATCCTTCTCACTAACGCAAAATCCCCACTCTAATCAAGACAAACCAAATTGAGAGACAGGCTATAAAATTACTAACCAGTACTCTTCAAAAGTGTCAAGGTCGTGAAAGACTAAGGGACTGTCACAGACCAAGGAGTCTAAGAAAACATGACAACTAAATGCCATGAGGGATCTTGGATTGGGTCCTGGAACAGAAAAGGGACATGAGTTAAAAAACTGGAGTCTGTAGTTTATTAATAGTATTGTGCCAAAGTTAATTTCTTAGTTTTGATAAGCGTACTATGGTTATGTAAGATGTCAACAGTATGGGCAGCAGGTTGAAGGGTATTTGGGAACTCTCTGTGCTATTTTTTTGGCAACTTTTCTGTAAGCTTAAAATTATCTCCAAACAAAAAGTTAAAAAGAAACAAGCCTACTGAAGCAGACACTATTAATGTGCCCATTTTCCAGGGGAGGAAACTCAACCACAGATACGTTAAGACACCTGCCTGAGATCACACAGCCAGGAAGCACCAGGGTATGCCCCAAACCCATGGAATATGGATCCAGAGCCCCCCCACACAGTCTTAACCACAGCACCACAGTGCCTTTATTTAACTGAAACAAAGTGCTGTATATTCTGCTGTCATCTTTGTCTATCTCACGTGTTCCCTGTTGACAGATCTACAGGGTGACTTGTTATTAAAAGGCCACTGCAATAAATGTGATTCTTCATACCTACACTTGTACTTAGGAATATTCTAAAAAAGAGATTTGCTGGTTCAGAAGGTGTATTACATAGGTAGTGTTCTACAGAAAAACAAAAAAAAATGTATGTACACATACATATATATATTGATATATATGAGAGAGACGATTTATTATAAGGAATTGACTTATGTGATTATGGAAGCTGAGAAGTCCAAGTCCAAGATCTGCAGTTGGCAAGCTGGGGACCCAGGAGCATAGATGATGTAGTTCCAGTCCAAGAACAAAGGTGTGAGAACCAGGTGCATCAATGGTATAAGTTCCAGTCCAAGAGCTGGCAGGCTTGAGACCAAAGAAAAGCTGGTGTTTCAGTTCCAGTCTGAAGGCAGGAAAAGACCCATGTCCCAGCTCAAGGCAGTCAGGCAGGAGGAGTTCCTTCTTAGTGGACGGGGGAATCAGCCTTTTTGTTCTATTCAAGCCTCCAACTGATCTGATGAAGCCCATCCATATTGGGGAGGGCAATCTGTTTTACTCAGACTGCAAATTCAAATATTAATCTCATCCAAAAACACCCTTGAAGACATACCCAGAATAATGTATGACCAAGTATCTGGGCATCCCCTGGCCCAGTTGACTTGCCACGTAAAAGTAACCACCAGAAAAAGTAAGGACACTTATCATTTTGAAAGCTATCAGCAAACTGCCCATGCCCATCAAAGATGTTCCCTAAGCCTCCCCAGCATTTGTTATGAGGTGTTCTGATTTTTGCCAATCCGGGCCACTCTTTTATTTTTATTTTTTTCATTTTTTTTTGGCCACACCATGCGGCATGCAGGATCTTAGTTCCCCGACCAGGGATCAAACCCACGCCCCCTGCAGTGGAAGCGTGGACTTTTAACCACTGGACCACCAGGGAAGTCCTGTGGAGGGGACTTTTTATTTTTAAAATTTTATTATTATTTTTAAATTTTTATTTATTTATTTTTGGCTGCGTTGGGTCTTCCTTGCTGCATGTGGGCTTTCTCTGGTTGCAGTGAGCAGGGGCTACTCTTCGTTGTGGTGCACGGGCTTCTCATTGCAGTCGCTTCTCTTGTTGCAGAGCACGGGCTCTAGAGCACGTAGGCTTCAGTAGTTGTGGCACGTGGGCTCAGTAGTTGTGGCTCGCAGGCTCTAGAGCACAGGCTCAGTTGTTGTGGTGCGCGGGCTTAGTTGCTCCGCGGCATGTGGGATCTTCCCGGACCGGGGCATGAACTCGTGTCCCCTGCATCGGCAGGTGGACTCTCAACCACTGCACCACCAGGGAAGCCCCGAGGGTGCTTTTTAAAATCACTTATTCAAATAGAAGTTTTTATGGAGGCAGACGTAGGTATCCACTGTCAGGTGCAAACACTTAAGTGAATAGCTCCCTCCTGCCCATCCTCTCACAGTCTGGGGGTGTGGGATACATTATTTTAGAGCAGGTGGTCAGGGAGGGCCTCTCTGAAGAGGGGACATCTGAGCAGAGGAAATGAGGGAGAGGGCTCACAGGCATCTTGTGGAAATGTGTCGAGGCGGAAGGGACTACAAAGATGAGAGCGTGCTTGGGCACTCAAGAAATACATGTGGAAGGATGTGGGAGCAGCAGAAGAAGCAGCGTGACCCTGGGAGAGTGACTTGGTTTCTCTGAACCTTTTCTTTATCTATAAAAGGGTCTAAGGGACTTCCCTGGCAGTCCAGTGGTTAAGACTCTGTGCTTCCAAAGCAAGGGGCTCCGGTTGATCCCTGGGGAGGCAACTAAGATCCCACATGCCCCACCGTCCCGCCCCCCCCAAATAAAAAGGGGTCTAAGACTTCCCCTCTCAAGAGGCTGGTGGTGAGGATTAAGTGAGATTGTGCCTGGCACAGTGCCTGGCATGGAGTGAGCCCTCCAGAAACAGAAGCCATCTGGGGAAAGGAGAGCTAGGTAGGGGGTGGGTTTGGGGGTGCTGGCAGACACGGTCTGCCAAGATAGGCAAGTGAAGGGGGTGAGACTCTCCCGGACACAGGCACAGAGGGGTGTGTGTGTGTGTGTGTGTGTGTGTGTGTGTGTGTGTGTTAGTTCTGAGAGTCAGAAAGTTTCTGGGGGGTCTCGTAAGACTGAGGAAAGGCAGAGCTTTTCTTTCATGACTGTCCTGGACTCTTCGAGAAAAGAAACTATTCCTTACTAAAGCCCATCCTTCTCATTTAGATGGCAAACTGAGGCACAGAGGGGCTGCGGCCTGGGAAGCGCCAAACAGAAGCTGAGTGGAGGGTCTGCACACCGGGCAGCCAGTGATGGGGGAGTCCCCTGGGGCTGGGGCCTCGGGATGGGAACAGTCCCCTCTCTCCGCCTCTACCCCCATCCATCAGACGGAAACAGAGACGATACAGAGACACAGTGAAAAACGGTGACCAAGAGGCGCGGAACAGAAACTGAGACGCAGAGACGGCGAGATAAAGAGAGAGGAGACACGGGGACAGAGAGAAAGACAGACAGTGAGATGGGCAGATTCATAGAGACGCAGAGAGAGACAAAGGCTGAGACATAAAAAGGCTAGGCGACGCTGAGAGACGGGCACAGGACGACCAAAAGACATTGCAAGAGATACAGAGACACCGACCCAGAATTGGAGGGACAAACGGACCCGAAAAGGGCTGCCCCCTAGGGAGACCCCGGGTTGCCCCGTCTGGGGGCAAGCCAAGTGCTCCCCCACCCCGCCCCCGTCGTGCCTGGGCAGTGACTTCAGAGCCGGCGCGGATTCTATAAATGGCCAAGCGACAGCCGGCCGGGGGGCGGGGCCGAATGAGTCAGCGCGTTGCGTCATCGCTGCCTGGATGCCGCCAGGCCCCGCCCCCGCCCTCCTGGGCCGCCAGGGGGCGCCGGCCGAGAGCTAGCGGAGGCGCGGGTCCTCTCCTGCGCAGTAGCGACCTGTGGCCCGCTGCGGGCCGCTCAGTGTGGGCAGGATCCAGAAACCTACGCGTTTGAATCCTGGCTCCGCCACCCTGGAGCTGTGTGACTCCGGGCAGTCGGCTTCACCTCTCTGTACAACATTTAGACCCCACATCATAAGGCTGCTGTGAGGAATGAGTTGACAGATCCAAAGCACTCAGTACGTAGTAGGAGCTAATCGTTTGCTCATTTTATGTATTTTAGCGTATCTTCAATATACCATTACACGCCATCAACTTGTCGGTAGTTGCCTTAGCCCAGTCGTTCTCAAATGGGAGCGATCTGCTGCCGACCCCTCACCCCCATAGCTTTCCCAGGGACATTTGGCAACCTCTGGAGACATTCCTGTTTGTCAAGACTAAGGTGGGGTGGGGGGAAGGGAGGAACGACTTCCCTGGCTGTCCAGTGGTTAAGACCCCCCATGGGGCTCGGGTTCGATAGGGGGAACTAAGATCCCACATGCCATGCAGTGCGGCCAAAACAAAACAAAAAAGACTAAAGTGAGGGGGGGTGTTGCTTCTGGCACTGAGTAGGTAGAGGTTGGGGATGCTGCTTAAAGTTCTGCAATGCCTAGGACAGACCCCCGCCCCCACGATGAATTATCCAGCTGGGGTGTCAACAGTAGCAAGATTGAGAAACCCTGCCTTAGCCTCATAGCATTAGGGGCAGAAGCCCGGGTTCAAATTCTGCTCTGTCACTAGTGAGCTGTGTGACACTGGGAAAGGGATTCCACACCCCGGTGCCTCAGTTTCCGCATCTGTAAAGTGCATATAATAGCAGCACCCACTTCTGAGGGTGTTGTGAGGTATGTATGAGTGGATACATGTACAGCATTTGGACCAGGGCCTAACATAAGGGCTGTTGTCATTATTAATACATCACGGCTGTGCCCTTAGCATGTGGCCAGCAAATTGCATGTCCTTGATGTATCATTAGTGTATGATATGGTTGCTGACATGTTATCCAAGTGTCACTAACATGGCCTAAACATACATGGCATGACGTGGGCATGTCATCCACCCCTATGGTACAGGGGTGAGATCTGGACAGGCAGGGCTGCTTGCAGGTGTTCCCTCCAGGCCAGCCTGGCTGGGACAGGAATATATGGGGGTGTCCATGGCCTGGAACCCACTAACACAGCCACTCCGTGGTTCAGGCAACCCACAGGTGGATGGGGAGGGTGAGATCCAGGATCTCTGCTCCCCCAGGTCCTTATGAGGGGATGGAGGGGACAGAAGTGGGGTGCCAGATTCTAAGCAGAAATACTGCTATTCCCTGTCCTTCCCTGTGCCGGGCACTGCCCTGGGCATATTGGAGGCATTATTTTTTGGCTGTGCCACCCGGCTTGTGGAATCTTAGTTCCCTGACCAGGGACCAAACCCGTGCCTCCTGCAGTGGAAGCACAGAGTCTTAACCATTGGACCACCAGGGAGGTCCCAGGCATTATTTCTTCTGATCCTCACAACACCCTCATGAGCAGGCACTATCATTAGTCTATTTTACAGGTGTGGCAACAGAGGCTCAGAGAGGGGAAGGGGCTGGCCTACATTTATAGACTATTGGTGTCTGGACTTAAAACCAGGGTGGTGCTCCATAAACTACCACAGGTGGTAGTCCTACCTCAAGACAGGAGAGGAATGAAGAAAGACCTCAGAGGTGTGGGGAGATGGCCTCAGAGACAGACACAAAGAGACTAGGAGACCCAGCCAGAGGCCTAATGAACAGTGGGGAGTGGGGAAAGGTTGATGGTCTCTGTCTGGCCAAGCTGCCCGCCGCCCCAAAAATGAATAACCCAGGCCGCCCCCCTAGGTGGAAACAATGACACAATCAGCTCCCAATACCAAGGCCCTGACATCACGAAGGGGGGCTGGCCAAGGTGGGGGGCGCCCCGCCCCTTGGCAGGCCTCTATGGCCAATGGGACGTCCTTGGAAGAGGCCCGGGCCGCCTCCCGAGCTTCAAAAACATGTGAGGAGGGAAGAGGGTGCAGACGGAGCTTCAGCTGCTGCCGCCTTCTTCAGCGCTGCTGCCACCGCTGTCCACCATCAGCCGGCATGTCCTCTGCTCACTTCAACCGAGGCCCCGCCTACGGGCTGTCAGCTGAGGTCAAGAACAAGGTAGGGCTGGAGGGCCTCCCCGCGACCCGGCCCACTTGCCCTGCCAGGCCAGAGGCCCCACACTTGGGGTTCCCTGGACCCCCTTCCTGCCTATCCCATATGACTTGGAACCTGAGAGAGAAAAAGGACGAGTATATGGGGAAGGGGATGCCTTCCTCCCTGGCCTGAGCATCCCAGAGCCCTCAGCTCCTGTTGGGGTGTGAAATGGGGGGGCATGCAGGCAGTCACAGGTAAACTGAGGCAGTTGGCCCATTGTGAAACCCCACTTGATTAGAGTCCCCTGTTAACCCTTTTTGTTTCTGGGGGTCTGGGGAAGGACTTGATTTTGCCCACACCCCCTAGCCCGACAAAGAATTTGCGGAGTGCTCCAGAGCTGGGGTTCCTGGGGGGTGAGGCCCCAAGGTGTTGGAGATTGTGAAGGAAACGGAGACAGCTGGGGATAGGCAGAGAGTGGGCATTAGGGACAAAGCAGGGGTCTCCTAATTCTGGGGGTGGGAGGACATGGGGACATCGCCTTCATGCTATGGATGGGTAAACTGAGGTTCAGAAAGAAGAGGCAAGTAGCTCGGGTCCTATATAAGAGAGATTCAGAACTGGGCCCCTGAACTTGCGGCCCGCGTCCCCCATGGGATCAGCTTCTCCAGGGCAGCAAGCTTGAAGTCCCCAACCCACTGGAACAATCCCTTGAGCACTGCCCAGGGAGGAGTCCCAGCCCCATTTGACAGAGGGCAACACTGAGGCTCAGGGTGGCTTTTCCCAGGGTTCCACAGGCAGGAAATGGGGAGCTGGGATTGGGAACTGGGTCGGGGGGGATCCTCGGGGCTGGAGGAGGGGCCGGGTAGGGGACGGGTGCTCGGGCAGGAGACAGATCCCAGCGTCGGCCTCCCTCCCCCCACCGCCGGCCCAGGAGCCGAGCGGAGCCGCCGCGCCATATAAGGCGGCCTCGGGAGCCCGGCCCGCGGGGCCGCGCTATATAAGGGCCGGTTTGCTTTATAAAGCCGGGCTGATGGGGAGGGGGGCGGCAAGGCCGGGGCCAGGTGAGGGGGCCTTCCCCTCCTCTTTCCCCTCCCCCAGAAAAAGGGGCGACCGGGTCTCCCAGGGGCCCGGAGCCTGTCTGGGCTGGGGTAGAGAGTTCTGGGGAAACGGAGCGGGGGCAAAGTGGGAGAGGAGAGGTGGAGGAGAGACGCAGAGATACTGGAAGCCTGAGACTTGAGAGGGACGGATGGGGGAGGGCGAGCCTGGAGCAAGATAAGACTGAGACAGGGATGGAGAGGTGGAGAGACCGCTGAGCCCCATCCTTGCCCGAGGAGTCGGAGAGATGGAGAGAGACCTATGAAAGCAGAGATGGACGAGCTATGAGGCCCACCCCCAGCCGGACACGAAGAGATGGGGACAGGATGACAGGGCCTAGGAAAGACAGACAGAGCTGGGAGAGAGACTGAGGACAGCGTGCCATGGGGAGAGAGACAGAGAAATACAGACATGCACAGGGCCAGGAGTAAGGCAAAGACAGGCCCTCGCCCCGAGCCAGAGAGGGGGCCCCAGGGATGAGGACCTAGAGAGACACTGAGACAGAGATATAAGACAGAGCTGTCCCCTGCAAGGCGGCATCCAGGGGCACCTCCTTAGGGCTCCTCCTCCCCTGCCTGAAGCTCCCAGGAGGGGGGCAGGGCCAGGGGAAGCTAAACCCCAAGTTTGGTCTGGAGGGGGAACCAAGAGGCCAGGCGCCGCCCCCCAGCTCTGAGTATCTTGTTCTCCACCCCTTAATCCACATTCGGTGGTGCCAAACCTCAGAATGCCTGGAATGGCCCCTGGGCAGGTGCCACCTCAACACTGGCCCTCAGCACATCCCCCCCACCCCCCTCAACTGGACGTTGGGACAGAATTGCCTTAGTTGGGAAGGGACGAGGGAAGAGAGCAGAGCTAGGGAAGCTTAGATTGGGCCTGGGATCCAACCCTGCTCCCCACTGCGTCCTCACCACCTTCTCTGTGTCCCCCACTACCAGCTGGCCCAGAAGTACGACCACCAGCGGGAACAGGAGCTGCGAGAGTGGATCGAGGGGGTGACAGGGCGCCGCATTGGCAACAACTTCATGGACGGCCTCAAAGACGGCATCATTCTTTGCGAGTGAGTGCGGCACTCATAGCTCAGACTCTGCCTTGGGCTGCCCCCAACCCCTCATCTCTACTACCTGAGCCCCTCAAATGACCAAGAGCTCAGAGCTGGATTGGGCACATTATATCTGATACGTTTGTTTTGAGGTATCAGATATAAAGATAACCACTGTGCCCATTTAGCAGTAAAGAAAACTGAACCTCAGGTAAAACACGTCGCCCAAAGTCCCACGCTGTTCCAACAGAAATGACTTCCGAATCTAGAGTCTGAACCATCATGCATACGGGGCAGCCACATGTATGGTCTCTAGAGTCCCAAGAAAGGGAGGTCACAGTGAAAAGGCACTGGGCCACATCAGCTGTCCACTGCTGGTTTGGTGACCTGAGCGATGTGCCACAGTAATTTAAGTGGGCCCTGATTTTCTCCCCCTCTCAGAACCTAATCACTGAGGGAGAGGAAAACCCTCAACAGCTCCCAAGCCCCGATTCCAGATTCCACCTCCTAGATTTCACTGCAACCCTATTTCTGGGCGGGGCCCTGAGCCCAGCTGGGGTCCTGTCTTTTTCTCTGAGTCTGACCCAGGGCAGGGTGACCCTAAGAGCCAGAGCTTGTGCGAGGGAAGCTTCCCAAAGGCACAGGGTTTCCAAGCCCTAGCTGCTGGAAAGAGAGGGGCTGGGGGATGCTGTTCTACCATATCCAAGGAATCGGGGGATGGTCTGGTGTCCCAGGCCTTAAAGAGTGCAGGGCCACCCACCCGTTTATGGACGAGGTGCATTTATGGAGCACCTGCTGTGTGCCAGCCAGGTCTAGGCGCTGGGGATAGTGAACAAAACAGACTTGACTTGGGGCGCTTACGGAGCTTTAGTCCTGGTGGGGGTGATTGAACAAATAATTGATGAAATAATCACATACTTGCCTGTGGTGGGAAGTGCCATGAGGAAGAGTCAAGCTGGGAAGGATGGGGGGCGGGGGGCATGGGGTGAAGGGTTGCTGTTTTGTACAGAATGGTCTGGGAGGTCTTTCTGAAGAGGTAATATTGAAGCAGAATCTTGGATGAAGTGAGGGAAGTTGTCGGCAGGACATCTTAGGGAAGAGTGGGCCAGGCAGCGGGGACAGCCAGTGCAAAGGCCCTGGGGTGGGAGCATGCCTCAGTGATCAGGTAAAGTGGAGGGAGTTAGCTGGGGGCCAGATGGTACAGGGCCTCTTCATCCTTCATACTATGGAGTTAGGCTTTTATTCTCAAGGCAATAGGAAACCATGGGAGTGCTCTGAACTGGGGAGTAACTGGAATTTTTTTTTTTTATTGAAGTATAGTTGATTTACAGTTGTGTTAATTTCTGCTGTACAGCAAAGTTATACAAGGTCCTACTGTATAGCACAGAGAACTATATTTAATATCCTATGATAAACCATATGGAATTGTTTTAAGAAGGCCATTTTAGCCATGGGATGACAAGCATCTGGAGGGGATGAGGTGGAAGCTGGGAGCCCAAGGGGAAGTCAAGGCAAGAGCCCAGGAAAGAGACACTGGTGGCTCAGAGCAGGGTGGAGGTGGGCTTCTGGAAGTCTTCAGGAGGCAGAGTAAAAGGAATTGCTGAGGGATGGAATGTGGGGGTGAGAGAGAGGGAGAGGAGAGTCAAGGGCAGCGGAGGGCTTTGTCTGAGACCTGGAGGGCTGGGTTTACTGAGCCGGGGAGGATGGAGGGAGTTCTGTGGGGGAAAGTGGGTGTCAGGAGTCCAGGTAGGGTGAATTTGATTTGAGACACCCATGTGGGGTGCTGGAATGGAGAGTAAGAGGTGGGCTGCAGGAAGATGTTGGGGAGTTGTTGGCATATGAATGGCATTTAAAGTCAAGAGAGGACTTCCCTGGCTGTCCAGTGGTTCAGACTCTGTGCTTCCACTGCAGGGGGCACGGGTTTGATCCCTGGTCGGGGAACTAAGATCCCACATGTCGCGCAGCGTGGCCAAAAAAAAAATAAAATGCCAAGAGACTCGATGAGATCAAGGGGGTGAGTGTAGCCAGAGAAGAGGCCCCAGTTCTGAGCTGTGGGCTCTCCAACGTGTAGCGGTTCGCAAAAGGAGATTGAAACGTGGTCACGAGCGAGGCAGGTGCACCCAGGAGACTCCCCTACACCCTCCATCGGGAGACTTTCTGACCTGAACGAGTCTAGCTCCCCGGGGTTGGTTTCCCATCTGGGTCCTGCCTGTGTGTGCGGATGGTCTGTGGTGGGGCTGCAGCTGGGGGCTGACTGCAGTGGGAAACAGAAAAAAGGAAAGCTCCCACTGACCGTCATCCTGACCCCTTGTCCCGCTGGGCTGGGCTTGGGTGGGGGCAGTAGGGGTCCCCTTCCTCAGTGCCCTCCCCTGCGCCTTGCAGGTTCATCAATAAGCTCCAGCCAGGCTCTGTGAAGAAGGTCAATGAGTCCACCCAGAATTGGCACCAGGTGAGCCCAGACTCTCTTAACTCTTTCGACCCCTGGCCCATAGCCCCTCAGAGCTCCACCCAGACCCCCACTCCCCTCCCACCCCTGACTGCCACCGGCTCCCCTCCAGCTGGAGAACATCGGCAACTTCATCAAGGCCATCACCAAGTACGGGGTGAGGCCCCACGACATCTTTGAGGCCAACGACCTGTTCGAGAACACCAACCACACCCAAGTGCAGTCCACCCTCCTGGCCCTGGCCAGCATGGTGAGTGTGGCTGAAGGGTGGGCATGGGGCTGGGGGCTGCGGGCGCTCGGGGCTGGGATGCGGGTGGGGCCCCTTGTGCCCTCTGAGCCCCGCGTGGGTGGGAGGGGGAAAGCAGGTGCTGCTTAGGGTCTCCGAGGGGACAGTGTGGCCCAGGGCTTCCTTGTCAGTCCCTGCCTCCCTCACCCTCCCCAGGCCAAGACGAAAGGGAACAAGGTGAACGTGGGAGTGAAATATGCAGAGAAGCAGGAACGGAAATTTGAGCCAGAGAAGCTAAGAGAAGGGCGGAACATCATCGGGCTGCAGGTACCGCCCCTTCTACATCCGGGTCTCACTGCTGAGCTGAGCAGAGGGTCAGGGAGTGGAAGAGGCTGGGAGGGCGCCCTGGTCCCTGCAGGCTTTGGCGGGGGGGGGGGTGGTGGTGGGGGTGGTGGCAATATATTTGGCCTTTACTAGACTATACGCTTGGCATTTTTCCATACCCTAACTCACTCCTCCGACAGCTCTAGGGGGTGGGTACTGTTACCAGCATACCCTTTATACAGACGGGAAAACTGAGGCCTGGAGAAGATAGCTTACTTGCCAGGATTGCCCATGTGATGAGTGGCCAGGCTGGAACTTGAACCCTGGAAGTCAGGCCACCTATCAGTCATGTGACCCACCTTCTCTGGGCCTCAGTTTCCAGTCTGTAGTCTGAGGGTGGAAACAGTGCCTCATTAGAGGGCCATGTAAGTGTCTGCTGACATGAGTTACATCTTGTGGCCCACCGTGAGATTTGTAAGCCTCGGGGTGATTCTCCTTCTGGCTCCCTAGATGGGCACCAACAAGTTTGCCAGCCAGCAGGGCATGACAGCCTACGGCACCCGGCGCCACCTCTACGACCCCAAGCTGGGCACAGACCAGCCCCTGGACCAGGCCACCATCAGCCTGCAGATGGGCACCAACAAGGGAGCCAGCCAGGTGTGTGGGGGGCCATGGGGCGGGCTGTGCCCCTCGCCGTCCCCTCGGCCTGACTGCACTGCCCTCCGCAGGCCGGCATGACTGCTCCCGGGACCAAGCGGCAGATCTTCGAGCCGGGGCTGGGCATGGAGCACTGCGACACGCTCAATGTCAGCCTGCAGATGGGCAGCAACAAGGGGGCCTCGCAGCGGGGCATGACAGTGTATGGGCTGCCCCGCCAGGTCTACGACCCCAAGTACTGCCTGACGCCCGAGTACCCGGAGCTGGGCGAGCCTGCCCACGACCACCACCCGCACAACTACTACAACTCCGCCTAGGGCCCTGGGCCTCCCGCCTTCCCCCGGGGAGGCCGGTGCTGCTTTGGGCAGGGCCCAGCCCGGCCCGCCGACCCCCTCCCCCTGCATGGCTCCTCCAGCCCCCTGGCACCTGCCTACAGGGTTAGCGTTTGGGGGGAGCAGACTGGGGGGGGCCTGTGGGGGGGAAAGGGGGCTCCTCCCTGGGTCCAACATAGAGCCGGGTGTTCCCGACAGCACCCAAAGGACGCACTGAGCAAAGCTACCCCGCTGTCCCCCACTCCCCACAGGTGGGTTCCCCAGGACAAGAAGCCCCCCCAAGCAAAGCCCCCAGAGCCCAGGCTCGCCCCCCTCCCCCATTCCCACAGTGGGAACAAACTGCATGCCCAGACCCCCAGCGGACACACGCGGTTTGGTTTGCAGCTGGCGTTAAGGGATGTGACAGCGGTGTTTGTAACGCGAGCACTTTCTTTTTCTACTTCACTGGAGCACAATAAATGGCTGTAAAGTCATCTGAGGACTCAGGGCTGCTCTGTCACAGAGGCTGTGTGGCTCTAGCACACGCATAAGTGGCCTCGCTTGGATATACCCCATGTCCCACACACACATCTGCACAGGCACACACACTCACATGCACCCTAAGGTACACACACAGAGCTCACAGAGCTCGCTGGACCCAGGATGGGCTCCCCCCGCTCCCGACTCACACACAAAATCCACATGCACGCACACTTCGTGTGTATGGTGTACACACGCTCTCTACAGCCTTAGTGCACATACTCTTTCACACACAGATACACATGCAGTACACACTCCTACGTCAAGGCACATAAAAACATAAACCCTCACACAGGTACACAATACACACACACACAGGCTCAGCACTCATGTACCTTCCCTGGGGGCCTGTGGGTTGCGTTGAGGCCAAGCGCTGGAACGGGCTAGATGGGATGTAAATCACAGTTCTGCAGCTTGCCAGCTAGGTGACCTTGGGCAAGTCACTTCCCTTCCCTAGGCCTGTTTTCACATTAGGAAAATGAGGACATGGAACCTTGTGGGGTCACAGGGAGCTTAAATGAAATGACGCCTCCAGACAGGGGATGACATTTGGTACTGACCATGAGAATGGACAACCAGCCAGGTCCTGGAGGCCCCTGTGGGCAGGGAGAACCCTTTAGCCCTGAAGTAGACTGTGGGAAGGTGGGAGGGGACAGGGCAGTGGGGAAAGATGGGCACTTTGGAAAGATGTGCCCACTTTGGATGGGCACAGTGGAGGCACTTTGGCAATAGCCCTTTACCAACTGGCACAGAGAGTTAAGTAGCTGACTGCAGGGCGCAGCTGGCCCAGGTGCCTGGCCTGCCAGCCCAGGATCCCAGAAGTCTGGACAAGGTCCCAACCTCCCCACATTTCAGAGGGGACCCTGCTCTCCCGGTGATGTGGGCCCCAGCTAACCTGCCCAGAAGCTATCAAATGCCAGGGTTCCAACGAGAGGATGCGGCCATGCTGGGGGCACAGCGGTCTTCTCCCCTTCCCTCCCCAGGGCAGGGGGCGAGGCTGGAATGTGGGGACCTGCAGAGACAGACATCAGAAGACCCGCTCACACAGACGTACACGGCCCCTGGGGCCTCATAAACTGGATTCCAGGCGCTCTTGGCCTGGCTACCCTAAGTCCTGCTACCCAAAGTCCTGCTACCATGGGGCCAGCTCGGGGAAGCTATGCTGAGGAGGATCCATGCCTGGCCTAGGGCCCTGCCTTCTTGGGTAAACAGCACCATATTAGCACTTGGTCTATAAGACTGGGGTGGGCGGGCCCTGGTTGGCAGGAGCCCCCTTTCCCTGGACCCCAGAGGGCATCCCCCACCCCCCCCCCCCGGCACCTGTCCACCACTCTGCCTGTGTCCGCTGGGTCCTGCCTCGGCCAGGGGACCCCACCTGGGGCCTTGGAGGGGGAGGTGGGAACACCAAGGAGGGGTATGTCAGGGTAGAGAGGGCCCTGGGGGACACATGCCAGACTCAGTGGCTGGGCCTGGTGGCCAGGGCTTCTGGCCTGGTCAGCATCTTCTCGGCCGTTCATATCCCCCGCTGCCCTGGTGGGTCTGAGTCTGTTCGAACTGTGCCAGTAATCATGATAGGTGCCTCCATCCTCAGCGTGGCCCTGGAAGGAAGGTTCCATCATCCTTCCCACTGTACCAATGAGGAAGCCAAAGCACAAGTCACTTGCTGCCCAGGCTCACGAGGCCAGGTGGAGGAGATGGACCTGCCCCACACTGCCAAAGTGTCAGGCTCTCCACACCACGAGACCATCTGGGGTCTCACCATCGGCCTTGTTAAGGTGTGTTTTTTCCAATACCACCAAGCAATTAACTCAGTTCTGACACTCTCTACCTGGAGAAAGCGTCAGATCCCACTGGATAAGGGTTCTGTCCAAGACTGCCCCTCCCCCACTTAAGCTGCCAATCACAAGTGCAGGTTGTTTACCAGTGCTTTTGAGCAACCAGCTGGAGATCGGGGCCCCCCCCACCCCCTCCTCAGATTTGGTTAATTTACTAGAGTGGCTCACAGAACTCGGAGAAACATTTTACTTATTACATCACTGGTTTATTATAAAAGGATATAACTCGGGAGGAGCCAGATGGAAGAAATGCCTAGGGCAAGGTATGAGGAAGGAGGGTGGAGCTTCCATGCCCTCTCCAAGTGTCCCAGCACCTCCCTGGGTTCACCAAGGGCGGAAGCTCACCAAATCTTGTCCTCATAGCGTGCTTCATCTGTAGGTCCCTTCCCCTTCCTGAAGGTTGGTGGGTGTGGCTGACTGAGTTCCTACTCTGCATCCTGCCCCTTCCTGAGACTATCTAGGGCCCAACTCTAAGTCACTTCATTAGCATAATCTCACCTGTGATCAAAAGGGGCTCTTTATGGATGACAAAAAGTACTCCAGTTGCTCAGGAAATTCCAAGGGTTTTAGAAGCTTCCTGCCAGGAGCCACGGACAAAGCCCAAGCATTTCTTCTTACACCCTACACGTGCATCTGGCTCCACCTCCAGCTTTCCAAGAGGCTCGTCACGACCCTAGGACAAGGGTCCCTTACTCTTCTCCAGTGCTCCCCACTGCCCCCCACCCCCCAGGAAGCCAGGAGCTGTTCCCTTAGCCTGGACCCTGGACTCAGGAGGAAGTAAGACGCTGGGCTGTGAAGCCAGGCCTCCTGGGTTCAAGGCCCCAGCTGTGCAGTCTTCTGGCTGTGGGACCTTTGGCCGGTGACCTCCTGTCTCCTCATCTGCGAGCATCTTCCTTCCTCATTCCTTCCTCAGGGCGGCTGTCGCGACATGGGGGCAAGGCAGGCAAACCTGACATTGGCCTCTGGCCCAGTGTGGCCCCTGAGCCTTAGCTCCTTCAGGCTGTCCCCCAGGAAGCATTCTCTGACTGCTCCCCCGCCAATCCTCACCCTGGGCTCTGCTGGCCCCGGTTTCTGCTGTGACTGTAAACATCAGACATAAACATGTAAACGCCTGGCCAGATGTCTGTGGGTTCATCCCTGTCCCCTGAGCCCAGCACTGCCCTGGTTTCACCTTGAATGCTTGTAGAGTGGATAAAACGGATGGTTTGAAGGGCTGACCCCTTCCAATGGCCCACCAGGCCACCTCTGAATGCCTCAGTCTCCCCCGTTCCCTCGTTGAGCCCCTGGGTCTGACCCAGAGCCCAGGAAACCAGAGAGCTGGGAGTTTCGCGTTGGCTGCTTTATTTAAGGGCTGGTGACCGACAGCTATCCCCAACCCAGCCCCTCCCTCCTCTACAAAAGTGGCCAAACGTGAAAACAGGCCGCCCTGCCAGGGGGCCTGTGGGGCTGTGGCTTGAATCCCAGGCCACACACCTTGGAAGGCAGGGAAGGAGGATGAGCAGTTGGTCCAGTTCAAATGGACAAGTGCTGGTGAGGTGGGGTAAGACGCTGGAGAGTCCCGAGGCAGCCTCTGCTGGGCTTGCCCTCACCTACAATGTCAGGATACAGGTCCCTGGAGGAGCCAGGGCCCCAAAGCCAGGGGCCAGGTGCCAGAGGAGGGAGTAAGTCAAAGGCTTTTGGAGCCAAGGGAGGCAGTTCAGGCCCCTGGGGCCCAGCAACCCTTCAACTCTACCCCATGCCCACGAGGACAGCCCCACAGTCACACCTGCAGCCACACCCACTCACACCCATGCCCACACTCACTCCACACACACACACACACAGGGCTGCAGAGGCCCTGGACCCACACCCTGGACCCTGGAATGTCTCTAGATTGGTACCCAGCGGGTGAGGCTGCCAAGGGAGTGGGTCCTCTGCGCTGCTACTGATTGGCTGCCTCGCAGGCATCTATCCAATCGCTGTACACGTCCACTGGTTCCGACAGATCTGAGCCGCTGAGGTCAAGGGCAACTGGTAGCACTGGACCCCTTTCCTATACATACTTCTGTTGTTCACGCTACTGTTAGCCAGACCCTCGCCCTGAAGCCTGTCACCCCATGTAAGTCAGCACGTGGCACTGGTTCCTCTCGGTGGCCACACCACCAGGGCACGCAGCAGGGCTGGGTGCCCTTGAGCAGCCCACTCTGGGCAGAGCAGCCCTGACGCCCCGCCCCCGCCCCCTGGGAAAAGCCCAGGTTCCCAAGGATACAAGTGATGGGCGTCTGGAATTCTTCCAGGCACACGGTACAAGAGATGACTCCGGTGTTGCGGGCCCGGTCCCTGGAACAGGAGGAGATGCGGGGACTTAGTGAACGAAAGGGCCTGTGTCTGTGGGTGACAATCCCCCTAACCAGGAGGGCTGGGGACAGAATGGAAGACAGTGGGGGTGGGGGGAAGCCACCTCCCAACCGAGGAAGGAGAGGGCCGGCCCCGTGAGGCAGGATCCTGGGCCCCGCTCACATTTTCACGTCACAAGACTTCTCGTGGTTGCAGAAGGGGCAGGTGAACTGGGTCTCTAGGGTGCCTGTCATCTTCTTCTTGGGGGGTGGCTTCCGTTTTGACTTTCTGCGCCCCATGTCTGCAGGAGGGCAAACCTGTGGGAGGATGGGGGCAGAAGTCAGCAACTCGTGGGACCCACGCGTCCCTCTGGCTCGACGTTGTAGGAAGCGGTCATCCCCACCCCGCCCTGCCTCCCCGATTCTGGCATCATTCTTCCGTGACAGCAGAGGTCAGCAGCCTGCCAGATAAAGACCAGAGTTTCACTTATACTTAAGACCACTCTCTATGCAATATCCTTGTTCTTAACTAAGGGTGCTTCCAATTCACTGAGTAAACAGAAGTAGTCAGACCACATCCACAATCCACAAGTCCCCAGGACCACCCACTCGACCTTCTCTCCTTTGCTATGGAAGAACATCCACGCTCCCCACAAAAACAATTTGCTACCTTGTGCCTTGGATCCCACCATCACATTTTCTCTCTCTACTGGATCATTAACAAACACACTTGTTAGGACCTCTCCCATCATTAAAAACCACCCCTTCGTTCTCTGTGAGCTTTTCTAGCAGAGCTGTCTGCGTTCCCTCCTACCCTCTCTCCACAGCCCCTTCCATGCTGTCCACCCCAAGGGGCAGTCCTCACTCCTCAGGGTACTGGACACACCGGTTCCTCCTCCCACCATTCTCACAGGGCTCTCCCACCCTCTTGCAGTCTCTGCAACCCCATCCTCACCCCATCAATTCGCTAATGATGGTGAGTCCACAAGCTCAGTCTTTGGACCCCTCCCCTCTCCATCTCCATTCATTTCCATGGAGATCTCACCCAGCGTCAGGGCTTCAAATGCCCCCTCTACACCGATGTCTTCTCTGAACTGCAGGCTCCCCTGGCCACCTGCCTCAGCCACACTCCTACCCGGTGCTACCAAACGTTTAAACAGAACCTGTCCAAAACCGAGCTCCGAACACCTCAATGTGTTGTCCCACAGGCAGCAAGTCCATCTTTCCAAAAACCTTAGACTCATCCTCAATTCCTTTCGCCCTCTCTCACACCCCTTATCCCATCCTGACCCTACTGTTCTACCTTTAAAAGACATCCAGCATCTGACCACTTCTCACCACTCCCAGGGCCAGCTCCGTGGTCTGAGTCTTCAGTCCCAGTCATCTCTGGCCTGTACTATCACAAAAGCATCCTCACTGGTCTCCCTGCATCTCTAACTCTGCCCAGTACCCTCCAAATGGGAATTCCTCGAGGGCAGGGATTTCTGTCTTTTCTTTGTATCCCCAGCGCCTAGAACAGCTCGTGGCATAGAGCTGGCTCTCAACAGAGATTTACTGAATGAATGAATGACCAATGCCAAGCCTACAGTAAACCACAGCACTGCTGCAAGCAAGGCAGGCAAGGTATCTGCTTTTGTGCAACTGATATTCTAGCGGAGGAAGACAGACCCTTCAGCTAACTAATAAGGGAGATAATTTCCAATATTGGTAAGTGCTATGAGGTTAATGAAACAGGGCTGAGTGAACGCTTCTGGGACGGGGCTACTTAAGGGTGGAGCTGGAAGAACCCTTGGGTAAGAGTCATTTAAGCTGAGGCCTGAATAAGAGAAGGCGACCATGCATGGTAGTCCAGGCAGAGGGAATAACAACTGCAAAGGCTCCAAGGCAGAAGAAGCTTTTCTTGAGAAAGAGAAAGAAGACTGGTACAGCTGAAGCCCAGCGAGTAATGGGGAGATGGGTGTGAGATGCAACAGGAGAGCAGCGGCCAGACCCTACAAGACCCAGTAGGCTTTAGTAAGCCGGAGCCAGTTCTGCAGCCCAGGCTCTCACCTTCGGGGGTACAGGGGTAGTGTTCTGTTGAATTTTTCTCCCCAAAGCCTGGCCCTGGTTACCACCCACACCAGAATCACCTGGGGGGCTCAAAAAATGCAGATTTCTGAACCTAACCCCCAGATCTCCCGGCATTAGAATGTCAGTTCTTCGGGTTCGGGTGGGAGCATGATTTGCCCACTGCTGAACCCCAGCACGCACAGTTCCTGGTATGCATTAAGAGCTCAATAACTGTTGAATATAAACAAGTCTCCTGAATCAGAAGCTACAGGTGGGCCCCAGAATCTCATTCTCCCTGGTGACTACAGCACCCGCCAACCACACTCCAGAAAAGGGAGTCTGGCCTGCACGTAAAACTCCAGGGGCCTCGGACTGTACTTCTGTGGCGATCTAAGTCCAAAGCGCGCCAAGGTGGGGGCTGGAAAAGGGCTCAGCCACCGACCCTGCCGGGACTCAAGAGGAGGCCGGTGGGCCGTCCTTCCAGGCTCACCGAGGCTTCGGCGTCGCCTCCCGCCGGCCGCCGGTAGAAGCCAGGCCTCCGAACAGCGGGCTGGGACCCGCTGGGACCCGGGAGAGTCAAGTTCCCCGATGGGCCGCCCCCCAAGCCCTGGGCCCTGGGCCCCTCCTCCCAGTCAGCGCCCCGGAGTCGCAGAGCGCCCAGTCCCACCCGTCCCCAAAGCCCGCCCGCGCGATCCTTCACCTGCACTCGCCAACGATCTCCGCGACAGCCTCGTTCACCCGGGAGACAGTGACTTCCAGCTCCCGGCGGAAGCGGAAATCCCTCCTCTCCCCTTCAGTTTCACTCACCCGAGGCCGGGACCTCCCAGCGAGTAAGCCCCGCCTCCTCCAGGGTCTGTGTGCGCACGCACAGGGGGTAAGTCTTCTCTCTGTACTCTCGTTCCGGGCCCGGAGGCGGGATCGCCGTGCGCGTGCGCGAGGGCTGGACCGCATTTCACAGTTGGTGCACAAGTAGCCGCTACTTCTAGTGAGCTTCCTCGGTGGCAGTTCCCGCGTTTCAGGAGCGGTGGACCGGGCCATAGCAGCACTGGAAAGGCAGCCTCTCCCATGGCTGCAGCATCTTCACGTGCCTTCTCTCCCACTTCAAGCCCCAGCTCCTCGCCGCTCACCTGGGTCTCCCCTATGTCGGGCACGTTCAGATATCTCAGTGCTAAGAAACGGCAGATACCAGTATGGCTGAATCAGAGTTAACGGGGGAAGCTTGTAAGAAGCTCTTCTCAAACTTTAACAAGAACCTGTGGATCTTACTATAATTCAGGTTCTGGTTCATTAGGTCAGAAGTGGGGCCTGGAAGTCTGACTTTCTAACTAGGTCCCCAGTGCCATACGTGCTGTTGGTCTGCAGGACCACACTTCGAGTGCCGAAGTTATAATACGTGAGTTTGGACAGGCAGGTAGGGGCTGGGGGAGGGGAAAACAAAGCTCCACAATTCCCACGGTGTAGTGAAGAGGCTGGACAGAAATATAAAGGATCAGTTGCTACACTGTTCAGCGCAGCAGAAGGGGGTGTGTGGATCTCAGAGCATGTGATGGTGGAGGGGCTGCCAAACTAGTACGAGAGGTTAGAGAAGGCTTCCCTGGGAGGCCGATGCTCAGCATGGAATCCAAAGCCTGAGTGGAAGTCACACAGACAGAAGTAGCACCTATAGAACTTAAGAGGGAGTGAAGGAGAGAGGAGTGTCAAGGGTGGAGACCCTGGGCGCTGCCTCTTACTCAGATGAGGAAGGCTCAAGAGAGATAATTCGGAGGAGTGGTCAAGGGTTGTGTTAGGCTGTGATTAGTCTGAGACAAGCAAGAGGGGCTCTGGAAGGGGCCTTTGGAAGAGAAGCCAGGAGCTCAGGAGAAGGATCTGGATGTGATTTTGAGAGTCATCTGCATATGGAGGTTATTTAAAGTCTTGGGGCCAGAGGAGGTCACATGGTTTCAGGGGTAAGGGGCAAAGTGTAGCAAAAGAAGAGGGCTAAGAAGGACACCAGGGCTCTCCAGCCTTAGAGGTTAGGAGGAGGAGCCAGCAAGAGACTGGGCAGAACAGTGAGGTAGGAGGAGGAAGACGTGGGCTGCCCTCTCCCAGAAGCCTCCAGAGGCAGGTATTTCAAGACGAGAGTGATCAGCTGTGTCACATGTGGCTGCGAGTTTGAGTAAGATGAGGAAAGAGAATTGACTGTTGACTTTGGCAAGTGTTTGGTCCCTGGCAATCTTGATAAGAGCTCTTTCATTGGAGCGATTAGGAAAATAACTTGTCAAGAGATCTATCGATGTATTTCCAATAGACCTATCTCCAAGAAGTCCTCTAGAGGGCAGTGTTACTCTCAGAACTGCCAAGCTTAACCCTTGGCAGTGCCTCTCTGGAGGACCCCTTCTCCGTGCTTGTACAAACCTGGATACACACAGGAAGGGATCATACCATACATGTTACCTTGCAACTTGCTATTTCCACTTAGTGGTCAATACACATACAGATAATTGTTGTGTGACCGCCGTAGTCATGATTGCCAGGTTCACAGGTTTTCTGTGTCTTTTCTTTCCCTTTTCCTTTCTTCTCTATCTCCCTTTCCTTCCTTCTCTCTCTCCCTTTCCTTCCTTCCTTCCTTCCTTCCTTCCTTCCTTCCTTCCTCTCCTCTTTCTTTCTCTGTCTCTCCTTCCCTCCCTCACTTTCTTCCTCCCTCCCTTCCTTCACATCTTTATTGAGATATAATTGACAGACAATAAACGGCACGTTTTGACATATACATACACCTGTGAAACCATCACCACAATCATGATAGTGACTGTTTCCATCCCCCCAAGAAGTTTCCTTATGTCTCTTTGTAGTCAATCCCTACCCCACCCTCAGCCCTTGACACCAACTAATCTGTTTTCAGTTTCTACAGCTTTGTGTTTTTGAGGAAGTCCCATAAACAGAATCATACAAAACATAGCCTTTTGAATTTGGCTTCTTCTACTCAGCTCAGTACGTTTGCAACGTGTCCATTTTTCTTTTGGCCACACTGCTTGTGGGATCTTAGTTCCCCATCAGGGATTGAACCCATGTCCTCGGAAAGCGTGGAGTCCTAACCACCGGACCGCCAAGGAATTCCCTATGTCCATGTTGTGTTTATCAGTAGTTGTTCCTTTTTATCATTGAGTTGTATTCCGTTGTATGGATGGACACAGTTTGTTTATCCTTTCACCTACTGATGGACATTTGGGTTGTTTCCATTTTGGGACGATTAGGAATAAAGCTACTATGTACTGTCTCATTGAGATCTTTGGGTGGATGTTCGTTTTCCACTGTATTTTTTTAATTTAATTTTTATTTTAATTTGGAGGGTAGTTGATTTACTCTACTGTATTTTATTTCTACACTAAAACATGTGATTCCTCTGGAATTCATTTTTGTATACGGTCTGAAGTAGGGTTCAGGTTGTGTTTTGTTCTGGGCTAACCGACAAGGCAGATAACATCTTTCCTGGGAAGTTGTAATGTCACCTTAACCTACATCACGTTCTCATGTGTTCTTGAATTTGTTTCCGGATTCCCTCTGGACATTTTCCCGGAGCCAGGGTCATGCTGTTTTGATGGCAGTGCGTTTTGCTGTTTGGCAAGGCGGCTTTCTCACCTTGCTATTCAAGAGTCTTGGCCTTGGAGGCTGTTGAGAGGGTGGATGTGGCCTGACTCTCCATTGACAACCTCCTGGCTGAGTGAGGGTGCCAGTGCCAGGCCCAGCACCTGGTGTGAGGAGGGGAGTGGGGAGATGATAGTATCCATGATGGTTGAATCAGATGCAGTTGCTCAGGAAAAGAGGGAAGAGATGAGACTCTGTGACTGGTCTCCAGGAATTCTGCCATCTTATTTCCTGTAATTTACAAGGCACCTTTTTTTTTTAAACATCTTTATTGGAGTGTAATTGCTTTACAGTGTTGTGTTAGTTTCTGCAGTATAACAAAGTGAATCAGCTATATGCATACGTATATCCGAATATCCCCTCCCTCTTGTGACTCCCTCCCACCCTCCTTATCCCACCCCTCTAGATGGTCGCAAAGCACCGAGCTGATCTCCCTGTGCTATGAAGCTGCTTCCCACTAGCTATCTATTTTACACTTGGTAGTGTATATATGTCAATGCTACTCTCTCACTTCGTCCCAGCTTAGCCTTCCCCCTCCCCATGTCCTCAAGTCCATTCTCTACTGACTTTCTGACTTCACTCTGTATGACAGACTCTAGGTCCATCCACCTCACTACAATTAACTCAATTTCATTTCTTTTTGTGGCTGAGTAATATTCCATTATATATATGTGCCACATCTTCTTTATCCATTCATCTATCGATGGACACTTAGGTTGCTTCCTACAAGGAATCTTTCTACCCATGGCCGTGTGCTGACTGACATTGTCCCCTGAGCTGGAAGGAAGCCCTCTAGGAGGGCATGTGTCTATCCTGCCTTATTCCTTTGGGTGCTCCTTGAGTTGGCACAGGACTTGGTCCTTGGTGCTTGGTAGACATGCTTGGCCATTGTGGAGGAGGGGGGCCAATCCCCCTCCCTGCCACTAGTTCCCTGTGTCAGCTTGGATGTGTCACTTCTCCTTTCCACCCTCTGGGCCCTGTGAATTGGGATGTTGGGCTAATTCCACACTCTGGGCCCTGCAAACAGGGACACTGGGCTGACTTCTGATTCAGACCCCTGCCGGCTTGGAGCCTCTGAGTCAGTGGGAAGAGGCAGGGTGGCCGTGAGCTGCCTTGACTGTCGTGGTTAAGATTGAGGGTCTGAGGCTTCCTGGATATGACCTTGGGCACCTGACTTAATCTGTTGAGCTTCTGTCCTCTGAGAAGCCAGGATGATGCTGGCCCTTTCCTCCTGGGTCAGGATTAGAAGGGATGGTGGGTTAATTTGGCATAGAGCTTGGTGGGTGGTAATGTCAGCTGGAAAGAGCTCAGGGCTGGCATTCTGGTAAGACAGCTTTGCTTAATTTTTTTTTTTTTTGCGGTACGCGGGCCTCTCACTGTTGTGGCCTCTCCCGTTGCGGAGCACAGGCTGCGGACGCGCAGCCTCAGCGGCCATGGCCCACGGGCCCAGCCGCTCCGCGGCATGTGGGATCTTCCCGGTCTGGGGCACAAACCCGTGTCCCCTGCATCGGCAGGCGGACTCCCAACCACTGCGCCACCAGGAAAGCCCCAGCTTTGCTTCATTTTAATAGTAACACATGTTACCTTGTAACAAATTCAGCAGTGATGACTGCTACAAAGTAGCAAACAGAAGGTGCCACTTCCATCAAGTCCCTTTCCCCAGAGAGGTGAGGCAAGGGATGCTCATGACACACGTTCAGGCTTTGCAGGTATTCTTTTATTGACTATTTGGCAGTGACCAAAGGATGCTTGATTCAGGAGACAGCTGCACCCCCAGCAACCTCACTTATTTTACCCAGGGTGCTATTTCATTCTATTTAGGTGGGCTGGCAGCTGGACCCAAACAGTTGGGTCCCTGGCCCCGTAGCAGCTGAAGTGGCCGTTGAGGGCAGGCCAAGAGAGCAGTTCCTGTGACGGGCTGGCTCAGGCTGTTTGTGGTGGGTGTTAGTCAACTCAGAAGCCCAGAGGGGAACTGGGTTTCTCTGCAGCTTTCAGTTCAGGGGTGAGCATTCTCCTTTCAGCATTCCTCGGCAGGAACAGGCCCTGAAATAATTCTGCTTCTGGAAGTTTTCCTCCGTACGTACTTGCACAGATGTGCAAAAGTATGGGTCCAGGTGTGTCCACTGCAGCTCTGTTGGTAAGAGGGAGAGACTGGAAAAGATTGGTTTATCCTACAAGCGTATGTGCATATGTAGGAAGTGAATGTGTGGGTCATTTATGGTAGCATTGTTTGAGGATAGCAATCCAGGCGACCCTCAGTAGATGGCTGTTTAGATAGACAGTTGGGGACTGGCACACAGTGGGGCCTCTGTAGCTGCAGAAAGAAGCTCCCCCAGAGGGCTGATGGGCAGATGTCCAGGTACAACAGGCAGAAACAGCAAATTGAAGAAGAGAACCTTTGGGGGTGCAGGAAATGCTTTTATCTTGATTGTGATGGTGGGTTTGTGGGTGTGTGCCTTTGTCAAAACTTACTGAACTGCGGACTTTCAAAATGTGTCAATTAGACCACAATGAAGTTGGTTTGAAAAAGAAAACAAAACCAGCACCAAAAAAGCAAGGTGCAGATCAGTGGGAAAGGGGAGGAAAAAACTGTTCAGGTTTGCTTTCATTTGCGCACTGAAATCCTGCAAGGAAGCCCAAGGCATTTACAAAAAGCTATTTCCTTTCTGGAAAGGTGGAGGGACAGATGGGAAGGGGGTGAGAGATATTTTACCTTTCTACGGTTTAGATTTTCGAACCATATGAATAGCACCGATTCCACAGTGAAATGAACAAAAATGAATGTTCTGATATGAACAGTCCACTTGTGGTTAAATAGACCCCCCCCAACCCCAGAAGAAAAAAAAAAGAACCTCCCTGTCAGTCCAGTGGTTGAGACTCCGTGCTTGCACTGTGAGGGGCATGGGTTCGATCCCTGGGAACTAAGATCCCGCCGAAAAAAAAAAAAAACAAAAGGAAAAAAGAACTGTGCATACATTGTGATGCTTTGTGTGAAAAAAGGAGGATGTTTTTATTATGGAAGGAAAGAGCGTGATGATGGCTGTCCCTAAGAAGGTGAGCATGGGGGAGGAAGGCTTGCTTCACGTTGGACCCTTCTTTGTGTTTGGTCTTTACTTAAAATCGCATCCATGTATGAGGCCAGTTGGTTATGGATGAGGCTTAGAGATGGAGACGCAGGCCAGCAAGTGGGGGAGCCCAGACCCTTTCAAACCCAGGTGATGCATCTGGCCAGTGAGGTGAGGAAAGGGATGCTCATGATACACGTTCAGCTTCTGCAACTATTTTTTTTTATTGACTATTTGGCAGTGACAGAAGGATGCCTGATCCAGGGGAGGGCTTTCCCTCCCTGTCCCCCAGTGCCTGGAACTCAGGCTGGGCGAGCCAGGCCAAGGGGCCTGGCACTCTGGCCGGAACACGTGTCCATGCTTCTTTCACGTATATGGGCATCCTTGTCACAAAGGCCACGTGGCACCACAGTTTCTCATCTGTCCTTCTCCTTCCTGCTCTGCCGTAGCACCACCGGCCCTTGAGAAAGCCTGCCCATGGGCAGGGGGTCCCAGCGGGACCCACTCACCCACCAGCTGGGAGGCGCCCCTAACTCAGGCCCCAGCGTGGAGCCCCCGTCGGTGCTGGTGCTCAGACTTGGCTTGCCTTGGCAACTTGGTCTTGAAGAGGGACTTGCCCGAGGCCTCGATGTAAGTGATGCTCATCTCTTTGGGGCTGATCTCAACGTAGGCAAAGCCACCCAGTGAGTTCTCGGCCCCGTAGTGGAAGCGCAGGTAGCCGTTGGGGACCTTGCGCAGGTGCTTCTTCGAGGGGTCCATGAAGTTCCCGGCCCCGCTCAGCACGAAGCCCACGCCATTCTCATCCTGAAGGTACTGCGGACAGAGGAAGCAGGGTCAGTGGAGTCCCCAGCCCCTCAGTGAGGTTTACCACTGGCTTGCTGTCTACCTGTCTTGAGTCCAGGGTCAGGCCTGTGATGGACCACAGAGTCACCTTGAGCAAGGGACATACCCCACCCCCGCCTGTCCTGGGCCTCAGCTTTTCCCACGTGTGAGAGTGTATTGCTCTGAGCAATCAAGAGTCAACTGGGACCCGTGAGATGCCTTTTAGGGAACTTTGGGCTGTTTTCTGGTTAGCGAGCATAGAGTTTGAGAGAGAGTGACCTTCAGGGGGCTCCCAAACAGAAGGAGGACCGCACTATGCCACGTGGCCCAGTGGCTGGGCTGGGGACCCCTTCCCAGGCTCTCGCCCCACCCTCAGTCCCCTCACCTGCAGGTTGTGATCATGGCCGCACAGGTAGGCGGTGACCTTGTGCGTGGTCAGCAGCGGTAGCAGTTGCTTGACCAGGCAGTGGGTGGGCCCGTGCTCGGCGATGGACCACACGGGGTAGTGGCCGGCCACCAGCACGTAGTCCTCCTTGGCCGCCGCCAGCTGCTTCTTGATCCAGGCCAGCTGCGTGCGGGCCATCGCCAGGTTGCGGGGCCTCTCGGGCTGCTGGCTGGCAAAGTCGTCCGAGTTGCCACACAGTGTCACTGTGTCCAGCATGAAGATGGCCACGGACACGTTGGACCGTGGGATCTTGAAGCGCAGGCGGTAGTAAGGGCTGGGGAAGTTCCTGTGGATGGGATGGAGGTGGTGGGCGCCCGTCTCGGGCAGAGAAGCCCCAGGCTCAGCTCTGGCTGATGGATCTCTTTGCCCACCTGAGCGAGGCTGGCGGAGGGATGGATAGAAGGAGGGGCAGGCTCACCAGCGCTTGGAGATCCTGGAGTAGGCTATCTGTGCCGAGACGTTCCCCAGATGGTCGTGGTTGCCAGCCAGCACGTACCAGGGCACGTTGCGGAGTGAGGAGGCAGAGAACACGTCCTCAAAGGTCTCCTGCAGCAGACAGAGAAGGGAGCCCCGCCCCCCCCGCAGGTTCAAGCAGCCATTGGATGCTCCCACCAAGTCAGGCGCTATGTACAAGGGAGACGCTGAGTGTGCTAGGCGTCTACAAGTGTCATCTTCCCTCTGCCCTCTCCAGAGTCAAAAGGTCGAGTGGCTTCTCCACGCATCCCCCCGCCTCCACACCTACTCCAGTGGCGCACACCTGGAACCTCTTGTCTTTGGCATCCTGCACGCCAGTGAAGTAGAAATTGTCCCCCAGGGACAGGATGAAGTCTGCGCCCAGGATCTGCACGGTCCTGGCAATCTCCTTGGCATTGGCCATTTCCCGGGCTGTGTAGAACGGGGCATTGGGGACCCCTCCCCAGTCACCCACGGCAACAAAGCGCAGTACAGGGGCGGGGGCGGTGCGGGTGTTGGTACTGATGCCGGCAGCCCAGGGGAGCACCAGGGGGAGCACCAGCGAGGCTTGCAGGACGAGCAGCACCGTCCACGTGTCCATCTGGGAGGGGAGAGACAAGCGTCTGGGGCATGGGCAGCATGCGCCCCCCCCCCCCCGAGATCCCCACTTGCCCTGTTCTGAGAAAGGAGGAGACGGCTCCCTGCAGGGATGGCCTGGCTCCCTAGCTCCCGGGACTTGAGTGCAACAGCTGGCTGGGAGCGTCAGGGGGCTGGCAGGGTCCAGCCAGCGGGGTGGGGAAGCGGGGGTATGCCGGGCCCAGTACTCACCCTGGGGGAGGCACAAGCCAGTCGGCTGGGGGCTCAGAGAGGCAGGTGAGCTCCAGAGCAGAACTGGCCGTCACTGAGCCTTTATTCCCTGGGGGCGGAAATGGATCATTAGAGGGGATGATGCAGTTTCTCCGCCAACTGTTCCAGAAGCCCTCCCCTCGGGTCATGTGAGCCTTGGAGTTGGTTCCCCCGGGCGGCCGGACACGGGATTCGAGGCGGGAGCCGGGTTGGGGGGTGGGGGTGGTCTGGCCTATGAGTGCAGCCGCGCCTGCCCCACAAGCTCTGCGTCTGCTCACAGGAGCGCGTTTGTGTCGTTGGCCTCGTGTGTGCTGTGTGCGCAGCTCTATCTGTGCGCCCCGGCCAGGCACCTCCCGTATGTGTGTCCGTGTCCTCCGCGGACGTGTTTGTCTGCCAGTGCCTGGGTGTGTCTGAGCTGTTTTCTGTGTGTAGCCAAGCGTGCCTGCCTCGGTCACATGTCTGCTTGGGAGTCCCATGTCCCCGTGGCTGTGGACACTGAGCTGGCAAGGCCTGTGTGGCAAGCCTGTGACGTGCGCCTGCGTCCTCAAGTGGAACTGTGTGTGTGCGATGAGGAGTTGTGTGTCCCTGTCATGTGGCCGAGCCGAGTTGTGTGTCTCTGTGTTGTGTTTCTCAGCTGAGTTGTAGGTCCGGTGTGTGAGGTGTGTTTGACAACATCTGAGCCCTGAGTCCCAGGGTCACCCCCCCTCCCCCAAACAGCAGGGGCTCCCTTTTCCAGGAAGTCCTGCCCATACCTTCCTCTCTGCCCCACCCCCCATTCCTGCAGGAGGAACCCAGGCAGGAGGCAGCTGGTGGCAAGCCGTGTGACCAGACTTTTGACCCTCACACCCTCAGACCCCAAGGGCAGGGGGGCAGGCTATGGGGCAGCGGGGCCCCTGCACTTGAGGCCGCTCTGACCTGCCCCTCCCCTCCCTGCCTCCCTCCTCCCGGCCCTGACTGCACACTCACTCTGGTTCCCTACAGCCTCTTGCGAGAGTAGATGGGGGCCCCTCATTCACGGCCCCGCAGCCCCAACAAACAGGAAGTGGGTCACGAGGGCAGGCGGAGACCCCTCCTCCGGGTGGAGACCTCCCGCCGCCGGGCGGTCTCAACTGGCAAAGGCTGGGCCAAGAGTCAAGGCCAGGCGTGGCCTTGCGAATCGAGCTGCAGGAGTGCGGGGTGCTAGCCGTCGGGGCTGCCCCGGCTTTAAGGAGGCAGCAGTTAGCCCGCCCTGCCGGCGGGCAGGGGGCGGCCCAGGTGATCCCCGGCTGCAAGCGCGGGCGCCTGGGCCTCCTGGCCAGGCCGGCGCCCCGGGGATGCTGCTGGGCCCCTGCGCACCACCACGCCTGTGGGGCGCACTTCTGTAACAGGAGGTAACGCTCCCTGGAGGGCGGCGCAGACCTGCCGATTGGGCTGCAGCTCGGCCGGGCAGGGTGGCTCGGGGACCCGATTTCCTCCCCCTGTCCCCACGCAGGCAGAGTCTCCACCTGCCTGCGCACTTGGGGGGCCCACAGCCCCCACAGCGCTGGGTGGGGCCTCAGCCCCGGGCTGCGCTACCCTCTAGTGAGGAAGTCTCATCTTCAACCTCAATTTCCTGGTCTTTAGGTGTGAGGGCAGAAGAGTCCAATCTTACTTAGAATCGCAAATAATTTATGTTGAAACACCCCTCCAGGAGCTGGGGCTGCAACCCTTCCTGCCTCTTTTTGTAGGTGGGTGGGAGGCAAAAGAGTCTCATCTGAAGAGTAAAGCATGGGAAAGCAAAAGATGGGAACTTTCTGGTGGAGACACCTGGCGGACACCTCCCTAACAGATGATCCAGGTGAACAGCATAGTGATGTCTTATTGATATCACGTGGCCCTGACATAATGTCATGAGAAGGGCCCCTCACCTCCTGGGTTTCTCCTGTCACCTGTAACCACAGGCTTACGATGAGAAAAATACCAGATACACCCAAATCCAGGGATATTCTACAGAATACCTACCTAGAACTCTGCAAAAATGGCCCAGTCATGAAAAAGCAACCTTTGAGGGGTTGTCACAGACTGGAGGAGACCCAGGAGCCGGGAGGACGAAGTGAATGTGGGATCTTGGGCCAGAAAAGGGGCACTTGTGGAAAAACTGGTGACATCCAAAGAAAGCCTGGAGTTTTGTGAATAGTAACACAACTAAGAAACAGAATCGCGTACAGGTTCCAGGTATGTCGTGGTTCCAGATGATGCTGGCCATAGAGGCAACAGTGAGGTGTATGTTGGAACTCTTTGCTTTTTTTTTTTTTTTTTTTGCAATTTTCCTGTAAATCTATAATTACTCCAAAATAAAACAGTTTACTTTGAAAATAGGCATGATCCAAGAAACTTAAACATGGATTCGACATGCACTGAGCACCTGCTGTATGCCCAGTACTGGCAGACCCAGCAGGGAACAAGACAGATAGGAAACACCTGCTCTGCTGGGGCCCCATGTGCTGGTGAAATTTATATTCTAGCTGTTAATTACTTTCCATTCTTTGGGGGTGGGGTGGGGCATTCTCTTTCCATTTTATACATTATGTATTGTTTGGATTTTTGCTTGAAAAGCACTGTTATTTTGCCAGCAGAATAAATGCAAACTTCCTCCTAAGGTATCTGTGGTCTGAATGTAAACATGGGAAGCAAAGACCTCATCACAGATCCAGGGCAGTGATTGTTTTCTGGGGAGACGGGAAGAGGAATGGAATTGGGGCTCAGGGACAAGGGAGTGTCAGGCAGGGGGCTTCAACTTTATCCCTACTGTTTTCCTTTCACAGAAAAGGAAAAAAAAAAATTATCTGAAGCAATTAGGACCAAATGTTAACATTTGCTTCTTCATGTGGCAGGTCTGGGAGTGTTTGAGGGATTATCTTCTATGCTTTCTGTATTTTCTTTTTTTTTTTTTTTTTTGAGGTATGCGGGCCTCTCACTGTGGTGGCCTCTCCCGTTGCGGAGCACAGGCTCCGGACGCGCAGGCTCAGCAGCCATGGCCCACGGGCCCAGCCGCTCCGCGGCATGTGGGATCCTCCCAGACCGGGGCACGAACCCGTGTCCCCTGCATCAGCAGGCGGACTCTCAACCACTGCGCCACCAGGGAAGCCCACTTTCTGTATTTTTTTGAGATCACACAAAATTATAATATTTATTATCATATGGTATTACCTGGTCTTTAAAGAAACGTTGGAAAATACTGAAAAGTACAAGGAAAATGATTACAGTCGTCTGCCTAGAGAGTGACTCTTCAGTAATTTTTTTCCATTAATTTTTCTATGCCTACATGTGTCTTCTGAAAAATGGTATGCTATTGACACCATTTTTTTTTTTTTTTGTCCATGCTGTGCATCACGCAGAAATCTTAGTTCCCTGACCAGGGATCAAACCCATGCCCGCTGCAGTGGAAGCTTGCAGTCTTAACCACTAGACCGCCAGGGATATTCCCTACTGATATAATTTTTTAAGTTTGTCAAATGTTAACATTTTCTATATCTTTTAAATTAAAAAGTACAAAAGCACATGCACATGAAAAAAAATCAGGCTTCTTGCGGAGTGTGTACTGAAACTTGTGGACCCTTGGCTATATCTCTCTGGTCACCTCTGGGGTTCCGAGTAAACTCTTTTCCCTCCATTCACTCAGGGAAGCCTGCTTCTGCTGATTTTCTGTGGAGGTGGATCAGGATTTGGCTCTGAGCCTCCCTCCCCCTCCACTCCTGCCTTGCTTCCCAACAACAACGTCAATCCCATGGCTGAGTTCCTCCCTGCCCTCCCCTCCCCTCTCTGCCCCAGCTCTCACCACTCCTCTGGCCTTCTCACCCTTCCCGGAATAGGAGCCCTCGCTCTGACTTCAGGGCTTTGGCACTTGCTGTTCCATTTTCCTAGAAGGCTGTTCCTTCTCCAGCTATCACCGTGGCTCCCTCCCACTGTATTTAAGTTCCTTTAACTTATCTAAAAAGCATCCCTCCCACCCCCATCCTGACTCCCTCTTAACTTGCTGTAGTTTTCGCAGTAGCCCTTATCGAGGCCTGACGAACCAAACTCTGCTTATCTTGTTTTCAGTCTGTCTCCCCACCCGAATGAGGTCTGAGGCAACAAGAACTGTCTGCAGTCGGTGGTGTTTGCTGCTGTTTCTCTGGCTTTTAGAATCTGGGGCCCACAAAGGCAGCTGCTCAGGAATTATCTGGGGAAGGATGGAATGAAGGGACTCGCTTGCACGACACAACCTTCCCTCCAGTCTGAATGTGCAGCTTCCCCCCACCCTCCTGGCTTCATCCCTTGAGTGGATACCACTAACTCCTCTACAGCTTGCTTCAGATCTAAACTTTGTTGTTTTCTTTGTTTTTTGGCCAAGCTGCGTGGCATGTGGGATCTTAGTGCCCCCACCAGGGATTGAACCTGTGCCCCCTGCATTGGAAGCAGGGAGTCTTAACCACTGGACCACCAGGGAAGTCCCAAATGTTGTTGTTGTTTTTGATAATCTGTCCAGGACTCTTGGAGATATGTCAATGTGTGCATCTCCTTCATGTTGGGGCCACTGAGCACAAGTCACACTAAGGACAGTGTGTTCTGACCTCAGGGCCTTTGCACTTGCTGTGCCCTCCACTGGCCCACTCTCCCCCACCTTCTTGTCCTTGAGCACTTGGCTTCAATGCCACTTCCTCAGACGACCCTGACACCCTGACTCAGTTAGCACACACACCAAACACCTAGTCCCCTGTCTCTACTCTTGTCAAGTCCCCCGCCCCCCAAGGAATTCCCACGAAAGCAGTTCTGGGTGGACAACAAATGTCCACTCGATGGGGTCAGAAGGGGGGCAGGCGGTTAGCATTACTTCTGACAAGCACGGTCAGTGAAGGGAGGTGTGCGCAGATTGGTACATGTCGTGAGGAGAGCCTGAGGTGGGAGGTATCAGGAGCTAATGGCCTGGAGCTATGGAGTGTGGACTCGATCTGGAGGGTGACAGGTTTGCAGGGTAGGGTCCAAGCTGTGTTTTTAAAAGGTCAGTCTGGAAAAAAGCACATCACAGACAGATCTGTATCGCCTGTGTCTCTGTATCTATCATTATTATTATTATTTTGGCTGCACGGCATGTGGGGATCTTAGTTTCCAGACCAGGGATGGACCCCACGCCACCTGCAGTGGAAGTGCAGAGTCTTAACCACTGGACTGGCAGGGAGGTCTCATTTCTATATCTGTTTATATCTATCTATCTGTATATCCATGTAACTACATCTATCCATCTATTTATCTGTAACTCTATCCATTTATTTTTATCTATCTGTCTATCTACCTATCTATCTGTATATCTATCCATTTATCTATATCCATCTATCTGTATCTCTATCTATCCATCCCTTAATTTTTATCTATCAATCTGTCTATCACACTATATCTTGATACAAAACTACAAGTGCTTGGTCGCTACTCACCAAGAAGAAATAATTCTGGCGCCCACAGGAAAAAAATTAAGAGTGGTTTCTTCCAGGGATGGTTGCCCTGGGAAATTATCAATTTCTACTTTACTGAATTCATCTTTAAAAATTAAAAGCTAGTAAAGATTTTGTAATCAGGAAAACAGTATTTACCTAAATAACCATTCTGATGGAGGCACAGATGATTGTTGATGGAGGGTGAGCCTACAATGAGGGGGACACCCCCCCAAGTGGCTGGTATAGTTGGGTCAGCCCTCCAGGATGGCTGTTTAAAGGTGGTTGAGTCAGGGGGCTCTGCAGCCATCTGCCTGAGTTCAAATTCCAGCTCCTCTGCTGTTATTTAGCTGTGTGACTGTGGGCTAGGGGCTTTACCTCTCTGTGCCTTATTTCTTCATCTTTTTTTTTTTTTTGCAGTACGCGGGCCTCTCACTGTTGTGGCCTCTCCCGTTGCGGAGCACAGGCTCTGGACGTGCAGGCTCAGTGGCCATGGCTCATGGGCCCAGCAGCTCTGCAGCATGTGGGATCTTCCCGGACCGGGGCACGAACCCATGTCCCCTGCATCGGCAGGCGGGCCCTCAACCACTGCGCCACCAGGGAAGCCCTATTTCTTCATCTTTAACATGGGTGATGTTACAGTTATTCAGTACAGAGTGTCGTGTACTGGCACCAAAAGTCCTGTCACAGATGGAACATGCAGCAGAGGACCTTGTTCATAGCCAGCACCCCCTATAAGCTAGCTGTCACTGCTTGTTATTATTACTATTATGTGTATTATTATTATAGACCAGGGCAGTGGCAATTTGGAGAAACTGAACACGTTTAAGAGGCAGAAATAAGAAGTTGGGGGACCTACTCATCCCAGTTTGCCGGAGACTTTCCTGATTTGAGCATAGAAAGTCCCACATCCCGGGAACCCTCTCAGTCTTGGGTAAATCAGAAGGATAGTTGGTCACCCTAAGGTAAATCTTGGGACCCAGTGGTTAGAGGGAGGAATCTCTGGCAACTTCCAGCTTTCAGGTCTGGAGAATGAGAACCCAGACCCAAGGAAGAAGCTCAGGGAGAGGAACCTTTTTTGGGGAAGTGGACAAACCCGAGCGTGGGTACATTGAATTTGAGGGGCCCCTTGCTTGTCAGGGTGGGAGAAGACAGGTTTCCCTGTGGGGATCACGGGACAGAGGTCCCAGTATCTTATTCTGAAATATTTCGAACACACAGCAAAGTTGGAAGAATTGTCCAGCGAACAGCCACACACTTGCTCCTAGATACTGCAATTAAGATTTGCATATATTTGCTTTAGTATCTACCCATCCGTTCACTCATCTATCTTACTCTTTACCTATTTTAATACGTTGTGGACAACTGCACACTTCCCTGCCAAGGCTTTAGTGCTCATACCATTAACTAGAATTCGATATTTGTTTACAGTTCTTTTCTCTGATGTGAAATTTACATACAATGATATGTACAAGCCTTAAGTGTACACTGGGCAAGTTCTGATAAACCTCAGCTACAGTCATGAAAGAAAGAACTTACTCAACACCCCCCCCTCCGTGAGATTCAAAACAAAAAATAGAAGTAAAAAATAGAAGTAAATGGAGGCAGCTCTGGTTCTGCTACTTGCAAAGCTCTGTGACCTGGAGGGAGTGTCTTAACCTTTCTGGGCTTCAGCTTCTTATCTCTAAAATGGGAAGAGTAAGGGTGACTGTCTGAGATCTGATTGTGGCTGTTGTGGGTATTGAACACGTGAATTCCTGTAGAAATACTGAGGAGTACCTGGCATGTAAGGAGTGCCTTGAGGGACTTCCCTGGTGGCCCAGTGGGTAAGACTCCCATGCTCCCCATGCAGGGCGCCCGGATTCGATCCCTGGTCGGGGAACTAGATCCCGCATGCGTGCCACAAGTAAGAAGTCTGCATGCTGCAACTAAGAGTATACATGCTGCAACTAAAGATCCTGCATGCCTCAGCGAAGATCCCATGTGCCGCAACTAAGACACGACACAGCCAAAATAAATGAATAAATATTAAAAAAAATTTTTTTAATGCCTTGAAAACACTTACTTATAATATTACCCAGTTGGAACAGTGAAAAGAATTACTCTTGGTGGAAGAAGAAATAAAGAGGTAAGAATATTGCTGAAAAATTTCAAAGATGGCCATCAGAGGAACCTAAGCATGGGATCTACACTGGTGTGGAAGGCAGGTGGAAGGAAAGGGTGGCTGTGAGCTAAATCCTGATCCACTGCTGCAGAAAATCAGCAGATGAGAGCTCCATTCACATGTGCGTGATTAGAGGGAGAGGAGCGTATTCAGTATTCAGAATCATGGAGATGCCCAGAGAGAAAGCTAAGACTTCACGCCCTGCAAAAGGTCTCATTTGTTTTAATCATGTGCATGTGCTTTTGTATTTTTTTAACGTGCTTTTGTATTTTAATTTAACTGTAATTTGAAAAACATAGTCAAGATTCTGACCCCTGCTCCAAATGGATGAATCTTGAAGACATTATTATACTCAGTGAAATAAGGCAGTCAGCAAAGGTCTGTATGATTCCACTTCTACAAGGTCCCTAGGATGGTCAGATTCATAGGGATGGTGGGTGCCAGGGGCTGGGGGAGGGGGAATGGGGTAATGTTTAATGAAGACAGTTTCAGTTTTGCAAGATGCAAAGAGTTCTGGAGATGGATGGTGGTGATGGTTACACAACAACGTGAACGTATTTAATGCCACTGAACTGTACACTGAAAAATGGTGACGATGGTAAATTTTATGTTATTTGTATTTTATCAAAGTTGAAAAAAAAGAAAAACCAGAAAAGCACAGAAGATAATCCTAAAACACCCCTCTACCATCACATGAAGAGGCAAATGTTGTAATTGCTTCAGATATACATTTTCCTTTTTATGAAAGAAAAAAAACTAGTTAGAGATAAAGTTGAAGTCCTCTCCCCCTTGTAATTTCAATTTTAAAAATCCTAAATAGTTTACAGTGAGAAGTCTCCTTCCCATTCTGGTCCTCCGCTTTGGAGGGAACAAAAGTTACCAGATTTTTGTGTCTCCTTCCAGAGCTGGTTAATTGATTTCAGGATGGTAACCTTTTTTTTCTTTCTTAATTTATTTATTTTTAATTTTTGCCTGCGTTGGGTCTTTGTTGCTGCGCGCAGGCTTTCCCTAGTTGCCGTGAGCGGGGGCTACTCTTCATTGAGGTATGCGGGCTTCTCATTGCGGTGGCTTCTCTTGTTGCGGAGCACTGTCTCTAGGCGTGCGGGCTTCAGTAGTTGTGGCACGCGGGCTCAGTAATGCGGCTCGCGGGCTCTAGAGCGCAGGCCCAGTAGTTGTGGCATAGGGGCTTAGTTGCTCCGTGGCATGTGGGATCTCCTGGGACCAGGGCTCGAACCCGTGTCCCCTGCATTGGCAGGCAGATTCTAAACCACTGTGCCACCAGGGAAGCCCTGGGCTGCTAAATTTAAGTTGAAAAGTCATATGATAATTTGGTTGAATTAAGAAGCAGTATTGGAATGTTTAAAAGAACATATTTCAAACTCCTATTTATATGTTTAATTTTTAGATTTGTAACAACGCTAAGGACTTCAGAAGCATTTGCTTGGTGGAGGGATTTAAGATTAAAGAATCAAATATAACACTTTTATAAATGCCGTCTGCAATATTTAAGAGATTTCAACCCACTACATTTCTAAATGGACCCAAATATGTACCCAATGACCTCTCTGAAAGTGATGGTCCACTTTGCCAGGTGTATAAGTAACATAATAGCTGTAATTGGAACCGAAGACTTAAGAGAAACTCTGTTTTTAAAGGTATAATTTAAACTGACTGTATACTTGCAAAGTAACCACAAAGATGGATTTTTCTAGGCACCAAAGCTGCCCCAGATCCAGACACCATCGTGAGTTTGTTTGATTTGAGGAACGCAAAGACCAGTGTGGTTCGAGCAGAAGGAGCCAGGGGAAAAGTGGGAGGAAACGAAGGCAGGGAGGTAAGGGGTGCGTGCGAGTGCTTTGGGGGCTGCAGGGAAGAGGGTTTTTATCCCCAGGGAGGAGGGCGCCGCGGAGAATTCTGAGCAGAGGTGGGACTAATCAACAGGTTTTGCATAATTTCCACCAGCTGTTGGGCTGTGGACCACAGCTACGTGGTGGGTGCTACCGGTGGGAAAAACCGGATCCTGTTGGTTTTCCCCAAACCCGGTAAACAAAGTCTGAGAATCTTGACCTCGGAAGCTCCCCAGGATCCCCAGCAGAATGCCGGGCGCCCTCCTCAGACTCTTGACCTGTCCACTGCTGCTTCCGCGTGGGCAAATCCTGAACTGCAGCAAACGTCCTGCAAACCGTGTTTCCTTTTTGGTGCGCAAAGGCCCCCTTGTGTGGGGTGTGGAGGGTCGGGCAATGGAGCCAGCCGAGGTCTGCCTCACCCCCCACCCCAGAAGCTCCCGGGGGGGGAGGGATGAGTGAGCTACACGGGGATTCAGATGTTTGCAGGATAATCTGATGAGCAGCCCGCGTCTCAGAAAATTGCAAACCAGATTCTCAGAGGAGGGGTCTTTGGGCAGAGTCTCCAAGGACCAGTAGGCGTTTTTTAGGAAGGCACAGTAAGAAAAGACATCCTAGGCAGAGGGAAGGGTATGTACAGAGCAAGGTCAAAACTAAAATCCTGATCTAACTTATCCCCCCGCTTAACTGCTCCTCTCAACCTGGGTCATGGGGTCACCATGTGAGCCCCACACCTAGTACTTATCCTGAATGTGTCTCTTCCTCTCACTCCCCCCATCCCCATGGCCATCACCCAGGGCCAGACAGCCATCACCTGGGCCATAGTTGTCTGTCCTAATGGGCTTCAATTCCTAGTCATCCATCCCAGTCCCAAAAGAATCTCTCTCCATCTCTCCCCTGCTCACACACCTCCCATTGCTCCCTAGTGCTCTGGAGGTCAAGTCCAAGCCATTCAGCCTGGCATCTGAAGTCGTGGAAGACCTGGCCCTGCCTGCTGCACCGTGTAGTTAGCTGAACAACACATGAACAACAGTAACAAAAATAATAATAACAGCAAATACCCACTTTACACGCTGCCAGGCTGTGGGTCATGCAGTATAAAGGCAGTTTCAGGGAGTTCCCTGGTGGTCTAGTGGTTAGGATTCTGGGCTCTCACTGCCATGGCCTGGGTTCAATCCCTGGTTGGGGAACTGAGATCCTACAAGCCATGCGGCACAGCCAAAAGAAAAAAAAAAAAGGCTCTTTCACAACAGCCTTATTATCCCCGTTTTACAGAAGGACATTCTGAGGTTCAGAGAAGTCAAGGGACTTGTCCAAGGTCACTAGCATGCCTGTGAACTCAGTTTTTTCCAACTTCAAAGCAGAGGCTTAACTCCAACTCTGTCCGCTCCATGGCACATCTCTGGTGTGATAGGTTTAACTTCTTTGCTATTCCTCTGTCTTAGCTCAGGCTGCTATAACAATACCACAGACAGGGAGGCTTGAAACAGACATTTATTTCTCAAAATTCTGGAGGCTGGGAAGTTATGGAAGATCTTGACACTAAGATCAAGGTGTCAGCCTATTCAGTTTTTGGTGAGGGCTCTCTTCCTGTGTTGCAGACGGCTACCTCCTCTTTTTTTTTGGCTGTGGCTTGCAGCATGTGGGATCTTATTTACCCAACCAGGGATTGAACCTGTGGCCCCCTCAGTGCAAGCATGAAGTCTTAAGCACTGGACTGCCAGGGAAGTCCCCCATAAGGGCTTTATTCTACCTTGAGGGCCCCACCCACATGACCTCATCTAACCCTAATTACCTCCCAATGGCCTCAACTCTAAGTACCATCATATTGAGGGTTAGGGCTTCAACATAAAAATTTCTGAGGGATGCAAATATTCTGTCCATAGCATCCTCCCTTCAGATAGTGGGGCCTCATTCCCCTTGCCTTGAGTGTGGGTCAGACTTTAGTGAAGCACTTAAAAAAAGAGACAAACTTTTTATTTCGATACTCTTGTAGATTCACATGCAGTTTTAAGAAATAATACAGAGATTCAGTACGACCTTCACCCATTTCCTCCCAATGGTAACATCTTGCATAACTCCAGTGCAATATCCCAACCAGGAAATTCATACAATCACTGACCTTATTCAGATTTTACCAGATTTACATGCACTGGTGTGTGTATGCACACGAGTGTGTGTGTTTAATTCTTTGCAGTTTGTCACATGACTAGATTTGTGTGACTACTACCACAGCCAGGATACATAACAGTTCCATCACAAGGGTCCCTGGTGCTACCCTTTTGTAGTCCCTGTCACCTCCCCCTGCCAACCCCTGGAAACCACTCATCTATTCTCCACGTCTACAGTTTTGACATTTCAAGACTGTTATAAAGTATATCCATTCAAGGAAATATTATTCAGCAATAAAAAGAAATGAAGCACAGATGAATCTTTTTTTTTTTTTTTTTTGCGGTACGAGGGCCTCTCCCTGCTGTGGCCTCTCCCGTTGTGGAGCACAGGCTCCGGACGTGCAGGCTCAGCGGCCATGTCTCACGGGCCCAGCCGCCCCGCGACACGTGGGATCCTCCCGGACCGGGGCACGAACCCGTGTCCCCTGCATCGGCAGGCGGACTCTCAACCACTGCGCCACCAGGGAAGCCCAACACAGATGAATCTTGAAAACATTATGCTAAGTGAAAGAAGCCAGTCACAAAGGACCACGTATTGTAGGATTCCATTTATGTGCGATATCCAGAAGAGGCAAATTTATTGAGACAGAAGGTATATTAGCGATGCCTAGGGCTGTTGGATTGAGGGTAGGGGGTGGGGTGCCAGGGATAAAAGGGGCTGACAGCTAACAGTGCAGGGTTTTTATGTAAGAGTAATGAAAATGTACTGAAACTGATCGTAGTGATGGTGCACAATTCTGTGAATATACCAAAAGCCATTGAATTGTACACTCTACATGGGTGAAATTTTATGGTATGTGAATTCTATCTCAAGTGGTTTAAAAAGAGAGCATTGTATAACTGGAATCATACAGTATGTAATCTTTGACATTGGCTTCTTTTTTTTCACCCAAAACAAATCTCTTGAGATATGTCCAAGTTGTTGCTTGTATCAATAGTTTCTTTTTATTTTGACTAGTATTTCATGGCTTGTACCAGTTTGTCTAACCATTCACCCGTTGAAGAACATTGGGGTTGTTTCCAGTTTGTGGCTATTACAAATAAAGCTGTTACGAACATTTATGTACAACTTTTTGAGTGAATTTAAGTTTTCATTTCTCTAATATAAATGCCTAAAGTGTAATTGTTGGGTTATATGGAAAGCACATATTTAGTTTTTTAAGAAATCACCATACTCTTTTCCAGAGGGGCTGTACCATTTTACATTCCCACCACCAAAGCACGAGTGATCTGGTTTCTCTGCATCCTCACCAGCATTTGGTGATATTGCCTTTTATTATTTTAGCCCTTTGAAAGGGGCACAGTGATGTCTCATTGTGGTTTGAATTTGCATTTTCATAATGGCTTATCATGTTGACATTTTTTTAAAAAATGTGTTTACTTACCAACTTTATGTCCTTTCACATAAAATGTCTGTTCATGTCTTTTGCCCATTTTCTAATTGGGGTCTTCTTCTTCTTCTTTTTTTATTTTTAAATAGTTGAGTTTTGAGGGACTTCCCTGGTGGCACAGTGGTTAAGAATCTGCCTGCCAATGCAGGGGACACAGGTTCGAGCCCTGGTCCAAGAAGATCCCACGTGCCGCGGGACAACTAAACCCGTACGCCACAACTACTGAGCCTGTGCTCTAGAGCCCACAAACCACAATTACTGAGCCTGCATGTCACAACTACTGAAGCCCGCATGCCTAGAGCCCGTGCTCTGCAACAAGAGAAACCACTGCAATGAGAAGCTGGCGCACCGCAAAGACGAGTAGCCCCTGCTCGCAGCAAGTAGAGAAAGCCCGTGAGCAGCAACGAAGACCCAATGCAGCCAAAAAATAAATAAATAAAATTTATAAAAAAATAAAAATAGTTGAGTTTTGAGAGTTCTTTATATATTCTAGATAAGAGTCCTTTGCAATATGTGTTTTGCAAACATTTCCTCCCAGTCTGCAGCTTGTCTTTTCATCTTCTTGCCAGGGTGTCTTGCAGAGCAAACACTTTTATACTTTTGATGAAGTCCAATTTATTGGTTTTTCCTTTTATGGATCTTATTTTTGGTATCAAGTTTAAGAACTCTTCACTAGTCCTAAGTCCCAAAGATTAGATTTTCTCCTTTTTTTCCTAAAAGTGTTATGGGTTTATGCATTACATTTTCATTTCATCCATAATTTGAGTTAATTTTGGTACAAAGTGAAAGATTTAGATAGTGCTTCTTCCCTCTTTCTCCCATAAATGTCCAGTTGCTCCAGCATTATATGTTGAAAAGTCTATCCTTTCTCCATTAACTGTTTTTGTGTCTTAAAAAAATATCAGTTGGGCATATTTTTGTGGGTCTATTTCTGGGTTCCCTATTCTACTCCATTGTTTTAGGTATCTATCCTTTTACCAGTACCACCATATCTTGATTTCTGTAGCTGTACAGTAAGCCTCAACATTGGGCAGAGTGATCCCTTCTATTTTATATTTTTTTCCAAAATTGTTTTCAGCTATTCCGTGACCTGTGCAATTCCATATAAATCTTAGAACAAGTTTGTCTATGTCTATGCAAAATCTTGCTGGAATTTTGACAGAAATTACTTTAAACTTATCTATCAGGGGGAGAATTGTCATGTTTACTATGTTGAGTCTTCTAATCCAGGGACATGGTATATCTCTTCATTTATTTAGATCTTTGATTCCGTCAGTATTTTGTAATTTTCAGGATACATATCCTGTACATGTTTTGTTAGATTTACACCTAAGTATTTAATCTTCTTTGTTGCAATTGTTAACTGTATTCTGTTTTAAATTTTGGATTCTATTGGCTCACTTAAATTAAAAAAAAATTTTAAAATTGAAATATAGTTGATGTACAACATTATGTAAGTTACGGGTGTACAGTATAGTGATTCACATTTTTTAAAGGTTATATTTCATTTATAGTTATTATAAAATATTGGCTATGTCCCCTCTGTTGTACAATGTGTCTTTGTGGTATATTTTATTTTATTTATTTATTATTATTTTTTGGCTGTGCTGCGTGGCTTGTGGGATCTCAGTTCCCCAACCAGATATTGAACCTGGGCCATAGCAGTGAAAGCCCGGAATCCTAACCACCATGTCACCAGGAAACTCCCACCTTATAGTATATTTTACACATAATAGTTTTTACCTCTTAATTTTTTCCTCGGGCATCTGTAGTCACTTTCTAAATTCTGCCATATATCTGGTTGCCTGTGAGTATTGTAATCCTAAAATCAAAAAGGTGAAAAAGGGAAAAAGAAAGAAACAAAAAACACAGATACTGTTCCTTAAAATCTCCTGGAAGCCACTTCGGCTGGTAGGGGTTGAAACAATGCTAGCCAGCCTCAGTGTCTGCACCTCAGTGATCAAAAGCAGTAATCAGCCATCAGAACATAGAACCCAGATAATTGGAGGACAAGGTCTTTTTGTCCCACCCTGGGTCTAGCAAGCCACACCTGGCATAGGTGCCACTGTCTCCAAAGCTGTCTGCCATGGGCTGAGTGGTGGGGGATGGGTAGTCACTCTTGCACTAAAGGCTGAAATTGACTGAAATTGCTGCAGTGGAGTAGCCAAGATTTCCCATGGAAGCCACTAATTCAAATAAGACTCCATCGTTTCAAAAGAGTTAACTTCAGAGAGTTTGTGGCAGTACAATTATTGTCTACATGGAGAATCAGGTACCTGGTGCTTCCTTCTCCACCATCATCCCTGACATCATTTTCTACACAGCTGCTTTTCTCTTTTCCTTTGGCCTGCCACTCGGCTTGCGGGATCTTAGTTCCGCGACCAGGACCAGGGATCGAACCCGGGCCCCCTGCCGTGGAAGCGCGGGAGTCCTAACTACTGGACGGCCAAGGAATTCCCTACACAGCTGCTTTGAATGTCCCAATATCTCAAAGAATCTCACTCCAGCGTCTCCTCCAGAATTTGGGCAGTCTATGGTATGTCTAAACTCCATAATCTCTTGCCCCAGATATTTGTGGGTCTCTACTCTGCTGTGCAGCTTTACGAGCAGTGCCTGCTGCTTTTCCTACCTGAGAGCTGAGTTAGGCTCAAGAGAGACCAGTGCCTTGCACCTGTCCTCCAAGCATCTCCCAAACAGGTTAGAACAGACTTACACAACAATTAGTGGGTAAGGTCTGCTTTGCTCCCTACAGTTCAAGGGCCAGGTTCCTAAAATTGGGCAATGGGCTACTGTCACAGCCCAAAGGGAAGAAAGGCAGAGGCCACAGTAGAAAGGGAAGATGTCTCTCAGAGACAGAACTGGCCAACGCAAGGGATCAAAGATCCCATCAAGAGACTGGTCCAGCAGAGGTGAGGTCTGTCTGAATTCAAACTCCCTTGGCACCGAAGGCTGGCAAAAAATGTCTAGACTTAAGGGAGTTGGAGGATGGGCTTTGTAAAAAAAAATTATTTTATTCAAATATAATTGATTTACAATGTTGTGTTAATTTCTGGTGTACAGCAAAGTGATTCAGCTATATATATACACACACACATTCTTTTTCATATTCTCTTCCACTGTGGTTTATCACAGGATATTGAATATAATTCCCTGTGCTATATAGTAGGACCTTGTTGTTCATCTGAGGATGGTGTTATAGCATCTACAGTCCAGTCAGAAGAGACAAGCCATCTTTGTTATATTAATAAGGAGGATTTAGACTTCTCTGGTGGCGCAGTGGTTAAGAATCTTCCTGCCAATGCAGGGGACATGGGCTTGATCCCTGGTCTGGGAAGATCCCATATACCACGGAGCAACTAAGCCCGTGCACCACAACTACTGAGCCCGAGTGCTGCAACTACTGAAGCCCGTGTGCCTAGAGCCTATGCTCTGCAACAAGACAAGCAACCGCAATGAGAAACCCATGCACTGCAACGAAGACCCAATGCAGCCAAAAAAAAAAAAAATTTTAGTTTTATTGGAGTATAGTTGATTTACAATGTTGTGTTAGTTTCAGCCGTACAGCAAAGTTATTCAGTTATACATATACATATATCCATTCTTTTTTAGATTCTTTTCTCATATAGGCTATCACAAAATATTGAGTAGAGTTCCCTGCGCTATACAGTAGGTCTTTGATGGTTACCAATCTTAAATATAGTATAGTAGTAGTATCTTATATCTGTCTATCTATATATAGTTTCAATTTTAGAAACATGGAAGATGGGTCCTGTGGGGTTGGAACACAGAGTACTGAGAGAGGGAAAGAGGGGTGCAGCTTGACTGGTGCTTGTTTCTCTGAGGAGCCTCAAGGAGGCTGGTTCTGCGAGTGATGAGAAAACTACCAGCTGGGGTTAGAAGCTGATGCTAGGACGACGTGCTTCTGCCAGGGTGAAGAAGCTGGTTTGACCAGAAACTGGAAGAATCAAGTCCCTTCTCCCGCCTACAGCCTTTCAGGCTCTCTGTCACCCTCTATTGGTAGCCTTTAAGAGGGAGCCTGCACCAAGGCAGAAACATGGTTTGCTGAGACCCAGTTCCAGCAACACACACAAAAATCTGTAGGGATGAGATTGAAGCTGAGAGACAGTAGCTTAATAAGTGATTCCTACTCTGCTTGAAGGATACAACCCCCTGAGGAGGTGGTAAATCACATATTTTCAGGTGCTGCTGAAAATTTGTGTTACAAATGACCTGCTGAATTCAGTAAAAACTCGTATGTGTACTGTCTTTTGTAAGAAGAGCATCCAGCTGATCTTTTTAGCCCCTTTCCTTGCCCTGGTAAAAGGTCCCCTCTCCTAAACTCTCATGGCTATCCCTGAGTTAGCCCCAGGATACCAGGTGACAGGTAAGAGAAAGGAAGTAGGAGTTGAGGCAAAGGCTTCCCCAGAGATGTTTGTGAGCCATTCACACCTGGGGCCAGTGCTTGTCATGCCCATCCCAGTGAAGGCTCTGTGAAAATAAGGACCACTGCAAGGAGATGAACCTAGGGTAGAGTTTTGCCCACAGAAGAGGAATCGGTTCAGGAAGAGGAGACCAAGCATCCTGGGGGTAAAGGAGATCCTGGAAATAAGAGTGAGGAGGAAGAATGTTGAAGCAGAGAGTAAGTTTCCAAAGAGACAAAGGCTAGGGCTCCAGAAGGAGGAATAGCAGGGTCCTGTGGTGTGGGGGATGGAAGACCAGAGTGGGAGGAGTTATGTAGGATGGAAGAGCAGGGTCCCAATTGGGTAGAGTAGTAGGGAAGAGGAGAGCCACTGGGTTTCAGAGAAGATGAATGGGATCTAGAACAGGAACAAGTTAACTGTAGTACGTTTTAAAAAGTACTACAAAGCTACAATAACCAGGACAGTGTGGTACTGGCATAAGTTTAGACATATGGATCAATGGGACAGAATTGAGAGCCTAGAAATAATCCCCTACATTTATGGTCAATTGATTTTCAACAAATGGCCCAAGAAAACTCCATGGGGAGGGACTTCCCTGGTGGCCCAGTGGTTGAGAATCCGCCTTCCAATGCAGGGGACGTGGGTTTGATCCCTGGTCAGGGAACTAAGATCCCACATGCCAACTAAGCCCATGCACCACAACTAGAGAGAACCCTGTGAATGGCAATGAAGAGCCTATAGGCTGCAATGAAAGATCCCGTGTGCTGCAACTAAGACCTGATGCAGCCAAAAATAAATAAATAAATAAATTTTTTTTTACAAAAAAGAAAGGAAGTCTATCCCACATGGTGCTGGGGACAGTTGTATATGGACAGGTAAAAAGATGAACTGAGACTCCCTACCTCACACCATACATTAAAATTAACTCATGCTGAAATGTTGAAAAGTAAAAATATAAATTTAGTAGCAGACATAGGAGAATATCTTTGTGACTGAGGGGTGGAGAAGGAATTTGTGTGTGTGTGTGTGTGTGTGTGTGTGTGTGTGTGTTTAAAGACCAAAAAGAAACATCCTAATGCAAAAACCCCTGATGCTGTCATAGAGTCACTGTGAAGAACCTAACCCATATGTTCTCTACCTTGTGTTTGAACTGCTACACACAAATTTTGGTGTATGTACCTTTTGCAGTCCCCAAATTCCCCACCAAAATGTGGTTTCTCAGAGCTTACCTCTAGCTCTATACCTACAGGTTTCTTACCTCTTCCCTGGATTTTTTTGATAATTTCTTACAGGAATGATCATTCCTGACTTTTTTTTCCCATCATGGTAATGTGAACGTTTATTTCTGTCTGAAATCTTTTATAAACATTTAAATCAACACAATAGTCAACTATTTAATTGCTGTAATCGGTAGACATATGCAAAAGCCGTAAATAAACATCCCCCCTCGACATAGTTGGATACACTGTCTTTTCTCTAAAAGCTCTCTGGGAACAAATAAACATAACACTATTGCTGGGGCAGTTCATGTGAGGAGTGAAGAGAAGTGCATCTTACAGTGTGGTATTTTATCCTTTTGGTATGGCAAAGTGTCCTTTGATACTAGTGTGTGTGAGTGTGTGTGTGTGTTTAATTTTCAAAAGAAACAGGATCATTTACTCGTTTGTTATACTCATGCATCTTGTCTTGTTTTCCAAACATGTCCATTTTCTCTGATGGAAAATGCTACAGCTTTTACGAGTGGATTAAAGGTGTTTTAATTAATGACTGTCTGATGTTTTGACTCCTTTATTTCAAGCGTGGGTTTCAGCATCCAGCTCATGATGGTTTAATGTTTGGTACTTTTAATTAATAAGTGATAGGGAAACCCTAATATTTTCAAAATTCAAAGTCCAAAATCTTTTGATTGTAGCATTGAATCTATGAACATTTAAAGTAAACATTTTACTTTAAATAAGGAGGGACTTAACTTCTGTCGCATTGCTATTTGTCCTCTATATGCCTTATCATTGTTTTTTATCCCTCATTTCCTGCCTTACTGTATTCTTGGTGTTTAGTTGATTTTTTTATAGTATAATGTTTAAGTTTCTTTCTTATTCCTTTTGTGCATATTTTATAGCTATTTTCTTTTTGGTTGCCATGGGGGTTACATTTATCATCCTGAAGTTATAACACTGTAATCTGAATTTATGCCAGCTTGATTTCAATAACATACAAAACTTTGCTTTTTTACAGCTTCAATCCCCACCCCTTTCAGTTGTAGATGTCACAAAATTACATCTTTATACATTGTATGTCAAAAATATAACTTAATAATTTAAAAATGCATTAACCTCTTTGGACTTCCTTGGTGGCGCAGTGGTTAAGAATCCGCCTGCCAATGCAGGGGACACAGGTTCGAGCCCTGGTCTGGGCAGATCCCACATGCCTCGGAGCAACAAAGCCCGTGTGCCACAACTACTGAGTCTGCGCTCTAGAGCCCAGGAGCCACAACTACTGAACCTGCCCGCCACAACTACTGAAGCCCGCGTGCCTAGAGCCCCTGCTCTGCAACAAAATAAACCACTGCAGTGAGAAGCCCATGCACCACAACGAAGAGTATCCCTTGCTCTCTGCAACTAAAGAAAGCCCGTGCAGCAACGAAGATCCAACGCAGCCAAAAATAAATAAATTTATATAAAAAATGCATTAGCTTCTTAAATTATGTAAAAAACAAAGTGCAGAGTTACAAACTAATGTTACAATAACAATAGCTTTTAGGCTAATATTTGCTTTTTAAAATGTATTAGTTCTTTGTGTGTGTTTTTTTTAATTTTGAAAAAATAAACTTGATTCTCTCTAACTATTGATGTGTGGAGAAAGACATGTCCTTGATAAAGGATGGTCAACTTTTGCATTTTCTTTATTTAAGGCAGCATTTCTCAAACCTCAGGTTTTTTAAAAAAATATTTATTTATTTATTTGGTTGTGCTGGGTCTTAGTTGTGGCAGGTGGGCTCCTTAGCTGCGTTGTGTGAACTTGTAGTTGCGGCATGCATGTGGGATTTAGTTCCCTGACTGGGCCCCCTGCATTGAGGGTGCGGAGTCTTAATCACTGCGCCACCAGGGAAGTTCCAAACCTCAGTTTTTGTTTTTTGTTGTTGTTTTAGAATTACCTTCACATTATTTACCATTGTCTCATCTTATAAATATTCTTAAGATTTTATTTTATTGTGGTAAATCACTTACCATGAGATCTACCCTCTTAACAGGTTTTTAAGTTATGATACAGTCTTCTTATTGGTAGGCACAATGTTGTACTACAGATCTCTAGAACTCATTCATCTTGCATAACTGAAATTTTATACCCATTGATTAGCAACCCCCTTCCCCCCTCCCCTCCAGCCCCCAGCAGCCACGATTCTATTCCTTGTTTCTATATGTTTGACTATTTTAAATATCTCATATAAATGGAATCTTGCAGTATTTGTCCTCCTGTGACAGGCTTATTTCTCTTAGCCTAACATCCTCAAGATTCAGCCATACTGCTGCATATTGCAGGATTTCTTTCTTTTTTATGTCTAAGCAATGTTGCATTTTATGTATATGCCACAGTGTTTTTATCCATTCACCTGTTGATGGGCATTTAGTTTGTTTTGACATCTTGGTTATTGTGAATAGTGCCACAGTGAACATGGGAGCTCTATCTCCTTGAGATCCTGATTTCAATTCTTTTGGATAAATATCCAGAAGTGAATTTGTAGTTTTATTTAATTAATTAATTAATTAATTTTTTTTTGCGGTACGCGGGCCTCTCACTGTTGTGGCCTCTCCCGTTGCAGAGCACAGGCTCCGGACGCACAGCCTCAGCGGCCATGGCTCACGGGCCTAGCCACTCCATGGCATGTGGGATCCTCCCGGACCGGGGCACGAACCCATGTTCCCTGCATCAGCAGGCGGACTCTCAACCACTGCGCCACCAGGGAAGCCCTTATATAATTTTTATATAAGAAAAGTGTGTTGAAATATCTGAACACAATTTTTCTTTATTTTCAGAAACTTCTGTTTTCCTTCAATATATCTAAACGTAGGCACTCATAGATCTATTTATAAAACATAGAGGATAAACCATAACAGAAAAGAATATAAAAAAAAGAATGTGTATATGTGTATAACTGAGTCACTTTGCTGTACAGCAGAAATCAGCACAGCATTGTAAATCAACTATGCTTCAATAAACAAACAAACAAACATAGAGGGAAAGCTGTCTTAGTAAAGTTATATTGCAACATAATATTCAGGAAGCCGTTTCATAAACATGCAAAAGAGCTTAGTATTTTCTGAAATCTCAGGACTTTCATTTTCATTCTTGAAGTAAGTTGTAATGTCTGGAACTGAAAAGCTCTTAATACACAAGAAAAGAAAAAAAATGGTTACATGGTTTCTTTTAAATGGATTTTAAGCACAAGTAATAAAATTGTATATTATTGGGTTTCCTAATGTTGAGACATTAATGAATTTGTAGGATACATTTTACTTATTTATGGTGTTTTATTATGGAAAAATGTGTATTTGTTTTATTAAAGATAGGGCTGGATGGGGAAGCAGCTGGGGAGACAGGACCGTAGCCCTTGCATAAAGTGCTGTGTTGATACGAGGCAGAATAAAATGTAAGAAAATGGCTAGGCTTTTGAAATCTGACAGATATGAATTTAAAGGCCAAATTTCAGGAATGCCATTTACAAGCTATTTGAACTTGGCACGTTACTCAGCCTCCTCGAGACTGCTTTTTATTCTATCCTAATAGCAGTACGTACTTCACAGGGCTGTTGAAGCATTAATGACTGTGCTAAGTACTTAGTTAAATTAATGCCTGGTAAGTAGGAAGCACATAGTGAATGTTAGATATTATTATTGTTATTTTCATTGACCAGTAATTACCAACATATTTTGCCTTAAGTAGTACTACTATATTAGGTTTGTGTCTTCCTTATGGTGTTTCCCCTTCGCTCCAGCTCTTATTATTTATTTATTTCCCAATCATTTTTAAAACTTGACGTGTAGTTGAGCTACTATATTGTATTAGCTTCAGGTGTACAACACAGTGATTCAAAAATTTTATACTCCATTTAAATTTATTATAAAATATTGGCTATATTCTCTGTGCTATACGTGGTAGTTCTACTTTTAATTTTTGAGGAACTCCCGTACTATTTTCCATAGTGGCGACACCATTCTGTTTTCCCACCAACAGCATACAAGTGTTCCAGTTTCTCTACACCCTTGCCAACGCATGTCGTCTTTTTGTGTCGGTTCTGCAAATCACGTAGAAAACAAAAAGTGGAGTTATAAGCCAATGTTACAATAAAGCTAGCATTTATAATCACCCATGTATTTACTTTTACTGAGATCTTTATCTCTTCATACAGCTTCAAATTACTATCTGGTATCCTTTCATTTCACCCTACTGGACTCTCTTTAGAATTTCTTGCAAGGCTGGACTAGTGGTAATGAACTCCCTCAGCTTTTGTTTATCTGAGAATGTCTTAATTTCTTGCTCATTTTTGAAGGACAGTTTTGCTGGATAAAGGACTCTTGGTGAACAGTTTTTTTGTTTTAGTATTTTGAATGTATCAGTCTTCTGCCTTCTGGCCTCCAAAGTTTCTGATGAAAAATCTGCTGATAATCTTACTGAGGATCCCTTGTAGGTGATGAATCACTTCTCACTTGCTGCTTTCAAAATTCTCTGGCTTTGGTTTTTGACAGTTTGATTATAATGTGTCATGGTGTGAGTCTCTTTGAGTTCATCTTACTTGAAGTTTCTTGATGTTTATATTCATGTCTTTTATTGCGTTTGGGAAGTTTTCAGCCATTATTTCTATATATTTTTTTTTTTTGGTACGCGGGTCCCTCACTGTTGTGGCCTCTCTCGTTGCGGAGCACAGGCTCCAGACGCGCAGACTCAGCGGCCATGGCTCACGGACCCAGCCGCTCCACAGCATGTGGGATCTTCCCGGACCGGGGCACGAACCCGTCTCCCCTGCACCAGCAGACGGACTCTCAACCACTGCGCCATCAGGGAAGCCCAGCCATTATTTCTTCAAATATTCTTCCTTCCCCTTTATTCTCTTCTACTTATGGGTCCCCCACAATGGGTATATTTGTCCATTTGATGGTGTCCCACAGGTTCCATAGGCTCTGTTCACTTTAAAAAAAATAATTAGCTAATTAATTAATTTTTGGCTGTCTTGGGTCTTCGCTGCAGCGAGTGGGGTCTACTCTTCGTTGCGGTGCACAGGCTTCTCATTGTGGTGGCTTTTCTTGTTGCGGAGCATAAGCTCTAGGCACGTGGGCTTCAGTAGTTGTGCCATTTGGGTACAGTAGTTGTGGCTTGCGGGCTCTAGAGCACAGGCTCAGTGGTTGTGGCGCAATGGCTTAGTTGCTCCGTGGCATGTGGGATCTTCCTGGACCAGGGATCGAACATGTGTCTCCTGCATTGGCAGGCGGATTCTTAACCACTGCACCACCAGGGAAGTCCCAGGCTCTGTTCACTTTAATTCAATTTTATTTTATTTTCCGTTCTTCAGACTGAATAATTTTCATTTTTCTACCTTCAAGTTTGCTGATTCTTTCTTCTGTCTGTTCAATTACGCCTTTTGATCTCTTTCAGAAATTTTTTTTTTGCAGTTTTCATACTTTTAAGCTCGAGAAATTCTTTTTTCCGCCTAGGTTTATTTTTTCCTATCTTCATTGACAAATGAAGGTATAATTGACAAATGAAAATTGTAATCAGAATTTCCCTTCTTTTCTTTTTGAAAATTGAAGTATGGTTGATATACAATATTATATTAGTTACAGGTATACAGTATAGTGATTTACAATTTTTAAGATTATATTCCACTTATAGTTATTATAAAATATTGGCTATATTCCCTGTGTTGTTCAATATATTCTTTTTTTTTTTCCTGCAGTACGCGGGCCTCTCACTGTTGTGGCCTCTCCCGTTGCAGAGCACAGGCTCTGGATGTGCGGGCTCAGTGGCCATGGCTCATGGGCCCAGCCGTTCTGCGGCATGTGGGATCTTCCTGGACTGGGGCACGAACCTGCGTCCCCTGAATCAGCAGGCGGACTCTCAACCACTGCGCCACCAGGGAAGCCCCAATATATTCTTGTAGCTTATTTTATACAGAATAGTTTGTACCTCTTAATCCCCTACCCCTATGTTGTCCCTCCCCATTTCCCTCTCCCCACTGGTAACCATTAACTGCATATCTGTGACTGTTTCTTTTTTGTTATATTCACTACTTAGTTCTATTCTTTAGATTCCACATATAAGTGATATCATACTGTATTTGTCTTTCTCTGTCTGACTTACTTAACTTAATATAAAACCCTCCAAGTCCATCCATGTGAGATATATATATATATATCTCACACCTTCTTTATCCTCTTCATCCGTTCATCTGTAGATGGACACATTTAGGTTGCTTCCATATCTTGGTAATTGTAAATAATGCTGCTATGAACCTTGGGGTGCATGTATGTAACCAGAATTTCTTTTTTTTTAAAATATTTTTGAGAATTTTGAGATATTTATTTATTTATTTAATTTTATTTTTTTGGCTGCGTTGGATCTTCATTGCTGCACGCGGGCTTTCTCTAGTTGTGGCGAGCGGGGGCTACTCTTCATTGCGTTGCATGGGCTTCTCAGTGCAGTGGCTTCTCTTCTTGTGGAGCATGGGCTCTAGGTGTGTGGGCCTCAGTAGTTGCAGCACCAGGCTCAGTAGTTGTGGCATGTGGGCTCTAGGCTGCACAGGCTTCAGTAATTGTAGCATGTGGGCTCAGTAGTTGTGGCTCATGGGCTCTAGAGCACAGGCTCAGTAGTTGTGGTGCATGGGCTTTGTTGCTCCACGGCACGTGGTATCTTCCTGGACCAAGGATTGAACCCATGTCCCCTGCACTGGCAGGCAAATTCTTAACCACTGCACCAGGAGGGAAGTCCCTTTTTGGTTTCTTTTTAAAATTTTTTTTAAAAAATAGATCTTTATTGGAGTATAATTGCTTCACAATACTGTGTTAGTTTCTGTTGCACAACAAAGTGAATCAGCCATATGCATATGCATGTCCCCATATCCCTCCCTCTTGAGCCTCCCTCCGATCCTCCCTATCTCACCACTCTAGGTCATCGTAAAGCCCAGAGCTGATCTCCCTGTGCTATGCTGCTGCTTCCCACGAGCCAACTATTTTACATTCGGTAGTGTATATATGCCGATGCTGCTCTCCCTTAACCACTGCACCACCAGGGAAGCCCTCTGGAGAGTTTTTATCATAAATGGGTGTTGAATTTTGTTGAAAGCTTTTTCTGCATGTATTGAGATGATCATATGGTTTTTATTCCTTAGTTTGTTAATGTGGTGTATCACATTGATTGATTTGTGTATATTGAAGAATCCTTGCATCTCTGGGATAAACCCCACTTTATCATGGTGTATGATCCTTTTAATGTGCTGCTGGATTCTGTTCACTAGTATTTTTTGTTCAGTATTTTTGCATCTATGTTCATCAGTGATATTGGTCTATAATTTTCTTTTTTTGTGATATCTTTTTCTGGTTTTGGTATCAGGGTGATGGTGGCTTCATAGAATGAATTTGGGAGAGTTTCTCCCTCTGCAATTTTTTGGAAGAGTTTGAGAAGGATAGGTGTTAGTTCTTCTATAAATATCTGATAGAATTCGCCTGTGAAGCCTTCTGGTCCTGGACTTTTGTTTGTTGGAAGATTTTAAATTGCAGTTTCAATTTCATTACTTGTGATAGGTCTGTTTCTATTTTCTAATTCTTCCTGGTTCAGTCTTGGAAAATTGTACCTTTCCAAGAATTTGTTCAGTTTTTGTGGTTGTCCATTTTATTGGAATAGAGTTGCTTGTAGTAGTCTGTTATAATCCTCTGTATTTCTGTACTGTCTTTTGTGATTTCTCCTTTCTGATTTATTGATTTGCATCCTCTCCCCCCCCCCTTTTTTTTTTTTTGCGGTATGCAGGCCTCTCACTGTTGTGGCCTCTCCCGTTGCGGAGCACAGGCCCCGGACACACAGGCTCAGCGGCCATGGCTCACGGGCCCAGCTGCTCCACGGCATGTGGGATCTTCCCGGACCGGGGTACGAACCCGTGTCCCCTGCATTGGCAGGCAGACTCTCAACCACTGCACCACCAGGGAAGCCCACCCCTTTTTTCTTGATGAGTCTGGCTAAGGGTTTTTCAATTTTGTTTATCTTCTCAAAGAACCAGCTTTTAGTTTTTTTGAAATTTGCTATTGTTTTCTTCATTTCTATTTCATTTATTTCTGCTCTGATCTTTACGATTTCTTTCCTTCTACTGACTCTGGGTTTTCTTTGTTCTTCTTTCTCTAGTTGTTTTAAGTGTAGGGTTAGATTGTTTGTTTGAGATTTTTCTTGTTTCTTGAGATGAGATTGAATTGCTATAAATTTCCCTCTTAGAACTGCTTTTGCTGCATTTCATAGGTTTTGGGTCATTGTGTTTTTGTTGTCATTTGTTTCTATGTATTTTTTAAATTTCCTCTTTGATTTATTCAGTGATCTCTTGGTTGTTTAGTAGTGCACTGTTTAGCTTCCATGTATTTGTGTTTTTTACAGTTTTTTTCCTGTAATTTATTTCCGATCTCATAGTGTTATGGTCAGAAAAGATGCTTGATATGATTTCAATTTTCTTAAATTTTCCAAGGCTTGATTTGTGACCCAAGATGTGATCTATCCTGGAGAATTTTCCATGTGCACTTGAGAATAAAGTGTATTTTGCCACTCTTGGGTGGAATGTTCTATAAATATTGGTTAGATCTATCTGGTCTATTGTGTCATTTAAAGCTTGTGTTTCCTTATTTATTTTCTGTTTGGATGATCTGTCCATTGGTGTAAGTGGGGTGTTAAAGTCCCCTACTATTATTGTGCTACTGTCGATTTCCCCTTTTATGGCTGTTAGCATTTGCCTTATGTATTGAGGTGCTCCTATGTTGGGTGTATAAATATTTATAATTGTTATATCTTCTTTGATTGATCCTTTGATCATTATGTAGTGTCCCTCCTTATCTCTTGTAACAGTCTTTATTTTAAAGCCTATTTTATCTGATACGAGCATTGCTACTCCAGCTTTCTTTGATTTCCATTTGCATGAGATATCTTTTTCCATACATTCACTTTCAGTCTGTATGTGTTCCTAGGTCTGAAGTGTGTCTCTTGTAGACAGCATATATATGGGTCTTGTTTTTGTATCCTTTCAGCCAGTCTCTGTCTTTTGGTTGGGGCATTTAATCCATTTACATCCAAGGTTATTATCAATATGTATGTTCCTATTACCATTTTCTCAATTGTTTTGGGTTTGTTTTTGTGGGTCTTTCTCTTCTCTTGTGTTTCCTGCTTAGAGAAGTTTCTTTAGCATTTGTTGTAAAGCTGGTTTGGTGGTGTTGAATTCTCTTAGCTTTTGCTTGTCTGAAAAGCTTTTGATTTCTCTATCGAATCTGAATGAGATCCTTGCTGGGTAGAGCAATCTTGGTTGTAGATTTTTCTCTTTCATCACTTTAAGCATATTCTGCCACTCCCTTCTGGCCTGTGGAGTTTCCACTGAAAGACCAGCTGATAACCTTATGGGATTCCTTTGTATGTTATTTTTTGTTTTTCCCTTGCTGCTTTTAATATTTTATCTTTGAATTTAATTTTTGGTAGTTTGATTAATATGTGTCTTGGTGTGTTTTTCCTAGGGTTTATGCTGTATGGGACTCTCTGTGCTTCCTGGACTTGGGTGACTCTATTCTTTCCCATGTTTGGAAAGTTTTCCACTATAATCTCTTCAAATGTTTTCTCAGACCCTTTCTTTTTCTCTTCTTCTGGGACCCTTATAATTCAATGCTGGCGTGTTTAGTGTTGTCCAAGAGGTCTCTGAGATTGTCTTCAATACTTTTCATTTTTTTCTTTATTCTGCTCCTCGGCAGTTATTTCCACCATTTTGTCTTCCAGCTCACTTATTCGTTATTCTGCATCCATTCTTCTGTTATTGATTCCTTCTAGTGTATTTTTCATTTGTGTTATTGTGTTGTTCGTCTCTGTTTGTTTGTTCTTTAGTTCTTGTACAGCTTTGTTAAACATTTCTTGTATTTTCTCAACCCGTGCTTCCATTCTATTTCCGAGACTCTGGATCATCTTATTATCATTACTCTGAATTCTTTTCCAGGTAGATTGCCTATTTCCTCTTCATTTATTTGGTCTTGTAGTTTTTTACCTTGCTCCTTCATCTGTAACATATTTTTTTTGCTGTCTCTCTCTTTTTTTTTTTTTTATGAGTGAGATTGTGTTCCTCTTTTACTGGTTGTTTGGCCTGAGGCTTCCAACACTGGAGTTTGTAGCCTATTGAGTAGAGCTGGGTCTTTGTGCTGATATGAGGACCCCTGGGCTCATCAACCAAGATCCTGCGAGCTGCATGTGGTGGAAAAAAAAGAAAAGAGAACAATAAAGTAAAAAATAAAATTAGACTAGGAAACTAACAGATATGTTAGAAAAAATGTAAAAATAAAGGTATAGATGGATCAACAACTGGAAGGTACATCAGTACCACAGTAGTAAAAAAGAGGAGGAGGGAAAAGGAAAAAAAGGGGGGTTTTGGGGGAAGGGCTTTGGCTGTGGAGAACGGGGCCTAAGCAAGGGCGAGGTTTGGGTGGTGGGAAAGGCAAATGCTCAGAACCTACAGGGCTGGAAAAGGCCCTGAGGGCTGTGGGCGGTGAGGCTTAGGCTCAAGGAACAGAAGGGGCCCAGGAGTACCCCCACTCCTGGTCTCAGAGGGCAGGGGACCTCACCTGGCAGCCCAGCAGGCTTCCTGGGCTTGAGTGGGCAGGGCATATGCCCTCCTTTCCTCTACTGCTTCTCCGGTCTGGAGTCTGGGAGGGCCCCTCCTGCCTGCCTCTCCTGATCTCCCCAGCCTCCCTCCTATGCCCCCAAGGACGATGCAGCCTGGAGAGGGCTTTGGAGGACAGGGGACTGGCCTGGGAGCTCAGCAGTCTCCCCAGGGCCCCAGTGGGCAAGGCAATCACCCTCTGCTCCTCTCCCACTCCTCCTGGAGGGCCCCTCCCACCTGCCTCACCTGATCTCTGCGGCCTCCCTCCATTGACCCTAGGATCCACGTGGCCTGGATGGGGCCTTGGGGGGTGAGGAAACCGGCTTGGAAGCTCAGCAGGCTCCCCAGACCCAGTGGGCTAGGTGATCGCTCTCCACTCCTCTCCCACTCTTCCCGGAGAGTCCCTCCCGCCTGCCTCTCCTGATCTCCCCCACCTCAGGGGTGCCGATCTTGTCTGGCCTCCACTTCTCTTCCGCTGTCAGTCCCTCTACATCCTACCAGTTCATTCTGAGGTTCCTCCCGTCTCCTTGGGCATCAGAGTCCCCACCAGCAGCTGGCACATGCCCTAGTTGTGGCTCTTGGGCCCTAGAGCACAGGCTCAGTATTTGTGACGTATGGGCTTAGTTGCTCTGCAGCATGTGGGATTTTACTGGACCAGGGATCAAACCTGTGTCCCCTGCATTGGCAGGCAAATCCTTAACCACTGTGCCACCAGGCAAGTCCCTTTGTGGTTTCTTTTTATGTTATCTATTTCTTTGTTGATATTTCCACTCAGTTCACACATTGTTCTTTGTCAGATATATGTTTTGCAAATGTTTTGTCCCAGTTTGTGGATTGTCTTTTCATTCCCTTAACAGTATCTTTGGAAAAACAGAAAAGTTTAATTTTAATGAACTTTAATGGATCAGTTTTCTCATTCATGGATCATGCTTTTGGGGTTGTATCTAAAACCTCATTGCCAGACCCAAGGTCATCTAGATTTTCTCTTGTATTATCTTTTATTTTAAAATTTTTTATTATTTATTTATTTGGCCAGTCTGTTTGGCTTGTGAGATGTTAGTTGCTTGACCAGGGATTGAACCCGGGCCCCTGCAGTGAAAGTGTTGAGTCCTAACCACTGGGCTGCCAGGGAAATCCCTTATATTATCTTTTAGATGTTTAAAATTTTGCATTTTACATTTTGGCTTATGAGGTACATTTGAGCTAATTTTTGTGAAAGTTTTAAAGTTTGTGTCTAATTTTTTTTGCTTATAGCTATCCATGCTTTCCACTGTCATTTGCTAAGAAGACTTATTTGTTGAAAAAACTTTCTTTCTTCATTGAGTTGCCTTTGCCTCTTTGTCAAAGATCAGTTGACTATGTGTGAGTTTATTTTTGGGTTCTCTGTTTTTTTTTTTTAAACATCTTTATTGGAGTATAATTGCTTTACAATGGTGTGTTGGTTTCTGCTTTATATCAAAGTGAATCAGTTATGGGTTCTCTGTTCTGTTCCATTAATCTGTCAATTCTTTTTGGTTTTTTTTAAGATTTTTTGATGTGGACCATTTTTAGTCTTTTTATTGAATTTGCTACAATATTGCTTCTGTTTTGGGTTTTTGGCCCTGAGACATGTGGGATCTTAGCTCCCCGACCAGGGAACAGACCTGTACCCCCTGCATTGAAAGGCAAAGTCTTAACCACTGGACTGCCAGGAAAGTCCCAGTCTGTCTATTCTTTCACATTGTTTTGATTACTGTAGTTCTCTATTAAGAGACTATCTGTGTTGAAGTCAGATAGTCCTGTGACATTGTTCTTCAGTATTGTGTTGATCATTCTAGGTCTTTTGCCTTTCTGCATAAACTTTAACCAGTTGTGATTATCCATAAAATATCCTTGATTGGGATCATGTTGAATCTATAGTTCAAACTGGGGAGAAATTACATCTTAATAATATTAAGCCTTATGATCCATGAACATGGGATATTTTCCCATTTATTTAGATTTTAAGTTTGTTTCAACAAAGTTTTGTAGTTTTTAAAAATAATTAATTAATTAATTAGTTTCTGACTGCGTTGGGTCTTCGTTGCTGCACGTGGGCTTTCCCTAGTTGCCACGAGCGGGGCTACTCTTTGTTGCAGTGCATGGGCTTCTCATTGCGGTGGCTTCTCTTGCTGCAGAGCATGGGCTCTAGGTGAATGGGCTTCAGTAGTTGCAGCACACTGGCTCAGTAGCTGTGGCTCGTGGGCTCTAGAGCACAGGCTCAGTAGTTGTGGCACATGGGCTTAGTTGCTCTGTGGCATGTGGGATCTTCCCGGGCCAGGGCTCGAACACATGTCCCCTGAAATGGCAGACAGATTCTTAACCACTGTGCCACCAGGGAAGTCCCAATGTTTTGTAGTTTTAAGAGTATAAGTTTTGTACTTCTTTTGTTAAATTTATTCCTATGTATTTTAGGATTTGGGTGTTGTAAATGAATTTGTTTTCTTAATTTTATTTTAAAATATTTTATTGCAAGCCTATAGAAATACAATTGATTTTTGTATATTAATTTTGTCCTTCCAACCTTGCTGAACTCATTTATTAGTTATAATAGTTTTTTAGCAGATTCCTTAGGATTTTCTATGTACAATATCATGTCATCTGTGAATAGAGATAATTTTACTTCTTCCTTTCCAATCTGGATGTCTTTTATTTTTTTCCTAGTCTAATTATGATAAATAATGATAAAACATCTCATATGTTCAACAAAAGCAGCAAGAGTGGACATTCTCAATATTAAGACGTAGTATGAGTGTGTTTTGTGTTTGGTAATTGCAATCATTGTTGCTTTTGTTGTGGTCATCCATTTACAATGCTTGGTGTCAGTTTATTTATCTCTTGTAAAAATAAAATACAGGGCTTCCCTGGTGGCGCAGTGGTTGGGGGTCCGCCTGCCGATGCAGGGGACGCGGGTTCGTGCCCCGGTCCGGGAAGGTCCCACATGCCGTGGAGCGGCTGGGCCCGTGAGCCATGGCCGCTGGGGCTGCGCGTCCGGAGCCTGGGCTCCGCAACGGGAGAGGCCACAACAGTGAGAGGCCCGCGTACCGCAAAGGAAAAAATAAAAAAATAAAAAAAAAAATAAAATAAAATACAGTGTGTGTGTGTGGTAAAAAAAAAAGTGGACATTCTTGTTCTGTTTCTGTTCTTGTAAGGAAAAGCATCCTGTCTATCACCATTAAGTGTTATCTTAGCTGTGGGTTTTTCATAGCTGTCTCTTGTCAGCTTAAGGAGGTTCCCTTCTGTTAACAGTTTGCTGCGGGGGACTTCCCTGGTGGTCCAATGATTAAGACTACGCCCTTCCACAGCAGGGGGTGCGGGTTCAATCCCTGGTTGGGGAACTAAGGACCCACATGCTATGCAGTGCGGCCAAAAAAAAAAAGTTTGCTGCATGTTTTCATCATGAGAGTGTTGGATTTTGTCACAGGCTTTTTCTGTGTCTATGGAGATGATCATGGGATTTTTGTTATTCTATTGATATGATGCATTATAATAGTTGATCTTGGGATGTTAACTCAACCTTGCATACCTGGAATAAAACCTACCTAGTCATGTATAATTCTTTTTTTTTTAATATTTATTTTTGGCTGTGTTGGGTCTTCGTTTCTGTGCGAGGGCCTTCTCTAGTTGCGGTGAGCGGGGTCCACCCTTCATCGCGGTGCACGGGGCCTCTCACTGTCGCGGCCTCTCTTGTTGTGGAGCACAAGCTCCAGACACGCAGGCTCAGCAGTTGTGGCTCACGGGCCCAGTTGCTCCACGGCATGTGGAATCTTCCCAGACCAGGGCTTGAACCTGTGTCCCCTGCATTGGCAGGCAGATTCTCAACCACTGCATCACCAGGGAAGCCCTAGTCATGTATAATTGTTTTATATGTCCCTGAATTATGTTGTCTAGTACTTTGTTGAACATTTTTATATCCATATTTATAAGAAATCGGTGTGTAATCTTAGTCTGATTTTGTTATCAATGTAATACTGGTTTTGTAGAATGAGTTGAGAAGTGCTCACTCCTTTTTTATCTTTTGGAAGAGTTTGTGAAGACTTGGTATTAATTCTCTAAATGTTTGGTAGAATTCAGCAGTAAAGCTCTCTGGACCTGGGTTTTTGTTGTTTTTCATAGACTTTATTTTTTAGAGTAGTTTAAGGTTCACTGCAAAATTGAACGGAAATCAAGAGTTTCCATGTGCCCCTGCTCCTCCCACATGTGCTCCTCCCCTCTTCTCAGTGTGCACCACAGTGGTATATTTGTTACCATCTATGAACCCACGTCGTCGACACAACACTATCACGCACAAGTCTGTAGTTTACATTAGAGTTCACTCTTGGTGTAGTACATGCTATGGATTTTGATAAATGCATAATGACATGCATCCACCATTATGGTATCATACAGAATTGTTTCACGGCCCTATAAATCCTCTGTGCTCTGCTTATTTCTCCCTCCCTCAACCCTACCCCTGTCAACCACTGATTTTTTTTTTAACATCTTTATTGGAGTATAATTGCTTTACAATGTTGTGCTAGTTTCTGCTGTATAACAAAGTGAGTCAGCTATATGTATACATATAAGCCCATATCCCCTCCTGCTTAGTCTCCCTCCCACCCTCCCTATCCCACCCCTCTAGGTGGTCACAAAGCAGCGAGCCCTGTGCTATGTAGCTGCTTCCCACTAGCTATCTATTTTACATTTGGTAGTATATATAAGTCCATGCCACTCTCTCACTTTGTCCCAGCTTACCCTTCCTCCTCCCCGTGTCCTCAAGTCCATTCTCTACGTCTGTGTCTTTATTCCTGTCCTGCTCCTCAGTTCTTCAGAACTATTTTATTTTCTTTAGATTCCATATATATGTGTTAGCATACGGTATTTGTTTTTCTCTTTCTGACTTACTTCACTCTGTATGACAAACTCTAAGTCCATCCACCTCACTACAAATAACTCAATTTCATTTCTTTTTATGGCTGAGTAATATTCCATTGTATATATGTACCACATCTTCTTTATCCATTCATCTGTCGATAGACACTTAGGTTGCTTCCATGTCCTGGTTATTGTAAATAGTGCTGCAATGAACATTGAACCACTGATCTTTTATTGTCTCATAGATTTGCCTTTTCCAGAATGGTATATAGTTGGAATCATACAGTATTTAGCCTTTTCAGATTGGTTTCTTTCATTTAGTAATATGCATTTAAATTTCCTCCATGTCTTTTAATGGTTTGATAGCTCATTTCTTTTTAGTGCTGTGTAATATTCCATTGTCTGGAGGTAGCTCAGTTTATTTATCCATTCATCTACACCAAGGACATCTCAATTGCTTCTGTGTTTAGGTAATTGTGAATAAAGCTGTGATAAACATCCATGTTCAGGTTTTTGTGCAGCCCTAAATTTTCAACTCATTTGGGTAAACCCAACTTGGGCATTGGTTTGGGGACCAGGAGACTCCCCTCTACCACATGGGATGGAGATAAGAACAATTTACTCTGTGAAGATCAAGTAGATGTGGGCCTGTGATAAGGTTTGTGTAAAATCCCAGTGCTGGGAGAACTGGATAGCCACATGCAAAGGAAAGAAGTTGGACTCTTACTTCACACCACATACAACAATTTACAAAAAGTGGAACAAAGACCCAAACATAAGAAGTAAACTACAATATTCTTAACAAACATAGGCAGAAATATTCATGACCTTGGATTTGGCAAAGTATTCTTAGATATGACACCAAAAGCAGAAACAGCAAAAAAAGATATTTTGGATTTCACCAAATTAATAAATTTTGTGCACCAAAGGACACCATCAAGAAAGGGAACACACCCATTAGAATCCTTGTGCATTATTGGTGGGCATGTAAAATCATTTTGCTTGTATGGAAAACAATATGGCAGTTCCTCAGAAATTATACAGGGACTATATGATCCAGCAATTCTTATATTGGGTATATACCCCAAAGAATTCAAAACATGGACATATATTTGTATATTTGTTCATAGGACCATTACTTACAATAGCCAAAATGTGGAAGCAACTTAGGTGTTCATCAAGGGATGAATGGATCAACAAGGTGTAGTATACACATGTAATAGAATAGTATTCAGATTTAATGAGAAAGGAAATTCTGACACATGCTACAACATAGATAAACCTTGAGGACATTATGCTAAGTAAAATAAGCCTGTCCAGAAAGGACAAATACTTCATGATCCCATTTATATAAGGTTCCTATAGCAGTCGAATTTATAGAGACAGAAAATAGAATGGTTTCAGGGGCTGGAGGAGGGTGTGAATGGGGGTTGCTGTTTAATTGGGTATGGAGTTTCAGTTTTGCACGATGAAAACAGCTCTGGAGATTGGTTTCCCGTAGTCAATGCACTTCACACTGCTGAACTGTACACTTAGCAATAGTTAAGATGTAAATTTTATGGTATGTGTATGTCGTCACAATTAAAAGTATAAAGTTTTAAAGCAAGGGAGTGAAAACAGTACTCACAGAATGGAATAAAAAATTGAAAATAATGTATCTGATAAGGGACTTGCATCAAGAGTAAATAAAGAACTCCTATAAATCAATACTAGAAAGCCAGATAACCCAGTTTAAAAGTGGCAAAATACTTGGGACTTCCCTGGTAGTCCAGTCGCTAAGACTCCACACTCCCAGTGCAGGGGGCCAGGGTTCGATCCCTGGTCAGGGAACTAGATCCCACATGCCGCAACTAAGAGTTTGCATGATGCAACTAAAGATTCCGCATGCCACAACCAAAGATTCTGCAGGCCACAACTAAAAGATCCTGCATGCCACAACTAAGATCCGGTGCAGCCAAATAAATAAATAAATAAAATTTTAAAAAGTGGCAAAATACTTGAACAGACATTTTTCCAAGGAAGCTATACTAATGGTCAAGAACATACGAAGATTTCTGAACACGATTACACATTATGAAAATGCAAGTCAAAACCACAGCGAGGGTGGGGGTTAGGTGAAATGTGTGAAGGGGGTCAAAAGATACAAATTTCCATTTATAAAAAAAGTCATGGGAATGTTATGTACAGCATGGCAACTGTAGTCAATAAATACTGTATTGCAGATTTGAAACTTGCTAAAAGAGTGGAGCTTTAAAGTTCTCATTGCAAGATAAAAATTTTTTTGTAACTATGTGTGGTAAGAGAGGTTAACTAGACTTATTGTGGTGATCATATTGCAATATATACAAATGTGGGATCATCATGTTGTACAGCTGAAACTAATATAATGCTCTATGTTAATTATAACAGTTAAAAAACCCTCATAAGATACAACTCCATACCCACTAGAATGGCTAGAATCAAAAGTGAAAGAATAAGCGTACTTGAGGATATGGAGGAATTGGAACCCTCATACACTGCTGGTGGGAATACAAAATGATGCAGCCACTTTGGAAAACAGTCTGGCATTTCCTCAAAACTTAAACCTAGAATTACCACATGACCCATCAATTCCACTCCCAGGCATATGCCCAAGTGAAATAAAAGCACGTTTACCCAAAAACTTGTCCATGACAGCACTGATTTGAAAGAGACTGTCAGCTATTTCTCCAGCAAAGATTGGTTTATTCAGGATCAGCAGAGCACTGCAATTCAGGGTGTGCAACCACCGCAAGCTGTGTGCAAGTCTACCCAGAGCAAGGGAAGGAGAATTCTTTTACAGAAGGGAAAAGGACTTTGGGAGGTTTATAGTAAACAGTCTACGGTTTTTCATTGACTGAATCTTTGCCAAGAAAGGAGTCTTTCTTCTTCCTCTTGGGCTCTGCTAAGATCGCAGGGTGTGGGAGCTCCCCCTTCTGCTCTCCTGACTCTATTTAATTAATTTGTTTAATTAAACAAGTTTTATTTAAACAAATAAATGTTTAATTTTTTTACAAATGCTTATAGCAACATTTATCATAATAGTCAAAAGGTAGTAACAATCCAAATGTCCATTAACAGATGAATAAAGAAAATGTGCTATGCCCATATAATGGAATATTATTCAGCCATAAAAACAAAGGAAGTATTGATACCTGGATATCCCTTGAAAAAATCATGTAAATGAAGCCAACAACAAAGTCCACGTATTACATAATTCCATTCATATGAAGTCAGTGAATACTGAAATCTATAGAGACAAAAAGTAGATAAGTGATTGCCTGGGGCCTGAAGGAGGAAAATGGGAAGATACTGATAGCTCAAGGGTACAGGGGTTTCTTTTTTGAGGTGATGGAACTGTTCTAAAATTGACCACAGGGACTTCCCTGGTGGTCCAGTGGTTAAGACTCCACATTTCCACTCCAGGGGGTACAGGTTCCATCCCTGGTTGAGGAACTAACATCTCGCATGCCACGCAGTGGTGGCCAAAAATAAAATAAAAAATAAAATTAAAAAATAAAAAAAATAAAATTGACCATAGTGATGACTATACTGAAAACCACAGCACTGTACATGTTAAAGTGGTCCATTGTATAGTATGTGTTGCATCTTAACAAAGCCTTTCAAATAAATGGCTACATGCATTAAGAGTTTGCAATCCAATCTCTTAAGCATATTAATAGTTTCTGGGTACATCCCACATTTATATGATGTGGGACATTTATAATTTAATGTGGGACATTTATAACAATTATAATATTGTGGGACATATATGACATTTATAATTTATTGTTTTTCTTTTATCAGTGAAAACAGGAATTTTGCTGTAGGGCTATTACAGTTGTTTACTTCTCAAAGTGCTTTAAGAACACACTGAAAAACTAATGTAAAACATACATCTAGGGCTTCCCTGGTGGCGCAGTGGTTGAGAGTCCACCTGCCGATGCAGGGGACACGGGTTCGTGCCCCGGTCCGGGAGGATCCCACATGCCGCGGAGCGGCTGGGCCCGTGAGCCATGGCCGCTGAGCCTCCGCGTCTGGAGCCTGTGCTCCGCAACGGGAGAGGCCACAGCAGTGAGACGCCCGCGTACCGCAAAAAAACAAAAACCAAAAACCAAACCCATACATCTAAGAATTTAATGAACATGTCTCATAGCTTGTGACTGGTGAGAGGAGATCCTCCTGCTCCAGTCTGGCCTGGTCCTGGCAACCGACTTGCTCCTCAAAGCGTCGGTCCGTCTAGAAACAGCTTTGAGTAACCTGCTTACACCTGTGCCCCATTCAGGTCCGAAGCAGGATTTGGTTGAAAGCAAAGATCCTTGGAGGGCCAGAGCGGAAGCCGGGTCTGCTTGGCCACGTGACCTCGACCTGCTGTTAACTCCGGGGGCGGGGTGGTGGTGGTGGTGAGAGGGGGTCCTTGCGAACAGTCCTCTAGGGGGCACATCAAGGGCAGGTGGGTGGGGCGACGCTCGGCTGGGCGTGGACATCGCTACGTCTTGTGGATGCGCCGGGATCGCGGCTTACCTGCACTTAACCGCCTCAGGTGTCTCTGCTGGACCGTCTGTTGCGCCTTGACCTGCCTGGGCCGCGGGAGTGGAAGGGAGGACGCCGGGGACCCCAGAAGAGGGGAAATGGTGAGTGTGCGGGGCCATGTGTCCCAGGACGGGGAGGGGGGATTGAGTCGGAACCTGCCGTGGCGGGACGCTGGCCTCCCTGCAGTCAACTCTGGAGTCTGCGAACTCGCGTGGGCCGGGGGCGCCGCTCGGACCTCAGTCCCCTCCGTCTTGCTAGTCGGGGCGGGGCCGGCAGCCGGGACCCCGGGAGTCCTGTCCCGTTGCTTCGCGCCGCGACTTCGGCTCCTGGGTAGCTCTGCGCCCGCAGCCCCCCGAGTCCCCCAGATTGTACGGTGACCTTGGGGAGGGTCATCAGGGGACAGTCGTGACTCGGTTTCCGGGGTTCGTGCGTGGGAGGAGCTGTGGTCTGTGGTGTCCCCAGTCCCTGTTTTCTTCCCAGGCGGCACCCATTGTCTTTCGAATTTTTAAAAATTTTCGGAAGCGGGACCTCAAATCCATGACACTGTCCCCCAAGCCTAGCTCTTCCTAGGACTGGCAGTAAACCCCTAAACTTTCAGATCCCTCCCACCTTCCCAAGGCCCGCTTGCCCTCTCGAATTCACAGCATCATTATCAGCTGTTCGTTCTCCGTGGTGCATTTCAAACGGACCCGATCTTTTGTTTATTCTCCACAGCCGATGGATGGCTCTTTTTAAAAGATTTATTTTTTGTTTGTGGATATTTTACATGAAAGGAAATCAGAGAATTACCAGCTGGCATTACTTTATATGAAATCCTTGTGTCTCTCCCCCCGGATCTTTCCTGGATACCTATATCCTATGGGAAGTCTTTGGGGCAGCGGTACGTCTTTGGAAACTTTCCTGGGTGTTCTCACCTGTCAGCCCTACCCCTCTCTGTGTTTGTCACCTTGAAAAATTTATTCACTTATTTGAGTCTCAGTTTTTCAATCTATAGAATGTATTTAATTAATAGATCTTGAAAGACAGTATAAAATATTTACAAAGAAGTGAGTTTCTAAAAAGTGAAATAATGTATTTCAGTATTATGACGTTTGTTCCGTTTATTTCTTGTTTCCTTTTTACTCCCCTGGGAGCGTGTATAAATATTCTGAGGTCTTGTTAGGAGCCAAACTTCGGGCCGCTCGCCCACACATAGTAAAGCCAATCTACTGACCCTGGGATGTGGTGAAAGAAAGTGCAGCATTTATTGCAGGGCACCAAGTAAGGAGCCCAGATAGCTAGTGCTTAAAAGTCCTGAACTCCCCAGAGGCTTTCAGGGAAAGATTTTTAAAGATGGGGTGAGGGAGAGGGTGTTGTGGGGTGTATGATCAGCTTGTGCACATTCTTCTGATTGGTTGGCAGTGAGGTAATTGGGAGTCAGCATCATCAACCTTCTGTTTCCAGCTGTTCTGGGATCTAGGTGCTGGTGGGCAGCATACAATTAACATCTTCCACCTGGTGAGGATTTACAATTAACATCTTCCACCTGGTGAGGATTTCAGTATCTGCAGAACAGCTCAAAGGACGTGGCTGCGAATATTATCTATAGCCCTTGAGGAGGAACTAAAGGTTCTTGACTTTAATGGCTAAAGTATTATTATTTTATATTGCTTGACTGTTGTCCTTTTGTTCTGCATTTTCTCACTTCTCTGATTAAATTTATTCTTTGGAACTCTGGGAAGGCCTAGGAGGCTAAAGTTTTTCTACAGACAAGAGGCAGGTGGAGGACATCGCGGGGGGTGGGGTGGGGGGAGGAGGTCTGTTCCGGAAGACCCCATAGGGTCCTGCTTGATTACAGTCTGTCCTTATTTTGGGGGCTTTTCAAGTGGAATATCAGGTCTTAGACTCGCAACACTTAGAAGTGCTCAAATGTGATTGTTTTCCAAGCAGTTTCTTGCTGTGGAAATAATAATTAACTGTTATATTCATTTCTGAAGGGAATAGATATTTGTGAGTTTTCTCGTTGAACCAGCCTTGCAAATTTCTTCCCTCCTTTACACATAAACACTGCTTTTGAGTGACTTTACTGCATTCTCCAAACAGTGGGTTCGTCACTTTTAAAATGTCAATGCTGGTCCAGAGCAACTTGGCTGGGAGCAGAGTTTGAGGTCAGCGTCTCTAAGCGAAGCCCCCGCCTTGAGGCTGCAAAGGGAAGGACTTGAAGGCCAGTTGGTTCTTCCTGAAAGCCTCCCCCTGCAGATGCTTACCTGCTCACACCCACCTGAGAAGGAGCCCTTTCCACTGAGAGAAGGTCCAACCCTGGAAAGCTGGGGATGCACCTGCGATGGGGGTGGCAGGGTGGAGTGATGCCCTTTTTGAGGCTGTAACTGTAGTCCCTTTGTGCCTGTTTCTAGATGTAGGTTGGAGTTTTGCATCCACAGCTTAGGCATGATCCAAGTAAGTTTTGCCCATTGAGAAAATCTGTGAAGGTCACGCATTCTGTCTTCTGAAAAAGGGTCTTGAATTTGGGAGTTCTCTGGGTCAGAACCTTTAGTTGAATTTGGGTGAGAGTTTCCTCATTGTGAGAATGGAAGCCTGGGAGAGGAAACTTTTTCCATTATTCCCCAGGGAGAGGAGGGCAGGCGGAGCTCCCAGAATTTATTCTTGTGACTGCTCTGGTGTCCCCACCCTCCTTCTCCAGGGACTGACCTGGCCTGGCGGTTCTATCTCAAAGAGGAGAGTCTGGAGCCCAAAGCTTGGGAAGGTGTTTCACTTTCAGAATGTAGCTTTTGCTTCTAAACTGTGGGGCTCAGGCTGCTTATTTCAGCTGATTCGAATATTTGTGATTTTCCCCCTTGATTCCTTTATCTGTTGATTATTAGGGCCCTGTAACTGATTTCCCTTAGCAGTTTGTAATTTTTTTTCCTGTGGGAGTGTGTGAGACTTTTAATTTCTTGGGCTTTGAGAATGTAAGTTGACTGAAACATACAGTGTGTGTTGGACGAGAAAATTCTGGAGACAAATAGAATATTTGCTCCTTTTAGGGCAGAGAACCTCAAGATGTGAGATGGGTGAATTTAAATTTTCAGGTACATTTTCAATTTTTCAATTAGGTTTTCTATGTGCATATCCCTGAGAATTTTGATATTTAAAAGGCTATACTATTGCCAAGCCAAATGAATTTCCATTTTAATTGATGGGAGGAAAACTACTCAAAGCTTACTTAAATCTTTGAGAACCATGCTGTTTATGGGATTAGGCCCAAACCTTTAGTGCATTATAATATGCAACCCATTCCCCCAAAGACCCTCCAGTTTGATATATAAGGACAAACTCTGATGCCTCCTGTTATTTTTTTTCATTTTTAAAGTTCACTGTTTATACCCAACCTTGTTCCAGAAAGGGTTTAAGGTAGCTTAAAATAGCCTCTTGTTTAGTTAGGAAGAGATTTGAAAATTTTCATTTTTTTTATGGCTTAAGCTTTTATAACCATTAAGGTTTAAAGGACTATATCTTAGAATGGTTTCCTATGAAGAAAAGTTAAAATTAATGAATTTTAAAAAGCAAAGGTAAGTTAAAAATACAGGCTAACAGATAATCGGGTAGGTGATAAATCACGTACTGTTTATTTTAATAATGCATGTTAAGGTTAAAAAAACTCTGTAAGATAAGAATCTAACTTAAGAAGATTCCCCACCAGCATATCCTGGGCGCCTCTAGAGCTCTTGCTTCAGCCACCCCAATACCTGTGTTGATCATTTCTTGGGCTTCTTGTAAGTGTTTCTTTATATAAAAACAAGCAATTGCAAATGCATTTTTTTCTCACACATTTGCGCTTGTAATGAGCAGACACCCCATTTTTTTCTGTTTTTGGCTGCGTGGCTTGTGGGATCCTAGTTTCCGGGCCAGGGATTGAACCCCGGCCCCCTGCAGTGGCAGTGTGGACCGGACTCCCCATTTTTGGATGTTTGACAGCTCACAGCTTAAGCCACACCCCGCCCTCTTCCTCTCGTGCCCGCACCTGGACAAGCTGATGAGAAAGCCTGGGCGGTCTCTCCCTTAGAGCAGGAGATCCCACCCGCGCAGGCCCCTGTGTGCAGAACACTTGCCCTAGCCTCACTCCTCAACCACAGTGAACATCCAGGCCAGGCTCCTCTCTTTGTTTTCTGAAGCCGTTTCTGAGCTGCTTGAGAGGCCAGCCCTGCCCTTTCCTGAGACCTCAGTTGTGTGAGTTGTAAGCCTTTTCCTACCCTTTTGGTATGTGTGCACGTGTGTGCACATCAGCATCAACCTCAACAAGGGAACCCTACCTCTGCAGGTGACCACAACAGTTGGCACCGTGAGCAGCACGTCCGGACATGACCACCCCACCACGGGTCTGTCTTCTCCTGCTCTGACTCACTCACCTGCTCTGCTCTCTGATGGGGGCCGGCGCTGTGGGCTGCTGGGTACTGGGGAGCTCGTGCTGTGAGCTGTGCTGCCCTTTGTTGCATTGTTGACCCCACCAGGACTCAGTTCTGTGTTCAGCCAGCCAGAGATGGCAGTTTTGAGACTTCCTAAAGCTTGTAGGAGCAGGAGTATGGGATTGGGGCTCTCCTTAAAGTAGTTCTGTGTTGATGTGTTTGCCGGATTTATCTGAGTGTTAGAGCGAAGCGATGACAGAGGCTGGTTTGGCCCTGACACCCGCCAGGGTTTGGGTGGCAGAGGGGGACTATACCCTGGAAAAGGGGTGGCCACTCCTGAAACATCTGCCATTTAAATAGGGAGAAAGAGAAGAGAGGGAGAACGGCAGCCAGTAGATGGCAGCTGAGTTCACCCTCCTAATTCTAGGGGCTCACCAGGACCCTTGGGTACCTCTGCTGCTGTGGCCCCTGCCTCTACTGCAACAGGGATCCTACTCTTGGGGTTATAGGGGACAACACCATGGCACCTCTGTGGCCGGCAAAGTACTAGTTCAAACTCAAACTAAGCCCTGGGTCCTTAAACCCTACGAAGCAACCAGTTGTCATGGGGGAGACCCCTAACCCTAATGGCACTGGTGTGAGGCTCTCTGGAGGGAAAAAATGATAAGCACCAGGGCAGAGAGGACACCTCTTCCCCTGAAGTATATCCAGTGATGAAAATACAACAGGGGAGGAAAGGAGGGAGGAAGCAAAGGAAAAAAAAATACTGAAACAATTTGACCAATTGGCAATCCAACATATACTAGAAGATTTTACGCAACAAAAAAGGTAAAAGGACACTGCTTGGCTTTTGCCCTCTACAACATAGGTTCTGAATTAATTTTGCCATCTGGTGTAATGCACTAATTCAGAAATCTTCAAGCAATTAATCAATACTAGGTCTCAAAGTAGAGTCATATGGGGGTTCCACTAAATTTAAGCAAGGTACTCATGATCATCTTAGGGGAGTTACTGAATATACTGTGGGGGACAAATAGGTATGCCTCACCTGAATCATCAGAAAACTACTGTCTTGCCTAAATTCCCCATGGTCATAATACCCAGTGTCCTAAACTATCCCATACCAAGCCGGGAAACTCTACACTAATGAGTCATGAATTAAATGTATTAAAAAATTTTAAATTTCTGCTATTATATTTTATTTCTATTTAAAAATTTAAAAAATATTTTATATTGGACTATAGTTGATTTACAACGTTGTGTTAGTTTCAGGTGTACAGCAAAGTGATTCAGTTATACATATACATATATCTATTCTTTCTCAAATTCTTTTCCCATTTAGATGATTACAGAATATTGAGCAGTGTTCCCTGTGCTATACAGTAGGTTCTTGTTGGTTATCTATTTTATATAGAGTACACTGTATATGTCAATCCCAAACTCCCAGTTTATCCCTCCCCCCTGCCTTTCCCCTTTGATAACCATAAGTTTGTTTTCTATGGCTGTGAGTCTGTTTCTGTTTTGTAAATAAGTTCATTGGTATCATTTTTTTAGATTCCACATATAAGCAGTATCATACGATATTTGTCTTTCTCTGTCTGACTTACTTCACTTAGTATGATAATCCCCAGGTCTATCCATGTCGCTGTAAATGGCATTATTTCATTCTTCTTTATGGCTGAGTAATAGTCCACTGTATATATGTACCACATCTTCTTTATCCATTCATCTGTTGATGGGCATTTAGGTTGCTTCCATGTCTTGGCTATTGTAAACAGTGCTGCAATGAACACTGGAGTGTATGTATCCTTTTGGACCATGGTTTTCTCCAGGTATATGCCCAGGAGTGGGATTGCTGGATCATGTGGTAGCTCTATTTTTAGTTTTTAAAGGAACCTCCATACTGTTCTCCATAGTGGCTGTACCAACATGAATTACATTTAAATGAAGTCTTTAGCAGTTCTAAATTGTCTTCACAAAAATGGGATTCCACAGACCTTACCCCCACCACGCCCCCCCCCCCAATTAAGTTACTTAATCTGTCCCAAAGTAAACAGGACTTTGAAGGATTGAAAACCATTGTATAACACCTATTTAATGAAGAAGTGATTATCCACTGTTCTTCTCCTTTAATAGTGGAATTTGTCCTGTTCTTAAACCTGGAGAGAATGAATGACACCTCACAGTGCATTACTGCAACCTGGAGGCTGTGGTCTCACCACACAAACCCCTATTCTCAGTCCACAACATTATGGGAATTACTGACTCCATCCACTCAGCAACTGGTAAATATCCTGCTCTCCCAGATTTGGCTAAGTGTGTTCTGTTCAGTGCCTATGTGAATAGCCTCTCAGCTGCAGATGGTCCCGCCTCTGAAGGGACATGATACACCTTTACCTGGTTATCCTCAGGGAACCTCAGCACAGTTACCACTGCACACAGTCTCTGCAGGCAGGATCTGAACCATATTTACCTGGCTCCAGGAGCACAGGTCTGACATGACGCCAGTGATATCCTCCTCGGAGGACACTGGTTTGACATTCATTCAGGAAGAGAAATAATGAAAAAAGGAGTACCTCCCAAAATGGATGGGTCATTGCCCCACACATAATGTGAGGCCCTAACACTGGTTGAGTTCCTGAAAATTCTTTATTAATGAGACGGCTTCTCCGTCCCTGACACTGTTAAGAAATAGCTCTTGTCCCTCTCAGCATCCAAAGCATCTTCTTGGTTCTTTTGATGTTCAGAGGCAACGTATTTCTTGTTTACAAATTTTACTTGAGTCCGTTCATGCTGTTACTTGCAAATTGGCCCACCTTGAATGGGCACCCCTACCATAGAAGGGTCTTTACTGTGTTTAAATTGCCACACAGCAGGCACTCACTGTAGAGGGTGTAGCAACTTCTCTCATGCCTCCTTGAGTTACGCATCGTGGCCTTAAGTTGTCCATAGGCTTTTTTTTTTAAAGATTTTTTTTTGATGACCATTTTTAAAGTCTTTATTGAATTTGTTACAATATTGCTTCTGTTTTGGTGTTTTGGCTGCTAGGCACGTGGGATCGTAGCTCCCCGACCAGGGATTGAACCCGCACCCCCTGCATTGGAAGGCGAAATCTTAACCTCTGAATCTCCAGGGAAGTCCCTGTCCATAGGTTTTATTTATTTCTTTATTTGGTTGGTTGTGCCGGGTCTTAGTTGTGGCAGGCAGGCTCCTTTGTTGTGCCATGTGAACTCTTAGTTGCAGCATGCATGTGGGATCTAGTTCCCTGACCAGGGATTGTACCCAGGCTTCGGGCATTGGGAGCGTGGAGTCGTGACCACTGCACCACCAGGGAAGTTCCCCTGTCTATAGGTTTTTTTAAAAAAATAATTAATTTAATTATTTTTGGCTGCCTTACGTCTTTGTTGCTGCATGAGGGCTCTCTCTAGTTGTGGCGAGCGGGGGCTACTCTTCGTTGTGTACAGGCTTCTCATTGCGTTGTCCTCTCCTGTTGTGGAGCATGGGCTCTAGGTGCACAAGCTTCAGTAGTTGCAGCACGTGGGCTCAGCAGTTGTGGTGCACGGGCTTTGTTGCTCCGTGGCATGTGGGATTTTCCCGGACCAGGGATCAAACCCGTGTCCCGTGCATTGGCAGGCGGTCTGTGCCACCAGGGAAGCCTTGTCCATAGGTTTTTTCTTTTCTTTTCTTTTCTTTTTTTTTTTGCGATACGCGGGCCTCTCACTGTTGCGGCCTCTCCCGTTGCGGAGCACAGGCTCCGGATGTGCAGGCTCAGCAGCCATGGCTCACAGGCCTAGCCGCTCTGCGGCATGTGGGATCTTCCCGGACCGGGGCACAAACCCGTGTCCCCTGCATCGGCAGGCGGACTCTCAACCACTGCGCCACCAGGGAAGCCCCTGTCCATAGGTTTTTGATGGAAAGAATTGCCCTCCTCTGCCCCATACTATATGTCATTAGAGCTGCATTTCCACCAGGTACTGTGCTTTCCCGAAAACAGAGGCTCTCCCAGGCCCTGAGCATGTGACCCTCCACCCGGCTGCTCATTATGCCTTGGTATCTGGAAACAGCACCCCATGAGCTCAGCCCGGCTACCAACACCTCCTTGCAACATAATAGAGCCAAACCTGGGCCCTCCGTATTCCTCCCTGCAAGAGCGGGTGGCCTCCCCTCTCCTCAGTCCCTTGCCAGGTACCGTGATGCTGAAGGAGGTCACCCCTTCCCCAGATTGCTAGGCTCCCTGGGGAGCTCCTTGGGATTAACTGAATGAAAAGCAGTGAGGTGCAGCAGTATTTGCAATAGCCAGGACATGGAAGCAACCTAAATGTCCATCGACAGAGGAATGGATAAAGAAGATGTGGTACATATATATAATGGAATATTACTCAGCTATAAGAAGGAATGAAATAGTGCCATTTGCAGAGACGTGGATAGACCTACAGATTGTCATACAGAGTGAAGTAAGTCAGAAAGAGAAAAACAAATACCATATAATATCGCTTATATGTGGAATCCAGAAAAATAGTACAGATGAACTTATTGGCAAAGCAGAAATAGAGTCACAGATGTAGAGAACAAACTTATGGTTACCAAGGGGGGAAGCGGGGGTGGGATGAATTGGGAGATTGAGATTGACATATATACACTACTATGTATAAAATAATAACTAATAAGAACCTACTGTATAGCACAGGGAACCCTACTCAATACTCTGTGGTGACATAAATGTGAAGGAAATCTAAAAAAGAGAGGATATATGTATATGTATAACTGATTCACTTTTTGCTGTACAGCAGAAACTAACACAACATTGTAAAGCAACTATACTCCAATAAAAATTTTAAAAAAATCTGTGAAAAAATAAAGAAAAGCAATGAGGACTTTGTATACTTTATGGGTGACATGGCCACAGTCCTACATGATGGAGCTCAGTAGGGATGAAGAGCTGCTGCTTTCATCCCTTAACTGGGATGTCCCTGATAAAAGACTGGACCCAAGGGTCACACAGCTGACCAAACATCAGGCTGTCATCTGAGCATTGGCCAACAGTCGGCCCGTCTGGACATGTTTACCGATTCCTAGATGATTGTCTAAGAGTTCCCCCTTTGTGACAAAAGAACTCTGGGAATCTCTTACCTCATAGATACCCACCATATAAATCAAGGTAACACTTGTCTGCATGTATACTGACTCTGCAATACAAGGCTTCACCCACCAGCACGCTCCTCATCCATGTTGGAGTTCTAGACACGGATGGCAATAACCAAGGCACTCATTTCACTTCTCAGGAGACACGGGGCTGGGCTCTGGGAAAAGGCATTCGACGGAACTTTCACCTCCCTTCCCAGTCTTGGCCTGCAGGCCTCACAGCACACCATGATGGCTAAAGTTCAAATCAGTTAAATGAACGATGGCCTGTTTCAGTCATCAGTGATCACTGGTGGATATTACTGTGTCTGTTTTAGTCTTTTCTTTTTTCTAATAGACTACTTAAATTTTTTATTGAAATATAGTTGAGTTACAGTGTTGTGTTAGTTTCAGGTATACAGCAAAGTGATTCAGTTATATATTCTTTTTTTACATTTTCTTCCATTATAGGTTATTACAAGATATTGAGTATAGTTCCCTGTGCTATTCACTAGGTCCTTGTTAATTATCTTTTATATACAGTAGTGTGTATATTTCAATCCCAAACTCCTAATTTATCCCCCTCCCCTTTCCCCCTTTGGTAACCAGAAGTTTGTTTTCTATGTCTGTGACTCTGTTTCTGTTTTGTAAATAAGTTCATTTGTATCATTTTTTTAAGATTCCGCATGTAAGTGATATCATATGATATTTGTCTTTCTCTGTCTGGCTTACTTAGTATGACAATCTCTAGGTCCATCCATGTTGCTGCACGTGGCATTAGTTCATTCTTATTTATGGCTGAGTAATATTCCATATGTACGACATCTTCTTTATACATTCATCTGTTGGTGGACACTTAGATTGCTTCCATGTCTTGGCTGTTGTAAATAATGTTGCTATGAACATTGGGGTGCATGTATCTTTTTGAATTAAGAAAAGGTTAAGTTTTGGGCTTCCCTGGTGGCGCAGTTGTTGGGAGTCCGCCTGCCAATGCAGGGGACACGGGTTCGTGCCCCGGTCCAGGAAGCTCCCACATGCCGTGGAGCGGCTAGGCCCATGAGCCATGGCCACTGAGCGTGCGCGTCCGGAGCCTGTGTTCCGCAACGGGAGAGGCCACAGCAGTGAGAGGCCTGCAAAAAAGTTTTAATCTTTTCTTTTTTCTAATAGACTACTTATTATTTATTTATTTTTTATTTTATTTTATTATTTTTTTTAGCTGCACCGTGTGGCCTGTGGGATCTTAGTTCCCCGACCAGGGATTTAACCTGGGCCCTTGGCAGTGGAGGTGCAGAGTCCCAACCACTGGACTGCTAGGGAATTCCCTAGACTACTTTTTTTTTTTTTTTAAATATTTATTTATTTATTTATTTATTTACTTGGCTGTGCCGGGTCTTAGTTGCGGTGGACTCTTAGTTGTGGCATGTGGGATCTAGTTCCCTGACCAGGGATTGAACCCAGGCCCCCTGCAATGGGAGTGAGGAGTCTTAACCACTGGACCACCAGGGAAGTCCCTAGACTACTTTTTATTTTTTTTTTTTTAAACATCTTTATTGGGGTATAATTGCTTTACAATGGTGTGTTAGTTTCTGCTTTACAACAAAGTGAATCAGCTATACATATACATATGTTCCCTTATGTCTTCCCTCTTGCGTCTCCCTCCCTCCCACTCTCCCCATCCCACCCTTCCAGGCTGTCACAAAGCACCGAGCTAATATCCCTGTGCCTTGCGGCTGCTTCCCCCCAGCTATCTACCTTACTACGTTTGTTAGTGTGTATATGTCCATGACTCTCTCTCGCCCTGTCAAAACTCACCCTTCCCCCTCCCCATATCCTTAAGTCCGTTCTCCAGTAGGTCTGCGTCTTTATTCCTATCTTACCCCTAGGTTCTTCATGACATTTTTTTCCCTTAAATTCCATATATATGTGTTAGCATACGGTATTTGTCTTTTTCTTTCTGACTTACTTCACTCTGTATGACAGATTCTAGGTCTATCCATCTCATTACAAATAGCTCAATTTCATTTCTTTTTAAGGCTGAGTAATATTCCATTGTGTATATGTGCCACATCTTCTTTATCCATTCATCCGATGATGGGCGCTTAGGTTGTTTCCATGTCCTGGCTATTGTAAATAGAGCTGCAATGAACATTTTGGTACATGACTCTCTTTGAATTTTGGTTTTCTCAGGGTATATGCCAAGTAGTGGGATTGCTGGGTCATATGGTAATTCTATTTGTAGTTTTTTAAGGAACCTCCATACTGTTCTCCACAGTGGCTGAACCAATTCACATTCCCACCAGCAGTGCAAGAGTGTCCCCTTTTCTCCACACCCTCTCCAGCATTTATTGTTTCTTGATTTTTTGATGATGGCCATTCTGACTGGTGTGAGATGATATCTCATTGTAGTTTTGATTTGCATTTCTCTAATGATTAATGATGTTGAGCATTCTTTCATGTGTTTGTTGGCATTCTGTATATCTTCTTTGGAGAAATGTCTATTTAGGTCTTCTGCCCATTTTTGGATGGGGTTGTTTGTTTTTTTGTTATTGAGCTGCATGAGCTGCTTGTAAATTTTGGAGATTAATCCTTTGTCAGTTGCTTCATTTGCAAATGTTTTCTCCCATTCTGAGGGTTGTCTTTTGGTCTTGGTTATGGTTTCCTTTGCTGTGCAAAAGCTTTGAAGTTTCATTAGGTCCCATTTGTTTATTTTTGTTTTTATTTCCATTACTCTAGGAGGTGGGTCAGAAAGGATCTTGCTGTGATTTATGTCATAGAGTGTTCTTCCTATGTTTTCTTCTAAGAGTTTGATAGTTTCTGGCCTTACATTTAGGTCTTTAATCCATTTTGAGCTTATTTTTGTGTATGGTGTTAGGGAGTGATCTAATCTCATACTTTTACATGTACCTGTCCAGTTTTCCCAGCACCATTTATTGAAGAGGCTGTCCTTTCTCCACTGTACATTCCTGCCTCCTTTATCAAAGATAAGGTGTCCATATGTGCGTGGGTTTATCTCTGGGCTTTCTATCCTGTTCCACTGATCTATGTTTCTGTTTTTGTGCCAGTACCATATTGTCTTGATTACTGTAGCTTTGTAGTATAGTCTGAAGTCAGGGAGACTGATTCCTCCAGCTCCTTTTTTCCCCCCTCAAGTCTGCTTTGGCTATTCGGGGTCTTTTGTGTCTCCATACAAATTTTAAGATGATTTGTTCTAGTTCCATTAAAAATGACATTGGTAATTTGATAGGTATTGCATTGAATCTGTAGATTGCTTTGGGTAATAAAGTCATTTTCACAATATTGATTCTTTCAATCCAAGAACATGGTATATCTCTCCATCTCTTGGTATCATCTTTAATTTATTTCATCAGTGTCTATACTTTTCTGCATATGGGTCTTTTGTCTCCCTAGGTAGGTTTATTCCTAGATATTTTATTCTTTTTGTTGCAGTGATAAATGGGAGTGTTTCCATAATTTCTCTTTCAGACTTTTCATTATTAGTGTATAGGAATGCAAGAGATTTCTGTGCATTAATTTTGTATCCTGCAACTTTACCAAATTCATTGATTACCTCTAGTAGTTTTCTGGTGGCATTTTTAGGATTCTGTATGTATAGTATAATGGCATCTGCAAACAGTGACAGTTTTACTTCTTCTTTCCCAATTTGTATTCCTTTTATTTCTTTTTCTTCTCTGATTGCTGTGGCTAGGACTTCCAAAATTATGTTGAATAACAGTGGTGATAGTGGACATCCTTGTCTTGTTCCTGATCTTAGAGGAAATGCTTTCAGTTTTTCACCATTGAGAATGATGTTTGCTGTGGGTTTGTCATATATGGCCTTTATTATGTTGAGGTAGGTTCCCTCTCTGCCCACTTTCTGGAGAATTTTTATGATAACTTGGTGTTGAATTTTGTCGAAAGCTTTTTCTGCATCTATTGAGATGATCATATGGTTTTATTCTTCAGTTTGTTAATATGGTGTATCACACTGAATGATTTGCGTATATTGAAGAATCCTTGCATCCCTGGGATAAATCCCACTTGATCATGGTGTATGATCCTTTTAATGTGTTGTTGGATTCTGTTTGCTAGTATTTTGTTGAGGATTTTTGCATCTATATTCGTCAGTGATATTGGTCTGTAATTTTCTTTTTTTGTAGTACCTTTGTCTGGTTTTGGTATCAGGGTGATGGTGGCCTCGTAGAATTAGTTTGGGAGTGCTCCTTCCTCTGCAATTTTTTGGAAGAGTTTGAGAAGGCTGGGTGTTAGGTCTTCTCTAAATGTTTGATAGAATTCACCTGTGAAGCTATCTGTTCCTGGACTTTTGTTTGTTGGAAGATTTTTAATCACAGTTTCAATTTCATTACTTGTGGTTGGTTTGTTAATATTTTCTGTTTCTTCCTGGTTCAGTCTTGGAAGGTTATATCTTTCTATGAATTTGTGCATTTCTTCCAGGTTGTCCATTTTATTGACATAGAGTTGCTTGTAGTAGTCTCTTACGATGCTTTGTATTTCTGTGGTGTCTGTTGTAACTTCTCCTTTGTCATTTCTAATTTTATTGATTTGAGTCCTCTCCCTCTGTTTCTTGATGAGTCTGGCTAATGGTTTATCAATATTGTTTATCTTCTCAAAGAACCAGCTTTTAATTTTATTGATCTTTGCCACTGTTTCCTTTGTTTCTATTTCATTTATTTCTGCTCTGATCTTTATGATTTCTTTGCTTCTGCTAACTTTGGTTTTTCTTTCTCTTTCTTTTTTTTTTTTTGCGGTACACAGGCCTCTAACTGTTGTGGCATCTCCCGTTGCGGAGCACAGGCTCCGGACGTGCAGGCTCAGCGGCCATGGTGCACGGGCCCAGCCTCTCCACAGCATGTGAGATCTTCCCGGACCGGGGCACGAACCTGTGTCCCCTGCATCGGTAGGCAGACTCTCAACCGCTGCACCTCCAGGGAAGCCCGGTTTTTTTTTTTTTGATATTGAGTTGTATGACCTGTTTGTATGTTTTGGATATTAACTCTTTTTCAGTTGCATCATTTGCAAATATTTTCTCCCATTCCATAGGTTGTCTCTTCACTTTGTTGATGATATCCTTTGCTGTGCAAAAGCTTTTAAGTTTAATTAGGTCCTATTTGTTTATTTCTTTTGCCTTGGGAGGCTGATCTGAGAAAATGTTGCTACAGTTTATATCTGAGAATGTTTTGCCTATGTTCTCTTCTAGGAGTTTAATAGTGTCATGTCTTACATTTAGGTCTTTAAACCATTTTGAATTTATTTTTGTATATGGTATGAGGGAGTGTTCTAATTTCATTGATTTACGTGTAGCTGTCCAGCTTTCCCAAAACCACTTGCTGAAGAGACTGTCTTTTCTCCATTGTATATTCTTTTTTTTTTTTGCTTTTAAAATTTCTTTTATTTAAAATGTTTTGTAAAAATTAATTTTTATTGGAGTACAGTTGATTTACAATGTTGTGTTAGTTTCAGGTGTACAGCGAAGTGAATCAGTTATACATATACACATATCCACTCTTTTTAAGATTCTGTTCTCATATAGGTCATTACAGAGTATCGAGTAGAGTTCCCTGTGCTATACAGTAGGTCCTTATTAGTTATCTATTTTATATATAGTGTGTATATGTCAATCCTAATCCCCCAGTTTATCCCTCCTCCCCTTCCCCCTTGGTAACCGTAAGATTTTCTATATCTGTGACTCTATTTCTGCTTTGTAAATGGGTTCATTTGTACCATTTTTAAAGATTCCACATATAAACGATATCATATGATACATGGTTTTCTCTGACTTTACTTAGTATGACAATATCTATGTCCATCCAGGTCACTGCAAATGGCAGTATTTTGTTCTTTTTTATGGCTGAGTAATATTCCATTGTGTATGTGTGTATCTATCTATCTATAGATAGATAAACCACATCTTCTTTACCCATTCCTCTGTTAATGGACATTTAGGTTGCTTCCATGTCCTGGCTATTGTAAATAGTGCTGCAATGAACATTGGGGTACATGTATCTTTTCAAATTATGGTTTTCTCTGGATATATGCCCAGGAGTGGGACTGCTGGATCATGTGGTAGTTCTGTTTTTAGTTTTTTAAGGAACCTCCATACTGTTCTCCATAGTGTCTGTACCAGTTTACATTCCCACCAGCAGTGTAGGAGGGTTCCCTTTTCTACACACCCTCTCTAGCATTTATTGTTTGTAGAGTTTTTGATGATGGCCATTCTGACTGGTGTGAGGTGTGAGGTGATACCTCATTGTAGTTTTGATTTGCATTTCTCTGATAATTAGTGATGTTGGGCATCTTTTCACGTGCCTCTTGTCCATCTGTATGTCTTCTTCGGAGAAATGTCTATTTAGATCTTCTGCCCATTGTTTGATTGGGTTTTTTGTTTTTTTGATATTGAACTGTGTGAGCTGTTTGTGTATTTTTGAGATTAATCCCTTGTTGGTTGCATCATTTGCAAAATTTTCTCCTAATCTGTAGGTTTTCTTCTTGTTTTGTTTATGGTTTGCTTTGATGTGCAAAAGCTTTAAGTTTAATGAGGTCCCATTTGTTTATTTTTGCTTTTATTTCCGTTACTACAGGAGATGGATCCCAGAAAGTATTGTTGCAATTTATGTCAAAGTGTGTTTGCCTATGTGTTCCTCTAGGAGTTTTATAGTATCTGGTCTTGCATGTAGGTCTTTAATCCACTATAAGTTTATTTTTTTATATGGTGTTAGAGAATGTTCTAATTTCCTTCTTTTACATGGAGCTGTCCAGTTTCCCCAGTACCACTTGTTGAAGAGACTTCTCCATTGTACATTCTTTCCTCCTTTGTTGTAGATCAATTGACCATAAGTGCATGTGTTTATTTCTGGGCTTTCTATCCTGTTCCATTGATCTGTGTGTCTGTTTTTGTGCCCAAACCATACTGTTTTGATAACTCTAGCTTTTTAGTGTAGTCTTAAGTCAGGGAGCCTGATTCCTCCAGCTCCATTGTTCTTTCTGAAGATTGCTTCGGCTGTCGTTTATGATAGTGTTATCTTGGTGGTGGTATAACTATACATTTGTGAGAAGTCGCAGTTACAATTAAAATCATATGTGTTTGCACTAAAAACAATAGAAAACAACAAAAAAATTGCTTTCATATGCCAGGAGAACGTTAAACTCCCCTGAATCTTGATTTTTATGTGTTCAGCACTTCTTTCTATCACCTTGATATCCTTCTTTGGAAGAATTTAAGGACTGTGGAGTAAGGACTTGGATTCCCCACCAGGCCATTTTGGAACTCAGTCTGATGTTAGGAAACACTTTTTAGCACTTCACCTGCCTTCACCTCACACACATACTGCAGACAAATGAGAGAGCTGCCAAGATCTGTCTGCATTGACACCAGATTCCTTGGGTCGTACCTTTGGAAATACTGTGGTTCTGGAACATAAAGGTGCACCCCATAGATCTTCTCAAGTAACATCTTCCTGGGACATGCTAATTCATGGGCATCAGCGTCATGTCTTTCCAAGGCCATCTTGAGGCCATTTTCAGCTCTAAGTTTCCTATTTCAAGCCTCTTCTGTGCTTTATTTCTGGGAAACATCTTTAAATAGCCACACCTGTCCCAAAGTGAGGATTTTTCTCTGTGGAAACCTCCAGTGGCTCTAAGGTAAAAGAGAAGACTTAGTGGCAGAACCCATGTCACAGGGCATACCCCCCTCAGCCACAATAACTGCTGCTCTCCCGTCGTCATCAATTCCACACCCACCTGCAAAGTCATATAACAGTCTCCAACCTGCCAAAAGACGCACTAGCATGTCCCAGTTATAGGAGGACCTCTCACACCTCATGGTCCATGAATCATGTGACCCAAATTCTTTTGCACATTCCCTTCTGAGAGGTTCTGCAGTGCATGTGCTGGCTACGCCCCAGCCCCTTATGTAAGAGCCTGCCTCCCCGACACTCATCCAAGGTGGGTTTGGAACCTACTGTGAGACCACTGTCTACTTCTTTCTGGAACGGGATCCTCCCCCACACCCCACTCCAGCTCCGTGGCCTGCTGAAAATGGTGATCTTGGAGGCTCTGCAGCCCCTGGGGCCCCCTCACTTCACATGCACCCTGGAATGCAAAGTACACTCGTCTCCAAATACACTGTGTCCTGGAGCCTTTTGGGAGTCACGCTTTCCCTGAAGTTCGCAGGTGCAGGAGGTGGTGACCCCTCCCTTGTTGGAAGTGGGCCCACAGTTTCTTGGAGGACTGTATACATTGCCCTGGAGGGGAGGCTGTGTGCCCAAGTGCACTCGCAACTGCTTCCAGCCCATTCCTGAGTCCCAGAAGCAATATCTGTAGCTGGAAACTTGTCTGAGCTCAGGAGGCCTCACCCCTTCCCCAACAGCAGATGTGACTACAGGCTGCAGTCAGGATGCTTGGACCCTGCAGGGCTGATGGGAGCAACTTCTGTGGGCAGATGAGACCCCAGTGGAGGTGATGTCCACTGAGGAGAGCATGTGGAGGATGTGGCGGCTGGGCAGGGAGATGCAAACCTTTTCTACCCTTACTGATAGTGTTTGGAAAACCAAAGTGAATAAAGGGTCAAGTTAACAAGGGTGCATTTCTGGAGGTGATTATAGCAGTGTGAGGGGGCTGGAACGTAATTGCAGCCATTTTGGGCCCTGACTCTCACCTCTTCAATTCCTGTTTTGCAGATCTGTAGACATAATCTTTTTACACAGTGTGAGCTGAGGAAGCGTGAGATCCCTTCTTCCCCAGGAGGGGCAGATGGACCCTCCTTTGGGGATTGCTCTGGGGGCCAGGACACACGCTTCTGCCATGTGGCCTGGGGGTGAGAACAATTCACTCTGTGAAGATCAGGTGGCTGTAGGCCTGTGGTGAGATTTGTGTAAAAACCCTGTGTGTGTGTGTGTCCAGTTATTCAATAAATGTCAATTCCCTCTTGTGTAACAGGCCTTCTAGTAGGTGCTGCAGTGAACAAAGCAGAACAAACACCTGTGTCTCCTTGAAGCTGACATTCTAGGAGATAAGAAAGGAGATACAAGTAAAATATACAATGTATCTGGTGGCGACGATTCAAAAGGAGGGGAGAGAGCAGGGGAGGAGTCTGAGGACCTGGGCTCTGTGTGTCTTTGCATCTTCTCTGAGGGCTTATGAGTGTTCTTATCTATGTCAGGCTGTGTCTACCTGTATGTGCAGTGACAAAGTCTGTGTGGTTTTGTATGTCTGAGTAGAGGGAATATGTGTGTGTACTCTTCAAAATCTTGAATGCTTTATATTTTATTGTCCTTGGTTGCCCCTCCCATACCATGTTGAATAGAACTGGCAATAGCAGACATCATTGTCTTGTTTCTGGTTGTATTAATCATGTTTTTATATTTTCTGTGTCTTAAGATGTTTTGACATTTGGGGGTCTTTTAGACCTGGGGAGTGACTGCTCCTCCCAGAGGTACCCAATTCCAAGGGGTGGTGGTAGTGGACAGCTTGCCAGGAGCCTGCCTTTCCTGTGCAGACTGCCTAATCCAGTGCCATATCCCCACCCACCTCCTTATCTGTTTCCCACACCCAAACCAATATATCTTCTGTCCTAAACCAATCCAGGGTCAGGTGCTAGACAACTTGTGACAGCCCCCATGCTCCAAAGCCTTCTGTAATTATTGAAACTTGACAGTCATAAGATGTTTATTCTGCCCCATCTTACCACTCCTATGGAAACCCCAGAACGGCTTGGCCTAGGCCAAGTCCTCAACTTGATACAGAACTTCTAAAAAGAACACACAGCAAATATCATACTTCATTTTGAGAAACTAGATGCTTCTCTACTAAGATCAGGAACAAGGCAAGAATGTCCCTTCTCACCGTTTCAATTCATCATCGTACTACAAGTCCTAGCTAATGGAATAGAACAAGAAAAGGAAATAGAAGTATTGAGATTGGAAAGGAAGAAATAAAACTTTTCTAATATGATTGTCTATGTAGAAAATCCCCTCCAAGTTTATTTAAAAAGCTCCTGGTACTGGGCTTCCCTGGTGGCGCAGTGGTTGAGAGTCCGCCTGCCGATGCAGGGGACACGGGTTCGTGCCCCGGTCCGGGAGGATCCCGCATGCCGCGGAGCGCCTGGGCCCGTAAGCCATGGCCGCTGAGCCTGCGCGTCCGGAGCCTGTGCTCCGCAATGGGAGAGGCCACAACAGTGAGAGGCCCGCGTACTGCAAAAAAAAAAAAAAAAAAAAGAAAAAACAAAAACAAACTCCTGGCACTAATGAGCAATCAGAGGAAGATCACAGAATATGAGGGAAATATACAAATATCAATTAGTTTTCTATATACTGGCAATATACAGTTGGATTTTTTAAAATAAATTTATTTTTATTTTTGGCTGCGTTGGGTCTTCATTGCTGTGCACAGGCTTTCTCTACCTGCAGCGAGCAGGGGCGACTCTTTGTTGCAGTGCACAACGTCTCATTGCGGTGGCTTCTCTTGTCAGAGCATGGGCTCTAGGCACGTGGGCTTCAGTAGTTGTGGCTTGCGGGCTCTAGAGTGCAGGCTCAATAGTTGTGGCTCATGGGCTTAGTTGCTCTGTGGCATGTGGGATCTTCCTGAACCAGGGATTGAACTGTGTCCCCTGAATTGGCTGGCGTATTCTTAACCACTGTGCCACCAGGGAAGTCCCTACAATTGGATTTTGATATTAAAAACACAATACAATTTATAGTAGTACCAAAAAAGAGAACTACTTAGATGTAAATCAAACAAAATATGTGTAAAATCTATATGAGGAGATGGCAAAACTGATGAAAAAATCAAATCCAAGTAGATCCAAATAAGTGTGGATATTCTGTGATCATAGGTAGGAAGGCTCAATGTTGTTAAGATGTCAGTTGTCTCCAGTTTGATCTATAGATGACTGTTTTGTAGATACCAGCAAACTGATTTTAAGGTTTATATGGCAAAATACCTAGAATGGCCAGCACAATACTGTAGAAGAAAAACAATCAGAGGATTGACACCAATTGACTTCTATATGAACTATAAAGCTATGGTAATCAAGACAGCGGGGGTGTTGCCAAAAGAACAGGCATAACATATATCAGTGGAACTAGGATAGAGAGCCCAGAAATAGACCCTACAAATATAGTCAACTGATCTTTGAAAATGGAGCAAAGGCAATTCAATGGAGAAAGGATAGGCTTTTCAACAGTTGGTGCTAGAACAATTGGACATCCACATGCAAAGAAATGCATCTAGACATAGACTTTTAAAATACATCTTTATGGGAGTATAATTGCTTCACAATGTTGTGTTACTTTCTGTTGTACAACAAAGTGAATCAGCCATATGCATATATATATCCCCATATCCCCTCCCTCTTGAGCCTCCCTCCCACCCTCCCTATCCCCCACCTCTAAGTAGTCACAGACCACCGATCTGGTCTCCCTGTGCTATGCTGCTGCTTCCCACTAGCTATCTATTTTACATTTGGTAGTGTATATATGTCAGTGGTACTCTCACTTCGCCCCAGCTTCCCCTGCCCCGCTGTGTCCTCAAGTCCCTTCTCTATGCCTGCGTCTGTATTCCTGCCCTGCCACTAGGTTCATCAGTACCACTTTTTTAAGGTTCCATATATATGCGTTAGCATACGGTATTTGTTTTTCTCTTCCTGACTTCACTCTGTATGACAGACTCTAGGTCCATCCACCTCACTACAAATAACTCAATTTCATTTCTTTTTATGGCTAATATTCCATTGTATACACATGCCACAACTTCTTCATCCATTCATCTGTTGATGGACATTTAGGTTGCTTCCATGTCCTGGCTATTGTAAACAGTGCTGCAATGAACACTGTTGTACATTAGACATAGACTTTACAATTTTCACAAGAAGTAACTCAAAATGTGTCATAGACCTAAATGTAAAATGCAGAACTATTGAACTTATAAAATATAACATAGGAGAAAATCTATGAAACATTGGTTTTGATGATGAGGCTTTTAGATATTGAACAGACAGAAGCAAGATCTAAGAAAGAAAAATTGATAAGGTGAACTTCATTAAAATGAAAAACTTCCAATTTGAAAAAGATACTGTTAAGAGAATGGAAAGTTAAGCTACACACTACAAGAAAATATCTGATAAAGGACTTGTATCGAGAATATAAAAAGAACTCTTAAAGCTAAACAGTAATGAAACAAACAATCCAATTTAAAAAATATGCAAGGGATTTCCCTGGTGGTCCAGTGGTTAGGACTCAGCACTTTCACAGCCATGGCTGGGGTACAATTCCTGGTTGGGGAACTAAGATCCCACAAGCCACATTGTGCGGAAAAAAAAAAAAAAAAAAAAAAAAAAGAGACATGTATTAAAATTAGAGAAAATAAATATTTAAAAAATAGGTAAGAGATCTGAACAGACATCTCACCCAAGAAGATATACTGATGGCAAATCCAACATATGAAAAGTTGATCAACATTATCATTAATGTCCTTAGGGAATCTTTTGTTCGGAGCATATAGACTGATTGTTATGTCTTCTTGGAGAATTGGCCTTTTTATCACTATGTTATGTTCATGTTTATCCCTGCTGATTTTCCTTGTTCTGAAGTCTGCTTTCTGTGGAGTTATATTCTTGGTCTGGTCCTTCAAAAATCTCTGCCATATCTGAGTTTTCTTTTAATACTTACTTTGTCTCTTCAAATTGTTTCTCTTTCCTTTTTGCACGTCTTGTAATTTCTTTGAAACCTGGACACGATAGATCGGGTAATAAGATTTGAGTTAGACAGGCTTTTAGTGTCAGACTTTATGTTTTCTTGAACAAGAGTTCAATTCCTGCATGCTGTAGCTATGGGTGTTATGGGCATCAGTATCCTTTACGGTCCTTGTATTTTTCTCCCCTGTTGTGCTTGGGTTTCCCTAGAAACTCATCCCTTAGTAGAGCCTATGTCTTACTGCCTATGTCAGTTGTAATCTACTCTTACTATTAAATTGAAGTCCTGTTAATGTGGTGATAGGTATTTGGGAAGGCAAGGGTGTTCTCTAACAATATGATTAAGCCTGTGATGATTTGGTGTGACAGATTCTTGGGGCTGTGACCTTCAGAACGGTTTCTTTGCCTCTCTTTTTCCTCCCCTTTTGTCATACAGGAAAGCTGGAAGTGGCTATAGTTGGCTAATTGCCCTTCCTCAGGTCAGATAAGGCTTTGGTGAATTAGTTTTCTTTGAAGGGTGGCATAAAATACAGAGAACAGAATTCTCTGAGTGTACTTGGAAATGTTTTTCTTCTTTAACTGTATGAAGCACAGGGCTTGGGCTCTTGGAGGTAAAATTCATTGTGGGGGGGTACCCTATGACTGGGCCCCCCCAGAATACTTTCAAGCTAGTCCATACTGTGTCTCTAGCAGTCCATCTATAGTAGTTCACGTGTTACCACAGTTTGCTTGCTCCAGTGGCTTCCACTCCCAACGACTGGTAATTCTCTATATTCACACATCCCTCCAGTTTTTTTAAAATTAATTAATTAATTTTTATTTATTTTTAGCTGTGTTGGGTCTTCGTTGCTGCATGTGGGCTTTTCTCTAGTTGTGGTGAGCGGGGGCTACTCTTCACTGTGGTGTGCAGGTTTCTCATTGCGGTTGCGGAGCATGGGCTCTAGGCACATGGCCTTCAGTAGTTGTGGCATGTGGACTCAGTAGTTGTGGCTCACGTGCTCTACAGCGCAGGCTCAGTAGTTGTGGCGCATGGGCTTAGTTGCTCTGCGGCATGTGGGATCTTCCCAGACCACGGCTTGAACCCATGTCACCTGCATTGGCAGGCAGATTCTTAACCACTGTGCCGCCAGGGAAGACCATCCCTCCAGTTTTTAAAATTTTTTTATTTATTTGGCTGCACCGGGTCTTAGTTGCGGCATGTGGGATCTCTTTTAGTTGTGGCATGGGGGGGGATCTTTTAGTTGTGGCATGTGGGATCTAATTCCCTGACCAGGGATCCCCTGCATTGGGATCATGGAGCCTTAGCCACTGAACCACCAGGGAAGTCCCCCCGCTCCAGTTTTTAGGGCAGTGGTTTACCCTATAATCTCAATTCTCTGATGGATTTAAGAACAATTGTTGATTTTCATTTTGTTCACCTTTTTTCTTATGATGTAACTGATGACTCCAAGCTCTTTTCATGTCAGAGCAGAAACCATTTATTCACTTCTGTTGCTGTGTGTTTTTCCCTTGTGAGACCATAGGATTATCACTTGTTGATTTTATGGCTAGCGACCATTTGTGTAGTTTCAGAGTTTTTCTATAATAACCAATGGGTCTAAATAGCTTATCATATGGGGAACTCTGCATTTGGATGTTTTATCCTCATATTCCTTTCAAAATTCCCCACCCTAAGCTCCTGTTCATCACTGCAAAAACATTTCCCACAGGTGATCTTTGGTTTTATCTTTGCCCCCTTTTGGGGAAGGATCAACCCCCTACCCAAAATGGGTTTGAGTGTCAAAACTGATGATGTCACACACAGCAAGTGAATACAAAAATGTTTATTACTCAGTGTGACCTTCTAAGGAAAGGAGGGCAAGTGTAAGATGGCTCAAATAAAGCAGATAGGGTCAGCTGGATCTTTATTGTGTCTATAGGTTGAAGCTAGAGCTGTTCAACGTTTGACAAATCTAGCCATTGGCACAAAAAGAAAAGGGACATTGTAATCATTTTTAACTTGATTTTCTGTGTTGGGCCAGGCAGGGAGGATGGATAAGTATATAAAATCTGTTAATCGTCAAACATCAAAAATGGAGTCAATGTCATTACTAAAGTTTACTTCTGATGTTTGATGTTGACTGAAATATGCTATTTCTCATTTACATGAATTTGGTTTTTTTTTTAAACTTCTTTATTGGGGTATAATTGCTTTACAATGGTGTGTTAGTTTCTGCTTTATAACAAAGTGAATCAGTTATACATATACATATGTTCCCATATCTCTTCCCTCTTGCGTCTCCCTCCCTCCCACCCTCCCTATCCCACCCCTCCAGGCGGTCACAAAGCACTGAGCCGATATCCCTGTGCCATGCGGCTGCTTCCCACTAGCTATCTACCTTACGTTTGTTAGTGTATATATGTCTATGCCTCTATCTCTCCCTGTCACAGCTCACCCTTCCCCCTCCCCATATCCTCAAGTCCGTTCTCCAGTAGGTCTGTGTCTTTATTTTTGTCTTACCCCTAGGTTCTTCATGACATTTTTTTCCTTAAATTCCATATATATGTGTTAGCATACGGTATTTGTCTTTTTCTTTCTGACTTACTTCACTCTGTATGACAGACTCTAGGTCTATCCACCTCATTACAAATAGCTCAATTTCATTTCTTTTTATGGCTGAGTAATATTCCATTATATTTATGTGCCACATCTTCTTTATCCATTCATCCAATGATGGGCACTTAGGTTGTTTCCATCTCTGGGCTATTGTAAATAGAGCTGCAATGAACATTTTGGTACATGACTCTTTTTGAATTTTGGTTTTCTCAGGGTATATGCTCAGTAGTGGGATTGCTGGGTCTTATGGTAGTTCTATTTGTAGTTTTTTGAGGAACCTCCATACTGTTCTCCACAGTGGCTGTGTCAATTTACATTCCCACCAACAGTGCAAGAGTGTTCCCTTTTCTCCACACCCTCTCCAGCATTTATTGTTTCTAGATTTTTTGATGATGGCTATTCTGACTGGTGTGAGATGATACCTCATTGTAGTTCTGATTTGCATTTCTCTAATGATTAATGATGTTGAGCATTCTTTCATGTGTTTGTTGGCAGTCTGTATATCTTCTTTGGAGAAATGTCTGTTTAGGTCTTCTGCCCATTTTTGGATTGGGTTGTTTGTTTTTTTTGTTATTAAGCTGCATGAGCTGTTTATAAATTTTGGAGATTAATCCTTTGTCAGTTGCTTCACTTGCAAATATTTTCTCCCATTCTGAGGGTTGTCTTTTCGTCTTGTTTATGGTTTCCTTTGCTGTGCAAAAGCTTTGAAGTTTCATTAGGTCCCATTTGTTTATTTTTATTTCCATTTCTCTAGGAGGTGAGTCAAAAAGGATCTTGCTGTGATTTATGGCATAGAGTGTCCTGCCTATGTTTTCCTCTAAGAGTTTGATAGTTTCTGGCCTTACATTTAGGTCTTTAATCCATTTTGAGCTTATTTTTGTGTATGGTGTTAGGGAGTGATCTAATCTCATACTTTTACATGTACCTGTCCAGTTTTCCCAGCACCACTTATTGAAGAGGCTGTCCTTTCTCCACTGTATATTCCTGCCTCCTTTATCAAAGATAAGGTGTCCATAAGTGCGTGGGTTTACCTCTGGGCTTTCTATCCTGTTCCATTGATCTATCTTTCTGTTTTTGTGCCAGTACCATACTGTCTTGATTACTGTAGCTTTGTAGTATAGTCTGAAGTCAGGGAGCCTGATTTCTCCAGCTCCGTTTCTCGTTCTCAAGATTGCTTTGGCTATTCAGGGTCTTTTGTGTTTCCATACAAATTGTGAAATTTTTTGTTCTTGCTGTGCTTCCTGGACTTGATTAACTATTTCCTTTCCCATATTAGGGAAGTTTTCAACTATAATCTCTTCAAATATTTTCTCAGTCCCTTTCTTTTTCTCTTCTTCTTCTGGAACCCCTATAATTCGAATGTTGGTGTGTTTAATGTTGTTCCAGTGGTCTCTGAGACTGTCCTCAGTTCTTTTCATTCTTTTTTCTTTATTCTGCTCTGCAGTAGTTATTTGCAGTATTTTATCTTCCAGGTCACCTATCCATACTTCTGCCTCAGTTATTCTGCTCTTGATCCCATATAGAGTATTTTTCATTTCATTTATTGTGTTGTTCATCATTGTTTGTTTCATCTTTAGTTCTTCTAGGTCCTTGTTAAATGTTTCTTGCATTTTGTCTATTCTATTTCCAAGATTTTGGATCATCTTTACTATCATTATTCTGAATTCTTTTTCATGTAGACTGCCTATTTCCTCTTCATTTGTTAGGTCTGGTGGGTTTTTATCTTGCTCCTTCATCTGCTGTGTGTTTTTCTGACTTCTCATTTTGCTTATCTTACTGTGTTTGTGGTCTTCTTTTTGCAGCCTGCAGGTTCGTAGTTCCCATTGTTTTTGGTGTCTGTCCCCAGTGGCTAAGGTTGGTTCAGTGGGTTGTGTAGGCTTCCTGGTGGAGGGGACTAGTGTCTGTGTTCTGGTGGATGAGGCTGGATCTTGTCTTTCTGGTGGGCAGGTCCACGTCTGGTGGTGTGTTTTGGGGTGTCTGTGGACTTATTATGATTTTAGGCAGCCTCTCTGCTAATGGGTGGGTCTGTGTTCCTGTCTTGCTAGTTGTTTGGCATAGGATGTCCAGCACTGTAGCTTGCTGGTCGTTGAGTGAAGCTGGGTGCTGGCATTGAGATGGAGATCTCTGGGAGATTTTCGCCATTTGATATTATGTGGAGCTGGGAGGTCTCTTGTGGACCGGTGTCCTGAAGTTGGCTCTCCCACTTCTGAGGCACAGCACTGACTCCTGGCTGCAGCACTAAGAGCCTTTCGTCCACACGGCTCAGAATAAAAGGGAGAAAAAGTAGAAAGAAAGAATTAGTAGATGAAAGAAAGAAAGAAGGGAAGGAGGGAGGATAGAAGGAAGGAAGGAAGGAAGGAAAAGAAGAAGATAAAGTAAAATAAAACAAAGATAAAATATAATAGAGTAATTAAAATAAAAAAATAATTATTAAGAGAAAAAAACAAAAACGGATGGATAGAACCCTAGGACAAATGGTGGAAGCAAAGCTATACAGACAAAATCTCACACAGAAGCATACACATACACACTCACAAGAAGAGGAAAAGGGGAAAAAATCATAAATCTTGCTCTCAAAGTCCACCTCCTCGATTTGGGATGATTCGTTGTCTTCATGTATTCCACAGCTGCAGGGTACATCAAGTTGATTGTGGAGCTTTAATCCGCTGCTTCTGAGGCTGCTGGGAGGGATTTCCCTTTCTCTTCTTTGTTCTCACTGCTCCCAGGGGCTCAGCTTTGGATTTGGTCCCGCCTCTGCGGGTAGGTCGCCAGAGGGCGTCTGTTCTTCGCTCAGACAGGGCGGGGTTAAAGGAGCCGCTGATTCGGGGACTCTGGCTTGCTCAGGCCTGGGGGAGGGAGGGGCACGGAGTGCAAGGCAAGCCTGCAGCGGCAGAGGCCCGGCGTGACATCGCACCAGCCTGAGGCTCGCTGTGCGTTCCCCGAGGGGAGTTGTTCCTGGATCCCAGGAACCTGGCAGTGGCGGGCTGCACAGGCTCCCCGGAAGGGGTGTGTGGTTAGTGACCTGTGCTTGCACACAGGCTTCTTGGTGGCGGCAGCAGCAGCCTTAGCGTCTCATGCCCGTCTCTGGGGTCCGTGCTGTTAGCCACGGCTCGCGCTCATTTCTGGAGCTCCTCTAAGCAGCATTCTTAATCCCCTCTCCTCGCGCACCAGGAAACAAAGAGGGAAGAAAAAGTCTCTTGCCTCTTCGGCAGCTCCAGACTTCTCCCCGGACTCCCTCCCGGCTAGCCGTGGTGCACCAACCCCCTGCAGGCTGTGTTCACGCCGCCAGCCCCAGTCCTCTCTCTAAGCTCCGACCGAAGCCCAAGCCTCGGCTCCCAGCCCCGCCCATCCCGGCAGGTGAGCAGACAAGCCTCTCGGGCTGGTGAGTGCCGGTCGGTACTGATCCTCTGTGCGGGAATCTCTCCACTTTGTCCCCCGCACCCCTGTTGCTGTGCTCTCCTCCGCGGCTCCGAAGCTTTCCCCCTCTGCCACACGCAGCCTCCGCCCGTGAAGGGGCTTCCTAGCGTGTGGAAACCTTACCTCCTTCACAGCTCCCTCCCACTGGTGCTGGTCCCGTCCCTATCCTTTTGTCTCTGTTTATTCTTTTTTCTTTTGCCCTACCCAGGTACGTGGGGGTTTCTTGCCTTTTGGGAGGTCTGAGGTCTTCTGCCAGCGCTCAGTAGGTGCTCTGCAGGAGTTGCTCCATGTGTAGATGTATTTCTGTTGTATCTGTCGGGAGGAAGGCGATCTCCGCATCCTACTCCTCCGCCATCTTCCCGGAAGCTCAGGACGCCTGCTTTTAACACCTGTATTCAACATAATATTGGGAAATCTAGCCAGAGCAAATAGGCAAGAAAAAGAAATAAAAGATATCCAAATTAGCAAGGAGAAAATAAAATTCTGTTTTCAGATGACATGATCTTACATGTAGAAAACACTAAATATAACACACACACACACACACACACACACACACCCCGCTAGTACTCATAAACTTATTCAGCCAAGTTGCAGGATAGAAAATTAATATGCAAAAATTGGTTCCATTTCTAACACTAACAGTGAATAATCTGAAAAGTAAATTAAGAAAACAATTCCATTTACAATAGCATAATGGTTTCAAGGGATACCCATGTTGTAGCATGAATCAGTATTTCATTCTTTTTTGTGGCCTAGTAATATTCCATTGTATGGATCTAGCACATTGGGTGCTAGATTTATCCATTTATCCACTGATGGATATTTGGTTTACTTCTACTTTTTGAGTATTATGAATAACATTGCTATAAACATTCATACACAGATTTTATATGGGCATATGTTTTAATTTGTTTGGGAAATGGTATTCTTCACCTAGGAGTGGAATTGTTGAGTCACATGTTAAGTCTATGTTTAATCATTTGAGGAGCCATCACACTGTTTTCCAAGGTGGTTGCATCATTTCACATTCCTATCCGCAGTGTATAAGGGTTCCAGCGTCTCCACATCCTCACCAACATTAAAAAGTTCTAGCTATCCTAGTGGGTATGAAGTGGTATCTCTTTGTGGTTTTGACTTGCATTTCTCTGATGACTAGTGATGTTGAGCATCTTTTCATGTGCTTTTTAGCCACTTGGACATGTCTTGCTTGGACAAATGTATATTCAGATCCCTTGTCCATTAAAAAATTGTGTTTTTTAAAATTATTGAGTTGTAAGAGTTCTTCTTTTTTAACATCTTTATTAGAGTATAATTGCCTTACAGTGGTGTGTTAGTTTCTGCTTTATAACAAAATGAATCAATTATACATATACATATGTTCCCATATCTCTTCCCTCTTGCATCTCCCTCCCTCCCACCCTTCCTATCCCACCCCTCTAGGTGGTCACAAGTCACCGAGCTGATCTCCCTGTGCTATGCGGCTGCTTCCCACTAGCTATCTATTTTACGTTTGGTAGTGTACATATGTCCATGCCATTCTCTCACATTGTCACAGCTTACCCTTCCCCCTCCCCATATCCTCAAGTCCATTCTCTAGTAGGTCTGTGTCTTTATTCCCATCTTACCCCTAGGTTCTTCATGACCTTTTTTTTTTCCTCTTAGATTCCATATATATATGTGTTAGCATACAGTATGTCTTTCTCTTTCTGACTTAGTTCACTCTGTATGACAGACTCTAGGTCCATCCACCTCACTACAAATAACTCAATTTCATTTCTTTTTATGGCTGAGTAATATTCCATTGTATATATGTGCCACATCTTCTTTATCCATTCATCCGATGATTGCTTAGGTTTCTTCCATCTCCTGGCTATTGTAAATAGAGCTGCAATGAACATTTTGGTACATGACTCTTTTTGAATTATGGTTTTCTCAGGGTATATCCCCAGTAGTGGGATTGCTGGGTCGTATGGTAGTTCTATTTGTAGTTTTTAAAGGAACCTCCATACTGTTCTCCATAGTTTTCAGTTTTGATGAAGTCCAACTTATCCTTTTTCTTTGTTGCTCATGCTTTTGGTGTGACTTCTAAGAATTTGCTCATGCTTTTGGGGTGACTTCTAAGAATCCTTTCCCAAATCTAAGGTCATGAAGATTTTACTTGATGTTTTCTTCTAAGGGTATTATAGTCTTACCTCTAACATTTAGGTCTTTGATCCGGTTTTGAGTAGTTTTTGTAGATGGTGTGAGGTCAGAGCCAAACTTCATTCTTTTACATGTGATTATCCAGTTGTCTTGGCACCATTTGTTGACACAAATATTATTTACCATTGAATGCTCTTGGCACCATTGTTGAAAATCATTTGACATATTTGTATGGGTTTATTTCTGAAATCAAATTTTATTCCTTTGATCGTACCAGTGCCACACTGTCTACTGTCTTGGTTACCATTGCTTTGCAGTAAGTTTTGAAATTGGGAAATGTGGTTCCTTTGTTCTTCTGTTTCAAGATTGGTTTTGTTTTTCTGTGTCCCTTGCAATTCCATATGAATTTTTGAAACAGCTTTTCATTGTCTACAGAGAAGTCAGCCAGGATTCTGATAGGAATCGCATTGAATCTGTAGATAATTTGGGGGAGTACTGCCATCTCAAGTATATTAAGTCTTCAAATCCATGAATATGGGGTATTTTTCCATTTATTTATAATATTATTAATTTCTTTCAACAATTTTTTGTTGTTTCCAATGTGTTTTGTTAAATTCCTAAGTATTTTATACTTTTTGATGTTATTGTAAATGAAATTGTCTTAATTTTACCTTCCCACCATTCACTGCAAGTGTATCAAAATACAATTGATTTTTATATATTGATCTTGCCTCCTATAATCATGCTGAACTCAAGAACCACAGAATCTTCTCAATAGATGGAGAAAAAGCTTTTGACAAAGCTCAACAACACTTTACATGGAAAACTCTCAGTAAACTGAAGCAAACCTCTTCAACCTGATATAAGGCATCTAGAAAAACCAACAGCTAACATCATATTTGATGGTGAAACTCTGACTGCTTTCTCCCTAAGGTCAGACACAGAGCAAGGATATTCAACTCTTGCCAGTTCTATTCAACATGGTAAGGGAGGGGCTACCATAGCAATTAGGCAAGAAAATGATATAAAAGCATTCCAAATTTTAAAGGGCATGCATACACAGTCCCCCAGACAGACATACAAAATTACACAAATGCACAGGCCCAGTCCCCCAGACTCCTCCCCTGCTCTATTTCTCTCCTTCTGAATAACCATTACCAGATACATTATGTATTTTACTTGTATCTCTCGTTCCTTATCTCCTGGAATGTCAGCTTCACGGGGACAGGGATATTTGTTCGGCTTTGTTCACTTCAGCACCTACTAGAAGGCCTGTTACTACACAGGAGGGAATTGACACTTACTGAATAATTGAGCCCTCTCACTCCCACGTACACTCCCCCCCCCCCCCCCCCCCCCCCCCCCCCCCGCCACACAGGGATTTTACACAAATCTCAGGCCTACAGCCACCTGATCTTCACAGAGTGAACTGTTCTCACCCCCAGGCCACATGGTAGAAGGTGTGTCCTGGTCCCCAAAGCAATCCCCAAAGGAGGGTCCATCTGCCCCTCCTGATGAGGAAGGGATCTCACACTTCCTCAGCTCACTGTACAAAAACATCATGTCTACAGAAATGCAAAACAGGAGTTGAAGAGGTGAGAGTCAGGGCCAGGACATAATTCCAACCCCTCATGCTCCAGACTCACCTCCAGAAACACACCGTAGTTGACTTGACCCTTTGTTCATTTTGGTTTTCCAAACACTACCAGTAAGGGTAGTTAAGGTCTGTAAAGGTTTGCATCTCTCCGCCCGGCCACCACATCCTCCATGTAGTCTCTTCGGTGGACAGCACTCCCATGGGGGTATCATCTGTCCATAGAGGTTTTTCCCATAAGTCCTGCAGGGTCCAAGCGTGGCGACTGCGCTCTGTAGTCACATCTGCTGCTGTTGGGGGAGGGAGGAGGCCTCCTGAGCTCAGACAACAAGTTTCCAGCCACAGAAATTGCTTCTGGGACCCAAGAATGGGCTGGAAGCTGTTGCTAGTGCACTTGGGAACTTGGCCTCCCTTATTTCTGCCGCTTCCCTCCCCCGCACTGTATATATAGTCATCCGAGAACCGTGGGCTCACTTTGGACAAAGGAGATGCCACCTCCTGAGACTGCGCACTTCAGGGGAACCGGAAACTCTTTTAAGTCTCCAGGAGATGAGCGTACTTTGCATTCTGGGGTGTACGTGAAGCGAGGGGCTCTTGCTCCAAGGTCACCATTTCCGGCAGGCCACAGAGCTGGAGCGCTTGTGGGGTGGGGTGAGTGGAGGGAGGAGCGGCCCCATTCCAGGAAGAAGTAGGTATTGGTCTCAGCGGGCAGGCTCCAGGCCTGCCCAGGATGGGTGTAAGTGAGGCAGGCTCTGAGGCAAGGGGCTGGGGGCGGGGTCAGCGCATGCGCCGCAGAACATCTGAGTGGACTTTGCAGAACTTGAGCCTTGTGATGTATGCACCTGAAATGTGAGAGGGCCTCCTATAGGTAGGATGTGGTAGGGCAAATATAAGTTTCTGATAGGACTTCTCCAACAATGTGGGGGCAAAAATCTCTCCTGCTTCCCAGGTTCTTCCCGTCTGTGCTCCTTAGATAAGACCCTTGTTGGGCTTACCCAAAACCCCTGCTCCTTTTGGCTTGAGGCGACCAATCCCCATCTTCAGCCTGGGAACCCCAGAAACATCCAACCCGTGGACCCTAATAAAGTCGTATGCCCCAGGGCGTGGTGCTCTTAGTGTGCCACCCTGCCTCGACTTCCCGTGTACCTCCTCCAGGATCTGTGAGTAATAAACTTCTCTATTTCACTTCCCCTCGTGGTCTTTGTTGAACCGTGGCTCACCATATGTCTCCCACCTGGGGTTCCACTTAACAAATGTTAATTTAACAAAATCATAATATTAGTATAGTTATATCGATAAATGCTTCTCTGAGTAGTATTTCAGAGGCAGCCCAGTAACTTTGCCCTGACTTTCATTCAACACACACTATTTTCTCATTTATATGTTAATGGTTATTGGTTATTTAGGGATGCGTTAATTTACTTGTATTTGTAAATTTTCTTCAAGTTACTGATTTCTAATTTCATTCCATTCTCGTCACAGGCCATAGATTTTAAATTTAATGAGGATTGTTTTATGTCCAGCACTTGTTCTACCCTAGAGAAAGTTTCCTGTGCATTTGAGAAGAATATTCTGTTTTTGTTGGGCCCAGTGTTCTGTAGATATATTTAGGCATGACTGGTTTATAGTGTTTTTCAAGTCTTATTTCTTTACTGATCTTCTATTTAGTTGTTGCATATATCATACAAGGTGGGATATTGAAGTTTCCAATTATCATTGATTTCTTTCTCCCTTTATTTGTGTCATTTTTTGGCTTCCTGTGTTTTGGTACACTGTTATTGGATACATATATTTTCATAATTGTTATAGCTTCTTGATGGATTAATCCTTTTATCATGATATAATGTTCCTTTTTATCTTTAGTAATATTTTTTGTTTTAAAGTCTGTTTTGACTGTTATTTGTGTAGTCTCTCTAGCTTTCTAGTGGGTGATGTTTACAGATGTATAGTTTCCCATTCTTTCACTTTCAGTATATTTGTATTTTAAATTTAACCTGCATCTCCTGTTGATAGCATGTATTTAGATTTAAAAAATTAAAAAAAAATCTAGGGTGACAAGCTCTGCCCCTTCATTGGATTATGTAATCCATTCATATTTGGTATTATTAATATAGTTGCAGTTACATCTGCCATTGTACCTTTTGTTTTCTACAGTTCTCAGTTTTGTTTTAATTCTTTTATTCTTTAAAACAGTTTTGTTTTAATTCTTTTATTCTTCCTTCATTTCTTTATTTTGCATTAGGTGAATTTTTTTTTTTTTTTTTTTTGTGGTACACGGGCCTCTCACTGCTGTGGCCTCTCCCATTGCGGAGCACAGGCTCCGGATGCGCAGGCTCAGCGGCCATGGCTCACGGGCCCAGCCGCTCCGTGGCATGTGGGATCCTCCCAGACCGGGGCACGAACCCACGTCCCCTGTATTGGCAGGCGGACTCTCAACCACTGCGCCACCAGGGAAGCCCTAGGTGAATATTTTGTAATGTTGCATTTTAATTTTTTTTCACACACACACACACACACTGTATTTTATTTTTACAAGAGATAAACTGACACCAAGCATTGTAAATGGATGACCACAACAAAAGCAACAATGATTGCAATTACGAAACACAAAACACCCTTATACTATGCCATAATATTGACATTCAGTCCAGTAATCCTCCACTGTAACAGCTTCTTTACTTTGCAGTGAAAATTGATTTGTATATTTTTTGCCTCTGAGTCCTTGTGGGATTTTTTTTTTATTCAAACAGAAAGTCACAAAAATTATCATCATCCTCATCAGTTCACTCAGTCCCATGTAATTAATTTTTTTTCATCTTGATCTTTGGTTAGCACTTTTATGAATTCATCAGTTTTCCATTAGAGTTCTGAAAATGCTATTCATTCAGTTCAGCAGTATAGTCAGTTACCAGAAACCTGTACTTGTCAGAGTCTTTTCCATGAATTCCTTGAAGATGAAACCCTTTTATAGGAACATTTTTGCAAAAGCATCAGAGTACACCCAGAACTGTCTGTAAATGACAAAAGACTTAAAAATGACCACGGTTAAAGATTTGATGAAAGTTCATAATAATGCAATTGACAAGGAAATTTAGTTATTTCTGAGATATACATTTTAAAGTAATAACTAGAATTATGACATAACATTATACCAGAACGTATGATTTTTAGAAATTTGATGTATTGTCTGAAACATTTATATTAACATATTTCCATATAAATAACCCAAAGATAGTATTAGTTGTTTTATTTTTGTTTGTTTTTTTATACTGCAGGTTCTTATTAGTCATCAATTTTATACACATCAGGGTATACATGTCAATCCCAATCACCCAATTCAGCACACCACCATCCCCACCCCACTGTGGTTTTCCCCCCTTGGTGTCCATACGTTTGTTCTCTACATCTGTGTCTCAATTTCTGCCCTGCAAACTGGTTCATCTGTACCATTTTTCTAGGTTCCACATACATACGTTAATATGCGATATTTGTTTTTCTCTTTCTGACTTCACTCTGTATGACAGTCTCTAGATCCATCCATGTCTCAACAAATGACTAAATTTCGTTCCTTTTTATGGCTGAGTAATATTCCATCGTATATATATACCACAACTTCTTTATCCATTCGTCTGTCGATGGGCATTTAGGTTGCTTCCATGACCTGGCTATTGTAAATAGTGCTGCCATGAACATTGGGGTGCATGTGTCTTTTTGAATTATGGTTTTCTCTGGGTATATGCCCAGTAGTGGGATTGCTGGCTCATATGGTAATTCTATTTTTAGTTTTTTAAGGAACCTCCATAGTGTTCTCCATAGTGGCTGTATCAATTTACATTCCCACCAACAGTGCAAGAGGGTTCCCTTTTCTCCACACCCTCTCCAGCATTCGTTGTTTGTAGATTTTCTGATGATGCCCATCCTAATTGGTGTGAGGTGATAGCTCATTGTAGTTTTTACTTGCATTTCTCTAATAACTAGTGATGTTGAGCAGCTTTTCATGTGCTTCTTGGCCATCTGTATGTCTTCTTTGGAGAAATGTCTATTTAGGTCTTCTGTCCATTTTTGGATTGGGTTGTTTGTTTCTTTAATATTGAGCTGCATGAGCTGTTTATATATTTTGGAGATAAATCCTTTGTTGATTCGGTTGCAAATATTTTCTCCCATTCTGAGGGTTGTCTTTTCATCTTGTTTATGGTTTCCTTTGTTGTGCAAAAGCTTTTAAGTTTCATTAGGTCCCATTTGTTTATTTTTGTTTTTGTTTCCATTACTCTAGGAGGTGGATCAAAAAAGATCTTGCTGTGATTTATGTCAAAGAGTGTTCTTCCTATGTTTTCCTCTAAGAGTTTTCTTTTATTCTTCCTTCATTTCTTTATTTTGCATTAGGTGAATATTTTGTAATGTTGCATTTTAATTTTTTGAATGAATTTCTTACCATATTTTTGATGTTATATTTTATTGGATGCTCTATTGTTTATAGTATTCTTCTTATTAGAAGCAGCTTCAGGTATATTCTAGTTTAATTCAAATGACATATAGAAAGGTTACCCCTGTGCAGCTCTATTCCCTTTTGCCATTTTGTAGTATTATTATCATACAGGTTATACCTATTAATGGTATAAGCCGATAATACACTGTTATGCTTATTACTTTACCACTTGTGCTCATTTTGTCAGCCCAATACAGTTTTGCTCCTGCCTTTGTAGGATTTATTGGCAAACAGATTACAAACATATTATATTTCTTTATGCTATAGACCTAACATCACATTATATACATATTACTTTATGTAATTCATTTGATATCAGTTAAGAAAATAAAGGATTAAATGTGTACTTATTCGGTCTTTCATAAATATGTAAATACTTATACTAACACTCTTTATTTTTTCATGTTGCTGTGCATCTAAGGTCACTCACTTTCAGCCTGAAGAGCCTCCTTCAGTATTTCTTGTAAGTTGGATTGGCTGTCAATACATGTTCTCAGTTTTTGTTTATTTGGCAAAGTCTTTGCCTTCATTTTTAAAAGGTAGCTTCACTGAATATAGGTTGACCAAATGTCTTGGTTGACATTTTTTCTTAATGCACTTTGAATATGTCATCACTCTGCATTCTGGCCCCTCTTTTTTCTGCTGAGATGTCTGCTGTTAATTTTACTGAGGTTTCCTTGTAAACATTGGTTCTTCTTCCAGTTACTATTGATGTTTTGAAGATTTTGTCATCGACTGACTTTCAGCATTTTTATTATGCTGTGTCTCTTTGTGGCTCTCTGTGTTTCTCCTGCTTGGAGTTTGATGAGCTCCTGGATGCGTAGGTTAGTGTTTCCATACATTTTGGAAAAGTTCAGCAATTATTTCTTTACATATCTTTTCTCATTTCTTCCTCTCTTCTCCTATGGATACTGCCATTATAATATATTGGTGTACTTAGTGGTATTCCACATTATTCTGAGATTCTGTTCATTTTTCTGCATTCTTTTTTATCTCTGTTTTTGGATTACATAATCTCCATTGGTCTATCTTCTTTTTTTTCCGGGATCTTAGTTTCCTGACCAGGGATAGAACCTGGGCCCTCGGCAGTGAAAGTGCAGAGTCCTAACCACTGGACCACCAGGAATTCCCCGTCAGTCTATCTTCAAGTCTGATCATTCTTCTCCAGTTCAAATCTACAGTTGAGACCCCCTAGTGAAATTTTCATTTCAGTTGATGTACCTCTCAACTCCAGAATTTCCTTTTGATTCAATTCATAATTTCTATGTCTTGATTGGTAATTTTATTTTTATTTATTATTATTTTTTGCAGTACGCGGGCCTCTCACTGTTGTGGCCTCTCCCGTTGCGGAGCACAGGCTCCAGACGTGCAGGCTCAGTGGCCATGGCTCACGGGCCCAGCCGCTCTGCAGCATGTGGGATCTTCCCGGACTGGGGCACGAACCCGTGTCCCCTGCATCGGCAGGTGGACTCTCAACCATTGTGCCACCAGGGAAGCCCCTTGATTGGTAATTTTATTTGATCAAACATTTTCAACATCTTTTTTTAAAAAAATAAATTTATTTATTTAGTTTTGGCTGCAGGGGTCTTGGCTGCTGCATGCGGGCTTTCTCTAGTTGTGGTGAGTGGGGGCTACTCTTTGTTGCAGTGTGCAGGCTTCTTATTGTGGTGGCTTCTTTTGTTGTGGAGCATGCACTCTAGGCGTGTGGGCTTCAGTAGTTGTGGCATGTGGACTCTGGAGCGCAGGCTCAGTAGTTGTGGCGCACGGGCTTAGTTGCTCTGTGGCATGTGGGATCTTCCTGGACCAGGGCTTGAACCTGTGTCCCTTGCATTGGCAGGCGGATTCTTAACCACTGCACCACCAGGGAAGTCCCTCAACATACTTCTTTAATCATGCTTTTTTCCTATTCCATGAACATATTTATAATGGCTACTTTGAAGTCTTTTTCTGTTTAATCTGACATCTGATTGCTCACACATGCAGTTTTGATTGCCTGCTTTTTTGTTGTTGTTGTATGATTCAGACTTTCCTATTTCTTTGTATGTCTCCTAATTTTATTGCAAAGGCACATTATTTATTTATTTATTTGGCTGCATCAGGTCTTCATTGCGGCACATGGGATCTTTGTTGCAGGCGTGTGGGATCCTTTTTTAGTTGTGGCATGTGGGGTCTTTTAGTTGCGGCATGAGGGATCTTTAGTTGTGGCATGTGGGATCTAGTTCCCTGAAAAGGGATGGAACCCGGGCCCCCTGCCCTGGGAGCACGGAGTCTTAACCACTGGACCACCAGGGAAGTCCTGCAAAGGGACATTTTAGATGATACATTGTAGCAACTCTGTAGACTGGTTCCTTTCACTCTGGGGCTTGTTATTTTCACCAAAATTGTCATCCTGCCTGACTTGGTTGTTGTATTGATAGTTTTCCATTGTCTTCAATCACAGGGCATGGTAATAATAAGAGATGCCCTAACGGTTGTCCTGTAGATCAGACATACTCTTCCTTGCCTCATTTGTGGAATAGCCGACCAATTTCCACTTGGTAGGCAGGATCAGTAACCCTAGCCAGCACAATAACTCCCTTCTTTGTTGACTCAGGGGCATGAGGATCCTAAGGTGGCCAGAGGGCCATCTTCCAGTTCAGTGGAATCATTGTTGTATGTCCTGATGAATTCATTACTCTATTTGGAACAAAGACCTCTGGGATGGTAGAGCATAAGGTCATAGGGGCAGGAAGCAAAAATTTTGCTATGGGTCATCAGGAGAAATAGCAGTGCCATCCCATTTTCACCCTTTGATTCCTTGACCTGTGTATCCCACGGGACAAACATTACTATATATTGGATGCTAAGTTAGAGCATATGCAGCCTCCTGGAAAACCTTGTCCCAGCCCTAAAAGTTATTGTCACCCAGCTGGTGCTATAACTCAGTCTTCAAATGGCCATTCTACAGTTCTGTCAAGCCAGCTGCTTTAGGATGATGGGGAGTATGGTTAGACCAGTGAATTCCATGAGCATTTGTCCATTGCTGCACTTCATTTGCTGTGAAGTGAGTTCCTTGATCAGAAGAAATACTGTCTGGAATACCATAATGGTGCATAAGGCATTGTGTAAGTCCATGGATGGTAGTTTATGCAAGAGCATTGCATAGGAGTGTATGTGTATCTGTATCCAGAATAAATGTCTATTCCAGAAAGAACAAAATGCTACCCCTTACATGATGGAAACAGTTGAATGAAATCAACTTGCCACTGAGTGGCTGGCTGATTATCCTAGAGAATGGTGCCTTATCGGGAATTCAGTGTTGGTCTCTGATAGCAGATTGGGTACTCTGTGTGTAGCCAGGTCATCCCTGGTGAGCGAAGGTCCATGTTGCTGAGCCCATGAATGACATCTATTCCTGCTCCATAGTCACTTGTTCATGATCCCATTGGGTGAAGACAGGGTTGGCTGTGGAAAAAGGCTGACTGTTATCCACAGAATGGGTCATCCTATAAATCTTGATGATTAAAATCCTCTTCTGTTGCAGTCACCCTTTGGTGAGCATTCACATGGGACACAAATATCTTCACTTCTTTCAACCATTCAGAGATATCTATCCACATAACACTTTCACCAACTCTCTTGTCATCCATTTTCCAATCATGTTTCTTCCCAGTCCATGACCATCCAGCCAATACCTTTGGTCACAACCCATGATTCAGTGTATAATCATACTTCTGGCCATTTCTCCGTCCAAGGAAAGGGAACAAACAGGTGCAGTGCTTGCAGTTTTGCCTGCTGAAGAGTATTGCCCTTCACCATCTCCTTTAGGGAGGTCCCAGAAAAGGGCTATACTGCTGCAGCTGTCCATTTCAGGTGGTGCCGGCATCAGAACTTTCTGTTAACCAGGCCCTAGTCTCCTTTTTCTCTGTCAGCTGATTGCAGGGAACTCCCCATAGGTGCCACAGGTACAGGTCGGGAGGGAGAATGTAGTGTAGCAGAAGTGGAGACTATGGGCATTTGATCCACTTACTTACTTGCACCTTCATGGTCTGTACCTCTTCTTGTACATACTACTTCTTTTTTTTTTTTTTTTTTTAATTTATTTATTTGGCTGCACCGGGTCTTAGTTGTGGCACACGGGATCTTTGTTGCTGCGAGCAGGATCTTACTTTAGTTGCAGCATGCGGGATCTAGTTCCCCGACCAGGGATCATACCCAGGCTCCCTGCATTGGGAGCGCGGAGTCTTAACCACTGGACCATCAGGGAAGTCCCTATACTACTTCCTTTTGATGCTACAGTGCTGCTCTGCACGCCAAACTTCATGTCTTGGTCTGTCAGGTAACACCCAGTTCATGACGGGTGGCTCAGTTAGCGTGGCAGCCTGGGAGCCCGTGGTTAAATGTTTAGTTTCTACTAAGGATCATTAGCAAACCTTTTCTCAAAAGGAGGTGAATCATCGGCAGAGGATATCAGGGCTTTGGTCCAAAATCCTACAGGTCTTTGCCGTGTTTCACCAATATGGGCCTGCCGAAGAAGGCTGCAAAGAGTATCCTATCTGCCATTAACACTTCAAGCAACATTGGATCTTCTGGAGCACATGGCCTAAGTGAAGGGCAGCTTGTAGGCAGCCTGGACCTGTTAAAAAGCCTTTTCTTGTTCCAGGCCCCACTCAAAATGAGGAGCTTTTTGGATCACCTGGTAAATAGGCTGGAGTGGCACACACAGAGGAGGTTAATGTTGGCTACCAAAATCCAGAGAGGCCCACTAGGCATTTTCCTCTCTTTGGTATATGAGGGGCCAGATGCAATAATATACCCTTCACCTTAGAAAGAATATTTTGGTATGTTCCACACCATCAGACCCCTAGAAATTTCACTGAGGTAGAAGGCACCTGAATTTTTGTTGCATTCATTTCTCATCCTCTGACATGCAAATGTCTTATCAAGAAGTCTAGAATAGTTGCTACTACTTGCTCACTAGTTCCAGTCAGCAGAGTACCATCAATGTAATATGATATCTTTTGGAATGAAGAGGTGATCAAGGCTGGAAAAGTATATTATGTCTTAGGGCTGGAGAATTGATATACTCCTTAGGTAGGAAGGGAAGGTGAATTGCTAGCCTTGCCATGTGAAAGCAAATTACTTTTGGTGGTTTTTATTAAGAGGAATGGAGAAAAAAACATTTGCTAGGGCTTCCGTGGTGGCGCAGTGGTTGAGAGGCCATCTGCCGATGCAGGGGATGTGGGTTCGTGCCCCGGTCCGGGAAGATCCCACATGCCGTGGAGTGGCTGGGCCCGTGAGCCATGGCCGCTGAGCCTGTGCGTCCAGAGCCTGTGCTCTGCAACGGGAGAGGCCACAGCAGTGAGAGGCCCACGTACCGCAAAAAAAAAAAAAAAAAAAACCCAACCCCCCACCAAAAAAAAAAAAATTGCTAGATCAACAGCTGCATAGCTGGTACCAGGGGCTATGTTAATTTGTTCAAGCAGTGAAACCACATCTGGTAAAACAGGTGCAATTAGAGTTACCACCTGGTCAAGCTTATGGTAATCCAGTGTCATTCTTCATGTTCCATCTGTTTTCTGCATAGGAGAAATAGGTGAGTTGAATGGGGATGTGCTGGCCATAACCTTGCCTGCATCTTTCAAGTCCTTGATAGTGGCATTAATTCTGCATCCCTCTAGGAATGCTGAATTGGTTTCGGTTTACTATTTTTCTAAGTAGAGGCCATTCTGGTGGCTTTCACTTGGCTTTGCCCACCATAATAGCCCTCACTCCACAGGTCATGGAAACAGTGGGAGATTCTGCCAGTTGCGACTATGTCTATTTCAATTATGAATTCCAGAACTATGGAAGTAACCAAAGGATAAGTCCAGGGAATCACTGGGCCCACTCTGAGATGGATCTAAGCTAAATCTCCATAGATCACCTGACCTTCTTAAGCCCCTCTGAGAAGTGGATCATAGTGACATTTTGGGTCTCCTGGAATTAACGTAATTAATCTCCAGTAGGTCTGATTATTTCCTTTTCCCCACGTACTGTCACCCTGACTATAAGGCCCTGTTGGGAAGGCTGGGAAAAAGATTAAATGTATACATTTGGCAGTGTACCTGGGTCCTTCCTCATGGGGAATTATCCTCCTCTTAATTCAAGGGGTTCTGGAACTGTAAAGTGACTCAAGTCTGGGAATTGAGTGAGGGACGGTGAATGTCTTTTGATGATTCAAGTTAGAATTTTGTTCACTAACCTAGAACCTTTCTGCTTATACAGATCAAGTAAGAATTTATTAAGCTTCCTATGTATTTCACTTCTAGGAACAACATTATCAACCAGACAGTGCTGTAGGTCTCCCTGAGACAAACTTTCTGATTCCTGCTTTGACTCTTATGTCCATGATGGTAACCATGTCCATCTTGCCTTTGGCGAATTACATGCTACCACTTGGCCCCTGCTATCCCAGGATCTAATTACTCCTATTGCATTTAGATTTCCCAACTCAGTGTGAGGATTTCCCAGTGTAAATTCTGGGCTAAGGAAAACAGTTATCACAGAGCTCATCAAGGAGGCCGAAGCTCCCCTCATAAACTAATTTCTCACAGTTGTGATAAAAGGTGAGTCCAACTTGTGAGTGAGTAGGTCTTTGGTGACAACTCTACTTTAATTCCATTCTGCATAAGTTTTTGAATCTCTTCCACTGTAGTAAACCAAGAGAGTCTTGGCATTGCAGGCTCATTGACTTTTAGTTGCCTTTTCGTCTATGTTTCACCTACCTAACCAACAAAACTGGCAGATAGATATTCAGTTCCCTAAGGTGCAACATTAAATGTGGAATCTCTGCTAAGTAGGCCCATATTAATAATTTCAGCCTGAAGCAACATTAGGTTCCTTTCACCGTTATCTTACATGTTTGATATCCATTCCCATGCATATACTCTGGATTTCTCTATAAATTAGAAAAAATAAGTATTTCTTTTGGAGTGTAATGCTTCCCTTCATGGGTCACACTCTGTACTTCACCCTTAGGGGCTTGCTGGGAATTGAGTCTAGTTATAAGTCTAGAAGAAAAGAGGGCTAATAGGGGTAGTTCCTGAGGAGAGTCAGCAGTGTTCTGGTTCCTATGCAAAACTGGCACTCTTATGTGTGACCAGTAGATGAGTCTGAGTGGCAAGCTCAAATATGTATATGGTCTCCATAATCTAAACATTCCCACTGACCTTGCTACCTACCTGATGGAGGACAGTACAAGATGCACCAATTTATCTCACATACTGCAGGTCCTATTTCATCCTGTTCTCAGACAACTGAAACCCTAGAAAATCCACAAACATACATGGCCATGTACATTCATGGCATTTATACCCTGATACCTGTTATGCATGTCTGTACTCTATTTTGATAAAGGTAAGGATTTACGACCTAGCCCTAAGACAAGACAGTAAAAATACACTATTGTGATTGCCAAGAAAGGGAAAATTGATTCTGATGAACTCTACTGGCAGAGATGGGCAAAAAGCAGAAGCTGCATACCAGATGCCACAAAGCTTGTTCCTATGCTCCAGTAATGATACTAGAGTTAGAAAACAGCTGTGATTAAAATCCCAAACTATGTATGTATGTAATATTATAAACTCACCATAGTTTTGTATTGTAACAAACGTGAATTTAAAAAGAAGGTGGTAAAAAAAATGCTCCTGTATCTTTCAGGTCTTTGATGACAGAACTTATCTATGTAATTCTTCCATGGATAAGGTGTCACTTCTGACTTATCATCTTGGCTGGGAGCAGATCAAGAAGCATCCATTTGGCCTTTCCTACCAGAATATGCCTCAAAAAAGGTGTTAGAAACCAATGTAGGTTAATAAGTACATCTATTCCAACTATATATCTTGGACCTGAGAAGTTCACTTTGGAAGACAGTCTGATAGTTTCTTGCAAAACTACACCTAAGTTTTACCATATATATGATCCAGCAATTGTGCCTCTACATAGTTACCCAAATGACTTGAAAACCTATGGCCACACAAAAACATGCACACACACATGTATAGAAGCTTTATTCATATATACCAAAAACTAGAAGCAATCCAGAGGCCCAATAGACGAATGGATAAACAAATCATGGTATATGCAAACAATGGACTATTTATTCAGTTACTAAAAATAAAAAACTATCAGGAAAATATATGGGAACCCTAAATACATTTTGCTAAGTGAAAAAAACCTCCTACCCCCAAAGGCTACAATCTGTATAATTACAAATATATGATACTCTGGAAAGGGCAAAACTGTGGAGACAATAAAATATCACCAATGCCAAGGATCTGAAAAACGGGAGTGTGTGGTGAGGCAAGTAAATAGGGATGAATAGCTGAAGTACAGGAGATTTTTTGGACAGTGAACAGTATCTGGAAAATATGGTAATGGCGCATATATGACATCATGCATTTGTCAAAAGTCGTAGAAGTGTACAAAGCAAAGAATGAACTGTAATGTTATCTACAGACTTTAGTTAATGTTCCAATGTTGGTTCATCCATTTTTACAAATGCACACTAATGCAAAATGTTAAAAATCGAGAAAACTGTAAGCAAGGGGGAAGGAGTATGTTCCTTTTCTTGTCTTACTAGCTAGGATTTTTTTAAACATCTTTATTGGAGTATAATTGCTTTACAATGGTGTATTAGTTTCTGCTTTATAACAAAGTGAATCAGTTATACATATACATATGTTCCCATATCTCTTCCCGCTATGTCTCCCTCCCTCCCACCCTCACTATCCCACCCCTCTAGGTGGTCACAAAGCACTGAGCTGATCTCCCTGTGCTATGCGGCTGCTTCCTACTAGCTATCTACCTTACGTTTGGTAGTGTATATATGTACATGCCACTCTCTTGCTTTGTCACAGCTTACCCTTCCCCCTCCCCATATCCTCAAGTCCATTCTCTAGTAGGTCTGCGTCTTTATTCCTGTCTTACCCCTAGGTTCTTCATGACATTTTTTTCCCTTAAATTCCATGTATATGTGTTAGCATGCGGTATATGTCTTTCTCTTTCTGACTTACTTCACTCTGTATGACAGACTCTAGGTCCATCCACCTCACTACAAATAACTCAATTTCGTTTCTTCTTATGGCTGAGTAATATTCCATTGTATATATGTGCCACATCTTCTTTATCCATTTATCCAATGATGGACACTTAGGTTGTTTCCATCTCCTGGCTATTGTAAATAGAGCTGCAACGAACATTTTGGTACATGACTTTTTGAATTACGGTTTTCTCAGGGTATATGCCCAGTAGTGGAATTGCTGGGTCATACAGTAGTTCTATTTTTAGTTTTTTAAGGAACCTCCATACTGTTCTCCACAGTGGCTGTACCAATTCACATTCCCACCAGCAGTGCAAGAGTGTTCCCTTTTCTCCACACCCTCTCCAGCATTTATTGTTTCTAGATTTTTTGATGATGGCCATTCTGACTAGTGTGAGATGATATCTCATTGTAGTTTTGACTTGCATTTCTCTAATGATTAGTGATGTTGAGCATTCTTTCATGTGTTTGTTGGCAGTCTGTATATCTTCTTTGGAGAAATGTCTGTTTAGGTCTTCTGCCCATTTTTGGATTGGGTTGTTTATTTTTTTGTTATTAAGCTGCATGAGCTGCTTGTAAATTTTGGAGATTAATCCTTTGTCAGTTGCTTCACTTGCAAATATTTTCTCCCATTCTGAGTGTTGTCTTTTGGTCTTGTTTATCGTTTCCTTTGCTATGCAAAAGCTTTGAAATTTCATTAGGTCCCATTTATTTTTGTTTTTATTTCCATTTCTCTAGGAGGTGGGTCAAAAAGGATCTTGCTGTGATTTATGTCATAGAGTGTTCTGCCTATGTTTTCCTCTAAGAGTTTGATAGTTCCTGGCCTTACATTTAGGTCTTTAATCCATTTTAAGCTTATTTTTGTGTATGTTGTTAGGAAGTGATCTAATCTCATACTTTTACATGTACCTGTCCAGTTTTCCCAGCACCACTTATTGAAGAGGCTCTTCTTTCTCCACTGTACATTCTTGCCTCCTTTATCAAATATAAGGTGACCATATGTGTGCGGGTTTATCTCTGGGCTTTCTATCCTGTTCCATTGATCTATCTTTCTGTTTTTGTGCCAGTAGCATACTGTCTTGATTACTGTAGCTTTATAGTATAGTCTGAAGTCAGGGAGCCTGATTCCTCCAGCTCCGTTTCTCTTTCTCAAGATTGCTTTGGCTATTTGGGGTCTTTTGTAATTCCATACAAATTGTGAAATTTTTTGTTCTAGTTCTGTGAAAAATGCCAGTGGTAGTTTGATAGGGATTGCATTGAATCTGTAGATTGCTTTGAGAGTAGAGTCATTTTCACAATGTTGATTCTTCCAATCCAAGAACATGGTATATCTCTCCAACGATTTGTATCATCTTTACTATCTTTCATCAGTGTCTTATACTTTTCTGCATACAGGTCTTTTGTCTCCTTAGGTAGGTTTATTCCTAGATATTTCATTCTTTTTGTTGCAATGACAAATGGGAGTGTTTTCTTGATTTCACTTTCAGATTTTTATCATTAATGTACAGGAATGCAAGAGATTTCTGTGCATTGATTTTTTTTAACATCTTTATTGGAGTATAATTGCTTTACAATGGTGTGTTAGTTTCTGCTTTACAACAAAATGAATTAGTTATATATATATACATATGTTTCCATATCTCTTCCCTCTTACGTCTCCCTCCCTCCCACCCTCCCTATCGCATCCCTCCAGGCAGTCACAAAGCACCGAACTGATCTCCCTGTGCTATGCGGCTGCTTCCCACTAGCTATCTACCTTACGTTTGGTAGTGTATATATGTCCATGCCTCTCTGTCACTTTGTCACAGCTTACCCTTCCCCCTCCCCATATCCTCAAGTCCATTCTCTACTAGGTCTGTGTCTTTATTCCTGTCTTACCCATAGGTTCTTCATGACATTTTTTTCTTAAATTCCATATATATATGTTAGCATATGGTATTTGTCTCTCTCTTTCTGACTTACTTCATTCTGTATGACAGACTCTAGGTCTATCCACCTCATTACAAACAGCTCAGTTTCGTTTCTTTTTATGGCAGAGTAATATTCCATTGTATATATGTGCCATATCTTCTTTATCCATTCATCCGATGATGGACACGTAGGTTGTTTCCATCTCCTGGCTATTGTAAATAGAGCTGCAATGAACAGTTTGGTACATGACTCTTTTTGAATTATGGTTTTCTCAGGGTATATGCCCAGTAGTAGGATTGCTGGGTCATATGGTAGTTCTATTTGTAGATTTTTAAGGAATCCCCATACTGTTCTCCACAGTGGCTGTATCAATTTACATTCCCACCAACAGTGCAGAAGGGTTCCCTTTCCTCCACACCCTCTCCAGCATTTATTGTTTCTAGATTTTTTGATGATGGCCATTCTGACTGGTGTGAGATGATATCTCATTGTAGTTTTTTTTTTTTTTTTTTTTTTTTAAACATCTTTATTGGGGTATAATTGCTTTACAATGGTGTGTTAGTTTCTGCTTTATAACAAAGTGAATCAGCTATACATATACATATGTTCCCATATGTCTTCCCTCTTGCGTCTCCCTCCCTCCCGCTCTCCCCATCCCACCCTTCCAGGCTGTCACAAAGCACCGAGCTAATATCCCTGTGCCTTGCGGCTGCTTCCCCCCAGCTATCTACCTTACTACGTTTGTTAGTGTGTATATGTCCATGACTCTCTCTCGCCCTATCAAAACTCACCCCTCCCCCTCCCCATACCCTCAAGTCCGTTCTCCAGTAGGTCTGCGTCTTTATTCCTATCTTACCCCTAGGTTCTTCATGACATTTTTTCCCCTTAAATTCCATATATATGTGTTAGCATACGGTATTTGTCTTTTTCTTTCTGACTTACTTCACTCTGTATGACAGACTCTAGGTCTATCCATCTCATTACAAATAGCTCAATTTCATTTCTTTTTAAGGCTGAGTAATATTCCATTGTGTATATGTGCCACATCTTCTTTATCCATTCATCCGATGATGGGCGCTTAGGTTGTTTCCATGTCCTGGCTATTGTAAATAGAGCTGCAATGAACATTTTGGTACATGACTCTTTTTGAATTTTGGTTTTCTCAGGGTATATGCCAAGTAGTGGGATTGCTGGGTCATATGGTAATTCTATCTGTAGTTTTTTAAGGAACCTCCATACTGTTCTCCACAGTGGCTGAACCAATTCACATTCCCACCAGCAGTGCAAGAGTGTCCCCTTTTCTCCACACCCTCTCCAGCATTTATTGTTTCTAGATTTTTTGATGATGGCCATTCTGACTGGTGTGAGATGATATCTCATTGTAGTTTTGATTTGCACTTCTCTAATGATTAGTGATGTTGAGCATTGTTTCATGTGTTTGTTGGCAGTCTGTATATCTTCTTTGGAGAAATGTCTATTTAGGTCTTCTGCCCATTTATGGATTGGGTTGTTTGTTTTTTTGTTATTAAGCTGCATGAGCTGCTTATAAATTTTGGAGATTAATCCTTTGTCAGTTGCTTCATTTGCAAATATTTTCTCCAATTCTGAGGGTTGTCTTTTGGTCTTGTTTATCATTTCCTTTGCTGTGCAAAAGCTCTGAAGTTTCATTAGGTCCCATTTGTTTATTTTCGTCTTTATTTCCATTTCTCTAGGAGGTGGGTCAAAAAGGATCTTTCTGTGATTTATGTCGTAGAGTGTTCTGCCTATGTTTTCCTCTAAGAGTTTGATAGTTTCTGGCCTTACATTTAGGTGTTTAATCCATTTTGAGCTTATTTTTGTGTATGGTTTTAGGGAGTGATCTAATCTCATACTTTTCAATGTACCTGTCAAATTTTTCCAGCACCACTTGTAAAAGAGGCTGTCCTTTCTTCACTGTACATTCCTGCCTCCTTTATCAAAGATAAGGTGACCATATGTGCGTGGGTTTATCTCTGGGCTTTCTATCCTGTTCCATTGATCTATATTTGTGCATTGATGTTGTATCCTGCTGCTTTACCAAATTCATTGATTAGCTCTAGTAGTTTTCTGGTAGCATCTTTAGCATTCTCTGTGTATAGTATCATGTCATCTGGAAACAGTGACAGCTTTACCTCTTCTTTTCCGATTTGGATTCCTTTTATTTCCTTTTCTTCCCTGATTGCTGTGGCTAAAACTTCCAAAACTATGTTGAATAATAGTGGTGAGAGTGGGCAACCTTCTCTTGTTCCTGATCTTAATGGAAATGGTTTCAGTTTTTCACCATTGAGGACGATGTTGGCTGTGGGATTGTCATATATGGCCTTTATTATGTTGAGGAAAGTTCCCTCTAAGCCTACTTTCTGCAGGGTTCTTTTTTTTTTTATCATAAATGGGTTTTGAATTTTGTCAAAAGCTTCCTCTGCATCTATTGAGATGATCATATGGTTTTTCCTCCTTCAATTAGTAAATATGGTGTATCACGTTGATTGATTTGTGCATATTGAAGAATCCTTGCATTCCTGGAATAAACCCCACTGGATCATGGTGTATGATCTTTTTTTTTTTTTTAACATCTTTTTGGAGTATAGTTGCTTTACAATGGTGTGTTAGTTTCTGCTTTATAACAAAGTGAATCAGTTATACACATACATATGTTCCCATATCTCTTCCCTCTTGCTTCTCCCTCCCTCCCACCCTCTCTATCCCACCCCTCTAGGTGGTCACAAAGCACCGAGCTGACCTCTCTGTGTGATGTGGCTTCTTCCCACTAGGTATCTGTTTTATGTTTGGTAGTGTGTATATGTACATGCCACTCTCTGTTTGTCACAGCTTACCCTTCCCCATCCCCATATCCTCAAGTCCATTCTGTAGTAGGTCTGTGTCTTTATTCCTGTCTTACCTCTACATTCCTCATGACATTTTTTTCTTAAATTCCATATATATGTGTTAGCATACGGTATTTGTCTTTCTCATTGTAACTTACTTCACTCTGTATGACACACTCTAGGTCCATCCACCTCATTACAAATAGCTCAATTTCGTTTCTTTTTATGGCTGAGTAATATTCCATTGTATATATGTGCCACATCTTCTTTATCCATTTATCCGATGATGGGCACTTAGGTTGTTTCCATCTCCTGGCTATTGTAAATAGAGCTGCAATGAACATTTTGGTACATGACTCTTTTTGAATTATGGTTTTCTCAGGGTATATGCCCAGTAGTGGGCTTGCTGGGTCATACAGTTGTTCTATTTGTAGTTTTTTAAGGAACCTCCATACTGTTCTCCATAGTGGCTGTACCAATTCTCATTCCCACCAGCAGTGCACGAGTGTTCCCTTTTCTCCACACCCTCTCCAGCATTTATTGTTTGTAGATTTTTTGGTGATGGCCATTCTGACTGGTGTGAGATGATATCTCATTGTAGTTTTGATTTGTATTTCTGTAATGATTAATTATGTTGAGCATTCTTTCATGTGTTTGTTGGCAGTCTGTATATCTTCTTTGGAGTAATGTCTATTTAGGTCTTCTGCCCATTTTTGAATTGGGTTGTTTGTTTTTTTGTTCTTGAGCTGCATGAGGTGCTTTTAATTTTTGGAGATTAATCCTTTGTCAGTTGCTTCATTTGCAATTATTTTCTCCCAATCTGAGGGTTGTTTTTTGCTCTTGTTTATTGTTTCCTTTGCTGTGCAAAAGCTTTGAAGTTTCATTAGGTCCCATTTGTTTATGTTTGTTTTTATTTCCATTTCTCTAGGAGGTGGGTCAAAAAGGATCTTGCTGTGATTTATGTCGTAGAGTGTTCTGCCTATGTTTTCCTCTAAGAGTTTGATAGTGTCTGGCCTTACATTTAGGTGTTTAATCCATTTTGAGCTTATTTTTGTGTATGGTGTTAGGGAGTAATCTAATCTCATACTTTTATATATACCTGTCCAGTTTTCCCAGAACCACTTATTGAAGAGACTGTCCTTTCTCCACTGTACTTTCCTGCCTCCTTCATCAAAGATAAGTTGACCATATGTGCGTGGGTTTACCTCTGGGCTTTCTATCCTTTTCCATTGATCTATCTTTCTGTTTCTGTTTATGCCAGTAGCATACTGTCTTGATTATTGTAGCTTTGTAGTATTGTCTGAAGTCAGTGAGTCTGATTCCTCCAGCTCCACTTTTTGTTCTCAAGATTGCTTTGGCTATTCGGGGTCTTTTGTAATTCCATACAAATTGCGAAATTTTTTGTTCTAGAACAAAAAATGCCAGTGGTAGTTTGATAGGGATTGCGTTGAATCTGTCGATTGCTTTGGGTAGTAGAGTCATTTTCTGAATATTGTTTCTTCCTATCCAAGAACATGGTATATCTCTCCGTCTATTTGTATCATCTTTAATTTCTTTCATCAGTGTCTTATAATCTTCTGCATACAGGTTTTTTGTCTCCTTGGGTAGGTTTATTCCTAGACATTTTATTCTTTTTGTTGTAATGGTAAATGGGAGTGTTTTCTTGATTTCACTTTCAGATTTTTCATCATTAGTGTATAGGAATGCCAGAGATTTCCATGCATTAATTTTGTATCCTGCTACATTACCAAATTCATTGATTAGCTCTAGTAGTTTTCTGGTAGCATCTTTAGGATTCTCTATGTATAGTATCGTGTCATCTGCAAACAGTGACAATTTTACTTCATCTTTTCCTATTTGGTTTCCTTTTATTTCCTTTTCTTCCCTGATTGCTGTGGCTAAAACTTCCAAAACTATGTTGAATAATAGTGGTGAGAGTGGGCAACCTTGTCTTGTTCCTGATCTTAGTGGAAATGGTTTCATTTTTTCACCATTGAGGACGATGTTGGCTGTGGGTGTGTCATATATGGCGTTTATTATGTTCAGGAAAGTTCCCTCTATGCCTACGTTCTGCAGGGTTTTTATCATAAATAGGTGTTGAATTTTGTCGAAAGCTTTCTCTGCATCTATTGAGATGATCATATGGGTTTTCTCTTTCAATTTGTTAATATGGTGTGTCACGTTGATTGATTTGCATATATTGAGGAATCCTTGTATTCCTGGAATAAACCCCACTTGATCATGGTGTATGATCCTTTGAATGTGCTATTGGATTCTGTTTGCTAGTATTTTGTTGAGGATTTTTGCATCTATATTCATCAGTGATATTGGCCTGTAGTTTTCTTTCTTTGTGACATATGTGTGTGGTTTTGGTATCAGGGTGATGGTGGTCTTGTAGAATGAGTTTGAGAGTGTTCCTCCCTCTTCGATATTTTGGAAGAATTTGAGAAGGATAGGTGTTAGCGCTTCTCTAAATGTTTGATAGAGTTCATCTGTGAAGCCATCTGGTCTTGGGCTTTTGTTTGTTGGAAGGTTTTTAATCACAGTTTCAATTTCAGTGCTTGGTTTTATGTTTTTCTGCTTCATCACTTTAAATATGTACTGCCACTCCCTTCTGTGTTGCTGAGTTTCTGCTGAAAAATCAGCTGTTAACCTGATGGGGATTCCCTTGTGTGTTATTTGTTGTTTTTCCCTTGCTGCTTTTAATATGGTTTTTTTGTATTTAATTTTTGATAGTTTGATTAATATGTGTCTTGGCGTGTTTCTCCTTGGATTTATTCTGTGTGGGACTCTCTGTGCTTCCTGGGCTTGATTAACTATTTCCTCTCCCATATTAGGGAAGTTTTCAACTATAATCTCTTCAAATATTTTCTCAGTCCCTTTCTTTTTCTATTCTTCTTCTGGGTCCCCTGTAATTCAAATGTTGGTGTGTTTAATGTTGTCCCAGAGGTCTCTGAGACTGTCCTCAGTTCTTTTCATGCTTTTTTCTTTATTCTGCTCTGCAGTAGTTATTTCCACTATTTTATCTTCCAGGTCACTTATTCGTTCTTCTGCCTCAGTTATTCTGCTATTGATCCCTTCAAGAGTATTTTTAATTTCATTTATTGTGTTCTTCATCGTTGCTTATTTCCTCTTAGTTCTTCTAGGCCCTTGTTAAATATTTCTTGCATTTCTCTATTCTATTTCCAAGATTTTGGATTATCTTTACTATCATTATTCTGAATTTTTTGTCAGGGAGTCTGCCTATTTCCTATTCATTTGTTAGTTCTGGTAGGTTTTTATCTTGCTCCTTCATCTGGTGTGTGTTTTTCTGTCTTCTCATTTTGCTTATCTTACTGTGTTTGGGGTCTCCTTTTTGCAGGCTGCAGGTTCGTAGTTCCCGTTATTTTTGGTGTCTGCCCCCAGTGGCTAAGGTTGGTTGAGTGGGTTGTGTAGGCTTCCTGGTGGAGGGAACTAGTGCCTATGTTCTGGTGGATGAAGCTGGATCTTGTCTTTCTGGTGGGCATGTCCACGTCTGGTGGTGTGTTTTGGTGTGTCTGTGGACTTATTATGATTTTAGACATTCTCTCTGCTAATGGGTGGGGTTGTGTTCCTCTCTTGCTAGTCGTTTGGCATATGGTTTCCAGCACTGTAGCTTGCTGGTTTTTGAGTGAAGCTGGGTGCTGGTGTTGAGATGAAGCTCTCTGGAAGATTTTTGCCATTTGATATTATGTGGAGCTGGGAGGTCTCTTGTTGACCAGTGTCCTGAAGTTGGCTCTCCCACCTCAGAGGCACAGCCCTGACTCCTGGCTGCAGCACCAAGAGCCTTTCATCCACATGGCTCAGAGTAAAAGGGAGAAAAAGTAGAATGAAAGAAAGAAAGAGGATAAAATAAAGTAATGTAAGATAAAATAATTAAAATAAAAACTAAAAAATATTAAGAAAAAAATTTTTTAAGTCAGAAAAAAACGAAAACAAAACAGAAAAACAGTCAAACAAACAAGCAAAGAAGAAAATGGATGGACAGAATCCTAGGACAAATGGTGAAAGCAAAGCTATACAGACAAAATCTCACACAGAAGCATACACATACACACACAGAAAAAGAGGAAAAGGGGAGAAAATAATATATCTTGCTCTCAAAGTCCACCTCCTCAATTTGGGATGATTTGTTGTCTATTCAGGTATTCCACTGATGCAGGGTACATCAGGTTGATTGTGGAGATTTAATCCGCTGCTCCTGAGGCTGCCTGGGAAATTTCCCTTTCTCTTCTTTGTTTGCACAGCTCCCAGTGTTCAGCTTTGGATTTGCCCCCGCCTCTGTGCGTAGGTAGCCGGAGGGCATATGTTCTTCGCTCAGACAGGACGGGGTTAAGGGAGCAGTTGATTCGGAGGCTCTGGCGCACTCAGGCTAGGGCGAGGGAGCGGCATGGGGTGCGGGGCAAGCCTGCGGTGGCAGAGGCCGGCGAGAGGTTGCACCAGCCTGAGGCGTGCTGTGCGTTCTCCCGGGGAAGTTGTCCCTGGGTCACAGGACCCTGGCAGTGACAGGCTGCACAGGCTCCCATGAGGGGCGGTGTGGAGAGTGACCTGTGCTTGCACACAGGCTTCTTGGTGGCGGCAGCAGCGGCCTCAGTCTCTCATGCCAGTATCGGGTTCGCGCTTTTAGCCGCGGCTCGTGCCCGTCTCTGGAGCTCCTTTAAGCAGCGCTCTTAATCCCCTCTCCTCGCGCACCAGGAAACAAAGAGGGAAGAAAAAGTCTCTTGCCTCTTTGGCAGGTCCAGACTTTTCCCCGGACTCCCTCCCGGCTACGTGTGGCACACTATCCCACTTCAGGCTGTGTTCACGCCGCCAACCCCAGTCCTCTCCCTGCGATCCGACCGAAGCCCGAGCCTCAGCTCCCACCCCCATCCACCCTGGCGGGTGAGCAGACAAGCCGCTCGGGCTGGTGAGTGCTGGCCGGCACTGTTCCTCTGTGTGGGAATCTCTCCACTTTGCCCTCCACACCCCTGTTGCTGTGCTCTCCTCCGCAGCTCCGAAGCTTCTCCCCCTCTCCGCCACCCGCAGTCTCCACCCACGAAGGGGCTTCTAGTGTGTGGAAACCTTTCCTCCTTCACAGCTCCCTCCCACTGGTGCAGGTCCCATTCCTATCGTTTTGTCTCTGTTTATTCTTTTTTCTTTTGCCCTACCCAGGTACGTGGGGAGTTTCTTGCCTTTTGGGAGGTCTGAGGTCTTCTGCCAGCGTTCAGTGGGTGTTCTGTAGGAGTTGTTCCACGTGTAGATGTATTTCTGTTGTATCTGTGGGGAGGAAGGTGATCTCCGCATCTTACTCTTCCGCCATCTTCCCCCAAAACCTTAGCTAGGATTTCTAGTATGAATAAGAGTGGTGAGAGAGAACATCCTTATCTTGTTCCCAGTTTTCGGGGTGGGAGGAGGAAGGGTTTAGTTTCTCTCTATTAAGTATGATATTAGCTGAAAGGTTTCTTATGTGTTCATTGTGAAGTTGAGGAATTTCCATTCTATTCCTAGAAGGCTGATAGTTTTGTTTTGTAATCAGGAATGGGTGTTGGATTTTTTCAAATGCTTGTTCTTCATCTATTGATATGATTCTATGACTTCTCGTTTTAGCCTGTTGATGTGATGGATTACTTTAATTGAGTTTTGAATGTTGATCTACCCTTGCATACCTGGAATAAACTCCAGTTGGTCATGGTCTATAGTTCTGTTTATACATTGTTAGATCCAGTTTGCTATTATTGTTGAGGATTTTGCATCTATGTTCATAAGAGATAATAATCTGAATTTCTCCTTTTTTTATGTCTTTTTCTGGTTTTGGTATTAAGGTAATGGTGGCCTTATAGAATGACTTAGGGAGTATTCCCTCTGCTTCTGTTTTGTGGAAAAGAAAGAAGAGAATTGATATAATTTTTCCTTAAGTGTTTGGTAGAATTTACCAGTGAATTCATCTGGGCCTGGTGCTTTATTATTTTTAGAAGGTCATCAATTATTGATTCAATTACTTTAATAGATATAGGTCTATTCAGATTACCTGTTTCTTTTCGGGGGTTTTAGTAGATTGTGTCTTTCAGTAAATTGGTTCCATTGATCTACATTATCAACTTTGTGGGCATGGAATTGTTCATAATACTCCTTTGTTATCCCTTACTGCCAATGAGATCGTTTGTGATGACTTCACTTTCATTTATGATATTAATAATTTGTGTCTTCTCTTTTTTTCTTGGCTAGCCTGGCTAGAAGTTTATCAATTTCATTGACCTTTCCAAAGAATAAGCTTTGGTTTTTATGGATTTTCTCTATTAAAAACTCCCTGTTATTTTAATTTCATTGATTTATGTTCTGATCATCTTATTTCTTCTAATTCGTCTTACCCTAGTTTCCTACAGTGGAAGATTACATTATTGATTTTCTTTTTTTAATTGAAGTATAGTTGATTTACAATATTATATTAGTTTTATGCGTACAGCATAGTGATTCAGTATTTTTAAAGATCATACTCCATTAAAAGTTATTACAAGATAATAGCTATAATTCCTTGTGCTATACAATGTACCCTTGTTGCACATGAATTTTATATATAGCAGTTTGTACCTCTTGATTCCATACCCCTAACTGCCCCTCCCTGCTTCCGTCTACCTACTGATACCCACTGGTTTGTTTTCTATATCTGTGAGTCTGTTTTTGTTTTGCATATACATTCATTTTTATTATTTTTTTAATTTTAATTTTTATTGAAGTATAGTCGATTTACAAGGTTGTTTTAGTTTCAGGTGTACAGTATAGTGATTCAACTTTTTTTCAGATTATATTCCATTATAGGTTATTACAAAATATTGGGTATAATTCCCTGTGCTATACAGTAAATTTTTGTTTCTTATCTATTTTTACATAGTGGTTTTTTTATCTGTTAATCCCATATTCCTAATTTCTCCCTCCCTTCCTCCCTGCTCCCTTTGGTAACAATAAGTTTGTTTTCTGCATCTGTAAGTCTGTTTCTGTTTTGTATATAGATTCATTTGTATTATGTTTTAGATTCCACATATAAGTGATATCATATAGTATTTCTATTTCTGTGTCTGACTTATTTCACTTAGCATGATATTCTCTAGGTCCATCTACATTGCTGCAAATGGCAATATCTCATTCTTTTTTATGGCTGAGTAATATTCCTTGTGTATGTGTGTGTGTGTGTGTGTGTATATATATATATATATATATACACACCACATTTTCTTTATCCATCTGTCTGTTGATGGGCACTTGGGTTGCATCCATATTTTGGCTATTGTAAATAGTGCTACTACGAACATTGGGGTGCATATATCTTTTCAAATTAGAGTTTTCATTTTTCCCAGATATGACCAGGAATGGAATTGCTGGATCATATAGTAGTTCTATTTTTAGTTTTTTAAGGAACCTCCATACTGTTTTCCATAGTGGCTGCACCAATTTATATTCCCACCAATGGTATATGAGGGTTCCCTTTTCTCCACATCCTCTTCAGCATTTATTATTTGTAGACTTTTTGATGACAGCCATTCTGTTTTTTTAATTGAAGTAGAGTTGATGTACAATGTGTTAATTTCTGTTGCACAGCAAAGTGATTCAGTTACACATACGTGTGTGTGTGTGTGTTTGTATACATACACACACACACATTCTTTTTTTTTTTTGGCCGCACCACACAGCATGCAGGATCTTAGTTCCCTGACCAGGGACCCTGCAGTGGAAGCATGGAGTCCTAATCACTGGACCACCAGGGAATTCCCTATACATTCTTTTTCATATTTGTTTCCATTATGGTTTATCACAGGATATTGAGTATAGTTCCCCATGCTATATAGTAGGACCTTGTTTGTTTATTCATTCTGTATATAATAGTTTGCATCTGCTAACCCCAAACTCCCACTCCATTCCTCCGCCCCCGGCCCCTCCCTTGGCAACTGCAAGTCTGTTCTCAATGTCTGTGAGTCTGTTTCTGTTTTGTGGATAAGTCCATTTGTGTCATATTTTAGATTCCACATATAAGCAATATCACATGGTATTTGTCTTTCTCTTTCTGACTGACCTTACTTAGTATGATAATTTCTAGTTGCACCCATGTTGCTGCAAATGCATTATTTCATTCTTTTTTATGTCTGAGTAGTATTCCATTGTACATTTGTACCACATTTTCTTTATCCATTCATTTGCTGACAGACATTTAGGTTGTTTCCATGTCTTGGCTATTGTGAATAGTGCTGCTATGAGCATAGGCGTGAATGTATTTTTTTTTAAGCTTACAAAACAATAGTTATTTAAATAGGCACTGACAGTTTCACATCAGTCTGCTCAACAGTGTCTATGTAGCTTTTTCCTTTAAATCTTCTTGGCTGAAAGTATTTTAAAATATATTTATGCTATTATTTTATTTATTTTAAAAATATTTATTTATTTATTTGGTTGTGCTGGGTCTTAGTTGCACTTGCAGGCTCCTTAGTTGCAGCACATGGGCTCCTTAGTTGAGGCAGGCGGGCTCCTTAGTTGTGGCTCATGGGCTCCTTAGTTGTGGCATGGGAACTCTTAGTTGTGGCATGCATGTGGGATCTAGTTCCCTGACCAGGGATCAAACCCGGGCCCCCTGCACTGGGAGCACAGAGTCTTATCCAGTGCACCACCAGGGAAGTCCCCTATGCTATTATTTTATTAAAAGTACATTTTTCTGTAGAAATTCCTCAACCAAACAAATCATGAGCATTTATCTACACAGTGGCTGCTGCTGAGTCTCGGGGAATTAACTGTCTGCGAGCCTTCCCTTCTTGGAGAAGTACCACACCAAGTGTCAACCAGTAGGTGTAATTCACAAGAACAAAGCCTCAGGAGCAGGCCAGGCCTAGGTCCAGAATGCTAAATGTCACAGTTGAGAGTCTGTTTTATAATTTTATAACAGCCTAACTCCAGATGTTTATTAGAAAAATATACAGTTAAAAATTAATATAGACTATTTCCTTTGCAAAGCTGATTTTCTCTTTCACCCCCTAAACCATAATGGAGGGTTAAAACTACTTAGGTACATCCTCTTTTCTACATGCATCCTGGGAACACAGACACTCATTATCATCATTATCATTAGATGCGTCTGTTACATCAGATAGTAAAGATATGAAATAAACTTAAATGAATGCAAATGAAATCTGTAATGTAGTGAAAGATAGAAAAATATTTTTGTTGTGAAGGTGAGGTACCAATAAATTGTGATATTCTGCATTGTCCTTTTTTTTTTTTAACTCCACTGTGGTGAATTAACTTTCAATCTTGATTTTAAACCCTTGTTGGGGGGCTTCCCTGGTGGCGCAGTGGTTGAGAGTCCACCTGCCAATGCAGGGGACACGGGTTCGTGCCCCGGTCTGGGAGGATCCCACATGCCACGGAGCGGCTGGGCCCGTGAGCCATGGCCGCTGAGCCTGCGCGTCTGGAGCCTGTGCTTCGCAACGGGAGAGGCCAGAACAGTGAGAGGCCTGCGTACCGCACAAAAAAGCAAAAAACAAACAAACAAAAAACAAATAAACCCTTGTTGGGTTTTTATTTAAGAATGTTGTTTATTTTATTTTAAATTAATTTTTAATTGAAGTATAGTTGATTTACAATGCTGTTAATTTTTGCTGTACAGCAAAGTACTGCTGTACTCAGTTATACACATATATACATTTTTAAAATATTCTTTTCTATTATGGTTTATTCCAGGATGTTGACTATAGTTCCCTGTGCTATACAGTAGAACCTTGTTTATCCATTCTATATGTAATAGATTGCATCTACTAACCCCAAACTTCCAGTCCATCCCTCCCCCTCCCCATTGGCAACCATAAGTCTGTTCTCTATGTCTGTCTGTTTCTGTTTTGTAGATAGGTTCATCTGTGCCATATTTTAGATTCCACATATAAGTGATAACATATGGTATTTGTCTTTTTCTGACTTACTTCACTTAGTATGATAATCTCTAGCTGCATCCATGTTGCTGCAAATGGCATTATTTCATTCTTTTTTAAAATGGCTGAGTAATATTCCATTGTGTATATATATATATATATATATATATACCACATCATCTTTATCCATTCATCTGTTGATGGACATTTAGGTTGTTTCCATGTCTTGGCTATTGTGAATAGTGCTGCAATGAACATAGGGGTGGATGTATCTTTTTGAATTAGAGTTTTGTCTGGATATATGCCCAGGATTGCTGGATCATATGATAATATTTTTTAAAGATTTTTTTGATGTGGACCATTTTTAAAGTCTTTACTGAATTTGTTACAATATTGCTTTTGTTTTATGTTTTGGTTTTTTGGCCGCAAGGCATGTGGGATCTTATCTCCCTGACCAGGGAATGAACCCACACCCCCTGCATTGGAAGGTGAAGTCTTAACCACTGGACCTCCAGGGAAGTTCCCAAATTGTAAGTAACCCCCGAGGTAATTCTATTTTTAGTTTTCTGAGGAACCTCCATACTGTTTTCCACAGTGGCTGCAGATTGACATACATTTAATCAATGGAAATCCACTGGTGCTCAAAACCTCATTACTGGAATTACCTGGTTGTGCAGTGGTTAAGAATCCACCTTCCAATGCAGGGTACACGGCTTTGAGTCCTGGTCTGGGAAGATCCCACATCCTATGGAGCAACTAAGGCCGTGTGCCACAACTACTGAGCCTGCGCTCTAGAGCCCACAAGCCACAACTACTGAGCCCACATGCCACAGCTACTGAAGCCCGCATACCTAGAGCCTGTGCTCTGCAACAAGAGAGGCCATGCAATGAGAAGCACGTGCACTGCAACGAAGACCCAACGCAGCCAAAAATAAATAAATAAAATTAACAAACAAACACACACACAAAAAGAAACCTCATTACCATTTGAAGTGACTATTCACAAATGCCGCTTTTTTTTTTTTTTTTCGGCTGCACAGCGCGGTTTGTGGGATCTTAGTTCACTGACCAGGGATTGAACCCAGGCCCCGGCAGTGAAATCCCTGAGTCCTAATCACTGGACCACCAGGGAATTCCTACAAATGCCACATTTTTAAATCATTGAAGCTTTTCCCCTCTTTCCAGCAGGGACTGTGTTTCATGATAACCAGATCATGCCTGCTGATCAGAAGAAAGCTCTATTTCCAATAGAATGACAATTAATAAATGTAGGTGAAAGAATAAACTGAGGTAATCATTTTGTAACCCTTAATGATCTAATTTATTCAGTCAAGAATCATGACTGAGATTTAAAAAAAAAATTTAAACCATCTTAACCATTTTTAAGTGTACAGTTCAATGGCACTAAGTAATTTCACATTGTGGAACTATCAGTAGCATCCATCTCCAGAACTCTCTTCATCTTGTGAAACTGAAACTCTGTCCCCATTAAACACCAACTCCTAGGGGTGTGGAGGAGGGATGGATTGGGGGTTTGGGATTAACAGATGCAAACTACTGTATAGAGAATGGATAAACAACAAGGTCTTACTGTATAGCAGAGGGAACTATATTCAGTATCCTGTGATAAACCATAATGGAAAAGAATATGAGAAAGAATGTATATATATGTGTAACTGAATCACTTGGTACAGCAGAAATTAATACAACATTGTAAATCAACTATTCTTCAATAAAATAAATTTTTTAAAATGTGGTATGTATATACAATGGAATATTACTCAGCCATAAAATGAGTGAAATAATGCCATTTCCAGCAACATGGATGGACCTAGAGATTATCATACTAAGCAAAGTCAGACTGAGAAAGATAAATACCATATGATATCACTTACATGTGGAATCTAAAATATGACACAAAGGAACTTACCTAAGAAACAGAAACAGACTCACAGACATAGAGAACAGACTTGTGGTCTCCAAGGAGGAGGGGGGTTGGGGGAGGGAAGGACTGGGAGTTTGGGATTAGCAGATGCAAGCTGTGATATATAGGATGGGTAAACAACAAGGTCCTACTGTATAGAACAGGAACTGTATTCGATATCCTGTGATAAACCATAATAGAAAAGAATATGAAAAAATATGTATATGTATAACTGAATCACTTTGCAGTACGGTAGAAATTAACACAACATTGTAAATCAACTATACATCAATTAAAACAAAAAAAACAAAAAAACCCCACTAACTCCTCATCCCTCCCCAACCTCAGCCCCTGGCACCCACCATTCTGCTTTATGTCTCTCTGGATTTGACTAGAGACCTCATATGAGTGGAATCACACAGTATTTGCTCTTTGTGGCTAACTTATTTCACTGAGCATGATGTCCTCAAGGTGCATCCACATTGTAGCAAGTGTCAGAAATTCCTCCTCTCTCTCTTTTTTTTTAATACTTTAGCCTTTTTTTTTTTTGGCTACACCGCACAGCTTGTGGAATCTTAGTTCCCTGACCAGGGATTGAACCCAGGCCCTTAGTGGTGAGAGCACAGAGTCCTAACCACTAGACCACCAGGGAATTCTCAGAAGTTCCTTCCTTTTTTTTTTAATGGTTTTAAAAATTATTTTAAAAATAACCTTTTTTTGGCTGTGCACCGGCTTTCTCTAGTTGTGGCAAGTGGGGGTTACTGTTCGTTGAGGTGAGTGGGCTTCTCACTGCGGTGGCTTCTCTTGTTGCGGAGCACAGGCTCTAGGCACGCGGGCTTCAGTATTTGTGGCATGTGGGCTCAGTAGTTGTGGCTTGTGGGCTCTAGAGTGCAGGCTCAGTAGTTGTGGTGCATGGGCTTAGTTGCTCCACGGCATGTGGGATCTTCCCGGACCAGAGCTCAAAGCTGTGTCCCCTGCATTGGCAGCCGGATTCTTAACCACTGCACCACCAGGGAAGTCCCTCGTGTTTTTTTGTTTGTTTGTTTGGTTTTCTTGCGGTACGCGGGCCTCTTACTGCTGTGACCTCTCCCGTTGTGGAGCACAGGCTCCAGACACGCAGGCTCAGCGGCCATGGCTCACGGGCCCAGCCGCTCCACGGCATGTGGGATCTTCCCGGACTGGGGCACGAACCCGTGTCCCTTGCATGGGCAGGAGGACTGTCAACCACTGCGCCACCAGGGAAGCCCCCTCGTTTTTAAGACTGAATAATATTCCATTGTATGAATGGACCACATTTTGTTCATTCATCCGTTGATGGACACTGTGGTTGCTTCCACCTTTTGGCTAGTGTGAATCATGCTGCTATGAATGTGGATGTACAAATATCTGTTTGAGACCCCTCCCCCCCTTATTTTTAATCTTTTGGCCATGCTGCATGGCATGTGGGATCTTAGTTCCCCGACCAGGGATCGAACCCATGCCCCCTGCAATGGAAGCATGGAGTCTTAACCACTGGACTGCCAGGGAAGTCCTGAGACCACACTTTCAATTCCCAGTAGAATTGCTGGGTCATATTTGTATTCTACAGTAATTCTATTTCTAATTTTTTGTGGACCTGTCATACTGTTTTCCACAACAGTGGGGTGTTTTTGGTTTTTTTTTTTGGTCTTTATTTAATGAAATAAATATTCAAGGCACAGCTGAAGCCCATTTGTGTGCCTCTCGGACCCCTGTCTGCTGCTTCCCCAGACACAGCCACTATGAAGGTGTTGGTCTGTCTCCTTCCTGTCCAGGTTTTTCCACAGTTATCTCATGTCCCTAAACTCAGTTATTCTGTGTCTTTAAAAACATTAGGTTAGGGCTTCCCTGGTGGTGCAGTGGTTGAGTCCGCCTGCCGATGCAGGGGACACGGGTTCGTGCCCTGGTCCGGGAAGATCCCACATGCCTCGGAGCTGCTGGGCCCGTGAGCCATGGCCGCTGAGCCTGCGCATCCGGAGCCTGTGCTCCGCAGCGGGAGAGGCCACAACAGTGGGAGGCCCGCGTACCACAAAACAACAACAACAACAACACATTAGGTTAATCTATTCTACCACACATATCTATCTGCAACCTGCTTTTCTCCCTCAAGCATGTTTGCAGTTTTTAAAAAGCAAGCTATAGAAAAAAAAGACATTGAATCCCACGACAGCCAAAACGAATGGTCAGCACTTGTTTCCTCTTTTTGTGTCATGAGGAAGCCTTTCTAACACCCCATCATCACCACAGTGACCATGATCACGCAACATGTGTAATGTGCCTGTCAGCTTTGTCCACACTGACATGCAGTCGTTTGCAACTACTAATCAAAAACTTACACAGACATCGTCACACAACCACTGATCTACCGCTGACTGTTACAGTCCTGGCTCCGGGGCTGGGCATGCATGTAGCAATAAGACAGACCGATGCCGCCCCTGCCTGTCTCAAGAACAAGGCAGGCAGGCAAACTCCACAACGAACAAGGGGATTTGAAAGAGTGAGAACTGCTACAATCAAAATAAATCAGAGAATCGGGATGGAGTGACTCTGATCTTTGCTTTGTGCCTCTCCAGATTTTATTATTAAAATGCAAAGATCTTATATGTACAGCTGGATTTTTTTTAAGGGTCTGACTCTTTTTTTTTAAGGGTAGCTGGATTTTTTATATGTGTATTTGTCTGTGTCATCAACCGCCCAGATCAAGATGGAGAAAATTCCCATCACCTGCCTGGCACCCCTCGCAAGTGGGTCCCATCCCCATTAAGAGATGGTCACAGTTCTGATTTCGCCTGTCTGAGAATTTCACACCAATGGAATCATATAGTATCTATTGTTTTGTGTCTGTGACATGCATCCATGTCACTGTGCATCAATGTCATTTGCTCCTCTTTATTGCTATGTTGTACTCCATTGTAGAGATGGAACAGTTTTTTGTCCATCCATTTGTTGATGGACTTTTGAGTTGTCTGATGACCTGAACTGTGTCCCCCTGAAATTCGTATGTTGAAGCCCTAACCCCCAGTACCTCTGAATGTGAGTGTATTTGGAGATAGAGTCTTTAAAGAAGTGATTGAATTAAAATGAGGTCATTAGGATCTGCAGCAGCATGGATGGACCTACAGATTATCATACTAAGTGAAGAAAGAGACAAATACCATAAAATATCACTTACATGTGGAATCTAAACTGTAATACAAATGAACTTATGAAACAAAAACAGATTCACAGATATGGAAAACAAACTTATGGTTACCAAAGGGGAAAGGGGGTAGGGGAGGGATAAATTAGGAGTTTTGGATTAGCAGATAAAATATACTATATATAAAATAGATAAACAACAGGGTCTTATTGTATAGCACAGGGAACTACATTCAATATCCTATAATAAACCATATTATAGGATATAATAAACCCTCCCTCCCTGTCTCTCCCTCTCCCTCCATCTCTCCCTATTTTTAGGACTTCTATTCTTTACTTTTCAGGCGTGTTTTATGGCCCAGAATGTGGTCTATCTGGTAAATGTTCCATGTTATGTTGAGAAGAATGGCTAGTCTGCTGTTGTTGGATGATGTATTCTATAAATATCAAATAAAACCAGTTGATAGATGGTACTGTTCTCTTCAAAAATATGTTTACTGACTTTCTGCCTGCAGGATTTGTCAGTTACTGACAATGACATTGAAATGTTCAGTTAGAATTGTAGATTTGTCTACCTCATATTCCTGTTTTATACATTTTTGCATCACTTATTCTGTCAGTCTGTTTCAGCACATGTATCATAAAGGCTTATTGTGTCTTCCTGGAGAATTGGCACTTTTTATCTGTATGTAATGCCCCTCTTTCTCCCTGATAATTTTCCTTGTTCTGAAATCAGCTTTGTGTGAAATTAATAGTTATTTTAAATTGATAGCCTGGTCATTCAAAAATCTCTCCTGTACCTGAGTATTGTTTTGACGATTGCTTTCTCTCTTCACAATGTGTTTTCTCTTACCTTTTAGTATGCCTTCTAATTTTTCGTTGAAAACCAGATGTATCAGGTAATTTGAGGTAAATAGGTCTTTAGTGTGAGGTTTTATGTGTTCTTGAACAGGAGATTAGAGTATGTTTAATGCTTGACATAGCTGTAAGTATCAGGAGCTTCAATATCCTCTAGTGCCCTTGAATTTTTCTTCCTCGTGTTTGAGTAATCCCAGAAGCTCATTCTTCAGTAGAGTCTATGTCTTGCAGCTCTCTGTTTTAATCCACTGTTACCGTATTGGGACCCTAATGATATATGATGGTAAGGTCTTTGAGATGGAATATGTTCTATTATGTTATGATTGAGCCTGCAGTATTTTGGTGGAGGAGACTGTGCATAGGACTGTTTCTATGGACTGGACTATGAAAATCAGAGAAAGTTCTCAGCCCTTCTTTTTTTCCTTTTTTTTTTTTTTAATCAGAGAGGAAATCTGAAAAGGGCTGGAGTTGCATAATTGCTCTTTCTCTAATCAGATAAAGCATTGGCAAGCTAGTTTCCTTTGAGAAATAGCCTAAGATACAAAGAACAGAATGTACTGTGTATATATCAAAATATTTCCCTGTTTGCTGCATGAAGCATGAGGCAATTTTTTAAAAAAATATTTATGGTAAGAACATGGTTTGGCTCCTGCAGGAAGAATTCATGAATTGTGGGTGGCCCTCTAAGACTGGGTTCTGCAGACCTTTTAATTCTCGAGCTAGTTTACACTGTGTCTCCAGCAATTCATGTGTTCCTACAGTTTACTGGCTTGAGTGGCTTCTGCTCCTGGTTTATTCCGCAAAGGCAATTTTTAGGAGAGTAGGGCAAGTGTAAGTGGGTGCAGGTGGCTGCAGCAAAGAGGAGAGTGGGTTGGGCCTCTAATGTATCAAGGAGTTGAGTTTGGGTATTCAAGGTTTGACCCTCCTATCCACTGGCACAAAGAGAAAAGAGGCATGTGTCTACCTTTGTAACTTGATTGCCTATTGCAGACCAGGCAGGGTGAGTGGGTATCTAAAACCAATTAACAGTCACACATCAAAAGTGGAATCAGTGTCTTTATTAAAAGTTCACTCCTGATGATTGTGGACTGAATTATGCCACATCTCACAAGAATTTGAATAGCCATGTGAAAAGCACAAGCAACATGTTATAATTAAGATGAGGAAGTCTTGAAAAAAGCATTCCAATTCCAGTCATCCTAAGGTGTTGGAGAAATCCAGGAAAATATGTCAGTGGGGTTCCAGAACTCAATTCAATTACCTTAGTAATGTTATTTGTTATTTTCATTTGTTTTCTCATGTGTTGAGTTATGGGTGGCCCCTTGCCATGTTGTTTACCCACAGGCAGCAAGCAATCCTTTAAGGGAACAGAACTTTCCCCGGGTGGCCAATAGTCTAAAGCCAACTAGTCGTCAGCCACCATGGCTGCCAGGGAGTTCCCCTTCATGGAAAGTCTCTAAAATGTTAGTTGCCTGCTGCATGTGTTTAGGGTGTTTCAGACATTTCTTGACTGGGATCAGTGATGTGAGTTTGTTGAATGGCATCGTGTGTACCCTGGGCAATGCCAGTCACTCTCAGGACAGTAAGTGCAATTGGTAGGAAAACAGCACATTTGTGTTGGGAAGGGCCACAGCGTGTTATGAAGGAGGATGCCCCAAATAAAATACTGACATCCAGGGTACAGAGTATAGGTGGTGTTAGGAGGAAGGTCCAGTGGTGGGATATGAGTGTTTGCTGCTGGAAACTCTTACAGTAAACAAAAGGATTGTTGAGAATGACCATTTGACAGAAATGTCTCGTGCAGAAAGGCCTCTATTTATAAGGTGTCACTAAACCTGAGGATCAGAACAAAGTAATGGGCCCATGTACTGAGGTGGGAGGTGGGTGGGATGGTCTAACTAATGCCTCAAACAGCAGGAAGACTCATTTAGAAGTGAACATGGTTTGTCTAAGGAAGCCATTCTAGCTTCTATGAGGGCTGTATCCTGGGGCCATAAGAAGTAAAAGTGCCACGGAATGCCTTTTTCTAGAGCCCAGCATCTTGAGGGGTTTTTTTTTTTTGTTTGTTTTTCAGAAATGAGTTGATCACATCTTGGTGAGTCCTTCCGTTTTGGCTTCATCAGTGGCGTGTCTAATAGGATAAGTGAGGAGTATGTCTATATAAGTATATACCATGGTCAGAGCATATGCAAGTAGTCCTGCTGAGGGGATGAAGGGTCCTATTAAGTCTATCTTCCATCAGCTGTAGGGACCCCTTCCTCAGCCTGGAAATTATGTCCATTGATTATACTACTAGGGGCATTGTTTTCCTTATCAGGTAAACTTGACAGTAAGTTAGCCATGGCAGAGGAGGGGAGTCCCTTGCATTCTAGAGCTTTAGGGCTTTAGGGTAGAGCTTTAGCCTAGAGCTTTAGGGTAGAGGTCTCTCAATGGTTTCACACATCATGGGCCCACAGAGACAAGATTAATACCATCAGGTTTGAGAGGTTTCTTATGTGCAGAGTTAGGAGTGCAGAGTTTCATATGTGCAGAGTTAGGAGTGACCTTGATTGGGTAACTGTGAAGCAAGACATTCCCAGAGTTCTTTATCCCAGAGTGGTGATAAGGAGTTCTTGTCACTATTGGTGGGACTGGATAGCAAGATCATTGGCAACGGTCAGAGGATCTGTGAAAATGTCCAGGTGAGTTTGACTATTGGCCAGGGCAGCCTGTAGTGTTAGTGTGCTTGCTGGAATTTGAGCGGATGCTTGGGTGCCGTTTTTATCAGGGATATCTTCTTTGATCGGGGGCAGAACCTGCCATTCTCTCCAGTGGACTCCATCAGGTGTGGTGGTAGCACATGGTCTATAAAGTATATGAACTCTCATGGTCCTTCATGCGATCCTAAGCGACTCTCCAATGGCCAATGAGTCTAGAAAAGGGGTGACCTCCTCCAGAACAACTGCATTACTCAGAAGGGAACACACTTCCTCCTGTAGTTGAGATGTGCCAGAGGTCCCAATTTTGGCTTTATCCTGTAGGTACCATTATCCTTTCAATGAGGAAGCCTCTGTGGTGAAAAAAGCCTGAGGGATCCTGGCTTCACTACCCAAGACAAAATGGAAAGCTGGCTACACTGAATCATCAGCTCAGGGCCTCTGAGATCCTCCATTTCCAGACTGTGTCCATTACCAACAGTGGCTGCTCTGTGTTTAGCACTAGGCTGAGAATAGTTTCTTACACCAGAATGTCCTGGTTTATGGCCATCATGGGTGGTTTAGAGACTTGAGAAGCATGAGGGGTGGCTGCTAGGGCCTTTGTGGTGTAGGAGTGTGGGGAGGGCAACGCTAACGTAGTGCCTGTTATTTGGTCAGAGTCTAGATCCTTTTGTTTTCCTGTTCAAAATCTGATGCTTAAGTATTTTGTAAGTAAGCAAGTAGAGATGATAATTATGGGACACCTGGGATTGTTGCAGCTGAGAGGTATGTACCCATGACATGGGTTTGACCACTGTTTCTTCCACCATCTCAGCTCACAACCCCCTGGTGTTGCCACAGAGAAATTTTCCAGAGTGGAGCAGGTGTGGATTTCTAAAGATGTTTGCCAGTAGGGGGCACAGGGTAGGCTTGAGCTGGAAAATGTAGAGCTGGAAATGGCCTAAAGATGAGCCTGGAAAAGATATGATGCTGATGATCATGAATTAGGATGTTCCCAGGCAGATTCCACTTGGGGAGACTGTGGGATACACCTTTATGTTTCAGAACCATAGTACTTCCAGAGGTCTGACCGTGGAACCTAACTTAAACTCAAAAGATCTGGGAGCCCTCTCACTCCACTCCTGTTATGAGATGAGGGCCAGTGCAGCCCTAGAGGGTGTTTTCTAAATTGAGATTTCAAGAGAGGCCTGTTGAGGACTGAGTCCTTCTTCCTGGTCCTTCAATTCTTTGTAAGTAGTACCAAAAGGTGGTGGAAATAACTGTTGCACATGTAAAAATCAAGATTCAACAAAGATTAACATTTTCCTAGCATGTGAAAGCATTGCTTTTTGTTAATTATTTTAAATACCTATATATACCATGTTTTAAGTGTAGTTGTGAGTTTTCACAAATGGACAGTAACGTTAGCACCAAAAGATGGGTTATACTCCATCACCCCAAAAGAACATTTTTGTGATGCCCCTTTCTACCAAACCCCTTCACCACTGACTTGATGGTTTAGGTCCCTAGGTATGCCTTTCCAGAATGTAACAAATAGAACATATTGCCACTTGAGTCATCTGTGAAATTTGATGCCATATTTTCTTTCAAAGTGAGTAATTTCTTGCAGTGTTATTCTTTTTTTAAAAAATTATTTGGCTGTGTCAGGTCTTAGCTGCAGCATATGGGCTCTTCAGCTGCAGCATATGGGCTCTTCAGTTGTAGCATGGAGGATCTTTAGTTGTGGCACGTGGGTTCTAGTTCCCTGACCAGGGATTGAACCTGGGCCCCTTGCACTAGGAGCACAGAGTCTTAGCCACTGGACCACCAGGGAAGTCCCTTGCAGTGTTCTTCTGAGTTTAAAATTTTGACAAGTGATAAGTTGGTAGCATACATTAGGCTTTCAAAACTGAGATTCCATTACTGTGAGCTCTGTACGTTTGGGTAATAACCTCTTCTACCATGGTAACCTTCTCGTTAAGACGTTAGGAATGATGGAAGGAATGACTTGCAGGGACGTCAAAAGGGAGACTAATAATTATGAAATGACAATCTTTACAGTGCTAAGAAAATGTAAGTTAGCACTAAAAATGGACAGAATTTGGCTTTCCTTTGCTCTTTAATAAAACTCAGAGCTGTTACTTTTGTATACTCCTACTCTAGAATATGTGCTTTAAGTCTAAGCATATAGAAATGATACCTGTGAACAGTAAGATGGGATATGAGGCTTTGTGGGTCACTGAAAAAAAAAAAGCTTTCAACTAATTCTCTTACAGAAAGGCATTAAAATTGTCCACTATCTCCTTTCACATTAAATTAGGATATTACTCAAAATGATACCCTCTGTAGCTCACCTCAATTATTCCTTGGATGATTGCCTTCTAAACATCCATAGCTCTTTTTGTTGTTTCCACCAGGAAATCACAGTAGACTTACATAAATATCACTCTACTCACAGTATAAACTCAGGCTGGGCTAGAACAGTGCAGATGAACATAACCTTTTCTCAGACTGGGGGGAACTCCAGGGTTTAATAGAGTATATACTGTTTCAGTCAGTATACAAGCAAAATGAAAATGCCAAATATAAAACTTGAAATAGTTAAAGTGAATAGTTTCTTAAACGATGTTAAACAAAAAGATGCCACAAATATCTGTGGCCAGATCAAAGGAAAGTCTCAAGTCCCAGAAACCTATGTCCAAACTCATGATCACATGTTGTGTACAGGAAACTGCAAAAATGAAGATGAATCATATTATATCTTTACCTTTATGGGGAATCTTTACTGTTAATCAAAGAAAGCAGGACTTTCTACACTGCTGCCCTGTATTTACTTCCACACCCAAGAAGTTCCTGTAAGTTAATAGAAATGCAAGTGATCAATAATGACATCCTCACTCACTTGAGGCTCCTACCCTCATAAGAAAGATATACACACACTCCCAGCCTCTCTATTATCTGACATGTCATTATTTACTTTCCTTCAAAGCTCTCATTTCCATCTTATAAACCAAAGCTTCATCATTTGTTAACTATCTTCCTTTTCCCACAAAAATATGAGCACCAGGACTGTAAGAACTTGTTTCATGCGTCTATATCCAAATCCTAGAGTGCCTTATTTGTGCTAAACTGGGTATGTGTTGAATCTAGTGCCAGGCATGTTGAAATTGCATCAAGAGTATAGTCTCTGAGCAAGAAATGCTTAACTAGAACAGTGATCCTGTCTTTCTCTCTTGCTAGGTTTGTGTTCTCTCACAATTTACCTGAACATATAGGTATCAGCTGAGTTATAAAGGAGATATTAAAAGGTATCATATACTTTACTAAGAAGTGAATTTATATATTTTCACTGAGGTACTTTATGGTAAACACTATCCATCCAGTATACCACAGGAAGTATAAGAGTGTTTAGATAATGGGTAGGAAAGGTAAAAAGTAACACCTGGGGACTGGATGCTGGCCTTGTGTTCTTTTATCATGTTGAAGAGAAAAATGTCAAACACTTGCATCATCAGACAAAGCTGTTCAGTGATCACAAATGGATCAAGACAAAAATAAGGGTATTTTGTAACCATATCACTAAAAACGATGAGACAATTCCAAATCATAAAAATTACCAAGATTCTGCTCTTCTCAATAATATGACTGACTGTGGAGCTTCCTGTGAATTAGATTTAGCTTCACTACACTGTTTTTGTCTTCTAGAAAACATTGATTATGACTACCTAGGATAGAATTAAGTTCACCTTCTTGCAGCATCCAGTACATCCAGAAACATCTTGTTTCCCTGAAGAGTAATCAAATCACCTACCAAAAGCCAAATTGTAGATCCTTTTGAGCACCCTTACTGATAAATCCAGTCATTTAGGGTTTGTGGTCAGTCTGGGTACTACAATTTATGACACCACTCTTGTTGACTGCTGGTGTGATCCCAGTGGGTTCTGGCCACATGACGCTGACAAAACAAATGAGAAATTCGTTTCAAGACAAAAATCATAACTATGTAGAAATAAAAATAAAATTTACCCGAGGAAAGAAATACTGGAACATGTATACACAAGGGATTATTGAATGAGAATGTGTAGCAATTAACTTGACCAAATTACAAAGTTCACCTGAAAATTCATAGTCACAACAGAATATTTACATATACGTGTTCAGGAAATGAAAAACACATTTATTAGTGTGCAAATTGTATGAAAACAGTTAATGAAAATATTTCTAAGAAACAACAGAAGATTTTGTTCAACAAAAATGTATTGTTTGTAATCACAATCAAACATAATTGAAAATGTCCTGAGGAATTGTGTACAGCTGTGAGCAATGGGAAGCACCCACAATCTGCCTGATATAAGGAAGGTGCCAATTCTCACTTGGAGGGGCTGGGCCAGGGCAGTCACTGAACAGTGCAGCAGAGGAACAAACTCCCATATGGTTCTTTTGGACTGTGCAAACCATAGCTGTCCTAGTGGAATCAGGAACACATGGTCACTATCAGTATTACCAGAATTAGGTGTTTACTACACAAATTAGACCTTATATGAATATGATCTAGAGAATATGGACGTCCAAGCATCAGAGAATACTCTGAACCCTGAAAGTTAGAATTAGTTGCCTGGTGGACTCATGGAAACTTGCAGGAAAGTCCAAATCCAAAATATGATGGATCTTTGATGTGGAACTTGTGAAGATGTGTGGAAACCTACACGTCTGAGAAAATGGAAGTCAACCAGCTGATTATGGTTTCCAGGATACTCTGGATTGGCAGGGTAAGGAATCAGGAAAACAGGCTAGAACAAGTGTCCTCAAAGTTCCTGCACGTCTGTCTCCCTGCACGCTGCTGAAATCTGACTACGCTGCTGAAATCTGACTAATGCCTCCTGTACTTCTGAATTTCAAATCTCATGCAAGTGAGGCTACATGTGAATTCTCACATGGAACCATAAGAGAAATGGATTATAGAAAATGTCACATTACCCAGGTGATAAAACAAGGTAGGAAAGCCAACTCCAATTCTACATTTTATTGTTCAGTGACAGGTCTGTCTTAATTATTTTTTTTAGTAGTTATTTATTTATTTGGCTGCATTGGGTCTTAGTTGCAGCATGTGGAATTTTTATTTTTAGTTGTAGCATGTGAACTCTTAGTTGCAGCATGTGGAATCTAGTTCCCTGACCACGGATCGAACCCGGCCCCCTGGCATTGGGAGTGTGGAGTCTTGGCCACTGGATCACCAGGGAAGTCCCTCTTAGCACATTATTGACAAGAGGTGTATTAATATATCTTTTGTTACCTGAATGTTATTGACCAGAGATGTACCAATACGTTTTTAGAGAGTGATACAATTAACATCACTGTGCAAAGTTGTTAGAGCTTAAAGTTGATCAAGGTTCATTATACAACTTGTGATTGTCATTATCATTCACACTTTGCTCCATTAGGTTTTTGTTCCAACCTTGTTATCTATTATAAACGCAAGTTTATGGCCATACAATTTTCAAAAGTGATGCATCGTGAAATTTTGAGTGAAGAAGAATTTTTTGGTGAATTTTATGCAGATACTTTCTCTGATTGTCCATGTGACATATATACTAGTATCTCAGAATATAGTTCTGATTCAGACGATGTGAATATTAGACCAACAAAAAGACAAAAAACCTTAGTGATTGATTCTGATACAGGAAATGAAAATGAAACTCACAGTGCTGGAGAATGCTCCTTTGCTTCTACAGAAGAGTGGACTGAAGACAACATTTCATGAAAATCAGAAGACTTTACAGTGTGCCAGGTGCAAATAACCCACAAAGTGTTAGTGAAATAACAGTATTTGGTAACAACTTTCTTGAGTTGTTCCTTCTCAAACAAACTTGTATCACCAACAGAATGAAAAATCATATAAAAAGTATGGTAAGGCTTTAAAATGGACTGATGTAACCAACAGTGACACAAAGAAGTTTCTTGGGTTAATACTTTCGATGGGACAAATAAGAAAGTCACACTGGAAAGAATATTGGTCGACTGATTCCTTAATTGAAACACCTATTTATCTTTCAAAAGATTATGACGAGAAAAAGGTTTGAACAAATAGACATTTCTTCACTTAAATGTTAACTCGGAAAACTCCACTTCCTGCAGAATTTCAAAAGTTAAACCTCTTTTGGATTATTTTCTATCAAAATTTCAATCAATCTGTATACCCAAACAAGAACTATCACTTGACGAGAGAATGATAAAGTGGAGAGGACAACTCAGATTCAAATCCTGGAAAACTTACAAAATATGGAATTTTGGTCAGGATTGTTAGTGAAACTGGGTATATATGCAACCTTGAGATTTACACAGGTGAAGTAAAGAAACTGCAAGAAACAATATTATCAGTCCTACAACCTTACCTTGGTTCATGGCACCATATTTACCAAGACAATTATTACAACAGTGTGTCCACATCTGAAATACTACTGAAAAATAAAACAGTGTGTCCACATCTGAAATACTGTTGAAATATAAAACCAGAGTTTGTGGGACTCTAAGAGAATCATGGTCTACCAAACCAATTAAAGGAGAAATCTAAATATCTATAGAGGGGAGAAATAACATCCTTATGGAAGGGAGAAGTGACTCTTCCTATATGGAAAGACAAGAGGCTAGTCCGCAGGGTGACAACTATTCATGACGCTTCCATAGCATCTACAGGAAAGGAAGACAGGAGGACTGGCCATCAGATAACTAAGCCCACTTGTATATTAGAGTATAATAAATATATGAAAGGAGTTGATCGATCTGATCAGTATCTGGCAAACTTCAATATCCTCTGGAAAACTTGAAAATGGTATAAGAAAGTGGGTTTCCATTTGAGTAACTGTGGTTTATTCAATGCATTTAAAATTTATTGTAGTCTTAATGAAATGACTTACAAGCAATTTTTGTTAGCAGTAGCTAGAGAATGGGTAACTGACCATTCTGGTGAATGCAGTGGTAGACCCACACCTGGTCCTTCCTGTGACTTTTTAAAAGAGTCCCCCGTAAAGATCCACCTTGTCGACTAGGTAAAATAAACGAACATATTCTAGAGGAAATAATACCCACAGGACCAAAAAAAATTGCTGCCAGAAAGTCTGCTCTTCCAGGGGAAAGCACAGTGAAACACGGTATGTTTTTAATAGATGTTCTGTTCCCCTGCACAGAGGTGCTTGCTATACTGCCTATCACACTCTAAAGAAATATTAGAATGCTTAGTAAGACATGTACAAAGTTTCAAATAAATACATTAAGTGCAAAAAAAGTTGTTGATATTTACTCAAATGTGGATGTTTCAAAATTCATTTACGTAACAAATTGCCAGCCACAGGTGTTAGTTTCTGCAAAAATCCCCTGGTCAATGTGTTAATGCAAACTCTTCATTATTCAAATCCTAGCCAGAAGGAATGACAAAGAGCAAAGGGCAAAACATAGAAATAATTCACATGAGACTATATACACTATGATATTTACAAATTTATGCCATCTTTTACTAGCAAGGAAAATGAAATAAGGCTCTTCTGGCCAGAACGAGAGTAGATTTTCTCATAAGAAGGATGGACTATATAATGGGTAAGGATTATCCAATACCTGGCACTACAGGAGGCCAGTAGGAAAATCCCAACAAATACCAAAATGTCATTTATCAATAGCCCCATACAAAATGATCAAAACATAAAAATTAAACCAACCTGCATATTAGGAATACATGTCAATTCAACCATGGATCAAACAGGCTCCAAAATGAAGAGAGAAAAATGTTAATTGATTTAAGGGCAAAACAATACCTGTTAATCATTATGTAGTACTGCTTACAGAGTACTTACCGAATTATCTCACTTCAGTGTTCATTTTTGAACGTAAGTAGTAAATATCCAGTCGAGAGATCCCCTTTAAGAATGAGGCACTGATAAAGACGATGTAACTCTAAAAATTATTCTTTCATGTTATTTTTTTCTGGAACATTATACATGGATTAATTTGTATCAGGCTTTCTCAGATTTCTTACACATATAGGGATTCTTTCCAGTGGGAGTTTTCCCATGTAAGAATGAAGGCCAACTGATGTTTTGCCCACATTGCTTACATTCAAGAAGTTTCCATTAAGTATGAGATCTTTCATGCCTTCGAAAGGAACTGGGTCGACTGAAGGCTTTCCCACCTTCTCTACATTTGTAGTGTTTCTCACCAGTGTGTATTTTCATGTGTCCTTGAAAGGTAGTGCAATAAATGAAGGCTTTCCCACATTCTGTACAGTCATAAGGTTTCTCTCCAGTGTGAGTTTTTTCATGTGTTCGAAAGGATGCATAACAACTGAAGGCTCTGCCGCATTGTTTACATTCATAGGGTTTCTCTCCTGTGTTAGTTCTTTGAAGTCTTCTAAATGAACTGGGAAAACTGAATGCTTTTCCACATTCCTTACACTTACAAGGTCCATCTCCAGTGTGTGTTACCATGTGTGTTAGAACACTTGATGGAGAAATGAAGGCTTTCCCACATTCTTTCTTTACGTTTATAGGGTTTCTCTCCAGTGTGCTTTCTCACGTGTCCTTGAAAGGTTGTGTGATAAATGAAGGTTTTTCCACATTCTGTACATTCATAGGGTTTCTCTCCAGTGTGAGTTCTTTCGTGTATTCGAAATGAACTGGGCCAACTGAAAGTTTTACCACACTGGAAAGTTTTACCACACTGTATACATTCATATGACTTCTCTCCAGTGTGAGTCCTTTCATGTGATCAAAACAAACTGGGACAAATGGAGGCTTTCCCAGATTCCTTACGTTTATAAGGTTCATCTCCAGTATGTGTTATCATGTGTGTACGAATGCTTGAAAGAGAAATGAGGGCTTTACCACATTGCTTACATTCATAGGGTTTCTCTCCAGTGTGAATTCTTTCATGTATTCGCAAACCTAGAGGAGAACGGAAGGTTTTCTCACATAGTTTACATTCGTATTGTTTCTCTGCAGTGTGAATCCTTTCATGTCTTTGAAAGGAACTGGGACAACTGAGGGCTTTACCACACTGCTTACATTCATAGGGTATTTCTCCAGTGTGATTTCTTTCATGTGCTCGAAATGAAGTGGAACAACTCAAGGCTTTCCCACATTCCTTCCATTTATAGGGTCCTTCTCCAGTGTGTGTTATCATGTGTCTTTGAAAGGTTGTGAACCATGTGAAGGCTTTCCCACATTCCTTACATTCATAGGATTTCTCTCTCCAGTGTGAGTCCTTTCATGTCTGTGAACAGATTTGTGGTAACTGAAGGCTTTCCCACATCCCTTGCATTTATATGGCTTCTCCTCATATTCACGATACTCATATATGGTTTGTGTCCACTGTGAGATCTGATGTGCCTATTAAGGAATGAATGACGTATGAAGACTTTCCCACACACGTTACAGTCACATGGTTTTACTCCAGAAAGAGTTTTCTGGTTCAGATTAAGATTTGGAATCTGGCTGACAATTTCTCCATCTTGATTACCTTCTTTGCTTTCACAGAGTTTTTCTACCATACGACTTCTGTAAAAAAATGAGAAATTATCGATGATTTCTTTAACAATTTCACATTTATTAGTAGGGTATTAGAATTACATTTTTATATTTTATAGCAAAAGTGAAGGTTTTTTGCCCTTTCTGAATTTTTTGAGGGTGATTTATACTGAAAGCTCTGTAAGAGGACTTGACATACCTATTATGAAAACAGTAATATTAATATATTGGGTTTCTTAATATTGTTTCCAAAAACACTGGACATCTATGTCACATTTAAGTAAATGTTTTTGGTGAAAAAAATTTATGGATAACTTTGAAGCTGGGGTTGTTTTAAAGTTTATGACATACCAGGATTCTCATGTGGCACACTGCTATCTACTGTGTGTGTGACTCACCTTAGTTTTCTCCCTTGGATTTTGTACCAATCTTCAGTGTTATGATTGTCCTTTTTTTCCCCTAAAATGCAGACCCAGAAAAATAATGCAAATTATTAGAAGTTATAGAAATATTTTAGGTCCACAATGAACTGTGACCATGCTTAGTTTATTTACCAATGTACAGCAGTTCCCCCTTACCCACAGTTTCGCTTTCGGTGGTGTCAGTTACCTATGGTCAATTGCAGTCTGAAAATACTAATTTACACTGTGCATCCTTCCAAGTAATATGATGAAATCTTGCAATGTCCAGGTCTGTCCTGTCCAGGATGTGAATCATCCCTTTGTTCAGTGTATCCATGCTGTATATGCTACCTGCCCATCAGTAACTTAGTAGCCATCTCAGTTTTCAGATCACTGTGGTGGTATTGCAGTGCTTGTGTTCAAGAAGTCCTTATTTTAATTAACGATGGCCCCAAAGTGCAAGAATAGTGATGTTGGTAATTAGGATATGCCAAAGAAAAGTTATAAAGTGCTTCATTTCAGTGAAAAGATGAAAGTTCTTGATTTAAGGGAAGAAAATAATCATACATTGATGTTGCTAAGATCTATAGGAAAAATGAATCTTCTATCATGAAATTGTAAAGAAGGAAAAAGAATTTGATCTTAGTTTTGCTGTCTCATCTCAAACTGCAAGTTATGGACACTTAACACTTATGCATGTTAAGTTCATGTCTATTTTACATGTTCTATTCTTAGTTATTGTTATCAATCTCTTACTGTGCACCAAATTTCTAAATTAAACTTATTATCATAGGTATGTATGTATAGGATTCAGTGCTATCTGCAGTTTCAGGCATCCACTGGTGGTCTTGGAATGTATCCCCTGCGGATAAGGGGGGACTACTGTATTACTTTTCCATATTCCACATCTTGGAACAGTGTTGATGGGCAAGAAATACTTGTTCTCTAACTGAAGTGAAGGAATGTTGTCATGCTTACCTATTGAGGCCAGGTTCCTCAAGATTTCCTGCATCACATCTCTATAAAGTTTCCAGTAAGATGTGTGAGTCTGACAGAACTGGGGATTTATACTCAATTTACAGGAAGATTACATATGATTCTGTCACCTTCATTTATTTATTTTATGTCTTGGTCATCAGAAACTGACTCTATGTCCTTACTTACTTCTTCATGAATTTAACAGTATAATGAACACATGCAATTTATTTATTCATTTTCACTGTGATTACTTTAAATGTTATTGCTCTCTGATGTCAGGGTCTAGAGCACCCTGGAGAAATGAGAGAAATGCTACACAAATGAATCATTTTAAACACATCAATCTCTTGTGAGAAAAACTCATCTCCTTTGTTATTACACACCATTTAACTCAGTACGCTCCATGATGTATGAGGTCAAATCTGCAGGAGCGTTCAATGAATAAAACACAGTGAAGAACTGGAAGCTTTTTCTTCTATTCTCATCACCAAACATGAGAGTCCAGGAGGCCTGTGGAAATCCAACTTGTGACAAGGATCAGTTTGCCATACTGGCCTGAGAATTACTCCAGGTGATAAGAAATAGCCAGGTGCAACTGGCTAGATTAAAGTATTCTTGTAAAGAAGTAGTACTTTTAGCTTGTGTAAAATTTATTGCAGACTCAGTTTCTCCATTCTCTCTCTGTCCCATTCATGGAGCTAGGAAGTTATTCACAAGTTAAGGCTCAGACAACTTTGCATGATATGACACGCTAAAAAGACACAGCTACTTAGACCTCCACAAAACCCTATACACAATGAGCCTCAGGGATGCTTCTCACTAGTTTTTAGCACACACAGGCACACATAATGAAACGATAAAGTGCTAAAACATTTCGTTTTGGTCAAAGCCCTTGCTAAATAACCTTGAGGAATGGGTTAAGAGCTGCATATTGCACAGGCATTCACAGCACTCCACAAAGGTCTGATGGTGAATCTGCCCATGATTATATAATACATAAAGAATTCACAGCGCTTTCCTCCAAACAATGTAAAACCTCCATTCTCTAATTTCAGGTGGAAGTTTCCTGGCCAGCCACTCCAGAGGCAATCCTCCCAACATCTCTCACTTCTGAACTCCCATATGGTGCACAGAAGCCTAACAGCCCAGCCCCGAGTACAGGAATATGTAAGTTGATGACACCACACACTGCCAATAGTGTACAAAGGGTTTATTACTTCCATAATTGAGGTCTCTGGGGAGTAAGGCAGGCCTCTCAAGAAGGCATGAAATGGCTTGAGAGTGCAAGGAAAAGTACATGGACTTATTTTTTAGTTGAGGTTGTGGGTGGACTGAAGAGAGAGTTCACATACAAGGGCAGGAGCAGGCATGAATTGAATCTCTTGTTACTGCCACAGGAAGGAAACTAAGGCTTTCCTATCATCATGGATACATGTGGGTCACAAGAGGAGAAAGGAGGGATGAGGCTTCAAAGCTGTCAGCAGTCAAAAAACTTGAGTCAGAGACTTCTCTTTTCTTGTTCTTTGTATAAAGAACTTAGAAACCATCCTTCCTAACCTCACAAGAAGAAAAGCAAAGAACTGAAGACACAGAGAAAACCACTGTTTCCAAAATTGGAAAGAAAGAAAGAAGCTATTTTGAAATAACTATTCTTAACAAGGCCTATCCTCAAAAGAGACCGTTTCACCAGGGCTTAATGCAAAGACAAAAAAGAATACAACATCTAAGAACTTTGGGACAATGACAGCAGGTGTAAAATACACAAAATGAGAATACCTGATAGAAAAGCAAAAAGGAACAAAAAAAAAAAATAAGTGAAGCAATCATCACTGAGATTTTCCTAACATTAGTGATAGACAGCAAACCGCAGATCCAGGAAGCTAAGAAAAACAAAACATGAAAAAAAAAGAACACCAAAAACTGCACTGCCAAGCACATCATTTTCAACTGGAGAAAAATCAAAGACAAAGGGAACATTCTGAAAGAAGCCAGAGGGAAAAAACAAACCTTAGTTTTACTTAAGGATAAGAATTAAATCAGACCTCTTTTCAAAAACTATGCAAGCAAGAAATATCATGTAACTGGAATCAAACTGTATTTATCCTCTGGAATCTGGGTTCTTTCACTTAGCAATAAATATATGTATAAGATTTATCCATGTTGTTGCACATATTAACTGTTCATTACTTTTTATTGCTGAGTAGGATTGCATGTACAGATGTACTATAATTTATTCATTCATCAGATGACATTTGAGTTGTTTCCAGGTTTTGGTGATTATGAATAAAGCTGCTGTAAACATTAACATACCAAAACCAAACAAAACAACAACAACGAAAAACCCCAACTATGCCACCAAGAAGAGAGTGGAATGAAATATTTAAAACTCTGTGTCAAGCAAAATTATTCTTCAAAAGTGAGGGAGAATATTTTGTAATAACCTATATGGGAAAAGAATCTGGAGAATAATTATATATATAAATTAAATAACTGAATATATATATAATAACTGAATAACTTTGCCATATACCTGAAGTGAACACACACTATAAATCAACTATACTTCAATAAAAAAATATAAAAAAGCCAATAAGCCTTTGTAATAAAAAAAAAAAATCTCTAGGACTGCTGCATCTCAGGAAAAAAAAGTGACGGAGAAATACTTTCTGAGAAAAATTGAGGGACTCTGATATCAATACACCTGGTTTTACAAGAAACAGTAAAAGAAATTCATTAGAAGGTACAGGCATACCTTGGAGACAATGAGGGTTCAGTTCCAGACTACCACAGTAAAGCAAATCACATGAATTTTTTGGTTTGCCAGTGCATGTAAAGTTATGTTTATACTATTCTGTACTCTGTTAAGTGTGCACTAGCGTTATGTATAAAAATACAATGTACATACCTTAATTTAAAAATACTTTATTGCTAAAAAATGCGAACCATCAAAGATTACAGATCACAGACCACCATAACAAATGTAACAAAAATTTGAAATACTGTGAGAATTACCAAAATGTGACAGACACACAAAATGAGCAAATGCTATTGAAAAAAAGGTGCCGATAGATTTGCTTCACACAGGGTTACAACCAACCTTCAACTTGCAAAAAATGCATTATCTGTAAAGTGCAGTAAAGTGAATCACAATAAAATAAGGTATGTCTGAAAATGATATAAACAGGTGGAACATTAGAAAAGAGGACCCTTTAAGAGCTGTTCTCAGTTCACTATAGCCTTGTTGGTCTCATGGACACAAGCCCCACTGGTTTTCAAAGCTAGATGTTTTGGGACTTCCCTGGTGGTCCAGTGGCTATAAGATTCTACCCTTCCACTGCAGGGGACGTGGGTTCCATCCCTGATCAGGGAACTAGGATCCCACATGCTGTGTGGTTGTGCCCCCCATACCTGAAAGGCTAGATGTTTGGGGGACTTGTCTTCATGTGTGACTTTTAAAAGCTGGGGTGCCAAGTGTGGGGTTTAAACCCTTTGCTCCTTAAGGAGAAGCTTGGAGTTTTGAGTGCCTTCCTGAAGGTGGGGTGCCATACATGGGTTGGGGGCTGGTTATGGTAAGATAGTGCCTCAGCTTCTACCCACTTTGATGTGGGTGTTCTCATTTGCCCTATGCATAGGGAATTGCCAGTTATGGGCAATAAGAGATGAGTTGCTGTATGTTCCTATACGCATGACAACATCTGCTGCTGCCCTGCCTGGATCACACCCGGGTTCTCCAGGCTGTCTCTGCATAGCTAGACTGAGTCCTCTCCCAGAGCCTGTCTGCCCAGGATTCCTGGGGTGCTGCCCTGTGTGGGCAAGGACAATGGTTGCTTCCAGCTGCCCCACCAAGATCACACCCAAGACCCTTGGTCTGTCTTTGTGTACAGACTGAGTCTTTTCCCAGGGCCCAGTTGGCCCAGACCTCCCACCAGGCTGTGGCATGGAGTGTAGAGGGCCAGGGTGTTTGCCCAATTCACACTGGGGAGTGGCGAGGCATCAGCTGCCAGTGCCAGGCTCTCTTTGCACTGATGGTTGACAAGCCAGCATGTGCACACTCCTTGCGAGTAGCATCTTGGCTTCTCCAGCCCTTCTGACTGTCCCAGTGGTTCTCCGAGCAGCCAAGAGGGCTAGTCTCCTCTCTACAGGACGCCAGGGCTGGGATACACAGATTGTGGCTCCACCTGCTTGCTCCCCAAGGTGAGGGGCTGCCCGTGTGGACCTTCTCTTCCTTTCAGATCCCTCCCAAGGGCACAGATCCCAACCTAATGTCTTTTTTTCTGTCCTACCCAGTTACATGGAGATCTTTCTTGTGGCTTTGGTTGTACAGAAGTTCTTCTGGGGACCTCCCTGGTAGTCCAGTGGTTAAGACTCTGCACTTCCACTGTAGGGGCATGTGTTCAATTCCTGGCTGTGTAACTAAGATCCTGCAAGCTGTGCAGTGTGGGCCAAAAAAAAAAAAAAAAGTTCTTCTGCCAGGTTCCAGTTAATTTTCTGTGAGAACTGTAGAAGTATTTTTGATGTGTTGTAGGGGTAGGGGAGTTCCACATCCTCCTACCCTGTCATCTTGATTCCCCTTTCTCCTTTCAAATTATTATACTATTTGTTATGGTGATCTGTGATCAATGATCTTTGATGTTACTACAATGACTCACTGAAGGCTCAGATGATGGTTGGTATTTTTTAGCTCTAAAGTATTTTAAAAGTAAGGTATATACACTCTTTATACATAATGCTGTTATACACTTAATAGACCATAATATAGGATAAACATAGATTTATGTACACTAGGAAACCAAAATTCATGTGATAATTGCTTCATTGTGATAACTGCTTTATTGCAGTGGACTGAACCTGCAATATCTCTGTGGTATACCTGTGGTATATACACAAAAGAAAAAGGTAAAGGAATCTAAGCATACCAAAAAAGACAGGAATCTAAGCAAGCAAAGGAGACAGGAAAATAGGAATTACAAAACAGCCAGAAAACAGTGAACAAAATAGCAATAAGGACATACCAATCAATAACTACTTTAAATATAAAACAAATAATAAATTCTCCCATCAAAACACAGAGTGGCTGAATGGATTGAAAAAAAAAGACTCACCTATATACTGCCTACAGAAACCTCACCTGAGGTACAAGTGCACACACAGACTGAAAGGATGGAAAAAAAATATTCCATGCAAATGGAAATCAGAAGAAAGCTGGGGCAGATATACTTGTAACAGTCAAAATATATTGAAGATAAAGACTGTTATAAGAGACAAAAAAGGTCATTATATAAGGATAAAGGAGTAAATCCAAAAAGAGAATATAACATTTGTAAACATTTATGCACTCAAAAAAGGAACATCTGAATATGTAAAACAAAATTTAACAGATCTAAAGGGAGAAGTAGAAAGCCATACAATAACAGAAAGGGGGCTTCCCTGGTGGCGCAGTGGTTGAGAGTCCACCTGCCGATGCAGGGGACACGGGTTCGTGCCCCGGTCCGGGAAGATCCCACATGCTGTGGAGCGGCTGGGCCCGTGAGCCATGGCCACTGAGCCTGCGCGTCTGGAGCCTATGCTCCGCAAAGGGAGAGGCCACAACAGTGAGAGGCCCGCGTACAGCAAGAAAAATTAAAAAAAATAATAAATAACAGAAAGGGACTTTAATACCCCAATTTCATCAGTGGATACATCATTCAGACAGAAAATCAATAAAGAAACACTGGACTTCAGTGACACATTAGTCCAGTCATTCCATCCAAAAGCAACAGAATACACAATCTTCTCAAGGGCACACAGAACATTCTCCAGGAGAGAGCATATGTTAGGCCACAAAACAAGTCAATAAATTTAAGAAGATGAAAGTCATATAAAGCATCTTTCCTGACCACAGTGCCATACAACTAGAAATCCATTATGAAAAGATACCTGGAAAATTCACATGTGGAGATTAAAAATGATATTGAAAAACCAATAGGTTAAAGAAATCAAGAGAGAAAATTTAAAAAGTACCTTGAGACAAATGAAACGGAAATATAGTAGAACCCCATTATTTGTGAGGGATACATTTCAAGACACTGAGTGCATGCCTGAAACCATTTATAGTAATTAACCCCACAAATATTATGTTTTTTCCTATACATACACATGCACACACAGTGTGTATACAATGAAAAAAGGGATGATTCATATCCCAGGCAAGATGGAGCAGGATGGCACAAAGTTTTATCATACTCCTCAGGACAATGCACAATTCAAAACTTTATTTTAAAAAATGTTTCAAGTATTTTTAAAATGTCTATTTCTGTAATTTTCCATTTAATATTTTCAGACCACAGTTGACTGCAGGTAACTGAAAGTGTAAAAAGCAGAACTTCAGGGCTTGCCTGGTGGCGCAGTGCTTGAGAATCTGCCTGCCAATGCAGGGCAAACAGGTTTGAGCCCTGGTCTGGGAAGATCCCACATTCCGCGGAGCAACTGGGCCTGTGAGCCACAACTACTGAGCCTACACGTGTGGAGCTTTTGCTCTGCAACAAGAGAGGCCACGACAGTGAAAGGCCCGTGCAGCGCCATGAAGAGTGGACCCAGCTCGCCGCAACTAGAGAAAGCCCACACACAGAAACGAGGACCCAACACAGCCAAAAATAAATAAATTTTAAAAACCTTAAAAAATAAAAAGAAAAACTGCAGGTAAAGGGGGACTATTGTGCAACATACTGAAACATACAGGATGCAGCAAAAGCATTTCCAAGAGGGAAGTTCATAGTGATAGTGATTAAATCAAGAAACAAAAAACCTAACTTTATATATTAAAAAACTAGAAAAAGAAGAAAAAGCAAATGGAAAAGTTAGTAAAATGAAAGAAATAACAAAGATCACAGTGGAAATAAACACTAAAAAGAGAGGAGAAAAACAATAAATGAAACTAAGATCTTTAAAAATATAAGGTAGATACCAGGAAAAAGACGTGGAGATCACTTTCCTCCACACAAATACACCACACATATATCTACATGTGGAACAACTACAGAACACCTACTAAACGCAGGCAGAAGACCTCAGACTTCCCAGAGGGCAAGAAACTCCCCACGTACCTGGCCGTGTGGCTGACAGGGTCTTGGTGCTCCAGCCTGCTGTGAGGGCTGAGCCTCTGAGGTGGGAGAGCTGAGTTCAGTACACCGGACCACCAGAGACCTCCCGACCCTATGTAGTATCTATCAGTGAGGGGTCTCCCAGCGATTTCTGTCTCAACCCTAAGACCAGGCTCAACTCAATGGCCAGCAAGCTCCAGTGCTGGACACCCCATGCCAAACAACTAGCAAGACAGGAACACAACCCAATCCAGTAGCAGAGAGACTGCCTAAAATCATACTAAGTTCACAGACACCCCAAAACACACCACTGGACACGGCCCTACCTGCCAGAAAGACAAGATCCAGCCCCACCCAGCAGAACACAGGCACCAGTCCTCTCTACCGGGAAGCCTACCCAAGCCCCTTAACCAACCTTACCCACCGGGGGCAGACACCAAAAGCAACGGGAACTATGAACCTGTAGCCTGTGAAAAAGAGACACCAAACACAGTAAGTTAAACAAAATGAAAAGACAGAGAAATATGCAGCAGATAAAGGAGCAAGATAAAAACCCACCAGACCAGGGCTTCCCTGGTTGCGCAGTGGTTGAGAGTCAACCTGCTAATGCACAGGACATGGATTCGTGTCCTGGTCCAGGAAGATCCCACATGCCGCAGAGCGGCTAGGCCCATAAGCCATGGCCACTGAGCCTGTGTGTCTGGAGCCTTTGCTCCACAACAGGAGAGGCCACAACAGTGACAGGCCCGCATACCACAAAAAAAAAAAAAAAAAAAAATCCCAGAACACCAAACAAATGAAGAGGAAATAGGCAGACTACCTGAAAAAAATTCAGAGTAATGATAGAAAAGATGATCCAAAAACCTTGGAAATAGAATGGAGAAATACGAGAAATGTTTAACAAGACCTAGAAGGACTAAAGAGCAAAGAAACAACAATGAACAACACAATAAATGAAATTAAAAATTCCCTAGAAAGAATCAATGGCAGAATAAATGAGGCAGAAAAAAGGATAAATGACCTGGAAGATAAAATTGTGGAAATAACTGCTGCAGAGCAGAATAAAGAAAAAAGAATGAAGAGAATTGAGGACAGTCTCAGAGATGCCTGGGACAACATTAAATGCACCAACACTCGAAATATAGGAGTCCCAGAAGAAGAAGAAAGCAAGAAAGGGTGGAGCTTCAAGATGGTGGAAGAGTAAGACACAGAGATCACCTTCCTCCCCACAACTACATCAGAAATACATCTGCACGTGGAACTGCTCCTATAGAACACATACTGACTGCTGGCAGAAGACCGCAGACCTCCCAAAAGGCAAGAAACTCCCCACATACATGGGCAGCCCAAAAGAAAAAACAGACAAAAGAATAGGGATGGAACCTGAACCAGTGGGAGGGAGCTGTGAAGGAGGAAAGGTTTCCAAACACTAGGAAGCCCCTTCGCGGGTGGAGACTGTGGGTGGCGGAGGGGGGGAAGCTTTGGAGCCATGGAGGAGAGCGCAGCAACAAGGGTGTGGAGGGCAAAGCAGAGAGATTCCCGCACAGAGCAACGGTGCCGATTAGCACTCACCAGCCTGCGAGGCTTGTCTGCTCACCTGCCAGGGCTGGCAGGGGCTGGGAACTGAAGCTCGGGCTTTGGTTGGATTCCAGGGAGAGGAGTGGGGGTGGCTGTGAGAACACAGCCTGAAGGGACTAGTGCACCACAGGTAGCCGGGAGGGAGTCTGGGAAAAACTCTGGAGCTGCCGCAGAGGGTAGAATCTTGTTATTCCCTGGTAGAATCTTGTTATTCCCTCTTTGCTTCTTGGTGCGCTAGAAGAGGGGATTAAGAGTGCCCCTAAAAGGAGCTCCAGAGACGGGTGTGAGCTGCGGCTATCAGCGTGGACCCCAGAGACGGGCATGGGATGCTAAGGCTGCTGCTGCAGCCACTAAGAACCCTGTGTGCAAGCACAGGTCACTCTCCACACCTCGCCACCCCGGAGGCTGTGCAGCCCGCCACTGCTAGGGTCCTGTGATCCAGAGACAACTTCCCCGGTAGAACGCACAGCGTGCCTCAGGCTGTTGCAACGTCACACAGGCCTCTGCCAATGCAGGCTAGCCCCGATTCCGTGCCCCTGCCTCCCCCCGGCCTGAGTGAGCCAGAGACCCCGAAGTAGCTGCTCCTTTAAGCCTGTTCTGTCTGAGCAAAGAACAGACGCCTTCAGGCGACCTACACACAGGGCAGGTCCAAATCCAAAGCTGAACCCCGGGAGCTGTGTGAGCAAAAGAGAAAGGGAAATTTCTCCCAGCAGCTTCAAGAGAAGCGGATTAAATCTCCACAATCAACTTGATGTACCCTGCATCGGTGGAATACCTAAATAGACAACGAATCATCCCAAATTAAAGAGGTGGAGTTGGGGAGCAAAGATATATATTTTTTCCCCTTTTCCTCTTTTTGTGAGTGTGCATGTGTATTCTTCTTTCTGTGATTTTGTCTGTATAGCTTTGCTTTTACCATTTGTCCTAGGATTCTGTTCATCCCGTTTTTTTTACTTTCATCTTCTTTCTTTCATTCCTTCTTTCTTTCTTATTTTTTCTTTCTCTTATTCTGAGCTGTGTGGATGAAAGGCTCTAGGTGCTCCAGCCAGGAGTCAGGGCTGTGCCTCTGAGGTGGGAGAGACAACTTCAGGACACTGGTCACAAGAGGCCTCCCAGCTCCACATAACATCAAGTGGTGAAAAACTCCCAGAGATCTCCATCTCAACACCAAGACCCAGCTTCACTCAACGACCAGCAAGCTACAGTGCTGCACACCCTATGCCAAAGAAGTAGCAAGAGAGGAACACAATCCCATCCATTAGCAGAGAGGCTGCCTAAAATCATAATAAGGCCACAAACACCCCAAAACATACCACCAGACGTGGATCTGCCCACCAGAAAGACAAGATCCAGCCTCATCCACCAGAACACAGGCACTAGTCCTCTCCACTAGGAAGCCTACAGAACCCACTGAACCAACCTTAGCCCCTGGGGACACACACCAAAAACAACGGGAACTACGAACCTGCAACCTGCGAAAAGGAGACCCCAAACACAGTAAGCTAAGCAAAATGAGAAGACAGAGAACTACATCACAGATGAAGGAGCAAGGTAAAAACCCACCAGACCGAACAAATGAAGAGGAAATAGGCAGTCTACCTGAGAAAGAATTCAGAATAATGATAGTAAAGATGATCCAAAATCTTGGAAATAGAATAAACACAAGAAACGTTTAACAAGGACCTGGAAGAACTAAAGAGCAACCAAACAATGATGAACAACACAATAAATGAAAGTAAAAACTCTCTAGCAGGGATCAATAGCAGAATAACTGAGGCAAAAGAATGGATAAGTGACCTGGAAGATAAAATAGTGGAAATAACTACTGCAGAGCACAATAAAGAGAAAAGAATGAAAAGAACTTAGGACAGGCTCAGAGACTTCTGGGACGTTAAACGCAACAACATTCAAATTATGGGGGTCACAGAAGAAGAAGAGCAAAAGAAAGGGACTGAGAAAATATTTGAAGAGAGTATACTTGAAAACTTCCCTAATATGGGAAAGGAAATAGTCAAGTCCAGGGAGAGGAGTGGGGTTGATGCACAGAGTTTAATGCACAGAGTCCCATACAGGATAAATTCAAGGAGAGAAAAACGACAAGACACATATTAATCAAACTATCAAAAATTAAATACAAAGAAAAAATATTAAAAGCAGCAAGGGAAAAAAAACAACACACAAGGGAATCCCCATAAGGTTAACAGCTGATCTTTCAGCAGAAAGTCTGCAAGCCAGAAGGAAGTGGCAGGACATATTTAAAGTGATGAAGGAGAAATATCTACAACCAAATTATTCTACCCAGGAAGGATCTCATTCAGATTTAATGGAGAAATTAAAACTTTCTTAGACAAGCAAATGCTAAGAGAATTCGGCAGCACCAAACCAGCTTTACAACAAATGCTAAAGGAATTTCTTTAGGAAGGACACAGAACAGAAGGAAAAGACCTAAAATAACAAACTCAAAACAATTAAGAAAATGGGAATAGCAACATACATATTGATAATTACCTTAAATGTAAATGGATTAAATGCTCCAAAACAAAAGACATAGACTGGCTAAATGGATACAAAAACAAGACCTGTATATACACTGTCTACAAGACACCTACTTCAGACATAAGGGCACATACAGACTGAACGTGAGGGGATGGAAAAAGATATTCCATGCAAATGGAAATCAAAAGCAAGCTGGACAAGCAATTCTCATATCAGACAAAATAGATTTTAAAATAAAGACTATTAGAAGGGACAAAGAAGGACACTACATAAGGATCAAGGAATCGATCCAAGAAGAAGATATAACAATTGTAAATATTTATGCACCCAACATAGGAGCACCTCAATACATAAGGCAAATATTAACAGCCATAAAAGGGGAAATCAACAGTAACACAATCATAGTAGGGGACTTTAACACCCCACTTTCACCAGTACACAGATCACCCAAAATGAAAATAAATAAGGAAACACGAGCTTCAAATGATACATTAAACAAGATGGACTTAACAGAATACACTTTCTTCTCAAGTGCTCATGGAAACTTCTCCAGGATACATCATATATTGCGTCACAAATCAAGCCTTGGTAAATTCAAGAACATTGACATCATATCAAGTATCTTTTCCGACCACAGTGCTATGAGAATAGATATCAATTACAGGCAGAAATCTGTAATAAAATACAAACACATGGAGGCTAAACAGTACACTACTTAATAACCAAGAGATCACTGAAGAAATCAAAGAGGAAATCAAAAAATACCTAGAAACAAATGACAATGACAATACGACGAACCAAAACCTATGGGATGCAGCAAAAGCAGTTCTAAGAGGGAAGTTTATACCAATACAGTCCTACCTTAAGAAACAAGAAACATCTCAAGGAAACAACCTAACCTTGCACCTAAAGCAATTAGAGAAGGAAGAACAAAAAAAACCCCAAAGTTAGCAGAAGGAAAGAAATCATAAAGATCAGATCAGAAATAAATGAAAAACAAATGAAAGAAATGATAGCAAAGATCAATAAAACTAAAAGTTAGCTCTTTGAGAAGATAAACAAAATTGATAAACCATTAGCCAGACTCATCAAGAAAAAAAAGGGAGAAGACTCAAATCAATAGAATTAGAAATGAAAAAGGAGAAGTAACAACTGACAATGCAGAAATAAAAGGATCGTGAGACTACTACAAGCAACTCTTTGCCAATAAAATGGACAACCTGGAAGAAATGGACATATTCTTAAAAATGCACAACCTGCTGAGACTGAACCAGGAAGAAATAGAAAATATGAACAGACCAATCACAAGCACTGAAATTGAAATTGTGATGAAAAATCTTCCAACAAACAAAAGCCCAGGACCAGATGGCTTCACAGGCGAATTCTATCAAACATTTAGAGAAGAGCTAACACCTATCCTTTTTAAACTCTTCCAAAATGTAGCAGAGGGAGGGACACTCCCAAACTCATTCTATGAGGCCACCATCACCCTGATACCAAAACCAGACAAAGATCTCACAAAGAAATAAAACTACAGGCCAATATCACTGATGAACACAGATGCAAAAATCCTCAACAAAATACTAGCAAACAGAAGCCAACAGCACATTAAAAGGATCATACACCATGATCAAGTGGGGTTTATTTCAGGAATGCAAGGATTCTTCAATATACGCAAATAAATCAATGTGATACACCATATTAACAAATTGGAGAAAAACCACATGATCATCTCAATAGATGCAGAAGAAGTGTTCGACAAAACTCAACACCCATTTATGATAAAAACCCTGCAGAAAGTAGGCATAGAGGGAACTTTCCTCAACATAATAAAGGCCATATATGACAAACCCACAGCCAACAACATCCTCGATGGTGAAATACTGAAAGCATTTCCACTAAGATCAGGAACAAGACAAGGTTGCCCACTCTCACCACTATTACTCCACATAGTTTTGGAAGTTTTAGCCACAGCAATCAGAGAAGAAAAGGAAATAAAAGGAATCCAAATCAGAAAAAAAGTAAAGCTGTCACTGTTTGCAGATGACATGATACTATACATAGAGCATCGTAAAGATGCTACCTAGAAGCTAACTAGTAGCTCTAGAAAACTACTAGAGCTAATCAATGAGTTTGGTAAAGTTGCAGGATACAAAATTAATGTACAGAAATCTCTGGCATTCCTATACACTAATGATGAAAAATCTGAAAGGGAAATTAAGAAAACACTCCCATTTACCAGTGCAACAGAAAGAATAAAATATCTAGGAATAAACCTACCTGAGGAGACAGAAGACCAATATGAAGAAAATTATAAGACACTGATGAAAGAAATTAAAGATGATACAAATAGATGGAGAGATATACCATGTTCTTGGATTCGAAGAATCAACATTGTGAAAATGACTCTACTACCCTAAGCAATCTACAGACTTAATGCAATCCCTATCGAACTACCACTGGCATTTTTCACAGAACTGGAACAAAGAATTTCACAATTCGTATGGAAACACAAAGGACCCTGAATAGCCAAAGCAATCTTCAGAACGAAAAGTAGAGTTGGAGGAATCAGAATCCCTGAGTTCAGACTATATTACAAAGCTACAGTAATCAAGACAGTATGGTACTGGCACAAAAACAGAAAGATAGATCAATGGAACAGGATAGAAAGCTGAGATGAATGCATGCACATATGGTCATCTTATCTTTGATAAGGAGGCAGGAATGTACAGTGGAGAAAGGACACCCTCTTCAATAACTGGTGCTGGGAAAACTGGACAGGTACATGTAAAAGAATGATCACTCCTTAACACCATACACAAAAATAAGCTCAAAATGGATTAAAGACCTAAATGTAAGTCCAGAACTATCAAACTCTTAGAGGAAAACATAGGCAGAATACTCTATGTCATAAATCACAGCAAGATCCTTTTTGACCCACCTCCCAGAGAAATGGAAATAAAAACAAAAACAAATGGGACCTAATGAACTTCAAACCTTTTGCACAGCAAAGGAAACCATAAACAAGACCAAAAGACAACCCTCAGAATGGGAGAAAATATTTGCAAATGAAGCAACTGACAAAGGATTAATCTGCAAATTTTACAAGTAGCACATGCAGCTCAATATCCAAAAAATAAACAATCCAACCCAAAAATGGGCAGAAGACCTAAATAGACATCTCTCCAAAGAAGATATACAGACTGCCAACAAACACCTAAAAGAATGCTCAACATCATTAATCATTAGAGAAATGCAAATCAAAACTACAATGAGATATCATTTCACACCAGTCAGAATAGCCATCATCAAAAACTCTAGAAACAATAAATGCTGGAGAAGGTGTGGAGGAAAGGGAACACTCTTGCACTACTGATGGGAATGTGAATTGGTACAGCCACTATGGAGACCAGTATGGAGGTTCCTTAAAAAACTAAAAATAGAACTACCATACGACCCAGCAATGCCACAATTGGGCATATACACTGAGAAGACCATAATTCAAAAAGAGACATGTACCAAAATGTTCATTGCAGCTCTATTTACAATAGCCAGGACATGGAAGCAACCTAAGTGGCCATTATCGGATGAATGGATAAAGAAGATGTGGCACATATATACAATGAAATATTACTGAGCCATGAAAAGAAACGAAATTGAGTTATTTGTAGTGAGGTGGATGGACTTAGAGTCTGTCATACAGAGTGAAGTAAGTCAGAAAGAGAAAAACAAATACCAGATGCTAACACATATATATGGAATCTAAGAAAAAAAAAAAGGTCATGAAGAACCTAGGGGCAAGATGGGAATAAAGACACAGACCTACTAGAGGATGGGCTTGAGGATATGGGGATGGGGAACGATAAGCAGTGACAAAGTGAGAGTGGCATGGACATATATATACTACCAAACGTAAAATAAATAGCTAGTGGGAAACAGCTGCATAGCACAGGGAGATCAGCTTGGTGCTTGTGACCACCTACAGAGGGGGGAGGGAGGGAGACGCAAGAGGGAGGAGATATGAGAACATATGTATATGTATAACTGATTCACTTTGTTATAAAGCAGAAGCTAACACACCACTGTAAAGCAATTACACTCCAATAAAGATGTTAAAAAAAAAAGAAAGGAACACTGGCCTTCAGTGACACATTAGGCCAGTCATTCCATCCAAAAGCAACAGAATACACAATCTTTTCAAAGCCACGTGGAACATTTTCCAGGACAGAGCATATGTTAGCCCACAAAACAAGTGTTAATAAATTTAAGAAGATTAAAGTCATATTAAGCATCATTCCCGACCACAATGCAATACAACTAGAAATCCATTATGAGAAGATAACTGGAAAATTCACACATGGAGATTAAAAATGATACTGAACAACCAATAGGTTAGGTTAAACAAATCAAAAGAGAAATTTTAAAAAGTACCTTGAGACAAATGAAATGGAAATATAGTAGAACCCCATTATCTGTGAGGGATACATTCCAAGACACTGAGTGGATGCCTGAAACCATGGATAGTAATTAAGCCCACAAATATTATGTTTTCTCCTATGCATACACATGCACACACAGTGTGTATACAATGAACAAAGGGATGATTCACATACCAGACAAGATGGAGCAGTATGGCACAAAGTTTTATCACACTCCTCAGGACAATGCACAATTCAAAGCTGTACTTTAAAAAATGTTTAAGGTATTTAAAAAATGTCTATTTCTGTAATTTTCCATTTAATATTTTCAGACCACTGTTGACTGCAGGTAACTGAAACTGTAAAACCAAAACTGCAGATAAAGGGGGACTATTGTGCAACATACTGAAACTTACATTATGCATCAAAAGCATTTCCAAGAGGGAAGTTCACAGTGATAGTGATAAGTCAAGAAACAAAAAAGATCTCAAAAAACCTAACTTTACATATCAAGGAACTAGAAAAAGAAGATAAAGCAAATGCAAAGTTAGTAAAATGAAAGAAATAAAAAAGATCACAGTAGAAATAAGTGAAAAAGACTAAAAAGAGAGTAGAAAAACAAGCAATGAAACTAGGAGCTTTTAATATATAAGATAGATATCCAATAGAGATGGTGAAGGAGTAGGACGTGGAGATCACCTTCCTCCTCAAAAATACACCGCAAATACATCTACATGTGGAACAACTACAGAACACCTACTAAATGCAGGCAGAGAACATCAGACTTCCCAGAGGGCAGAAACTCCCCACATACCTGGCTGTGTGGCTGACAGGGTCTTGGTGCTCCAGCCTGCTGTCAGGACTGAGCCTCTGAGGTGGGAGAGCTGAGTTTAGTACACTGGGCCACCAGAGACCTCATGGCCACATGTAATATGAATCAGCGAGGGCTCTCCCAGAGGTCTCTGTCTCAACCCTAAGAACCAGCTCCACTCAATGGCCAGCAAGCTGAAGTGCTGGACACCCCATGCCAAACAACTAGCAAGACAGGAACACAACCTAACCCAGTAGCAGAGAGACTGCCTAAAATCATACTAAGTTCACAGACACCCCAAAACACACCACTGGACACAGCCCTGCCCACCAGAAAGACAATATTCAGCCCCATCCACCAAAACACAGGCACCAGTCCTCTCTACCAGGAAGCCTACACAAGCCCCTTAACCAACATTACCCACCAGGGGCAGACACCAAAAGCAACAGGAACTATAAACCTGTAGCCTGCGAAAAAGAGACACCACAGTAAGTTAAACAAAATGAGATGACAGAGTAATATGCAACAGATGAAGGAGCACAAGGAAAAACTCACCAGACCAAACAAATGAAGAGGAAATAGGCAGCATACCTGAAAAAGAATTCAGAGTAATGACAGAAAAGATGATCCAAAAAACCTTGGAACTAGAATGGAGAAAATACGAGAAATGTTTAACAAGACCTAGAAGGACTAAAGAGCAAAGAAGCAACAATGAACAACACAATAAATGAAATTTAAAATTCCCTAGAAAGAATCAATAGCAGAATAAATGAGGCAGAAGAAAGGATAAATGACCTGGAAGATAAAATAGTGGAAATAACTGCTGCAGAGCAGAATAAAGAAAAAAGAATGAAAAAAATTGAGGACAGTCTCAGAGACCTCTGGGACAACATTAAATATACCAAGATTCGAATTATAGGCGTCCCAGAAGAAGAAAACAAGAAAGGGAGGAGCTTCAAGATCATGGAACAGTAAGACGTGGAGATCACCCATCCTCTCCACAACTACATCACAAATACATCTGCATGTGGAACTGCTCCTATAGAACACCTACTGAACATTGGCAGAAGACTTCAGACCTCTAGAACACCTACTGAACATTGGCAGAAGACCTCAGACCTCCCAAAAGGCAAGAAACTCCCCACGTACCTGGGTAGGGCAAAAGAAAAAACAGAGACAAAAGAATAGGGATGGGACCTGCACCAGTGGGAGGGAGCTGTGAAGGAGGAAAGGTTTCCACACACTAGGAAGCCACTTCATGGGCAGAGACTACAGGTGGCTGAGGGGGGAAGCTTCAGAGCCACAGAGGAGAGCGCTGCAACAGGGGTGTGGAGAGCAAAGCGGAGAGATTCCCACACAGACGAATGGTGCCAACCAGCACTCACCAGCCCGAGAGGCTTGTCTGCTCACCCACTCTGGCTGGTGGGGGCTGGGAGCTGAGGCTCGGGCTTCAGTTGGATCTCTGGGAGAGGACTGTGGTTGGCTGTGTGAACACAGCCTGAAGGGACTACTGCACCACAGCTACCCGGGAGGGAGTCTGGGAAAAAGTCTTGAGATGATGCAGAAGCAAGAGACTTTCTTCCCCCTGTTTCCTGGTGCATGAGAAGAGGGGATTAAGAGCACCGCTTAAAGGAACTCCAGAGACGGGCGCGAGCTGCAGCTATCAGTGCAGACCCCAGAGATGGGCATGGGATGCTAAGGCTGCTGCTGTAGCCACCAAGAAGCCTGTGTGCAAGCACAGGTCACTCTCCACACCTCCCCTCCTGGGACCCTGTGTAGCCTGCCACTGCCAAAGTCCTGTGATCCAGGGACAACATCCCAGGGAGATCGCACAGCACGCCTCAGACTGGTGCAACATCACACCAGCCTCTGCCGCCACAGGCTCTCTGGGCATCTGTACCCCTCCCTCCCCCTGGCCAGAGCCAGAGCCCCCAAATCAGCGGCTCCTTTAACCCCATACTCTCTGAGCAAGGAACAGACACCTTCAAGCAACCTACAGGCAGAGGCGGGGCCAAATCCAAAGCTGAGCCCCTGGGAGCTGTGAGAACAAAGAAGAGAAAGGGAAATCTCTCCCAGCAGCTTCAGAAGCAGCAGATTAAAGCTCCACAATCAAACTGATGTACCCTGCATCTGTGGAATACATGAATAGACAATGAATCATCCCAAAATAAGGAGGTGGACTTTGAGAGCAAGATTTATGATTTTTTCCCCTTTTCCTCTCTTTTTGTGTATGTGTATGCTTCTGTGTGAGATTTTGTCTGTATAGCATTGCTTTCGCCATATGTCCTAGGGTTCTGTATGCCCATCTTTTTTCTTTTACTTTTAAAAAATATTTTTTTCTTAATAATTAAATAAATTTTTATTTGTGGTACACGGGTCTGTGACGGTTGAGGCCTCTACCATCGTGGAGCACAGGGTCCAGACGCACAGGCTCAGTGGTCATGGGTAACGGGCCTAGCCGCTCCATGGCACATGGAGTCTTCCTGGACCGGAGCACAAACCAATGTCCCCTGCATCAGCAGGTGGACCCTCAACCAGTGCACATCCAGGGCAGCCCAATAATTATTTTTTATTTTAATAACTTTATTTTTTAAACTTGCTTTATTTTATTTTTATTTTATCCTCTTTCTTTTTCTTCTACATTTTCTCCCTTTTATTCTGAGACATGTGGATGAAAGGCTCTTGGTGCTCCAGCCAGGAGTGAATGCTCTGCCTCTGAGGTGGGAGAGCCAAATTCAGGACACTGGTCCACAAGAGACCTCCCAGCTCCACGTAATATCAAACCGTGAAAATCTCCCAGAGATCTCCATCTCAAAGCCAACACCCAGCTTCACTCAAAAACAGGCAAGCTACAGTGCTGGATTCCCTACAACAAAGAACTAACAAGACAGGAACACAACCCCACCCATTAGCAGAGAGGCTGCCAAAAATCGTAATAAGGCCACAGACAACCCAAAACACACCACCAGACATGGACCTGCCCACCAGAAAGACAAGATCCAGCCTCATCCACCAAAACACAGGCACTAGTCCTCTCCAACAGGAAATCTACACAACCCACTGAAGCAACTTTAACCACTGGGGACACACACCAAAAACAATGGGAACTACGAACCTGCAGCCTGCAAAAAGGAGACCCCAAACACCATAAGATAAGCAAAATGAGAAGACAGAAAAACACACAGCAGGTGCAGAAGCAAGGTAAAAACCCACCAGACAGAACAAATGAAGAGTAAATAGGCAGTCCACCTGAAAAAGAATTCAGAATAATGATAGTAAAGATAATCCAAAATATTGGAAATAGAATAGATAAAATGCAAGAAACACTTAACAAGGACCTAGAAGAATGAAAGAGGAAACAATGAACAACACAATAAATGAAATTAATAATACTCTAGAGGGGCTTCCCTGGTTGCGCAGGGGTCGAGGGGCTTCCCTGGTTGCGCAGGGGTCGAGAGTCTGCCTGTCAATGCAGGGAACACGGGTTCATGCCCCAGTCTAGGAAGATCCCACATGCCGCGGAGCGACTGGGCCCATGAGCCATGGCTGCTGTGCCTGCATATCTGGAGCCTGTGTGTCTGGAGCCTCTACTCCACAACATGAGAGGCCACAACAGTAAGAGACCTGTGTACAGCAAAAAAAGAGAAAACAAAAAAAAGAAAAAAATACTCTAGAAGGGATCAATAGCAGAATAACTGAGGCAGAAAAATAGATAAGTGACCTGGAGATAAAATAGTGGAAATAACTACTGCAGAGCAGAAAAAAGAATGAAAAGAACTGAGGACAGTCTCAGAGACCTCTGGGACAACATTAAATGCATCAACATTCGAATTATAGTGGGCCCAGAAGAAGAAAAAAGAAAGGGACTGAGAAAATATTTGAAGAGATTATAGTTGAAAACTTCCCTAATATGGGAAAGGAAATAATCAAGTCCAAGAAGCACAGAGAGTCCCATACAGGATAAATCCAAGGAGAAACACGGCAAGACACATATTAAACTATCAAAAATTAAATACAAAGAAAAAATATTAAAAGCAGCAATGGAAAAACAACAAATAACACAGAAGAGAATCCCCATAAGGTTAATAGCTGATCTTTCAGCAGAAACTCTGCAAGCCAGAAGGGAGTGGCAAGACATATTTAAAGTGATAAAGGAGAAAAACCTACAACCAAGATTACTCTAGCCAGCAAGGATCTCATTCAGATGTGATGGAGAAATTAAAACTTTACAGACAAGCAAAAGCTGAGAGAGTTCAGCACCACCAAACCAGCTTTACAAAAAAGGCTGAAGGAACTTCACTAGGCAAGAAACACAAGAGAAGGAAAAGACCTACAATAACTAACGCAAAACAATTAAGAAAATGAGAATAGGAACATACATATCGATAATTACCTTAAATGTAAATGGATCAAATGCTCCCACCAAAAGACACAGACTTGCTGAATGGATAGAAAAACAAGACCCATATATATGCTGTCTACAAGAGACCCACTTCAGACCTAGGGACACATACAGACTGAAAGTGAGGGGATGGAAAAAGATATTCTATGCAAATGGAAATGAAAAGAAAGCTGGAGTTGCAGTTTTCATATCAGAAAAGTAGACTTTAAAGACTATTACAAGAGATAAGGAAGGACACTACATAATGATCAAGGGATCCATCCAAGAAGAAAATATAACAATTGTAAATATTTATGCACTGAACATCGGAGCACCTCAATACACAAGGCAAATACTAACAGCCATGAAAAGGGAAATCGACACTAACACAATCATAGTAGGGGACTTTAACACCATACTTTCACCAATGGACGGATCATCCAAAATGAAAATAAATAAGGAAACACAAGATTTCAATGATACATTAAACAAGATGGACTTAATTGACATTTATAGGACATTCCATCCAAAAACAACAGAATACACATTTTTCTCAAGTGCTCATGGAACATTCTCCAGGCCAGATCATATCTTGGGTCACAAATCAAGCCTTGGTAAAGTTTAGAAAATTGAAATTTTAGCAAGTATCTTTTCCGACCACAACACTGTGAGACTAGACATCAATTACAAGAAAAGATATGTAAAAAATACAAACACATGGAGGCTAAACAATACACGACTTAAAAACTAAGTGATCACTGAAGAAATCAAAGAGAAATTCAAAAAATACCTCGAAACAAATGAAAATGGAGACACGATGACCCAAATCCTATGGGATGCAGCAAAAGCAGTTCTAAGAGGGAAGTCTATAGCAATACAATCCTACCTTAAGAAACAGGAAACATCTCGAATAAACAACCTAACCTTGCACCTAAAGCAATCAGAGAAAGAAGAACAAAAAAACCCCAAAGATAGCAGAAGGAAAGAAATCATAAAAATCAGATCAGAAACAAATGAAAAAGAAACGATAGCAAAGATCAATAAAACTAAAAGCTGGTTCTTTGAGAATATAAACAAAATTGATAAATCATTAGCCAGACTCATCAAGAAAAAAAAGGGAGAAGACTCAAATCCATACAATTAGAAATGAAAAAGGAAAAGTAACGACGCTGCAGAAATACAAAAGATCGTGAGAGATTACTACAAGCAACTCTATGCCAATAAAATGGACAATCTGGAAGAAATGGATAAATTCTTAAAAATGCACAACCTGCTGAGACTGAACCAGGAAGAAATAGAGAATATGAACAGACCAATCACAAGCACTGAAACTGAAACTGTGATTAAAAATCTTCCAACAAACAAAAGCCCAGGACTAGATGGCTTCACAGACAAATACTATCAAAGATTTACAGAAGAGCTAACACCTTTGCTTCTCAAATTCTTCCAAAATATAGCAGGGGGAGGAACACTGCCAAACTCATTCTATGAAGCCACCATCACCCAGATACCAAAACCAGACAAAGATGTCACAAGAAAGAAAACTACAGGCCAGTATCACTGATGAACATAGATGAAAAAATCCTCAACAAAATACTAGCAAACAGAATCCAACAGCACATTGAAAGGATCATACACCATGATCAAGTGGGGTATATTCCAGGAATGCAAGGATTCTTCAACATACGCAAAACAATCATTGTGATACACCATATTACCAAATTGAAGGAGAAAAACCATACGATCTCAATCAATGCACAGAAAGCTTTCAACAAAATTCAACACCATTTATGATAAAAACCCTGGAGAAAGTAGGCATAGAGAGAAATTTGCTAAACATAATAAAGGCCACATATGACAAACCCATATACAACATCATGCTCAATGGTGAAAAACTAAAACAATTTACACTAAGATGAGGAAAAAGACAAGGTTGCTCACTCTCACCACTATTATTCAACATAGTTTTGGAAGTTTTAGCCACAGCAATCAAAGAAGAAAAAGAAATAAAAGGAATCCAAACCAGAAAAGAAGAAGTAAAGCTGTCACTATTTGCAGATGAAATGATACTATACATAGAGAATCCTAAAGATGCTACCAGAAAACTACTAGAGCTAATCAATGAATTTGGTAAGGCAGCAGGATACAAAATTAATGCACAGAAATCACTGGCATTCTTATACACTAATAATGAAAAATCTGAAAGGGAAATTAAGAAAACGCTCCCATTTACCATTGCAACAAAAAGAATAGAATATCTAGAGATAAACCTACCTAAGGAGACAAAAGACCTGTGTGCAGAAAATTATAAGACAATGATGAAAGAAATTAAAGATGATACAAATAGATGCAGAGATATACCATGTTCTTGGATTGGAAGAATCAACATTGTGAAAATGACTCTACTACCCAAAGCAATCTTCAGGTTTAATAATGCAATCCCTATCAAACTACCATTGGCATTTTTCACAGAACTAGAACAAAATATTTCACAATTTGTATGGAAACATTAAAGCCCTCGAAAAGCCAAAGGAATCTTGAGAATGAAAAACGGAGATGGAGGAATTGGGCTCCCTGACTTCAGACTACACTACAAAGCTACAAAATCAAGACAGTATGGTACTGGCACAAAAACAGAAATATAGATCAATGGAACAGGATAGAAAGACCAGAGATAAACCCACGCACATATGGTCACCTTATCTTTGATAAAGGAGGCAAGAATATACAGTGGAGGAAAGATAGCCTCCCTAATAATTGGTGCTGGGAAAACCATACAGGTACATGTAAAAGTATGAAATTAGAACACTCCCTAACACCATACACAAATATAAACTCAAATTGGATTAAACAGCTAAATGTAAGACCAGACACTATCAAACTCTTAGAGGAAAACATAGGCAGAACACTCTGTCATAATTCACAGCAAGACCCTTTTTGACCCACCTCCTAGGGAAATGGAAATAAAAACACCAACAAATGGGACGTAATGAAACTTAAAAGCTTTTGCACAGCAAAGGAAACCATAAACAAGGCCAAAAGACAACCCTCAAAATGGGAGAAAATATTTGCAAATGATGCAGCTGACAAAGGATTAATCTCCAAAATTTACAAGCAGCACATGCAGCTCAATATCAAAAAAACAAACAACCCAATCCAAATATGGGCAGAAAACCTAAATAGATATCTCTCCAAAGAAGATATACAGATTGTCAACAAACACATGAAAGAATGCTCAACATCATTAATCATTACAGAAATGCAAATCCAAATTACAATGAGATATCATCTCAAACCAGTCAGAATGGCCACCATCAAAAAATCTAGAATAAATGCTGGAGAGGGTGTGGAGAAAAGGGAACACTCTTGCACTGTTGGTGGGAATGTAAATTGATACAGCCACTATGGAGAACAGTATGGAGATTCCTTAAAAACTAAATATAGAACTACCATACGACCCAACAATCCCACTACTGGGCATATACCCTGAGAAAACCAAAATTCAAAAGAATCATGTACCAAAATGTCCATTGCTGCTCTATTTACAATAACGAGGACATGGAAGCAACGTAAGTGTCCATCAACAGATGCATGGATAAAGAAGATGTGGCACATATATGCAATGGAATATTAGCCATAAAAAGAAAGGAACTGAGTTATTTGTAGTGAGGTGGATGGACCTAGAGTTTGTCATACAGAGTGAAGTAAGTCAGAAAGAGAAAAGCAAGTACTGTATGCTAGCACATATATATGGAATCTAAGAAAAAAGGTCATGAAGAACCTAGGGGCAAGATGGGAATAATGACATAGACCTGCTAGAGAATGGACTTGAGGATATGGGGAGGGGGAAGGGTAAGCTGTGACAAAGTGAGACAGTGGCATGGACATATATACACTACCAAAGGTAAAATAGATAGCTAGTGGGAAGCAGATGAATAGCACAGGGAAAACAGCTCGGTGTTTTGTGACCAGCTACAGGGGTGGGATAGGGAGGGCGGCAGGGAGACCCAAGAGGGAAGAAATATGGGAACATACGTATATTTGTAACTGATTTACTTTGTTATAAGGCAGAAAGTAACACACCATTGTAAAGCAATTATACTCCAATAAAGAAAAAGAAAGAAAATAAAGATTTATGTACCAAAATGTTTACTGCATATCTATTTACAATAGCCAGGACATGGAAGCAACCTAAGCATCCACTGACAGATGAATGGATAAAGAAGATGTGGCACATATATACAATGGAATATTACACAGCCATAAAAAGAAATGAAATTGAGTTATTTGTAGTGAGGTGGATGGACTTAGAGTCTGTCATACAGAGTGAAGTAAGTCAGTAAGAAAAAAGCAAGTACCATATGCTAGCATGGTCCTATGGAAAAAATAAAAACAGTCATGAAGAAACTAGGGGCAAGATGCGAATAAAGACACAGACCTACTAGAGAATAAACCTGAGGATATGGGGAGGGGGAAGGGTAAGCTGTGACAAAGTGAGACAGTGACATGGGCATATATACACTAGCAAACGTAAAATAGATAGCTAGTGGAAACACACATAGCACAGGGAGATCAGCTCGGTGCTTTGTGACCACCTACAGGAGAGGGATAGGAGGGGTGGTAGGCAGGGAGATGCAAGAGGGAAGAGATATGGGAACATATGTATATGTATAAATGATTCACTTTGTTATAAAGCAGAAACTAACACACCATTGTAAATCAATTATTCTCTAATACAGATGTTTAAAAAAAAACAAACATTGCACTTCAGTGACACATGAGGCCAGTCATTCCATCCAAAAGCAACAGTATACACGATCTTCACAAGGGTACATGGAACATTATCCAGGACAGAGCATATGTTAGGCCACAAAACAAGTCTTAATAAATTTAGGAAGACTGAAGTCATATTAAGCATCTTTCCCGACCACAATGCAATACACCTAGAAATCGATTATGAGAAGATAACTGGAAAATTCCCATGTGGAGATATTAAATGATACAAGAACAACCAATAGGTTAAAGTAATCAAAAGAAATTTGAAAAATTACATTGAGAGAAATGAAATGGAAATATAGTAGAACCCCATTATCTGTGAGGGATACATGCCATGACACTGAGGGGATGCTTGAAACCATGAATAGTAATTAACACCACAGATATTATGTTTTTTTCCTATACATACACATGCACACACAGTGTGTATAAAATGAACAAAGGGATGATTCATATCCCAGGCAAGATGGAGCAGGATGGCAAAAAGTTTTATCACACTCCACAGGACAATGCACAATTCAAAACTTTATTTTAAAAAATGTTTAAAGTATTTAAAAACTGTTTATTTCTGTAATTTTCTATTTAATATTTTCAGACCACAGTTGCCTGCAGGTAATTGAAACTGTAAAAAGCAAAACTGCAGATAAAGGGGGACTATTGAGCAACACACTGAAACTTACAGGATGCAGCAAAAGCATTTCCAAGAAGGAAGTTCATAGTGATAGTGATAAATCAAAAAACAAAAAAGATCTCAAAAAACCTAACTTTACATATCAAGGAAGTAGAAAAAAAAAAGCAAATGCCAAAATTAGTACAATGAAGGAAATAACAAAGATCACAGTGGAAATAAATGAAATAAAACTAAAAAGAGAGTAGAAAAACAATAATGAAACTAAGAGCTTTTAAAATACAAGATAGATATCCAGTAGAGACGGTGGAGGAATAAGATGTGGAGATCAACTTCCTCCACACAAATACACCGCAAATACATCTACATGTGGAATGACTACAGAACATCTACTAAATGCTGGCAGAAGACCTCAGACTTCCCAGAGGGCAACAAACTCCCCACGTACCCAGCTGTGTGGCTGACAGGGTCTTGGTGCTCCAGCCTGCCGTCAGGCCTGAGCCTCTGAAGTGGGAGAGCTGAGTTCAGTACACTGGACCACAAGAGACTTCCTGACCCCATGTAATATCTATCGGCGAGGGATCTCCCAGCGATCTCTGTCTCAACCCTAAGACCCAGCTCCACTAAACAGCCAGCAAGCTCCAGTGCTGGACACCCCATGCCAAACAGCTAGCAAGACAGGAACACAACCCGACCCATTAGCAGAGAGACTGCATAAAATCATACTAAGTTCACACATATGCCAAAACACACCAATGGACACTGCCCTGCCCTCCAGAAAGAAAAGATCCAGCCCCACCCACAAGAACATAGGCACCAGTTTTCTCTACCAGGAAGCCTACACAAGCCCCTTAACCAATCGTACCCACCAGGGGCAGACACCAAAAGCAACAGTAACTATGAAACTGTAGCCTGTGAAAAAGAGACACCAAACACAGTAAGTTAAACAAAATGAAAAGACAGAGAAATATGCAGCAGATGAAAGAGCACAAGTAAAAACTCACCAAACCAAACAAATGAAGAGGAAATAGGCAGCCTACCTGAAAAAGAATTGAGAGTAATGATAGAAAACATGATCCAAAAATCTTAGAAATAAAATGGAGAAAATACAAGAAATGTTTAACAAGGACCTAGAAGGACTAAAGAGCAAACAAACAATGATGAACAACACAATAAATGAAATTTAAAATTCCCTAGATGGAATAAAGAGCAGAATAAATGAGGCAGAAGAAAGGATAAATGACCTGGAAGATAAAATAGTGGAAATAACTGCTGCAAAGAAGAATACAGAAAAAAGAATGAAAAGAATTGAAGACAGTCTCAGAGACCTCTGGGACAACATTAAGTCTACCAACATTCGAATTATATAGGTCCCAGAAGAAGAAGAAAAAAGGGAGGAGCTTCAAGATGGTCGAAGAATAAGACGTGGAGATCACCTTCCTTCCCACAACTACATCAGAAATACATCAGCACGTGGAACTGCTCCTATAGAACACCTACTAAACACTGGCAGAAGATCTCAGACCTCCCAAAAGGCAAGAAACTCCCCACGTACCTGGGTAGGCTAAAAGAAAAAAGAGACAAAAGAATAGGGACGGGACCTGCACCAGTGACAGGGAGCTGTGAAGGAGGAACGGTTTCCACACACTAGGAAGCCACTCTGTGGGCAGAGACTGTGGGTGGCAGAGGGGGGAAACTTTGGAGCCATGGAGGAGAGCAGCAACGGGTGCAGAGGGCAAAGTGCAGAGATTCCTGCACAGAGGAATGGCGCCAATCAGCACTCACCAGCCCGAGAGGCTTGTATGCTCACCCGCCGGGACGGGTCGGGGCTGCGAACTGAGGCTCGGGCTTCGGTTGGATACCAGGGAGAGGACTGGGGTTGGCTGTGGGAACACAGCCTAAAGAAACTAGTGAGCTACATTTAGCCGGGAGGGAGTCTGGGAAAATATCTGGAGCTGCGAAAGAGGCAAGAGACTATTTCTTCCCTTTGTTTCCTGGTGCAGGAGAAGAGGGGATTAAGAGCGCCGCTTAAAGGAGCTCCAGAGACGTGTGCGAGCCACGGGTATGAGCGCGGACGCCAGAGACGGCCATGGGACGCTAAGGATGCTGCTGCAGCCACCAAGAAGCCTGTGTACAAGCACAGGTCACTCTCCACACCTCCCCTCCCGGGAGCCTGTTCAGCCCACCACTGCCAGGGTCCTGTGATCCAGGGACAACGTCCGCAGGAGAATGCATGGCACGCTTCAGGCTGTTGCAATGTCACACCGGCCTCTGCCGCCACAGGCTATCTCCACTTTCCATGCCATTCCCTTCCCCTGGCCTGAGTGAGCCAGACCCCCTGAAGTCGCTGCTCCTTTAACCCCGTCCTCTCTGAGCAAAAACAAACTCCTTCAGGCGACCTACATGAAGAGGCAGGTCTAAATCCAAAGCTGAACCCCGGGAGCTGTGTGAACAAGAAGAGAAAGGGAAATTTCTCCCAGAAGCCAAAGAGGCAGCGGATTAAATCTCCACAATCAACTTGATGTACCCTGCATCTGTGGAATTCCTGAATACATATCGAATCATCCCAAATTGAGGAGGTGGACTTGGGGTGCAAAGATACATATTTTCCTCTTTTTCTCTTTTTGTGAGTGTGTATGCTTCTGTGTGTGATTCTGTCTGTATAGATGTGCTTTACCATTTGTCCTTGGGTTCTGTCCATCCGTTTTTTTTTTACGTTTAAAATTGTTTTTCTTCATAATTTTTTTATTTTAATAAATTTATTTCATTTCATTTTATTTCTTTCTTTCCTTTCTTCTTTCTTTCTTATTTTTCCCCCTTTTACTCTGAGCCATGTGAACGAAAGTCCCTAGGTGCTCCACCCAGTAGTCAGGGCTGTGCCTCTGAGGTGGGAGAGCAAACTTGAGGACACTGTTCCACAAGAGACCTCCCAGCTCCACATAATATCAAATGGCGAAAATCTCCAAGAGGTCTCGATCTCAACACCAAGATCCAGATTCACTCAACAACCAGCATGCTACAGTGCTAGACACCCTATGCCAAACAACTTGCAAGACAGGACCACAACCGCATCCATTATCAGAGAGGCTGCCTAAAATCATAATAAGGCCACAGACACCCCACAACACACCACCAGACATGGACCTGCCCACCAGAAAGACAAAATCCAGCATGATCCAACAGAACATAGGCACTAGTCCCCTCCATTAGGAAGCCTACACAGCCCACTGAACCAACCTTACCCACTGGGGACACACATGAAAAACAACGGGAACTATGAACCTGCAGCCTGTGAAAAGCAGACCCTAAACACAGTAAGTTAAGCAAAATGAGAAGACAGAGAAACACACAGCAGATGAAGGAACAAGGTAAAAACCCACCAGACTGAACAAATGAAGAGGAAATAGGCAGTCTACCTGGGACAGAATTCAGATAATAATAGTAAAGATAATCCAGAATCTTGGAAATACAATAGAGAAAACACAAGAAACATTTAACAAGGACCTAGAAGAACTAAAGAGCAACCAAACACTGATGAACAACATAATAAATGAAATTTAAAATTCTCTGGAAGGGATCAATAGCAGAATAACTGAGGAAGAAAAACAGATAAGTGACCTGGAAGATTAAATAGTGGAAATAACTACTGCAGAGCAGAATAAAGAAAAAATAATGAAAAGAACTTAGGACAGTCTCAGAGACCTCTGGGACAATATTAAACACACCAATATTCGAATTATAGGGGTCACAGAAGAAGAAGAGAAAACGAAAGGGACTGAGAAAATATTTGAAGAGATTATAGTTGAAAACTCCTCTAATATGGGAAAGGAAATATTTAATCACGTCCACAAAGCACAGAGAGTCCCACAGAGAATAAATCCAAGGAGAAACACGCCAAGACTCATATTAATCAAACTATCAAAAATTAAATACAAAGGAAAAATATTAAAAGCAGCAAGGGAAAAACAACAAATAACACACAACGGAGTCGCCATAAGGTTAACAGCTAATCTTTCAGCAGAAACTCTGCAAGCCAGAAGGAATTGGCAGGACATATTTAAAGTGACTAAGGAAAAAAACCTACAACCAAGATTACTCTACCCAGCAAGGATCAAATTCAGATTCAAAGGAGAAATGAAAACCTTGAAAGACATGCAAAAGCTAAGAGAATTCAGCACCACCAAACCAGCTTTACAATAAATGCCGAAGGAACTTCTCTAGGCAGGAAACACAAGAGAAGGAAAAGACCTACAATAACAAAGCCAAAACAGTTAAGAAAATGGGAATAGGAACATACATACTGATAATTACCTTAAATATAAATGGATTACATGATCCAACCAAAAGACATAGGCGGGCTGAATGGATACAAAAACAAGACCCGTATATATGCTGTCAACAAGACACCTACTTCAGACTTAAGGGCACTTACAGACTGAAAGTGAGGGGATGGAAAAAGATGTTCCATGCAAATGGAGATCAAAAGAAAGATGGAGTAGCAATACTCATATCAGACAAAATAGACTTTAAAACAAAGACTATTACAAGAGACAAAGAAGGACACTACATAATGATCAAGGGATCGATCCAAGAAGAAGATAAAACAATTGTAAATATTTATGCACCCAGCACAGAAGCACCTCAATACGTAAGGCAAATACTAACAGCCATAAAAGGGGAAATCAACAGTGACACAATCATAGTAGGGGACTTTAACACCACACTTTCACCAATGGACAGATCATCCAAAATGAAAATAAATAAGGAAACACAAGCTTTAAATGATACATTAAACAAGATGGACTTTATATTTATAGGTCATTCCATCCAAAAACAACAGAATACACAGTCTTAAGTGCTCATGGAACATTCTCCAGGATAGATCATATCTTGGGTCACAAATCAAGTCTTGGTAAATTCAATAAAATTGAAATCATATCAAGTATCTTTTCCGACCACAGTGCTGTGAGACTAGATATCAATTACAGGCAAAAACCTGTAAAAAGTCAAACACATGGAGGCTAAACAATACACTATTTAATAACGAAGTGATCACTGAAGAAATCAAAGACAAAATCAAAAAATACCTAGAAACAAATCACAATGAAAACACGATGACCCAAAACTTATGGGATGCAGCAAAAGCAGTTCTAAGAGGGAAGTATACAGCAATACAATCCTACCTTAAGAAAAAAGAAACATCTGATATAAACAACCTAAACTTGCACCTACAGCAATTAGAGAAAAAAAAAATACCCCAAAGTTGGCAGAAGGAAAGAAATCATAAAGATCAGATCGGAAATAAATTAAAAAGAAATGAAGGAAACGATACCAAACATCAATAAAACTAGAAGTTGGCTCTTTGAGACATAAAATTGAAAAACCATTAGCCAGACTCATCAAGAAGAAAAGGGAGAAGACGCAAATCACTACAATTAGAAATGTAAAAGGAGAAGTAACAACTGACACTGCAGAAATACAAAGGGTCATGAGAGATTACTACAAACAACTCTATGCCAATAAAATGGACAACCTGGAAGAAATGGACAAAATCTTAGAAATGCACAACCTGCCAAGACAGAACCAGGAAGAAATAGAGAATATGAACAGACCAATCACAAGCACTGAAATTGAACCTGTGATTTAAAATCTTCCAACAAACAAAAGCCCAGGACCAGATGGCTTCACAGGCGAATTCTAACAAACATTTAGAAAAGAGCTAACATCTATCCTTGTCAAACTCTTTCAAAATATAGCAGAGGGAATAACACTCCGAAACTCATTCTACAAGGCCACCATCACCCTGATACCAAAACCAGACAAAGATGTCACGAAGAAAGAAAACTACAGGCTAGTATCACTAATGAACATAGATGAAAAAATTCTCAATAACATACTAGCAAACAGAATCCGACAGCACATTGAAAGGATCATAACCATAATCAAGTGGGGTTTATTCCAGGAATGCAAGGATTCTTCAACATACACAAATCAATGTGATACACCATGTAAACAAACTAAAGGAGAAAAACCATATGATCTCAATCACTGCACAGAAAGCTTTCGACAATATTCCACACCCATTTATGATAAAATCCCTGCAGAAGGTAGGCATAGAGGGAACCTTCCTCAACATAATAAAGACCATATATGACAAACCCATATACAACATCGTGCTCAATGGTGAAAAACTGAAACAAAATCAACTAAGATCAGGAACAAGACAAGGTTGCCCACTCTCACCACTATTATTGAACATAGTTTTGGAAGTTTTAGCCACAGCAATCAGAGACGAAAAAGAAATGAAAGGAATCCAAATTGGAAAAGAAGAAGTAAAGCTGTCACTGCAGATGTCATGATGCTATACATAGAAAATCCTAAGGATGCTACCAGAAAACTACTAGAGCTAATCAATGAATTTGGTAAAGTAGCAGGATACAAAATTAATGCACAGAAATCTCTGGCATTCCTATACACTAATGATGAAAAATCTGCAAGGGAAATTAAGAAAACACTCCCATTTACCACTGCAACAAAAAGAATAAAATATGTAGGGATAAACCTACCTAAGGAGACAAACGACTTGTGTGCAGAAAATTATAAGACACTGATGAAAGAAATTAAAGATGATACAAATAGATGCAGAGATATACCATGTTCTTGGATTGGAAGAATCAACATTCTGAAAATGACTATACTACCCAACGCAGTCTGCAGGTTTAATGCAACCCCTATCAAACAACCACTGGCATTTATCACAGAACTGGAAAAAAATACATCACAATTTGTATGGAAAAACAAAAGACCCTGAACAGCCAAAGGAATCTTGAGAACGAAAAATGGTGCTGGAGGAATCAGGCTCCCTGACTTCAGACTACACTACAAAGCTACAAACTCAAGATAGTATGGTACTGGCACAAAAACAGACATATAGCTCAATGGAACAGGATAGAAAGCCCAGAGTAAACCCATGCACATATGGTCACCTTATTTTTGACAAAGGAGGCAAGAATATACAGTGGAGGAAAGATAGCCTCCCTAATAATTGGTGCTGGGAAAACCATACAGGTACATGTAAAAGTATGAAATTAGAACAGTCCCTAACACCATACACAAAAATAAACTCAAATTGGATTAAAGGCCTAAATATAAGGCCAGACACTATCAAACTCTTAGAGGAAAACATGGGCAGAACACTCTATGACATAAATCACAGCAAGATCCTTTTTGACCCACCTCCTAGAGAAATGGAAATGAAAGCAAAAACTAACAAATAGGACTAATGAAACTTAAAAGCTTTTGCACAGCAAAGGAAACCATAAACAAGGCCAAAAGACAACCCTCAAAATGGGAGAAAATATTTGCAAATGAAACAACTGACAAAGGATTAATCTCCAAAATTTACAAGCAGCACATGCAGCTCAATGTCAACAAAACAAACAACGCAATCCATAAATGGGCAGGAAAACTAAATAGACATGTATCCAAAGAAGATATACAGATTGTGAAGAAACACATGAAAGAATGCTCAACATCGTTAATCATTAGAGAAATACAAATCAATAATACAATGAGATATCATCTCACACCAGTCAGAATGGCCACCGTCAAAATATCTAGAAAGAATAAATGCTGGAGATGGTGTGGAGGAAGGGTAACACTCTTGCACTGTTGGTGGGAATGTAAATTGATACAGCCCCTATGGAGAACAGTATGGAGGTTCCTTAAAAACTAAATATAGAACTACCATACGACCCAGCAATCCCACTACTGGGCATATACCCTGAGAAAACCATAATTCAAAAAGAATCATGTACCAAAATGTTCATTGCTGCCCTATTGACAATAGCGAGGACATAGAAGCAATGTAAGTGTCCATCAACAGATGCATGGATAACGAAGATGTGGCACATATATGCAATGGAATATTACTCAGCCATAAAAAGAAATGAAATTGAGTTATTTGTAGTGGGGTGGATGGACTTAGAGTCTGTCATACAGAGTGAAGTAAGTCAGAAAGAGAAAAGTAAGTACCGTATGCTCGCAGATATATATGGAATTTAAGGAAAAAAGGAAAAAGGTCATGAAGAACCTAGGGGCAAGGTGGGAATAAAAACATAGACCTATTAGAGAATGGACTTGAGGATATGGGGAGGGGGAAGGGTAAGCTGTGACAAAGTGAGACAGTGGCATGGACATATATACACTAGCAAACGTAAAATAGATTGCTAGTGGGAAGCAGACGCATAGCACAGGGAGATCAGCTCGGTGTCTTGTGACCACCTACATGAGTGGGATAGGAAGGGTGGCAGGGAGGGAGACGCAAGATGGAAGAGATGGGAACATATGTATAACTGACTCACTTTGTTACAGAGCAGAAACTAACTCACCATTGTAAATCAATTATACTCTAATAAAGATGCTTAAAAAAAAAAGAAACACTGGTCTTCAGTGACACATGAGGCTAGTCATTCCATCCAAAAGCAGCAGTATACACAATCTTCACAAGGGCACATGGAACATTTTCTAGGATAAAGCATATGTTAGGCCACAAAAGAAGTCTTAATAAATTTGAGAAGACTGAAGTCATATTAAGCATCTTTCCCAACCACAATGCAATACAACTAGATATCGATTATGAGAAGATAACTGGAAAATTCCCATGTGGAGATTAAAAATGATACAAAAACAACCAATAGGTTAAAGAAATCAAAAGAGAAATTTAAAAAATTACCTTGAGACAAATGGAATGGAAATATAGTAGAACCCCATTATCTGTGACAGATTCATGTCACGACACTGAGTGTATGCCTGAAACCATGAATAGTAATTAACCCCACAAATATTATGGTTTTTTCCTACACATATACATGCACACACAGTTTGTATACAACGAACAAAGGGATGATTCATATCCCAGGCTAGATGGAGAAGGATGGCACAAAGTTTCATCACACTCCTCAGGACAATGCACAATTCAAAACTTTATTTTAAAAAATAAAGTATTTAAAAAATGTTTATTTCTGTAATTTTCCATTTAATATTTTCAGACCACAGTTGACTGCAGGTCATTGAAACTGTAAAAAGCAAAACAGCAAATAAAGGGTGACTACTGTGCAACATACTGAAAGTTACAGGATGCAGCAAAAGCATTTCCAAGAGGGACGTTCATAGTGATAGCGATAAATCAAAAAACAAAAAAGATCTCAAAAAACCTAACTTTACATATCAAGGAAGTAGAAAAAAAAAGCAAATGCCAAAATTAGTACAATGAAGGAAATAACAAAGATCACAGTGGAAATAAATGAAATAAAACTAAAAAGAGAGTAGAAAAACAATAATGAAACTAAGAGCTTTTAAAATACAAGATAGATATCCAGTAGAGATGGTGGAGGAATACGGTGTGGTGATCAACTTCCTCCACACAAATACACTGCAAATACATCTACATGTGGAACGACTACAGAACACCTATTACATGCTGGCAGAAGACCTCAGACTTCCCAGAAGGCAACAAACTCCCCCACATACCTGGCCATGTGGCTGACAGGGTCTTGGTGCTCTGGCCTGCTGTCAGGCCTGAGCCTCTGAGGTGAGACAGCTGAGTTCAGTACACTGAACCACCAGAGACCTCCTGAACCCATGTAATATCTATCAGTGAGGGCTCTCCCAGAGATCTCTGTCTCAACCCTAAGACCCAGCTCCACTAAACAGCCAGCAAGCTCCAGTGCTGGACACCCCATGCCAAACAACTAGCAAGACAAGAACACAACCCGACCCATTAGCAGAGACTGCCTAAAATCATACTAAGTTCACACATACACCAAAACACACCAATGGACGTTGACCTGCCCACCAGAGAGACAAGATCCAGTCTCACCCACCAGAACACAGGCACCAGTCCTCTCTACCAGGAAGACTACACAAGTCCCTTAACCAATCTTACCTACCAGGGGGAGACACCAAAAACAACGGTAACTACGAACCTGTAGCCTGCGAAAAAGGGACCCCAAACACAGTAAGGTAAACAAAATGAAAAGACAGAGAAATATGCAGCAGATGAAGGAGCACAAGTAAAATCTCACCAAACCAAACAAATGAAGGGGAAATAGGCAGCCTACCTGAAAAAGAATTCAGAGTAATGATAGAAAACATGATCCAAAAATCTTAGAAATAAAATGGAGAAAATACAAGAAATGTTTAACAAGGACCTAGAAGGACTAAAGAGCAAACAATGATGAACAACAGAATAAATGAAATTAAAAATTCCCTAGATGGAATAAAGAGCAGAATAAATGAGGCAGAAGAAAGGATAAATGACCTGGAAGATAAAATAGTGGAAATAACTGCTGCAAAGAAGAATACAGAAAAGAGAATGAAAAGAATTGAAGAGTCTCAGCGACCTCTGGGACAACATTAAATATACCAACATTCAAATTATAGGGGTCCCATGAGAAGAAGAATAAAAGAAAGGGAGGAGCTTCAAGATGGTGGAAGAATAAGACGTGGAGATCACCTTCCTTCCCACAACTACATCAGAAATACATCAGCACATGGAACTGCTCCTATAGAACACCTACTAAACGCTGGCAGAAGACCTCAGACGTCCCAAAAGGCAAGAAACTCCCCACCTACCTGGGTAGGCAGAAAGAAACAAAAAACAAGAGACAAAAGAATAGGGACAGGACCTGCACTAGTGGCAGGGAGCTGTGGAGAAGGAAAGGTTTCAACACACTAGGAAGCCCGTTTGCGTGCAGAGAATGTGGGTGGCAGAGCGGGGAAACTTCGGAGCCACAGAGCAGAGAGCAGCAACAGGTGCAGAGGGCAAAGTGCAGAGATTCCCACACAGAGGAATGATGCCAATCAGCACTCACCAGCCTGAAAGGCTTGTACGCTCACTTGCCGGGGCGGGCGGGGGCTGGGAGCTGAGGCTCGGGCTTCGGTTGGATACCAGGGAGAGGACTGGGTTTGCCTGTGGGAACACAGCCTGAAGGGACTAGTGATCCACAATTAGTTGGGAGGGAGTCTGCGAAAATATCTGGAGCTGCCAAAGAGGCAAGAGACTATTTCTTTCATCTTTATTTCTTGGTGCACGAGAAGAGGGGATTAAGAGCACCGCTTAAAGGAGCTCCAGAAAAGGGGGCAGGCTGCGGCTATGAGCGCGGACCCCAGAGACGGGCATGGGATGCTAAGGCTGCTGCTGCAGCCACCAAGAAGTCTGTGTGCGAGCCCAGGTCACTCTCCACACCTCCCCTCTCAGGAGCGTGTGCAGCTCGCCACTGCTAGGGTCCCATGTTCCAGGGACAACTTCCCCGGGAGAATGCACGGCATGCCTCAGGCTGTTGCAATGACACACTGGACTCTGCTGCCTCAGGCTATCCCTGCTTTCTGGGCCCCTCCCTCCCCCTGGCCTCAGTGAGCCAGAGCCCCCGAAGTAGCTGCTCCTTTTACCCCATCCTTTCTGAGCGAAGAACAAATGCCTTCAGGTGACCTACATGCAGAGGCAGGTCCAAATCCAAAGCTGAACCCCGGAAGCTGTGCGAACAAAGAAGAGAAAGGGAAATTTCTCCCAGAAGCCAAAGAAGGAGTGGATTAAATCTCCACAATCAACTTGATGTACCCTGCATCTGTGGAATACCTGAATACACAACAAATAATCCCAAATTGAGGAGGTGTATTTGGGGAGCAAAGATACATATTTATTCCCCTTTTTCTCTTTTTGTGAGTGTGTATGTGTATGCATTTGTGTGTGATTTTGTCTATATAGATTTGCTTTTATGATTTGTCCTAGGGTTCTGTTCATCCATTTTTTTTTACTTAAAAAATTTTTTTTTCATAATTATTGTTTATTTTAATAAATTTATTTTATTTTCTGTTCTTCTTTTCTTCTTTCTTTCTTTCTTTCTTATTTTTCTCCCTTTTATTCTGAGCCATGTGAATGAAACACTCTAGGTGCTCCAGCCAGGAGTCAGGGCTGTGCCTCTGAGGTGGGAGAGTGAAATTCAGGACATTGGTCCACAAGAGACCTCCCAGCTCCACATAATATCAAATGGCGAAAATCTCCCAGAGATCTCCATCTCAACAGCAAGATCCAGATTCACTAAACGACCAGTATGCTACAGTGCTAGACACCCTATGCCAAACAACTAGCAAGACAGGAACAGAACCCCATCCATTAGCAGAGAGGCTGCCTAAAATCATAATAAGGCCACAGACAACACACAACACACCACCAGATGTGGACCTTGCCACCAGAAAGACAAGATCCAGCATCATCCAACAGAACACATGCACTAGTCCCCTCCATTAGGAAGCCTACACAATCCACTGAGCCAACCTTACACACTAGGGACACACATCAAAAACAATGGGAACAATGATCCTGCAGCCTGTGAAAAAGAGACCCAAAACATAGTAAGTTAAGCAAAATGAGAAGACAGAGAAACAAACAGCAGATGAAGAAGCAAGGTAAAAACCCACCAGACCAAACAAATGAAGAGGAAATAGGCAGTCTACTTGGGACAGAATTCAGATAATGTTAGTAAAGATAATCCAGAATCTTGGAAATAAAATAGAGAAAACACAAGAAAATCCTCTAGGCAGGAAACACAAGAGAAGGAAAAGACCTACAATAACAAAGCCAAAACAGTTAAGAAAATGGGAATAGGAACATACATATTAATAATTACCTTAAATGTGAATGGATTAAATGTTCCAACCAAAAGACATAGACTGGGTGAATGGATACAAAAACAAGACCTGTATATACGCTGTGTACAAGACACCTACTTCAGACTTAAGGGCATATACAGACTGAAAGTGAGGGAATGTAAAAGATATTCCATGCAAATGGAAATCAAAAGAAAGCTGGAGTAGCAATGCTCATATCAGACAAAATAGACTTTAAAGCAAAGACTATTACAAGAGAAAAAGAAGGATACCAAATAATGGTCAAGGGATCGATACAAGAAGAAGATTAAAAAATTGTAAATTTTTATGCACCCAGCACAGAAACACCTCAATACGTAAGGTAAATACTAACAGCCATAAAAGGGGAAATCGACAGTAACACAATCATAGTAGGGGACTTTAACACCCCAATTTCACCAATGGACATACCATCCAAAATGAAAATAAATAAGGAAACACAAGCTTTAAATGATACATTAAACAAGATGGACTTGATATTTATAGGACATTCCATACAAAAACAACAAAATACACATGCTTCTCAAGTGCTCATGGAACATTCTCCAGGATAGATCATATCTTGGGTCACAAATCAAGCCTTGGTAAATTCAAGAAAATTGAAATCGTATCAAGTATCTTTTCCAACCACAGCAGTGTGAGACTAGATATCAATTACAGGCAAAAATCTGTAAAAGCTCAAACTCATGGGGGCTAAACAATACACTACTTAATAACCAAGTGATCACTGAAGAAATCAAAGATGAAATCAAACAATACCTAGAAACAGATCACAATGAAAACTCGATGACCCAAAACTTATGGGATGCAGCAAAAGCAGTTCTAAGAGGGAAGTTTACAGTAATGCAATCCTACCTTAAGAAAAAAGAAACATCTGAAATTACAACCTAACCTTGCATGTAAAGCAATTAGAGAAAGAACAAAAATACCCCAAAGTTGGCAGAAGGAAAGAAATCATAAAGATCAGATCAGAAATAAATGAAAAAGAAATGAAGGAAACGATACCAAACATCAATAAAACTAGAAGTTGGCTCTTTGAGACAGAAAATTGATAAACCATTAGCCAGACTCATCAAGAAGAAAAGGGAGAAGACGCAAATCACTACAATTAGAAAAGAAAAAGGAGAAGTAAAAACTGACACTGCAGAAATACAAAGGGTCATGAGACATTACTACAAACAACACTATGCCAATAAAATGGACAATATGGAAGAAATGTACAAATTCTTAGAAATGCATAACCTGCCGAGACTGAACCAGGAAGAAATAGAGAATATAAACAGACCACTTACAAGCACTGAAATTGAAATTGTGAATAATAGTCTTCCAACAGGGCTTCCCTGGTGGCGCAGTGGTTGAGAGTCTGCTGGCTGATGCAGTGGAAATGTGTTCTTGCCCCAGTCTGGGAATATCCCACATGCCGTGGAGCGGCTAGGTCCATGAGACATGGCTGTTGAGCATGTGCATGCAGAGACTGTGCTCCTAAACAAGAGAGGCTACAGCAGTGAGAGGCCCACGTACAGCAAAAGAAAAAATAATCTTCCAACAAACAATACCCCAGGACCAGATGGCTTCACAGGCGAATTCTAACATTTAGAAAAGAGCAAACACCTATTCTTCTCAATCTCTTTCAAAATATAGCAAAGGGAAGAACACTCCCAAACTCATTCTACAAGGCCACCATCACCCTGATACCAAAACCAGACAAAGATGTCACAAAGAAAGAAAACTAAAGGCCAATATCATTGATGAACATAGATGCAAAAATCCTAAACAAAATACTAGCAAACAGAAGCCAACAGCACATTAAAAGGATCATACACCACGATCAAGTGGGGCTTATTCCAGGAATGTAAGGATTCTACAGTATATGCAAATGAATCAATGTGATACACCGTATTAAAAAACTGAAGGAGAAAAACAATATGACGATCTCATTTGATGCAGAGAAAGCTTTCAACAAATTCAACACTCATTTGTGATAAAAAACCCTGCCGAAAGTAGGCATAGAGGGAACTTTCCTCAACATAATAAAGGTCATATATGACAAACAGACAACATCATCATTAATGGTGAAAAACTGAAACAATTTCACTAAGATCAGAAAAAAGACAAGGTTGCCCACTCTCACCACTACTATTCAACATAGTTCTGGAAGTTTAGTGACAGCAATCAGAGAAGAAAAGGAAATAAAAGGAATCCAAGTCGGAAAAGAAGAAGTAAAGCTGTCACTGTTTGCAGATGACATGATACTATACACAAAGAATCCTAAGGATGCTACCAGAAAACTACTAGAGCTAATCAATGAATTTGGTAAAGTAGCAGGATACAAAACTAATGCACAGAAATCTCTGGCATTCCTATACACTAATGATGAAAAATCAGAAAAGGAACTTAAGAAAACACTCCCATTTACCATTGCAACAAAAAGAATAAAATATCTAGGGATAAACCTACCTAAGGAGACAAAAGACCTGTATGCAGCAAATTATAAGATACTGATAAAAGAAATTAAACATGATACAAATAGATGGAGAGATATACCATGTTCTTCGATTCGAAGAATCAATATTGTGAAAATGACTCTACTACCAAAAGCAATCTACAGATTCAATGCAATCCCTATCAAACTACCACTGACATTTTTCACAGAAGTAGAACAAAAAATTTCACAATTAGTATAGAAACACAGACGACCCTGAATAGCCAAAGCAATCTTGAGAATGAAAAACGGAGCTGGAGGAATCAGGCTCCTGACTTCAGACTATACTACAAAGCTACAGTAATCAAGACAGTATGGTACTGGCACAAAAACAGAAAGATAGATCAATGGAACAGGATAGAAAGCCGAGATGAATGCATGCACATATGGTCACCTTATCTCTGATAAAGGAGACAGGAATGTACAGTGGAGAAAGGAAAGACTCTTCAATAATTGGTGCACGGAAAACTGGACAGGTACGTGTAAAAGTATGAGATTAGATCACTCCCTAACACCATACACAAAATTAAACTCAAAATGGATTAAAGACCTGAATGTAAGGCCAGAAACTATCAAACTCTTAGAGGAAAACATAGAAGACTCTATGACAAAAATCAGAGCAAGATGCTTTTTGGCCCACCCCCCAGAGAAATGGAGATAAAACAAAAATAAACAAATGAGACCTATTGAAACTCCAAAGCTTTTGCACAGAAAAGAAAACCATAAACAAGACCAAAAGACAACCCTCAGGATGGGAGAAAATATTTCCAAATGAAGCAACTGACAAAGGATTAATCTCCAAAAGTTACAAGCAGCATATGCAGCTCAAAAACATAAGAACAAACAACACAATCCAAAAATCGGCAGAAGACCTAAATAGACATTTCTCCAAAGAAGATATACAGACTGCCAACAAACACATGAAAGAATGCTCAACATCATTAATCATTAGAGAAATGCAAATCAAAACTACAATGAGATATCATCTCACAACAGACAGAATGGCCGTCATCAAAAAATCTAGAAACAATAAATGCTGGAGAGGGTGTGGAGAAAACGGAACACTCTTGCACTTCTGATGGGTATGTGAATTGGTAAAGCCACTATGGAGAAGAGGATGGAGGTTCCTTAAAAAACCACAAAGAGAACTACCATTTGACCCAGCAATCCCACTACTGGGCATATACCCTGAGAAAACCATAATTCAAAAAGAGTCATGTACCAAAATGTTCATTTCAGCTCTATTCACAATAGCCCGGAAATGGAAACAACCTAAGTGTCCATCATCGGATGAGTGGATAAAGAAGATGTGGCACATATATACAATGGAATGTTGCTCAGCTATAAAATAAACAAAATTGAGTTCTTTGTCGCAAGGTGGATGGACCTAGACTCTGTCATACAGAGTGAAGTAAGTCAGAAAGAGAAACACAAATACCGTATGCTAACACATATATATTGAATCTAAGAAAGAAAAGGTCATGAAGTACCTATGGGCAAGATGGCAATAAAGACACAGACCTACTAGAGAATGGACTTGAGGATATGGGGAGGGTGAAGGGTAAGCTGTGACAAAGTGAGACAGTGGCATGGACATATATACACTAGCAAACGTAAAATAAAAATAGCTAGTGGGAAGCAGACGCATAGCACAGGGAGATCAGCTCTGTGCTTTCTGACCACCTATACAGGTGGGATAGGGAGTGTGGGAGGGAGGGAGACAGAAGAGGGAAGAGACATGGGAACATATGTATAACTGATTTACTTTGTTATACAGCAGAAACTAACACACCATTGTAAAGCAATTATACTCCAATAAAGATGAAAAAAAAAAAAAAGAAACACTGGCCTTCAGTGACACATTAGGCCAGTCATTCCATCCAAAAGCAACAGCATACACAATCTTTGCATGGGCACATGGAACATTCTCCAGGACAGAGCATATGTTAGGCCACAAAACAAGTCTTAGTAAATTTTAAAAGATTAATGTCATATTAAGCATGTTTCCCAACCACAATGCAATACAACTAGAAATCAACTATGAGAAGATAACTGGAAAATTCCCATGTGGAGATTAAAAATGATACTGAACAACCAATAGGTTAAAGAAATCAAAAGAGAAATTTAAAAAATTACTTTAAGACAAATGAAATGGAAATATAGTAGAACCCCATTATCTGTGAGGGATACATGCCAAGACACTGAGTGGATGCCTGAAACCATGAATAGTAATTAACCCCACAAATATTATGCTTTTTTTCTACACATACATATGCACACACAGTGTGTATACAACGAACAAAGGGATGATTCATATCTCAGGCAAGATGGAGCAAGATGGCACAAAGCTTTATTGCACTCCTCAGGACAATGCACAATTCAAAACTCTATTTTAAAGTATTTGAAAAATACTTATTTGTGTAATTTTCCATTTAATATTTTCAGACCACAGTTGACTGCAGGTAACTGAAACTGTAAAAAGCAAAACTGCAGATAAAGGGGGACTATTGTGCAACATACTGAAACTTACAGGATGCAGCAAAAGCATTTCCAAGAGGGAAGTTCATAGTGATAGTGATAAATCAAGAAACAAACAAGATCTCAAAAAACCTAACTTTACATACCAAGGAAGTAGGAAAAGAAGAAAAAGCAGATGCCAAAGTTAGTAAAATGAAGGAAATGACAAACATAACAGTGGAAATAAATGAAAAAGACTAAAAAGAGAGGAGAAAAACAATCAATGAAACTAAGAGCTTTTAAAATATAAGTTAGATATCCAGTAGAGATGGCAGAGGAATAAGACGTGGATCACCCTCAGCTGCACAAATACACCGCAAATACATCTACATGTTGAACAACTACAGAACACCTACTAAACGCAGGCAGAAGACCTCAGACTTCCCAGATGTCAAAAAACTCCCCATGTACCCGGCCGTGTGGTTGACAGGGTCTTGGTGCTCTGGCCTGCTGTCAGGCCTGAGCCTCTGAGGTGGGAGAGCTGAGTTCAGTACACTGGACCACCAGAGACCTCCGGGCCCCATGTAATATCAATCTGCAAGGGATCTCCAAGAGATCTGTGTCTCAACCCTAAGACCTAGCTGACTCAATGGCTAGCAAGCTCCAGTGCTGGACACGCCATGACAAACAACTAGCAAGACAGGAACACAACCCGACCCATTAGCAGAGAGACTGCATAAAATCATACTAAGTTCAGAGACACCCCAAAACACACCACTGGACACGGCCCTCCCCACCAATAAGATCCACCCACACCCACCAGAACAAGGCTCCAGTCCTCTCTACCAGGAAGCCTACACAAGCCCCTTAACCAACCTTACCCACTGGGGGCAGACACCAAAAACAACGGGAAGTACAAACCTGTAGCCTGTGAAAAAGAGACAGCAAACACAGTAATTTAAACAAAATGAGAAAACAGAGAAATATGCAGCAGATAAAGGAGCAAGGTAAAAACCCACCAGACCAAACAAATGAAGAGGAAATAGGCAACCTACCTGAAAAAGAATTCAGACTAATGATAGAAAAGATGATCCAAATATCCTGGAAATAGAATGGAGAAAACACAAGAAATGTTTAACACGGACATAGAAGGACTAAGAGCAAACAAACAATGATGAACAACACAATAAATGAAATTAAAAATTCCCTAGAAAGAATCATTAGCAGAATAAATGAGGCAGAAGAAAGGATCAATGACCTGAAAAATAAAATAGTGGAAATAACTGCTGCAGAACAGAATTAAAAAAGAAAGAAAGAAGTGAGGACAGTCTCAGAGACCTCTGTGACAACATAAAATGTACCAACATTTGAATTATAGGGGTCCAAGAAGAAGAAGAAAAAAAGAAAGGGAAGGGGCTTCCCTGGTGGCGCAGTGGTTGGGAGTCCGCCTGCCGATGCGGGGGGCGCGGGTTCGTGCCCCGGTCTGGGGGGATCCCGCGTGCCGCGGAGTGGCTGGGCCCGTGGGCCGTGGCCGCTGGGCCTGCGCGTCTGGAGCCTGTGCTCTGCAGCGGGAGGGGCCGCAGCGGTGAGAGGCCCGCGCACCGCAAAAAAAAAAAAAAAAAAAAAAGAAAGGGAAGAGCTTCAAGATGGTGGAAGAGTAACATGCGGAGATCACCTTCCTCCCCACAACTACATCAGAAATACATCTGCATGTGGAACTGCTCTTATAGAACACCTACTGAGTGCTGCCAGAAGACCTCAGACCACCCAAAAGGCAAGAAACTCCCCACGTACCTGGGTAGGCCAAAAGAAAAAACAGACACAAAAAATATGGACGGGACCTGCACCAATGGGAGGGAGACGTGGAGGAGGAAAGGTTTCCACACACTAGGAAGCCCCTGCATGGGCAGAGACTGCGGGGGGTGGAGGGGGGAAGTTTCGGAGCCACAGAGCATAGCAGAGCAACAGTGGTGTGGAGGGCAAAGCAGAGAGATTCCCACACAGAGGGATGGTGTCAACCAGCACTTATCAGCCCGAGAGACTTGTCTGCTCACACAGCAGGGCGGGTGGGGGCTGGAGGCTGAGACTCGGCTTCACTTAGATCCCAGGGAGTGGACTGCGGTTGGCTGTGCGAACACAGCCTGAACAGACTAGTGAGCCACAGCTAGCCTAGAGGGAATCTGGGAAAGGGTCTGGAGCTGCCGAATAGGTAAGAGACTTTTGCTTCCCTTTTTTTCCTGCTGCTCCAGAAGAGGGGATTAAGAGCGCCACTTAAAGGAGTGAGCTGCGGCTATCAGTGTGGACCCCAGAGACGGGCATGGGACGCTAAGGCTGCTGCTGCAGCCATAAAGAAGACTGTGTGCAAGCACAGGTCACTCTCCACACCTCCTATCCCGGGAGCCTGTGCAGCCCGCCACTGCCAGGGTCCCGTGATCCAGGGACAACTTCCCTGGGAGAATGCACAGCATGCCTCAGGCTGTTGCAACGTCACACAGGCCTCTGCTGATGCAGGCTCGCCCCACATTCCATGCCCTTCCTTCCCCTCCCAGGCCTGAGTGAGCCAGAGCCCCTGAAGTAGCTGCTCCTTTAAGCCTGTCCTGTCTGAGCAAAAAGAGACACCTTCAGGCGACCTACACGCAGAGGCGGGTCCAAATCCAAAACTGAACCCCGGGGACTGTGTGAACGAAGAAGACAAAGGGAAATCTCTCCCAGCAGCCAAAGGAGCAGCAGATTAAATCTCCACAATCAACTTGATGTACCCTGCATCTGTGGAATACGTTAATACATAACAAATCATCCAAATTGGACTTGGGGAGCAAAGATATATAATTTTTTCCCCTTTTTCACTTTTTTGTGAGTGTGTATGTGTATGCTCCTCTGTGTGATTTTGTCTGTATAGCTTTGCCTTTACCATTGGTCCTATGGTTCTTTCCTTCTGTTTTATTGTTTTTTTTTAATTTAAAATTTTTTTCGTAGTCATTATTTTTTATTTTTAACTTTAATAATTTTATTTAATCTTCTTTCTTTCTTTCCTTCTTTCCTTCTTATTTTTTCTCCCTTTTATTCTGAGCTGTGTGGATGAAAGGCTCTAGGTGCTCCAGCCAGGGGTCAGGGATGTGTCTCTGAGGTGGGAGGTCCAAATTCAGGACACTGGCCCATGAGAGACCTCCCAGCTCCATGTAATACCAAATGGCAGAAATCTCCCAGAGATCTCCACCTCAACGCCAAGACCCAGCTTCACTCAATGACCAGCAAGCTACAGTGCTGGGCACACTATGCCAAACAACTTACAAGACAGGAACACAACCACATCCTTTAGCATAGAGGCTGCATAAATTCATAGTATGTCCACAGACATCCCAAAACACACCAACAGACGTGGATCTTCCCCCAAGAAGGACAAGATCCAGCCTCACCCACCAGAATGCAGGCACTAGTCCCCTCCACTAAGAAGCTTACACAACCCACTGAACCAACCTTAGCTACTGGGAACACACACCAAAAACAACGGGAACTGTGAACCTGCAGCCTCTGAAAAGGAGACCCCAAACACAGTAAGTTAAGCAAAATGAGAACACACAGCAGATGAAGGAGCAAGGTAAAAACCCACCAGACTGAACAAATGAAGAGGAAATATGCAGTCTACCTGAGAAAGAATTGAGAATAATGATAGTAAAGATGATCCAAAATCTTGGAAATAGAATAGAGGAAACACAAGAAACGTTTAACAAGAAACTACAAAAACTAAAGGGCAACCAAACAATGATGAACAACACAATAAATGGAACTAAAAACTCTCTAGAAGGGATCAATAGCAGAATAACTGAGGCAGGACGGATAAGTGGCTTGGAAGATGAAATAGTGGAAATAACTACTGCAGAGCAGAATAAAGGAAAAAGAATGAAAAGAATTGAGAACATCCTCAGAGACATCTGGGACAACATTAAACGCACCAACATTCCAATTATAGGGCTCACAGAAGCAGCAGAGTTAAAGAAAGGGACTGAGAAAATATTTAAAGAGATTATAGTTGAAAACTTCCCTAATATGGGAAAGGAAGTAGTTAATCAAGTCCAGGAAGCACAGAGAGCCCCATACAGGATAAATCCAAGGAGAAAAATGGCAAGACATATACTAATCAAACTATCAAGAATTAAATACAAAGAAAAAATATTAAAAGCAGCAAGAGAAAAACAACAAATAACACACAAGGGAATCCTCATAAGGTTAACAGCTGATCTTTCAGCAGAAAGCCTGCAAGCCAGAAGGGACTGGCAGGACATATTTAGAGTGATGAAGGAGAAAAACCTACAACCAAGATTACTCTAACCAGCAAGGATCTCTTTCAGATTTAATGGAGAAATTAAAACATTCACAGACAAGCAAAAGCTAAGAGAATTCAGCATCACCAAACCAGCTTTACAAAAATGCTAAAGGAACTTCTCTAGGCAGGAAACACAAGAGAAGGAAAAGACCTACAATAACAAATCCAAAACAATTTAAAAATGGGAATAGGAACATATATATTGATAATTTCCTTAAATGTAAATGGATTACAGGCTCCAACCAAAAGACATAGACTAGCTGAATGGATACAAAAACAAAACCTGTATATATGCTGTCCACAGGAGACCCACTACAGACCTAGGGACACATACAGACTGAAAGTAAGGGGATGGAAAAAGATATTCAATGCAAATGGAAACCAAAGGAAAGCTGGAGTAGCAATTCTCATATCAGACAAAATAGACTTTAAAATAAAGACCATTAGAAGAGACAAGGATACTACACAATGATCAAGGGATTGATCCAGGGAGAAGATATAACAATTGTAAATATTTATGCACCCAACATAGGAGCACCTCAATACATAAGGCAAATACTTACAGCCATAAAAGGGGAAATCAACAGTAACACATTCATAGTAGGGGACTTTAACACCCCACTTTCACCAATGGACAGATCATCCAAAATGGAAGTAAATAAGGAAACAAAAGCTTTAAATGATACATTAAACAAGATGGACTTAATTGATATTTATAGGACAGTCCATCCAAAGACAATACAATACACATTTTTCTCAAGTGCTCATGGAACATTCTCCAGGATAGATCATATTTGGGTCACAAATCAAGTCTTGGTAAATTCAAGAAAATTGAAATTGTATAGAGTATCTTTTCCGACAACAATGCTATGAGACTAGATATCAATTTGAGGAGAAGATCTGTAAAAAATATAAACACATGGAGGCTAAACAATACACTACTTAATAACCAAGTGATCACTGAAGAAATCCAAGAGGAAATCCAAAAATACCTAGAAACAAATGTCAATGGAGACATGACGACCCAAAACCTATGTAATGCCGCAAAAGCACTTCTAAGAGGGAAGTTTATAGCAATACAATCCTACTTTAAGAAACAGGAAACATCTCGAATAAACAACCTAACCTTGCACCTAAAGCAATTAGAGAAGGAAGAACAAAAAAAACCCCTAAGTTACCAGAAGGAAAGAAATCATAAAGAGCAGATCAGAAAGAAATGAAGGAAACAATAGCAAAGATCAATAAATTAAATCTGGTTCTTTGAGAAGATAAACAAAATTGATAAACCATTAGCAAGACTCATCAAGAAAAACAGGGAGAAGACTCAAATCAACAAAATTAGAAATGAAAAAGGAGAAGTAACAACTGACACTGCAGAAATACAAAAGATCATGAGAGATTACTGCAAGCAACTCTATGCCAATAAAATGGACAATGTGGAAGGAATGGAAAAAATCTAGGAAATGCACAAGCTGCCAAGACTGAATCATGAATAGAAAAATTGAACAGACCAATCACAAGCATTGAAATTGAAACTGTGACTAAAAATCTTCCAACAAGGCTTCCCTGGTGGCGCAGTGGTTGAGAGTCCACCTGCCAATGCAGGGGACGTGGGTTTGTGCCCTGGTGTGGGAAGATCTCACATGCTGCAGAACGGCTGGGCCCGTGGGCCATGGCCACTGAGCCTGTGCGTCCAGAGCCTGTGCTCCGCAACGGGAGAGGCCACAACAGTGAGAGGCCCATGTACCAGAAAATAAACAACAAAAAAATCTTCCAACAAAAAAAAAGCCCAGGACCAGATGGCTTCACTGCTGAATTCTATCAAACATTTACAGAAGAGCTAACACCTATCCTTCTCAAACTCTTTCAAAACATAGCAGAGGGAGGAACACTGCCAAACTCATTCAACGAGGCCACCATCACCCTGATATCAAAACCAGACAAAGATGTCACAAACAAGGAAAATTACAGGCCACTATCACTGATGAACATAGATGAAAAAATCCTCAACAAAATACTAGCAAACAGAATCCAACAGCACATTGAAAGGATCATACACCATGATCAAGTGGGGTTTATTCCAGGAATGCAAGGATTCTTCAACATACGCAAATCAGTCAATGTGATACACCATATTACCAAATTGAAGGAGAAAAACCATATGATCTCAATCGATGCACAGAAAGCTATTGACAAAATTCAACACCCATTTATGATAAAAACCCTGCAGAAGGTAGGCATAGAGGGAACTTTCCTCAATATAATAAAGGCCATATATGACAAACCCACAGCCAACATCGTGCTCAATGTTGAAAAACTGAAAAAATTTCCACTAAGATCAGGAGCAAGACAAGGTTGCCCACTCTCACAACTATTATTCAACATAGTTTTGGAAGTTTTAGCCACAGCAATCAGAGATGAAAAAGAAATAAAAGGAATCCAAATTGGAAAAGAAGAGGTAAAGCTGTCACTGTTTGCAAATGTCATGATACTATACATATAAATCCTAAGGATGCTACCAGAAAATTACTAGAGCTAATGGATGAATTTGGTAAAGTAGCAGGATACAAAATTAATGCACAGAAATCTCTGGCATTCCTATACACTAATGATGAAAAATCTGAAAGGGAAATTAAGAAAACGATCCCATTTACCATTGCAAGAAAAAATGAAATATCTAGGGATAAACCTATCTACGGAGACAAAAGACCTGTGTGCAGAAAATAATAAGACACTGATGGAAGAAATTAAAGATGATACAAATAGATGCAGAGATATACCATGTTCTTGGATTGGAAGAATCAACCTTCTGAAAATGACTCTACTACCCAAAGCAATCTGCAGGTTTAATGCAATCCCTATCAAATTATCATTGGCATTTTTCACAGAACTAGAACAAAATATTTCACAATTTATATGGAAACACAATAGACCCCGAATAGCCAAAGGAATCTTGAGAACGAAAAGTGGAGCTGGAGGAATCGGGCTCCCTGACTTCAGACTACACTACAAACGTACAAAATCAGGACAGTATGGTACCGGCACAAAAACAGAAATATAGATCAATGGAACAGGATAGAAAGACCAGAGATAAACCCACGCACATATGGTCACCTTATCTTTGATAAAGAAAGCAAAAATATACAGTGGAGGAAAGACAGCCTCCTCAATAATTGGTGCTGGGAAAACTGGACAGGTACATGTAAAAGTATGAAATTAGAACAGTCCCTAACAGCATACACAAAAATAAACTCAAATTGGATTAAAGACCTAAATGTAAGGCCAGACACTATCAAACTCTTAGAGGAAAACATAAGCAGAACACTCGATGACATAAATCACAGCAAGATCCTTTTTGACCCACCTCCTACAGAAATGGAAATAAAAACAAACAAATGGGACCTAATGAAACTTAAAAGCTTTTGCACAGCAAAGGAAACCATAAACAAAGCCAAAATAAAACCCTCAGAATGGGAGAAAATATTTGCAAATGAAGCAACTGACAAAGGATTAATCTCCAAAATTTACAAGCAGCTCATGCACCTCAATATCAAGAAAACAAGAAACCCAATCCAAAAATGGGAAGGAAACGTAGACATCTCTCCAAAGAAGACATACAGATTGCCAACAAACACATGAAAGAATGCTCAACATCATTAATCATTACAGAAATGCAAATCAAAACTACAATGAGATATCATCTCACACCAGTCAGAATGGCCACCGTCAAAAAATCTAGAAAGAATAAATGCTGGAGAGGGTGTGGAGAAAAGGGAACACTCTTGCACTGTTGGTGGGAATGTAAATTGATACAGCCACTACGGAGAACAGTATGGAGGTTCCTTAAAAACTAAATATAGAACTACGATATGACCCAGCAATCCCACTACTGGGCATATACCCTGAGAAAACCATAATTCAAAAAGAATCATGTACCAAAGTGTTCATTGCTGCCCTATTGACAACAGCGAGGACATGGAAGCAACGTAAGTGTCCATCAACAGATGCATGGATAAAGAAGATGTGGCACATATATGCAATGGAATATTACTCAGCCATAAAAAGAAACAAAATTGAGTTATTTGTAGTGAGGTGGATGGACTTAGAGTCTGTCATACAGAGTGAAGTAAGTCAGAAAGAGAAAAGCAAGTACCGTATGCTAGCACATATATATGGTATCTAAGGAAAAAAGATCATGAAGAACCTAGGGGCAACATGGGAATAAAGACACAGACCTACTAGAGAATGGACTTGAGGATATGGGGATGGGGAAGGGTAAGCTGTGACAAAGTGAGTGGCATGGACATATATACACTACCAAATGTAAAATAGATAGCTAGTGGGAAGCAGATGCATAGCACAGGGAGATCAGCTCGGTGCTTTGTGACCACCTACAGGGGTGGGATAGGGAGGGTGGAGGGGGGGAGACCCAAGACGGAAGAGATATGGGAACATATGTATGTTTATAACTTATTTACTTTGTTATAAAGCAGAAACTAATACAGCATTGTAAAGCAATTTTACCCCAATAAAGAAAAAGAAGAAAAAAAAACGAGTCATGTACCAAAATGTTCATTGCAGAGCTATTTACAATAGCCTGGACATGGAAGCAACCTAAGAGTCCATCAACAGATGAATGGATAAAGAAGACGTGGCACATATATACAATGGAATATTACTCAGCCATAAAAAGAAACGAAATTGAGTTATTTGTAGTGAGGTGGATGGACTTCGTGTCTGTCATACAGAGTGAAGTAAGTCAGAAAGAAAAAAACAAGTACCATATGCTAACATATATAAATGGAAAAAATAAAAATTGTCATGAAGAACCTAGGGGCAAGATGGGAATAATGACACAGACCTACTAGAGAATGAACTTTAGGATATGGGGAGGAGGAAAAGTAAGCTGTGACAAAGTGAAAGAGTGCCATGGACATATACACACTAGCAAACGTAAAATAGATCACTAGTGGGAAGCAGATGCATAGCACAGGGAGATCAGCTCACTGCTCTGTGACCACCTACAGGAGTGGGATAGGAAGGGTGGGAGGGAGGGAGACACAAGAGAACACAGATATGGGAACATATGTATATGTTTAACTGATTCACTTTGTTATAAAGCAGAAGCTAACACACCATTGTAAATCAATTATTCTCTAATACAGATGTTTTAAAAAAAAGAAACACTGGCCTTCAGTGACACATGAGGCCAGTCATTCCATCCAAAAGCAGCAGTATACACAATCTTCACAAGGGCACATGGAACATTTTCCAGGACAGAGCATATGTTAGGCCGCAAAATAAGTCTTAATAAATTTAAGAAGATTAAAGTCATATTAAGCATCTTTCCCGACCACAATGCAATATAACTAGAAATCGATTATGAGAAGATAACTGGAAAATTCCCATGTGGAGATTAAAAATGATACAAGAACAACCAATAGGTTAAAGAAATCAAAAGAGAAATTTTTAAAAGTACCTTGAGACAAATGAAATGGAAATATAGTAGAACCCCATTATCTGTGAGGGATACATGCCAAGACACTGAGTGGATGCCTGAAACCATGAATAGTAATTAACCCCACAAATATTATGCTTTTTTTCTACACATACATATGCACACACAGTGTGTATACAACGAACAAAGGGATGATTCATATCTCAGGCAAGATGGAGCAAGATGGCACAAAGTTTTATCACACTCCTAAGGACACTGCACAATTCTTTATTTTAAAAAATATTTAAAGTATTAAAAAATGTTTATTTTTGTAATTTTCCATTTAATATTCTCAGATCACAATTGACTGCAGGTCATTGAAACTGTAAAAAGCAAAACTGCAGATAAAGGGGGAGTATTGTGCAACATACTGAAACTTACAGGATGCAGCAAAAGCATTTCCAAGAGGGAAGTTCATAGTGATAGTGATAAAACAAAAAATATCTCAAAAAACTTAACTTTACATATCAAGGAAGTAGAAAGAGAAAAAGCAAATGCCAAAATTAGCAAAATGAAGGAAATCACAAAGATCACAGTGCAAATAAATGAAAAAGACTAAAAAGAGAGGAGAAAAACAATAATGAAACTAAGAACTTTTAAAATATAAGATAGATATCCAGTAGAGATGGTGGAGGAATAAGATGTGGAGATCAACTTCCTCCACACAAATACACCGCAAATACATCTACATGTGGAACAACTACAGAACACCTACTAAATGCTGGCAGAAGACCTCAGACTTCCCAGAGGGCAACAAACTCCCCACGTACCCAGCTGTGTGGCTGACAGGGTCTTAGTGCTCTGGCCTGCTGTCAGGCCTGAGCCTCTGAGGTGGGAGAGCTGAGTTCAGTACCCTGGAGCAGCAGAGACCTCCCGACCCCATGTAATATCTATCGGTGAGGGCTCTCCCAGAGATCTCTGTCTCAACCCTAAGACCCAGCTCCACTAAACAGCCAGCAAGATCCAGTGCTGGACACCCCATGCCAAACAACTAGCAAGACAGGAACACAACCCGACCCATTAGCAGAGAGACTGCATAAAATCATACTAAGTTCACACATACGCCAAAACACACCAATGGAAACTGCCCTGCCCACCAGAAAGACAAGATCCAGCCCCACCCACCAGAACACAGGCACCAGTCCTCTGTACCAGGAAGCCTACACAAGCCCCTTAACCAATCTTACCCAACAGGGGCAGACACCAAAAGCAATGGTAACTACGAACCTGTAGCCTGTGAAAAAGAGACACCAAACACAGTAAGTTAAACAAAATGAAAAGACAGAGAAATATGCAGCAGATGAAGGAGCACAAGTAAAAACTCACCAAACCAAACAAATGAAGAGGAAATAGGCAGCCTACCTGAAAAAGAATTGAGAGTAATGATAGAAAACATGATCCAAAAATCTTAGAAATAAAATGGAGAAAATACAAGAAATGTTTAACAAGGACCTAGAAGGACTAAAGAGCAAACAAACAACGATGAACAACACAATAAATGAAATTTAAAATTCCCTAGATGGAATAAAGAGCAGAATAAATGAGGTAGAAGAAAGGATAAATGATCTGGAAGATAAAATAGTGGAAATAACTGCTGCAAAGAAGAATACAGAAAAAAGAATGAAAAGAATTCAAGACAGTCTCAGAGACTTCTGGGACAACATTAAATGTACCAACATTCGAATTGTAGGGGTCCCATGAGAAGTAGAAAAAAAGAAAGGGAGGAGCTTCAAGATGGCGGAAGAGTAAGACACGGAGATCAACTTGCTCCCCACAACTACATCAGAAATACATCAGCACATGGAACTGCTCCTATAGAACACCTACTAAACGCTGGCAGAAGACCTCAGACTTCCCAAAACGCAAGAAACTCCCCCACGTACCTGGGTAGGCCAAAAGAAAAAAGAAAAAACAGAGACAAAAGAATAGGGACGGGACCTGCACCAGTGGAAGGAAGCTGTGAAGGAGGAAAGGTTTCCACACACTAGGAAGCCCCTTCGTGGGCAGAGACTGTGGGTGGCGGAGGGGGAAAATTTGGGAGCCATGGAGGAGAGAGCAGCAACGTGTGCAGGGGGCAAAGTGGAGAGATTCCTGCACAGAGGAATGGTGCCAATCAGCGCTCACAAGCCCGAGAGGCTTGTATGCTCACCAGCCGGGGTGGGCGGGGGCTGGGAGCTGAGGTTCGGGCTTTGGTTGGATCCCAGGGAGAGGACTGGTGTTGGCTGTGGGAACACAGCCTGAAGGGACTAGTGAGCCACAGTTAGCCGGGAGGCAGTGTAGGAAAATATCTGGAGCTGCCAAAGAGGCAAGAGACTATTTCTTCCCTCTTTGTTTCCTGGTGTGTGAGAAGAGGGGATTAAGAGCGCCCCTTAAAGGAGCTCCAGAGACGGGCGCGAGCCACAGCTATCAGCGTGGACCCCAGAGACGGGCATGGGATGCTAAGGCTGCTGCTGCCGCCACCAAGAAGCCTGTGTGCAAGCACAGGTCACTCTCCACACCTCCCTTCCCAGGAGCCTGTGCAGCCCGTCACTGCCAGGGTCCGTGATCCAGGGACAACTTCCCCGGGAGAATGCACGGCACGCCTCAGGCTGGTGCAACGTCACGCTGGCCTCTGCTGCAGCAGGCTATCCCCGCTTTCTGTGCCCCTGCCTCCCCCCAGCCTCAGTGAGCCAGAGCCCCCGAAGTAGTTGCTCCTTTAACCCCGTCCTTTCTGAGTGCAGAACAAATGCCTTCACGCAACCGACATGCAGAGGCAGTGCCAAATCCAAAGCTTAACCCCGGGAGCTGTGTGAACAAAGAAGAGAGAGGGAAATTTCTCCCTTAAGCCAAAGAAACAGCGGATTAAATCTCCACAATCAACTTGATGTACGCTGCATCTGTGGAATACCTGAATGCAAAACGAATCATCCCAAATTGAGGAGGTGGACTTGGGGAGCAAAGATACATTATTTTTTCCCCTTTTTCTCTTTTTGTGAGTGTGTATGTGGATGCTCCTGTGTGTGGTTTTGTCCGTATAGATTTGCTTTTACTATTTGTCCTAGGGTTCTCTCTGTCCTTTTTTTTGTTTTTTTTACTTCTTAAAATTTTTTTCTTCATAATTATTTTTATATTAATAAATTTATTTTATGTGATCTTCTTTCTCTCTTTTCCTCTTTCCTTCTTTCTTTCTTTCTATCTTATTTTTTCTCCATTTTATTCTGAGCTGTGTGAATGAAAGGCTCTAGGTGCTCCAGCCAGGATTCAAGGCTGTGCCTCTGAGGTGGGAAATCGAACTTCAGGACACTGGTCCCCAAAAGACCAACCAGCTCCACATAATTTCAAATGGCTAAAATCTCCCAGAGATCTCCATCTCAACACCAAGATCCAGATTCACTAAACGACCAGCATGCTACACTGCTACACACCCTATGCCAAACAACTAGCAAGACAGGAACACAACCCCATCCATTAGCAGAGACGCTGCCTAAAATCATAAGGCCATAGACACGCCACAACACACCACCAGACGTGGACCTGCCCACCAGAAAAACAAGATCCAGCATCATCCAACACAACACAGGCATTAGTCCCCTCCATTACGAAGCCTACACAATCCACTGAACCAACCTTACCAACTGGGGACACACATCAAAAAAAAAAAGGTAACTATGAACCTGCAGCCTTTGAAAAGGCGATCCCAAACACAGTAAGTTAAGCAAAATGAGAGGACAGAGAAACACCCAGCAGATGAAGGAGGAAGGTAAAAACCCACCAGACCGAACAAATGAAAACGAAATAGGCAGTCTACCTGGGAAAGAATTCAGATAATGAGAGTAAAGATGATCCAGAATCTTGGAAATACAATAGAGAAAACACAAGAAAAGTTTAACAAGGACCTAGAAAAACTAAAGTGCAATGAAACAATGATGAACAACACAATAAATGAAATTAAAAATTCTCTAAAACTGATCAATAGGAGAATAACTGAGGAAGAAAAACAGATAAGTGACATTAGCATAAAATAGTGAAAATAACTACTGCAGAGCAGAATAAAGGAAAAAGAATGAAAAGAATTGAGGACAGTTTCAGAGACATCTGGGACAACATTAAACGCACCAACATTCGAATTACAGGGGTCACAGAAGAAGCAGAGATAAAGAAAGGGACTGAGAAAATATTTGAAGAGAGTATAGTTGAAAACTTCCCTAATATGGGAAAGGAACTAGTCAATCAAGTCCAGAAAGCACAGAGAGTCCCATATGGGATACATCCAAGGAGTGGCACGCCAAGATGCATATTAATCAAACTGTCAGGAATTAAATACAAAGAAAAAATATTAAAAGCAGCAAGAGAAAAACAACAAATAACATACAACAGAATCCCCATAAGGTTAACAGCTGATCTTTCAGCAGAAACTCTGCAAGCCAAAAGGAAGTGGCAGGACATATTTAGAGTCATGAAGGAGAAAAACCTACAACCAAGATTACTCTACCCAGCAAGGATCTCATTCAGATTTAATGGAGATATTAAAACCTTCACAGAGAAGCAAAAGCTAAGAGAATTCAGCATCACCAAACCAGCTTTACAACAATGCTAAAGGAACTTCTCTAGGCAGGAAACACAAGAGAAGGAAAAGACCTACAATAACAAACCCAAAACAATTAAGAAAATGGGAACAGGAACACACATATTGATAATTACCTTAAATGCAAATGGGTTACAGGATCCAACCAAAAGACATAGATAGACTGGCTGAACGGATACAAAAACAAAACCTGTATATATGCTGTCTACAGGAGACACACTTCAGACCTAGGGACACACACAGACTGAAAGCGAGGGGATGGAAAAAGATATTCCATGCAAATGGAAATGAAAAGAAAGCTGGAGTAGCAATTCTCATATCAGACAAAATAGACTTTAAAATAAAGACTACTATAAGAGACAAAGAAGGACACTACATAATGATCAAGGGATAGATTCAAGAAGAAGAGATAACAACTGTAAATATTTATGCACCAAATACAGAAGCACCTCAATACATAAGGCAAATACTAACAGCCATAAAAGGGGAAATTGACAGTAACACAATCATAGTAGGGGACTTTCACACTCCACTTTCACCAATGGACAGATCATCCAAAATGAAAATAAATAAGGAAACAGAAGCTTTAAATGATACATTAAACAAGATGGACTTAATTGATATTTATAAGACATTCCATCCAAGAACAACAGAATACACATTCTTCTCAAGCACTCATGGAACATTCTCCAGGATAGATCATATCTTGGGTCACAAATCAAGCCTTGGTAAATTCAAGAAAATTGAAATCGTATCAAGTATCTTTTGCGAGCACAGTGCTATGAGACTAGATATCAATTAAAGGCAAAACTCTGTAAAAAATACAAACACATGGAGGCTAAACAATACACTAGTTATAAGTAAGTGATCACTGAAGAAATCAAAGAGGAAATCAAAAAATACCTAGAAACAAATGATAATGAAAACACGATGACCCAAAACCTATGGGATGCAGCAAAAGCAGTTCTAAGAAGGAAGTTTATAGCAATACAATCCTAACTTAAGAATATAGAAACATCTGATATAAACAACCTAAACTTGCACGTAAAGCAATTAGAGAAAGAAGGGGAAAAAAACCCTAAGTTAGCAGAAGGAGAGAAATCATAAAGATCAGATCAGAAATAAATGAAAAAGAAATGAAGGAAACGATAGCAAAGATCAATAAAACTGAAAGCTGGTTCCTTGAGAAGGTAAACAAAACTGATAAACCATTAGTCAGACTGATTAAGAAACAAAGGGAGAAGAATCAAATCAATAGAATTGGAAATGAAAAAGGAGATGTAACAACTGACACTGCAGAAATACAAAGGATCATGAGAGATTACTACAAGAAACTCTATGCCAATAAAATGGACAACCTGCAAGAAATGGACAAATTCTTAGAAATGCAAGCCTGTCGAGACTGAACCAGTAAGAAATAGGAAACACGAACAGACCAATCACAAGCACTGAAATTGAAACTGTGATTAAAAATCTTCCAACACAAAAAAGCCCAGGACCAGATGGCTTCACAGGCGAATTCTATCAAACAATTACAGAATAGCTAACACCTATCCTTCTCAAACTCTTCCAAAATATAGCAGAGGCAGGAACACTCCCAAACTCATTCTACAAGGCCATCATCACACTGATACCAAAACCAGACAAGGATGTCACAAAGAAATAAAACTACAGGCCAATATCACTGAACACAGATGCAAAAATCCTCAACAAAATACTAGCAAACAGAATCCAACAGCACATTAAAAGGATCATACACCATGATCAAGTGGGGTTTATTCCAGGAATGCAAGGATTCTTCAATATATGCAAATCAATCAACGTGATACACCATATTAACAAATTGAAGGAGAAAAACCATATGATCTTCTCAATAGATGCAGAGAAAGCTTTCGACAAAATTCAACACCCATTTATGATAAAAACCCTGCAGAAAGTAGGCATACAGGGAAATTTCCTCAACATAATAAAGGCCATATATGACAAATCCACAGCCAACATCATCCTATATTGTGAAAAACTGAAAGCATTTCCACTAAGATCAGGAATAAGACAAGGTTGCCCACTCTCACCACAATTATTCAACATTGTTTTGCAAGTTTCAGCAACAGCAATCAGAGAATAAAAGGAAATAAAACGAATCCAGATCAGAAAAGAAGAAGTAAAGCTTTCACTGTTTGCAGATGACATGTTACTATACATAGAGAATCCTAAAGATGCTACCAGAAAACTACTAGAACTAATCAATGAAGTTGGTTAAGTAGCAGGTTACAAAATTAATGTACAGAAATCGCTGGCATTCCTCTACACTAATGATGAAAAATCTGAAAGTAAAATTAAGAAAACACTCCCATTTACCACTGAAACAAAAAGAATAAAATATCTAGGGATACACTACCTAACGAGACAGAAGACCTGTATGCAGAAAATTATAAGACAATGATGAAAGAAATTAAAGACGATACAAATAGTTGGAGAGATATACCATGTTCTTCGACTGGAAGAATCAACCTTGTGAAAATGACTCTACTACCCAAAGCAATCTACACATTCAATACAATCCCTATCCAACTACCACTGGCATTTTTCACAGAATTAGAACAAAAAAATTCACAATTTGTATGGAAACACAAAAGACCCTGAATAGCCAAAGCAATCTTGACAAGGAAAAACGGAGCTGGAGGAATCAGGCTCCCTGACTTCAGACTATACTACAAAGCTACAGTAATCAAGACAGTATGGTACTGGCAACAAAAACAGAAAGATCAATGGAACAGGATAGAAAGCCCAGAGATAAACACACGCACATATGGTCGCCTTATCTCTGATAAAGGAGGCAGGAATGTACATTAGAGAAAGGACAGCCTCTTCAATAACTGGTGTGGGGAAAACTGGACAGGTACATGTAAAAGTATGAGATTAGATCACTCCCTAACACCATACACAAAAATTAGCTCAAAATGGATTAAAGACCATTGTAAGGCCAGAAACTATCAAACTCTTAGAGGAAAACATAGGCAGAAGACTCTATGACAAAAATCACAGCAAGATCCTTTTTGACCCACCTCCCAGAGAAATGGAAATATAAACAAAACTAAACAAAGGGGACCTAATGGAACTCCAAAGTTTTTGCACAGCAAAGGAAACCATAAACAAGACCAAAACACATCCCTCAGAATGGGGGAAAATATCTGCAAATGAAGCAACTGACAGAGGATTAATCTCCAAATTTTATAAGCAGCTCAGGCAGCTCAAGAACAAAAGAACAAAGAACCCAATCCAAAAATGGGCAGAAGACCTAGACATTTCTCCAAAGAAGATATACAGACTGCCAACAAACGCATGAGAGAGTGCTCAACATCATTAATCACTAGAGAAATGCAAATCAAAACTACAATGAGGTATCATCTCACACCAGTCAGAATGGCCATCATCAAAAAATCTAGAAGCAATAAATGCTGGAGAGGGTGTGGAGAAAAGGGAACACTCTTGCACTGCTGGTGGGAATGTAAATTGACACAGCCACTGTGGAGAACAGTATGGAGGTTCCTCAAAAAACTACAAATAGAACTACCATAAGACCCAGCAATCCCACTACTGGGCATATACCCTGAGAAAACCATAATTCAAAAAGAGTCATGTACCAAAATGTTCATTGCAGCTCTATTTACAGTAGTCTGGCGATGGAAACAACCTAAGTGTCCATCATCAGATGAATGGATAAAGAAGATGTGGCACATATATACAATGGAATATTATTCAGCCATAAAATAAATGAAATTGAGTTCTTTGTAGTGAAGTGGATGGACCTAGACTCTTTCATACAGAGTGAAGTAAGTCAGAAAGAGAAAGACATATACCGTATGCTAACACATATACATGGAATTTAAGGGGAAAAAAATGACATGAAGAACCTAAGGGTAAGACAGGAATAAAGAATAAGACCTACTAGAGAATGGACTTGAGGATATGAGGAGGTGAAAGGGTAAGCTGTGACCAAGTGAGAGAGTGGCATGGACATATATACACTACCAAACATAAAACAGATAGCTAGTGGGAAGCAGACGCATAGCACAGGGAGATCAGCTCAGTGCTTTGTGACCACCTAGAGGGGTGGGATAGGGAGGGTGGGAGGGAGGGAAATGCAAGAGGGAAGAGATAAGGGAACATATGTATGTAGAACTGATTCACATTGTTATAAAGCAGAAACTAACACACCATTGTAAAGCAATTATACTCCAATAAAGATGAAAAAAAAAAACAAGAGTCATGTACCAAAATGTTCATTGCAGCTCTATTTACAGTAGACAGGACATGGAAGCAACCTAAGTGTCCATTAACTGATGAATGGATAAAGAAGATGTGGCACATATATACAATGAAATATTACTCAACCATAAAAAGTAATGACATTGAGTTATTTGTAGTGGGGTGGATGGACCCAGAGTCTGTCATACAGAGTGAAGTTAAGTCAGAAAGAGAAAAACAAATACTGTATGCGAACACATATATATGGAATCTAAGGGGAAAAAAAGGTCATGAAGAACCTACGGGCAAGATGGCAATAAAGACCCAGACCTACTAGAGAATGGACTTGAGGATATAGGGAGGGTGAAGGGTAAGCTGTGACAAAGTCAGAGAGTGCCATGGACATATATACACTAGCAAAGGTAAAACAGATAGCTAGTGGGAAGCAGACGCATAGCACAGGGAGATCAGCTCGGTGCTTTGTGACCAACTACACAGGTGGAATAGGGAGGGTGCGAGGGAGGGAGACACAAGAGGGAAGAGATATGGGAACATATGTATATGTATAACTGATTCACTTTGTTATAAAGCAGAAAATAACACACCATTGTAAAGCAATTATACTCCAACAGAGATGTTAAAAAAAAAAGAAAGAAAGAAACACTGGCCGTCAGTGACACATTAGGCCAGTCATTCATTCCAAAGGAAACAGCATACACAATCTTGTCAAGGGCACATGGAACGTTCTCCAGGAGAGAGAATATGTTAGGCCACAATAAAAGTCTTAATAAATTTTAAAAGATTAATGTCATATTAAGCATGTTTCCCAACCACAATGCAATACAACTAGAAATTGATTATGAGAAGATAACTGGAAAATTCCCATGTGGAGATTGAAAATGATACTGAACAACCAATAGGGTAAAGAAATCAAAAGAGAAATTTTAAAAAGTACCTTGAGAGAAATGAAATGGAAATATAGTAGAACCCCATTATCTGTGAGGGATACATTCCAAGACACTGAGTGGATGCCTGAAACCATTAATAGTAATTAACGCCACAAATATTATGTCTTTTCCTATACATATACATGCACACACAGTGTGTATACAACGGACAAAGGGATGATTCATATCTCAGGCAAGATGGAGAAGGGTGGCACAAAGTTTTATTGCATTCCTCAGGACAATGCACAATTCAAAACTCTATTTTAAAGTATTTGAAAAATGTATACTTCTGTAATTTTCCATTTAATATTTGCAGACCACAGTTGACTGCAGGTAACTGAAACTGTAAAAAGCAAAACTGCAAATAAAGGAGGACTATTGTGCAACATACTGAAACTTACAGGATGCAGCAAAAGCATTTCCAAGAGGGAAGTTCATAGTGATAGTGATAAAGCAAGAAACAAACAAGATCTCAAAAAACCTAACTTTACATATCAAGGAACTAGGAAAAGAAGAAAAAGCAGATGTCAAAGTTAGTAAAATGAAGGAAATGACAAATGTAACAGTGGAAATAAGTGAAAAACACTAAAAAGAAAGGAGAAAAACAATCAATGAAACTAAGAGGTTTTAAAATATAAGATAGATATCCAGTAGAGATGGCAGAGGAATAAGATGTGGAGATCACCCTCCGCCACACAAATACACCACAAATACATCTACATGTTGAACAACAGAACATCTACTAAACGCAGGCAGAAGACCTCAGACTTCCCAGAGGGCAAGAAACTCCCCGTGTACCCGGTCGTGTGGCTGACAGGGTCTTTGTGCTCTGGCCTGCTGTCAGGCCTGAGCCTCTGAGGTGGGAGAGCTGAGTTCAGTACACTGGACCACCAGAGACCTCTGGGCCCCATGTAATATCAATCTGCGAGGGCTCTCCAAGAGATCTGTGTCTCAACCCTAAGACCCAGCTGACTCAACGGCCAGCAAGCTCCAGTGCTGGACACCCCATGCCGAACAACTAGCAAGACAGGAACACAACCCGACCCATTTGCAGAGAGACTGCCTAAAATCATACTAAGTTCAGAGACACCCCAAAACACACCACTGGACACGGCCCTGCTCACCAGTAAGATCCAGCCCCACCCACCAGAACACAGGCTCCAGTCCTCTCTACCAGGAAGCCTACACAAGCCCCTTAACCAACCTTACCCACCGGGGGCAGACACCAAAAACAATGGGAATTACAAACCTGTAGCCTGTGAAAAAGAGACACCAAACACAGTAAGTTAAACAAAATGAGAAGACAGAGAAATATGCAGCAGATGAAGGAGCAAGGTAAAAACCCACCAGACCAAACAAATGAATAGGAAATAGGCAGTCTACCTGAAAAAGAATTCAGACTAATGATAGAAAAGATGATCCAAATATCTTGGAAATAGAATGAAGAAAACACAAGAAATGTGTAACACAGATGTAGAAGGACTAAGAGCAAACAAACAACGATGAACAACACAATAAATGAAATTAAAAATTCCCTAGAAATAATCATTAGCAGAATAAATGAGGCAGAAGAAAGGATAAATGACCTGAAAGATAAAATAGCGGAAATAACTGCTGCAGAGCAGAATAAAAAAAAAAAGAAAGAATTGAGGACAGTCTCAGAGAACTCTGGGACAACATTAAATGTACCAACATTCGAATTATATGGGTCCCAGAAGAAGAAGAAACAAAGAAAGGGAGGAGCTTCAAGATGGCGGAAAAGTAAGACGCGGAGATCACCTTCCTCCCCACAACTACATCAGAAATACATCTGCACGTGGAACTGCTCCTATAGAACACCTTGTGAATGCTGGCAGAAGACCTCAGACCTCCCAAAAGGCAAGAAACTCCCCACGTACCTGGGTAGGAAAAAAGAAAAAAGAAAATCCAGAGACAAAAATTAGGGACGAGACCTGCACCACTGGAAGGAGGAAATGTTTCCACACACTAGGAAGCCACTTTGTGGGCAGAGACTGCGGGTGGTGGAGGGGGGAAGCTTCGGAGCCACAGAGGAGAGCGGAGCAACAGGGGTGCGGAGGGCAAAGCGGAGAGATTCCCGCACAGAGGAACGGTGTCGACCAGCACTTACCAGCCCGAGAGGCTTGTCTGCTCACCCACCAGGGCGGGCGGGGGCTGGAGGCTGAGGCCCGGCTTCACTTGGATCCCACGGAGAGGACTGGGGTTGGCTGTGCGAACAGCCTGAAGAGACTAGTGCACCACAGCTAGACGAGAGGGAGTCTGGGAAAGAGTCTGGAGCTGGCAAAAAGGTAAGAGACTTTTGCTTCCCTCTTTGTTTCCTGCTGCTCCAGAGTGGGGATTAAGAGCGCCTCTTAAAGGAGCTCCAGACACGGGAGCGAGCTGCGGCCATCAGCGTGGACCCCAGAGACAGGCATGGGACACTAAGGCTGCTGCTGCAGCGATAAAGAAGGCCACTCTCCACACCTCCTATCTCGGGAGGCTGTGCAGCCCGCCACTGCCAGGGTCCTGTGATCCAGGGACAACTTCCCAGGGCGAATGAACAGCATGCCTCAGGCTGTTGCAATGTCACACAGGCCTCTGCTGACGCAAGCTCCACCCGCATTCCGTGACCCTCCCTCCCAAACCCCACCCCCACCCCTGGCCTGAGTGAGCCAGAGTCCCTGAAGTAGCTGCTCCTTTAACCCTGTCCTGTCTGAGCAAAGAACAGACGCCTTCAGGCGACCTACACGCAGAGGTGGGTCCAAATCCAAAGCTGAAACCCTGGAGCCATGCGAACAAAGAAGAGAAAGGGAAATCTCTCCCAGCAGCGAAAGGAGCAGCGGATTAAATCTCCACAATCGACTTGATGTGCCCTGCATCTGAGGAATACCTGAATACACAGCAAATCATCCAAATTGAGGAAGTGGACTTGGGAGAATAGATATATATTTTTTCCCCTTTTTCACTTTTTTGTGAGTGTGTATGTGTATGCTTCTGTGTATGATTTTGTCTGTATAGCTTTGCCTTTACCATTTGTCCTAGGGTTCTGTCCATCTGTTTTTTGTTTTTACTTTAAAAAATTTTTTTCTTAAAAATTTTTAATTTTAATAAATTTATTTTATTTTATCTTCTTTCTTTCTTTCCTTCTTTCTTTCTTTCTTTCATTCTTATTTTTTCTCCCTTTTATTCTGAGCTGTGTGGATGAAAGGGTCTAGGTGCTACAGCCAGGAGTCAGGGATGTGCCTCTGAGGTGCGAGATCCAACTTCAGGACACTGGTCCACGACAGACCTCCCAGCTCCAAGTAATATCAAATGGCAAAAATCTCCCAGAGATCTCCACCTCAATGCCAAGACCCAGCTTCACACAACGACCAGCAAGCTACAGCACTGCACACACTATGCCAAACAACTTGCAAGACAGGGACACAACCACATCCATTAGTGTAGAGGATGCCTAAAATCATAATAAGGCCACAGACACCCCAAAACACAACACCAGACGTGGACCTGCCCACAAGAAAGACAAGATCCAGCCTCATCCACCAGAAGGCAGGCACTAGTCCCCTCCACAAGGAAGCCTACACAACCCACTGAACCAATCTTAGCCACTGGGGACACACACCAAAAACAACGGGAACTATGAACCTGCAGCCTGTGAAAAGGAGACCCCAAACACAGTAAGTTAAGCAAAATGAGAAGACAGAGAAACACATAGCAGATGAAGGAGCAAAGTAAAAACCCACCAGACCGAACAAATGAAGAGGAAATACGCAGTCTACCTGAGAAAGAATTGAGAATAATGATAGTAAAGATGGTCCAATATCTTGGAAATAGAATAGAGAAAACACAACAAACGTTTAACAAGGAACTAAAAGAACTAAAAGGCAACCAAACAACGATGAACACAATAAATGAAACTAAAAACTCTCTAGAAGGGATCAATACCAGAATAACTGAGGCAGAATGGATACGTGGCTTGGAAGAGAAAATAGTGGAAATAACTACTGCAGAGCAGAATAAAGGAAAAAGAATGAAATGAATTGAGGACAGTCTCAGAGACATCTGGGACAACATTAAACGCACCAACATTCGAATTACAGGGGTCACAGAAGAAGCAGAGATAAAGAAAGGGACTGAGAAAATATTTGAAGAGAGTATAGTTGAAAACTTCCCTAATATGGGAAAGGAAGTAGTTAATCAAGTCCAGGAAGCACAGAGACTCCCATACAGGATAAATCCAAGGAGCAACAGGCCAAGACACATATTAATCAAACTGTCAGGAATTAAATACAAAGAAAAAATATTAAAAGCAGCAAGGGAAAAACAACAAATAACACACAAGGGAATTCCCATAAGGTTAACAGCTGATCTTTCAGCAGAAACTCTGCAAGCCAAAAGGAAGTGGCAGGACATATTTAGAGTGATGAAGGAGAAAAACCTACAACCAAGATTACTCTACCCAGCAAGGATCTCATTCAGATTTAATGGAGATATTAAAACCTTCACAGAGAAGCAAAAGCTAAGAGAATTCAGCATCACCAAACCAGCTTTACAACAATGCTAAAGGAACTTCTCTAGGCAGGAAACACAAGAGAAGGAAAAGACCTACAATAACAAACCCAAAACAATTAAGAAAATGGGAATAGGAACGTACATACTGATAATTACCTTAAATGTAAATGGATTACATAATCCAACCAAAAGACATAGATAGACTGGCTGAATGGATACAAAAACAAAACCCGTATATATGCTGTCTACAGGAGACACACTTCAGACCTAGGGACACAAACAGACTGAAAGTAAGGGGATGGGAAAAGATATTCCATGCAAATGGAAATGAAAAGAAAGCTGGAGTAGCAATTCTCATATCAGACAAAATAGACTTTAAAATAAAGACTATTATAAGACACAAAGAAGGACACTACTTAATGATCAAGGGATCGATTCAAGAAGAAGAGACAACAACTGCAGTAAACACAGAAGCACCTCAATACATAAGGCAAATACTAACAGCCATAAAAGGGGAAATTGACAGTAACACAATCATAGTATGGGACTTTCACACCCCACTTTCACCAATGGACAGATCATCCAAAATGAAAATGAATAAGGAAACAGAAGCTTTAAATGATACATTAAACAAGATGGACTTAATTGATATTTATAAGACATTCCACCCAAGAACAACAGAATACACATTCTTCTCAAGTGCTCATGGAACATTCTCCAGGATAGATCATATCTTGGGTCACAAATCAAGCCTTGGTAAATTCAAGAAAATTGAAATCGTATCAAGTATCTTTTGTGAGCACAGCGCTATGAGACTAGATATCAATTACAGGCAAAAGTCTGTAAAAAATGCAAACACATGGAGGCTAAACAATACACTACTTAATAACTAAGTGATCACTGAAGAAATCAAAGAGGAAATCAAAAAATACCTAGAAACAAATGACAATGAAAACATGATGACCCAAAACCTATGGGATGCAGCAAAAGCAGTTCTAAGAAGGAAGTTTATAGCAATACAATCCTACCTTAAGAAAAAAGAAACATCTGATATAAACAACCTAAACTTGCACGTAAAGCAATTAGAGAAAGAAGGGGGAAAAAAACCCTAAGTTAGCAGAAGGAAAGAAATCATAAAGATCAGATCAGAAATAAATGAAAAAGAAATGAAGGAAACGATAGCAAAGACCAATAAAACTAAAATCTGGTTCTTTGAGGAGGTAAACAAAACTGATAAACCATTAGCCAGACTGATTAAGAAAAAAAGGGAAAAGACTCAAATCAATAGAATTAAAAATGAAAAAGGAGATGTAACAACTGACACTGCAGAAATACAAAGGATCATGAGAGATTACTACAAGAAACTATGCCAATAAAACGGACAACCTGTAAGAAATGAACAAATTCGTAGAAATGCAAACCTGCCAAGACTGAACCAGAAAGAAATAGGAAATATGAACAGACCAATCACAAGCACTGAAATTGAAACTGTGATTAAAAATCTTCCAACAAACAAAAGCCCAGGACCAGATGGCTTCACAGACAAATTCTATCAAACAATTACAGAATAGCTAACACCTATCCTTCTCAAACTCTTCCAAAATATAGCAGAGGCAGGAACACTCCCAAACTCATTCTACAAGGCCACCATCACACTGATACCAAAACCAGACAAGGATGTCACAAAGAAATAAAACTACAGGCCAATATCACTGATGAACACAGATGCAAAAATCCTCAACAAAATACTAGCAAACAGAATCCAACAGCACATTAAAAGGATCATACACCATGATCAAGTGGGGTTTATTCCAGGAATGCAAGGATTCTTCAATATATGCAAATCAATCAACGTGATATACCATATTCACAAATTGAAGGAGAAAAACCATATGAACTTCTCAATAGATGCAGAGAAAGCTTTCGACAAAATTCAACACCCATTTATGATATAAACCCTGCAGAAAGTAGGAATACAGGGAAATTTCCTCAACATAATAAAGGCCATATATGACAAATCCACAGCCAACATCGTCCTATATTGTGAAAAACTGAAAGCATTTCCACTAAGATCAGGAACAAGACAAGGTTGCCCACTCTCACATTATTCAACATTGTTTTCCAAGTTTTAGCAACAGCAATCAGAGAATAAAAGGAAATAAAATGAATCCAAATCAGAAAATAATAAGTAAAGCTTTAACTGTTTGCAGATGACATGTTACTATACACAGAGAATCCTAAAGATGCTACCAGAAAACTACTAGAACTAATCAATGAATTTGGTAAAGTAGCAGGATACAAAATTAATGCACAGAAATCGCTGGCATTCCTCTACACTAATGATGAAAATTCTGAAAGTGAAATCAAGAAAATACTCCCATTTACCACTGCAAGAAAAAGAATAAAATACCTAGGGATAAACCTACCTAAGGAGACAAAAGACCTGTATGCAGAAAATTATAAGACAATGATGAAAGAAATTAAAGATGATACAAATAGATGGAGAGATATACCATGTTCTTCGACTGGAAGAATCAACATTGTGAAAATGACTCTACTACCCAAAGCAATCTACAGATTCAATGCAATCCCTTTCAAACTACCACTGGCATTTTTCACAGAACTAGAACAAAAAATTTCACAATTTGTATGGAAACACCAAAGACCCTGAAGAGCCAAAGCAATCTTGAGAACGAAAATCGGAGCTGGAGGAATCAGGCTCCCTGACTTCAGACTATACTACAAAGCTACAATAATCAAGACAATATGGTACTGACACACAAACAGAAATATAGATCAATGGGACAGGATAGAAATCCCAGAGATAAACCCACACACCTATGGTCACCCTATCTCTGATAAAGCAAGAATATACAATGGAGGAAAGACAGCCCTCTTCAAAAAGTGGAGCTAGGAAAACTGGACAGGTACATGTAAAAGTATGAAATTAGTACACTCCCTAACACCATACACAAAAATAAACTCAAAATTGATTGAAGACCTAAATGTAAGGCCAGACACTATCAAACTCTTAGAGGAAAACATAGGCAGAACACTCTATGACATAAATCACAGCAAGATCCTTTTTGACCCACCTCCTAGAGATATGGAAATATAAACAAAAATAAACAAATGGGACCTAATGAAACTTAAAAGCCTTTGCACAGCAAAGGAAACCATAAACAAGACCAAAAGACAAACCTTGAGAATGGGAGAAAATATCTGCAAACAAAGCAACGGACAAAGGATTTATCTCCAAAATATACAAGCAGCTCATGAAGCTCAATATCGAAATAACAAACAACCCAATCCAAAAATGGGCAGAATACCTAAATAGACATTTCTCCAAAGAAGATATACAGACTGCCAACAAACACATGAAAGGATGCTCAACAGCACTAATCATTAGAGAAATGCAAATCAAAACTACAATGAGGTATCACCTCACACCATTCAGAATAGCCATCATCAAAAAATCTGGAAAAAATAAATGCTGGAGAGGGTGTGGAGAAAAGGGAACACTCTTGCACTGTTGGTGGGAATGTAAATTGATACAGTCACTATGGAACACAGTATGCAAGATCCTTAAAAAACTAAAAATAATTTTTAGTTTTACCATATGACCCAGCAATCCCACTACTGGGCATATACCCTGAGAAAACATAATTCAAAAAAAGTCATGTACCACAATATTTACTGCCGCACTATTTACAAAAGCCAGGATATGGAAGCAACCTAAGTGTCATTGATAGATGAGTAGAAAAAGAAGATGTGGCACATATATACAATGGAATATTACTCAGCCATAAAAAGAAACGAAATTGAGTTATTTGTCGTGAGGTGGATGGACCCAGAGTTTGTCATACAGAGTGAAGTAAGTCAGAAAGAGAAAAACAAATACCGTATGCTAACACACATGTATGGAATCTAAAAAAAAAAATGGTTCTGATTAACCTAGGGGCAGGACAGGAATAAAAGAGCAGACGTAGAGAATCGACTTGAGGACACGGGGAGGGGGCACGTAAGCTGGGATGAAGTGAGAGAGCGGCATTGACGTATATACACTACAAAATGTAAAACAGATAGCTAGTGGGAAGCAACCACATAGCACAGGGAGATCAGCTCCATGCTTTGTGTCCACCTAGAGTGGTGGGATAGGGAGAGTGGGAGGGAGCTGCAAGAGGGAGGGGATATGGGAATATATGTATACGTATAGCTGATTCACTGTTATACAGTAGAAACTAACATAACATTGTAAAGCAATTATACTGCAATAAAGATGTTAAAAAATAAAATATAAAATAAACTGAAAAAGCTTTAGCTAGACTCACGGATACAAAAAAGAGAAAATCCAAATAAATAAAATCAGAAATGAGAGATGTAACAATAGGTACCACAGAAATACAAAGGATCAGAAGATACTTCTATGAACAATTACACACCCCCAAAATTGTACAGCCTAGAAGAAATTCCTAGAAACATACATCCTACCAAGGCTGAATCATGAAGAAATAGAAAATCTGAACAGGCCAATTACTAGTAAGGTGATTCAATCAGTAATCTAAAACCTCCCATCAAAGAAAAGTCTAGGGCCAGCTGGCTTCACTTGTGAATTCTAACAAACATTTAGAGAAAAACTATGATCAATCCTTTGCAAACTCTTCCAAAAAAACAGGACAGAACACTTCCAAACTCATTTTACAAGGCCAACATTCTGCTCATACCAAAACCAGACAAGAACTCCATAAGAAAATTACAGGTCAGGAAGAACATAGATATAAAAATCCTGAAGAAACTATTATTATACGAAGTTCAACAACAAATTAAAGGGATCACACACCATGTTCATGTGGGATTTATTCCAGGGATGCAAGGATGGTTCAACAGCTATGTATCAATCAATGTGATACACCACATTAACAAAATAAAGGATAATAATCACATGGTCATCTCGATAGATGCAGAAAAAGCGTTTGACAAAATCCAACATCTATTTATGATAAAAATTCTCAATAAAGTGGGTATAGAGGTAATGTACCTCAACATAATAAAGACCATATATTACAAGCCCACAGTTAACATCATACTCATCAGTGAAAAGCTGAAAGTATTCCCTCTAAGATCAGGAACAAGGCAAGGATGTCCACTCTTGCCACTTTTATTCAACATAGTATTGGAAGTCCTAGCCACAGCAATCAGAGAGAGAGAGAGAATCCAAATTGGAAAGGAAGAAGTAAAATTGTCACTTTTTGCAGATGACATAACACTATACATAGAAAATCCCAGAGATATCACCAAAAAAACTACTAGGGCTCATTAATGAATTCGGTACAGTTTCAGGATACAAAATTAATATACAGAAAAGCTGAAAGTTTTTCCTCTAAGATCAGGAACAAGACAAAGATGCCCACCACATAGTATTGATGATAAGCTACAACAATTAGGCAAGAAAAAGAAACAAAAGGCATCCAAATTGGAAAGAAAGAAGTAAAACTGTCACTATTTGAAGATGACATGACATCATATATAGAAAGCTCTAAAGACTCCATCATATCTGTTGGAACCAATAAACGAATTCAGTAAAGCTGCAGGATATAATATCAGTATACAAAAATCTATCTCTATGCACTAACAATGAATTATCAAAAAGAGAAATTAAGAAAACAATACTAATTAGGAGTTTGGTATTAACAGATACACACTACTATACAGAAAATAAATAAGGACCTATTATTTAGCACAACGAGCTATATTCAATATCTTGTAATAACCTATGATGGGAAATAATCTGAAAAAGGATTATATATAATTGAGTCACTTTTGCTGTATACCTGAAACACAATATTGTAAATCAAGTATACTTCAATTTTTTAAAAAAAGCAAATTAGTAATTAGCAAATCAGATAAGATTCTGATTAGATCAAACTCTTGAAAACCAGGAATTTCAGTCTGAGAAAAAAGAGATACACATTTAGTAGAGAGACTAAAATCCTGTAGTCCTGTGGAAACATCAGTATAAATTTAAATTTTATCTTTTGCAAAAAAACAAAAAATTCTCTACTTCAATGACAAAAAAAGAAAGAAAACAATCCTATTTACAATTGCATTAAAAAGAATAAAATACCTGAGAATAAATTTAACCAAGGACGTGAAAGATTTGTATACTGAAATTTATAAGGTGCTGATGAAAGAAACTGAAGATACAAATAAGATATTTTGCCCTCAGATTGGAAAAATATCCATACTACCCAAAGCAATGAACAATTCAATGCAATCCATATCAAAATTTCAATGGCACCTTCCATAAAATAGAACAAACAATACTAAAACTTGTATGGAACCACAAAGACCCTGAATAGCCAAAGCAATCTTGAGAAAGAACAAATCTGGTAGCATAATGCGTCCTGATTTCAAACTACATTACAAAGCTAAAGTAATCAAAACAGTATGATATTGGCATAAAACAGACATATATAGATCAGTGGAACAGAATAAAGAGTCTAAGGAAAAAATCCCATGCTTATATGGTCAATTAATTTTTGGCAAAGGAACCCAGAATTTACAATGGGAAAAGGACAGTTTCTTCAATAAACAGACTGGGAAAACTGGACAGCTACATGCAGAAAAATGAAGCTGGACCACTATCTTACACCATACACAAAAATCAACTCAAAAGAGTCCACCTGCCAATGCAGGGGACACAGGTTCCATCCCTGGTCTGGGAAGATCCCACATGCCACAGAGCAACTAAGCCTGTGCACTGCAACTACCGAGCCTGCTCTCTAGAGCCCACGAGCCACAACTACTGAGCCCACGTGCCACAACTACTGAAGCCTGCACGCCTAGAGCCCATGCTCCGCAACAGGAGAAGCCACTGCAATGAGAAGCCTGTGCACCACAACGAAGAGTAGCCCCCTCTCGCTGCAACTAGAGAAAGCCTACATGCAGCAAAGAAGACCCAGCACAGCCAAAAATAAATTTATTTTTTAAAAAAGATAATAAGGACCTACTGTATAGCACAGGCAACTCTACTCAATACTCTGAAATGACCTATATGGGAAGAGAATCTAAAGGAGAGTGGATATGTTTATAACTGATTTACTTTGCTATACACCTGAAACTAACACAACATTGTAAATCAACTATACTCCAATTTAAAAAAATTTTTAAAGGGCAGGATTGAACATAAGCCTCGATACCGTAAGAATCCTAGAAGAAAACACAGGAAGTAACTTCTCTGACATCAGTCTTGGAGATGATTTTTTTGGTTTTGACATCAAAAACAAAGGCAACAAAAGCAAAAGTGAACAAGTGGGACTACATCAAACTACAAAGCTTCTGCACGGCAATGGAAACCATCAATGAAATGAAAAAGCAAACTACTGAGTGGGAGAAAATACTTGCAATCATATCTGATAAGGAATTACTATCCAAAATATATAAAGAACTCATACAACTCAACTGCACATAAACTATATGATTAAGAAAAGTGAACAGAGGATCTGAACTGATACTTATCCAAAGACATACAGATGGCCAGTAGGTACACGAAATGTGCTCAACATTACTGCCACAATGAGGTATCACCTCGCACCTGTTAGAATGACTATTATCAAAAAGACAAAAACTGACAAGTGTTGGTGAGTAAGTGCAGAGAAGGCAACTTTTGCGCATTGTTGGTGGGAATGTAAATTGATGAAGCCACTATGGAAACCAGTGTGGAGGTTCCTCAAAAAAATCAAAAAATCCAAACAAACTTTTTGGCCAACCCAATATTTGCACCCCCATGTTCTCTGCAACACTATTTACAATTGCCAAGCCATGGAAACAACCTAAGTGCCCAATGATGGATGAATGGATTTTAAAAATGTACACACACACACACACACACACACACAATGGAATATTAGTCATAAAAAAGGAAATCTTGCCATTTGTGACATGGATATACCTTAAGGGTATTATGCTAAGTGAAATAAGTCAGAGAGAAAAATACCATGTGCTCTCACCTATATATGGGATCTGAAACAAAGAAAGAAAACCCTGGGAATTCCCTGGCAGTCCAGTGATTAGGATGTGGTACTTTCATGGCCATGGGCCTGGGTTCAACCCCTGTTCAGGGAACTAAGATCCTGCAAGCCATGCAGCAAAACAAATAAACCAAAAAACCCAAGTTCACAGAAATGGAGAACAGATTGGTGGTTGCCAGAGGTGGGACATGAAGGTGTGTGTGTGTCAAGGCGTGGGTGAAATAGGTGAAGGCAGATCAAAAGTTACAATCTTTCAGTTATAAAATAAGTCAGGGGGTATAATGTGCAGCACTGTGACTATAATTAATAATACTTTATTACAATTGGAAAGTTGAAAAGAGAGGAAATTTCAAAAATTTTCATCACAAGAAAAAAAACTAACTGTGATGATGTTAGTCTAGTTAGCTAGACTTATTGTGGTAATACTTCACAATGTGTACAAATATCAAGTCATTATGTTGTACACTTAAAAGCAATATTATATGTCAATTATATCTCAATAAAAATAAGTAAAATGACCAAAAAAAGAAATAAGTATGGAAGACATAAAAATTGCAGGAATACAGACTATCAACAAAACCAAAAGCTGGTGCGCTTTGAAATAATCAGTAAAATTGATAAAGGTCTAGTCAAGCTAACTGAGAAAAGAGGGTAGACAGAAGTTAGTAATATCAGGAATGAAAGGAGTGTTAAGTAAAATGGAAAAGCATTTGATAGAATCTAACAACCACTTATGATAACACACTAGGGATAGAGGGGCGTTCAGGCTCTTGAGATACAACATCTTCATGAAACTTGTAGGCAACATCACAATGGTGAGAAACTAGATGCTTTTTTTTTTGTAAGGTAAGAAACTAGATAAGGAAGTCTCCTCTCACCACTCCTATTCAACACTGTACTGGAAGACCTAGCTAACGCAATACGGCAAGAAAAGGAAATAAAATGTATACAGATTGGGAAGAAAGAAATAAAACTGTCTTTGTTGTGTATGACATGATTTTCTATGTAAAATATCTGAAAGAAACCATAACACCAGAGATCCCTCCAGGAATTAATGAGAGTATAGAAAGACTGAGAATACAGAAGTCAACTGCTTTCTTATAGACCCAGAGAAATATAGCCAACTGATCTTTGATAAAGGACTAAAAGGCAATTCAATGGAAAAAAGAAAGTCTTTTCAACAAACAGTGCTGGAAATAGTGGATATCCACACGCAAAAAACAAATAAGTAAACCTAGACACAGACCTTACACAAAACTTAAAATAGACCATAGCTCTAAATGTAAAATGCAAAAGTAAAAAACTTCTAGAAGATAACGTAGGAGAAAATCAAGGTTGCCTTATGTTAATTGATGAATTTTAAGATACAACACCAAAAGCAAGATCCAAGAAAGAAAACAATAAGCTTCACTTCATTAAAATCCCCTGTGCTACAAAAGACAGTGGTAAGAGAATATAAAGACAGTCACAGATTGGGGAAAAAATCTTTGCAGAACACTTATCTGACAAAGGACTGGTATCCAACATGTCTAAAGAACTCTTAAAATGCAACAGTAAGATGACAAACAATCCAGTTAAAAAATGGGCAAAATTTGGGACACTTCCCTGGTGGTCCAGTGGCTAAGACTCCACGCTTCCAATGCAGGGGGCGTGGGTTTGATCCCTGGTTGGGGAACTAAGATCCCACATGCTGTGTGGCACAGCCAAAAAAAGGGGGGGGGCAAAATTGAAAAAAAAACAAGAATCCCTGGGGGACAAAAATAAAGTCCCAACCATGGGGGAGAAAATGGGCGAAAGATTTTCACACACATCAATAAAGAAGATATACAGATGTTAAACAAGCATATGAAAAGAAACTCAACATCAAATGTCTTTAGGAAATTGCAAATAAAACAAATAGATACCACTAAACGGTTATTACAACGGGTAAAATACAAAACACTCAGAATACCAAATACTGATGAAGATGTAAAAGCTAGAGGAATCCTTACTCATTGCTGATGCGAATGGAAAATGGTATGCCTACTTTGGAAGACAGGCGGTTTTTTCACAAAACTAAACATACCTTTATCATAGGATCTAGCTCCTAGATTATACTCCTTGTATATTTATATTTACCCAAATGAGTTGAAAACTTGTCTTCACACAGAAATATGCAAATCAGTGTTTACAGGTGTTTTATGCATAATTGCCAAGACTTAGAGTTAAGCAAGATATACTTCAATAGTTGAATAAACAACCAGTGGTATATCCATATGATGAAATATTGTTCAGTGATAAAAAGAAATGAGCTATCAAGCCATGAACAGACAAGGAGGAAACTGCTGTGTACTGGTTTGTTATAATTTTAAACTTACGCATTTATGGCTTAAGTGAAGCTGTTTTGATCTACTTGTTTATGGCTCAAGTAAAGATGTTTTGGTCCAAGAGTGAATTTGTTTACTTTGGGAGGCCATGTCAGGATGACGCCATCAAAATTGTGCTTACCATGATGAACATGTGGAGGAGTGACAATCACGTGACGGCCATTTAAACTTTAAACACCAAGAATCTGTGAGGACTTAAGTTGAGTGTTCAGTCTGGGTAAGGCTACCCTTTGCTAATCTAAAAAGCTCTCAGAGGATCACGAGACACTTGCTCCTGCTGTGGCCAGGTTACTCTTGGATAGCAGTGGAGTTAAACCAAGCAGCAGCCTCAGGAAGAGAAGGGACATATTTGTTTCTGCCTTCGTGAGCCTACTCCTCATAGGCAGTGGTGCAAGCCATGAAATGGTCCCTGGACCAAGCAGCCTACCTTGCCTGCCAACACTAGTGCCTTTGCCCAGCAGGGAAGGATCTAAGCGGGCATCTGATACCCAGCTTTTAGTTGGAAGGACGGACGCTATCAAGAACCAATTCATATAAAGGTGCAACTCAACTAAATTTGGACTTTATTTCTTTCATCTTCCCTTTGGCTGGAACAACAGTGTAATTAAACTATCATTGGTTTGGGGTACGTTATGTCTTTACTGGCTTATTAAGAGACATTATCCTATTTGCTATTGGCTTGTGAAATATTATAAATTATAATTCCTGCAGTGAACCTGTGTTAAATAAATTACTGGCAAAGACAGTCTCAGTCTCTGAGCATAATTTGCCTGAACGAAACAGGAAACTTAGAAGCATATCGCTAAGTGAAAGAAGACACTCTGACAAGGCTACATACTGTATGATTCCAAGTATAGGACATTCTGGAAGAGATAAAACTATGAGCCAGTAAAAAGATCTTTGCTTGGGAAGGATTTGGGGGTTTGAGGGAGGGATGAATGGATAGGTGAAGCACAGGGTATCCTTAGCAAAATTAAACTATTCTATATGATATAGAAATGATGGATACATGTCATTATACCTTTGCCAAAACCCCTACATTGTATAACACAGAGTCAAGGCTAATATAAACAGTGGACTTTATAGCATCAATATTGGTCCATCGATTGTAACAAATATACCATAATAATATGAGATGTAAAAAAACAGTACAAACTGTGTGGATGCAGAGGGGTCAAGTGGGAACTCTCTGTACTTTCTGATCAATTTTTCTGTAAGCCTAAAATGTCCTAAAAAACCAGAAATCTCACTGTTTCATATCTTACAATTTTATAAATCCTTTATAAACATTATTTAAAATTAAGAGAAATTTATATACACCATACTTTCCTACCTAGTAGTCTGTTTTTAATTATCTTTTGCTACTTTAAATTTATTTTAAAAGTAATTTTAACTTTTCTACAAAGGAAATCATTCTAAATTTAATTCTTTAAACACTATTGGGTATACAACTGCAAACTGTAGAAAGTGAAAGACTTCAAATGTCTTTCTAACTAAAAGGACAAATGACATCATAGTTTGTCCCTCCACTATATTTCACACTCAGGATATGGTCAGGAGTGAGTATCGTATTATAATGCATTAGGGGTTTGCATTTAATCCATGAAGAAACCTACTAGGATTTTCAGAGACTCCCCTAAGTTTGAGTAGTTTTTATCATATCAATTAAAACAGAAATTCAATAGTTTTTCTCACTCATCAATACAAGTAGAAATTCACTTGCCTTAAGAATTGTACAGCCTTTTAAATATCAAAGTTCTCTAGGGACAAGCACATACAAAAACTGATCTAAAAATGAAAGATGTGCCTGAGAACCTAAACATACCCATCTCACAGCTTAAGATTCTGTTGCCTAAAAGGTGCAGAAATTCTGTTTGGTTCCAGGACTTTCTTGCCTTAAACACATATTTTTCAATCAACTTATATTTTTCAAAGTCCAAGAAATCAAAAATCATATACACTCACCAAGGAAATAAAATTTCAAACTGCTAAGGGAACCTAGAGTTAAAGGACTGAAATATCCAATAGATAAAGGCATCTAAAGAAAAGAAACACAAATATTCAAATCAGCTCAGGTAAGAAGCCTGCTTACCCACAGTTAAGACCGAAAACCCACATTCAGAAAGTTAAACACATTCCCAAGCTTGGGGTCTAGATACCCAGGTTGAGATACAACCCCTAAGGTGGGTCAGTCCCTGGTGAAGGAGGGTAGGGACACCTGAGCAGTCACTGGAGAGAGCTCTCCTCACATTCTCACGTGAGGAAACTCTCAGGCAGATTCAGTTTAATATCCGACTCAAACTCCCAAATTCATAAACTTTTTGTCCAGGAGACAGAACTCCTGACCACAGGCTTTTTTAATACACAAAATACACTCCGGGTGCACCTATATCATGGATGCAGAACTCAAACATAAAACATCTAGGCCAAAGAAACCCCCCCCCCCACTGCCAGCTCCAGATGGGAACTTTAGTTTGGAGTCACTGGCCTCAGGCCTCTGCTCCAGTCACAATACTTTGGATCACCACTGATAATTTAAATGATATAAACCCAGTGTTTCAATAATCCAGAAAAATCACTCAATCCAGTGTTTATGTGTAAAGGAAGAGAGAAGACTGTAAGGCAATTTTATTTTTTCAACAGGAAAATCCCAAAACATCTATTCCTGTCGGAAAATGAAGATGTCAATGACTTATTTCCAAAAAGAGAAACTGATTTGTAAACAATCATATTGGAACACTTCTAGATTTTGCAAGTCTAAGTCCTGATATGCCATTGGAAATCACCCAAAGGACCTCAGAATATTACTACATCCGCTCAGGGTGGGAAAAAAAAAGGGGGGGAAACAAAGATTTTCATACACAGAATGTAATAATGAAATATTTTTCCAAAATTCACCTTTCTTGCCTCTTTGGAAAAAATTTATACTGTCTCCCCAGGTCTACTGAATAAATAAAATTTACATTTATTGAAAAACTGAGTCTCAAATAAGTGAATAAATCTTTTCAAAGAGAGAAACTCAGGAACGGAGGCAGTGCTGAAAAAAGATCACCCAGGAAAGTTTCTCAAGACCTCCACCCAAAGGTCTTCCCATAGGATGTCCGTGACCAAGGAAGATTTTGAGAGGAGAGGCGCAAGCATTCCATATAACATATTCCAGGTGGTGGTTCTCTGCTTTCCTCTCAAGTAAAACAGCTGTAACAATAAATCTTTAAATTAAAGAGCCATCCATGGCTCTATTGATAAATGATTAAACAATTAAAATACTGCATCGGTTTGAAACGCACCACGGAGAAAAAGTTAATAGTGATACTATGAACTGCAGAGGGGAAGATGGCATTTGGGAATGCGGGGAAACATCTGTAAATTTAGGGATTTATTGCCAGCCCTAGGAAGAGCTAGGCTGAAGGGACAGGGTCGTGGATTTGAGATCCTGTTCCTCAAACATTTTAAAAAATGAGAGTAAAATGATTCCCCTGGAGAGAAACGGGGAACCGGACATCCCCAGACCACAGCTGCTCCCACACGTGTACCCCAGAGACCGAGTCCCGAATGCCCCGAGTCCCTCCCTATGGCCACCGCGCCGTGTGGGGGAGACTCGGGTTCGCAGGGACAGGACACCCGGGGGTCCCAGCTGTCGACGCAGCCCCTAGGCTGTGTGGCGCGCCACCGGCTGACTCGGGTCCGCAGACTCGAGTTGGCCGCACGGGAGGCCCGGTTCCATCAGTCCCACCGCCGCCCTCTCCCAACACCCGACCGCGCACACTCACCGTTTTTCGGTTTCTGCAGTTTCCGATTGTCCACCCCATGACCGCCGCGGCATGCCGGTCACAGCGACACAGAGTGCGGCAGAGCCACCTGGAGCCTTTAAGGGCAGCAGGAGCTGATGCGGCCACTGCCAGAGCCAGCGGCACTGAGCATGCAGTCCACGCCTCCACCGTCATCGTAGCAGCACCGCCACGTAAAACAATTGGTGACTCCCCTGTTTGGACAGTTCACAGGGCCCCGCCCTCCCGTGCCTGAGTGACAGGAGGTCGGAGGTCGCGTCTTTGAGCAGACCTTGTCCTGTCACTGGGTGGGAAATGTTCTCTCCAAGGACCCAGCGTCAAACCATAAGGCCAGTGAGGCCTGGCACAGAACTGTGACCCTTCACAAACATGGACACTTTTGTGTCCTCACTATTCAGTAATAATGAGGCTGTTCCAGGAATTCCCTGGCCGTCCAGTGGTTAGGGCTCCGTGCTTCCACTGCAGGGGGCACGGGTTGGATCCCTGGTCTGGCAACCAAAGTCCCGCAAGCCTCGCAGAGCAGCTCTCCCACTCCCCCACCCCAACCAGAAAAAAGAGTGTTCCGTTCTACTTTCATCTTTTCACCATTTCCTTTAGGAGAATTCTGTCCCTCCCTCCCCACCCCCACTCATTTGGTACTTTAAAAAGTCCCCTTGCCTCAGGGACACTTGGCTCTGGTGGGAGGATGAACCCCACAGCCCTAGACCAGCCCTGAAGCCTCAGACACTAGCATGTGTGAAACACAGGCAGAGAAACCACCGGAAAACCTTTTCAGTGGAATTCCATTAATACTCGATTGTCGAAAGGTCAAAGCAGGTAAAACTGAAAGAACACTGCTGAGTGAAAAATAATATTTAGATGGTAAGGGTATGTAGATAAACAAATCAGGACAGTGGTCATGAATGGGGCAGGATGGAGATAAGTCAGGGATGGGAACATCAGGACACCTCACCACTGCCCACAGGCCATTTAAGAATCTTCACGATGATTCCAAGGATGTGTATATTATTACTAAATCTTACCACAAAACATTTTGTACATTTTTCCCTGAATATATTTTATGATAAAAATTTTAAGAAGAAATTCAGTTTGGAAAGTAACATAATTTGTATATGTTTGTTTGCCCTGTCAGGTGGCAATCTGAGTTTTCATTCATGGTTTTGGCAGCAAAAATTAGTAATATCGACTGAAAAAATGCACAAGATAAAAGTTGAGAATTATGTTTTATTTGGCGGACTTTCTGAGGACTCAAGCTTGGGAGGCCATCTCTCAGGTAGCTCTGAGGGACTGCTCCAAAGACGTAAGGGAGAAGCCAGGATATACAGGAGTTTTGCAATAGAAACCAGGTAGTGGAACATCAAAAGATTACTGTTAATTAAAGAAAACCAGATATCTCAAGTTAATGAATTAGCGCTTTTCTACATGTGGGAAGATGCGAGAGTCTGGGCTCACTGAAAACATTCCTTTGATATGCACCTTAACTATCTAGGGCCAGTATCCTTTTTTCCATCCTGAATCCCCTCACGGTGCACAGTTGGGGATGGCTTGATGGCTGATGACTTGATGGCTGCAACATCCTTTGTTTATCGATACGGCAGGCAGCATTTTTCATCCACAGTAACAAGCCATGTATCTATTGGGTTGGTCAAAAAGTTCGTTTGGGTTTTTCCACCTTATGGAAAAACCCAAACGAACATTTTGGCCAACCCAATATTTAGAAAAAATGGATTACATAAATTCATCATCATTTGTACCTTCTAAAAATAAAGGGTGGCGTGCATTGATATGTAAAAATCTGGAGTATTTATCAATAGAACAATTAAGCAAAGTGTATTGATAAAGATACTGAGAAATAAAATATTGCCTGCCATATCAGTAAGCAAAGGATGTCACAGTCATCAGGGATTGCAGCGCCGAAAAGGTGAGCCGGTGACCCCGGAGGAAACTCAGGATGTGAAAACACAGGATACTGACCCCAGATAGCTGAGGTGCATATCAAAGGAATGGTTTCAGTGAGCCCAGACTCTTGCATCTTCCCATACATAGAAAAGCGCTCAATTCCTTAACTTGAGATACAGTAAGTCCCTGCAAACGACCCTTCAAGTTGAGAACTTTCAAAGATGCAAATGAGCGTTCCATCAACGTTAGGCGCGAGTGAAACTGCAGCTTGCCCTCCACCTCCTATGGCTGAGGTCCTTCAGCTCTACCGTCTCCCACCTCCTCCCTCTCCTCCAGTAACTCTTCTTGCCTGTTCACTCGATGACAGCCCTGTATGCCAGCTGTTGTACTGTACTACTGTACTTTTCAAGGGACGGTACTGTAAGATTTAAAATGTTTTATTTATTCTTTGTTTTTTTATGTATTATTTGTGTGAAAAGTATTATAAACCTATTTCAGTACAGTACCATATAGCCGATGGTGTTAGTTGGATACCTAGACTAACTCTGTTGGACTTTCAAACAAATCGGACTGATGAACGTGCTCTCAGAACCAGAACTCAATTCTTATGTAGGGGACTTACTGTACCTAGTTTTCTTTTATTAACAGTAATCTTTTGTTCCTACTACCTGCCCTTTGTTGCAAAACTCCTATATATCCTAGCTCCCCTCTCGCCTCCTCAGAGCAGTTTTCTCAGGGTTACTTGAAATGCTGCCTCCGGACTTGAAGTCCTCAGTATGTCCACTGAAGAAAACATAACTCTCAACTTTCAGGTTGTGAATATTTTTTTTCAGTTGACCAATACCTTACCCCTTCTATAACTGTTATGGTAACCTACCGTGTTAGGGGGGTCCCTACCCTAGGTTTGATTGACAACACATTACTGCCAGGAACGTATGAAAGAGTTTATTACTTCCATAATGGAAGTGTCTGGGGAGGGCAGGGAAGGCCTCTTAAACAGGTGGGAAATGCCTTGACAGAACAAGGCAAGGAGCCTGGCCTGAGTTTTTTGTTTTTTGTTTTTTTAATTTTTATTGGAATATAGTTGATTTACAATGTTGTGTTAGTTTCTGCTGTACAGCAAAGTGAATCAATTATACATAAACATATATCCACTCTTTTTTAGATTCTTTTCCCGTATAGGTCATTACAGAGTCCTGAGTAGGGCTCCCTGTGCTATACAGTAGGTCCCTATTTGTTATCTATTTTATTTATTTTAATTAAAACAAAATTTTTGGCCGCACCACGCAGCACATGGGTCTAGTTCTCAGACCAGGGATTGAACCTGTGCCTCCTGCATTGGAAGTGGAGAGTCTTAACCACTGGACACCAGGGAAGTCCCTCTATTTTATATATGTTAGTGTGTATATGTCAATCCCAATCTCCCAATTTAACCTTCCCCAACCCCCTTTCCCCCCAGTAACCATGTTTGCTTTTCACATCTGTGACTCTATTTCTGTTTTATAAATAAGTTCAGTTGTGCCATTTTTTTAGATTCCACATATAAGCGATATAATATGATATTTGTCTTTCTCTGTCTGACTTACTTCACTCAGTATGAGAATCTCTAGGTCCATCCATGTTGCTGCAAATTTTTGCCTGAGGGTTTTTTGTTTGTTTGTTTTAATTGAGATTAGGAGGTGGACTAGTGTGAGATTTTGCACATAAAGGCAGAGGCTACCAAGGATTTAATCTCTTACCAGCACCAAAGAAGTAAGCACTCAGGGCTTCTTGTCATCTTGTACAGATGTGGGGCACCAGGAGAAGGAAGGATGAGGCTTTAAAAGTTGTCAGCAGTCAAACATAAAAAAACGGAGTCAGACTTCTAAATTCTCATCTGGCATGCAAAGAGCTTAGAAGGGGACATCCCTATAATCCTCACCAGAAAAAAGCAAACAAACTTAAAATTAACAACTCAGATCTATCAAACCATTAATCACAGGGCTGACTGCTGTCTCCAAAATTGGAGAGACAGTAAAATAGCAATTTTGAAATATGCCCATAATATTCTGCTCTTAACAATGCCTGTCCTCAAAAGATTCTGTTTTATCAGTGCTTAACTGACATGGTGGGAGGGTGAAGTAGGAGATAGATGGGCCCCCCTGGGCCAGACAGCTGGTGTTTGTCAAGTGGAGCAAAACTGAAGTTTTGTCCTCAGCCAGACAAGAATGATGCCCGTTTCCCTTCCTCCACTGGTATGGAGGGAATGAACTAGCAGTGGGGAGTGTGTTGCAGGAAAAATAGAAATGAAGTTTTCCCTCTCCTGAGAACAAGGAAAGTAAAGGGAACAGTGATCAGGCTAGAGAAGAAACAAACAGGCCTGAAAGAGTTAATCACTCCTAGCTATATTTTAACTGTTACTAATCTGTAGTGTCTGTAACTAGATTAGTCCTTCACAAAGCTAACCTATCACTACCTGACACTATGTGAATTACATCCTACACCTATCACTCCCTAACTCTGTGTGATGTAAATTACATCCTGCACCTGGTGTTTAATTAAGCTCCCTGCACTCCCTTGTTACAAGTCACCCCCTTGTTGCTTTTTGCATTTCAGAAAGAAGGTCACAGGCCAATAAACCAGAGACAAACAGGCCCAGTTACTGGCCGTGCCGCCTGACGCCAGCTGTGACTGTTTTGAAATAATGCAAGAAGAAGAAAAATGCAAGACCTTCATGACTTTGATCCTTATCATACACCCCCGGAATTCGGACTTCGAGCCCCACCTATAAGATCTCCTCTGATTCCTCGGGAAGTGAAGGCACAGTTCTTGAGGCACTAGCCTGCTGTGTTTTCCCCTTTGCCTGGCAAAGAATTAAAAGCTATCTTTCTTTTCCTCCAAAGACTCTTGTCTCCATATTGCTGTTCAGCATCAGTGCACAGACAGCCAAGATTTTTTGGCAACAGGGGAAATTGCTAACTTGAGTCCCCTCTAGCCTTTCTGCCTGACCTAAGTTGAGGGAGAGAGAGACCTCAGAAAGACTTGTGAGGTTGAGAGTTTTGTTTTGTTTAAACCCCAATAGCAAACACGTGGCGTGTTTTCCGAAACCACTTCACCAGCTCTCCAATTCCAACTGAGCGTCTTACAACTCAATTCTACCACTAACCAAAGTTAACATCAGATTCCACAGTTGAAGGGCCCAGTCCTGTTGTTGGGGGAACCTCTGACCGTAATTGCCCACCCTGGCCAGACACGATAGTAACCACTTGAATGAGTTATCTTACAACAGGAGGTGCTGGTAAGGAATGCAGAATTAACAAGCTACCACCAACCGTAAACATTCGGGAAAGGTCAAAAGGAGAGAAGAGATGTCAGTCTGTATATCTTACCAACCTCCCAGAATCCTTCTCCATCTTGGCTGAGCGATGGGCGTGCCACCAGGAAGGACCCTGAGTCAGAATGATCGGCCAGAGACAACCCAGAAACGAACCCCATTACTATAAAATATGAGACTTTGAGCCATGTGGCAGAGCAGTTCTTCTGGGTTCCCTTACCCTGCTGCTCTCCAGCTGGGCGCCCCTTCCCAGTGAAATCTCTCGCTTTGTCAGCATGTGTGTCTCCTTGGACAATTCATTTCTGAGTGTTAGACAAGAGCCCATTCTCAGGCCCTGGAAGGGGTTCCCCTTCCTGCAACACCACAAGACTGCCCCCACGTCAGATGCCAGCTACAAATGCAAGGCCCAGGCCACACACGTTTCTGGATGGCCGACTACAAATTCGGAAGTTCCCTATAACCCCTCATGTCTGTTAATTTGATAGAACGACTATTAGAACTAAGAAAAATGCTTTACTTATTATTATCAGTTTATCTGAAAAGATACAAGTCAGGAACAGCCAAATGGACAGGGTGCACAGGGCAAAGTAGGCGAACAGGGGTAGGAAGGTTCCATGCCCTCTCCTGGCATGACAGCCTCCCAGCACAGTGATGTGTTCACCAACTCAGATATCTCTGAATCCCGAAGTTTAGGGGTTTTGATGGAGTTTTCAACACTGGGGGCTTGAGGGTGGGCTGGGCTGAAAGTTCTAAGCCTCTAATCATAGCTTTGTTCCTCCTGGTAACCATCCCTCATCATGAAATCATCTATGGGTCTGGAAACAGTTGCCTCATTAGAACATAAGATGCTACTATCACCCTTATCACATGGGAAATTCCAAGGGCTTTAGGAGGTCTTTGTTAAGAACCATGGACAAAGGCCAAATATCCTTCTTATACCACAGAAGTTCACAGTCCATGGTCACATACTGAGACCCAATCATGGGACTATAAAACATTTCCTTTCCACCCTCAACGTACCACCACATCAAGAAGATAGCTAATAACAGTATAAAACACTGACAGAACTGTATGTTTCAGAACTTATTTACAAGTCTCTTTAGTACTCCTAAAGATGACATGGGAGACAAAAGCAAGGACACCTGAAGATATTTTAGCCTCTGACAGCCACAGCAAATAATAAGTCCAAACCCTAGTCAGATAAACCTAACATCTCATACTACAGGCCTAAAAACCTCAGTTCCTTTTCACGGGACATCATGTCTGGTATTCAACAAAAGATTAAAAGGCACAATAAAAGATTTAAAAAACACATCTCCTGGGCTTCCCTGGTGGCGCAGTGGTTGAGAGTCCGCCTGCTGATGCAGGGGACACGGGTTCGTGCCCCGGTCCGGGAAGATCCCGCATGCCGCGGAGCGGCTGGGCCCGTGAGCCATGGCCGCTGAGCCTGCGCGTCCGGAGCCTGTGCTCCGCAAGGGGAGAGGCCACAACAGTGAGAGGCCCGCGTACCACAAAAAAAAAATAAATAAAAAAAAAAAAACACATCTCCTAAAAAAATAACAAAAAGGGGGGAGAGAGAAAACAAACCACCCCAACACATCTCTGGGATTAGGACAAGCAAAAGAACCTGATTCAGATGTAGCATATATGCTGGAATTATCAGACCAGTAATTTAAAGCAACCATGATTCATATGCTAAGTGCTCTAATGGAAATAATGGAAGACCTGCAAGAACAGATAGGTGACATGTGCAGAGCTGGAAACTCTAAAAAAGAACCAAAGGGAAATCAAAGAAATTTTTTTTTAAAAGGCAAAAGAACAGAAGTAAAGAATTCCTTTGGGGGGGACCTTATCATTACAGTGGAAATGTGTGAGAAAAAAGAATCGGCATCCTTGAGGAGCTGTCACTAGAACCTTCTGAACTGAAACGCAAAGATAAGAAAAGGGTAGAAAGAACAGAAATCCAAGAGCTTTGGGACAATTAAAAAAGGTGTAACGTATACAACATGGGAATACATGAAGGAGAAGAAATAAACAGGATACATAAAATAATAATGAGATTTTCCCCCAAATCAATAATGGATACCAAAATACAGATGTAGGCAGCTCAGAGGTCACCAAACAGGATAAAAACCCTAAAAATGCACACCTAGAAATATATATTCAAACTCAAGAAAAATCAAAAACAAAAAGAATCTTGAAAGAAGTCAGGGGAAAAAAAACCTTAGTTACAGAGAAACAAGGATAAGAAGTAAATTGGACTTTTCTTTTCAGAAACCATGCAAGCAGGAAGAGAGTTCTGTGAAACACAGCGTTGAAAGAGAAACCTCCCAACTAGAATTTTGTGTCAAGCAAAATTATCTTTCAAGTGAGGGAGAAATAAAGACTTCCAAAGAAATGGAGGGAATTTGTCACCAAAATCCCTGCTTTGCAAAAAAACTTAAAAGAAATTCATCAGGAAGAAGGTAAATGATAAAGGTTAAGTGTTAGAGAAGGAACAAATGAAGGTAATAATAAAATCATTTGTTTTTGTTATTCTTAATCTGACATAACATTTTGTTGAAAATAATAATAGCAGCAACATATTCAGTAATTATAGCTTTTGGATGAGTGAAATGAATGACAGAAATGTTACAAGGGGCAAGGGAGAGAATTTGCACATCCAGTGAAATGCTATGGTATTACTTCAGAGAGGAGTTGGGTTAGTTGTAAATGTATACTACAAACTCAAGGGCAATGACCAAAAATGTAAAAAAAAAAAGTTATAATGATATGCTAAGAGAAGAGAAAAAATGGAATCAAGTAAAATGTCCCCTAAAAGGTAGAGAAGACAGAAGAGAAGTGGAAGACAAAAAAGAAACAAAGAACAAGGGCAACAAATAAAAAATGTTAAAATATGGTAGATATTAATCCAGCTGTATCAATAATCACTTTAAACATCAGTGGTCTAAATATAATAAGTGAAACCAAAAAAACCTGTCACAGTAGATTAAAAAACAAAACAAAACTGGGCTTCCCTGGTGGCGCAGTGGTTAAGAATCCACCTGCCAATGCAGGGGACATGCGTTCCAGCCCTGGTCCGGGAAGATCCTACAAGTCATGGAGCAGCTAAGCCCGTGTACCACAACTACTGAGCCTGCGCTCTAGAGCCCACGAGCCACAACTGTTGAAGTCCACGTGCCCTAGAGCCAGTGCTCCGCAGCAAGAGAGGCCACCGCAATGAGAAGCTCATGCACCGCCACTAAGAGTAGCCCCCACTCACCGCAACTAGAGAAAGCCTGTAGGCAGCAAAGAAGACCCAACGCAGCCAAAAATAAATAAATAAAAAAGAATACCAAGGGGGTCAGCATGGATGAGTGGCTGAAAGGCTGGTACCAGGAAGTCAAGAGGACTCACACCAACCAGGGCTTGGAAGTCCAAAAAAGGGCTGCAGACCCTACTAATTGCTCACTGAATCCATCAGGAGCCTTGCACACCAGCTGCTTGGGATACTCTGCCTGCAGACACTTCCAACTGGCCATGGGCACACCCAATGCTCCATATACGTCAAACCCCACCCTATGTCTGGCTCCTCACATGACCCCCAGATGAGGAGCGCAAGACTGCACAGTAAGCACACACATGTAGCTCGTAAGCACACACATGACTAGGTGGGATTGGGAAGACATACAGACCTGAGCATTTCAGGGGAAGCAAACACAGCACCCAGCCTGGATGTGAGGGATCAAGGAAAGGCATAGAATCTTAAGAATTCTGTCCAAAAGAGGGAACAAGAGGCATGAGGTGGGCATCCACAGAGAAAGCCTGAGAGAAGCTCAGAATATCCATCTGGGTTGAATGGTAAAGGTGTTTCTCTCCCAAAGCCAGTCAGTAGAAACTGGAGGAGGTGACTGTTTCTTCAAATGCAAAGACAGCAACACAACACTTCATGAAAAATGAAGAAGGGAAAAAAAAAAGAAGATTGTAAGGCATTCTGCTAGCTCAACAAGAAAAGCCACGAGTATCTATTGACTCCAGAAAATAATGATGCTGGTTTTATTTCCATGACAAGAAACTTTTGTAAACAATCATACTTGAGCACTTCTGCTCTGCAAGCCTAAGCCCTGGAATTACTGATACATTCGAAAGCACCCAAAAGTAAGCAAAAGACTTCAGAAACACCCGCTAAGGGCAGGAAAAAAGGGAAACAAATTTTAACACAGGCAATGTACTAATGTTATATTATACTTCTCTGAAATTCACCTCTTTCTTTAGTTTACAATTACTGTAAAACGGTGACTAAAAAGTGAATAAAACTTTTTAGGGTGACAAACCCATGGAGGAGCAGAAACATTTCTCAGGGGGTAGCTACACCCAAGGGCTTCCCATAGGATACAGGATGTCTGTGCCCAGCAAAGACGCTGGGGGGAGACACCCAAGGGTTTCACACAGCCTAGATACAGGTGGTTATTCTCTGCTTTCCTCTCATGGTAAAGAGAGGAAAACCAAAAACGACACCTTTAAACATGAGCCACTCATTGGCTGTGGGAAAATGACAAAATTCTGCATCCCCCTCTGCCAAAGAGTGGCTGTGGGACCCTGTGTAAGGATTTAACTTCTTGGATCCTTCAATGTTTGCTTCTAAAAAGCGAGCTTAATATTTATTGCATGTTAGGATTAAATGAGATCTGTGTGTTTGCACAGTCCCTGATATATGGTGAGCATTAAATAATTTTTATTTCCATTAATAATACTATTGATTTTATTGTTTTGTTTGTTTTGCGGTACGCGGGCCTCTCACTGCTATGACCTCTCCCGTTGCGGAGCAACAGGCTCCGGACGCGCAGGTTCAGCGGCCATGGCTCACAGGGCACAGCCGCTCCGCGGCATGGGGGATCTTCCCAGACCGGGTCACGAACCCGCGTCCCCTGCATCGTCAGGCGGACTCCCAACCACTGCGCCACCAGGGAAGCCCTGGCTTTATTATTTAATAAATGAACACACAAATTTTCTGCCCTGGAAAGAAAAATACGGCGTCTGTTTGACATGCACCACGGAGGACAAATAGTTGATAATGATACTGTGAATTAGAGACGCAGTTGGCTTTGGGAAGGCGGGGAGGGACCTGGAATTTATGGATTTAATGCCAGCCCTAGGAAGAGCTAGGCTGGGGCGACAGGTTCGTGGATTTGAGACTCTGCTTCCCCAAACATTTGGAAAGCTCAGGAGAAAACGGGTCCTCTTGGGGAGAAAACTGGCACAGGGGTCCCCACAGACAAAAGCTCCACCCACACTTAAAGACCAGACACAGAGTCTGAAGACTCTACCCGAGGTCAATGCACAATCTGAGGAGAGACGGGTTGCGGGTGCAGAGCTGCCCAGAGAGGTTCCGGGCCAAAGTCACCACGCACAGTGATGGGACAGGACGCCCGAAGTCTCGGCTGCTGGCCCAGCCCCCGCGCTGAGAGCTGGAGGGGGCTTAGGTCTGAGCTGAGCCCCGGGCGGACTTCGGTCTGCAGACACCGGAGTTGACCGCAGCAGGGTCCGGGTCCCACAGTGGCAGGTTCCGACCCAACCCCTGTTGAGTCCTGGGACACCTGGCCCCTCAACTCACCATTTCCTGGCTTCTGGGGTCCCCCTGGGGTCCTCCGTTCCACTCCTGCCGCCTCTGTAGTTCACAGCATCATAACCGCTACAGAGAGACACCTGGGACCCGGGAGAGCCGATGAAACGCTACGCTGAGCACCTACAGGAGCCTTTAAGTGGTCGGCTAAGTGTTACCCCACCCACCTTCCCGTGCTGCGCCCCTGATTGGACAGTTCATGAGACCCCACCCCCTTTCCCTGAGTGACAACAGGGCAGAAGGTCACGTGGTTGAACATAATGAGTTTCAGCCAGTGGGCTGGAACTTGCCCCCTCCAGGGAAGTTTGCTCTTAAACAAGACTTTTTCATAGGTGTTCCTAACCAATATTGTGCGTAATCACACAGTGAAAGCCACAGGGCTTATGGGAAAAATGGGATTGGGTGGGGTTCAACACTCAAAACTTGTCACTAACATTTAAAAAAAAGGAATCTAAGAAAACAGCATCTTACATATATTGAATGATTAAGAAACACAAAAGCACTACAAGAAACAGAGCACTTTACCTTGAAAGAGGCCTGTCCTTTGCTTGTAGAAGTGATCATCAGGATTGACACTTGTGAGTTATAATGAAGAGGTGGAAGGAGAGATACCTAAATTCAGACAAAGTCAGAACCCAGATGGATATTGGGATCCTTCATAACACCTGAGAGGCACTGAATGCACTGGCAGTGTCTTGAGCGGTGCACATGTGTTTTGTGTATTTCTGAGCAGCTAGGTTCACCTGGGTGCAGTTTTCTGCAGTTAACTCCTGTTTCTCTTGTGTGCCTTGCAGATGAAATTACACATAAGCAAACATGAAATTAACATTATGCTCAAATTGTTTCCGAATTTATCAATACCCAGAAAAATATCATGTTTTCAAAACAAGCATTATAGCAGAACTGACTGCATGTAGATGTAGATATAATTTTTTTCTGAACCATTTGAAAGTTGAAAATATCATGACACTTCACCATTAAATATTTCAGCATGAATCACCCAGAATCAGGACATTGTCCTGTGTAACCATAATACCAATACCACGCTTCAAAAGTTAAGACTATTTTGGTATCATCTAATATTCAGTCCATATCAAACCAAGCAGAACCTGTGGGGACTTTACACGGGACAGACCCCTGTATCCCCCACCTGATACTTATATTGTAGAAAATCTTTAGCCTCCTAGGCCTTCCTGGAGTTCCAAAGAGCAAATTTAATAAGAGAAGGGGGAGAATGCTGAAAGAAAGGAAAAGGGTCAAGCAAGACAAAATAATAATAGTTCAGCCAGAAAACAAAGCCAAGGACCTGAGTTCCTCCTCGAGGGTATATATAATAATCTGAGCTGTATCTTTGAGTTGTTTTCCTGATAAGAAAACTCCCACCAGGTGGAAGAAGTTAACTGCATGCTGACCACAAACACATGGACCCCAGAGTGGCTGGAACATAGATTGGTAGTAAGTTTTGAAATGAGGAATTGTAACTCCTCCGAATTTGTTTTTCATTTTCAAGATTGCTTTGCATAGCCAGGCCACTCGTAATTCCCTATGAATTTTAGGATGAGCTTTCCATTTCTGCCAAAAAATTAATTTAATGATGTCAGAATTTTGGTATGGCTTGCACTGAATCTATAGACCACTTTGGGGACTACTGCCATCTTAACAATATGAACCTTAACAATATGAACTCTCCAATCCATGAACATAGGATGTCTTATGATATATTTAGGGTTTCTAATTTCATTCAACAATCTTTTGTAGTTTTCAATATATGTCTTGAGTTTCCTTGGATAAAATTTTTCCTAATATTTTATTGACTATTTGTGTATCCATGTTCATAATGGATATTGGTCTATGGAGTTTTTGTGATGTCTTTATCTTATTTTATTTATAGGGTAATGATGGTCTCATAGAAATATTTAGGTAGTGTTCCTGTCTCTTCTATTCTATGGAGAGGTTTACAAAGGATTAGTGTTAATTCTTCCATGAATGGCTGGGAGAATTCAACACAGAAGCCATCTGTTCTGTTCTTTTCTTTTGGGGAAGTTTTGGATACTGATTCAACCTGCTTACCTGTTACCAGATCACTCTGATTTTCCATTTTCTTAAGTCACTTTTGGTATTTTGTGTGTCTCTAGGAATTTCTCCTTTTCATCTAGGTTGCCTAACTTGTTGTGGAATAAATTTCTTATAGTGTTCTATTATAATCCTTTGTAGGTTCAAAAGATATACCATTATTATGTGTACCAAATGTTATTACTTATAACAAATAATACCATTATATATAATATATGTGAATATATTCACAGTGGGAAAAGATATAATATATGTTATGTAATATATAAAGTATTTACATATTTATATAATATAGTAAAACATTTTCTTATATATACAAATAATAGTATTATGTTTACCACTGTAGGCACAATTGCTAATCTAACTTCCTTGTATAACCCCCACAACTCTTAGAACTCTCCCTGAAGGTGTTGGAGGAAGAAGACAGGAATATCACCTTGATTCAGAATCAGACACAGATGGTGCTACCTGGGATACAGTGCACAAATCTAATGACTCAGGTAATGGTTGAGGCAGGGAAACGGTCCCTGAGGATTCACAGTGGGAAAAGATACACAAAGAAGTGACAAACAGAAAACTAAACTTTAAAGGGAATTGCGGGTTATGGTGGGGCCACAAGGAAAGAGTCCATCTAAAGGAGGGGTCATGTTGGGCACCCCCAAGATGTCAACCTTGCTCTTATCCTGCAGGTACTATTGTGGTGGGCCTTGTCTCCACCCCAGGGATAGGGAAGTTGTTGGATAAAGTCCCCCTGGTCCTGGATACTGAAGAACAGGCAGTTCTGCATGAGACACACAAGGGTTTGCTGCAAGAAATCTCCCACATCCTGCTGTCAGATGTTGTATCCACCTTTATCACCAGCAATAACACCCAGAACCTCAGCTCCCCAGTCACCTTTGTCTTCCAACATGTGAGTCCAGGTGGGATGGACCTGTGGGATGGAAGACACCTGTGTCCTGGGCACAGCCTTGGGCTTCAGGGGGCTCCCCCATGGGTACATAATATCCCCAGGAAAGCCCTTCATGAGCCAGATTTGGGTCAGCATTTCTGAGTTACAGAACGACCATCTCACACCTATTTCCTGTTCCTAAAGTCAGTGATCCCTGGGCCAAGGGAGAAGATATGCTGTGTTTTCTGGGAGTGTGGCCAGAATGGAATTGGTCATTGGGCCACCAAAGGCTGCAGGATGGCCAGCACCAGAGACAACAGCACCATCTACCAATGTACCCACCTCAGCAGCTTTGCTGTCCTCATGGCCCAATACGATGTGCAGGTGAGAGCCCTGAGAAGGGCTGCATTCAGTGTCAACCACTGTGTAACAAATTCCCCCATATGTAAAACCTGAAAGAATTATTATCTCACGGTTATTGCTGATCAGCAATCTGGCATGGTATAGCTAGGTTGTCTGCTCAGGTTCTTACAAGGCTGAAATCATTCTGTCAGCCTGGACTGCACTGTCATCTGAGGCTTGGGGTCCTCCTCTAACCCTCTGATTCTGGGCACAATTCAGTGCCTTGTGATGGTAGGACTGAGGTCTCCTTGTCTCCTATCTAACAGCAGGGGTCCAGGTTTAGCTCTCAGGGGCTACCTGAATTCCTTCTCATGTGGACCTCTCCTGGGCCCTCTCACAGTGTATCAGTGTTCCTATCTGGAGGCCAGCAAGAGAAGCTTCCTCACATCAAAACTCTCTCAAACTTTGAATCTTTTCTCCAATAAAAAGCCCAGATCTCTTAGGAGCTCACATGATTAAGGCAAGCCCATGCAGGATAAACTTTCTTAACATCAGTTAATGTGGGATATGAATTCCATTTGCAAATCTCTTCACAGCAGAACCTACATTGGCATTTGACTTCAAACCTGGAAGTGGTTATGTGTACCTCAGGGGATGGGATATGACTGCCAATTAGAATTCTGCTTACCACAGGGGTCTTCAGACCAGGGACGCACAGGGGCTGCATAAAGGAAGATTTGGTGATAGCAGATGGGGCCAAGGGAGCCAGTGAGTACAGGTGGGTCGGGAGAAATCTTTGCCTCCTCACCTGGCCAGGTGAGCCGCTTACTTTCTCTGGTTCACCAAAACCAAATACTCTCTGGTGATCTCAAGTAATGGGGAATTTACTGAAGTAAAGGTGGCACTCACATGAAAGTAAGCATGGAAATGATCACAGCACCATGGTCAGACCTCATAGGAGCCCCCAGAAGTTTGAATGATACTCCGAGTCCATGTTTCCTACAGCCATGTCCCTAAATACCACAATATTCATACTTTTACTTATATACTGCTTCCTGTTTATTGAAGAGTTCAGATAGTTGAGTTTTGAATTCCAACAGAACAAGAGAGGAAACACTGGAGATTCTCCATCTCAATCTTAGCCCCATACACTTAGTTCCTCTTGCTTCAACAACCAAAGTTGTTAATTTCTCCTGCAAATTTCAATAGATATTTTACACATATAAATATAGTATATGTATTTCTTCTTTGGCTCTCCTTTTTTCACACAGCTGATAGATTATTCTCTTGAGTCATCCAAGGATTCTTCATTACTTTCTGGCCAAATACATTCTGTTGTGTGAATGTGCTGTAAATTCTATATCAAGGCCTCTCATAATGGGCGTTTTTATTAGGTCACTTACTAATACAAATAATGTTGCAACTGTTTACACTTACCTCATTGATCTCATGTTTGAATATGCAGTTAGAATGGATACTGGGTCAAATTCATAATTGCATGTTGGTAGATATTTCCGTATTTCAACATCTTGAGGTCGCACCTGTGGACACTGACACAGGTATTATGTAAAAGTTTGTGATTCCTCACACCATTACCACAAGTTTACTAGCAAATTTTTGGATGTTTACCCATCTAAGACGTAAATATCGTATCTAGGAAAAACTGTGTGTGTTTTTTATTATTAATGGACTGTAACATCTTCATTTAGGGGCTATTAGTATTTCTGTCTCTGGAAACAATTTGTTCACATCCTTGGTATATTTTTCCACTGCCTTGTTGATAAATTTCTTATGGATTTGGGGGACCTCTTAATACAGTAGGAAAATTAGTTTTATTCAATAAACCAAATATTCTCAAAATTTATAGTTCATCAAAATCATCTGGTGGCCTCATTATTTATTTTTAAACATTTTATTCCTAAACAAAATCAAACTTAGAGATATGTTGCAAAATAAAATTTGTGCTAAAAATACTCAATTGCTCTTTATCCAGATGCACCTACTTTGAATGTTTTAATCTTCATTTTCTCCTTCATCCTTTCCTCTCTTTGTCTCTCTCTCTCCACCTCTCTCCATCTCTCGATCTCTCTCCTTCCCTGACTTACACTAAAAGGGAATTGGTGAGGGTTTTTTTCCTTGTCCTCAGGGATTTTAGGATGTATTCCAAAAAGTGGCAGAAAAATATGAATTTTAACCCACCACCGTCAACAAAATGTATCAGTTTTCCTCTTTTAACCAAGGATTTAATTCTAAATCTGTAAGGATTTGTGATGAGCCAGGAACAATTATTACAGGATGAGGTGTGTGGAGTTCAGGGTCACGGTTTATACCTGGACATCATGACTCCAGGTACAGACTATGTCACACACCATCACATGATGGGGATGGAGGCTTGCTCAATATGGAACTACATGCCTATGTGAACCTCTTGTGGTGACCCATAAGCTTAGTCATGCCCAAAAGTCTAAAGGAAAATAAACCCTTGTGAGTTCCAGGGCTTGGTCTTGACTAAGGACTCTCCTGTCCCTCAATCCTTCCAGAGACAGAATTAATCATATCAGATCCCATAAAATTCTAACATTCTAAACCTGTAGAAAGTTAGCCATAAACATCACATACCTACTTGGCTCCTCCATTCCTGGTTTTTATATGCCTAAAGATAAAAACAAAAATGGTGGAAGCATCACTACCCCAGAGCAGGAAAGGGTGACTGTGATGTCCTCTCTGACGTGTCCCAGGAGGAGGATCCTGCACTGACTGTGATCACCTACATGGGGCTGAGCCTCTCTCTGCTGTGCCTCCTCCTGGCAGCCCTCACCTTCCTGCTGTGCAAAGCCATCCAGAACACCAGCACTTCGCTCCACCTGCAGCTCTCACTCTGCCTCTTCCTGGCCCACCTGCTCTTCCTAACAGCCATCGATAGAACTGAGATCAAGGTACTTATACTGTCCCAAAATACCCCTGCTCTGCCCCAGGGGATGCTGAGTTCATGAAGCCATGCTACCTTGGACTCCTTAATAAAATGGCATTCCAGGTAAAGTTAGATATGTAAGTAGCCAATTTCGCATTGACTGGCACAATTAGAAGACAAACACTCCACTGACAACTCCTTCATATACGTCAGAGTTCTCCCCAGTGATGAAGTATAGAAGAGGTCCTGGGGTCATGCTACACCCTGACAATCCCTCCTGGTGACACCTTCCTCCTTCCCCAGGTGCTATGTGCCATCATCGCAGATGCCTTGCACTATCTCTACCTGGCCTCCTTCACCTGGATGCTGCTGGAGGGCCTGCACCTCTTCCTCACTGTACACAACCTGACAGTGGTCAACTACTCTAGTGTCAACAAGTCCATGAAGAAACTCACATTCCCAGTGGGCTACGGAGTCCCGGCTGTGATTGTGGCCATTTCTGCAGCATCCAGGCCCCATCTTTATGGAACACCCACCCGGTAAAAGCAAATCTCCACTGTACTTATCTTCTCCAGCATGACCATGGCCATCACAGAACCAACATGGCACTTTAGTTTTTTAAGATATAGTTTTTATTGAAGTAACATTGTTTTGTAACACTATATACGTTTCATGTATACAACTTTATATTTCTACTTCTGTATACCTACAACTTGCTCACCACCAGAAATTGAGTTTCCATCCATCACCATAAAGTTGACCCACTTTACCCATTTTGCCTCCCCTCAACCATGCCCCTTCCCCTGTGACAGCCAGTACTCTGTTCTCTGTATCTACGGGGGGAGGAGGCTTGTTTGGTTTGGTTTGTTCATTTCTCATGTTTGTTTATAGTTTGTTGTATTCCACATATGTATGAAATCAGACTGTATTTGTCTTTCTCCACCTGACTTATTTCACTTAGCACAATACCCCCAATGTCCATCCCTGTTGTCACAAATGGCAAGATTTCATCAGTTTTATGGCTGGGTAGTACTCCATGGCTGGTGTGGCTGTGTGTGTGTGTGTGTGTGTGTGTGTGTGTGTGTATCATGCCTTCTTTATCCGTTGATGGGCACTTAGGTTGCTTCCATATCTTATCTATTGTAAATGATGCTGCAGTGAACATAAAGGTCCATATATCATTTTGAGTTAGTGTTTTTGTAGTCTTTGGATAAGTATCTAGACGTGAGATACCTGGATCAGATGGCAGTTCTATTCTTAATTTTTTTTTGAGGATCTCCATACTGTCTTCCATAGTGGCTGCACCAATTTACATCCCTACCAACAGTAATATAAGGGTTCCCTTTTCTCCACATCCTCACTGTTATTTCATGCCTTTTTGGTAAGAGCCATTCAGACAGCTGTGCTGGGATATCTCATTGTGGTTTTGATTTACATTTCCCTAACATTAGTGATGTGGAACATTCTTTCATGTGCCTGCTGGCCATCTCTATGTCTTCTTTGAAAAATGTCTATTCAGCTCCCCTGCCATTTTTAAATCAGGTTATCAGTAGCAGAGATGTGAGCAAGTGCAGACTGTCACCCACAACAAAGTCCTATGCTGATAAAAATGTTAACCTGCATCAGATGGGCCCTGGCACGCCGGCCTTCCTAGATATCTTAGCAAAAATGTCAGCAAACTTTCTCTGTGAAAGGCAAGATAGTATATATTTTGGCTTTGTGGGTCATATGGTCTCTGTTGTAATGACTCACCTCTATCCTTGTAGCTCAAAAGCAGCCACAGAAAAGCTATAAGAAATGAATGTGACTGTGACTCAGTAAAACACATTTCCAAAATCAGACAGCAGCCCAACGTGGACCACAGGCTGCAGTTTGCTAACTCCTGCCTTAGTAGCTCTCTCTTAGGTTCTTCCTGGTGGATCCAGCTAACCCTCCATGATCCTCACACCTCCCAAATCATTCACAATTCCCTACTTGGGATGAAACACCAACTTGATCATTTCTATTAGTGTGAACTTCAGTTACTGACTTTGTATCCTTATGCCTCAGATGTCTGACCTGTGATCAATTGATTACCTATGTTGTCATGAAGTATAAATTACATAATGCTCATGAACCCTGCCATAGCAGTGTCAGGCTTACTGTTGTTTCTCTCTCTCATACTCTCTCGCTCTCTCTCTCCTTGGCTGTCCCAAATGTTTTTATCCTATCTACACCTACTCATCATCCACATCTCAGCATAAACACAGTTCAATTCTCTCAGGGAATCCTTCCCAATATCTGAATCTCCTATAACCCTGACTAGGTTATAGATCCAGCTACATGTTCAGACAGTTCCTCATATTTGATTGTAAACTTCATCATTTTGATTGTTTCTATTTTCTGATTGTTGATGTGCCCACCTAGCTAGGAACTCCCTGATGACAGACATCACTCTGTCTTAACAAGAACTGGGCCTTCAAAACCAAGTACAAATCCTTATACAGGAGGAGACACTCAATATTGCTCCAATAAACCATAAATTATCTTCTCTATTTTTTTTTTCTTTAAAACATGTATATTTTTCTGCCAGTGTATCTGAAGACCAAAACTTAAAACACCTTTTAAAAAAATTTTTCTTTTTTAAAACCACTTTTTAACTTTGCTGTACATGTAAAAAGCTGCACATAATTCATGTATACAGCCTGATGAATTGGGAATAAGTATACAGCCATGTCCCTTACCAAAATAAAGGGTATACACAAACTTTCAATTCTGCAAAATAATAACTTCAGGAGCTCTACTACAGAGCATAGTGCCTATAGCTAATAATAGTGTGTTGTATATTTAAAATTTGCTAAGGGTGTAGCTCTTATGTGAAATATTCTTACCAAAAAAAGCAATAATAATATTTATTATTATTATTAATAACAGAGGCAGAAAAATACTTTGGAGGATGAGGGATATGTTTATTTATCGATTCTTTATCCACAAAGGCCAATATATTCTTTTATTTTTAACATCTTTATTACAGTAAAATTGCTTTACAATGTTGTGTTAGTTTCTGCTGTATAACAAAGTGAATCAGCTATATGTATACATATATCTCCATATCCCCTCCCTCTTGGGTCTCCCTCCCATCCTCCATATCCCTCTCCGTGGGCACAAAGCACTGAGCTGCTCACCCTATGCTATGCGGCTGCTTCCCAGTAGCTATCTATTTTACATTTGGTAGTGTATATATGTCAGCGCTACTCTCTAACTTACTCCCAACCTACATTTCCCACACCCCATGTCCTCAAGTCCATTCTCTACGTCTGTATCGTTATTCCTGTCCTGCACCTAGGTTTGTCAAAACCATTATTTTTCTTCTTTAGATTCCATATATATGTGTTAGCATATGGTATTTGTTTTTCTCTTTCTGACTTACTTTACTCTCTCTGACAGACTCAAGGTCCATCCACCTCACTAAAAATAACTCATTTTCGTTTCTTTTTATGGCTAAGTAATATTCCATTGTATATATGTGCCACATCTTTTTCATCCTCTCATCTGTCAATGGACACTTAGGTTGCTTCCATGTCCTGGCTATTGTAAATGGAGCTGCAATGAACATTGTGGTACATTAGTCTTTTTGAATTATGGTTTTCTCAGGGTATATGGCCAAAAGTGGGATTGCTGGGTCATATGGTAGTTCTATTTTTAGATTTTTAAGGAACCTCCGTACTGTTCTCCATAGTGGCTGTATCAATTTACATTCCCACCAAGAGTGCGAGAGGGTTCCCTTTTCACCACACCCTCTCCAGCATTTATTGTTTCTAGATTTTTTGATGATGGCCATTCTGACCGGTGTGAGATGATATCTCAATGTAGTTTTGATTTGCATTTCTCTAATGATTAATGATATTGAACAGTCTTTCATGTGCTTGTTGGAAATCTGTATGTCTTCTTTGGAGAAATGTCTATTTAGGTCTTCTGCCCATTTTTGGATTGGGTTGTTTGTTTTTTTGATATTGAGCTGCATGAGCTGCTTGTAAATTTTGGAGATTAATCATTTGTCACTTGTTTCATCTGCAAATATTTTCTCCCATTCTGAGGGTTGTCTTTTCACCTTGTATATGGCTTCCTTTGCTGTGCAAAGCTCTTAACTTTCATTAGGTCCCATTTGTTTATTTTTGTTTTTATTTCCATTTCTCTATGAGGTAGGTCAAAAAGGATCTTGCTGTAATGTATGTCATAGACTGTTCTGCCTATGTTTTCCTCTAAGAGTTTGACAGTGTCTGGTCTTACATTTAGGTCTTTAATCCATTTTGAGTTTATATTTGTGTATGGTGTTAGGGAGTGTTCTAATTTCATTCTTTTACGTGTAGATGTCCAGTTTTCCCAGCACCACTTATTGAAGAAGCTGTCTTTTCTCCACTGTATATTCTTGCCTCCCTTGTCAAAGATAAGGTGACCATATGTGTGTGGGTTTATCTCTGGGCTTTCTATCCTGTTCCATTGATTTATATTTCTGTTTTTGTGCCAGAACCATACTGTCTTGATTACTGTAGCTTTGTAGTATAGTCTGAAGTCAGGGATCCTGATTCCTCCAGCTCCGTTTTGCTTTCTCAAGATTGTTTTGGCTATTCGGGGTATTTTGTGTTTCCATACAAATTGTGAAATTTTTTGTTCTAGTTCTGTGAAAAATGCCAGTGGTAGTTTGATATGGATTGCATTGAATCTGTAGATTGCTTTGGGTAGTAGAGTCATTTTCACAATGTTGATTCTTCCCATCCAAGAACATGGTATATCTCTCCATCTATTTGTATCATCTTTAATTTCTTTCATCAGTGTCTTTTAATTTTCTGTATACAGATATTTTTATCTCCTTCAGTAGGTTTATTCCTAGGTATTTTATTCTTTTTGTTGCAATGGTAAAAGGGAGTGATTTCTTAATTTCACTTTCATATTTTTCATCATTAGTGTATAGGAATGCCAGAGATTTCTGTGCATTAGTTTTGTATCCTGCTACTTTACCAAATTCATTGATTAGCTCTGGTAGTTTTCTAGTAGCATCTTTAGGATTCTCTATCTATAGTATCATGTCATCTGCAAACAGTGACAGCTTTACTTCTTCTTTTCTGGTTTGGATTCCTTTTATTTCTTTTTCTTCTTTGATTGCTGTGGCTAAAACTTCCAACACTATGTTGAATAATAGTGGTGAGAGTGGGCAACCTTGTCTTGTTCCTGATCTTAGTGGAAATGGTTTCAGTTTTTCACCATTGAGGATGATGTTGGCTGTGGGTTTTTCATATATGGTCTTTATTATGTGGAGATAAGTCCCCTCTATGCCTACTTTCTGGAGGGATTTTATCATAAGTGGGTGTTGAATTTTTTCGAAAGCTTTCTCTGCATCTATTGAGATGACCATATGATTTTATCCTTAATTTTGTTAATATGGTGTATCACATTGATTGATTTCCGTATATAGAAAAATCCTTGCATTCCTGGGATAAACCCCACGTGATCATGGTGTACGATCCTTTTAATGGGCTGTTGGCTTCTGTTTGCTAGTATTTTGTTGAGGATTTTTCCGTCTATGTTCATCAGTGATATTGGCCTGTAGAGACCTTTCTTTGTGACACCTTTGTCTGGTTTTGATATCAGGGTGATGGTGGTCTCGTAGAATGAGTTTGGGTGTGTTCCTCCCTCTGCTATATTTTGGAAGAGTTTGAGAAAGATAGGTGTTAGCTCTTCTCTAAATGTTTGATAGAATTCGCCTGTGAAGCCTTCTGTTCCTGGACTTTTGTTTGTTGGAAGATTTTAAATCACAGTTTCAATTTCAGCGCTTGTGATTGGTCTGTTCATATTTTCTATTTCTTCCTGGTTCAGTCTCGGAGTGTTGTGCATTTCTAAGAATTTGTCCATTCCTTCCAGTTTGTCCATTTTATTGGCATATAGTTGCTTGTAGTAATCTCTCGTGATCCTTTGTATTTCTGCAGTGTCATTTGTTAATTCTTTTTCATTTCTAGTTCTCTTGATTTGAGTCTTCTCCCTTTTTTCTTGATGAGTCTGGCAATGGTTGATCAATTTTCTTTATCTTCTCAAAGAACAAGCTGTTAGTTTTATTGATCTTTGCTATTTTGGTTTTTTTGTTGTTGTTGTTCTATTTCATTTATTTCTGCTCTGATCTTTATGATTTCTTTCCTTCTGCTAACTTTGGGTTTTGTTTGTTCTTCTTTCTCTAATTGCTTTAGGTGTAAGTTTAGTTTGTTTATTTGAGATTTTTCTTGTTTCTTGAGGTAGGATTGTATTGCTATAAACTTCCCTCTTAGAACTGCTTTTGCTACATCCTTTAGGTTTTGGGTCGTCATGTTTTCATTGTCATTTTCTTCTAGGTATTTTTGATGTCTTGTTTGATTTCTTCAGTGATATCTTGGTTATTTAGTAGCATATATATATATACATATATATATATATATATATATATTTGCAGTACATGGGCCTCTCACTGTTGTGGCCTCTCCCGTTGTGGAGCACAGGCTCCAGACGCACAGGCTCAGCGGCCATGCCTCATGGGCCCAGCCACTCCGCGGCATGTGGGATCTTCCTGGACCGGGGCACAGACCCGTGTCCCCTGCATCGGCAGGCGGACTCTCAACCACTGCACCACCAGGGAAGCCCCAGCATATTTTTTAGCATCCACTGTGTTTCAATTTTTTACATTTTTTCCCCCTCTAATTGATATCTAGTCTCATAGCATTGTGGTCAGAAAACATAGTTGAAACGATTTCAATTTTCTTAAATTTACCAAGGTTTATTTGTGACCCAAGATGTGATCTGTCCTATAGAATGTTCCATGAGCACTTGAGAAGAAAGTGTGCTCTGCTGTTTTGGGGTGGAATGTCTATAAATATCAATTAAGTTCATCTTGTTTAAGGTGTCATTTAAAGCTTGTGTTTCCTTATTATTTTCATTTTGGATGATCTCTATTGGTGAAAGTGGGGTTTAAAGTCCACTAATATGATTGTGTTACTGTCGATTTCTCCTTTTATGGCTCTGAGCATTTGCCTTATGTATTGAGGTGTTGCTGTGTTGGGTGCATAAATATTTACAATTGTTATATCTTCTTCATGGACTGATCCCTTGATCATTATGTAGTGTCCATCTTTGTCTCTTGTAATAGTCTTTATTTTAAAGTCAATTTTGTCTGATGTGAGAATTGCTACTCCAGCTTTCTTTTGATTTCCATTTGCATGGAATATCTATTTCCATCCCCTCACTTTCAGTCTGTATGTTTCCCTAAGTCTGAAGTAGGTCTCTGTGGATAGCATATATACAGGCCTTGTTTTTGTATCCATTCAGCCAGTCTATGTCTTTTGGTTGGAGCATTTATTTTATATATGTTTAAAGTAATTATCGATATGTGTGTTCCTATTACCATTTTCTTAATTGTTTTGGGTTTGTTTTCGTAGGTCTTTTCCTTCTCTTTTGTTTCCTGCCTGGAGAAGTTCCTTTAGCAGCTGTTGTAAAGCTGCTTTGGTGATGCTGAATTCTCTTAGCTTTTGCTTGTCTGGAAAGGTTTTAATATCTCCGTCTAATCTGAATGAGTTCCTTGCTGGGTAGAGTAATCTTGGTTGTAGGTTTTTCCCATTCATCACTTTAAGTATGTCCTGCCACTCCCTTCTGGCTTGCAGAGTTTCTGCTGAAAGATCAGCTGTTAACCTTATGGGGATTCCCTTGTTTTTTATCTATTGCTTTTCCCTTTCTGCTTTTCATAATTTTTCTTTGTATTTAATTTTTGATAGTTTGATTAATATGTGTCTTGGTGTGTTTCTCCTTGGATTTTTCCTGTATGGGACCCTCTGCACTTCCTGGACTTGATTGACTCTTTTCTTTTCCATGTTAGGGAAGTTTTCAACTATAATCTGTTCAAATATTTTCTCAGCCCCTTTCTTTTTCTCTTCTGCTTCTGGGACCCCTATAATTCGAATGTTGGTGCGTTTAATGTTGTCCCAGAAGTCTCTGAGACTGTCCTCAGTTCTTTTCATTCTTTTTTCTTTATTCTGCTCTGCAGTAGTTATTTCCACTATTTAATCTCCAGGTCACTTATCCATTCTTCTGCCTCAGTTATTCTGCTATTGTTCCTTCTAGAGAAGTTTTTTTATTTATTGTGTTGTTCACCATTGTTTGTTTGCTCTTTACTTCTTCTAAGTCCTTTTTACACGTTTCTTGTATTTTCTCCATTCAATTTCCAAGATTTTGGATCATCTTTAGTATCATTATTCTGAATTCTTTTTCAGGTAGACTGCCAATTTCCTCTTCTTTTGTTTGCTCTGGTGGGTTTTCACCTTGCCCCTTCAACTGCTGCATATTTCTCTGTCTTCTCATTTTGTTTAACTTACTGTGTTTGGCGTCTCCTTTTTGCAGGCTGCAGGTTTGTAGTTCCCATTGTTTTTGCTGTCTGCCCCCAGTGGGTAATGTTGGTTCAGTGGCTTGTGTAGACTTCCTGGTGGAGGGGACTTGTAAGGCCAATATATTCCTGAATCTCCTTCCACCTCTCTCACAGATGCTGGCTCCACACAAAGGATTTATATGGACCTTTCTTGGCCCTGTCTGCACCATCTTCTCTGTGAGTAATGGATGACATCAGAGCATCCTTCCTATCTGGTTGAGCGTGAATCAAAAGCAGAGGTGTAAAGAGGAGTATAGGCAGAGTGACCAATTTTTCCAGTTTGTTCAGGAATGAGTGGACCCCCAGGATGCAGGAATTTCCATTTTAAAAACAGGAAGGATTGTTTCCTTAGACACGGGACTTTCAGTGTTTAAAGATGTAAATTCCCATGCAAACTGAGTTACTGGGTGTTTGGTCTGGTGTTCTATGACTGTAGTGAAATAAAAAACCTTCCTACCTGCTGGTTTAGGTGTTGGATGAGCCAGGAGGAACATTTAGCAGGTGTGGATGTATTCAATATGCCTTATGGTGTTTCTGCAGATTAATTTAGCTTTCTTCCTGATAACCTTCTGGATTGTGAAAAACAAGCTCTCCTCACTCAACACTGATGATGTCCACTCTCTGGATCACTAGGTGAGATGGATCAGAGGTACACATTGCTCCTCATAAAAAGCATGACCCGGGAGCGAGGCCATACGGTTCCAAGCTCCTGATGTACATTCACAGGAATTCTAAGCAGACTTGAGGGAAGATGTACAGCCACACACCTTGGAAGTTCAGATACAGTGTTTTTCTGCTGACACCCAAGCCAAAAACATTCCATTCGTCTATAACCCAAGAATGAAACTACCTCAGCTACAAAGAGAATTGACTTTGTTCTGAAAAACAGGGATTACTACCATGGCCCTATGAGAAAGGTCCTGAGAACATTTACATCCTTATAAACCACTTAGGAAATTACATACCTGACCCAGAACCCAGGATGCCCTTTCATGCCCATACCTTTATTCAAGCTCCTCCTGCTACCCTCAACCACACTGTGCTACCTGATGAAATCAGGTTCATTAGCCACATATCACATCTTCTAAGAGGCTAGGGATGTGCTTTGCTTTCCTCAAGTTTACAAAGAATGAATCATCTGGGCAAAGCATGCTCTGGGTCAGTTCATAGAGAGGAAAAGGATAGGAACAGCATTGGAGGGACCAAGGACAGAGGTACCTAACATTCACAAATTAATCATTGACCATTTGTATTTGGCTTTCCAGTAGACTGTAAGGTTTGTGAAAACAAAAATCTTGCCCTTGTTATTTTTAATGCATAGGGTCCAACACACAGCCAGGTGTACAGAACATCCACAGTAATATCAGTTGATTGAAACTGGGGATATTCATGCAACATCATATTACTGAAACCCACATTATGAAGTGTCACTACCAACTTCAGTCCAAGTCTAAATGCCATCCGGGATCGAAAAAGCATTTCTTTTTGAGAATCATTGACAGTAAATATCAGGGTGGCCACAACTCAGTCAGAGGCATCCATGGTGTAGAAAAGAAATGGCTTTGATTGTTTTGCTCAGGGTGCACCACAAGCCTCCTTTCGCTTCCTACCCAGGATGCTGACATTTAAAGCCACAGCTCAGCTCTTCATCTTGGGATGCACATGGTGTCTGGGAATCCTGCAGGTGGGACCGGCTGCCCACATCATGGCCTACCTCTTCACCATCATGAACAGCCTGCTGGGTGTCTTCATCTTCCTGGTGTACTGCCTCCTAAGCCATCAGGTATCACTGTCTGACTCCCACTCAAAACTCTTCCCATCCTCATTCCTCTCTGTTCTGACCCAGAGCACGTTTTGCATCTACAGGTCAAAGAGCAGTACAGGACATGGTTCAAAAGGATGAAGAAAACCAAAGCCAAGTCTGAGGAGTACACACTCTCCAGCAAGACCTTGTTGGATCCCTCTAAACACAGTGTGGTAAGATCATGTACTGCTCCCAGAGCACTTCACTAAAAGATCCATTGAGCAGCACATGCTTATCATGCTGAATAATTGGGTATAAAGCAGGTGATATCCTATGATGGCTCACAGTGGTTTACATCTAGACTCACCGAAGACATTCATCTATCATGAAAGAAAGTTTATAGGACATTCCTACCAAAAACAGCAGATTACACTTTCTTCTCAAGTGTGCACAGAACATTCTCCAAGATAGATCACATCTTTGGTCACAGATCAAGCCTCAGTAAATTTAAGAAAACTGAAATCATATCAAGCATCTTTTCTGTCCACAACGCTATGAGATTAGAAATGAGTAACAGGGAACAAAATGTAAAAAACACAAACACATGGAGGCTAAACAATACGTTACTAAATAACCAGGAGATCACTGAAGAAATCAAAGAGGAAATCAAAAAATACCTAGAGACAAATGACAATGAAAACACGACGGCCCAAAACCTATGGGATGCAGCAAAAGCAGTTCTAAGAGGGAAGTTTATAGCTATACAAGCCTACCTCAAGAAACAAGAAAAATCTCAAATAAACAATCTAACCTTACACCTAAAGGAACTAGAGAAAGAAGAACAAACAAAACCCAAAGTTAGCAGAAGGAAAGAAATCATAAAGATCAGATCAGAAGTAAATGAAATAGAAGCAAAGAAAACAATAGCAAAGATGAATAAAACTAAAAGCTGGTTCTTTGAGAAGATAAACAAAATTGATAAACCATTAGCCAGACTCATCAAGAAAAAGGAGAGGACTCAAATCAATAAAATTAGAAATGAAAAAGGACAAGTTACAACAGACCCCGCAGAAATACAAAGCATCCTAAGATACTACTACAAGCAACTTTATGCCAATAAAATGGACAACCTGGAAGAAATGGACAAATTCTTAGAAAGGTATAACCTTCCAAGACTGAACCAGGAAGAAATGGAATATATGAACAGACCAATCACAAGTAATGAAATTGAAACTGTGATTAAAATCTTCCAACCAAAGCCCAGCCCAAAACACCAAAGCCCAGAACCATATGGCTTCACAGGCGAATTCAATCAAACATTTAGAGAAGAGTTAACACCTATCCTTCTCAAACTCTTCCAAAAATAGCAGAGGGAGGAACATTCCCAAACTCATTCTATGAAGCCACCATCACCCTGATACCAAAACCAAATAAAGATTTAACAAAAAAAAGAAAACTACAGGACAATATCACTGATGAACATAGATGCAAAAATCTTCAAAATACTAGCAAACAGAATCCAACAGCACATTAAAAGGATTGTACACCATGATCAAGTGGGGTTTATCCCAGGAATGCAAGGATTCTTCAATATATGCAAATCAATCTATGTGATACACCATATTATCAAATTGATGAATAAAAACCATATGATCATCTCAGTAGGTGCAGAAAAAGCTTTTGACAAAATCCAACACCCATTTATGATAAAAACTCTACAGAAAGTAGGCATAGAGGAACTACCTCAACAGATAAAAGCCATATATGACAAACCCATAGCCAACATCGTTCTCAATGGTGAAAGACTGAAACCATTTCCTCTAAGATCAGGAACAAAGCAAGCTTGCCCACTGTCACTACTATTATTCAACATAGTTTTGGAGGTTTTAGCCACAGCAATCAGAGAGGAAAAAGAAACAAAAGGAATCCAAATTGGAAAAGAAGTAAAGCTGTCACTGTCTGCAGTAACATGATACTATACACAGAGAATCCTAACGATGCTACCAGAAAACTACTAGAGCTAATCAATGAATTTGGTAAAGTAGCAGGATACAAAATTAATGTACAGAAATCTCTTGCATTCATATACACTAATGATGAAAAATCTAAAAGAGAAATTAAGGAAACACTTCCATTTACCACTGCAACAGAAAGAATAAAATACCTAAGGATAAACCTACCTAAGGAGGAAAAAGACCTGTATGCAGGAAACTATAAGACACTGAAGAAAGAAATTAAGGATGATACAAACAGACAGAGAGATATACCATGTTCTTGGATTGGAAGAATCAACATTGTGAAGATGACTATACACCCAAAGCAATCTACAGATTCAATGCAATCCCTATCAAACTACCAATGGCATTTTCCCCAGAACTAGAACAAAAAGCTTCACAATTTGTATGGAGACACAAAAGATGCCAAATAGCCAAAGCAATCTTGAGGGAAAAAAAAAAAACAGAGCTGGCAGAATCAGCGCCCTGACATCAGACTCTACTACAAAGCCCCAGTAATTAAGATAATATGGTACTAGCACAGAAACAGAAATATAGATCAGTGTAAAAGGATAGCAACCCCAGAGATAAACCCACGCACATATGGTCACCTTACCTTTGGTAAGGGAGGCAAGAATATACAATGGAGAAAAGACAGCCTCTTCAATATGTGGTGCTGGGAAAACTGGACAGCTACAGGTAAAAGTATGAAATTAGAACGCTCCCTAACACCACATACAAAAATAAACTCAAAATGGATTAAAAACCTGAAATGTAAGGGCAGACACTCTAAAATTCTTAGAGGAAAACATAGGCAGAACAATCAATGACGTAAATCACAGCAAGATCCTTTTTGACCCACCTCCTAAAGAAATGGAAATAAAAACAAACAAATGGGACCTAATGAAACTTCAAAGCTCTTGCACAGCAAAGGAAACCATAAACAAGTCGAAGAGACAACCCTCAGAATGGGAGAAAATATTTGCAAATGAAGCAACTGACAAAGGATTAATCTCCAAAATATACAAGCAGGTCATGCAGCTCAATATCAAAAAAACAAACAACCCAATCCAAAAAATGGGCAGAAGACCTAAATAGACATTTCTCCAAGAAGATATACAGATTGCCAATAAACACATGAAAGGATGCTCAACATCACTAATCATTAGAGAAATGCAAATCAAAACTGCAATGAGGTATCACCTCACGCCGGTCAGACTGGCCATTATCAAAAAATCTACAAACAATAAATGCTAGAGAGGGTGTGAAGAAAAGGGAACCCTCTGTTGGAGGCAATGTAAATTGATACAGCCACTATGAGAACAGTATGGAGGTTCCTTAAAAAACTATAAATAGAACTACTATACCACCCAGCAATCCCACTCCTGGGCATATATCCCAAGAAAACCATAATTCAAAAAGAGACATGTACCACAATGTTCATTGCAGTACTGTTTACAATAGCTAGGACATGGAAGCAACCTAAGTGTCGATCAACAGATGAATGGATAATGAAGATGTGGCACACATGTACAATGGAATTTTACTCAGCCGTAAAAAGAAATGAAATTGAGTTATTTTTAGTGAGGGGGATGGACTTAGAGTCTGTCATACAGAATGAAGTAAGTCAGAAAAAGCAAACAAATATTGTATGGTAACACATACATATGGAATCTAAAAAAAAAAAAAAAAGGTTCTGATGAACCTAGGAGCAGGACAGGAATAAACACACAGATGTAGAGAATGGACTTGTGGACACAGGGAGGGGGAAGCATAAGCTGGGACGAAGTGAGAGCATAGCATTGACATATATATACTACCAAATGTTAAATAGCTAGCTAGTGGGAAGCAGCTGCATAGCACAGGGAGATCAGCTCGGTGCTTTGTGACCACCTAGAGGGGTGGGATAGGGAGGCTGGGAGGGAGACGTAAGCGAGAGGGGATATGGGGATATATGTATACATATAGCTGATTCACTTTGTTATACAGTAGAATCTAACACAACATTGTAAAGCAATTATACTCCAATATAGATGTAAAAAAATAAAATTTAATTAAAAAAAAGAGTAAACTGCTGATAATGTGACAAAGATAAATTTCATGGGCACTATATTAAGTGAAAACACCAGACACCAGGCACCAGACACAAGAAATAGAACCACATACTGTGTGGTTCTATTTCTCTGAACAGGAAAAACAGATTTATGGTGATAGAAGTCAGAATACTGGTTACCTCTGATGATGGGACTTATTGACTGGGGTAGGGACCAAGGGAAACTTCCGGGGAGATAAAATATTTTATATTTGATGTGGGTGGTATAGACATATATAAAATTCATTAAGGTATACACTAAAACTTATGAAATTTTACCTAATTTATGCCTCAATTAAAGAACTTTAAAACACAAAAATAGAATCATGTGAGTACAGGTTAAAATGGAGAATGGCCCCCTGGGGTGAAGCTCTGTAGAAAGAGCCAGACTCTGTCACTTACCACCTTACATACCTCTGTAAACTCACCTCAACTTTCCAGGCCTCAGTTTCCTCATCTGTGAATTGGGGATAATAACCAGTACCTTCCTGAAAGTCTGTGAGGACTAAATAACCTAAAAGATATGAAGTTTAGGGTAGTAGCTACTATCTAGTAATAATAAGCACTAAATAATTATTTGCTAGTATGATGATGAATGGTTGAATATTCATTGCTAGGGAGAAAGATGGTCACTATAAGAATAAAAGGAACAATTATCTGGAAACATAAAATGTCAAAAATATTTTCATTTAATTCCATTTCTTCAAAATATATGAAACTTAAAATTGACAGAATTATAAGACTTATTCAGTAATCCATACTTATGGTGGGAGAGTATCATATACTGAGAGGCTTCTCAGTATATGATAGATCAGAAACTGCTAAGGACTGTATGTTTGTGCTCCCCAAAATTCACATGCTGAAGCCTCAGCCCCAAGAGGATGGTATTAAAAGGTGGGGCCCTTGGGAGGTAACTAGGTCATGGGGATGTAGCCTTCATGAATGGGATCAGTGCCCTTATTTATATAGAGACCCCAGAGAGCTCTCTTGCTCCCCTTCTGCCACATGAGGACACAGCGAGAGTATGGCCATCTATGAACCAGGAAGTGGGCCCTCACCAGACATCAAATCTACCAGCCTTGATCTTGGACTTCCAGCCTCCAGGACTGTGAGAAATAAATTTCTGTTGTTTATTAGTTACCCAGTCAACAGTATTTTTGTTATAGCAGCCTGAGCTAAGACAGAGACCAATATTTTAAAACGTGTAAAAGACTTTTAAACACAAATAATATACTCCATCTAGTGAATATATGTAGAATACATTGATTTCAACTACCCACGAAGCATTTATAAAAACTGACCATATACTAAGTGCACCAGTTAGAGACTGCATTCAGCCATAATAAACCCATCTCTGCCTTCCCCCAGCCTCCCCCCAAAAAAGACAATGTCATGTACCAGCAAGAGGTACATCTTATTCGTGTAACAGAATGTCCAGAAATAAACAATCCAGGGCTGGTACAGCCATACAAGGACACCAACTGGGGAACCAGGATGGTTGTGACTTCTGGCCACACTCTCTTTAGCCTGTGGCTTTCACTAGCCCAGGAGCCCTGGATGGCTCCTCTAGCCCTGGACACGGTGTCTGCTTGTACGGAAGAAGGAGAGGGATCTGGCTAAATGAAACCACTCCTTTGCAACATCTTTCCCAGGACTCACAACCAGCGATGTCTCATACTGGCCAGGACTGGAGGATGTGGTCTCGCCTGGCAGCAAGGACAGGAAGATGGAGGTGTTTTAATAGTGCACATTCCCTGATGGTGTTGTGGTTTGAATGATGCCCCCACCAACGATATGTCCACCTGGAAACTATGGATGTGATCTGATTTGGAAAAGGGTCTTTGCAGATGTAATTAAAGATCTCGAGATGAGACCATCCTGGATATCTGGGTGGACCCTAAATCCAATGACAAGTGTCCTTATAAGAGACAGAAGAGGAGAAGACACAGACACACAGAGGAGAAGTCCATTTGAAAACGAAGGCAGAGATGGGAGAGATGCTGCCACAAGACAAGGAACACCTGGAGCCACCAAAAGTTGGAAGAGGCAAGGAAGGAACCTCCCCTAGAGCATTTAGAGGGAGTGTGGTCCTGCAGACACCTTGATTTCAACTTCTGCCCTCCAGAACTCTGAGAGAATAAAATTCTGTTGTTTTAAGCCACAAAAAAAAAAAAAAAAAAAATAGTGCACAGACCCAATGTGAACAAAAAAAAACCTAAGTGCTTTGGTAAGCAAGAAGGGGCAATTTTGGTAGGCAACTAACAGGATGCGCCACACTAGACCTAAAAGCAAATCTCCACAAATACTTAACATTCAACAACATAAAGACCACACACCCTGCTAAGAGTGTAATTAAATTAGAAACCAACAACAAAAAGGCAACTAAAAAGAAACACCCATATATATGCAGGAACTTTCCAGGACGACAGAAACAGTCTATATCCTGAATGGAGTATTGATTACATACAAGTATACATCTGTCAAACTCATCCAACTGTACACTTAAGAGTTATGCATTTCACTACAATTACGCCTCTATAAAAATATACCCATGTACTTTTATTTAAAAACCTAATTCCATATAACTCGTGTGTCAAAGAATAAGTGGTAAAAGAAACTAAGACAATATGGAGAATTAAACCAAAATGAAAATATTATACATCAAAACATGAGATGTCGCTTAACGAGTACTATGAGAGATGATCACAGCCTTGGATGTTTATGTTTTTACAAATTGGAAGTTAATCAGCATGGGGCCCACCGTACGCAAGAGACACTGATAAAGGCAGGCCGCCAGTCCTGACGTTTTCTCTCCTGGCGTGAGTCCTTTTATGCACGGTAAGTGAAGAGCTGTGCCTGAAGGCTTTCTCACACTGATTACATTCGTAGGGTCTCCCTGCAGTGTGGGTTCTCACATGTACGATAAGGTGTGAAGACTGGCCGAAGGCTCGCCCACACTCCTGACACGCGTAGGGCTTCTTGCCGGTGTGGGTCCTCAAGTGTTTCCTGAGGGATGAGGGCTCACTGAAGGCTCGCCCACACTCCTGACACGCGTAGGGCTTCTCTCCCGTGTGGGTCCGCATGTGACTCTTAAGGGTCGAGAGACGACTCAAGACCTGCCCACAGGTGGCGCACTCATAAAGCTTCTCCCCTGTGTGGATCCTCTTATGTACATTCAGGTGAGTGCTCGTCCGGAAGGGCTTCCCACACTGGTTACATTCGTATGGTTTCTCTCTGGTGTGGGTCCTCAGGTGTGTCTTCAGCGATGAGTGTTCCCTGAAGGCTTTCCCGCACTGGCCACATTCAAAAGGCTTCTCTCCGGTGTGAGTTCTCACGTGGCTCCTCAGAGAGGACGGCTGGTTGAAAGCTTTCCCACAGTCCTTACATTCGTAGGGCTTCTCGCCCGTGTGGTTTCTCTGGTGCAAGATCAGGTTAAAGTTCCTTGTGAAGGTTTTCCCACACTGACTGCACTCGAAGGGTTTCTCTCCAGTGTGAGTTCTCATGTGCCGCCGCAGATTTGAGGAATACTTGAAGGCCTGCCTGCACTCCTGACACTCGAAGCACTTCTCCACAGTGTGAGTCTTCTCGTGCCTGATGAGATCGGAGCTGTATCTGAACGATTTTTCACATTTGTTACATGCATAGGTTTTATCCCCGCTATGGATTTTCTCAGACACGATTAGGTGAGTGGTCTGGAAGAAGGGTTTTCCACTCTCTCGGTATTCACAGGGGTTCCCTCCTGCAGGAATTCTCTGGTACTGAAAAAGTGGTTTGATGCTGTTAATAGGTTTCCCTAGTACATTGCATTTATAGAGTTTTTCTCCAGTCTGAGGTTGCTCCTGTCAATTGAGGAAAATGGGAAGACCAGAGGCTTTATTGCATTCACAGATATTCTCCCCCAAGTGAACTGAGTGTAGGAAAGAGACATTCCTATAGCTGAAAATTTTACCATTTTAGTGTATTTATACCATTTCTACCCTGAGTTCCTTCAAGCAGATACTCTGCCACAAAGAGCTATCATTTTCATTACTTTCATGGGGCTTCTTCGATGTAGACTTTTTCTCTATTATGTAAGGCTATATTAAGTTTTAAATGCTCTACATCTGTGTCAGATTTACGAAAATGGTTAGCTTTGGGAACTCTGTAAAGCCACATCTTGATCTACATTTAGAGTTTTCCCCCAATTCATGACATTCACAGACTCTCTCCCAAGAAACTGCTTTCTCCTTGGTGAGTACCACTTGCCTTGAATCTCTCTCTGGGTTTCTTGTGTTTCCCACCTACAGCAATCCCAGACATTTCCTACTGTAGAGGAACAAGAATAATCCCTTTACGCCTTACCCTTTTCGTGCCAATGGATGGAATCTCTGCAAAAATATCTTGGTTAGGAATTGAGTCTTGGGGTTGAAGTTGAGGTTCTGGAATGAATTAAGGGGAGGAAATATTAAGCACACAGAGAAGGAAACTGTGGGATCAAGATGACAAAAAAAGCTAGGCATGTGCAGATTTTTTTTTAATACTGATCCTAAATATGGGAAGAATCTATGAATAAGAGGAATGTATCAGAGAGTAAAGGAAAATTTTAAGGTGTTTGGCTATGTGAGGAGTCACGTAATCATAGGAACAAGGAATGGAAATAGTAGATAATTTACTAAGAAGGGGTTCTATGAAGATTGGGACTATGTTGAGAGAAAGTATTAGTAAGAACATACAGTGGGGAGGAACTGGATGAAATATACACATGGACGTGCTAAATGTGAAAAGGAGGTAGGATAAATATTTCTATGAAGCCAAAGTAAAGCATTAGAGATAAAAAGGGAAAGGAAAGAGGAAAGAAAGTGGAATTTACTGAGGGAGCTCAACCCAACAGCCTTCCCCATCAAGGGCACTAAGCACCCCTAATCTGCCTGGTGCTCACCTAAGTGGGTTCCTGGGAAGATCCCTCTCTCAGTGACACACAGCTCTTCTCTTTGCTCCAAATGGGAAAATGTACTGGCTTTGCAGAGTTGATCTCCTGCTCATGGGAAAAGATGCAGGGTATGAGCAACTGTGCCTGCCATGCAACAGGAGCCGATATTCTGAAGTCTTTAGGGTCACTGGAGATAGGAATAGCAAAACGGGCGCAGCTATATTCTGATGGCATGGCCAAGCTCTTTCACTAAGGAACCAAAGTACAAGCTCCCTCACTGGGTCCCGAAGGACAGTGGGACTCTCCAGTCCCCAAAACCCGGGGCCTGGCTCAAGGACAAACTTGAGAAGACCAGAAACAATGGACAGATCTTCATTTCCAATTAGAAACCACTAGACTATAAGCACAATGAAGGCAGGACCTTCCTGTCTCTTCACCTCTCGATTTCCGAAACCAGCACAGTTCCGGGAAACCATAGTAGCTGCGCAAGTGTGTGGATGAAACAGCGAGGCCAGCCTTACCCACAGAGGCCAGGTTCCTATAGTTCTCCAGCATCACGTCTCTGTACAGGCTTCTCTGAGCAGAGTCTAGAAACAGCCATTCTTCCGGTGTGAACAGCACGGCCACATCCGCAAAGGTGACTGGTTCCTAAAACGCACACCCATCCCTGCTCAGCCAGGGGCCACCCCGACCAATACTCAAGAGGACAGTGTGGGGCTTGCAGGCCTGGGAAAGGGACACTTACATGTAGAAGATGTTCAGACACAGTTCTGAGGTCTCTCTGCTCAGGCCTCAGAACTAGAACTCTTCTCCATCTACTCTTCCCTCCCTAAATGACAGCATCCCAAGGGGTGGCAGAAAAGGACCTAAACTTCATGACAGGACTTAGTTATTAACAACTAGCTGGGAAGTCCTTCCCCTCTAGCCCCAGGGTCCAGCAGACCTGATCGCGTTACAGGCAAGAGAAAAATGTTTGGTAAATGACAACTGTTTGCTCTTGGGAGACCATGATGACTATAAGACAAGGACAGCTCACGTCCTCACCCTGCTTTCCCTCCTGACATTCAGCTGAACATGGCCCTTGATAACTGGGGGAAGGCCTGAATGAGGGAGTGGGGTCACTACCCACCCACCACTAGAGGCCCAGTGCCTGGAAGCCTGGAGACCAGTCCTCTGGGGTCAAGAAACTCCCAGACAGGGGAAGGGGACAAGGAGGCAAAGCAAGAAGAACAAGTATTTGTTACTTACCTGCAGACAAGTGTTCAGTGTCCCAGGAGCCACAGCTTCTTCCTCTGTGCTCTCCTCCTGGAGCCAGGTGGGGTCCTGAGCAGGCACTGCTGGAGGAGAAGAGGGGAGCCGTTAGGGTCTGGGCCTGGCCCAGTGACCCCACTTGCAGGGCCAAGGGCTGCCCACCCTGTGAATGACCACATGTGCACACACACATGCACACACTCCCAGGGACACACACATGTAATGTACACAGAGAGATGCATGCACATATGCTTGCACACACTCCCAGCTGCTTGGGCACACATGTACACTCACACACACCAGTACATATGCATGCATACACTCACACCACGCATACCCAGTATGCGCATACCCACACTGACAAGCACAAACACACAGAAATATACAGACACAGACACACATGCATGCACACACGCATGCACGCACACACACGTTTCCTCTGTTCCAAATCTCTGGAGCCACAGTCTCAATTCACCAACAGACTCTGAAGTTTCTGGGGCACCCCTTTCTCCCCCTTGATTCAGCCCTGGGTCAGCTGTCCTGCCTTAGCTGCTGGGCCCCTTCCTCTGCCCCAACTCTGCAGGGCCAATAGCACCCCAGGACTTACCGCAAGTAGGGGACAGAGAAACCGCCACCTCCCTGTGAGTGTGCCTGAGAAGGAAGCATCCTTCCTTTCCTGCCTTCAAATCAATAACATCCCTCATCCGCACCAGGCCTCCTCACTCTGGCCTGTTACAGAGGAGCAAGTGATTCCCCAGCCAACCCTTGTCTCCCTGCACCCTCACCTCCCCTCTCGATGGGACCTTTCCCCTTGGTAATTAAACCTGAATCACATCCAATCCCTGACCCCACGTCATTAGTTTCCCGGGGCTGGTGTAAAAATACCACACCTGGGTGGCTTAAAGCAACAGAAATGTATTCTCTCAGAGTTCTGGAGGCCAGAAGCCCAAAATCAAGGTGTGGGCAGGGTCACACTCTCTCTGAGACTCTGGGTAGAGTCCTTCCTTGCCTCTTCTTGGCTTCTGGTGGTGAAGGTCAATCCTGGGCTTGTAACTGTGTGTCCCTCCAATCTCTGCCTCTGTCATCACATGGCTGTCCTCCCCCCTGTGTGTTCCTGTCTTCACATGGCATTTTCCCCTTCTTACGAGGGCACCATTCATATTAGATTAGGGCCCACCATGATGACCTCATCTTAACTTGATGGCATCTACAAAGACCCTATTCCCAAATAAGGTCACATTCACAGGTACTGAGGGTTAGGACTTCAATATAGCTTTTTTGGGGGTGGTCACAATTCAAGCTGTAATACTCCACACTTCCCTCTAGCTACTGTTCTATCTCTCTGTTCCCCATCGTGGGCAATCTCTGTATCCATTTTCTCACCTCCTACTCACTTCCCAACATCACCATTCCAAGGACCAGCACCTCACTAGGATCACCTGTGACCTCCATCCAGAGTGGGGATCTAGTTGACATGTTCAGTCATCCAATCCCTCCATCTTAAAACCCACCCCCCTGGGCTTCAGTGCCCACCCCCACCCCGCAGCCTCCCTCCCAGTTTCCTGTATAGGCTCCTCCTCCATCACTTGCTGGTGTCCCCAAGGTGCACACCTTCCTCTTCTCACCTTGTAGTCTCCGCCTCGGAAGGCACCGTCCCCAGCTCTGGGCGTCAATTCCCAACTACCTGACAAGGCCCAAATCTCCAGGCTGACTCTCACATCTGCACTCCAGACCCATATACACAACCATTGGCTCTGATATCTCCACTCATCTACCTGGGGGAATACGAATGAAACATCCAAAATGAGCTAGATGGGGGGAGCTGTTGCCCCAGGAGGTGGAGGACAGAGATTCAAGCCACAGAGGATCATTCTCAGGCTTTGAACTTGCCCTGCTGGGTTTCAAACGTACGTGAGACCCGGGACCCTTGTTTCCTCTCCCTTTGGGAATGGGAATGTCTATCCAATGCCTGCCCCACCATTGTATTTTGGAAGCAGAGAACCTGGTTCTACCAATTTACAAATGGAGAGGAATTATGCCCCCAGGATGGATCACACCCCCAGTCTCACCATACCTGATTTAGATTATTTAGATGACAAGATCTGAGATATTTTGAGTCAATATCTAGATGAGATTTTAGACAGAGTTGATGCTGGAATGGGTAAAAACTTTGGGGATGTTGGGATCATGTGACTGTATTTTGCATGTAAGGAGGATATGAATTTGGGGGGTCCAGAGAGCAGACTTTATGAGTTGAACTGTGTCCCCCCAAAAAATAACAAGTGCTAACCCCCAGTACCTCAGAATATGACCTTGCTTGGAAATAGGATTTTTGCAGATGTTAAGATAAAGTTATGGTGGAGTAGAGGGCCCTTAATCCAATACAAATGGTGTCCTTATAAGAGGAGAAGAGATACCGAATGAGGGGAGAAAGCCACGTGGCAAGGCAGGCAGAGATGGGAGCAATGCATCCACAAGCCAAGGAATACCGAGGCTTACAGCAACCACCAGAAGCTAGGAAGAGGCAAGAAAGATTATTTCCCTACAGGTTTCACAGGAAGCATGGCCTTGCAGACACCTTGATTTCAGACTTCTGACCTCAGAACTGTGAGGTATAAATTTCTGTTGTTTCACCCACTCCATCCAAAAAAAAAAAAACAAAAATGCACTTATCACCTTCTTCTCAAAGCCTGTCCTTCTTCCAATGTCCCTGATCTCAGATGAGCAATCCCTCCCCCTCTGACCCCAACAGTCAAAAAAAAAAAAAATCAGTGATGACATTTCTACACCCACCTCCCCACCTCCACCCACCCCATTCCCCTTCCTCCCACCCTGTCCCTGCTATGAGGAACGCCTATATCATAACTTCTCATTTGGACCCACCTAAATGTCACTCCTTCGGAGAGTCTCTCCTCCCCAATACCCTTCTTTTCTCTAAAAAGACCCTATCCTTTCTTCACAGCCCTTACCTATCTATAACCAGCTACTTTTTTTTTTTTTTTTTTGCTTCCTTAGGTGATTATCTTCCGTCTCCCCCAATGGACTGGCAGCTTCGGAAGAAAAAGCCTGGGGTCCTTTTCCTTTTGCTACACCCTCACCCCCCAACTGTGCTTGGCATATAAAAATGCCCTGGGGAGGGTGAAGGGTAAGCTGTGACAAAGCAAGAGAGCGGCATGGACATATATACACTACCAAATGTAAGGTAGATAGCTAGTGGGAAGCAGCCGCATAGCACAGGGATATCGGCTCGGTGCTTTGTGACCGCCTGGAGGGGTGGGATAGCGAGGGCGGGAGGGAGGGAGACGCAAGAGGGAAGAGATATGGGAACATATGTATATGTATAACTGATTCACTTTGTTATAAAGCAGAAACTAACACACCATTGTAAAGCAATTATACTCCAATAAAGATGTAAAAAAAAAAAAAAAAGCCCTGGAATGTCTGGTAAACGAATGCACACATGACTCACCAAACTATCTCAACTCGACCTCCTGTGTACATCTTACATGGTTCCTAGCTTACCTGCTGTGCAGATAAGAGTTAACACAGCAGGCCTGACTGCTCTCCTCAGCAAGGCCTGCCAGCAAGGTTGACCCTTAGCTGGCCTCTGCGAACTTGGATTTCAAGAGGGTTCCCACCACCCTAACTGATAAGAGGGGCTCACTCTCTGCTTAAACTGTTTGTACAAACAGTGCGGTTTATGCTGAATGCCTGTTTTCCTTCTGGAAGTCTGGAATTTAGGTATGTGCTGGGCAGAGGGTGCCTACATGACCAGCCCCCAGGGAAAACCCTGGGCTCTGAGTCTCTAATGAACTTCCCTGTAGATAACACTGCACACGTGTTGTCACAGCTTGTTGCTGGGGGAATTAAGCGTGTCCCATGCGACTCCCTTGGGAGAGGACTCCAGAAACTTGTGTCTGAATTCCTCCAGACTTCACCCCATGAGCCTTTTCCCTTTGCTGATTTTGCTTTGCATCCCTTCAATGGAATAAATCATAGCCATGAGTACAACTGTAAGCTAAGTCCTGAGTCCTCCTAGCAAATCGTCAAACCTGGGAGTGGTCTTAGGGACCCCTGACACACCTACTCCACACTCACCCCCAAGTCTAGGCCACCACCATCCTTTTCCTAACTGCCTCCACCCACCACTCATATCCTCCCGAGGCCCATCCTCCTCCCAGGTGCTGAAAGACCAGGCTCTTCTTCCCCGGTGCCCAGTGGATTTTACAGATGCCATTCCTAGGCCTGAACTCCTCTCCCCAAACCTCCAAAGAGACCAACATCTAAACGATACAGTAATTATTATGGTCTTAAGCCACCCCTGTCCCCAGAGGTCAGGTGGCAGTGTCTAGTATCTTAGCTCGGGCAGCTGTAACAAAATACCACAGACTGGGTGGCTTAAACAACAGAAATTTATTTTCTCACAGTTCTGGAGGCTGGAAGTCTGAGATCAGGGTGCCACCATGGTCCGGCTCTGGTGAGAATGCTCTTCCTGGCTAGCAGACATCTGCCTTCTCACTGTGTCCTCACATGGTGGAGAACTCTGCTTTTTCTCTTCCTGTTCTTATAAGGACACCAGTTCTATGGGATCAGGGCTCCACCCTTAAGACCTCATTTAACCCTAACAACCTCCTTCAAGGCCCTGTCTCCAATACAGCCACATGGGAGGTTATGGCATCAACATGTGCATTAGAGGGGGACAATCCATAGCACCTGAAGATGTCTTTGGTCGTCATGACTAGGGTGTTATGGGCTGAATTGTGTCCCTCCAAAGATTCATATGTTGAAGCCCTAACCCCTAGAATCTCAGAATATAACTGTATTTGGACATAGGGTCTTTTCAGAGGTCATTAAATTAAAATGAGGTCAGTAGGATGGGTCCTAATCCAATGTAATTGGTGGAAATTTGGACACGGACACATACAGAGGGAAAATGCAGGAAGAAGACGGACATCAACAAGCCAAAGAACAGATCACGGCCCTCTTGATCTTGGACCTCTGTCCTCCAAAACTGTGAGAAAACAAAGTTCTGTTGTTTAAGCCACCCAGCCTGTGGTACTTTGTTATGGGAGCCCTAGCAAACTAATACAGGGGGAGGTGGTACTGCCAGCTAGTGAGTGGTGGCCAGGGATGCTGCTAAACATCCTACAACATGCAGGACGGCCCCCACCACAGAGATCCAGCCCCTGTATCAGGAGTGCTGCAGTTGAGAAACTTGGTCTAAACTTAAATTTCCCAGAGCTCCTCTCTGCCCCCCAAGATAAAGCCCTCCTGTTATATGCTTCCATTGCATTCCAGTCTCCATTGAAAAATCTGACCACCAAGCCAGACTGTGAACTCCATGGGGGAGGGCCTCAGGGTTTGGTCTGCAATTGTTTCCCAGTGCCCATCTCACCACAGGATGACAGTGGTGAGTACTTCAAGAGTACCTTCCAGAGTACTTCAAAAGCACGGAGCACACCAAGTACTTCAACAGTACTTTATGGCACAGATGGCCAAAAAGCACATGAAAAGATGCTCAACATCACTAATTATTAGAGAAATGTAAATCAAAACTACAATGAGGTATCACTTCACACAGGTCAGAATGGCCATCATTAAAAAGTCTACAAACGATAAACGCTGGAAAGGGTGTGGAGAAAAGGGAACCCTCCTACACTGCTGGTGGGAATGTAAATTGGTACAGCCACTATGGAGAACAGTATGGAGCTTCCTTAAAAAGCTAAAAATAGAGCTACCATATGATCCTGCAATCCTGCTCCTGGGCATATACCCGAAGAAAACTATAATTTGAAAAGATGCATGCACCCCAATATTCACTGCAGCACTATTTACAATAGCCAGGACATGGAACCAACCTAAATGTCCATCAACAGAGGAATGGATAAAGAAGATGTGGTACATGTATACAATGGAATATTACTCGGCCATAAAAAAGAATGAAAGAATGCCATTTGCAGCAACATGGATTGACCTAGGGATTGTCATACTGAGTGAAGTAAGTCAGACAGAGAAGGACAAATATCATATGATATCATTTATATGTGGACTCTAAAAAAATGGTACAAATGAAGTTATTGACAAAACAGAAATAGAGTCACAGATGTAGAAAACAATCTTATGGTTACCAGGAGGGAAAGGGGGGAAGGGATAAATTGGGAGACTGGTATTGACATATACATACTACTATATATAAAACAGATAACTAATAAGGACCTACTGTATAGCACAGGGAACTCTATTCAATACTCTGTAATGACCTAAAAGGGAAAAGAATCTAAAAAAGAGTGGATATATGGATATATGTAACTGATTCACTTTTCTGTACAGCAGAAAGTAACACAACATTGTAAATCAACTATACTCTAATAAAAATTTTAAAAATAAATAAATAAAACGAGTACATTACGGCAGAGCCTGGCCCAGAAGGCGTACCAAAAATATATAGAACAACAACATATAACCCAAATCTAAGAATTACTTCCTGTCAGTGGCATAATACAGAGTCCAAATGCAAGACTGGATGATATGATTAATAAACAAAATTTATTATTCTTACAATAAGGTAAGATGGAAGGAAACAAACGCCTTGCAGTACAAGCTACAATGTTATTTGTCCTCCAGAATTAATTTTTCCCCCCACTTCTCAGGAGATGTGGCTTTTAGCCTCATTTTTTAAAAGCTCAGTTCAAACATGTGCCACTTATAGTAAATTCAACTGTAACCTTCAGCATCGACATGCTTGCGCAGTGGAGAATTTAACCGTGCCCCAAGAGAGGTCTGGCCTTTGCCATAGTTGAGTAGGGACTGCTCTTCCATAACAGAAAGATCTGAGACTAAAAAAAACAAAAGAAGAATCCCAGCCCACAATCCCTAGAAAGTGCCTTTCCCCTTGCGTATGTAAATAATGAGAGATTGCTTCATATATTCTCTCCCTATGGCAACGACTGCAGTCATAGGAAAAGGCAGCGGATGCAAGTTCCCAGACACAACACAGCACAGCGGGGCCCTCTGGCTGTCAATTCCACCCAGCTCTCACTCACCAAAACCCCCAGCCCCCAACAGGTTGAGGAGGCGCAGCGCAGGCTCCGGCGTGGCCACCTTCTGAATCTGCACAGCCACCTTCAGCCCCTGGACAGAGTGACAGGAACATATTAGTCACACAGTCGGTGGGATCCACTCACACCTGCTCACCCAGACTGAACTGGCATGACTGGCCCTGCTTTGGGGAAACACACTGAACATACAGGCACAGGCCCTATTCCCTTGTCCAGGTTTACAATTCTTCAGTATAAAGTTAACCACTGTTGTGGAATTTCAACTCCAAGATGGGATGGAGAGAGGGGGCCTGGGTAAGGGAGGCCTCCTCTGAGCAGCCTCCGGTAGTGGGGGAAATGCTGGAGCAGAGAGGGGCAGTGGATGGCCAGCAGATTGAGGGGTAGAGGGAGGATGCAGAGGTGGACCCCTGCAAATGAGGGGACATTAGTAAACTATTCCGGAGGGGAAGCCCTGCTGTGGGAGAAAGGACCTGAACTCTCCTCTACCGCCAGCCACTCCCTTGGGAAGGGTATTTGAACTGACTTGCATTTCTAAGGGATGCCTCTGGCCTCGGTGTCCAGGGTGATGCCCAGTGGCAGCAGGAGCCTGTCAGGAGCAGTTCCCGGGGGTCCAGGAGAAATAACGGTGGCTCTGGGCAGGGTGGTGGCACCAGGAACAGAAGGAGCAGTCAGAGGTAGGTTTATATTTTGGAGGAAAAGTTTGTAGGACTTGGTGGTGGATGGGAAGTAAATGTGGCAGGTTCCTCAGGGCAGGTGATGGGCAGGGACAGGTGAGAGGAGGCCCCTCCTCCTCAGCGCGGGGCTCATAGCACACCTTAAAGTGTCCTTCTCTGTAACTCTGTCCACCTCAGTACCAAAACACAAGGCCCTGAGCCAAGAGCTTGGTTACTGGCCTGGACACTCTTCACACAGCCCTTGGACCCACTCATTCCTATAGGTTTCCTGGCCATGGACAGGGTGGGAATGAGGGTGGAAGGACTGGACAAAGAAAGGCTGGCCCAGAGAGGCAGGGCCTGAACCCTAGGTGCTAGCCCCTCCCCTAGGACTGCTCTGGGCCTGACATCACACTAGGGATATTTACATTCAACGCAGAAACGCCACAGCATGTCCAGCAGTTCCTACCAGGAGGTAAGCCTGGGCCTCCAGCATGTTCCCAATTCCCCCAACAGTTGGCAGTTGGCCCTAGATTCATCCCTCCCTCCTGCCTCCCCGCCTAACAAAACTCCTGAACCTTAGGCTTTCCTGGCTGGGGCTGGGGCCCTCCCAGAAAACCACTTCCCAGGCTTACTGTGTCCTCAGAAGACCAAGGTGACTCCTGGAGAGCTGACCGGTCCCCTGGAGTCAGAGGTGTCCCCCTCTCTCCCATCATGGGCTTGATCTGCATCCTCAGGTCCAGCCCCAGCCCCTGGGAAAAGGCATGGAGGGTGCTGAGCAGGACAGAGGCGGTATGGAGGCTGTTCTCACCCTCAGAGACCCTAAGTTTGGGGCTCGTGCCATCAGAATTTGGGGAACGTGGGCCTGGTAGTTTCAGACCTCGTGACTCCCCCCATTGCACTGTGGGCCCCTGCCACCAACGAGGACTGATCATGCCAGAGACTTGGAGACAGACCTGATCCCTTTCTGGTTCTGGAGAGGCCCTGTCTGGAGGTCAGGCCACAAGCCCTTGGAGGCGCTACAAGACGTTTTACCAGAAAGGTTTCTATAGAAAGGCTGGGAGCCCTTGGCTCTGAATATGAACTTCATTCTATGTTTTCTTAGATTCCATATTTGAGGATGCCCCTGGCATCCATCAATCACAGGGCCAAACTAATGGCCACAGCTGTTTACATCTCCCCTGTGATCCACAGCTCGTACTCCGAACCACCTCCTTTATCTAGTTCTCACACACCAAGCCAACATTCCCCCTGCCTTAAATCACCAAGGCCAGGTACCAGACAACTGGGGACAGCCCCTGTGCCTCAAGGTCCCCCAGAATTATTACTCAAGCTCATCAATCCTAAGCTGTTTACCCTGCCCTGCCTTGCCTTTCCTACAGAAAACCAGTGAAGGCTCTGGCCTAGAGTCTCCCCTCACTCCTGTCAGCCTCCTGACTGATGCTGGTGCTTCCTCGTGTGGCCCTGTGTGGCGTGGCCAGCCCCCTCCTCTCAAGAAATGTAAGTCACCGTCACTGGCCTCTCCATGTCATCACTCAGTCACCTCCGTAAATTGAAATCCCGGGGGTACCATTTTGAGACAAATGTTTTCATCAGAATAATTCTGACACAGATCACTTTTCTTGAAGGTTTTTAGGAGTTCCGCCTATTTGCTCAACACGTACTTATTGAGCACTGCTAGTATAGGCACTGTGGATCCAGCAGAAAACAGAAGAGGTGAAACCAGAGCCTTGAGGAGCTGGGTGTTGTGCAGGAGAGGTGGCGTGGGTGGCCCTGGGACAGTAGGAAGGCTGAGCCTGGAGATGCCCATTCTTTGGGGCTACAGGGCCTTGGTCTGTCCCTGGCCACCAGCACTTATTCACACGTGACCTCAGAGCTGCCATAAGGGGCCCCAGTGATTGCGACAAGGCTCAGTGACACCCACATGGACTAGAAGGGATAACCAAAGGTTCAGCCACATCGACCAAGTATCAGGATGTGCGATCCTCAAGCAGAAGACCCTGGTGGCTAAGACGGCGGTCTCTAGAGACAGGCCTGCATTTGACTCCCGACCTCACATATGCTGGGCCACTTAGGGGCATATTCAGGGATGAACTGCTTGATTCCTCTACACAGAAGGAACTGTAGTGGGATTCCTCTATATAGAAGGAAGTGGACCACTTATGCCCACTCAGAACATTCTGTGACTGCCTGTGTTTCCAGATGCAGCAGAAGCCCCTCCTCTCCCACACTCAGTACTCACTACTGAGCTGGCAATGAAGTTCTGTGGAAAGTGCTGGAACCCCATACTGAGAGGAAAGAGCCCACAGAAACCACAGAGGACACCCATCCCTCATGGCCCGTACTCCCTCCCTCACACGGTCCATCTGCTGATTGAGGCATGGTGCCGGTAGGGGCCTGGAGCCGTCTTTACCAGCACCCATCTGCTCACTCCTTCATTCAACAGGCATCAATCGAGAGCTCTATAATGGCGCACAGAACACTCTATAATGGGGTTACTGCAACAACAACATCAGATGAGGCCCCTGGGATCCAGCAGCTCCAGTAAGACATTTGCAGATCTTAAGGTCTCAAAAGCCAGCGCCCTTTCCCAAGCAGCTAGTGGAGGACGTTCTCTTCCGAAACAAGAGTGTAAACCAAGGACAAGGAGGATCTGGGCACTAAGGAGAGGGCTCAGCTGCCTTGGGGTCTGATGCCAGCCATGCAGGGGCGAGAGTTTCAGCTGCCTGGCAGCCCACTCCTCACGAGGCTGTGCAGGGTTGAGGCTCCGCGTGCTCAGGGCACAGGAATGGAAAAGCGGTCTCTACTACCCCGGCCTCACCACCCCATGCACTGTGCCAGTGTCTCTGACACTCTGAGGCTGACACCATCCGTGATAGAGGTGGAGAGGCACATACTGAGGGAAGCTAGATACCTCATTGGCTCTGGGACAAAGAGGCCCAGCCTGGGGGTGAAGCTGGGCTCTGTATGTCCCTCTATCCAAATCTTAGCCCTAACCCTAAGCTTCAAATCCCCAAGAATGGGAACTCAAACGTGGAGGCTCGGTAGTTTAGGAAGGCAGGAATTCAGGGTCAAGGGGGGGATGGCAGGACTCTGCATTTTCTCACACACCATGCTGTGCAAGCTGGTTCTGAATGATTTTCCACTCTTTGACAAGGGCTTCCTTCCAGTGTGGGGTCTCAACTTGTCTCCCTAGGGCTGTGGGACCCCCGACAACTTTCCCACATTCTTTACAATCAGAGTGGCCCTCTCCTGCAGGTCCTCTTGTTCAGATCCAAGTTATAATTCCTCCAGGAGCCTTTCTCACCACAGTTAAATCAGCAGGTGGCTTCTCTCCAGGAGGAGTTTGCTCCTGACAAGCAGTGGATGACGACAAAAAGGTCACCCAGGGATGCTCCTTGTCAGGGGCACATTTTCAGCATTTTCAAAGGTGCGCCTTGTTCAGACAGGTCGAGTTCTTCCAGGGTGTTGCAGGTTCCACCACTAGGCTTTCTCACATCCTGAACTTACATGGGGGCATCTCTAACAGACAGCGTGTTTCTGATCACTGTTGAAGAGTAAATCACAATGCATACAATCGATGTCTGACTCTCACTGATGGAAATGTTTACTCAGGGGAACTTTCTAAGAAGAAAGAAACTTAAGTGATAGGTGGGATTTGCCCAAATTCATGGGTCATGGATGCTCCCTCCAGACACTTCATGTCCTTGAGGAAAAGCCCTGGCTCAAATATCTGCCTGGCCCTGGTGTGCGTGTCCAACTCACGTATTCCTCAACTTCTTCTATGAGAGGGAGTAAAGAATCATCACCCGTGAATCTTACCATTTGCAAATCACGGGATGAATTTTCCTCCAAAATATCCTGCAGAGGAGTAGACTCTTTGGGTTTAAGTTGAGATTCCCAGTCTAAAATGAATTGGAAAAAAAAAAATTACCTTCTTTCAGAAAGAAGTAGCGGCATGATATTGACACATACAACATGTTTTTTTTTTTAATATTGACCCTAAACTTGGGTCAGTACTAAAATGGAAGAAGGTATCAGTGAGAAAGTGAGGCTCTAAGAGTAGGAATTGGGCAGTGATGGGAATGAGGTGGAAATGAGAGACTTTTTTCCCAGCAAAGGAATCCGTGGAGATTGAAAGTGACGTTATCAGACAGTGTTATCAGGCAAACAAGTAAGAAGCAATTAGACAAGGAACACACAAAGAAATGTTTGGTTTAAAGAGGAATTGGACAATAATTGTTTGTATGATATGGAGAAATTGGAACCCTCATGCACCGCTGGTGGGAAGGTGAAATAGTGTGACTATTCTAGAAAGCAGTTTGGCGGTTCTTCAAAAAGTTTAAAAAATGACCCAGCAATTCCACACCTAAGTATATACTCAAGAGAAATGAAAACATATCCACATAAATTCTTTTTTTTTTGAATTTTATTTTATTTTTTTATACAGCAGGTTCTTATTAGTCACCAATTTTATACACATCAGGGTATACATGTCAATCCCAGTCGCCCAATTCAGTACACCACCACCACCACCCCACCATGGCTTTCCCCCCTTGGTGTCCATACGTTTGCTCTCTACAACTGTGTCTCAACTTCTGCCCTGCAAACCGGTTCATCTGTACCATTTTTCGAGGTTCCACATACATGCGTTAATATACGATATTTGTTTTTCTCTTTCTGACTTACTTCACTCTGTATGACAGTCTCTAGATGCATCCACATCTCAACAGATGACTCAATTTCGTCCCTTTTTATGGCTGAGTAATATTCCATTGTATATATATATACTACATCTTCTTTATCCATTCATCTGTCGATGGACATTTAGGTTGCTACCATGACCTGGCTATTGTAAATAGTGCTTCAATGAACATTGGGGTGCATGTGTCTTTTTGAATTATGGTTTTCTCTGGGTATATGCCCAGTAGTGGGATTGCTGGATCATATGGTAATTCTATTTTTAGTTTTTTAAGGAATCTCCGTACTGTTCTCCACAGTGGCTGTATCAATTTACATTCCCACCAACAGTGCCAGAGGGTTCCCTTTTCTCCACACCCTCTCCAGCACTTGCTGTTCGTAGATTTTCTGATGATTTCCATTCTAACTGGTGTGAGGTGATACCTCATTGTAGTTTTGATTTTCATTTCTCTAATAATTAGTGATGTTGTGCAGTTTTTCATGTGCTTCTTGACCATCTGTATGTCTTCTTTGGAGAAATGTCTATTTAGGTCTTCTGCCCAATTTTGGATTGGGTTGTTTGTTTCTTTAATATTGAGCTGCATGAGCTGTTTATATATTTTGGAGATTAATCCTTTGTCCGTTGATTTGTTTGCAAATATTTTCTCCCATTCTGAGGGTTGTCTTTTCGTCTTCTTTATGGTTTCCTTTGCTGTGCAAAAGCTTTGAAGTTTCATTAGGTCCCATTTGTTTATTTTTGTTTTTATTTCCATTACTCTAGGAGGTGGATCAAAAAAGATCTTGCTGTGATTTATGTCAAAGAGTGTTCTTCCTATGTTTTCCTCTAAGAGTTCTATAGTGTCCGGTCTTACATTTAGGTCTCGAATCCATTTTGAGTTTATTTTTGTGTATGGTGTTAGGGAGTGTTCTGATTTCATTCTTTTACATGTAGCTGTCCAGTTTTCCCAGCACCACTTATTGAAGAGACTGTCTTTTCTCCATTGTATATCCTTGCCTCCTTTGTCATAGATTAGTTGACCATAGGTTTGTGGGTTGATCTCTGGGCTTTCTATCTTGTTCCATCGATCTATGTTTCTGTTTTATGCCAGTACCATATTGTCTTGATTACTACAGCTTTGTAGTATAGTCTGAAGTCAGGGAGTCTGATTCCTCCAGCTCCGTTTTTTTCCCTCAAGACTGCTTTGGCTATTCAGGGTCTTTTGTGTCTCCATACAGATTTTAAGATTTTTTGTTCTAGTTCCGTAAAAAATGTCATTGGTAATTTGATAGGGATTGCATTGAATCTGTAGATTGCTTTGGGTAATAGAGTCATTTTCACAACATTGATTCTTCCAATCCAAGGACATGGTATATCTCTCCATCTGTTGGTATCATCTTTAATTTCTTTCAACAGTGTCTTATAGTTTTCTACATACAGGTCTTTTGTCTCCCTAGGTAGGTTTATTCCTAGGTATTTTGTTTTTTTGTTGCAATGGTAAATGGGAGTGTTTCCTTAATTTCTCTTTCAGATTTTTCATTATTAGTGTATAGGAATGCAAGAGATTTCTGTGCATTAATTTTGTATCCTGCAACTTTACCACATTCATTGATTAGCTCTAGTAGTTTTCTGGTGGCATCTTTAGGATCCTTTATGTATAGTATCATGTCATCTGCAAACAGTGACAGTTTTACTTCTTCTTTTCCAATTTGTATTCCTTTTATTTCTTTTTCTTCTCTGATTGCCATGGCTAGGACTTCCAAAACCATGTTGAATAATAGTGGTGAGAGTGGACATCCTTGTCTTGTTCCTGATCTTAGAGGAAATGCTTTCAGTTTTTCACCATTGAGAACGATGTTTGCTCCACATAAAATCTTATACATGAATGTTCAGAGTAGTACTACTCCCAATCACCGAAAAGTGGAAACCAGCCAGATGGCCATCATCTGATGAATGGATGAACAGAGTGTGGTGCATCCACACAGTGGAATATCACTCAGCCTTAAAAAGGAATGAAGCATTTCATGCTACTACATGGAAGAACCTCAAAAACATGATGCTGAGTGAAAGAAGACAGATACAGACGTATGATTCCACTTATATGAGATGTCCAGAACAGGCAAATCCACAGAGACAGAAAGTGAGTTAGTGGTTGCTGGGGGCTGCAGGAAGGGGGATGGGGGGGGGACTGCTAATAAGTACAGGGTTTCTTTTGGAGGTGATAGAAATGTTCTGGAAATAGATAGTGGTGATGGTTGCACAACTCTGTGAATATACTAAAAACCTCTGAATTGTACACTTTAAAAGGGTGAATTTTACAGTATGTATCTCAAATTTTTTTTAAAAAAAAAGAGAAATTGGAACAGATCTTTTTCTGAAACCAACAAAAAGTAAGAGAATTAAAAAGTGAAAAAAGAAGAGCTAAAGGAACTCACCCCAAAAAACCTTATTTCCCCTCAGAATAAAGAACCTTATAAATGCCCTCAGACTGACACTTCCCAGCAGCACCCACCCTCAAACCCCGGTGTGGATGGGTCACAATGTGCTACGCCCCCTGGTACTCACCCACACCCGTGGCACAGAGAATGCCTTGTTCTGCTGTCATCAGCTCTTCTCTTGGCCCCACTTGGGAGACCAGACAGGCTTTGCAGGATGGAGTCCCTGCTGGTGGAGAAAAACATATGTGCTGAGGGAGGGGAGGGCTTGCAGAGGAAAATAAATGCTTCCCCTGCCTGCCCGCCCTCCACCTGGACCTCAGCTCCTGACCCCGAGCAAGTACGTGGGGTACCTAAGTGATCACATCCAGTTTTTAATGAACTCAGTGAGGTTCTTTCACAAGGGCCCAAACTACAAACGCTCCCGCTCTGCCCCATGGAACTGAGGTTCTCTAAGTCCCAAAGCCCAAGGTCAAGGTCAGTGAGACCCACACGAGTGACTATGGAGAGAATTAAGTAAAAGCAATGCATGGAGCTGTTATCCTGTGGAAGCCCATGAACTGGAAACCCACACTACATCACTGTGGTCATGTGGCAGGCGCTTAAAAGGCATTTGCATACAGGAAGGACCGGAGTAGCACCAGCCTTACCCCGGGGGGCCAGGGTCCTGCAGTTGTCCAGCAGCACGTATCTGCACAGATTCCTCCGAGCGTCATCCAGCAACGTCCACTCCTGGATGAGCCCCACTGCCACATCCTCCAAGGTGACTGATTCCTAAGACAGTACACATATTCTGGCTCAGCAAGGACCACCCTCACCATTCTGCAGGACGAGGGGTTATCCCTGGGGAAGGTAGACCCAATGCAAGAACATTCAGAGAGTGTTCTCTCCAAAGCAGGGCTTAGCAAACCCGGCCTGCCTCCTGTTTGTCTGAATAAAGTTTTACTGGCAAACAGCCACACCCGTTTGTTTATCTCTATGGCAGCTTTTGTGCTACAAGGGCAGAATTGAGGAGTTGCTGGGACAGAGCTCATATGGCACACCCAGCAGAAAATATTGACTTTCTTAACATTTGGACAGATCCAAAAGTATAAACTTTGGCTTTCTGTCACTCCACTAACCAGTGATGGCGGAGCCTGTCCTTCTCCGCTTTACAGAGCTTTTCCTAAACTCCTTATTTAAGACATCAAGTTTGGGTTTGATCTTTTAATTTTCATGAAGTCCCTAGGACGCCGCCCAAGACATAGATAAGCATTTAGTCATTTTTTATGCTTGTTAAAATAGGACTTCCATTGCATCTGAGAAACTTGATGGCCTTTTAATCTCAGAATTCTCTACAACAGCACTCACTGGTAAAGCTCAATGGGAATGTTCTATGTCTGCACTTTCCAAAAAGGCAGCCACTGGCACGTGTGGCTATTAAGCACTTAAGAAATGTACTTTGGGTGACAGTCACTGAGGTTTTAATTTTGTTGGATTTTAATGAATTTTAATTTTACTGTATAGAGCCATTTGTTTTTGGTAGGTCTCACGAGCGATGGCAGGGATGGCCCTGGAGCTCTGCTGCTGCCGGCTCTAAATGAGCCCCTCACTGCAGTCAGACTCTGGAATTAGGCAGAGAACCCCAGGGTCTCTTTGGGAACCCTCCACCCAAACCAGTTCCCTCCGGAGGTCATGTACTGAAAGAGGTTGCCAGGTCCTGGGGACAGGGCTAAAGATGTTCCACACTTCCCTCTTCTTTCTTCCTCAGTTGGGAGGCAGGCAGAGAGGAGACAGGGCCCAGAGTACATAATTATTCCCCCCCCCCCAACCATCCTAACCACCTCCTTCCCCCTCACCATGACACCAGCGCCAGGGTTTAAAGTTTCAGTAGGTGTCCTTCCTGCAATAAGAGAGACAGAGGTAAAAGAAGAAATGAGAGTGGAAGCAGAACACCAAGCAGGGGTTTGGCCCAGGTAATTCCATTTCTGTGGACCAGCAAGGCGGCCAAGCGAAACATGCTTACCCGGAAATTATCTCAATAAGGAACATATTGGGCCCTGAGCCACCTTTCACACCACAGGCCCTGACCGTTTCTACTGGCTCCAGTTACCTAATAAAAGGATCATTTCTCCTCTTATCCTCCCTCAAAACACCTCTAACATCCTCTACATTTCCTCCACTGCCCTTATCAAGTTGTGATTTTTTAATATGTATTTGTATAGGTAAGTTTGCCTCTCTCTCTCTCCAACCACGATGTAAACTCTCAAGGTATAGACCTGTGTCCACTTTTTTCAGGACTCCAAATCCTGCCACCAGAACCGCACTTGATAAGTACTAAGTTGGCAAACTTTCTGTAAAAGGCCAGACAGTAAAAATCTTAAAATTTGTGGGCCACATGTATGGCAACTATTTAACTGTGGTTATAGCACAGAAACAGCCACAGGGAACACATAAACACGTGTTCCAATAAAACCTTATTAATAGAAACTAGCACCAGGGCAGATTTGCCCACAGGCCACAGTTTGCCAAGCCCTATTCTATATCATGTTGTAGAGAGAATACATCAAGCACCAAATTCTGTTCTACCTCTTATGCATCGCAAACATTCCAACTTTTTCAATTCCACGATCACCACCAAGCCCCAACTTTTCCAACTCCACAATCTTCTGAGTCCTGAACTATAACCCAAGCTGCTATATGTGTGGACTTTGCATTAATTCTTGTCCATCCTAAACACCATGCTCAACCCAGGAGTTGGTGGTTTGTTTAAATCACAAACAAAATCATATTACTCCCTACTTAAAACTCTGATTCAGTGGCTTCCCACTGGCCTTAGAACAAGGTCCAAAGTTTACCATGGCCTTCAGGGCCCTGCCCTCCTCTCCTCCCGGCTTTTCCATTCGGTACTTTGTCTTCTGTGTTTTAGCTTTCCCTATCTTTTCTCAGCTCCTGGAATACACCAGGCTTGGTACTGCCTGAGGGATTACGCATCCACCGTTCTTTCAAATCTCCTCCCCACTCCAACTCCACAGCCTGACCCCTGTCTAGCTACATAAAACTCATCTTTTAAGTTCAAACATTTGTCCCGTTTAAGATATTTTTGCTGATCTCCTCCTCAAGTTCCCCTGTTCTGTGTTTCTACATCACCCTTTGTCATTATTAATTTAAAATCTGTCTTCCCAGCTAGAATATAACGTCCACAGGGGCAAGCATTAAATCTATTTCAGTCACGTTGTTTCCCCTGTACAGGGCCCGGCTCATTGAGGGCACCCCCAATGAAAATGTGCCAAACAATCAACACTCCTCAAGAATAACTCAATATAGTTAGACTAAGAAGGCATGTGCCCACATGCACACTCACACACTCTCACACACACACACAAAGACAACACCACAAGTCAAAACTAAAAATGACTTAAAATGCCTGTTCATATAACAAAAATCACAACACTAGATTTCAGCTGTCTTTAAGAAACGTTAACGCTTTCTAAAAAGACAAGGTGGGACATGAATCCTCTCTAAAAACAAACACCACACTCATCAAATTGAAATCTGATGCTTAATTTTCCTCCAGAATTAATTTTTTCTCCATTTCTCATTAGAAGTGAGTCTTAACCCTATGATTTAAAAAAGACATCCCGGGCTGCCCTGGTGGCGCAGTGACTGAGAGTCCGCCTGCCGATGCAGGGGACGTGGGTTCGTGCCCTGGTCTGGGAGGATCCCACATGCCGCGGAGCGGCTGGGCCCGTGAGCCATGGCTGCTGAGCCTGCGCGTTCGGAGCCTATGCTCCGCAATGGGAGAGGCCACAACAGTGAGGCCTGCGTACCGCAAAAAAAAAAAAAAAAAAGACATCCCATTTACTGCCAACTCAATTTCAATTCCCGGTACTAACAAAGCTCATGTTCTTTTTCCTGGAGTCCCATCTTTTGAAGCCTTATGGCGATTTACAGGCTGGAGCCAACTTGAAAAGAACTGAATAGTCTTACTTTTCTTTGACGTTAATAAGACTTGTGAGAAATAGCTTTTATTAGGACATGCTCCCCTTACAGTTAAGAAAACTGATACAAAGTAAAAGTCAGAAGGGAGGGAGGGAGGGAGGGGAAAGGAAAAGGAAAAGAAATCTAAGTTAACAGGTCCTAAGGTAAGCAAGTGCAAACTGTCAGTCACCAACTAATTCATCCCTTGATAGAGGGTACATTCCATTTTTTAAATTCACATGACAAGTCACTCAAACCAGTTTGCACATGTAGACTCAGACCTAAATTTCCATTTGCAGAGCGAGATAACCTGAAACGTAATACGAAATAAAACGTGATTTATTAATAAACAGTTATCCTGCCTATGGGAGATACGGCAGGCCTACAAATCGGGGAAGACGGGTGAGTACTGGGGCCGGCTGGTGTCACCACTTTTTAGCTGCGGGACCTGTGCTGTACTTCGTGACTTCCCCTTCAATAGGCGGATGACAGTCCTGTTGGCCCGAACAAGGGGTACCTGAGAGCGACAGACCGAACAGGGGGAGCCCGGCTGCAGAGCCGAGCTGTGCCGGCTCCCATCCCGGCCCCGGGGTTACCGCGGGGAGGAAGCACCTCGGCCCGGGCAGCCGTCCTAGGCCCTCCGGCCTCTCCCCGCGCCCGCCGAGCCCTCCCCGCCCTCCCGAGGGGCCTGGCCGCACCTGCAGAACGGCCGGAGACACTCCCACCGCAGCGCGCCGTGCGGCCCGGTACCACAGCCACCATCCGCCGCCGCTGCGCACTTCTGCTTCCGGTGTCAGGGCCGCCGGGAGCGGAAGTGGTTGGAGCACCGGCCCTCAGGGCCAGAGGACCTCCGGGCAGTGGCGGAAAGGTTGACTCCTTCATCCAACCTTGGAGGAAAAATTCTAGTTTCCTTCCCCAGGGCTGCGGGCGAGGTTAAGCTCTGGGGTGGGGTCTGACCGGGCCTAAAGAGTGGGGTTGGAGCGGAGTGTATGCCCACTGGTTGGGGCTAAGGACAAAGCTGAAGCCCGATGGGCGGGGATTGCGGAAGGGCCAGGGCTTGGTGGGCGGGATAGAGGTGGGGCCTTGCTGGTTCGTTGGCACGCTCCATGTTCTACTTTCCTCTCCCCCTTCCTTCCCCCCCACCCTGCCCCGCCCTGCCTTATCCTTTGCCTTAACCCAGTGCCCTGCAAAAACAGACCCATAAGTAAGATTGTTTTGTTTAGAATTTCTGATTTCTTATAAAAATAAGATTATATATTATACTTCTACAATTTGCCTTTCTCACTAAAAATAAAATGTGAAACTCTATTCAAGACAATAGATAGATCTGACTGTTCTTTTTAAAATTATGTATTTGTTATGTCGTACAGATAATACATACATATAGGAAAAGTTCAAATGGGGGATCTCCCTCCATCCCTAAGTTTTCCTCCCCAGAAACAACCACTGTGACCAGTTCCCTGATATCGTTTATATTTCAAGCACTGCGTGTATTATTTTTCTCAATAAGTAACCTACAGAGTATCAGTTGATTGCTACATGCTAAGGTTACAAAGCCCTTTCCTGCAGTCGAGGATTGGAGGGAAGATGTGGAGAGAGAGATGAGATTGATCCATTCCAATAAAACTAACTCAACACATTGTCATATGTGATGTATTAGCAGAATTTTTTTAACTGATAAGAAGATGTGGAAGAGAAAGAAATTTGGCATAGTTGGTTGAAAGTAGATCTTAAAGGATGAATATCAAGTCATGGAGAATGGTTAGTGCAGTGGGTGAGAAATGTTGCAACTTGGGGATATAGTGTGAGCAAAAACACAGAGGCAAGGGGGAAATACATGTTCTGGGAACACTGAGTAATGAGTTATGGCTAGAGATTAAAGCTCTTTGTGTGTGTTACTGTCACAGGAATACACAAATAGATCAAAGAAACAATAGCTCAGAAGCAGACTCAGGCATGTATGGACTTTTAGTATGGGTTAGGAGGTAGTATTTCAAATCAATGGGGGAAGGAGGCAGTGGGACAATTGGCTAAAGGATTAAGTTCTTAGATCCCCATTTCACATCATTCACAACAATAAATTCCAGGAAGACTGACTCAAACTTAAAAAAGAACTTTAAGATATTAGATGAAAGTATAGGAATAGTATTCCTAACAGATTTTGCTTTATATTTTTCAAAGGTATGGTATCAGTTGCATAGCCCAATGGTTAAGAGTACTGGTTTTTGATACTTAACTAGCCAACCTGTGACCTACCTAATTTCTCTGTGCCTCAAGTTTCCTAAACTGTTGAGTGGGGGCAATAATGAGATAGCACTGAGGATTGGATGATATAATGCCTATATGCAAAACACTTATCATAATACCTGACATGTTATAAGTGCTCAATAAATATTGGCTACTATCATTATCGTTTTTGATGACATAACCTTATATCAGTATAAAATCTCCCCCTCTTCCCTTTTTAAAGTTGGCCTTTAATTTTAGTCTAACATTGCCATAACATATTCTTGCTCTTGTTGTTAGTATTTGTATGATATGTCTCTTGTTTTCAACCTCTTTGTCATTTTCTCTTAATTGATGTTTTTAAATAAATAGTACATAGCTGAAGAAACAAAAGAAAAAAGAAATAGTACGTAGCTGGATTTTGTTTTTTAACGAAGTCTGAAAGTAACTCTCTTCTAACAGGGGAACTTAATCCACTTACATTTAATGTGATTATTGATATGTTTAATGTACTTTTGCCACCTTATTTTACATTTATCTTAGGTTTTCTATTTATCATGTGTGTTTTTTGTATGTTGATTGAGCCAGTTCTCTTTTTTTCTTAATTTTATTTATTTTTATACAGCAGGTCCTTATTAGTCATCAATTTTATACACATCAGTGTATACATGTCAATCCAAATAGCCCAATTCATCACACCACCACCACCACCACCACCACCACCGCTTTCCCCCGCTTGGTGCCTAAACGTTTCTTCTCTACATCTGTGTCTCAATTTCTGCCCTGCAAACTGGTTCATCTGTACCATTTTTCTAGGTTGCACATATATGCGTTAATATACAATATTTGTTTTTATCCTTCTGACTTCACTCTGTATGACAGTCTCTAGATCCATCCACATCTCTACAAATGACCCAATTTCGTTCCTTTTTATGGCTGAGTAATATTCCATTATATATATGTACCACATCTTCTTTATCCATTTGTCTGTCGATGGGCATTTAGGTTGCTTCCATGACCTGGCTATTGTAAATAGTGCCGCAATGAATATTGGGGTGCATGTGTCTTTTTGAATTATGGTTTTCTCTGGGTATATGCCCAGTAGTGGGATTGCTGGATCATATGGTAATTCTATTTTTAGTTTTTTAAGGAACCTCCATGCTGTTCTCCATAGTGGCTGTATCAATTTACATACCCACCAACAGTGCGAGAGGGTTCCCTTTTCTCCACACCCTCTCCAGCATTTGTTGTTTCTAGATTTTCTAATGATGCCCATTCTAACAGGTGTGAGGTGATACCTCATTGTAGTTTTGATTTTCATTTCTCTAATAATTAGTGATGTTGTGCAGTTTTTCATGTGCTTCTTGACCATCTGTATGTCTTCTTTGGAGAAATGTCTATTTAAGTCTTCTGCCCAATTTTGGACTGGGTTTTTTGTTTCTTTAATATTGAGCTGCATGAGCTGTTTATATATTTTGGAGATTAATCCTTTGTCCGTTGATTTGTTTGCAAATATTTTCTCCCATTCTGAGAGTTGTCTTTTTGTCTTGTTTATGGTTTCCTTTGCTGTGCAAAAGCTTTGAAGTTTCATTAGGTCCCATTTGTTTATTTTTGTTTTTATTTCCATTACTCTAGGAGGTGGATCAAAAAAGATCTTGCTGTGATTTGTGTCAAAGAGTGTTCTTCCTATGTTTTCCTCTAAGAGTTTGATAGTGTCTGGTCTTACATTTAGGTCTCGAATCCATTTTGAGTTTATTTTTGTGTATGGTGTTAGGGAGTGTTCTGATTTCATTCTTTTACATGTAGCTGTCCAGTTTTCCCAGCACCACTTATTGAAGAGACTGTCTTTTCTCCATTGTATATCCTTGCCTCCTTTGTCATAGATTAGTTGACCATAGGTTTGTGGGTTGATCTCTGGGCTTTCTATCTCGTTCCATTGATCTATATTTCTGTTTTGTGCCAGTACCATATTGTCTTGCTTACTGTAGCTCTGTAGTATAGTCTGAAGTCAGGGAGTCTGATTCCTCCAGCTCCGTTTTTTTCCCTCAAGACTGCTTTGGCTATTCGGGGTCTTTTGTGTCTGCATACAAATTTTAAGATTTTTTGTTCTAGTTCTGTAAAAAATGCCATTGGTAATTTGATAGGGATTGCATTGAATCTGTAGATTGCTTTGGGTAGTATAGTCATTTTCACAATATTGGTTCTTCCAATCCAAGGACATGGTATATCTCTCCATCTGTTGGTATCATCTTTAATTTCTTTCACCAGTGTCTTATAGTTTTCTGCATACAGGTCTTTTGTCTCCCTAGGTAGGTTTATTCCCAGGTATTCTATTCTTCTTGTTGCAGTGGTAAATGGGAGTGTTTCCTTAATTTCTCTTTCAGATTTTTCATCATTAGTGTATAGGAATGCAAGAGATTTCTGTGCATTAATTTTGTATACTGCAACTTTACCACATTCATTGATTAGCTCTAGTAGTTTTCTGGTGGCATCTTTAGGATTCTCTATGTATGGTATCATGTCATCTGCAAACAGTGACAGTTTTACTTCTTCTTTTCCAATTTGTATTCCTTTTATTTCTTTTTCTTCTCTGATTGCCATCGCTAGGACTTCCAAAACTATGTTGAATAATAGTGGTGAGAGTGGACATCTTGTCTTGTTCCTGATCTTAGAGGAAATGCTTTCAGTTTTTCACCATTGAGAATGATGTTTGCTGTGGGTGTGTCGTATATGGCCTTTGTTATGTTGAGGTAGGTTCCCTCTGTGCCCACTTTCTGGAGAGTTTTTATCATAAATGGGTGTTGAATTTTGTCAAAAGCTTTTTCTGCATCGGTTGAGATGATCATATGGTTTTTCTCCTTCAGTTTGTTAATATTGTGTATCACATTGATTGATTTGCGTACATTAAAGAATCCTTGCATCCCTGGGATAAATCCCACTTGATCATGATGTATGATCCCTTTAATGTGTTGTTGGATTCTGTTTGCGAGTATTTTGTTGAGGATTTTTGCATTTATATTCATCAGTGTTAATTGGTCTGTAATTTTCTTTTTTTGTAGTATCTTTGTCTGGTTTTGGTATCAGGGTGATGGTGGCCTCATGGAATGAGTTTGGGAGTATTCCTTCCTCCGCAATTTTTTGGAAGAATTTGAGAAGGATGGGCGTTAGGTCTTCTCTAAATGTTTGATAGAATTCACCTGTGAAGCCATCTGATCCTGGATTTTTGTTTGCTGGAAGATTTTTAATCACAGTTTCAATTTCATTACTTGTGATTGGTCTGTGCATATTTTCTATTTCTTCCTCGTTCAGTCTTAGAAAGTTATACCTTTCTAAGAATTTGTCCATTTCTTCCAGATTGTGCATTTTATTGGCATAAAGTTGCTTGTAGTAGTATCTTAGGATTCTTTGTATTTCTGTGGTGTTTCTTATAACTTCTCCTTTTTCATTTCTAATTTTATTGATTTGAGTCCTCTCCCTCTTTTTCTTGATGAGTCTGGCTAATGGTTTATCAATTTTGTTTATCTTCTCAAAGAACCAGCTTTTGGTTTTATTGATTTTTGCTATTGTTTTCTTTGTTTCTATTTCATTTATTTCTGCTCTGATCTTTATGATTTCTTTCCTTCTGCTAACTTTGGGTTTTGTTTGTTCTTCTTTCTCTAGTTCCTTTAGGTGTAAGGTTAGATTGTTTATTTGAGATTTTTCTTGTTTCTTGAGGTAGGCTTGTATAGCTATAAACCTCCCTCTTAGAACTGCTTTGCTGCATGCATCCCATAGGTTTTGGGCTGTCGTGTTTTCATTGTCATTTCTCTCTAGGTATTTTTTGATTTCCTCTTTGATTTCTTCAGTGATCTCCTGGTTATTTAGTAACGTATTGTTTAGCCTCCATGTGTGTGTGTGTTTTGTTTTTTCCCTGTAATTCATTTCTAATCTCATAGCATTGTGGCCAGAAAAGATGCTTGATATGATTTCAATTTTCTTAAATTTACTGTGGCTTGATTTGTGACCCAAGGTATGATCTATCATGGAGAATTTTCCATGTGCACTTGAGAAGAAAGTGTAATCTGCTGTTTTTGGATGGAATGTCCTATAAATATCAATTATATCTATCTGGTCTATTGTGTCATTTAAAGCTTCTGTTTCCTTATTTACTTTCATTTTGGATGATCTGTCCATTGGTGTAAGTGAGGTGTTAAAATCCCGCATTATTATTGTGTTACTGTCGATTTCCTCTTTTATAGCTGTTAGCAGTTGCCTTATGTATTGAGGTGCTCCTATGTTGGGTGCATATATATTTATAATTGTTATATCTTCTCCTTGGATTGATGCCTTGATCATTATGTAGTGTCCTTCCTTGTCTCTTGTAACATTCTTTATTTTAAAGTCTATTTTATCTGATATGAGTATTGCTAGTCCAGCTTTCTTTTGATTTCCATTTGCATAGAATATATTTTTCCATCCCCTCACTTTCAGTGTGTACGTTTCCCTAGGTCTGATGTGGGTCTCTTGTAGACAGCATATAGATAGATCTTGTTTTTGTATCCATTAAGCCAATCTGTGTCTTTTGGTTGGAGCATTTAATCCATTCACATTTAAGGTAATTATCGATATGTATGTTCCTATGACCATTTTCTTAATTGTTCTGGGTTTCTTTTTGTAGGTCCTTTTCTTCTCTTGTGTTTCCCTCTTAGAGAAGTTCCTTTATCATTTGTTGTAGGGCTGGTTTTGTGGTGCTGAATTCTCTTAGCTTTTGCTTGTCTGTAAAGCTTTTGATTTCTCCATCGAATCTGAATGAGATCCTTGCCAGGTAGAGTAATCCTGGTTGTAGGTTCTTCCCTTTCATCTCTTAAAATATTTTCTTGGGTCCTTTCTCTCTGTCTTCTCCTCTGGGACCCCTATAATGCGAATGTTGTTGCGTTCAATGTTGTCCCAGAGGTCTCTTAGGCTGTCTTCATTTCTTTTCATTCTTTTTTCTTTATTCTGTTCTGCAGCAGTGAGTTCCACCATTCTGTCTTCCAGGTCACTTATCCGTCCTTCTGCCTCAGTTATTCTGCTATTGATTCCTTCTGGGGTAATTTTCATTTCAGTTATTGTATTGTTCATCTTTGTTTGTTTGTTCTTTAATTCTTCTAGGTCTTTGTTAAACATTTCTTGCATTTTCTCGATCTTTGCTTCCATTCTTTTTCCGAGATCATGGATCATCTACATTATCATTATTCTGAATTCTTTTTCTGGAAGGTTGCCTAGCTCCACTTCATTTAGTTGTTTTTCTGGGGTTTTACCTTGTTCCTTCATCTGGTACATAGCCCTCTGCCTTTTCATCTTGTCTGTCTTTCTGTGAATGTGGTTTTTGTTCCACAGGCTGTAGGATTGTAGTTCTTCTTGCTTCTGCTGTCTGCCTTCTGGTGGGTGAGGCTATCTAACGGGCTTGTGCAAGTTTCCTGATGGGAGGGACTGGTGGTGGGTGAGTCAGTTCTCTTTACTCTTCTCAATTTGCTCCACCTTTTCTTCAGTATGTTAATTTTTTAAAAGTACAAGTTATGGTCAAAATTAAGAGTAGTATTTGGTGTTGTTTCTTGATTATCAATTATTTTGTCCTTTCTGCCTTGTTTTGCATTTATATTATTAAAATTATCCATGTTATTCAATACTTATTTTTCTAATATATCACAAAGAAAAACACTGATGGATTTAATAGACTTAAATTATAACATTCTCTACCTTAAACAAGAGTAAAGTGTAAATGATAAGTGATAAACTTAGAGATATATTCCTATTATAAAGAGAAGATTATATCCTCAGTAGAGTTCTTGCCACACCAACAATACAAACATGAATAACACCCAACAGGAGTTGACCAAAAAAATGCCCCATAGAACAGAAAGTGTTATGACAACTTAAAGTCATCCATGTTACTTATTTTAAAATGTTATATATTATGGGAAATATAAAGAAATAGAAAAAATAATTTCTTTATATACTACATGTTCCAAAATTTCACTGTGGTTTACTCAGTAGGCTTCTTTGCTCTGGAAATTCATGTCTTTCAGCTCTGGTAAAGTATTTTATATTATTTTCTTAGATAACATGCTCCTTTTGGATTTTTTTTCTTTTTTGTTTCTTTCTTTCTAAAACTCCTCAGACTCTATCTTTTTGGTCTCCTTTCTTGCAGAGTGTCACCACTTTATATCTAATCCTTTTATTGAATTTTCATGTTGGCTTCCATACTTTTAAATTCTTAAAGCTCTGTCTTATTCTTTTTTTACTTGCAACTATTCTTGTTATATCTTTTGGAAGATACAAATTAAAAGTGTTCTTAAGAGTTTACTTGTTCCCAGATATTATTTTAGGACAGTTATGGAGTCTTCTTAACACAGACACTATCACAATTGGGAATCCACTGAGGCTGTGAGTTTATCTGTGGCTGTAATTCTGCTACCTGCAAGATAAAACTTTAAGGTTAGTTTTAGATTATTTCAGCCTGAGGATGTATGAAATAAGACATTCTTTTAGTAAAGTACGATAAAGTCCCTGATTCCCTGACAAGTGACTTGAGCAAATATTTTAGGACTTTGAGCTTGTCATTCTTTTTTTTTTTAAGCTCCCCATCACATGTAGAAGCAACTCACTGGCCTTGCAGTCCTCGAATTCCTCACTTGCTCCTTGGACTTCAATGCCAGTGACCAAAAGCATATGTCATTGTCCAGGGCACCTTCTGGTTGGGGACCGCTTGTTCAAACCTCAGCTCTGTCCTCAGCAGCAGCAGGGAAGACTGACTGGGCAAAGAGAAGGAGACAAGACAAACGAACATTGTGTACCCTAGAACTCAGCATGGTCTGTCCACTCACACACCTAAGTGTGTTACTCCGTCTCTCCTCTTGTTCCTCACTGTGTTTTAAGTTGATTTAGTAAACCATGTGATTTAAGTATTTCAGTTTGGCCTGTGAACCTTTCTATGCTGTGACCTCCAGCATGGCTTGCCTGGTGATATAGTTGGGGCCTGTCATTGCATTAAGGTAATTTCCCACGTGGCAGGCACAGACACCAAAACCCAGACACTGATGTGACCAACGCTGGGTGCTGGATGCTAACTCTTGATCCTCTGGCACTGGTAACCCCAGAAAACCTTGTATAGCTGCTGCTACTGTTACCAAAATAGGAGGTCCAGCTGCTTGCTGTTCAAAAGCCAATAAAGAGGCAAGGTTGGTGGAAAGGAAACTTTGCTTTATCCTGGACGACAGCAACCAGTGGGAAGGCAGACTCCTGTCCGAAGGCTGACTCCCTCTCCCACTGACAATCAGTGGGCAAGAGCTTTTATAGACGGAGGGAGGGGGCTCCATGCAGAAACAGCACAGTCAGCTCTGACAGTCGTCTTGAAATTGGTCATCAGTGGTCTGAGCAGCATCATTTTGATTGTTTTAGCTACAGTTAATCTTCACTTCCAGGGTTGGTTTCTTCCCATTTCCTTGAGGCCAATTCTTGGAATTGTGGCAGCTTACGTCATGGCTACAGTCTGGTCATCATGTAGTTAACATCTTCCACCTGGTGGGGGTTTCAGTATCTCTAAGACAGCTCAGAGGATCTGGCTCAGAATATTACCTATAGTCCTTGAGAAGGAACTAAAGGTCCTTGACCATGCTTAATGACTAATATTATTTGGTCTCCTTTGACTGTTTTCCTTTGTTTCTGCATTTTCTCACTTCTCTGATTAAACTTATTCTTTGGCTAAAGTTTTCCCACAGACAAAAGGCAGGCAGAGGTCATGGCAGGGAAGGACCATAGGGTCCTCTCCATTTCACTACCCTCCCAGCATGGGTCCCCTGAAGTTCTTGCCTTCTGTATTGCTAGCTTAGGACTCAAGTGATACTGTATCTGCTTTGTGGAGCCTAGCCCTGTGTTACAAGGGAGGCAAGGAAGGGCGGGATCTGACTTCTAGAGTGAGAAGCATAGGAGGTGTTGAAATGATCTGGGCAGTCTAAAAAGAATGACAAATATTCCCTACAGTTGACCTGGTCTGCCATCCTTTTCTCTGCAGGTATGCAGACAGGGATAGACAGAAGGCTGGTCGCAACTATTAATCCTGGTTGTGCCTGGGAGGTGAGCTTTTACATTATTCATTGTTTTATTCTTTAGACTGGACTTTATTGTTTGGGAGGTGTGGTGTAAGGCCTAAAATTAAGGTCCACCATTATGTGCGGCCTTGACATCTGGGGAAAACTGGGATGGTCTTGAATGGCCTACTGTAAGTTCACCTCCTCGCTCTGCTCCCACAGAAATGATCCCCTAGCAAACAATCCTCCTTATCATGGGGACCAGGCGCAATTCCTGCTGATCCCCGAATAGCGGGCTTCAGTGCCCTGCCAGCCTGCAGAATTATTCAAACAAGCCAGTCACATCCAGCCATGGGAACGAGAGGGCACTTCATCCTCTTATCACTACCAAGCCTGCCTCTGACAACGCCTGGCTATTCATTCTGTTGCTGAGTATAGCCACATGGAATCCTGTATGACACATGGCATCCTCCCACCCCCCAGGGCTACGAGCATATGTGACTAATAAAGTGCTATCTGACCAGTAACAGATGTCATGTGTTCCACTATCCCCATAACAGTTGGGCAAGAATCCCTCCCTCCTCCAAGAGGTGAAGAGGAGACAATCAAAGCAGGAGAGAATATAAATCATAAATCTTTTTAAAGAACCATTTAGACAGAATAAGTCAGGATCTCAAAGGTCTTTACCCTTTGACTCAGTTCCAACAAATTACGCTGTAGAAATATTTGCACAAGATCTCAGTGATAAAACACATAAGGATGTTCACTGCGATATTATCTGTTATAGGGTGAAAATGGAAGCAGCCTAAGTGTCTGGTCTATCAGTAGGGAATTGAATAAATAATTCCACACAATGCAATGTGGTGAAGTCATTAAATTTGAAGTGGTATATAATTTACAATAGTTACTCAAAATATGTCAGTGTTATGAGTTAACTACATAGCAACATCTTTATTTTAATCCCCTAGTGTTTCTCTATTCCCAAACTTGCTCTGCACCAACTATCTGATTTTATTGCCTAGAACTATTTGCATGAAAAATGCATTTTTTAACAAATAAAAGAAAGAAAATCAAATTTTGTTAGTGCCATGAATGTATTTCTTTCCCCTAAAGAGCAAATGCATTGGCATGGTCAACCCCACTTGAAGTATGAGAAAATTGAGATTGAGTAAAATTAATAACGCTGACATAAAATCACTGAGCACAGAGAAGGTATATCTTAAACATTTGTTGGATGAATGGGTGGGTGGATGGGTGGATGATGGGTGGGTAGGTGGAGGGATGTATAAAGTTCCTACCTCCCATTTTTATGCACTTGTTACAAAATTTAGCTTATTAACTTAATGAGTATCTTTGGACCTGAATTTTCAAATGCAATAAGAACATATTAATAGATTTAAGGTGATATAAAAAGGCACTAGTTAATATTTCTGTAGGATTTGCTCCAGTTCCTCACATCCCAAAGATTTCGACCCGTTTCATAAACCCAGCGCTTGAAGCTGCTTTGAATTTCTTATTCCGTAGGTTCCCCAGAAGGTGGCAGTATGGTGTAAGGACTAAGTACTCTAAGTTCAAATAGGATTCAACCATCATCCTCATCATAATCAATAAAATAATATTAATAACAAGGGATCTTATTTGCACCCTGCCATGATCCAAGTACAGTGTTCATTGTTTTCCAAGCATAAATGTATATTTAAATGTTTACAGTAAAATGGATGAAAGACCTAAATGTAAGGTCAGAAACTATTAAACTCTTAGAGGAAAACATAGGCAGAACACTCTATGACATAAATCACAGCAAGATCCTTTCTGACCCACCTCCTAGAGAAATGGAAATAAAAACAAAAATAAACAAATGGGACCTAGTGAAACTTCAAAGCTTTTGCACAGCAAAGGAAACCATAAACAAGACGAAAAGACAAACCTCAGAATGGGAGAAAATATTTGCAAATGAAGCAACTGACAAAGGATTAATCTCCAAAATTTACAAGCAGCTCATGCAGCTCAATATCAAAAAAACAAACAACCCAATCCAAAAATGGGCAGAAGACCTAATTAGACATTTCTCCAAAGAAGATATACAGACTGCCAACAAACACATGAAAGAATACTCAACATCATTAATCATTAGAGAAATGCAAATCAAAAGTACAATGAGATATCATCTCACACCAGTCAGAATGGCCATCACCAAAAAATCTAGAAACAATAAATGCTGGAGAGGGTGTGGAGAAAAGGGAACACTCTTGCACTGCTGGTGGGAATGTGAACTGGCTCAGCCACTATGGAGAACAGTATGGAGGTTCCTTAAAAAACTACAAATAGAACTACCATATGACCCAGCAATCCCACTACTGGGCATATACCCTGAGAAAACCAAAATTCAAAAAGAGTCATGTACCAAAATGTTCATTGCAGCTCTATTTACAATAGCTCAGAGATGGAAATAACCTAAGTGCCCATCATCGGATGAATGGATAAAGAAGATGTGGCACATATATACAATGGAATATTACTCAGCCATAAAAAGAAATGAAATTGAGCTCTTTGTAATGAGGTGGATAGACCTAGAGTCTGTCATACAGAGTGAAGTAAGTCAGAAAGAAAAAGACAAATACCGTATGCTAACACATATATATGGAATTTAAGGGGAAAAAATGTCATGAAGAACCTAGGGGTAAGACAGGAATAAAGACGCAGACCTACCGGAGAACGGACTTGAGGATATGGGGAGGGGGAAGGGTGAGCTGTGACAGGGCAAGAGAGAGTCATGGACATACACACACTAACAAACGTAGTAAAGTAGATAGCTAGTGGGAAGCAGCCGCATGGCACAGGGATATCGGCTCGGTGCTTTGTGACAGCCTGGAGGGGTGGGATAGGGAGGGTGGGAGGGAGGGAGACGCAAGAGGGAAGACATATGGGAACATATGTATATGTATAACTGATTCACTTTGTTATAAAGCAGAAACTAACACACCATTGTAAAGCAATTTTACCCCAATAAAGATGTTAAAAAAATAAATAAATAAAATAAAATAAAATATATTTTCATGGAACTAGTTCTAAGGAGTAGGCCAGGAAATGGTGCCAGAGGAGGTACTAACATCATCCTCTACACCAACACTTAACATGAATTAAGCCTGAGTGACATCATAATCCTTGAGACCATAAAGAATTAAGAATTATGTGTAAGCCGCTCACCCTTGGCTTTATCATGTGGTGATGCAACATGGTCTATGGGAAATCATTATTTTGAACACTTTAAAATGAAGAGGAAGTGACATTCATATTCTGTATAGCAACTTTTGAGGCAGTGGGTAAACATAACCAGACAAAGTTTTGAGCACTGTAGTGAACGCTCCTGGTGCTCTGTCCAGATCCCATTCATCACTTTGCCTGTCGAGTTATGTAAACACCCCACCCCCAGAGGCAGCCCATAACCAACGACTGACTATAAAACAGGGGGATGAAAGGCTTTGCCTCAAAATGGATCATCTCCATGGTACCCACTCCAGAGCTCCCCCCCTGGAATTAGCTGGGACAACCCATATCCTCCCTAAAATAATCATGTGCATTCCAACCCCTTCTCCCCCTGCCCCCAATAAACCATGTACATCCCAGCAATTACCCCCCAACAAATTATTTGCATGCTAACTGTTCCCCCCAACATATCATGTGCAGTCTAACTGTTACCCTCCAAAAATATCATTTGCATGCCAACACTTACTCCTCCAACAAATTATGTCATCCCAACCCTTACTAACCCAACAAATCATGTGATCACAACCCTGCCTCTCAGACAAATCAAGTACATCCAAACCCTTACAAAAGCATGTGCATTCCCCAACAAAGCATGTACATCTTAATTCCTACCTCAAGATCTGCTAAAAGGAGACTGGCCTAAGATAACCACATCATAAAGGAATGTCTATCAATTAGTAGAAGTTACTTTTGGAGCTATTGTGAAGGTTTCCTGGGAGGAAATATCTCTTCTGGGTCTGGGAGTTGGAAGGGGAGCTAGAGTTAGAGAGAGAAAGGAAATTTCAGGTAGAGGGAACCGCGTGTGCAAAAACAAGACTCCATGAGAATGGGGATTTTTGTCTGTTCACTATTTTATCCCTTGGACCAAGAATGGAGCAGTGCCCTCTGGGGTAAGGCTGGAGATTGAGCCTGGACTCAGATATGTAGACGCCCAGAGATTCCCATTGCTGAGAGCTGCTGCCCACCACCATCAGGAGACCTCTCAGGAGCTAGTCAGTGACTTGAAGCAGCCGATAACTACTCTAAGGGTTACAACAATGAATAAACAAAAATCCTTGCCCTACGGATCTGGCATTGCAGTAGTGGAGAGAGACAATAAACAAAATAAATAAAGTAAATAAGCAAACTGTTTTGTATATTAGAAGGTGGTGGGTACAATGAATAAAAATAATTGGGCAATGGGGATAGTGTGTGTGTGTGTGTGTGTGTGTGTGTGTGTGTGTGTGTGTGTGTGTGTGATTTTTAGACAGGGCAGTCAGGGAAGGCCTCACTGACAAGGGGACACTTAACCAATAACTTGAAATGAGGAAGTGAGCCATATGGTTACCTGAAGGTATCTGAGGAAAAGCATTTAGATACAGGGAACAGCAAAGGCAAAGGCCCAGAGGCAGGAGAGTGCCTGTCATCTTCAAGGAAAGACAAAGAGCCAGTGTGGTCAAAGCAGAAAAAGTGAGGGAGAGTCTGGGAGGAGGTGAGGGCAAGGATGTGACAGGGGCAGATCATGCAGGGCCCTACAGGCCACAGTGAGGAATTTGACTTTTACTCTGAGTGAGGTGGGAGCCACATGGGCTCTCAGCAGAGGAGGATCAGGATCCGACATGGATTTAACAGGATGACATTACCTCTGACCTCAGTAAAGTCTTGTTAAACATTACAACCTGGTTGAGATGAGCCAGGAGGAAGCAGAGAGAGTTTCTGAGTCTAGGGCATGAATGTCAGGGCTAGGAACCAGCACAAGACAGTGACCTCATGGAGGTCAAAAGTAGCAAAGACAGCTACCTGGCAGTAAGGTGAAAGGTCTGGCATGGATGGATGGATGGACGGATTGGGGATGGACAGAGAGATAGGTGGGTGAGTGGATGGATGGAAAGGTAAGTGGGCGGGTGGGTGGATGGATGGATGGATGAATGGATGGATGGATGGATGGATAGAAAAGGCATCTGTAAGGTGGACCTGCAGGAAACGCTAAAAAAAATACTGAGACAATTTTAGAGGGTCTGGTTTTCAGCAAGAAAGTCCCTGGAGTTTTATGCTGTAATAACTTGGTTATAAAAAGCTATTATAGGGGCTTCCTTGGTGGCGCAGTGGTTAAGAATCCGCCTTCCAATGCAGGGGACATGGGTTTGAGCCCTGGTCCAGGAAGATCTCACATGCCATGGAGCAACTAAGCTCGTGTGCCACAACTACTGAGCCTGCGCTCTAGAGCCCGTGAGCCACAACTACTGAGCCCACACACCACAACTACTGAAGCCCATGCATCTAGAACCCGTGCTCCACAACAAGAGAAGCCACCACATTAGGAAGCCTGGGCACCACAGCGAAGAGTAGCCTCCACTCACCGCAACTAGAGAAAGCCCACGTGCAGCAACGAAGACCCAATGCAGCCAAAAATAATTATTTTTTTTTAAAAAAAGCTATTATAATCTCATCTTATCACAGGTAAAAAGCTAGGGATATTTGGTTTATACTTGTGTGTTCTACTGAGGAGTGTAAGGGTGGTAGAGAGACAGCAATGGCTTCTGGTTCTCTTTGGGGTTCCTTTAATAAATACTTCATCGTCATACTGTTGGTAGACCAGAGAACAATACCGTGCAGAACTGGGTTCTCAGACATGAGGAGCATGCATCAGAATCACCTGGAGAACCTGTTAAACACAACTTGCTGGGCCCCACCCCAGACCTTCTGGTTCATCAAATCTGGGGCAGAGCCTGAGAATCTGAATTTCTAAGTTCCCAGATGATGCTGGTCCAGAGACCATACCTTGAGAACTAGCGATGTAGAGAAACATGGACATTGAAACATAGACTTTGATAGCTCTGTGTTGAAAGTAATTCTGAACATTCTGAATGTAAAGAAGTTTCCAAAATATCTTAACTAACTTATTTTCCACTTCTGTTTTCCTTTTCATATATAAGAAAGAGTGATATGTTGTAAAAGTTTTTTCCAAATAAATCTACAACAGCTTGTTCAACAAGGATAACATAAAAATTCTAAAGAATAAGAAGGCATTGTGTCATAGTTTGTTAGGTTTGGTGGTACCTAAAATACGGGCGTACCTTAAAATTAATGATGCCTTAGGTTTGGTTACATACGGAATGCATAGAGAGGGGAGATGTTAACTCTACCTTGGGGTAGGGAAAGGGGCAGAGTAGGGCTCTGGGGGATCTACCTTGGGGGTCAAGGAAGGACATACAAAAGAATGCATACATGGAGGACTTGGCCAGGGGCAGAGCAGTGGAGGAAAATGGGAAATTCCTGGTGGAGGGGACCACACGGAGGCTGGACCATGCCTGAGCAAGTACTCAGGGCAGATGAGCAGCCGGAGGGAGAGGGGTGGGAGATGAGGCTGGTGAGGTGGACTGGGGCCAGAGTGAGTATGATTTATGTGCCTATGAAGCACATTTAGCCTGCAAAGTATCTGTGGGGCTGTGAGGCAGGTGTGTGCTGGGCTCAGATTCTTGTTTCAGAAAGCTTTCCTGGATGAAAGGTAGAGCATGGGATGTAAAGACAACCATTTAGGAGACTGTTGAAGTTATCCCATATCAGAGATGCCTTAGGGACAGAAAAGTTAAATAATTTCCCCAAAGTCACACGGCTAATAAGTGCCCAAGCCAAGATTTGAAAGTAGGCAGTCTGGCTCTAGAGCCAGGACTCTGCAATAGCATTGGCCTGACCATTAGGTGGCACTGCCTGTCTTTCTTGATCAACTCTTGCCTCCAACTCTCACCCCCTCCCCCCTCCCCCCTCCCCAGAGGACCACTAGGAAGAAACAACAGGAAGGCCCAGTACATGGCTGCTGGGCCAGTGGGATGTTGAGAGCCCAACAGTCTTACTATGTAGGACTCATGACCATGTCCATCCCAATAACTGGTTAATTCCACCATGCTCCAACCACCCAAGGAGGTCCTTGTTCATCTTCTCTCATTCACACACTACTCTCCACCTCTCTCTGGAGTTGACTATACTTGGTGCCTCCACTTCTTCACCTCCCATTTTATCCTCGATCCGTTTCATTCTGGTTTCCATCATCATCACCATCACGATCACCACCTTCACCACTATTATCACCACCATCATCACCTCCACTCCCTGATCTCTGCCACCACCTTCACTGTTTTCACCACCATCACCATCACTGTAACCACCACCTTTATCACCACCAGAACCACCAGTACAGTTGTCCCCACTGCCACGATCACCTCCACCACCACCTCTGCTATCTTCACCAGCACCATCACCACCACCTCCACCATCTTCATTACCACCATCATCCTCACCACTGGAACTACTCTTAGAATAGAACAACCTCCTTACTGCTCTGTCCTGTGAATGTTCTTCAGTCTTAATTCATTTTGGTCTCTTTCCTTGGTCTTCCATGACACCATACTCTATTCATTTCCCCCCCAACTGTCTGACCACTCTTGCCCTCTCTCGTCTATTAGCTGCTCCTCCACTCCCTGATTTTATTTATTTTTTATATAAATGTATTTATTTATTTATGGCTGGGTTGGGTCTTCATTGATGCACGTGGGATTTCTCTAGTTGCGGTGAGCGGGCTTCTCATTGCAGTGGCTTCTCTTGTTGCGGAGCACGGGCCCTAGGTGCGCGGGCTTCAGTAGTTCTGGTGTGCGGGCTCAGTAGTTGTGGTGCACGGGCTTAGTTGCTCCACGGCATGTGGGATCTTCCCGGACCAGGGCTCAAACCCATGTCCCCTACATTGACAGGTGGATTCTTAACCACTGTGCCACCAGGGAAATCCCTCCACTCCCTGATTTTAAATTACTTACTCAGAACTCTATTTTCACTCTATAATCTATCTCTAAATGATTTAATCCATTATCATGGCTATAACTACCATCTATTGGCTGGGGGTGGGAGGGAAAAGACCTCTTTTTGTGATCTAGATTACATATACAATGTATATTGAAATCACAATACCTCAAAATCAACTTACCCCAAACTTAATTTTATCTCTCCCCCAAAACCTGCTTTTCCTCCAATGTTCCCTTTCTCTGTAGTTCTATATAGAAAATATTGTGTTAATTTTGTTCACTGCTATATCCCTAGAAAGTAGCACAGATCTTGTCACTCAATAAGATTTGTCTTAATAAATATTTGTTGAGAGAGGCAATGACTCCCAAATCCTGCAATTGGTCCAGATAGCTCCAAATGACCAAATAATACATCACCTTCTACCAGACTTTGAGACTCCAGTCAGATCTGGTGAGTGCCATATTTTGAGGGGGAAGGGGGATCACAGATTTGTAAAAAATGACACTTTCAGAAACTTTAGATAATGGTAGAGATACCATAAATTCTGGCTTAACCACCTCCAAACCACAGGGCTATTTAAAGTTTATTTTGATCCCACAGTCACTTCCTGCTCCTCAGGCAATGCTCTGTAATTAAAGGGCATTCCTTTCCTATGGTCAATTGATTCTGTAATCCCAAAGGTGATCAACAATAGCTAGGAAAACCTACTACCAAGGAAACATCTGAAAACAAGTGAAGAAAAGGTAAAGACAATAAACTAATGAAAAGCAGAACCATCTGTCTGATGGTGAAAGATGGAAGAAGTTCACTTTTCTGTTAGTGGTTTCCTATATCAGCTGACCACGTCAGGCCTCATGAGATTTCCTTGAGATAGGAAAGGTGGTTGAGAGGGACCACAGTGGGGAGCTTTGAGAGCTGACTGGCAAGGGTTACCTGCACACAGGAATGCAAGGCTCATCGCTTCTTCCAGGTATGTGTAACCTTAACCTACCCCATATCAGGGGCTACTTGGTTCAACAATTAGCTGTCTTTCCCTTCTCCTCTTTCTTCTGCTCTGCTTTGAACACTCTCCTTTCACCCTTGGGTTTTGGTTTCCTTCCTCACCACCCTATTCAAACTACGCTCTCAAATATCCCTAAAATTGTCCTTACGGTCAAATCCAATGAGCTGTTCATCTCCCTCTTCACAGGTCTTGTTTTCTAACTGATATTCTCTCCTCCTTGACAACTTCTGTGACCTAGCACTGCTCTGATTTTCCTCTGCCTCTCTTGCTATTCTTTCTTTCTCCTCCTTTTGCCTTTTCCTGAATATTAATAACCAAAATTTTCGAGCACTCACTATGCACCTTGCATATTAATCCATTTAATTCTCATAATGGGCTCATAAGGTGGGTACTAATATTATTTCCATCTTATAGATGAGAAAACTGGAGCACAGAGAGGTTATGTTACTCGTCCAAGGTCACACAGATTGTAAATGGCAGAACCAGGATTTGAATCCAAGCCTCCTGGCTTCAGATCTTCGTTAATATGCCTTTGGGTTTTTTCCTCCTCTTTTTCTACTCTCTCTCCCTAGAGGAATCTTAAGATCCCATGGCTTCAACAACCACATCTGTGCAGGTAGCTCTCCAACTCTGAAATCCCTTCCATTCTCTGGCTCCAGATCAAATAACAATATCAATAGCTACAATATCAACCAAAGCTAACATATGTTGAGCACCTGGTATCAGGCTAAGATGTTCTATGTTCATTATCGCACAGTACCTCCACATTACAGATGTAAAATGGCATCACAGAAATGGTGCTCAAAACCTCACAGTTATTTAGTTGCAGAAGCAGGTAATAGATCATAAAGTCTATCAAAATAATATAAGCTACTTGAAGGCAAAGGTCCCCTCACGTTTGCATCCCCTTCTGCAACATCTTACATATAAGAGGTATCCAGTATATATCTGTGGAGTCAAATTTAAGTGAGAGAGCGTGCAATTATGCCTCAGTAAAGCTAAAAAATTCTTTTAATGAGAGAAGCTCAAAAAAGATGTTTCCTGCTTTTGGGCAACTGCAGGCAGGGTCCTGGAAACTTCTGAGATGGATTATTTGTGAATTTCAGTTATCCATGACCTCTCTGACCACATCACTGGATGGAACAGACAGTGTAGTAGAATGAGTATCAGGTGAAGAATTTAAAAATAGAATTCTAGTGCAAATAAAATGATAATAGAGGCAGCTAGCATTTATGGAGTGATTTCAGCCAGACATTGCGCTTTACACAATTCCCTCATTTATGTCATCACTCCAACCCCAGGAGGCAGGCAATGCTATCACCCTGTTTCATATATGAAAACTTAGAGTAGTTAAGCAACCTGCTCCAATTTGCACAACTGGTGTCTGAGGTACTTGACCCCTGGGGACCTCTTTTCTCATTAACAAAAAGAGTCAGCTGATGATTTCTAAAGCCTCTTAGAACTCTGGGATTCCGGCGTGCCAATGACTCTTCGAGAGCTCTAACTGCAGACTCATGCCCGTATTATTGAGCACAGGATTGCTGGCTGGGCTGGAAGGACACCTTGAAGACTAGCCTTGAGGAAATGTGATGGTACCCAGACTGCCTGAGTTTTAGGAACCAGGAAGTACTTTTCAGCCATATGTTTTACTAGCTGCCTCTGAAAGCTATAGTCATCATTGGGGCAACTGTAATGTTAGTGTAGCTGCTGCAAATTAATCATCATACAAAAGTAGGAAAAAGGGAAATTTAAATGTATTAAGAAATATTCCAGGATCCTGCCATTAAGCGGTTCACATCCCAGCTGAGAATATATTGACTGGACCACCAAAAATATTCAAAATGCTCCATGAAAGCAGTTGCATAAGTAATTGATCACGGGACAGACCTGGCAACTTCTTTGGAGAAGAATGAGAGCCTGAGAGGAGGAGTAACAGCCCCCACCGAAGATGTCAACATCCCCTGAAACGTGTGGATATGTTACCTCACATATACAGGGGAGGTAAAAATTCTCCTCTACCCTCTGATGGTCTCTAGCTGGGAATAAGAATTAAATTGACATAAGACAGATTAATAGGAGAGAAGCATAAACATTTAATTAAATTTTAACATGTACACGGGAGCCTTCACAAGAAAATGAAGACCCAAAGAAGTGACCAGAGCACAAAGTTTTGTACCTTTTAGACAAAGAAATGATAAATGTGTGAGGAAACAAGACAGACAAAGGGATTGGGGCTAGATGCAATAAATTGTGAGGAAGTGACTAGGAGATACAGAGGAGGGGAAAGTATTGGAAGATAGGGTTATTTTAGTAAGTTTGTTTGTACAGATCTGCTTAAAGGTCCATTCACAGTCTCTGGGAGTAAAGATGCTCTTCTCATCCTGGTACAGGGAGGGCACATTTCTTGTGGGAAATTATGGCCAGTTTTTAGGTAGAAAAGGGTAGATCACAAAGCTCGTCCTGCCTCTCAATTGCCTCCAGCTCAAAATAATGAATATGCCAAAGTGGAATATTTTGGGGTGGCATGTCCTGAACCCCATCACATGGTCAAAGGGACTTTGCAGATGTGCTAAAGATCTTGAGATGAGCAGATTATCCTGGATTATACTGGTGGGTCCAATATAATCACAAGGGTCCTCATCAGAGAGAGGCAAGAGACCAGAAAGGGGAGAAGATGTTATGCCAATGGCTTTGAAGATGGACCAAGGGGCCGTGAGCCAAGGAAGGTGGGCAGCCTCTAAAAGCTGCAAAAAGCAAGGAGATGGATTCTCCCCTAGAGCTTCCAAATCAGCCCTACTAATACCTTGATTTTAGCCCAATGAGAGTGATTTTTGACAGAATTGAATTTTCTACCAATTGTAAGGGAATATATTTCTGTTATTTTAAGCCACTAAATTCAGTTTTGTGTTTTGTGTTTTTTTGTTTTTTTTGCGGTACGCGGGCCTCTCACTGCTGTGGCCTCTCCCGTTGTGGAGCACAGGCTCCGCACGCACAGGCTCAGCAGCCATGGCTCACGGGCCCAGCCGCTCCACGGCACGTGGGATCTTCCCGGACCGGGGCACGAATCCGTGTCCCCTGCATCGGCAGGCGGACTCTCAACCATTGCGCCACCAGGGAAGCCCTCAGTTAATTTTTTACAGCAGCAATCAGAAACTCATACAGGGAGGCCCAGTGTTAGTACTGCCCTCCCTTCCACTCTTAAAGGATCCCTGCTAGCCCATAGGATTTTCTCCCAAATCCTGCAATTGGTCTGGATTGCCCCAAATGACCAAGTTAGCATATCACACCCTCTACTGAACTTTGAGACCCTAATCAAATCTAGGGACCAGGGGCTTCCCTGGTGGCGCAGTGGTTGAGAGTCCGCCTGCCAATGCAGGGGACACGGGTTCGTGCCCCGGTCCAGGAAGATCCCACATGCCGCGGAGCGGCTGGGCCCGTGAGCCATGGCTGCTGAGCCTGCGCGTCTGGAGCCTGTGCTACACAACGGGAGAGGCCACAACAGTGACAGGCCCGCCTACTGAAAAAAAAAAAAAAAAAAAAAAATCTAGGGACCAGCATCTTCTGGAGAAAGGGCACCCCTTCCTCAAGTCACTGTCACAATAAACTGCCAATTTAGGATGTACAATGTGAACAACTCCTCTTTGCATGCAGCATTGTGTGGGATTTCTGAAAGGGAGATCATGTGGGGTGGGAGGTTAGCAGCAGGAACCCAGGGCCTGGTTTAATCTCAGCTCTGCCACTGGACTAGCTCTGGGAAATGGAGCAAGTTACTCAACCTCTCTGTGCCTCTGTTTCTTAACGGGCACAATGAGGTTAATGTTAATCGTGTTCACCTTTACTTTTAACATCTTTATTGGAATATAATTGCTTTATAATAGTGTGTTAGTTTCTGCTTTATAACAAAGTGAATCAGTTATACATATACATATGTTCCCATATCTCTTCCCTCTTGCATCTCCCTCCCTCCCACCCTCCCTATCCCACCCCTGTAGGTGGTCACAAAGCACCCAGCTGATCTCCCTGTGCTATGCGGCTGCTTCCCACTAGCTATCTACTTTACATTTGGTAGTGTGTATATGTCCATGCCACTCTCTCACTTTGTCTCAGCTTATCCTTCCCCCTCCCTGTGTCTTCAAGTCCATTCTCTAGTAGTACTGCGTCTTTTCTTTAGATTCCATATATATGTGTTAGCATAAGGTATTTGTTTTTCTCTTTCTGACTTACTTCACTCTGTATGACAGAGTCTAGGTCCATCCACCTCACTAAAAATAACTCAATTTCGTTTCTTTTTATGGCTCAGTAATATTCTATCCATCTGTCGATGGACACTTAGGTTGCTTCCATGTCCTGGCTATTGTAAGTAGGGCTGCAATGAACATTGTGGTACATGACTCTTTTTGAATTATGGCTTTCTCAGGGTATATGGCCAGTAGTGGGATTGCTGGGTCATATGGTAGTTCTATTTGTAGTTTTTTAAGGAACCTCCATACTGTTCTCCATAGTGGCTGTATCAATTTACATTCCCACCAGCAGTGCAAGAGGGTTCCCTTTTCTCCACACCCTCTCCAACATTTGTTGTTTCTAGATGTTTTGTTGATGGCCATTCTGACTGGTGTGATATGATATCTCATTGTAGTTTTGATTTACATTTCTCTAATGCTTAATGATGTTGAGCATTCTTTCATGTGTTTGTTGGCAATCTGTATATCTTCTTTGGAGAAATGTCTATTTAGATCTTCTGCCCATTTTTGGATTGGGTTGTTTGTTTTTTTGTTATTGAGCTGCATGAGCTGCTTGTAAATTTTGGAGATTAATCCTTTGTCAGTTGCTTCATTTGCAAATATTTTCTCCCATTCTGAGGGTTGTCTTTTCGTCTTGTTTATGGTTTCCTTTGCTGTGCAAAAGCTTTGAAGTTTCATTGGGTGCCATTTGTTTATTTATTTATTTATTTTCGGTATGTGGGCCTCTCACTGTTGTGGCCTCTCCCATTGCGGAGCACAGGCTCCGGGCGCGCGGCCTCAGCGGCCATGGCTCACGGGTCCAGCTGCTCCACGGCATGTGGGATCCTTCCGGATCGGGGCACGAACCCGTGTCCCCTGCGTCGGCAGGCAGACTCTCAACCACTGTGCCACCAGGGAAGTCCCCATCTATTTATTTTTGTTTTTATTTCCATTTCTCTAGGAGGTGGGTCAAAAAGGATCTTACTGTGATTTATGTCATAGAGTGTTCTGCCTATGTTTTTCTCTAAGAGTTTGATAGTGTCTGGCCTTATATTTAGGTCTTTAATCCAATTTGAGTTTATTTTTGTGTATGGTGTTAGGGAGTAATGATGAAAAAACTGAAAGTGATATTAAGAAAACACTCCCATTTACCATTGTAACAAAAAGAATAAAGTACCTAGGAATAAACCTCCTGAAGGAGACAAAAGACCTGTATGCAGAAAATTATAAGACACTGGTGAAAGGAATTAAAGATGATACAAAGAGATGGCGAGATATACCATGTTCTTGGATTGGAAGAATCAACATTGTGAAAATGACTCTACTACCCAAAGCAATCTACACATTCAATGCAATCCCTATCAAACTACCACTGGCATTTTTCACAGAACTAGAACAAAAAATTTCACAATTTGTATGGAAATACAAAAAGACCCTGAATAGCCAAAGCAATCTTGAGAAAGAAAAACAGAGCTGGAGGAATCAGGCTCCCTGACTTCAGACTGTACTACAAAGCCACGGTAATCAAGAGAGTATGGTACAGGCACAAAAACAGAAATGTAGATCAATGGAACAGGAGAGAAAGCCCAGAGATAAACCCACGCACATATGGTCATCTTATCTTTGATAAAGGAGGCAAGAATATACAATGGAGAAAAGACAGCCTCTTCAATAAGTGGTGCTAGGAAAACGGGACAGCTACATGGAAAAGAATGAAATTAGAGCACCTTCTTTTTTTTTATTCCATGTGTTTTTATTTTAAAATAAAGGACAAAACATACATCATATTATTTTCCATATACTTACAAATAGTTTTCTGCAGATATTATTGCTTTTATTGTTTGATTGAGTGTGATTCATTTTTAAAAGTTCTCACATTTCTGTCCAAGGCAGTGTTTGGCTGACAGCAGTCACTCTTTCTATATATTTGAGATATTTTATGGGAATTAAAAACTTAAGAATTTATGTCATTTGAGTTCTCTTTCTCATGAATATTTTAATGATCTGATTTAGTAACCCCTTCACAACTAAGATCACTCATTTTTTATAAAAGTTATATATCAGGTTTTTCTAGTTTATAATATAAAATAATTTAGATTAGAATGTGTAAATCATTGTGTAATTTCAATATTTCCAACTATAGATTTACTATGGAACTAGTACTCATAGTCAGCTTTCTGGTTTTGTTTTTCTTTGTTTTGTTTACCATTTAAACTTTTTATTTTATATTGGAGTAGAGCCGATTAACAATGTTGTGATAGTTCCAGGTGCACAGCAGAGTGACTCAGCCATTCATAAACATGTATCCATTCTCCCCCAAACTCTCCTAGTTTATAATATACATTCAACTAAAATATCATTAAAACAAACAGAAGCCATAATTTGGTGGCTCAGAAAAAAATAATTTTGAAGTTGAAGTTAATAAATGACAAACATAAACTTTTCCCTGCTAAAAATAACACTAGAGACAGTACAAAGAATATTATAGGATGATGGGTGAATGACTTTTAAGCTTTTAAAAGAGTCTCAGTGGGCTTCCCTGGTGGCGCAGTGGCTGAGAGTCTGCCTGCCGATGCAGGGGACGCGGGTTTGTGTCCCGGTCTGGGAAGATCCCACATGCCGCAGAGCGGCTGGGCCCGTGAGCCATGGCCGCTGAGCCTGCACGTCCGGAGCCTGTGCTCCACAACGGGAGAGGCCACAACAGTGAGAGGCCCGCGTATCGCAAAAAAAAAAAAAAAAAAAAAAAAAAAAAAAAAAAAGAGTCTCAGTGATGCAATTTTAGTTATATTGGAAAGTATTTTTATTCTTTATAAACCAGTTATTATTCCTTACTTCTAAATTTCTGGTTGAGAGAAGAAAACATTTGTATATGTCTCCAAACTGGGTCATTTCTATATTTTGCAATTCTCTGTTTTAAAAAATTGCAATTAAAAGGAAAAGTCAGAAGTATAACCTGAAGAGCAGGAAAGATTAAATATTTAATGCTGTTCCCTAGAGTTTGTCTTCCCAAATTGTCCCTCCAGTTCATAATTCTTTCATAAGGATTTTGAATGTTCATATGTTTATTATTAAACATCATTTCAGGGGACAGTAATTTAATTACTATCATGAGTATAATTTTTCAATATACTATTTTTTATTTCAGAATCTTTTGCAAAGCATTGTTTAAAACGGTGCATGCGAACGAAATCTCCAAACTCCTTAGCAACTAGATGCTCTCAAAATTACTTCCAAAAACCAAAATCTGCCAGTAGATATTTGCTAAAATTTAATTTTTCTAGTATTCACCTTCTAAAGTCGTTAGAAAGCTGAAGTATGTTCATGTACCTAAAATGTTTAGAACAATGCCTGGCATGTGGTAAGAGCTCAATTCCTCTTGGATATTGTGGAGGCTGCCCTTAGAACTTTGCCCAATTTCCCCCACCCAGGAAATCCTCTCCCCAAGACATGAGTCTCTCTCTTCAAGAGAAATTTCACTGATGTGCTCATAGGCAGGATGGAGGGGTGTTTCCATCACAGGGCATGCCACATTTTAACCCAAAAATTCCCATCTCCTCCAAGTCTTGCTCCACAGACACCAGCCACCACATCTTCTGAACCTCCCCAAGGAAGCCATGACATCCCCCCACCCACTTCACCAGACTCTCAGTCTCGAGTCCTCCAATCCCAGTCCTTTACCAACAGGAATCAAAGTTTACCAGCTCCACCAAACTAGTCCACCCTCACCCAACCTGTCATCCAACTTGGTAAACAGACACCTTCCATGACCAGGACCCACTTTCTTTTTCTATTTTGGCTTTATTGAGGTGTAATTGACATACAAAAAAGTTGCACACATTTAATGCATACATCTTGATGAGTTTGGACATAAGGATACACCATACACCCATGATATCATCCCCACAATCAAGATATTAAGTATATCTATCACTTCCAAAATGTTCATTATTTGTGGAAATGTTTTTCTTTTTCTTCTTTCTTTTTTTGTAAAATGACTAACATGAGATCTATCCTTTTAGCATATTTTGAAATATACAACACCAAGTTGTTAAACGTATTTGCTATGTTTTATAGCAGACCTCTAGAACGTATTCATCTTATATAGCAAAAACTGTATACCCATTGAAAACAAATGCCCTGGTAACTGCCATTCTATTCTCTTCTTCTGTGAGTTTGACTACTTTTCATATAAGAGAAATCATACAGTATTTGTCCTTCTGTGTCTGGTTTAATTTCACTTAGTGTAATGTCCTCTAGATTCATCTATGTTGCTGTAAATGGTAAGACTGCCTTATTTTTTAAGGTTGAATAACATTCCATTGTGTGTGTGTATATATATATATATATATATATATATATATATATATATCACATTTTTTATCCATTCATCTGCAGGACCCACTTTCTTAGGAGGTAACCAATGTTGCAAATAAGGTTACTAGTCACTGGACCTGTACACACTAGAAGAGCCACATTGGTTGTTCATATTGAAATGTTTCCACACCATGTGTAAATAATTGTTTCCCAGAATCAGTTCCCAGGACACTCCTGCCAGCCCAGACCCTTTCCTGAGACCCCATCGACTGCCTCACAATTCAGCAGCTGAAAGATTAACACCTGCTGCCTCAGAGAGGGTCTCCAATGTCCATTCTGATTGGCTGGTTCCTGAAACATACCAGTTGTTAAATATTTTGTATATTGTACTTGCAAGTGGCAAATTATTCTAGAAATTAGTATGTTATAAGAGAATGAAAAGAAAGTAAGGAGAGAACTAACAATCAGAGTGGTGTAAGATTTATTAAGAAAGGAAGAGAAAAGCCACCCATCTATCCAGCACCTTCGGGTCTTTGCAGAAGCAAGAACATGGCTGATGATACCACCAGATGTTGGGAAGGTTTGGGGAAGAAGAAAATAGCACTTTAGCAGCCACAGTACAAGTATCCTTCACATAGAGGCAGCCTTCATTTTTCAAAAAGGCAGAAACAATACTTCCCTTCCAAGACATGTTTCTGGAATTTTGCCTATCCTCCATCAAGAGAAAGACTCTGGTTCTGGTCCACTTGAATCTGGGTGGACATGTGACTTTCTTGTAACCAAGAGAATACAGTGGAATGGAGCTGCATGACTTCCTGGACTGGATCTTGAGAGGAGGTGTAGACTGGTTGGCCAGAACACTCATGCTTAGAGCTCTGAAGTGCCATGGAAGCTGCCTGACCAAGGCTGACATGATGGGAGGAAGCCCAAACTACCCTAGGCCCTGAGACTACATGAAGCCATGGCCAGCCAGTTCCCAGATGCTCCAGCCCCATCACTGTCTAACAGCAACTGTATAGGAAGCTCCGAGCCAGAATTATTCAGCTGAGCCTTTCCCAGATTCCCAAATCATAGAAACCACAAGAGATAATAAAATGAATGTCTGCATTTTGTGAGAGTTGTTATTCAGCAATAGATAACTGATACCCAGCCCTTGGAGAATATCCCAGAATCTTCTCTCAATCGTTTCATGTCTCCCTTCTGCTTCCCTGTTCCAGGACTCTGCTTTCTGCTAAGCTTGTCAGGAGTCGTGGCTCAGAAAACCAAAGGTGAGTGCTTAAAGCCTGACTTTTCCATAGCCAGAGATCAGGGAGGGTGTAGACCAATAAGGCACCTGGGACCACTCACATCCTCCAACAAGACAGAGGAAGGGGGCTACTTCTGGGAACAGAAATGGGGCAGGTTTCCTCCTGTAATTCTTTTTAGGTCATCATTTCATCAAATTTGGGTATATTTTAAGTTATCTTTTTTTTTAATTTTACTGTTATTTGTCTATTTATTTGTTTTTAGTAACCACAGCATGACCAAGGTAGAGGTAGAACAGTGAATAAAACACACCAAGTCTCATGAAGTAAACATTCTGGTGGGGAGAGACAGAGCATGTTAAAAATCATTTCATTCCGGTCACAAGCAAGTCAACAAAAAATGAGCAAGTTCATTCCAGGTTAACTTTAATCCCTTGGCGATCTCACTAGATTCTGAATCAACAAGCCTAGGGTGGAGCCTGAGATTCTACATTTCTAGCTAAAAGCTAGGGATGCATTCTGAGTTGCCAGGCTCTGCACATTTTCCTCCCATCATGTTCCCTGCCTCCACTCTGTGTGAACCCTGGACAGCTCCCAGATTTCTCCACTAGACTTAAGCTTGAGATATTTCCTCAGCCCCTGTTATTTCCATTCATTTTCAAGGGGCCTCAAATTAAGATCCTTAGTGATCTCCATCTAAATGAAGTTACACATAGTGTTACAAAGATAACATGTACCCTTATCACCATATACCTTCTGTGGTACCCTACGAATTCAAATTTTTGTAATCATAGCTGACATTTAATATGTTCCAGGCACTGCCTGAAGAACTTTATATGTATTAATTCACTTACTCCTCACATTAACCCATTTTACAGATGAGGAAGTTGAGGCACAGAGAGGGTAGGACACTTGTGCAAAGACACACGGGTAGTAAGTGGTGGAGCCAGAATCAAACGCAGTGTCCCAGGTCTTAACCAAGTCATTCCCCTTTTATATATTCTGCAATGATCTTGAGAATAACACAGTTATATTGCATTGAAATATTTGTGTTAAAATTAACTTGTTTAATGCCAACCTCAGTCTTTTATCATGCATAAGAATCACACTTTTTTCTGTAGCTTGGGTTTGGTATCTTTTAACTTTTTAATGTACTGACGTCTCACAAAAGGAAAAAGGTGCAGCTTCCTCAGCCTTGAGAGGCCTTTGCTCAGAGGCAAAACCAAATGATAACAGGAGAGATTTTGACTCTGGTGACATCTGACCTGCCTCTCTTCTCCTTGCAGGGACCTGTCATGTGTGCCCCCCAAATGCTTCCTGTGTCAATGGCACTCACTGTACCTGCAACCATGGATACATTTCTGAATCCAGGCAGAAATACTTCACATTCCCCTTCGAGATATGTGAAGGTAAAGGGATAATTTTCAAATCACCTAGAGGTAGATGTGGAAAGAAGGCAGGATAAGGGCTTTGAGGGGGTAACAATAATATGCAATACTGAAACCTCTGCCAACTCAACCTTCACCAAGAAAGAAATTCTTCCATGAAGTCAGAAAAGTGGGCTCTTCCAGAACTTAGTTAGGTCTCAATTCTCTCCTCCATAATGTAAGGATAATAATGCTGACCTCATGATAGCAGTAAGGGGTTTGAATAAGGTAATAATAAATGTAACTATACTTCATGAATCATAAAGCATTGTGTAATTTTTTGTACAATTTTTTTAAGGAGAGAAATTATGTACTGAAGTCATGGCAAAGAAAGAATAAAAGCTTGGGCAGAAACTTTTTTTAATATAAAGTCTGTGGTCACCTAAGATGCAAGATGCTGCCTCAACTCAATAATTTAAATGTCCAATCCTATGGAAGAATGAACACTCTAGAGTTGAGTAAATATTAGGTTTTTCCCCTTTCCTACTTTTCAACATCCCTCCTGGTTGGAAGCCTACAGCTGGGAGTAAGGTGTATAATTGTCTTCTTTCCTCTTTCCCCACCCAACATTCTACTTTCCTTCACCCAATCTTGCAAGAGTTGTAACCTGGCAGGGAGATGAGGAAAGGGGAGCAGGGAAGTTTTTCCTTGACAATACTATTGTTGCTATTTAGTCTCTATGTTCCTGAGATATAGCACTTTCAGTCGTGGCAGCTTTTGTGGGTTATTTGAGGACAATTCCCCAATCACTCCCCTGAAATTCCCCTGATAACAGCAAATTCATCCCTACACCTTACTCATCCTGGAGGAATCCTGGGTCTTCTTTAGCTTCTCCATTTGCCACTCCATGTGGCCCTCTCTGAAAGAAACTAAGCAACCCCACACCCAAAACTTCTCACACATGACCCACATCTAGCTCTTGGGAGATATTCACTCACCCTTTGCCCAAGAAACTTGAGATGTGCAGGTGCAGCAGATTTCTTTTCTGCCCAAGTGGCTCACTATTTAGATTTTTCAGGAGGAAACAGGCACCAATCAACTGGGTCCCCATAAAATGCAAAGACAGTGTAATTAGCTGAATGAATTCCTTAAAATCCCTCTCTTGGATTAAGCTGAAGAGAAAAGCACCCGCACACACTTCTCCTCTTGGGTGGAAGTAGAGGGGCTCACAGGACAGCATCAGCTCTCTCCAAATAAATCCTTCCTCTCTTACTTACCAACTCTTTTTAAACCTCATATGAATGAAGGCTATAAAAATCACATGACCAGATCCCAGACATCTCCTTCTTTGCAAATATAGCATCATGGCTTGTTCCTCACTTGAAATGCTCCCCTTGTGCTTTTTCTAATGGTAGACCATGAATCATCTTTCCAGTTCCTACTGATTCAATGGGCTCATTCTAATTTTCTATTTCTTCCTGGAATAATATTTATTATTTATAAGAAATCACTTATTTTCCCTAATTTTTAAATTTGTGACCATAAAGTTGCATACAGCATTCTCTTATGGTTATTTTAACCACCTCCTTGAAACTGTGGTATGTTCCCCTTCTTGCTATTTTCTGTCAGGTTTTTTTTCATCAAACTTGTGTGGGTTTATCTGTCTTATTGGTCTTTTGAATTTTTTATCCTTTCTACTATGTTTTTTGTTTTCTATTTTATTGATTTAAGCTTTAATCTCTTCTTAATTTCTTTTTTCTGGGTTCTTAAAATGAATACTTAGATGCTTTATTTTTTCACCTTTCTTTCTTAAAAATAAAGACATATAAGGTTTTAAATTTTCCTCTGAGTATAGGTTTAGATATATTCTACAGGATGAAGTATTCTTCTTATTGATCTGTGGATGGTTTGTAATTTCCTTTTGATGTTCTGCTACTCCAAGAATTATGTGGGAAGGTGCTTCCTCATTTCCAAAAGTTAAGATTTTTTGTACATTTTTGCATTATATATTCCTAATTTTATTAGATAATTAAAGAATCATTTCTACTTTTAAAAAATTTATTAGAATTTTTAAACTAATGGCTGAAAATCTCTATAAGTTTTTATTAGAGATATCTTTGTGGAAGCATATGATTGATTTTATGAAAGAAAGTATATATTTTATTTTCAAGGAATATAAAATTCCTTCTCTCTGCATAGGCTTCTATCTCTTTCAGTCTCTATTTCTGTGTGTGTGTGTGTGCGTGTGTGTGTGTGCACAAGAGTGCCTTTGTCTGTCTCTCTGACTTTCTGTATATGTGTATTTATTGATTTTATTTACTCATTCATTTCCCCATATCTTTACTTTTTATCCACTAGATCTTTCCTCTGTTTGTATGTGCTTATTGATTGTGATATTCAGTTCTTCTCTACGCTTATTTATTTTTCATCTACTAGTTCCAAGAGAAGTGAATTGAATATCCGAGCATAATTGTATTTTGATTGCTTCTTACATTTCTACTTGTTTGTGCTTTCTGTATTTATCTATGTTGTTTGGTGCATACATATTTGTGAATGGAATATAATTTTCTTCATAAAATGTGTTAAGTATCAATACAGAGTTTCCCTCTTTACCCTGTTTAGAACTTTGAACCTTAAATTCCACTAAGTGTGATATTAATATTATACATTGTTTTATTTCTGTTTGAATTCTCCTAGTATCTCTTTGTGCACCTCTTTATTTCCAATATTATCAATCTCCTGAAAACAGTATATAGTTGGGTGTCATTTTTTAGCCCATTGTTCCACTTACCTACTGCTGCATAATAAAACCCAAACTTATTGGCATAAAACAACCATTTTATTATGCTCATATGGGTCAGGAATTCAGACAAGCAAAACAGTGATGGCTCTTCTCTGCCCCTTGATATCTTAGGCCTCAGATAAAAGGCTCAAATGGCTGGTGGTGACTCAAACAGTTGAGGGCTAGAATTATCAGAAAGCAACTCTCCTCACATGTCTGTGCCTGGGATGGTATAACGCAAAGACTGGAATCATCTAGGATTGTCAGCTGGAGCCCCTATGCTAGATCTCTCCATGTAGCTTCAGCTTCTCACAGTTGATGGTTGAATTCTGAGAGGTAATGTCTCAGCATGGAGTTTCCAGAGAGTGAGGCTTTCAAGAGACTCAGGCAGAATTGCGCGTTTTTTATGACCTTGTCTCAAAGTCCCATTGTAACACTTCTGCAATAGTCTTCTTCTTTTTTTTTTTTGCGGTACGTGGGCCTCTCACTGTTGCGGCCTCTCACTGTTGTGGCCTCTCCTGTTGCGGAGCACAGGCTCAGGACGCACAGGCCCAGCGGCCATGTCTCACGGGCCTAGCCGCTCCGCGGCATGTGGGATCCTCCCAGACCGGGGCACGAATCTGTGTCCCCTGCATCAGCAGGCGGACTCCCAACCACTGCACCACCAGGGAAACCCTGCAATAGTCTTTTGACTAAAGCAGTCCTGAGCACACTTGGACACAAAGGGATAAGACAATGTGCCCACATCTCAATGGAAAGAGTGTCAAATAATTTGGAAGCCATGTTTTGAAACTGTCACACTCAATATTCTAGTCTCTATTTTTTTCTCTTTTTTCCTAGTCTGTATTTTAATAGAAGATTTCCATTTATATTTAATGTATATTAGTCCATTTATATTTAGTGTAATGACTGACACAGTTACTCCCACGGTCTTACTTTACATTTATTATTAATTTTATATTATTATGATTTCCTCATTTGCCTTTTTCTTTTGCATAGGATTTTTTTAACGTCTTTATTGGAGTATAATTGCTTTACAACTATGTGTTAGTTTCTGCTTTATAACAAAGTGAATCAGCTACACCTATACATACATCCCCATATCTCTTCCCTCTTGCATCTCCCTCCCTACCATCCTCCCTATCCCACTCCTCTAGGTGGTCACGAAGCACCGAGCTGATCTCCCTGTGCAGCTGCTTCCCACTAGCCTTTTTCTTATTTGTGTTTGTTTTATCAAGTTGCTATTAGTTCCATTTTTCCCTTTATTTATTTAGAATTTCTACTATACTTTTCATCCTATTAATGGTTACTTTCTCTTTTCTTAATTTCATAATCAAACACATATTTCTCTCCTAATATTTCTCTCCTAATAACACTCATCAATTATTTTTCCCACCAGGTTGCATTGTTTTCCCTACCAAGATGCTTAATTTTACCCTTACTTCCCCTCCCCCAGTAAAGAGATGACATCCTTAAAATACTCTCATTTTACTCCTCTCCTTTCCTCCTTTTCCCTCCAATCCCCCCCCCATGAATGTTAATTTTATTTCAATGTTCATTGTGAAACCCTGCTTCCTCTTCCCTTCATCTTCCTCCAAGTTGAGGTTTCTGTACTTGCTAATTTAATACTTGTTAACTTGTTGTTTGCTTGGAGCATATCTTTGCATGTTTTCTTCACATTGGGTACATGGGTAATATCCCTCTCAATTATTGTATAACCTCACCTTTCTTTTACTCTAACAAGTAGATTCTATCTTGGCTGTGTAGAGAATTTTTTAACTCCATCCTCTTACCCCAGTAATCCATCGATACATATCCCAGTAATCACAGAAACCGTCTTCAAGTTTACAGGTTTGCAGTTGGGAATTCCAATACCAGATTGAGTCTCATTCCTTTGTAGTGAATTGTAACTACTTTCTATCTCACATTTTCTATCTCACACTTAAGCAGAAAAGATGGGTTTATGATAAAGATGCGTGGAAACGTCTTGGAACCCAACGGCAATAATACAGCTGGGATTCTGGAATGAACTGAAGCTGGGGACCAAACACTGTCAGGGCACCCCAGTCTCTCATACTCTGTGTCTGCTCCTTTCTTCTCTTTCATTGCAAACTGCCTTTTCTGACTCCTTGTCCACAGGACAGGAAATCTGGTCACCAACAGCTCCAAATCTTACCATTTTTATTGATCCAAGCACCCAAAGAAGGATCAATTGAATCTCTCTTGGACATAATTGCATATTACTTGGAAATGTACAAATTGGCCCAATTTGAGTCATACGCCTACCCTCAGATCTGTGACCTTGGATAAGCATGATCACTGTCATAGAAGTCATATAGATGGAGAAGATCTATACATAAGAAACATGGGACTTGGCAGACTATCCATGAGGTATTGACTACAGTTGAAATCATAAGAGAGAGAGTCTTTAAAGCTAAATTCTAGGAAACTGATTTGTGGAGAAACAATAATACTGATAGATAATATTTATTTCATTTGTACTATGTGCCAGTGCTTTTCATTTATTTCATTTGTACTATGTGCAACACCAAGTGCTTTACATTCATTATTTCATTTATTACACGAGGTAAGCACTGTTATTACAGATAAAGAAACTGAAGCGGGCTTCCCTGGTGGCACAGTGGTTGAGAGTCCGCCTGCCGATGCAGGGGACACGGGTTCGTGCCCTGGTCTGGGAAGATCCCACATGCCACGGAGCGGCTAGGCCCGTGAGCCATGGCCGCTGAGCCTGCGCGTCCAGAGCCTGTGCTCTGCAACGGGAGAGGCCACAACAGTGAGAGGCCCACGTGCCACAAAAAAAAAAAGAAAGAAAGAAAGAAACTGAAGCACCCAAAAGTTAAGTAACTTGTCCAAGGTCTGCCAACTAATAAGATGATTTTTAACTTAGGTCAGCCTATATTGAGAGTCCACACTCAGTCACTTGCTACACTGCAACATGGGTCTCAGGGAAGCCATAAAAGGGACAACGCATGCTTTTTTGGTGCAATAATAAAAATAATAGTAATAATCAGTTATTCCTCTTTATCAGTCAAGATCAAGCCTGGAAAACAGAAACACACTAGGTCTTTTAAACATAAGTAATTTCATACAGAGAATTGGTGCTGGTGAAGGAAGAGCTGAGAAGTCAAAAGGACAGTGAAGCAACCCAGGGATTAGCAATAGCAGAAATCTGTAGCCATCCTATACCTAGGGGGACAGAAGAGGAAGTGGTATTACCAGGATCCAAAAGCTGGGTCCATCTGATGAGAGCTGGAAATTTGGAAGATATACAGCCCTCAGAGGGCTATTGCAGGGTTTAAATGAGATAGTACCATTTAAAGCATTTAGTGCAGTACCTATAAGTATTTGCTAATATTGCTAGCTTTTCATCTGATTCTCAGGAAAACCAAACTACGTTAACACCCCTGCTCCTGTTAGAAAGGTCTGGGAAAGTTCAGGTCTCTCTTTAATATCAAAAGTATGTTGCCCACCAATGGGAGGTGCTCCTGCAAGATTCAGGCTCAGGTTACGCTATTTCCCCAAGTCTCAAGCTGGAGCCCACACCAGGGTCTTGGAGCTGCATGCGCTCCAAGTGTGAGACTGAGGTCCAGATGGGGAAGGTGACAGAAATGAGCATGGGGTGCGTAGGAAGGGGTTGCTGTGCCATAAGTCCACCACTAATTCAGACAATCAATAAATAGTTGTTACATGAATTAATGAGTAAATGAGTGAAAGAATATGATTGAACCCAAAGTGAATTAGCGTTTTACTAGGCAGCAGACACCTCTGTTGGCAATGTATAAACAGGCTGAGATTTTGCCTGGGTTATGATGTTAATCTGTTAAACTCACGTTATCTTACAAGAAAGAGAAATGCCTTAGTTATTTTCCTAATTTTAAGACATTTTCTAATTTTAAGAGCTCTTTTATATGGATTGAGTCCATTCAGGGTTAGTTATCACCAAGGTTGGTAGGTCCAAGAAAGCCCTCACAAAAAATGTATACAGCTTTCAGCCAAAAGCATGTTTTTCTACAATGAATGTGGTTTCCAATAACAAACATTTTCAGACTCAGGCTGTAAGTAAAAGTTCTTGAACTCTTAAGACAAAACCTTCAATGTACCGGAAAACTCTTTGCTCTTTTTAGCACATAGACTCAGCTGAAAACCAAGACACAGAATAAGTATAGATTTAACCTCAGTATGATGGTAACGGGTATGTAAACATTTGCTAGACTTTTCTCGTCTTTCTAAAATAGAGATGATTATCCTCACAACGTACAATACAAGAAGCAATATACCAAGGTCCCATTAACAGCTGAAGATCATAAACTGACATTCTAGTCTCAATTATAATTCCCAGCCAGGCTGAATTTTAAAACCTGAAGCACCTAATTTTCTGTTTCCTCAGCCATTTCAGTTATAATGTTCAGCCAGGTCTGAATGAAAGAATTTGGAGCTTACAATTTTCCACTTCCTCTATGCTAAGGTATCTCTACCACAGCAGTATTGACATTTGGGCCCCATAATTCTTTGTGGTCAGAAGCCATTCTGTGCATTGTAGGGTGTTGAGCAGCATCCCAAGCCTCCACCCACTAGATGCCTGTAGCATCCCCCACCCCAAGTCATGAGTGACCACCAAAATATCTCCAGCCATTGCCAGTGTCCCCTGGAGGCAAAATAAGTTGAAAAACGCTGCTCTATGCCACAACAGGGAATTTGGACTCTGATCCCCCAAAAGAGCAAATGACCTTGTCAGAAAACATAAAGTGTATGAGTTCAGACCTTCTAGATGCAAAGTTACTCACCTTACCTGCCAACCTCTCCACCCTTTAACTTTCAATTCCGACAGTAACCAGTAACATCCTTTGTTGTCTTTTTCAGGAACCACCCCCTCAGAGACAACCAGTAACATGAAAGAGGTGAGTGAAAGCTGAATCCTGGAACCTAGTCAGGTAACAAATATTTACAAATCTCAAAGCTAGCAAATGGAGGTGAATACTATATATTATATGTGTGCTATATGTCATATACCATATATATGATAATATAAAATATATGATATATATTATGACAACATATTTTGATATATGTTAATTATAATATGTGTTAATTATATTATTATAATGTTCTCTAATGTGTATTATGTATAACTATGATATATACATGTACATCACTATGTTTATTGCTACATATCTCACTATAGAGATAGATAGATACAGCATGTATGTAAATAAGGGTGTATGTGTATGTATATATAGGTATGTGTGTGTCTGCCCCCTAAAGAGAAGATCTATCCCAAACCAAGAAAGACAGACTAAGCAAGACTGTATTAGGATATGCTGAGCTGTTGTAACAAAGAGGCCCAAATATCCAATGGCTTTAAAAAGATAGATTTTTATTATTTTCTGACTTATCAGTCCAGAGGCAAGGAATCCAGGCTGGTGAAGGGATTCTGCTCCATGAGTCCATTAAGTGTGCCCATGGTCTTTCCATACTGTTGCTCCATCATCCCCTGGCATCTTGCCCTCAACTGCATAGCCAAAGCTGGGTTGCTGCAATGCTGCATTTGTACTGGTGGACAGAGGAAAGAGGGTGCTCAGGGCAAGCTCTCGGGAGTACAAGGTGAAGAGGGGAGAGTAGAGAGAGGGCCTGTCTCCTCACCTACTCACTATATGATATGCTAATAATGTCAGGATAAATTCCTTGGAGACATGTCTTTTTTCTTTCTTTTTATTTTTTTGGATGCATTGGGTCTTCATTGCTGTGCACAGGCTTTCTCTAGTTGTGGAGAGCAGGGGCTGCTCTTGGTTGTGGTGCGCAGCCTTCTTATTGCAGTGGCTTCTTTTGTTGCAGAGCATGGACTCTAGGCACACGGGCTCAGTAGTTGTGACTCATAGGCTCTAGAGTGCAGGCTCAGTAGTTGTGGCGCATGGGCTTAGTTGCTCTGCAGCATGTGGGATCTTCCCGGACAAGGGCTCAGACCCATGTCCCCTGCATTGGCAGGCAGAGTCTTAACCACTGCGCCACAAGGGAAGTCCCTAGAGACATGTCTTAAGGTGACAACACAGAAGTCGCATATATCATAGCCAAACCTAGCTGCAAGGGGGGCTGGGACAATATGGTCTGTGGCTGGGTAGCATGGTCCAGATAAAATTTGAGGAATTCGTTCAATTATTAAAAGTAAGAGGGGGAAATGGATATTGTAGGACAATTAAGAGAGAGAAACCAAAAAGATGCCTGATAGGTAGTAATCATTTAGTGTCTGTAAACTGACTCTGAATTTTAACAAAAAGAACGATCCATGTCTCTGAGAATCTATAGTCTAGCAGAATGGACTTGTCCCTTATTTGCCCTACTCCCCACCCTCACCCTGCTCTACTCCAGAGAAACTGTTCATGCCTTGCCCTCCCAAGCTCCAGGCCTCCAAGTACATGCTGTTCCCTCAACCTGAAACTCCTTTTCCCAGTTCCTCACCTGGCTGGTTCCTCCCATTCTTCCTTACTCAAGACTCAATTCAGGGGACTTCCCTGGTGGTGCAGTGGTTAAGAATCCGCCTGCCAGTGCAGGGGACACAGGTTCGAGCCTTGGTCCGGGAAGATCCCACATGCTGCAGAGCAACTAAGCCCATGCACCACAACTACTGAGCCTGCACTCTAGAGCCCATGAGCCTATGAGCTTAGTTCCCTGGTCTGGGAACTAAGATCCCACATGCCTCGAGGCAACTAAGTCTGTGCACCGCATCTACTGAGCCTGTGCTCTAGAGCCTGCACGCCACAACTACTGAAGCCCGCACACCTAGAGCCCATGCTCTGCAACAAGAGGAGCCACCACAATGAGAAGCACGTGCACCGCAACAAAGAGTAGCCCCCGCTCGCCGCAACTAGGGAAAGCCCACGCGCAGCAATGAAGACCCAACACAGCCAATAATTAATTGATTAATTAATTAATTAAAAAAAGACTCAATTCGGGTGTCGTGTCCTCCTGGATGGCCTCCCTAAACTCCTCCATCTTAGTTAATATCCCCCCACTATGTTCTTACAGTAGGGGTTGTGGGGTTTAGAAGTGTAGAAAGAGGTTTGAATCCCAGCACCACAATGGCAAGTGACATGGGCAAAATGATGACCTCTCTGTGTTAGGGTTCTCCAGAGAAACAGAACCAATAGGGGAAAAGATATAAAGAGATTTGTTATAAGGAATTGGCTGACAGGCCCCGAAATCTGCAGTCGACAAGCTGAAGACCCAGAAGAGTTGATTGTGTAGTTCCAGTTTGAATCCAGAGGTCTGAGACCCAGGAAGAGCCGATGTTTCAGTTCGAGTTTGAAGGAAGAAAACAATGTCCCAGCTCAAAGCTGGAACTGTCAGGCAGGCAGGAGGAAAATCCCTTCCTCAGAGTTCTTATTCTAATCAGGCCTACAACTGACTGGATGATCCCCAGCCACAACAGGAAGAACAATCTGCTTTACTTCATCTATCCATTCAGATGTTAATTTCATCCAGAAACACCCTCACAGACACACCCAGAATGATGCTTGACCAATATCTGTGTAACCCATTACCCAGTTAAGCTGAAACATAAAATTAACCATCACGCTCTTCAAGTTCAATTTACTCGTCTGTAAGACAGGGGTGGTAATGGCACCCTTGGATACATGAGCAGTTTAGATGAGATAATATATGTGTAGTATTTAGCACAGTGCCTGACCCAGAATACATGTTCCATCTATGTTATCCATCATTATCTCCGTCAGACTGATAATATTTACATGGTGTGCTGTCACCCTCTAGACAGTGAGCTTCTTGAGGGCAGGAATCAGACCAAGCCCGCATTGGGAGTTCAGCAACTGTTCATTGAAGTAATGAACAAATAATCATGTTATCAACAGGAGCATTTCTTTATAAAATGTCATTGCCACGTTCCTCAAAAAATTAAACACAGAATTACCAGGTGACACGGCAATTCCACTCCTAGGCATATACCCAAGAGAACTGAAAGAAGGGACCCAAACATATACCTGGACAAAAGTATATTTCCAAAAGATACATACATCCTTATTTCATAGCAGCACTATTCACAAGAGCCAAGACATGGAAACAACCTAAATGTCCATCAACAGATGAATGGTTAAAGAAGATGTGGTATATATATACAATGGAATACTACTCAGTCATAAAAAGAATGAAATAATGCCATTTGCAGCAACATGCATGGACCTAGAGATCATACTAAGTGAAGTCAGTCAGACAGAGAAAGACAAATACCATATGATATCACTTGCATGTAGAATCTAAAGTATGACACAAATGAACTTATTTACAAAACAGCAACAGACTCATAGACACAGAGAACAGACTTTTGATTGCCAAGGAGGGGGGAGGGCAGTAAGGGAGGTACGGAAAGTGAGTTTGGGATTAGCAGATGCCGGCTATTATATATATTGTAGAATGGATAAGCAACAAGGTCCTACTTTATAGCACACAGAGCTATATTCAGTATCCTGTGATAAACCATAATGGAAAAGAATATGAAAAAGAATGTATATAAAACTAAATCATTTTGCTGTACAGGAGAAATTAACACATTGTAAATCAACTATACTTCAATAAAATAAAATTTAAAAAGAAGAAAGCAGGGACCCAAGTAGATACTTGCACACCTATGTTCTTAACAGCACTACTCACAATAGCCAAAAGGCAGAAATGGCCCAAATGACCATCAACAGATGAATGGATGAATAAAATGTGGTATAGGCATACAGTGGAATATTATTCAGCCATAAAAAATTGAAGTTCTGATTCCCACTACGACATGGATGACCTTAAAAAAATTAGGTTTAGTGAAAGAAGTCAGACACAAAAGATCACATAGTGTATGATTCCATTTATATGAAATGTCCAGAATAGGCAAATCCATGGAAACAGAAAGCAGATTCGTGCTTTCCAGAGGCTTGGGGAAGGGAGAATGGGGAGTAACTCTTTAATGGGTTTTATCTGGGGATGATGGACATGTTTTAGAACTACATAGAGGTGATGATTCCACAACATCATGAATGTACTAAATTATCACTAACTTGATCCCCTGGGGATCAAAATCACCCCCAGTTAAGAACCACTGGTCTATTTCTAGAAACCTTACCACTTCCTTGTTGGTAAAAGATGTTCATAATAAATAACACTTATATGGTGTTTACCAGGCACAGACACTGTTCTAAAAATGTAGCATCTCTTCACTTATTTAATCTTCCCCAAAACTCTATGGGGTCTTAGTTCTGTCCTCATTCTAAACAGGGTACCTGAGGCACAGAGCGATTGAGTGACTTTCCCAAGGTTGCTCAGCAGGTGAATGGTGGGGTCAGGATTTAAACTAGTTGTCTGGCTCCAGCACCTGCTTTCTTGTGTTTTCTTCTGACCCTCTATCAGATTGGATTTTTAAAAAATTCTTTATCTCTTCAAATTTGCAACAGGTTGTTGAGAATATCGAGTCACTTCTCACCAATAAGACTGTATGGGGAACGGAAAAGACGAAAAACATCACAGCCACATTCACATCTATTCTCCAGGAAATGGAATCAGTTGTTCTAGAAACTGCCTTGAAAGCCCCAGACCAAAAACTCCAGAAAGTCCAAAGCCGTACTTTGGGTAAGAAGACAATAAGGCATGATACACACAGGGTATGGTTACTAACTGGGGTCTGGATTGAGCAATTAGAAAAGTAAGTAAGGGGCTTCCCTGGTGGTGCAGTGGTTGAGAGTCCGCCTGCCGATGCAGGGGGCGCGGGTTCGTGCCCCGGTCCGGGAGGATCTCACGTGCCGCGGAGCGGCTGGGCCCGTGAGCCATGGCCGCTGGGCCTGCGCGTCCGGAGCCTGTGCTCCGCGACGGGAGAGGCCACAGCAGTGAGAGGCCCGCGTACTGCAAAAAAAAATAAAATAAAATAAAATTTAAAAAAAAAAAAAAAAAAGAAAAGTAAGTAAGTACTGCATGAGTCCATTAATATAAAATTCTAGAAAATGCAAACTAATCTATAGTAACAGGGAGGAGAGGAAAGGTGAAGGGATGAAAAAAGGGCATGAGAAAAATTTGGAGAAATTGTTGGGGGTGATAGAAATGCTCTCTACCTTGATTGTGGTGGTAGTTTTACAGATGTATACACTCAGTGAAACTCATCCAGTTGTACACTCTAATACATGCAATTTTGTGTACATCAATTACACCTCCATAGAGCTGTTTTTAAAAATTGCCAGTGGGGGAATTCCCTGGTGGTCCAGTGGTTAGTACTCAGTGCTTCCACTGCCAGGACCCGGGTGGATCTGGGAACTAATATCCCACAAGCCGCCTGACATGGCCAAAATTTTTTTTTAATAAAAATAATTTTAAAAAATTTAAAAAAAATTTTTAATAAATAAAAATTGTCAGTGGTTTCTAATCCTGAGTCTGGGATTCTGGCCTGAAGTTAGGTTTTTGTTTTTTTTTCAACCAGTGCTTACATAACTTAACAGCACACGTCACAGTGATGCTACTTAAACCATCCCAGAAGGAACATCTTACTACATATTTTTAAAATAAAAATACTTTTATTAGGGAATTCCTTGGTGGTCCAGTGGTTAGGACTCGGCACTTTCACTGCCGGAACCTGAGTTCGGGGAACTAAGATCCCGCAAGTCACACAGTGCAGCCAAAAAAAGAAATACTTTTACTATACCAGTCATACATATTCATTATATATGTATGTGATGAGATGATGTGTCAATTAGCTTGACCTTGGTAATCGTTTCACTATGTATACGTGTGTGTGTCAAGTCTTCATACTGTACACCGTAAATATGTACAATTTTTGTTTTTGAAAATAAAAATAAATAAAATACCATAGCAAAGCCAAGTATTAAATTTTTTTTAAATTAGGAAAAAACATGTACACAAAACTAAATTGAGACCAGCCAAATCTGCCCACAACCCAATCCTCCAATCTGATACCCATGTATTTACATGTCTGATGAAGAGACACACGTTTGTTGTGTATGTTACAATTTACATACGGTTGCACAACCTGCTTTCTCACTCACTACATTACTAAGATCTTTCCATGTAAATCATATACATCATCATTACCTATGTTACTGTCTTCAATGGCTTATAGAGTTACATTGTATATATAACTTATTTATACTATATATTTATTTATACTATAATTTATTTATTTCCCTATTCTGGTAAATGCAGGTTGTTACCAAACAACCCTGTGACAAAGACCATTGAAAATTTATCTGTGTGTTTGTTTGATGTTTTCTTAGGATAAATTCATAGAAGAGGAATTGTTAGGTCAAAGGGAAAAAAACATTTTATAGACTTTTGATACATACCACTATATTGGTCTTCAGAAATGCTGTTTGCTGTGCTTTTTATTCAGCTCAGAGATGTCAGTGTATTTGTGTATGCCTAACTAACCATTTTGTTTTACCAACTTGCATGATAAAGTACTTTATACTCTATAAAAATCGTAATTTTTTAAACTGTTTTAATAAAATAAAATTCAGTGTCTAACCTTCCTGGGAAACCAGAATATGCACAATTTCTTTCAAAATTAAACCAGATTACGAGTAACTCTCATCTTTCCTGATTTGTCCAGTTCCTAACTGTTTAATCGATGACCAGTACCCTTACCTCAGGGGCTTTAGTCTTCTCATCTATAAAATGAGATAATAATGCTGCATATAACACACTTACAACTAGGGCTGGTAATTGCTATAACTTTGATTATTCTACTTTCCACTCTTTAGTATTATAAAGTTTTATTTAAATAGCATCATTTTTTATATTCCTATCTACTTTATAATAGTATCATTCTTTAAGTGCTATTTTGTTACTTGCTTCTTTTTAACTTTTTTAAACATAAAAAAAGGAGACATAATAAGCCTACTGCACTCATCATCCAGATTGAATAATTTCCAACTCATGACCAGTCTCAGACTGTCTGATTTATAAGATAAATATTTTCATGAGCTTATTTCCTGCTCTTTTTTTTTTTTTTTTTTCTTTTGGCCATGCCATGTGACTTGCGGGATCTTAGTTCCCCCGACCAGGGATCAAACACATGCCCCCTGCAGTGGAAGTGTGGAGTCCTAACCACTGGACCGCCAGGGAATTCCCTTATTTCCTGCTTTTCTGTGACTTCATTTTTATTGGAAGCGTGATTCTCCATTAAAGAGATAAGCCACAAATTATTTAATCAGTTCCTTCTTAAACATTTAGGTCACTTCCCATTTTTCACCATTATCGTCTTTGCTGCTGTGAAATTAGCTACATCTTTCTTGTAGTTAATTCTGTCCTCTTATCCATGATTGTTTTCCTAGAATAAATTCCTAGAAACAGAATTGTTGCTTCAAAGACAATATGCTAGAGAATATTATTTAAGAACTTGGTTTCAGGAGTTAGAGTCGTACTTAAATTCTGAACTTCAGTTTCCTCATCTGAACAATGGTTCCTCATGGCGTTATATGACGCTGTTATAAGATGATGATGTATAAGGATCTTAGTCCAGTGCCTGGCACATCCTAGACATTCAGTAAATTTGAGCTGTTTGTGTAGCTATGCACATTTTTAAAACTTATAATAATGGTAAGCTTGCCCGTTGTTTTTCTTACCAGCTGTTGAAACTCGAGTTGTTACAGACAATTGCTCCACGGGAGTCACCTTCAACTTGAACGCCCAAATGAACTCCATGGATATCAATTGCGGTGACGTCATCCAGGGAAATATACAAGGTACATGTGGTGACTGTATGCAGAATCCCTAAGACACGCAGAGCAATATCACTGTGTGAGTAGTAAGGAAAGGTCCACAATAGGCTCCTCCCTAATGGGTCTGTTACCCTAAAACTTTGTCATTTGAGTCTTTTCCTTAAAAACAAAAATCTTCTTAAACTAGAGGCTTTCTATTCTTCAGCATGAAAGAGACTTCTTTGCAGTTGAGGGGCTGTTTTACCTGGGTCTCAGTTTAGGTTCACTCAGAAGCAGTCCATGGACAAGTATAAGGAGTTCAGCTGTAATGATTTTATTTGGGAGATGATCCCAGGAAGCATCAGCAGGTGTATCAGTCAGGGTTCTCCAGAGAAACAGAACCAGTGGGGGCTGTGTGTGTGTATGGAGAGAGAGACAGGGACAAAGACAGAGATTTTAAGGAATTAGCTCCTGTGATTGTGGAGGGTAGCAAGTCTAAAATCTAGCCAGCAGGCTGAAGACCCAGGGAAGAGTTGTTGCAGCTTGAGTGGCTCCGCAACAAGAGAAGCCACCGCAATGAGAAGCCCGCGCACCACAACAAAGAGTAGCCCCCACTCTCCACAACTAGAGAAAGCCCGCGCGCAGCAACGAAGACCCAATGCAGCCAAAAATAAAATAAATAAAATAATTTTTTTAAAAAGTAAAAAAAAAAAAAAGAATACCCAATGTAGGATACCATTTATGTGAATTTTTAAACACAGAAAACAATACTGTATATTATAATGGAAACATGCTTATGTAGTAAAATTACAAATGTATTCATGGAAAGGCCACACTTCCACTTCAAGTCCGTGGTTATTTCTCAAGAAGGAAGAAAGAGAATGAAATAATAGTGGGATCTTTAGCCATATCTAAAACATTTTATTTCTTAAAATTTAAATCCGAGTGTAAATGTCTGTTATGTCTTTTTTATAGTTTTCTAAGTGTTTGAAATATAAGCTAAACTTTTTTAGAAAATAAGGATGTTTTCAAAGATTTCATCATTTACCACATGCTTGGTACTATGCTAGGAGCCCTGTGGTTTCCAAATGAAGTATCTGGTATTAGTTACTCAGTAAGTTTAGTGCCTGTTGGAAAAATAGGATTAATCCACAGGAAATAATTAATGGACAGTTGAATTCTCTTTGGCACGGCAGGGACTGCACTTGAAATACGAATTTGGAGAAAGACACATCAAGCTGCCAGAGGATCTAGGGAAGACTTCCTGAGCCAGAGGCTGGGTTGGAGATGGGTCTTTGAGGAGGAGTTGTGAATATGTGGGTAGGAAGAGCAGGAGAGGAAAAGTAAACTTCCTAGGCACAGCTGAGCACAGGTGTGGCGATCATGGGAGTCTGTCAGGTATGGAGGGGGAAAGGGCAACAGAAGGAATGGTGGCACTTTTTAAGACTCCATTATTCTGTTTCCTCAGGTCCCAGTGCAGTTGCCTTTATTTCATACTCTTGTCTGGGAAACATCATAAATGCAAGCTTTTTTGAAAAGGTGAATGAGAAAGATCAAGTTTACCTGAACTCCCAGATAGTGAGTGCCGCTATTGGACCCAAAAGGAACACATCTCTCTCCCAGGCTGTGACTCTACGTTTTCAGCACGTGAAGGTGGGTGAAAGCTACAATTTGTACTTGCTTAGGTTTCATGGATGTTAGACCAAACGATTTTTAAATACTCCCAATTCAATCATTCTGGACCTGCACTGAGCAACATCATAGCCAGGAGCCAACTATAGTTATTGAGCATTTGAAATATGGTGAGTCTGAACTGAGATTTTGAAGACTTAGTATTTCCAGGTTTAGATTCAGTGTTTCCAGACTTTGAAGACTCAGTAAGAAAAACAATGTGTTAAGCATCTCAATAATTTTATACTGATTACATGTATTGATTTATATTGACATATTAAAAGATATTATTTTGAATATAGTGCTTTAAATAAAATATTTTATTAAAATTAATTTGACCTGTTTCTTTTCCTTTTTTTTCTTTTTCTTTTTTTTTTTTTTTTTTTTGTGGTACGCGGGCCTCTGCCTGCTGCGGCCGAGCGCAGGCTCAGCGCCCATGGCTCACGGGCCCAGCCGCTCCGCGGCACGTGGGATCTTCCCGGACCGGGGCACGAACCCGTGTCCCCTGCATCGGCAGGCGGACTCTCAACCACTGCGCCACCAGGGAAGCCCTCTTTTCCTTTTTTTAACGTGGTAGTAGAAATTTTCAAATTACCTAAATGACTCATATGATATCTCTCTTGGGCAGCATCATTTTAGTTCGTGGAATTTTTTTAATTGCCGGTACCTCCTACATCTGTGAAATTTGAACCGAGACATAGTGTTTATTCTTGCACAAAAGCCTGGAATTAATTATTAAGACTACATAATTCAATCAGAAGAAAAACTTTTATATAATTCATTGCCTTTTCCCATTCTCTGCCCAAACTCTTAAAGGCAGGAGGGTTAATAGCCAGACATAGTCAACTGTTTAGAAAGTAAGAGTTGAAAGAAATCTTGCCGTTCTTTTGACAACGTGGATGAACCCTGAAGACCTTATGGCCAAGTGAAATAAGTCAGACAGAGAAAGACAAATACTGACTGATCTCATATATATGTGGAATCTGTAAAAACAAACTCGTAGAAACAAAGGACAGATTGGTGGTTGCCAGCAACAGAAGGTGGGAGAAAGAGGTAATCGTGATCAAATGTTACAAACTTCCAGTTATAAGATGAATAAGTTCTGAGGATGTAATGGAGAGAATAGTGACTCTAGTTAACTCTAGTTAACAATACTGTACGGTATATTTGAAAGTTGCTAAGAGAGTAGCTTTTAAAAGTTTTCACCACAAAATAAAAATTGTAAATATGTGAAGTGATGGATGTTAACTAACCTTGTTGTAATAATCATTTTGCCATATATACATATATCGAATCATTACATCATACACTTAAACTTACACAATGTTATATGTCAATTAAATCTCAATAAGACTGGAAAAAATAAATCAAATTTTTAAAAATTTTTAAGAAAATAAGAATTAAGTGGGAGAAGGTGAGGAAAGGTAGGTTTTCTCCATCTGATGCATAAAATCTAGGAATGGAATTTTTGATATATGGCATGGAGCAATGGAAGTGGAGCAAGATATCTGGGGATGGTCCAGTGGATTATCAAAGGAGATACAGCCGCCAAATATGAGAGCATCCAACTCACATCCTTGGCCCAATCAAGTGATGCTATGGACGTCCTGGGGGCAAAAAAAAAAAAAAAAAAAGAGATTGAAAACTAACTTTATTCTCTCCTGGTGATGTTTCTTCCCTACACTACCCCTGTCATTGTATGAGCAATTACTGTGTTGTAAGCGGTCAGGGCAGAATTGATGTGAAGAGATCAGGGAAATTTGGCTTAGAGAGTATTTGGGAGAAAAATTTAAGTGAGCCTTATACTCTATTTTTATTTGACTCCCATGTTGGAGGATAAAGTCCTGAAGCCGATGACATCTTGTAAAATTCTGGCTCCCAGAGAGAGGTGGGTTCATTTTCTGTTATGTGGAATCCCAATAGAGTTGGGACTACGCGGACAGGTTCCTGGTGGTCATCCTCTTCACTTAAAATAGAAATTACCTGATCTCTCCTAACCCATGGTGTCACCTCTTTGCACCCTACCAGCATAGACTGACACTCTGAGAGCAGTCCCTCCCAAGGAAGGACATGAGGAGCCTGTTCTATTTTCAGATAAAGCCCAGTATCAAAAAGCTCTTCTGCGTCTACTGGAAAGGTACAAAGGAGGGCGGCCACTGGTCCACGGAGGGCTGTTTCCTGATACAAGCAAACAAGACTCACAGTATATGCAATTGCACTCACCTGTCCAGTTTCACTGTCCTCATGGCCTTCGACACACAGGTATGATGTAAACATTGAATTCCTCAAGCTAATCCTTTTGGAGGCCCTGCTTAGGTGGCCATAAATGCTATAAGGAAATTTTTTAAAGAGCGTGTGTCTGGAGTGATTGCAGAAGTGTGCCACTTTAGATAACATGGTTAGAGAAGAATTAACTATTCAAGCTGAAATCTGAATATGAAGTCAGTGGGCTTACAATGTGGATGAATCTCAAAAATATCATGCTGTGTGAAATAAGTTAGACACAAAGGACCACATATTGTAGGATTCCAGTTATATGAAATGTCTAGAATAGGCAAATCCATAGAGAGACAACAAATTGATGGTTTCTAGGGGCTGGGAGAAGGGGAGAATAGGGGGTAACTTCTTAATGGGCATGAGGTTTTATTTTGGGGTGATTCAAATGTTTTGGAACTAGAGAGAGGTGGTGATTGCACAACACTGTGAATGTCCTAAAAGTCACTAAATTGTACTGTGTAAAATGGTTAGTTTTATATTATTTGGATTTTACCTCAATGAAAAAGAAAAAAAAAGGTTTCAGGGAAGAGCATCCCAAAAAGAGATACACGTATGTGTAAAGGTCCTGAGAGAGAACAAACTTGGTGTGTTCCAGAAATCAATGTGGTTGGAGCAGAGTGAATGAGAGGGAAGTGGAAAAGTTCAGGTTGGAGAAAAGGGCACAGGGAAAATGCAACAGACTTCAAATGCTATGGTCAGGAGTTTAGATTTCATTCAAATTACAATGGAAAGGCAATAGAGAATTTGAATCAGGGATGCTGCATACTTATGTTATTAGAAGAAATCTCTGGCTCCTGGGTCAAGAATGGATGGTGGTGCAGCAGGAGTGGACTGGTAGAGAGATGATGGTGGTCAGGATTTGGGTGGCAGCAGCAAAGGTGGTGGGAGAAGGTCAGACAGGACACATATCCTAGACGAGGGGTCAGAGTACTGATGACATAGGCTGGGTGACAGCATACAGGAAGTCCTGCCTCCCTCCCCTCCTTGCAGAGATGAAGGTGATCTGCCTATGTTGGGATGCCACATTCCAAGAGGTGGGGGAGTATAATCCCAGAGCAGGAAAGCCTGACTGTGAGCTCCTCTCTGCTTGGTCCCAGGAGAAGGATCCCACACTGACTGTGATCACCTACGTGGGGCTGAGCCTCTCTCTGCTGTGCCTCCTCCTGGCAGCCCTCACCTTCTTGCTGTGCAAAGCCATCCAGAACACCAGCACTTCGCTCCACCTGCAGCTCTCACTCTGCCTCTTCCTGGCCCACCTGCTCTTCCTAACAGCCTTCGATAGAACTGAGATCAAGGTACTTATACTGTCCCAAAATACCCCTGCCCTGCCTCCAGTGTATGCTGAGTTCATGGAGCCATGATGCATTGGACACCTTAATAAAATAGCCTTGGGCCCCAGAGGGAGGTTGGGGGAGAGGTACCAAGGTGAGTAGTGCTGCCGTTGATTATCAACCACCTTTACCTTCAATGACCTTGGTCTAATACCAGGTGTTCTGAACTCAATGTCAGTATAAAAGAGAGGCCCTGAGGCCATGCTCCACCCTGACAATCCCTCCTGGTGACACCTTCCTCCTTCCCCAGGTGCTATGTGCCATCATCGCAGGTGCCTTGCACTATCTCTACCTGGCCTCCTTCACCTGGATGCTGCTGGAGGGCCTGCACCTCTTCCTCACTGCACGCAACCTGACGGTGGTCAACCACTCCAGTGTCAACAGGTTCATGAAGAAGCTCATGTTCCCAGTGGGCTACGGAGTCCCGGCTGTGATCGTGGCCATTTCCGCAGCATCCAGGCCTCAGCTTTATGGAACACGTGATCAGTGAGCTTGACTCTCACCCTGTGCCATGGACATATTTGAGGGCAGTGTTAATAGTGATGATTGGGATATTCACATCAAATGCACTCTACTTTCCCCTTGAGTATAAGGGCTCTAATCTCTTTCCCAGTGAGGCAGGGAAAAATGATGTAAGAGGCTCTGGAAGGGGAGAATTTTTTTTTTTTTTTTTTTGCAGTATGTGGGATTCTCACTCTTGTGGCCTCTCCCGTTGCGGAGCACAGGCTCCGGACCCGCAGGCTCAACGGCCATGGCTCACGGGCCCTGGAAGGGGAGAATTTTGCAGTTAGGTCCCAACTTTATCTCTCCCATAATTTGCGACCTCAAGTCCTTAATTCTCAGTCCCCTCATTAGTGAAATGGGGATAATGGTCACCTCCATGGTCCCACCTTCAGAATACTAGTGTGAAAATTCAACAGGACTGTACCTGTAAAATGTTTAATGTAGCAGTAACATATGATAGTGAACAATTAAAGCCTTCATTGTCAGCTGACATTTTCAGGAGACATTGGAAAATTCTCTGTTAGGAAAAGGTGTCATTTCATATCCATTTCATGTGCTTTCTCTGATCTCTCTTTGCGTCCCTTTTCCCAGCTGCTGGCTCAGCCTGAACCAGAAATTCATCTGGGCTTTCCTCGGTCCCGTCTGTGCCATTATCTGTGTGAGTGAATATGTGGCTCTGATGTTCCTGACCTAAGAAGAAGCACCAGACATGGGTGCAAGATAGCACAAGGGACATATATTTTCTCGGTTGTATGATTTGATTTTTCCACCTGCTACCAATTCAAACCCATGTTCAGGGAGGTAGGAGCTGTGTACAATTTACAGTGGACATAGTCATCTTAACTTGTATTCTACATGGTCTGTGTCATTCCTGCAGGTGAATTTTGTACTTTTTATCTTGGTTCTTTGGATTTTGAAAAGAAAACTTTCCTCCCTCAACAGTGAAGTGTCAACCATCCAGAATCTAAAGTAAGATGAAGCAAGTGGTATTTTCTAACCCTCTTTTCCTCTACTCACTTCCTACTGGTCCCTCCTACATATTGACACAGACATACACCCCACAACCAGGCTCTAAGGACTAGCAAGACCACTACCATCTTCCACTATCACAATTAATGAGAAGCTGTATTCACTAGAGTACAGGCTAAATTTCTGTGACCCCAAAATGGGAGTGAAATAGAAGTTTATTTCATTCTCACGCCACAGGCCAGAGGTAAACAGTCCAGAGCTAATGGGAAGCTCTGCTCCACAGAGTGATCCAGGGACTCACGTTCTTTCTATTGTGTTGCCCCACCATCCCCTAGGATGTTGTCTTTATCAGTATCCCATATGCAGGAAGGAGTTGACATGAGAGTTGCAAGTTCCACATTTGCTCATATCCCATTGGCTAGACCTTGGTCACCCGGTGACACCTAGCTGCAAGGGAGCCTGGGAAATGTAGTCTCTAACTGGGTAGCCCTGTGTCCTTGATAAATCTCAAAAAGCGAAGAGATCTAACACTAAACGGAAGAAGAGGAGAATGGAAGAATACAGCTTTGGCCACACAGCACAAGAGGCAATAGGTTCAGGAAGGATTTAGGTTAAAATATATTTTGTATAATACTATTTCAAAAAATTGGGAACTATGAGTATTTCTTTTATTTTTCAGCATCCATCTTTTTTTTTTTTTTTTTTTTTTTTTGTGGTACACAGGCCTCTCACTGCTGTTGGCCTCTCTCGTTGCGGAGCACAGGCTCTGGATGCGCAGGCTCAGCGGCCATGGCTCACCGGCCCAGCCGCTCCGTGGCATGTGGGATCCTCCTGGACCCACGTCCCAAACCCATGTCCCCTGCATCGGCAGGAGGACTCTCAACCACTGCACCACCAGGGAAGACCTCAGCATCCATCTTAATTTGACATGTAATTTGTTGAGGTTTTCATTGTAATCACAACAATAACACATTTGTTATTTGTTCATTATTTGTCAAAAGTTTTCAAAATATATAAAGTTAAAAGTGAAAGTTGCTTACTCCCTCTTTTCCTGCTACTTTTACCTCCCAGGGAATCCAGGGGTAACATTTTGTTCTATATACTGTCCTAAATACTTTACATAAGTTAAGGTCTCATTTAATCTTTGCAGCAACCCTATGAAATAGGAGTATTACAAAGATTAGGGAACTGAGTTACAGAAAAGTAGGGATTCCCTGGTGGTGTAGTGGTTAGGACTCAGCGCTTTCACTGCCATGGTCCAGGTTCGATCCCTAGTCAGGGAACTAAGATCTCCCAAGCCACGTGATTAAAAACAAAACACGCCAGACAGTAACTTGCCCAAGGTCACACAGTTAGTTAGTGCTGCCTTGGATTTAAACCCAGGCATTCTAGCTCCAGAGACTTCACCATTAACAACAATGCTGTAGAAGTATTCATGTCCATCGTTAGCTTTTTTACATTATTGATTACTACTTCCCTCAGGATGCTGACACTCAAAGCAACAGCTCAGCTCTTCATCCTGGGATGCACATGGTGTCTGGGCGTCTTGCAGATGGGCTCAGCTGCCCGTGTCATGGCCTACCTCTTCACCATCATCAACAGCCTTCAGGGTTTCTTCATTTTCTTGGTCTACTGCCTCCTCAGCCAGCAGGTAAACTGTGACCTCTTTCTTTATTGTTTTAAAGTTAAGAAACATTTGGAGATACATAGTTTAATAAACATTCAAATCCACGTTCTCTAAATTTTCATAGGCACTTGTGAGTAGTGTGTAAACACTCCCTATATGTTCTCTACTGTGAGATGCTATTGATTGTCAGAAATATTAATTTATTAATGGCTTTCAGAAAGTAAATAATTGCTGCATCAAGGAAATACCATGTTTTTCTTCAACTATCCCATGCGTAATAGTCATCTATTGCCGTGTAACAAACAACCTCAAAAATATTTGTGGCTTAAACACAAATATTTACTTTTCTCATTCTGGAGTCTGCAGGTTGACTGGGGTTCAGCTGATCTTGGCTGGGCTCAGCTTGACCTGGCTCCAGGATGAAGATCATGTTCAGGTCTGCTCTTTGTGACCCTGACGCTTGGGAGAAAGGGGAGCATCTCCCTAACATAAGTTCTTCTTATAACAATGGCAAAATCACAAGAAGGCAAGCTCTACTGAGCAAGGCCATTTCAAGGTGATTCTGTTTGCATCACCTCCACCAATATTTCATTGGCCAATAAGATCCCATGTCCAAGCCCATAGTCAATGGGAGAAAAACACTCCATTCACCACGAAGCTAAGACAGGGTGTAATGCTACTACAGAAGAGTGAATAACTGAGATCAATAAAGCAATCTACCACACCACTTAACATGAATTCTTAAACACATTTCCATGTGATGTATATCCTCTCTACAAATGTTTTAATAGCTCTATAATGAAATTACATAATAATATAGTTTTTCTAACATTTGATCGTGAACATTTTCAAATATACGAAAAAGTTGAAAGAATTATGTAGTAAACATGCACATACCGATCACCTAGATTCTGTAAGTAACGTTGTGCTATGTTTGCTTAATCACATATCTGTCCGTATACCTACCCTTCTATTCATCTACCCATCCATCCACATGTACAGCTAAAGAAAACTGTAAGCAACTCTTCTCAGTGGATGTATGCACTTGAGTGAGCACAATGCAAAAGACTTATTTGTACTCTTCCCCCAGTTCATCTCAGTACCTGAGGCATCTCACAGTGTGAGCCTCCAGTGTTTCAAGGTATATATTTTGTATTCAATATAGCTACTAAACACAAGCCAATTCATGTGTCTGCAGCTGAACAAAAGAAACAGTGTGCGTCTGACACTTGGGAAATACTGGCTGCTGTGGGCTTGTTGAGATAAATCTCTAAGATGGTTCCTTACTAAGGGGTGCTCAGGGGTAATGTGAACTGCATGCTGGCTCTAGAATTGGACCCCAGGCAAGATGCTACCGTGCTGTATACTACTGAACCACGTTGACATACTTCTACTTAGATTTAGTTAAGTTATACTCATCTATAGAACAGGATACTATGCAACTATTAAATATAATGTAAAAGACTGAAACCCCAATGAAACTTGGATCTACATGATCCAGGCCAGGAGGTGCAATGGCCAAATAAGGATATTCCAGCAGCCAGAAGAAGTACAAAATCACCCAAGTTCTTTATTTGTATTTCTCAAATACCATGAAGAAGACATGTGGTCCAGCTGAGCTTTGTTGAGCTCGGCCGCTAAGATTTTGAGGTCGTTTATTACTGCAGCAAAACATGTCCTGACTGATACACTTCTTCCTCTTCCTTCTCCTCTTCCTCCTCCCTCCATCTCCTCCTCTTCCTCTTCTCTCTCTCTCTCTCGTGCTCCTTCCTCTCTCCCTCTTTTCCTCACTCTGCATCTACACGCCCAAATAACAAAACTAGGAAAGGAAGAACAGCTCCTCTGAGGATAAGAGAGAGGAAGAAACTGAGCTGACAGAGCAGACACTCCCTAGAGAACAAAGGATGAGTATAGGCATAGACCATTCAAATATTAATTTTTGTCTGGGCACAAGAATATTTTATGACCGGAAGGATATTCAAAATATATTGGTGAATATAAGTGGAATCTAAAATATGATACAAACGAACTTATTTACAAAACTGAAACAGACTCACAGACATAGAAAACAAACATTTTTACCAAAAGGGAAAGGAGGGGGAGGGAGGGATAAGTTAGGAGTTTGGGATTAACAGACACAAATTATCATATATAAAATAGATAAAAAACGAGGACCTACTGTATAGCACAGGGAACTATATTCAATACCTTGTAATAAACCATAATGAAAAAAATATGTAAAAGAATATATACATATGTATGTTTAAATGAATCACTTTGCTATACACCAGAAACGAACACAACATTGTAAATCAAATATACATCAATAAAATAAATAATTTTTAAAATTTTAAAAAATGTATTAGTGAAAGAGTAAGTTTCAAAACATTGCTCCAGAAGGGTTCTATTTTGTTTATATAACATATATAAATATTCATTGCTTATGCTATGTTATATAGTCATTCACGTGTGGGTAATGGTGTATATGGAAAAACACCACTTATCCTCAAGCAGTTTTGCCACTCCCAGGGGGGACATTTATCAATGTCTGGGGACACTTTTGATTGTCACAACTAGGGGAAAGGGTACTACTGACAACTAGTTGGTAGAGGCCAGAGTTTTGCTAAACATCCTACAGTGCATAAGATAGTCCCCACGACAAAGGATGATCCAACTCAAGATGTCAGTAGTGCCAAAGTTGGAAACCTTTGTGTAGCAAATGTTGTTGATGGCTCTCTCATATCACTTTGGCATTATATTCTACATGCCCAGGGTTGCTTATTGTAAACACCTGTGACTCTGTGCCTGTGGGCTTCTTACGGCCCACAGGACATGCCTGCTTTATACACAGGGCAAGCTGGTGGTGCCAGAGAGTAATGGCCCTTGAGAGCAGCCATCAACCAATGACTGATGGGAGCTGGTAGATAGATGCCCCAGCTCCCTTGTCCCTGAGGTGGGATGACTCTGAGGTGTGTCCCCTGTTGTCTCCAGAGCCCCCGAGTGGCACTAAACCCCAGATGTCCACAGTGGAAGGGATTATGCATCCTTTATTAGCTGCCTTCCCTTCTCCATCTCACTTCCCCACTGATCTATTGGTGTTTCCTGGGATCACCCCTCGAAAGATCTCTTTGCACTAGAACCCTTGTCTCAAGGTCTGCCTCTGGGGGACCCCAAACCAAGACACGTGGAAGGATACCACCAAAACATGATCAGTGATTTTTCGCTAGATTGAGGAACTATGTGTGACTTCTATTTTCTTCCTTTGCATATGCATATTTTGTTGAGTTTGTACAACAAATGAAAAACTTATTGTGATAAAGTATATATAACAAAATTTATCATTTTAACCACGCTTAAGTGTACAGATCAGTGGCATTAAATACATTCACATTGTCATGCAAAAATCACCACCATCCATTCTAGAACTTTTTTTTTTTTTTTTTTTTTTTTTTTTTTTTTTGCGGTACGCAGGCCTCTCACTGTTGTGGCCTCTCCCGTTGTGGAGCACAGGCTCGCACGCGCAAGCTCAGGCGGTCATGGCTCACGGGCCCAGCTGCTCCGCGGCATGTGGGATCTTCCCAGACCGGGGCACGAACCCATGTCCCCTGCATCGGCAGGCAGACTCTCAACCACTGCGCCATCAGGGAAGCCCCTAGAACTTTTTGATCATCCCAAACTGTACCCCTTAGGCAATAATGCCCCATTCTCCCCTGCCAAGCCCCTGGTAACCAGTATTCTACTTTGTCTCAATTAATTTGACTATTATAAGGATCTCATTCATGTGGAATCATACAATATTTGTCCTTTCGTGTCTGGCTCATATATTTCACTCAGTGTAATGTCTTCAAGGTTCACCATGTTATAGCATGTTTCAGAATTTATTCCTTTTTAGGGAATAAATAACATTCATTGTATGCATATATCACATTTTGTAGGAAAAGTTTTTCATAATGTCTCTCTCGTCTTTCTAACTCACTGACTTTTCTCTTCTCCATTGTTAACAAAAACAATCCTAGCATTTCCTTTGATGTTCCAGGTCCGAAAGTGGTTTGGCGAGATCATCAAATCTAAATCTGAGCCTGAGACTCATACACTTTCCAGCAGGTTTGGTCCTGACTCAAAACCCAGTGAGGTAAGAAGACTTGTGACTTATTCTAATGTTTTACCCCTTGACACCCTGAACTTCCTCTCCATGTCTTAGTACAAACTCCCTTTCTTGCAGGGTATGTAGAAGAGTTCTTTTCCTGATGACCTGGTTTGCATTCCTCATTCCCATTGTACTGTTTCTCAGGGACTCTTCCTTGCCCGCTAACAGTGCTGGGTAAAGCATCACCAGCACCACTACCATCTAATGTAGAATCCTTTAGCGGGAGACTTACAATCATAGACATAGCAGAGTGGTCAGCATCCCCTGAACTCTCACTGTCTAAAGAGAGGTGGACTTGAGCCCCATGGAGTTAGTGGATACCACAGAAAGGATCCAGGAGAGGAACCCCACCCCAGATGCTCCACATACCTATAGAGGAGGAGTGCATGTGATAATGGGACCTTCCTGGGAGAGAAATGTTCTGTTAGAAAGGGAACCTCTCTGGAACTTGGTTGCTGGATTTTCATCTGTTCTTCCATTGAGCTAACTCAGGCCCAAGGCACCAAGGAATAAGCTCCCAGTACTCTCTGAGACTTCTCTCCACAGTTGTCCCCTAATTGCTCTTTGAGAAAAATGGGAGAATATACTTGTAAGAAACCATGTCACTAGATGAGCCAGATGGGCTCCAAAGCTCAAAATCCATAAAAATTCTCCCAATCTCATTTGGTTTTATGCCTTCCATGTACATGCCTACCACATCTGCTAGCCAAAGAGCCTTAGAACATGTTGTTTTTAAGCTAAACAAAACTGAGAAATTTCTGATACATTGTCTTCTACATTTCTTGAGAAAATATGGGATTTTCTTCAGCCGTGGAAATATTGAGGTCACTGAAGAAACATCTATTCCATACTGGAGGGAGGGAAAGGGAATTCATTCTAAATCTTTCCAAAAGAACCAAGAGGAAAATGGAACCAGTTTTAGGATAAAAGTTTTAGGACAGTCACGTCAGCTGATTGGAAAATTTTTTAATATATATTAAGCTTAATCATTCTCAATAAGAGTAAAATTGTGGTAGGTGCTAACCATTGGCTGTGACCTTTGAAACGTTTCCCAGATAATCCAAAATAATAAAGCTGCCAGCACTCCAGCTACTGGTTTCCCACAATGAGTAAGGAAGCTTTATTATTATTATTATTATTGCTTAACATTGTGGAACTTGAATGAGTATATCTTTTGAAAGGGAATTATATATTTATATATGATATATTATATACTTATATTTTATATGTAGCTGCATTTAGGAAATACATTTGCTTTAATTAAAAGAATTTCTGAAGCTTTTATTTTTTAATGCACAGAGTATGAGTAAAAAGCTAACAAACCCTCTGTCCTTTACAGACAAATTGATCTTGGGTTAACCTTTCTAGCTCTGTTCCCCAGACATTTGATAACATTGGAAGGTCAGCTGTATAACCAGGGAATACTGTTTATGGGAAAAGTCGTATGCTTGACTGGGTGGGAAATTCTGTGAATGAACCATAAATACCAGGAAGTAAGGCATAGCTTTGGACTTCCTGCATGCAGTGACTCTTATAACTGAGTCAGGAATGCCTATCCTCATGGGCTGTTGTACAAGATATTTGTTCCTCTGTGGGGCCTGAGGCATCTAAACCAAGCTGGAGCTTGTAGGGGGCAAAGAGAGTATTTGTTGAGTTCTACAATGTGTAAGACACTATGGTAGGCAGTGGACGTACAAAAAGCAATAAGACCAACACAGTACCTGCCTTCAAGGAGCTTAGAGTCTGGCCTTTCTTTATGGACAAAAACCAACATCCAGGGGGCTGAAATTCTAGAGTAGGATACTATATCCAAACTTTTTTTCAAAAAAAGAATTCTTCAACCTGGATTTTTGAGAAGTCCTCCCACTGTAAGCTAAAGAAGGCCACACCTTTCCTAGGATTCCAAAATGCTAGGATGTCATGCCATCATTGCCTGCTGGATGGAGCTTTCTGGCTTTAACCCACTCCTGCTGTTTCTTTCTGTTTTGTTGTCATTCGTTCGTTCGTTCGTTCGTTTGTTTGTTTGTTTGTTTTATCCTTACACCTACCTTTAATCTAAACGTCTTGTTGTGGGGGTGGGGCGCATGTTTTCCAGGACAAGTGAAAATACTAAAACTAGAACATTCAGCTCCTCATGGAAAGTCATACATGTGGATCTCGTTGGCATCCTAAAGAATGAAGGTGGGGACAAGGAGAATCATTATACATGTCATTCCTGGAGAGGAAATGCTTAACCTTTACTTCCTGAAGTGTTTGTTCTGCATAATGTGCTCTCAATAAATGTGTATTCAATTGGACTTCTCTTCACTGATGTGTTCAATCAATGTTTGTTCCTGGATACACAAATCATGACCATTGCAAATATTCCCTGGACTTTTTGTAAATAAAGAAGCCCTTTTCAAGGCCTTTTTTCAGTTTCTTACTCTCTCTCATCCTAAACTTGCTCTAAACTATGAGTTTAAACTAAATGAGTTTAAACTCATTTAGTCCCTCAAACCATCAGCTTCTTTCAAACCATCATGTTTACCTCCTGCCTTATCCAGGCTAAATCTCGTGATCAACCATGTCAAATGGTCCTCTCCCATGCTTTCAACACCATTGCTTCCTCATTCTGATTCTATATTTAGCTGGGAAAACCCAAATCCAGGACTGATCCAACCATGGCAGGCACTGTGGATTGTCTACTCAGTAGCCATCACCACCATCACATGTTCCTTATTGACAGAACCTTGATTGTTTTCATATTTGGGATAGCACTGTACCTGGGTCCAGAGGTCAATTGAGATTGGTCTCAGCCCAGTGATTCTCAACTGGAGGTGATTTATCCCCACCACTAGGGACATTTGGCAATGTCTAGAGACATTTTTGGTTGTCATGACTGGGGCAAGGGGGGATGCTACTGACACCGAAGTGACAGATGCCAGGGATGCTGTTGAATATCCTACAATACACAAGACAGCCCCCACACATACAGCAAAGAACTGTCCATCCCTAAATATCAGTAGTGCTGAGGTTGAGAAACCCTGGTATAAACTAACCATAGTGATCTTATTCTTATTTGCTAGCAAATGGTTTGGGATGGGCATTTGGATCAATTCTACCCACTGAGATATAAGAAACACCTACTGGAACATATATTCTGTCCTTGATAAAAACAAATACAAATTCAAGAAGAGCTTGCCGATTACTTCCTAGTTTTAGCTGCTATCATATAATAATATGAGGCTTGGAGAGAAGATATCATGGAAATACTAAGGGTGGAAGAGTGAAAAGACAGAAATAATCTGGGCTTTTATGACACTGTTGGGTTGCTGAACCAACACTTGAACTTTTTCATATGTAAGACAAACAAACTCTTTTTGTTAAGCCAGTTGGGCCAGGTTATCTGTTACTTGCAGTCCAAAGCATCCTTCCTTAGGAACCAATCCTGTCTCTTCTCTGCTCTCCATCAAGGCAGTGAGCTCTCAGAATCACTCAGCTAGGAGCCAATACAAATGTGTGTTTTCTGGTCTAAACAAGACCTTCCAGGCTACCTGGAACTCACTCTTCCTCTCCCTGGTCAACTTCCCCACATGGGGAGTTCTAGTTTTTCAGTTCTTTCCCCTATCTGCATCCCCTTTCTCTATATAAGGTAGAAGACTGTCTCCTACTTCACAGAGAAAATAAACACCAGCTTATGAAAACTCCCTCAACTATCTGAAAACTCCCTCAACTATCTGAAAACTCCCTCAACATCCCTTACAATTATACCCACATCCACACTCATCCTTGATTCCTTCCCCCACTGATTCTCATCATCTCCTCCGTTCTTCCACAATGGCAGAGAGGGTCCCTCTTCTTGTTTGAAACTAACCTCCACCGCTGTGCTTTGGATCTTGTCTCCTCCTGCCCCTTTGGGGACCGTTCTCCATTGATTATCTCCTCTCTCTCCTGAGTCTTCCATCTCTCTCACATCCTCACATTCCTCAGTGGCATTTAAGTATGCTAAAGATGGATGAGCGGGACTTTCCTCTTTAGCAGGACTTTCCTCTTTAGCGGGACTTTCCTTTTCCTCTTTAGCGGGTGGTCCAGTGGTTAAGAATCCACCTTCCAATGCAGGGGACACGGGTTCATCCCTGGTTGGGGAACTGAGATCCCACATGCTGCGGGGCAACTAAGCCCACATGTGCAGCTACTGAGCCTGCGTACTCTGGAGCCCATGCACCACAACTAGAGAGAAGAGCCTGTGCGGCAACAGAGCCCATGCATCACAATGAAAGATCCCACATGCCACAACTAAGACCCAACACAGCCAAATAAATAAATAGATAAATAAATAACTACTTTTTTAAAAAATGGATGAGCAAACTTTTTCTGTAAAAAGAAATTTTAGACTTTTCAGGCTAGATATAGTGATAGATAGATAGGTAGATAGGTGATAGATAGACAGACAGACATAAATACATTTGTGTGACATGTGTGTAAAGGGATATATGTGTATATCACTTTAGAAATACAAAAACCATCCCTAGCTTACTGGCCATACAAAAACAGGCTGCAGGAAGGATTTGAGACACACACACACAACGCTATAGTTTGCTGGCCCCCATGATAAAGAAAGAGAGTTGGCAGATTCTAGGAAAATGGCCATCTGCACACATCTCAGTTCCCCTCCACTCTCTACCTTAATATATCTGCCTCTTTGAACCAAAAGTCTGCTGGGACCCATGGCAGCTGGGTGGGCATGAGAGTGATATCTCTGGGGGGATCCCCAAAGGGAAATCTGGGGTTGAAGTGTCTCCCCTATGCACCAGGTGGAAAGTTCCAAGGTAAGCTGAAGAATGCTCTGGGTGGAAATCAGACGCAGTTCATCCTATGAAGAGTCTGATCCACCAGGGTCCACAGACATCCTGGGATAAGGTCAGCATCACTCCTGTGTGTGTGTGTGTCTGATCCATCTGGCTCCCAAGGCCTCCAAAAGGAGCTCTGCTCCTGAATCTAGAAGAACGCAAGGAGATTGGGGAGCAAGGAGGCACCTCTGCACACCTGCCTAGTGCACACATAGACCCCTGCAGTGAAGAATCCATCTCCTTTCATCACTTGGGAAACTGTCACCACTTAGAGTTCTCAACCCCCACATCTGAGCCCCAAAGAAAAATGACAGCCCGTGAGAGGCCCCCAACAGCCAAAAAGAGGATGGTCCAACATAATTGTCACCCAGGAAAATCAAGCTGCTGGAGTAGACAGACAACAACTTTAAACAAGAATAGTAAAAAAGAAGAATGCAAGGAGGTTCAAGTACAGCACCAAAACATTCTATGCAACCAAATAAAAAGGGAATAAATAAAAAGAATTTTACTGGATGAATTAAAGAAGAGGACGATCACTGTTAAGAGACAAATTAGTGAGCTAGAAGACCATGTGGAAGAAATATCTCAAAAAAATGAAAAAAACAGAGCAAAAAAAATGCCAAAAGATGAAAATCATGAAGGAAAACGATCAGTCTTGGAGACCCAGGAGATCTACTATGGGAATAGTTGGGGGTAGAGGTTGGAAGAGTAGGGAGGAAGTATGTTCAGGTCTCTTCCACCCCAGAAGTTCCCCCTGCTACAATAACCATTCTATCTACTTCTCTTCATAGCCAAAACTCTAGAAAATTTGTTTACACCCTGCTGTCCCCACTTCCTCCCACCCTTCACTGCTCAGCCCACTGCAGTCTGACTTCTGCTTCCAACACACCCAAGAATGACTCAATGTCCCAAATGCTTCCTCAGTGCTAAGTACACTGATGGCTTCTCAGTCTTTTCTAACTTGACCTTTGGGTCACATTTCACTCTGTTGGTCCTCCTTTCTTCTCTTTTTTGACAATCAAGTATTTTTAGGTATTTTTTCCAGCTTTATTGAGATATAATTAACAAACAAAATTGGTATATATTTAAGGTGTACAACATGATGGTTTTATCTATGTATGCATTATCCCCTTTCCTTCTTGAAGCATTCTCTTCTCCTGGCTTCTCTAACACCACACTGTCCTCCTATAAGGGTGGTCAACTCATCCCAGTTTGCCCTGGACTTTCCCGGATTTGGCACTAAAAGTCCTGCATCCCAGAAACCCCTCCATCCCAGGAAAACCAGAATCATATTGCAATTTCATCTTCTCCTGTCCCATAGTGTCTTAGTTTGGGCTCCCCCGGGAGCAAATTCTGAAACAAGGATTCTAATGCAAGTAGTTTATTTTGGAGGTGATCCCAGTGAACACCAGCAGGGTTGCAAAGAAGTGAATCAGGGGAAGAAAGGAAGCCAATACAAGATGGGAGCTTAATCCCAGCAGGGACCTCTGGGCAGTCACTTGGGACCTGCATCTCAGACTCATCTCACCTGAAGGATGAGGGAGCTGGGACATGTGTATACCAAGTTCAGGCTTTGGTTGAGGATTGTTCCAGGAAGCATCTTCCCCCTGATGCTTCTCACCTGCCTTCTGCCAGATAAGGTGTTTCCCAGTGGCAGCTGCTGGCCAACAGAAGTCACTGAAAATGTGAGGACTAAGGATATAAGGAGGGCATGAGCACATCTGCTACACATAAGATTCTATCCTTGAACCAAGAGACGTTCTTAGAACTTGGCAGGAGTTCATGAACCACCTAAATTTAACTGTGTTGTTAGCATAAGTACTTTTTCTTCCCCATCTCTAGTAACGATAACTCCTTCTTTCCTACTAATTAAGCTGAAAACCTGGAGTCATTCTTTAGGCTTCTCTTTCTCTCACACCCAGCATCCAGTTCATCAGCAAATCTCACTAGCTGTATCTTCAAAATAGATCTAGAATTCTTCCTGCCTTCACAATTAGCTCCCTGGTCCCCATCATCCCTCACCTGCATTATTGTAATAGCCCCAGGAGAGCCACAGAGATGATTTATCAACAGACTCAGAACCCAATTCCTGCTCTCCCACCTCAGTCCAGGATGTCTATCGTATCATGTTGTTCCTTTCCTATAACTGTGGGCTGAGGCAAGATCTACAAGGTTAGAGTTTTCAGAGATAATTCAGGTGTACGGACAGTCCCTTGAATGGCAGCAGGTGCTACAGAGAGAAATCAACCACCGGAGGCACAGACTGAGTCCAAATACCATCTCTGCCACTTATCCACTAAATGACAACGGACAAGCCATGAGACCTCTCTGGGCCTCAGTTTTCCCAGCTATAAAATGGGGTTGGTAATTATTCCAACCTCACAAAATCATCGTGAAGATTAAATGAGAGCTACTCCATCTATCTAGTGCATAATATATGCTTGACTAATCATGGCTTTTTTTTTTTAACCACCAAGAATGCCCAACCTTTGGTCCCCTAGACCCAAAGAGGTAAAGAGAGCTTTCCCTGGTGGCGCAGTGGTTAAGAATCCACCTTCCAATACAGGGGACACAGGTTCAAGCCCTGGTCTTGGAAGATCCCACATGCTGCAGAGCAGCTAAGCCCGTGCGCCACAGCTACTGAAGGCTGCGCGCCTAGAGCCCATGATCCACAACAAAAGAAGACACCGCAATGAGAGGCCTCCCCACCGCAACATAGAGTAGCCCCCGCTCGCTGCAATTAGAGAAAGCCCAATGGCAGCAAGGAAGACCCAACGCAGCCAAAAATAAATTAATTAAATAAATAATTTTTTTTAAAAAATAGAGGTAAAGAGGACCTCCTTCATGTGTTCCTCTCTCCCTGAAATTAGACAGTCATGAGAGATGCAGAAGGGAGATAGGTTTGGACCAGCTCCACTGTGGAACATTCCCCCACAGCATGACTCAGAGATGTGACCACAGCCCCCCTGCTTCCCCATTTCTCAACACACATATTCGGGGAAACTGAAGTTTCCTCTTCTGAGATGGGGAAACTTACCCTGACCCCAGAAAAACAGCTCCTTGGGCGAAAGTTCCCCTGGGTAGAGGGCTGAGAACAGGATGCCCACCCACTCTGCAGTATATGGGCCATATGGAGGGTTAGTTTCGATACTGATGAGTTGGGGGGCAGGTGTGGAGGTGGGAGGAGACAAGTACAGAGGGAACAGGAAGTGAAGTGAATGCCAATCCCCTGCTCCCACTGCTTCCCCTGCTCAGAGCCTCCTTGTCTTAATCCCCCCACCCCACCCCCACCCCACCCTGCTCTCAGTCAAAACAGGAATTATTGTGCTATTAGTCAAGGGCACTTGTTGATCAATAAATTCACTGGCTTGTACCCACCCCTGGACACAAATGCAGGGATTGTCTAAAGAGATTGATGTGTTGAGTTGTGCTCAGCTGGGGGTAGTACCAGCCCTCTAGGGAGTGTTTTTGTTTTGTTTTGTTTTTTGTTTTTTGTGTTTGTTTTGCGGTACGCAGGCCTCTCAGTGTTGTGGCCTCTCCCGTTGCGGAGCACAGGCTCTGGACGCACAGGCTCAGCGGCCATGGCTCACGGGCCCAGCCGCTCCACGGCATGTAGTATCCTCCCGGACCGGGGCACGAACCCGTGTCCCCTGCATCGGCAGGCGAACTCTCCACCACTGCGCCACCAGGGAAACCCTAGGGAGTGTTTTTGATTAGCACAATGACTGGGAAGGACACCTCTGGCATTTAGTGGGTTGAATTGTGCCCCCCCTCCCAGAATTCACATGTTAAAATCTTAACCCCCAGCACCTCAGAATGTGGAGACTTTGGAGATAAAGTGTTCAAAGAGGTAATTAAATTAAATCATGTCATCAGGGTGGGCTCTAATCCAATATGTCTGGTGTCCTTAAAAGAAGAAGACAATGGGAATTCCCTGGTGGTCCAGCGGTTAGGACTCCTCACTTTCACTGCAGGGGCCCAGGTTCAATCCCTAGTCGGGGAACTAAGATCCCTCAAGCCGTGCCGTGTGGCCAAAAATAAATAAAAATTTTTTTTAAAAAAAGAAGATGAGATTATGACACAGACACTTACAAAGGGAAAACCATGTGAAGACACAGAGAGAAGACAGCCCATCTACAAGCCAAGGAGAGAGAGCTCACCAGAAACCAGCCACGCCAACACCTTGATCTCAGACTTCCATCTTCCAGAACTGTGAGACAATGCATTTCTGTTGTTTAAGCCAGTTTATGGCAGCCCCAGCAAACTGACACAGTGGGCAAGGACCACACAATGAATTGGCATTTTGAGAAGCTTTAACATTGCAGGAGCTAATAGCCCAAGAAGATCCACTCATAAGTCAAGTGAATTACTTCATCAAAGAGCTTTACAGACCAACAAAAGGCCTAAAGGCACATGTGGGTAGATATCTCCATAGTCCTGAGGATCTGACCAAGACGTGGCCTGCCACACTGGATGATTCAGCTGGTCTGTCTTTCTAGAAGTTCCATGTCTTGGCAGAGGTCTGATTCCACCACTTAGCTTGGGCAGACCTCACCCAGGACATCGAAAAAGCTTCATGTCAGGAATAATTTTGCCCCACCTGCTTCCCAGAAGCTGGTCCACATCAAGTAGGCAGTAAGGGATCCCAGTCCCAGCATATCATGGTCCACAGGAGCCAGGGTATTTTCTGTTCCAGCTCAGTCAGTGCCAGACCTGGAGCTCCCAGAATCAGTATCATTTCCTAAGAGCCAGGGACTTGGTGACTTTCCTCCAGACCTCAGAACTGGGAGACCATTACCAAGACCTGGTGTCTCTCCAGCTCACCATCTGCTATGGACTGAGTTTTATGTCCCCCCCCACAAAAAAAAACTCATATGTTAAATTCCAAGCCCCAATGTGATGCTATTAGGAGGTTGGGACTTTGGGAGTGATTAGGTCATGGAGGTGGAGCCCTCATTAATGGGATTAGTGTCTTCATAAAAGGGACCCCAGAGAGCTCCCGCCTCTCCCAGGATGTGAGGACATGGTGAGAAGATGGCATCTATGAACCAGGAAGCAGGTCGTCACTAAACACTGAATCTCCCTGAGCCTTGATCCTGGGCTTACGAGCTTCCAGAACTTTGAGAAATAAATGTCTGTTATTTATAAGCCATCCACTCTACAGTATTCTGTTACAGCAGGCTGAACAGACTAAGACACCATCCAACTGAACAAGCCCCCAAGTCCTCGCCCTAGAAATGACCTGGCTTGCACCCCAGGGAACTCGCTACATCCAGGCTGCTGGTTCCATCTTGGACACGTCCACATCAGTTCTCAGAGGGCAGGAGGTTCTCATGTCCAAAAGCCAAGGGGTACCGGGTACAGACCCCCACCCAACCTCAGCTCTTGGGTTCAACAGGAACATTTCCGCTCACAAATCCAATATGTAGTTTTGTCGCAAGAGAGGTCATTCCAGGTGCCACCTTTGTTCATGCTGGCACAGTCCTCATTATGGAGGTTGTTGGGTTCCTGTGGGTCCCAAAAGCTGGATAAAGGAAAAAGTGCATATAGGGAGGGATGAATAGGTGGAGCACAGGGGATTTTTCAGGGCAGTGAAACTATTATTCTATATGATACTGTGATGGTAGATACATGACATCATGCATTTGTCAAAACCCAGAGAATGTACAACACAAAGAGCGAACCCTAATGTAAACTATGGACTTTAGTCCATAATAATGTATCTATATTGGTTCATCATTTGTAACAAATGCACCACACTAAGGCAAGGTGTTAATAATAGAAAAAAAGTGTGAGGGAGAGAAGGAATATGGGAAATACTTCTCTGTACCTTCTTCTCAATTTTTCTGTAAATCTAAAACTGCTCTAAAAAATAAAGTCCTACTCAGACATAAAAAAGAATGAAATTTTGCCATTTGCAACAACATGGATGGACTTGGAGGGTATTGTGCTGAGTGAAATAAGTCAGACAGGAAAAGACAAATACTATATGATATCACTTATATGTGGAATCTAATAAATACAACTAACTAGTGAATACAACAACAAAGAAACGGACTCACAGATATAGAGAACCAACTAGTGGTTACAAGTGGGGAGAGGAAAGTGGGGAGGGGCAATACAGGGGTAGGAGAGAAAGAGGTACAAGTTATTAAGTATAAATAAGCTACAAGGATATATTTTACAACACAGGGAATATAGCCAATATTTTATAATAACTATAAATGGAGTATAACCTTTAAAAATTGTGAATCACTATATTATATCCCTGTGACTTATATAATACTGTACATCAACTATACTTCCATTAAAAATAATAATAAAAGAAAAAAGAATAAAGTTTATTAATTTTTAAAAAAAGACTATCGGAAGAAAAAGAAAGGCCTTCATTGTTCAGGCTCTTTCTTCCATCCAAATCTTTTCTCAGCCTTTCAGAATTACCTAAACATGCTGTATTATCCCCTTCACCCCAGCAGCTTGTCTGTTCTAACTCAGCCTCACCTCCTGTTCACCAGAAATTCTCCCAGCTCCTGAATCAGTTTCCTGCATCTGGTCAGTTTCTGCTTCCTCTTCCAAAGAACACTTCTGTTACACCAGGTTCCTCCCAACCTTCTAGGTATTGTAATGTCTTAGGTCATGTTCCCTTAAAGCAGAGCCAGATTTGGCAATTCGGGTGCAGAGGATTTATTAAGGGCTGTTCTCAGGAGACAGTGAGTGAGAGAAACAGGATGTGGCAGCGGATAGAATTGAGCAAGGATGTAGGTTCAGCCTGATCTAGCCTCAGCCTGATCCCATAGGAAACTCTGAAATTTGAATAGCACCACAGAGTTATTCCAACTTGAAACAAGGGGTCCAGGCTTCTCTTAACTGGTCACTGTCTGTGGCATGACCCCAATGGGAGTGGAGTAAACTCCTAGCTGAACAGGCTTCCATTCAGCTGAAGTCAACTCTCTGGAGAAAGCATAACTGTGAACTTTTAGCAGTCAGTGCCCCCTGCTGGGGAGAGCCCTCACCAGCCCCATGAAGGGATGTGAGCTGAGCACCTGCAGTGCCACACCATGCCATGACATCTCAATTTGCAGAGCTCTGCCTCCTTCCAGGAATCTTTAATAAAAAATAAAATCCCCAGACAAAACACTAATATCTCTAATATAGAAAGAGCTCCTAGAAATCAGTAAGGAAAAGACCAAAACCACAATATAAAAAATACACAAAAGATATGAATAGGTAATTCACAGAAAAGTTAATACATATGGCTATTAAACATATGAAAATACACCCAACCTCAGGGATAAGAGAAATGCAAATTAATGCTACACTGGGTTTCCATTTTTCACCTACATATAAACCAACAAAATTCCAAAAGTTTGATGAATGTGTGGGCAAAAAATTATAGTCAAGCTGGTGAGAGAATAAATTGGTATAACCAGTATGGGGGACAATTTGTTAATATTTATTTAAAATACAAATACATACACTCCTTGAGAAAGTAAAGCATAATGGCTAAGAGCATAGAGTTTTAAGCCAGGTTGGGTGGCACTGCCACCTGCTAGCTGTCTGACCTTGGGAAGGTTGCTTAACCTCTCTGTGCCTCATTTTCCATACCTTCAAAATGGAGAGAATAATGGTACTCACTTTACAGAATTATTAAGAAGATTAAATAAATGAGCTACTATAAAGAGTGCCCAAAAAATGAAATCCTGTTTATCCTTTTAGCAAATCAAAATCTTCCTCTTCCTCTTGCCCTATAGCCATGCCTCCTTTTCCTTTTTCTCCCCCCAACCATTGGTCTGGGGACTTGATATGTTTGAGCAGCTGTGCTAAAGGTTGAGATGTTTCAATGGAGGAAAAATTAAAGTACAGGCACCAGAAGCCCTATCAGAAAAAAAAGCACCCTTGTGCCTCCCAGTCCAGCTCAGCCTGGAATTCTAAAGAATCTGCTGGTTTGGACTTCACAAGGACTTACAAGGAAGAGAGATCCCAAGAGCCCTGGATACTTGCCTGAAAGTGATGGGTGACCCATCCAGCCACCTCCAGTCCCCTTCACGGTTTTTGTCGTTCAGCCCCAACCAGTATACCCGAGGAGAGCCATGAGCCTTGGCCACAAAGTTCTGCAAGTACAAACTTCATTCAGGCATCAGTTCTTGTCCTACACACCCTCTGCTCTGTCCCACACACATTTAGGGCTTGTGAGTGCCACCTCAATACCCTTCCCAGTCCCCATGGCATGTAGAACAAGATCAGCGCATTCCTCCCACTTGAGCATGTTCAGTGGTAATAGTCATGCCACCTTCTTGCAAAACCTATGAACCACTCTGTGCCTCAGTTTCCACCTCTGTAAAATGGGATAATAGTAGCTACCTCCTCATAGAGTTATTGAGAGGGTTGAATGAATTAGTATGCATAAAGAGCTTGAAACAGTGTCTGACGTGCAGTAAGTACTACGACATCTTAACATTTAACATTATATAATTTAAGGAACATTTTAATAATAATAAGTGATATCTTGATTTCCCTGGTACTTTCACGCCACCCTGCAGTCCTCATCTGTATCCAGGCAGAAGAACTTGGGTGACAGGGGAAGGAAAGGAATGGGGATTCCTGGCTTTTATATTTCCAAAGTCCAGGCCTTTGGGAGAAAAGAAAGGACTTGGGCAAAAGACAAAAGATTAGGAAGAAAATGAAAATATCATGATTTAAAGCAACTCCTCTCCAGGCAAACTGATCTATGGTAAGGGAAACCAGATAAGTAGCTCCCTAGGGTGGGGGTGGCGTGACTGGGAAAGGGGCATGAAAGAACTCCCTGGGTGGTAGAAACATTGTAAATCTTGACTGGGTTGACAGTTACACAGGTGTATACATATGCCAGAACTCAGTGAATGTACACTTAAGATCTGTGCATTTTACTGTATGCAAATCATATCTCATTCACTCAACCTTATTCAAGACCAAGATTCCCTAAAAGGTAGAGAGGAAAGATTGCAATGTGAAGGAAATTATGGAGATGTAGACATGGTGGGTGCCAGAAAGAGGGCTCTGCATTTCATTCCCTGGTAGAGTCCGAAGTGATGGCCAAAATCTCAGATGGGTATGAAAACTCTAAAAAGTAGAGTGTACCTCGACCCTGTTGCCTGGGTAAAGCCCCAGAGAAGTATCAGGAAACCAGAAAGAGAAAAGAGCTGCTTGGTCCATCAAATTACAATAGTGCCTAGCACATAGTAGGTGCTCAAAAAGTGTTCATTGAATTAATAAGTTAATAAGTGACCTACACACTTTGCACAGATATCTCATTTGATCTTCATTGTGACCTACTGGAGCAAGGATTGTTAACCCCATTTTATAGATGAGAAAATTGAGGCAGAGAGAAGTTAAGTAATTTGTCCAGGATCATTCATCCAGTGGATGTCCCAGTGGATACCAGCTTGGAGTAAAGACCTTGAGGACCAGACATGCACTACCCTCTGCCTTGACCCCATATAAGCTGTTCCTACTCAGAAGAAAGATAGAAGATCTCAACTGGCAGACAAAATTTCCACCCTCCTGGTATAATGGGAGTTCAAAAGAGGCAGGAAATGAGTTATTTAAAGAAAACAAAGTTATATTTCTTATGCACCTGAGTTTAGGGAGTATGACTTATACCTCCCCATCATCTTATTACATCTAATTAAATTACATCATCTAATTTAATCTCAAAAAAACCCCTCGGGGCTTCCCTGGTGGCGCTGTGGTTGGGAGTCCGCCTGCCGATGCAGGGGACGCGGGTTCGTGCCCCGGTCCAGGAAGATCCCACATGCCGCGGAGCGGCTGGGCCCGTGAGCCATGGCCGCTGAGCCTGCGCGTCCGGAGCCTGTGCTCCGCATTGGGAGAGGCCACAACAGTGAGAGGCCCGCGTACTGAAAAAAAAAAAAAAAAAAAACCCCTCTGTACTACCTACTCATACAAATGATGCTATGAAAGATTTTTTTTAAATAGAGGGAAAAAAATAGGATGGTAGGCCTAAATCTAACCAAATCAATAATTACATTAAATGTAAATGGTCTTAAAACACCAATTAAAAGCCAGAGATTGTCAGATTGAATTTAAAATATATATGTAAGACCCCACTATATGCTGTCTACAAGAAAACTAATTTTTTTTTTTTTTTTTTTTTTTTTGCAGTACACGGGCCTCTCACTGCTGTGGCCTCCCCCATTGCAGAGCACAGGCTCCAGATGCGCAGGCCCAGTGGCCATGGCTCGCGGGCCCAGCCACTCCGCAGCATGTGGGATCCTCCCAGACCAGGGCACGAACCCGCGTCCCCTGCATCGGCAGGCAGATCCCCAGCCAATGTGCCACCAGGGAAGCCAGAAATCTACTTTTAAAATAATGACATAGACAGGTTAAAAATAAAAGGATGGGAAAAGATAAACCATGCAAACACTAATCAAATAGTGCTATGAAGCTTATGGCCAAGAACATGGACTTTGAAACCAGCTTCCTGGGCTCAGATCCTAGCTCTGACACTTACTAGTTGTAACAAGCAAGTTGCTTAAGTGAAATATGCCTCAGTTTCCTCACCTGTGAAGTACTGATATGTAATGATATATACTGTGTACAAATGGTCTTACCACTTAGCTTTGATAGTATTAAGTCATTAAAGTTATTTACACATATTCCAATTCTCCTTCTACATAAACATTGATGAAACCATCTTTCCCTGCATCTTAAAACATAGCAGTGCCAATGGGACTTTCTTTGTGAGTGCACATAGGTAGAAGTTTTAAAAGTCAGTGTATGACTTGCCTCATACACTTCCATCATTGAGCTATAGAGACTGTCTGTTACTTCAACATAACATAACGTCTCCTGACTCACACACTAATTTATAAAGCTGTTGTTAGAATTATGTGAATGCATGTAAGATGTTTAGAATACAGCCTAGACAATAGAAAGTGCTACCTAAGAGATAGCCATTATATTATATCTCCATGTTAGAGGGAAAACTGAGACTCAGAGAGGATAAGTAAACACAATCAGGATTTGAACTCAAGCAAAGCATACCCCCTTAACCTTCATATTAAAAGTTTTAGTGGGGACTTCCATGGTGGCGCAGTGGTTAAGAATCTGCCTGCCAATGCAGGGGACATGGGTTAGATCCCTGGTCTGGGAAGATCCCACATGCCATGGAGCAACTAAGCCCGTGCACCACAACTACTAAGCCAGCCTGCGCTCTAGAGCCCATGAGCCACAACTACTGAAGCCCACATGTTCTAGGGTCCGCGTGCCGCAACTACTGAGCCTGTGTACTGCATCTACTGAAGCCCGCATGCCTAGAGCCCATGCTCTGCAAGGGAAGCCACCGCAATGAGAAGCCTGCACACCACAACGAAGAGTAGCCCCTGCTTGCCGCAACTACAGAAACCCCGCACGGAGCAACGAAGACCCAACATAGCCAAAAATATTTTTTAATTAAAAATAAATTTAAAAATAAAACATATTATTAAAAAAGTTTTAGTGACTCAACAGCAATTCCAGTTTCTCTACATCCAGGCCTGGGAAGGATATGTAAATCCTAAAAGAGAGGCAGGCTGGCCCTGCTGGTTCTCAAGGGCTCGGTAGGGACAGCTCACCTGCTCAGCAAAGTTACTGATGATGACCAAGTGAGAGTAATTCTCCTGGCAGAACTTCCGGGCTTCATCCCATGACTTGGTGCTTGGAGAGAAGTAGTAACACTTACCCTGAAAAGGGAGCCAGCCCTCAGGGCAAGTGACCCCGGTACAGTCTGGGGACAAGATAGGATTCTGTCAGAGTGGACCCAGAACCAGAGTAATGTACATGGTATGCCATGTACAGCTGTGCAGGCTATGCACTGCTCCACTCCAGGTGGGCACCACTCACATAGATTACACTGAGAATCACTCCCATGGATTCATGCAGTGTAGCAGCTCTGCCATGTCCCCCATCTCAGGGAAGTTCCCCAAGTCCCACTCACCTAATAAGCCCCGAAGTTCCAGCAGGGACTGGTTGGTGTCAGCTCTTACTCGTTCAATGTCCTTCTTCAGGCCGGCTAGCCCCGCCATGCCAGTCACTGTCAGCAGGGATGGGCTGTAGGGTTAGAGACCCAAACCCCCACCTACCCACCTACCCATCACTGACTGCAGACACACCAGAGAACAGCAAGAGCTCCGTTCCCTCACTGCACCCATGTTCTAGTGGGTGGTGGTAAAACTCAAAAACACATGCTCAGTGCCCAAGAAGAGCCCTAATGTGACTCCAAGGAGAGATTAATCCCTGAGGCATGGCGAAGAGTAAAGATGGTGGGCTTCTTGCAGGAGGTGGGTTTTAAAGGAAAATGGTGATTCCGTATCTCTAAGGGGATGGGGAGGCTCAGTAGGCAGGAGCCACCTTGGAAGCAAAGGTCCAGAGACAAGCATGTTGGGAAAGACTGGTGCAGTAGAGGTCAAGCAGAATCTCACAGGAGCTTGAGCTCAAAGTGGGAAGAGGTCTGGTGTCTGGATCCTTAAATGCAAAGCTAAAGGTTTTGTGTTGGACTCCGGGCAGTGAGAAGCCATTGATGGGTTTTGAGTGGAAGAGTGGCTTGGTCTGAAGTGTGGGGTGAAGGATTGTGGAATGGAGCAATTTTCAGACTTCAGGAATCATACTGAAAGCCTCTTCTACAACTAATGTATGTGTTCCCACTACTTTCACACAGATTTGCCCTCTCCCAATACTCCCCAGGGCCATCACTAGATGGCCCTTCAGTTGGACAAGACAGAAATATTAGATAGATAAATGATAGACAGACAGATAGATAGATAGATAGATAACATATATATTATCCTTGACACTCTTCCCTCTCACTCACCACCATTCCCACTCACTCATCCCCAGTCTGGTCAATTTTACCTCCTAAATCTTTCCACTCCACCTACTACTCTTCATCCCCACAACCACAACCCTCATCCAAGAATTCATCATCTCTCAATTACCCAATTTCACCATTCTCCTCCCTTGTACTTATGTCGCCTCCTACCACAGGGCCTTTGCACATGCCTGAGACCCTGAACTCCTTACCAAGTTAACTCCTTCTCTTCCTTCACACAGCTATAGTACCATTTCCCTAGCGAAACTCTATATGACACTCCCAAAGATAAGGTCAAGACCCCTTGTTAGATTTTTTCATAGAATTGCCTTCCTCTTCCTTCGGACTATTCATCAAAACTTGGAATTTTACCCTCACTTGGATGATAATTTGGTAAATGGCTGTCTATGCTTGTACTGTCCAACAGAAACAAGATGTGAACCACATAGGTAATTTTAAATTTTCTAGTGTTTTAAAAGTCAAAAGAAAGTAAAATTAATTTGAATGCCATTTTTGTTTATCTCAATATATCCAAAAGATTAGCATTTCAGTGTATAATCAATATTAAAGATTATCATTATTAATATTATTGATAGATTTGACGTTATTTTTGTAGCAAAGCTTTGAAACATGTATCTTTTGGTTGGGCTTTTTTTGTTTGTATTGTGGCTTTCTGTTTTTTTGTTTTGGCCGTGCCACGCGGCTTGCAGGATCTTAGTTCCCCAAGCAGGATCAAACCCGGGCCCAAGGCAGTGAAAGGATCGAGTCCTAACCACTGGACCTCCAGGGAATTCCCATGAAATCTGTATGTATTTTTTTTTAAGATCTTTTTCGGTGTGGACCAATTTTAAAGTATTGAATTTGTTACAATATGGCTTCTGTTTTATTTTTGTTTTTTTGGCTGCGAGGCATGTGGAATCTTAGTTTCCCGACCAGGGATGGAACCCGCACCCCCTGCGCTAGAAGGCGAAGTCTTAACCACTGGACCGCCAGGGAAGCCCCCCATATGTATTTTAGGCTTACAATATATCTCAATCCAAAATGACCACATTTCAAGTGCTCAACAACCACAGTGACTCATGGTCGCCATATTGGACAGTGGAGGTCTAGACACACACACACACACACACACACACACACACACACACACACACACACTCCACAGGGACAGGGACTATGTCTGATGTGTTTACCATCTTACCCACCCATCCCCCACCCTGCTACCTAGCACAGTGCCTAGCACAGATGGCATTGGGGTTGGTCATGAAGCTGGATGTGAGGATCATATTCGTGCTCAATATGCATGGTTTGAAGGGTTGATTGAAAGCACTCACCATTTGCTTGCCATGCCATCTGCTGAAAGGTTAACATCCTCAGCTCTTCCACCACCTCCCGGTCTATGAGAAGGAGTCCAGCTTGAGCCCAAGTCCTCCCATACCCCTTCCCCAGTTTCTCTGCATGCCCCATCCTCACCTTACTCACATTTAATCAGGGTAACAGCCAGACCAGTGCAGCCCATGAGCAGTGACACCACCACCAGCAGACACACGTACACCATCAGTCTCTCCTCCTGGTAACACCTAAGACCTCCGGACTTCCGACTGATCCAGGGCACTGGAGTTGCTGGGGGGAAGAGATGGGGACAGAGAGACTGATGCTGGTGCTTCAGATAGTGAGGAAGGGACCCCTGAGCTTTCCTCCAAGAGCAGGGGGGCAAATGACTACGGTCATGACTATATCACCAGGTGGGTTCAGCAAGAGAATATCAGGGAGAGAAAACGCTAAAGAAGCCCAGAGCATTTGTGGAATATACAATACGCCACACATTCTGTCACATCCTTATTATTTTACTGGCTCCTCACCCTTATGACGTAGATATAAATAGTATTCCCATTTTGCAAATAAGTGAACTGAGGGCTTGGAGAGGTCATGCATAACTTGGACCCAGCTCTTCTCCTAACATTTGGATGCATTGTCTTCTACACTCCAGCAGCCCCTGCCCAAGCTGCTCCCCGGTGGCCCAAGCTGTGGACCCTTGCATCTGGGGCAGAGAACATTTCCCATAACTTATAGGCAAGCAGGAGGTAAGGCTTGAAGAGTACCTGGTGGATATCCTGGGTCCCTGGGGGTCTGGTTTAGACTCAGAAAGGAGGAGCTCCTGAAAGGAAATGTTTCTCTACCAGGGTCTCACTCCAGAGCTATAGGTCTCAAATACACTGGCCACCATGAGAGGGGAGATAGAGGTAAACCTAAAGGACTTACTGGCTATAGGCAGCTGGGATGGAGGATGTACAAGATCAGTGCCTGGGAGAAAGGCAAGAGAGGTTTATTCAGAAGTCACTGAAAGATTTCGTCTTCCAAGATCAACAACCTCCCCCCAAGCCCTCTGATTTGTTCTTTGGTCAGAATTGGGGGACTGGAGGGAGGACTTCCAAGTGTCCGCTCTCAGGCTTCGTAATGGATATTCCCACTGCTCACCCAGTTGAGGAGTTGTGCAGGTGACAGGGGTGAGGTTCAGGCCTGGAAGGGGTCAGAAAGACAACAGTCAGGCAGAGCAGGGCTTCCGCCAAGTGAACAGGAAGGTCCCAGCCCTAGATGCTCACCTGTGTTCTTCAGGAGCTTGCAGGGAAGTGGGGGGTTCTCTGTTTTCTTTCCTGAGGAGGAAGGAATGGTTGCTCAGGCCCAGATCAGGATAAAGCCAGCACTGGGTCTCCTGTACCCCCAGCCCCAGCTCACCTGCCCTTGGAGGCCTTGGTGGAGCCGTCCAACCTGGCAAAGAGAAGTTCAGCATTACAGCTGGTCCAAGGATGGGAATGAGGTGGAAAGGCAGTAATGGAAACAGGATTGACATGTACGCACTGTTATATTTCAGATAGATGACTGGGACTTCCCTGGTGGTGCAGTGGTTAAGAATCCACCTTCCAATGCAGGGGGCGCTGGTTTGATCCCTGGTTGGGGAACTAAGATCCCACATGTCGTGGGGCAACTAAGCCTGCGTACTGCAACTACTGAGCCCGCACCCTCTGGAGCCCATGCGCCACAAATAGAGAGGCCACGCACTGCAACTACTGAACCCACGTTCTCTGGAGCCTGCATGCCACAACTAGAGAGAGGCCTGTACGCTGCAATGAAGAGCCCGCACACCACAAGGAAGATCCTGCATGCCGCAACTAAGACCCAGTGCAGTCAAATAAATAAATATTTTTAAATAAATAAATAAAAATAAAATAGATGACCAACAAGGACCTATTGTAAAATTAATTAATTTATTATTTTTTTTAAAAAAAGAGGGACTTCCCTAGCGGTCCAGTGGTTAGGACTCCGCACGTCCACTGCTGGGGGCACAGGTTCAATCCCTGGTCAGGGAACTAAGATCCCGCATGCCGCACAGTGTGGCCAGAAAAAAGAAAAAAGAAACAGGATTGAGATTGCAATGGAGGGTTAGGGATGGGGTTGTGCATGAGAATGGAATTGGGCTTAGGGATAGGGACAGGATTAAGATACAGTGACCAACCATCCTGAATGACCCAGGACTTTCTTAATTTTAAAACAGGAGGTCCCACATTCCAAGAAATCTTTCATCTCTGCACAAACTGGGACAGTTGATCCCCCTAAGTTAAAGACACAAGTGAGTTTGGGTATGGGAATAGAGTCAAGGTGAAGGTCGGGATGAGGGTTTGGATTGAGATGATGGGGTTGAAGAAGGGTCAGGGATAGTGATGGACATGGGAGTAGGTTTGTGATTCAGGGTGTAGTTGGGATGAAGAATGCGGCTGTAGCTGCATTGGGGAATGGGGGAGAAGTTGAGGTTGGGTTGTAGTTGTGTTAGGGCTTGGTGATAGTTTTGATTTGGACAGGAGATGGGTTGGAGATGGGGCTGCATTTGGAGATGGGGGTGGGACCTAAATTTGGGGAAGGGGTGGCCTTGAAGACAGCGATGGGGTGGGTCTTCGGGTTGGGCTTGGGGACCATGCTGGGACCAAGATGGATTTGGAGACGGACAGTCAAAAAGCAGAGCCCAGGGGCTTCCCCTGGTGGGAGTTTACTCAGGGAAACCTCAAAGCCTCCACTGTTTTTTTTTCGTTTGGCCCTGCCACGCAGCTTGCGAGATCTCAGTTCCCCAACCAGGGGTGAAACCCAAGCCATGGCAGTAAAAGCACCCAGTCCCAACCACTGGACCCAAAGCCTCCACTTTTTTTTTTTTTTTTTTTTGAAGAATGGGTTTATTTATTATTTTTTAATTTTTCGGGGCTGTGTTTGGGTCTTCATTGCTGTGCATGGGCTTTTCTCTAGTTGCAGAGTCGGGGTGCTACTCTTCGTTGCGGCATGGGGGCTTCTCTTGTTGCAGAGCATGGGCTGTAGGTGCACGGGCTCAGTAGTTGTGGCTCATGGGCTCTAGAGCCCAGGCTCAGTAGTTGTGGCTCACGGGCTTAGTTGCTCCACGGCATGTGGGATCTTCCATGGACCAGGGCTCGAACCCGTGTCCCTTGCATTGGCAGGCAGATTCTTACCCACTGCGCCACCAGGGAAGTCCCAGCCTCCACTTTTATATACACTTATTGGACTCTTGTTGAGTCCCTGGCCAGGCATGGACGACCCAAGTCTAAAGGCAAATTTGGGCCCTGGGTGTGAATGCGAAGAGGTTGGAGAGACAAGTCCACTCACAGCTTCTGAAATACTGGCTTTCATGTCTCGGGGCCTTTGCATCCACCAGTTCTTTTCTGGGCTTCTCTTCTTAACAAACTCCTGTTCATCCCTCAAGTCTCACTCCAATGTCCCCTCATCTGACCCCGAATCCTCCCACTAGTGCAGGCAGACCCCTCAATTACCCTCAGGATTTCCCCAATTTCATAATCCCTCCCCTCTCAGACCTGCTCACCCAAGACTATGCCCAAAACTGCCTCCCCCATCAGACTGAGAGACCCTCAGGGTAGATGCATGGATACTCCCACCATCATGGTGCCCAGTATGGGCAGGCTGACCATGTATGTCTGCAGTGCCCAGCTAGTTCCCCCTGGGGAGTCTGTTCCCCAACCTCATCCCTCAAATCACACATCTCTTCACCTGGTCTCTGAGAGGTCCTCTTACCTGGCTTGGGAGGAAGGTCCTTGTACGGTGGTGCCGTGTTCTCATAATCGTCACCATCATCCTCTTCTCTGGGCCCTTCCAGAGGAAAGGCAAGTGAGAGCCCAGCCCATTCCCTCCTCTGTCCCTCACACCCTGGTCTCTGGCCCCAAGGTGGGAATACGGTAACCTGGGTCCTGACCACCCCTGGTCCCCAGCCCATGCCTGGCCAGGGCCATACCTGGCAGGTCTCTGTACTCAGAGTTAGTATACAGGGTGCACATGACTGCAGCTAACACAGGAGCCTGAGAAGAAGCAGGCAGAGCTCGACAGCTTCTTCTCCTTGTGTCCTCAACTCAAGTGACTAGGGTTTTTCTCAGTTCCTTTTTTCTTTAAAAGTCAAGAACATGCAAATCTGTCTTGAGGGGAAACCACAGACCACACACACACACACACACACACACACACTTATTCTTCTCCCCAGTTTGGATTCATGCATAGAAATAACAATGACAACAGCCCCTGCATTTGAGTTCCTACACAGCACCAAGCCCTGGGTGAAAAATAGATAAGCTCCTTCCTTCATGAAACTTCAATCGAGACAGGAGAGACAATAAACCTATAAAGAAATATAGAAATAAGCAATATGGTCTGGTTTTTTATTTTATTTCCAATAGTAACTAAGTATTATCTTAAAATAAAATAAAACAGGGTAAAGGGATAGGATGCGGGCTAATGTAGAGAGGTGGTCAGGGGAGGCCTCCCAGAGGGGTTGACATTTACAACAAGACGTTAAAGTAATCGGTGCTAAGTACTCCCACATTCCCACAGTGAAGTTTTAGGCTCACTGTGGCTACATAACAAATTACCCCAAAACCTCATGACTTAAAAAAAACAGTAGGGGGCTTCCCTGGTGGCTCAGTGGTTGAGTGTCCGCCTGCCGATGCAGGGGACACAGGTTCGTGTCCCGGTCCGGGAGGATCCCACATGCTGTGGAGCGGCTGGGCCCGTGAGCCATGGCCACTGAGCCTGCGCGTCCGGAGCCTGTGCTCCACAACGGGAGAGGCCACAATAGTGAGAGGCCCGCGTACCGCAAAAAAAAAAACAAAACAGTAGGCATGTATTATCTCACAGTCTCTGAGGCTCAGGGATTCAAGAGCACCTGTGTGGTTCTGGCTCGGGATCTCTCATAAGGTTCCAGTCAAGATGTTGCCCAGGGTTGCGGTCATCAGAAAGTTGGGCTGGGGCTAGAGGATCTCCTCCACGATGGTACAGTCCCATGGCTGTTGGCAGGAGGCCTCAGTTCCTCGCCATGTGAGCCTCTCCCAAGGGCTGATTGAGTATCCTCACAACATGGCATAGGCCAAAATGGAAGCCGCAAAGCCTTGTATGATCTAGCCTCACAAATCACAAACTATGATCTCTACTCTATTTATCACATGGACCAGCTCTGAGTCACTGTGGGAGGAAACCACACGAGGACATAAATACCAACAGGTAGGGATCATTTGGAGGCCATCTTGAAGGCTGCCTACCACAGTCATATACACAGAACTTGCAAAGGAGTGTTTTTCATCCTGAACTTGACATCGACTGGAGGGTATTTAAAAAGTGAAAGTTAAAGAGAGAGAGAGAGAGGTCTGTCTACCGTATGGGGAAACCAAGGGATGAGGTTCTGATTCACACCCAAAACAGCATGAAGTGAAATGACGGACATAGGGGAAAGGGCTGCAATAGGAGTGGCTGCGTCTTTTGGTACATCAAGGATGTGGGAGTTTCCTGTGAGCCTCGTGAAAGAGGTGGAATAACCAGACTGAGGCCCAAGAAAGCAGCTTGCCTATGTTTCTCAAAACGACCACCATCAGTCTTTGGGGCCAACAGCTCTAGAATCGTCCATGACGCCTCCCTTCTCTCTCATTCCATGGCTATGGCACATTACGTTTTCAAAAGATGGCTGCAACAATATCTCATGTCCTACATGTTCTTATGCAATGTGACCATGCCACTCCATCAAGAAGTAGAGTCTAATTATCCTCCCTTTAAATCTGGGCTTGCCTTAGTGACTCTCTTATAACCAACAAAATGTGGCACAAGGGACAGCTGCCATGCAGCTTCCACCTGGCTCTGTCAGAACATGTGCTCCCAACTGACATTTTGTGAGGAAGCCCAAGCCACATGGAGGTGCTTGGCTCAAAATCCCAGTTGAGGCCAGATTTCAAGTCATCCCAGCCCAGGTGCCAGACATATAAGTGAAGGCACCTCCCAATAATTCCAGCCCCCAGGAGAGTTAGAGTCACCTCCAGCCCTCTGGGTCTTCCCATCCGAGGCCCCAGACATCATAGAGCGGAAGCAAGCTGTCCCTACCATGCCCTGTCTCATAGAATCCACGAGCATATGAAGTGATTATTTTATGCCACTACGTTTGGGGTGGTTTCTTAGACATCCTAGATAACTGTAAATATGACCAATCTGTTAGTAATTCTGGTTGTCTCTACGTTCACAGCATATTCAGCCTCTGAGTCCTTTTCATCTCCTGGTCTTAGCCATCATCCTCTTTCACCTGGATTACAGTAATAGCCTCCACCTAGGTCTACCCACTTCTGCCCTTGCCCCCTTTATGGGGGCAAACTCATAGAAGCAGGGAGATGGTTGCCCATGGCTGGAGGGAGGGAAAAAGTGGGTAGATGTTGGTCAATGGGTACAAAGTTTCAGTTGTGCAAGATGAATATGTCCTAGAAAACAACAATGTGACTATAGTTGACAACGTTGTATTGTGTACCTGAAAGTTGCTAAGAGGGTAGATCTTGGGTGTTCTTAACACAAAAAAAGAATAAACAAAAGGAAAATGTTAACTCTGAAGTGATGGATATGTTGACTGGCTTGGTTGTGGTGAATGTTTCACAGTATACATGTATATTGGATTATCAGGTCGTACACCTTAAATGCATACAATTTTGACTGTCAAGAATACCTCAGAAGGACTTCCCTGGTGGTGCAGTGGTTAAGAACCCTCCTGCTAAGGCAGGGGACACGGGTTAGAGCCCTGGTCCGGGAAGATCCCACATGCCGCGGAGCAAATAAGCCCGTGTGCCACAACTACTGAGCCTGTGCTCTAGAGCCCACAAGCCACAACTACCGAGCCCGTGTGCCACAACTACTGAAGCCCACGCACCTAGAGCCCGTGATCCGCAACAAGAGAAGCCACTGCAATGAGAAGCCTACTAGAGAGAAAAGCCCGCACTCAGCAACAAAGACCCAACGTGGCCAAATTAATTTAATTTGAAAAAAAGAATACCTCAGTAAAGCTGGAAGAAAAACAACCGTAACTGTTTTTATTTAAACTTTTGATAATTTCTTTACCGCAATTTTCTTTCATTTTCTTTAACATTGCATTAATATATAATTTTTCTTGGGAAAAAAATAGAGTCTGAAATCAAGGTGTGGGCAGGGCCATGCTCCCTCCAAAGGCACTAGGGGAGGATCCTTTTTGCCTCTCCAGCTTCTAGGGTTTCCTGGCACTCTTTGGCTTGTGGCCACATCACTCCAATCTCCGCCTCAGTCTTCACATGCCTTTTTCTCTGTGCACCTCTGTGTCTCAACTCTAGATGCTATGCTGGTGGTTTTGAAGATGCAGGAAGGGGCCATGAGCCAAGAAAGGCAGCTCTAGAAGCTGGAAAAGGCTAGAAAACAGATTCTCGAAGCCTCTGAGGGAGAGCGGTCCTGCTGACAACTTGGTTTCAGCCACATGAAACAACTTTGAACTTCCGACCTCCAGGGCTATAAAAGAATTCATTTCCGTTGTTTTAAGCCTCTAAATTTGTGGTAATTTGTTACAGCAAGCATAGCATATTACATACCCCAAAGGGCAAGACCCCAATTCCTCTTTTGAGGGGTTTTCCTTTAAAGTAAAAGGAAATGCAACTCAGATTGGCTTAAACAACAAGGAAATCCCGTCAGGCCCGTCCATGTACAAGTTAGAATACTGGGCGGGGTCGCTGTAAGGGAGATTCAGAACAAGAGTGGCTTAAATGAGATGGAATTTATTTCTCACCTCACAGTCTCAATATAAGCCATCCACAGTCTCTGCCAGTGGAAACTCTTCCCCAGCACATGCGGAGGGGGGTGGCCCCAGCCCTACTTGAGGTGGGAGGGCAGCAGCAGACCAGCCTCCCTCTCCAGGAAAAGCTCACCCCAGGGGCTGGGCTTCCCCCCGCCCCGTTCCCATGATGTAACATCCTGAACCTCTCCCACCTGCATGAGGTGTGGGTGTGCTGTTCCCATTCTACAGATGGGGAAATGGAGACTTGTCTGAGGAGGAAGAGTCTGCCTGCCCAGCGAATACCCACTGAGCATACACAACAAGTATCAGATTCCAGATGGATATGGGGGGGTCAGGGTGGAGGGATAGGGAAGGGATGGGGGGATACACCAACCAAGAGGACTGAGAGCATCTCTGGCCATCAAGGGCATCCTTTAAGGTGGGTGGGCCTGGGCAAGGTAAGTGTGGTGAAGGTTGGACGGTCTCACTATGTGAGGGTGATGGCCACATGGCCAAGGCCATGCCTCGAGACTTGGCACACAGTAGGTGTGCAGGAACTGGTAGTGAAATCCAGTCCTGTCAACTGGGTATAATAACATAAAGCCATGGGCCCAGGCTGACCCGGCTCTGCCCCATTCTTGCTACGTGACCTCAGGGAAGTAGAACAACATCTCCGAGCAGAGGTCTCCTGATATGTCCAATGGAGATTGGCGATTCAGTTGTCCATTCATCTATTCAACAGATATGTATTGACCACCTACTGTGTGTTAGGCTCTGTTCTAGGTACTAGGGAGACATTGGTGAATAACAACAAAAATCCCTACCCTTGGGATTAGAAACAGGGAGAGATATAATGAATAACATAAACAAATACCTTATACAGAGAACAAACTAGTGGTTACCAGTGGGGAGAGGGAAAGAGGGGAGGCGCAAAATAGGGGGAGAGGAATAAGAGACACAAACTACTATGAATAAAATAAATAAGAAACAGGATCTATTGTACAGCGCAGGGAAATTAGCAATTATTTTGTGATAACTTTAAATGGAGTATAATCTATAAAAATATTGAATCACTATGTTGTACACTTGAAACTAATATAATATTGTAAATCAACTATACTTCAATAAAAAAAACAGACCTTAGAAATGTTGTTAGATAGGCATAAGCAGAAAAAGAAGAAAAATAAGCAGACAAGAGGAATCAGGTGTGCATGGGGCGGGACTGTTGCAATAGTAAAGAAGATCACAGAATGGAAATGATACAAAGCATGGTCTTGGACCAGAACCAAAGTATACTAGAAATCACAGAATGATATCTGGAAAATCCATACGTATCTGGAAATTAAATCATGGGTCAGACAGGAAGTCAAAACTAAAAATATTTTTGACTGAATGAAAGTGAAAACGTACCATATCAAAATATGTGGGGTGCAGCTAAAGCAGTGCTAAGAGGGAATTGTAGGGCATTAAACACTTATGTTTAAGAAGGTGATGGGGGGAGTTCCCTGGCGGTCCAGTGGTTAGGACTCAGCACTTTCACTGCTGTGGCTCTGGTGGGGGAACTAAGATCCCACAAGCCACAAAGCACTAGGCATGGCCAAAAATAAATAAATAAATAAGGTGATTGGGTATATTTGAAAGTTGCAACTAGAGTTTTTTTCTTTCTTTCTTTCTTTCTTTCTCAAGTAACAGTTTTGGGAACATCTTTCTTATCTGTGTGTCTAGGCACTTCTCTACATGCATTACAGAACTGTCTGCACATCCATTCACTAAAGTAATACTGTTCACAACTGGATGATCAAGGAACACTCAAAAAAAAAACGTTTTTATACATGAGCTGTTAAATACACCTCTACATGCAATAAAAAAATGGTCAGCACGTTATTTACTGATGTAAGACTCATCTAATCTTTCTGAGCAATTAGCACTCTTAGAACCACCTTGTGTGTCTATAAACACTTCTTTATATGCATTACAGAACATATACCTGATCCATGCCCTGAAATAACAGTGCTTTCACAGAGTAAGTATCTCTTGAAAGTTCTCATTACAAGAAAAAGAAAAAAAAAAAAAGGGTAACTGTGCCGTAATGGATGGATGTTAATAAGACTTAATGTGGTGACCATTTCACAGTATATACAAATATTGCATCATTATGTTGTACACCTGAAACTAATATAATGTTACATGTGAATTATATATCAATTTAAAAAGAAGGAGGGGGGAGGAAGGCGGGGAGGAGAAGGAGGTGATCAGGAAAGACCTGACAGTTGAAATCAACTGAAGAAGGTGGGGGAAAGCCCTGTATATATCTGGAAGAAAAGCATTCTAGTCTGTGCAAAGGCCCTGAGGACAGCAAGCTCCTGGTGTCTTCGAGAAACAGGGAGTCTGAGATCCAATGTCCCCTTCTCAGTGACACTTTCTAAAACTGAAGTTCCAAGCCCACCCTTCTCCATACACTCCATTCATTACGTCTGTCCTTAACAGTTATAGGCATCTTATCACACACATTGTGTCCAACAGGATGCTTGTTGAATGAATGAATGAGTGACGATCCTGCCCACCAAACCCTGACTAAGGCCAGGCCACTCCAGGCTCGCTGGTCCTCCACCACCAGCCAGCAGCGCGACACGCAGGCAGCAGAATCCCGGGGCAGCTCCTGGATTACAGGCGCGCCTCTGGTCACTATCACAGACCGAGGCCAGGTCTTCCCCAGGGACTGTCTAGGCCAAGCTAATTTATTTTTCCTCCTCTCCGGAACTAAATTACCCAGAGCTTCCGATCTCCCATGCAGCGGACCGAGGCGAGGCGCAAACTCCGCCCAGAATGTTCTTCTCCATCCCTGGCCCCACCTGGGGCCTCCGAGGCTGTTCCGCCCACAAAAATGCTAATGCAGCCCTGCCCGGGGCAGAGCAGAAGCCGCGGCGCAGACGGCAGTGGCACGGGAAAGAGGAAGGAGGGGCGGGGAAGCTGTGGGCAGTGATGCAGGGCACCTGGGGACGCGGGCGGGGAACACAGTAAGGTCTCCTCATCAGATGGTTGGTAGAAGAAGAAAAACAGGAAGACTGTGGGGCACGGGTGACTGAGGCCCGGCCCCTCCCTCACCCCTGAATACCACCCTCACTCTAATATTATCCCCCCGCCCATCTCCAACCCTGAGTATGGACAGACCAAGCGGAAGCATCTGAGTCCAGGGACCTCAGGACAGATGTAGGTCCACATCCCCACCCACCCAGAGTCATCCCCGGCTTGGACCTCTTCATCCTCTAGTGAAACGACTGGTCGTAGGAGTCCCCTCTGATGGGCCTTCTAGTTAGAGAGTGCCACCCAGATGAAAGTGATAATAGCGCGTGCGCGTACTGGATACCTCCTAGGTGCCCGGGCAGGAAGCGCTTTTCAGGCAACCATCAACTGGTTGGCCGACTGGTTCTTCCAAACCACCCTGTTCATTTATTCATTTGTTGATTTTTTGACAAGTATTTACTAAACCCCTGCTGTGTGCCAGTACCCTTCTAGGTGCAGAAATACAGCGGTGAACAAGACAGGTAAAATTCCCTGCTCTGCAGAGCTGACCTTCAAGAGGAGAGACCAACAGTAAAACAAGTTAAATACTAAGTCAAATATAGAGATCTCAGGTTAGAGGGTGGTAAGTGCTAATAAGGAAAATAAAACCATGACGGGGGTGGGAGCTGTTTAGTAGGGACCCATTTTACAGGGTGAGTAAACTGCATCTCTGAAAGGGAAGTCACTTCCCAAGATCACACAGGGAGAGTGAGCTGGCACCGTGATTTGCCACTCTGGGTCTCCTCCCAGCTCTGGCCTCTAGGTGAGCAGCTGACACACAGAAAAAGAGAGCTCTAGAGGGGAGACACACAGAACAGGGTAGGGCTGCCTGGTATAGCCGTGCCGGTTGGGCACTGCACAACTCCAGGAGTGCCATTCACAAAGACAAGAATGTGCACGTTGTCCCCTGGAGTCAGGAAGTGCGCAAGGATCACAAATCTATACCACGTTCTGGGGACAGAACTTCCTGGAAAGGAAGTCTCGATCACCATCGTCTATCCTCTATGGCTTGCGTTACTGAACCAGGTGTGTTTGCCAGATGCCCAGCGAGACAAACCTGAGACACCAATTTTGCAGCAGAGAAAGGGTTCACTCACAAGGCAGCCAAGCAAGATGGGAGAACATATCTCAACTCCACCTCCCTGAAGGTGAGGGGCTCGGGATATTTATGGAATAAAGCTGAGGCTTGGGGAGCACGGGGAAAGGTGATTAGAGATCTTTTCTTTTAAGTGAGGTAATCATCATTCTACTCAGGCCAGTGTAAGCTACATGCTTCTCCACGGGATGCAAGTCCAGAAAATGGCCGGCTTCGCATGCTCTGAGGGTGGAGTTTTGAGTCCTCTGACGTCAAACGGACACTGATTGGACACCTGTGCAGACCCAGTTGGAGGGTGGGTGGTCCCAACCAGTCTTAACCGGCTTGAGCTCAGACTGGACACAGCTGACTCCAAGTTCCTGAAAAACAAGCCTGGTAGACATCTTATTGTTTAGGCTACGTGACACTTGGAGGACATGCAAGTTTTTGTAAAAACAATGAAAGCAAGCTTGATCCGTGAAGGGACGTTACAGTTCACTACGTATTAAGCAAGTTACAGTTTAATGGATCTAACTGATGACTTTCTGTTTCACTTGCCTTTTTGAGTTACCAATATATCATGGCTACTTCCCTGTGTCAGCACATGAAAATCTAGCTCAGTAGTTCTCCCAAGGTTGGTCCCTAGACCAGCAATATCTCTGTCACCTGGGAACTTGTTAGAAATGCAGATTCTGGGGCTCCAGACCTCCTGAGTCAAATGCTTTCAGGCTGGGTGTGGCTTTTGCTCCACATAAATGCGGAGCCACGGGAGGGTTTCAGCAGAGGAAGGACATGATCCAATTTCTGTTTTGACAGGTGCAACCCGAGGGTGAGAGATTAAGGAAGGTGGGGGCCAGGAGAAGCCTACTGCAGTTGCACTGGAGATATGGCCGTGACTTGGATGGGGCTGGGTGGCCATTGGAGGGGGTAGGAATGGGTTGTGTTCTTTATCGGTTTCTACAGTGCAACCAAAGAAATTTGCCACTGATTTGGATGGCTGGAGTGAGAGGACTAGAGTTGAGTATGACCAAAAGGTTTGGGGCCTGACACCTGGAAAAAATGGAGCAGACATTGCCCAAGACAGGAAGACAGAGGGAGGAACAGATTTAGGAGAGAGCAGAGAGAAATCAGGAGTGTCCTTTAAGGGTGTGTTATAGACTGTTTGTATCTCCCCACCACCACCACCAAAAAAAAAAAAAAAAAAATCATATGTTGAAATCTAATCCCCAATGTGGTAGTATTAGGAGGTGAGGCCTTTGGGAAGTGATTAAGTCATGGGGGTGGAGCCTCACAAATGGCATTAGTGCCCTTAGAAGAAGAGACATGGGAGCAAGCTCACCCCCTTTCCACCATGTGAGGACACAATGAGAAGCTGGCCGTCTGCAACCCAGAAGAGGACCCTTGCTGGAACCCAACCATGCTGGCACCCTGGTCTTGGATTTCCCGAACTGTGAGAAATAAATTTCTGTTGTTTATAAGCCTTTATTATAGCAGCTCAAACGGAATAAGCACGTGAAGGTGCCCAGTCGGTGGCTCGATATATTCATGTGTCGGCATTTCAGGGGAGAAGACATATCTAGAGACAAATTTGGGGGTTATCCGCCTATAAGGTGGTGTATTCGTTTCCTAAGGCTGCTCAACAAATGACTGCAAACTGGGTGGCTTAACGCAACAGAAATTTATTCTCTCACAGTTCTGGAGGCCCGAAGTCTGAAATCATGTTGTCGGCAGAGCTGTGCTCCCTCCAAAGGCTCTAGGGGAGATTCTGCTCCTTGCCTCCTTCAGCCTCTGGTGGCTTCAGGTGTTCCCTGGCTTGTGGCCGCATCACTCCAATTTCTGCCTCTGTCTTCACACGACCTTCTCTCTTTCTCTGTCTCCTCTTCTGTTGATGTCAAATCTCCCTCCATCTTTCTCTTATAAGAACACTTATTGCATTGGAGGCCTACTTGGCCTACGATCTCATCTCAATACCCTTCATTACATTTGCAAAGGCACGTTTTCCAAATAAGGTCACATTCACAGGTTCCCAGGATTAGGGTATGGACATACCTTTTTAAGGGGGCAGCACTATTTAACCCACTACAGATTGTATTTAAAGCCCTTTGTAGGACGCGTGTGAGTGGAGAGAGATACCCTCCACCCCCACTCTTTTCTTCTTGTTCACCTCTGTGTCCTCAAGGTCTGACACAGCCATTCATAATAGAGGGATGTAGTAGTAACAATAAGTAACACTTATCTAATGCTATGTGCTAAGCACTGCTATAAGTACTTCATATAGTTAACACATTTAATGCTTAAAACATTAAAATTGAGATCTCGATTTTACAAAGAGCTAAAGGCACTCACCCAGACCACACAGATAGGGTTCTAATCCAGGACATCTGTTTTCTCAAATAGCAGGAAACCCCCTTGGCCCAAGTAGAGGAATCTGGCTTGCTTTAGAGAATCTCACATATTACAAACACGAAATAAATTTACTGAAGAACACCGGATGCTGCTGTCACCTGATACCCTGTGATTGGAGCTGGCATAGAACAACCGTAACTCTAAACATGACATCTCTTGGTATCAATGCCACTCAGGCCTCCAGGGAGCACTTCCCCGCCACTCTGGCTGATGCCCTCCTGCGTCTGAGTGTGATCCTGGTTGTACCGCTGCCAGTGCTGGAAACAGATGCTGCTTTGGGGTGTGTAGAGGACTTGAGCACCAGACAAGTTTAGGTAGGAGAAAAGACAAATTATCTTGTGTATTTGTTTCCTAGGGCTGCCATAACAAGGTACCACAAACTAGGTGGCTTAAAACAAGAAAAATTTATAGTCTCACGGTTCTGGAGGCTGCAAGTCCAAAATAAGGTGTGAGCAGGGCCATGCTTACTCCCAAGTCTCTGGGGGAGGATCCTTCCTGGCCTGGGATCCTTGGTGTTCATATGCGTGTAGATGCATCACTCCAGTCTCTGCCTCCAGCATCATGTGATGCTCTGTGTGCATGTCTGTGTCCCAATTTCCCTCTTATAAGGACATCAGTCATTGGATTAGGACCCACCCGAGTCCATCATGACCTCATCTTAACTTGATTACATCTGCAAAGACCCTACTTTCAAATAAGATCACATTCACAGGTTCCCAGGGGTTAGGATTTCAACTTATTTGGGGGAGGGGGGGTGGACACAATTCAACCCACAACACCTTGTCAAATGAAACCTAATCATGCAGCATCCAAGTATCATTTCCCAGCACTGCCAAGCACCCAGTGAAAGGCTTCTCTTTTGTGTTCCAATGTGCAGGGTTCCAGAGAGAGTAACAAACTAACACAGCATTTGTTACAGCTGCACATTGGGCCAAGAAGTATTTGGCAGTATTACCAATGTATTATACTTTTAACTATACATGTGTAGAAGCTCTAATGTAACAGGTGTGAAATGTAATACCCATTCTTTACAGGGGCAACTACAGGGATACTACAATCACAACTCGTTTTATTTTTACAAAGTACTAAATTGGATTTATTTAAAATCTCAGCTTATAAATAGTTTATAAATAACTTTTATTTGCTTATTTAAATTAAACTTAATTAAAATGCTTATTTTAAATAATTTTATTTAAACTTTTGATATTTGCTAATTATGTCAGCTCTGTGCAGGGTTTTTTATGACAAATTCGAAAGTTTTAGAATAAAGACTTTTTTGAAATACGACATAAGAATCATTTTCATTTGTGCTCTAGCTTCGGGAGACCAGAGGCGCCCAGGGAGGGTGGGAGGAAGCCCCAGGCTCACATCTTCCACCCTCTCCTGCCCAGATGGATTTCCAGAAGCAGGGAGGCCCTCTCTGGCGATCACCACAGTAGGAGGCGCGCACCTTACTATCTCAGCCCAACCGCAAGGTGGCGCCAGAGATACCTGAAGTCCTCCGGAGTCGTTCATCTCTATGATCCCCGCTGCGGCCTGAGCAACCCGGAAGCCGTCGCTGGCCAAGGAGTGCTTCCGGGTAGGAGCTGGGTGACCCTGGCTGCTGCGGGAACCTGCAGCGACAGCAACCATGGGTGCGCACCTAGCCCGGCGCTACCTAGGCGATGCATCGGTGGAGCCCGACCCCCTGCGGATGCCCACCTTCCCGCCAGACTACGGCTTCCCCGGGCGCAAAGAACGCGGTGAGTCCCAGTGCGCAGGCGCGGCCGGCGGGAGTTTGGGGTGGGCGCCGGAACCCCGGAACCCCTGAACCCCGGGGTCGGCTGGGCTCGAGCGTAATGCACTGTGTCTGGGTTCAGCCCTGACCTCGGCCCGGAGGAGTCCAGGGGGCATGACCCTGCCTGAGGGTCATGACCCTGCCTGAGTGTGGAGGCATTCCAGGCAGAGGGCACTGTTTGAACAAAAAGCCCGGGGGCAAAAGAGAGTGGCGGCACAGGACCTAATGAGGCGGTAGAAGTTGGATTTAGTCCTGGAGTGAGTGGGGAACTATGGGAGGGTTTATCGCGGAAGGGATGTGCTTATTGTACCTCTGTCCAGATGTCGCTGCTATTTTTAGGTATGCTAGAGGAAACACGAGGGGGGCTCACGCCGCACATACTGTTCTGCACGTTGCTTTTTTTATTCGTTAATATCACAAGCATATCGAGCGCCAGTCCTGGACCAAGTCCCAAGCTGGGCACCGAGGATGCAGCAGGCACTGACTAAGGGGGAACTCACAGCCCTGTAGGGAAGACAGAGGAACCTGGCGGATCTTGATGATGGCCCCTGGGAGTATCAAGGCGGGCTTTCAGGAGACTATGACTGGAAGCGAGGCCTGCGGGAGATGCGGAGGAGTTGGCCACACCGAGACCAAGGAGAGGGGAGAGCTAGTGCTTCAAAGCAGAGGAGGGACACGATCAGATTTGCTTTATCAAAAGGTCACGCTGGCTGCCAGGTGGGCGACGACTTGGAGACAGGGAGACCCCTAAGGGAATGGGGTGGTGCAGAGAGGTGTGGATTTAGGAGAATGTTGGGAGGTACGGTCCTATGGTGTCTCGAGTCCTTGTAGTTCCTTCAGCCCCACTGGAACCTGCAGTCCATCAGTACCCCCACCTCCTTATCATGTTAGTCCTTCCCACTGCCCCTCACACCCTGCTTTCCCATTAATGTTTTGCAAACACCCAGAGCCGCCCCACCCCATCCCCTCCTCTGTCTTGCTTAACCAGAACCCTGGTTAAAGCCAGCTCTCCTCCGTGGCTCCTGTCCCTGTGCGGCTGAACACCGTGGGAGAAGAACACCCATCCTCCCTGACTGGTCTCCCAATTGCTCCCCCAGTTGACTCTTCATGCTGCTGTTTTCCTGCCACATTCCCTGGCCCTTCGCTCTCTCGGGCTCCTTCCTAGACCATGGTCTCACGCCTTCTCTCTCAGACCCCAGCACCTCCTTTCAGCTAGTCACTTTGTATCCTCTTAAGAAAATAGAAGCAGCCAAAAGAGCTCTTGTGGGCTCCCTTCATCCCTGCTTCCTACACACCCTGGACTCCACCTTCTCTCCTGTTAGCCCAGATGATCTGCCCCGGCGTCAGCTAAGCCTCTGCTCCAGGTGAGCCCTCTGATGCCCTCCATCCCATCCTCTCACCTACCCAAGGACTGCTCCAACCACTCTCCCTCTGTTGCAAGGTTGGTTTTCCCATCAACATGCAAATACACTGTTATTTCTGCTGTTGTAATATCCTCTCCTGGGGCTTCCCTGGTGGTGCAGTGGTTAAGAATCCGCCTGCCAATGCAGGGGGCATGGGTTCGAGCCCTGGTCCAGGAAGATCCCACATGCCGCGGAACAACTAAGCCCGTGCACCATAGCTACTGAGCCTGCGCTCTAGAGCCCGCGAGCCACAACTGCTGAAGCCCGCGCACCTAGAGCCCGTGCTCCGCAACAAGAGAAGCCCGCGCACCGCGACGAAGCCCGCGCGCAGCAACGAAGACCCGACACGGCCAATAAATAAATAAATAAAATAAATTTTAAAAAAAAATTTTTTTTTCTTTTGGCTGTGTCAGGTCTTCGTTTCTGTGCGAGGGCTTTCTCTAGTTTTGGCAAGCGGGGGCCACTCTTCATCGCGGGCCTCTCACTATCGTGGCCTCTCGTTGTGGAGCACAGGCTCCAGACGTGCAGGCTCAGTAGTTGTGGCTCACGGGCCTAGTTGCTCCGCGGCATGTGGGATCTTCCCAGACCAGGGCTCAAACCCGTGTCCCCTGTATCAGCAGGCAGATTCTCAACCACTGCGCCACCAGGGAAGCCCTAAAAAAAATTTTTTTTTATAAAAATAAAAAAATAAAATCCTTTCCTGGCCCCACCTCCCCCTCCAGCTACCTCCCCACCACTTCACTGACAGGGCTGTAGTCAAGCTTCCTCCCCACCCTCACTATGTCTGTATTGCAAAGCCCCGTCGTCAGATTCTCAGGTCTAACTCCACTATGGCAGCAGCAGGCACGGCCGGTCGCTGCCACTTCCTGGGAGCCCCTCTTCACGTGGTTCCAAGACCCCACAGCTCCCACCCACCTCCCTGCCTTGTAAATGCCAAGGCGCCCCACTGCGTGGGTCTCTCCTGTCTCCACCCACTCCCACCACTCCCTGGGGGTCTTTGCTAGTCCTCTGGTTTCAAATGGCTGCTGTGCACCAGTGCCGGACTTTTTATCTCCAGCTGGGCCTTGACCCTGAACCCCAGACTCATGGACCTCACTGCCTGCTTGGCATCTCCACTCCACATTTAACGGGCATCTTGCACTCAGCAGGCCTGAAACAGAGCTCCTGACCTCCCCTACCAACCCTGTGCCTCCCTCCAGCGCTGACCACCACATGATCAGGCCGAAACCCCTGGGGCATCCCGCCTGTCCTCCCACCTCAGGGCCTTTGCACCTGCTGTTCCGCTCTTGGGGATGCCTTACCCGGGTGTCTTACGTGACCCACTCCCTCACCTTCGTATGCCACCTTTTGACGGACCCCTCCATCTGAAGTTGTGACCCACCTCCCCACACTGCCTCTCTCTCTCCCTTATTTTCCTCCCTAATACTTGGCACTGTCAGGCATCCTACAACATCTAGCTCTACCTGTTGGTTCTGTGTCTCCCTCCAAGAGCGGGGAGGGATCCTTGCCTGGCATGTTCCCTTGTATATCCCCAGCACCTAGCACACAGTAGGTACTCCATAAATCCTGGCTACTGACTCATCATGCTGGAGCATCAGGTGTGAAGTGCCACCTTGACATGGAAACTATTAGGGGCTGCAGGTGGACACAAGGCCTGGGACTCAACGATATACGGGGTGGAGACGGAAGCCATGAATTAGAACTAGTGGAGGGCTCTTAGCAAGAACCACCAGAAGCCAGGGCTTAATGTTTGGGCAACTTAATGTTTGGACAGCCATAGAGATGGGAGGAAACCTGGGGAGGGTGTGGCAGAGAGGGGGGCCACGGGAAGAGAATGTTCGAGAAAGGAGGAGCATCTAGGACCAAGAAAGATGGGGTAAGATGGGGGGGGCAGGGGTTCCCTTGAGGATGCAGGAAGGCTAGGTCCTGTGTGCCCCGTGCTAGGTGGGGACAGAGCTCTGGATCACCAGCACAGCGGCCGCGGGCTGGGGTGTGTGCCCACGATTACTGACGGCCCCCAAATGGGCCCCAGTTGAAGTGAAGGTTGATTTCATCCCCGTGGGGTTTACCAGCAGGACGAGGATTATTAGTTCAGCCTTCTATGAGGCGGGCAGAAGCTCCGCCTCCACTGAGAGGACAGAGCTGGGATCCAGGTCCCCCAGGCAGACACACAGACGCGCACACACACCTCTGCAGGGTGGGGCTGTCTGGGGAGTGACCCCAGGGGGAGGGGAGGCAAGAATCTAGCGTGGATTTCGAGGTGCTCGGTGATGGCGGGAGAGGGACCCTGCCCATCTGGGCCTCAGTGTTGGGGGTTGCTTTCGTGCAAATTAGAAAGCTATTCCTGGCCCTGGCTGAGCCCCACCCGTCCCCCCCCCGCCGCAGAGATGGTGGCCACTCAGCAGGAGATGAATGACGCACAGCTGGTGCTCCAGCAGCGGGACTACTGCGCCCACTACCTCATCCAGTTCCTCAAGTGCAAGCGCGACAGCTTCCCCAACTTCCTGGCCTGCAAGCACGAGCAGCACGACTGGGACTACTGCGAGCACCTCGAGTGAGCCCCACGCCCGCCCCGAGCCCTCACCCGGCCAGGCCCCACCTCAGTAGAAAGAGGAATCCCAAAGGGGCTGTGGGGTGGGACGGGCTGCTTTGAGGCCACGCCCAGTTCAGGTGGGAGGCCCAGCTATTGCTCTGGGCTCACTGGTGTCCACCCCAGGGGAGGGGGCAGACCCCAGAGTTCCATCACAGGCACGCAGGTCTTCCCTACTTGCGACCCCCTCGGAGTCCCATCAGCTCCCCAGGCTACCCCTCCCTCCTTGTACTCTGCCTGCAGTTACGTGAAGCGCATGAAGGAGTTTGAGCGGGAGCGGCGGCTGCTCCAGCGGAAGCAGAGGCGGGAGCAGAGGGAGGCCAGAGGCCAGGGGTCCGGTGACGTCGGCCCCGAGGTGGCCCTGTAGCGGCCCCGCCTACCACCCTGTGGACCAGTCAAAAAAATAAAAGCCTCCAGGGCCCTCAGCCCAAGCTCCGCCTCTTTCTTTGGTGTGCCGATTCCCGAACCGACCCCCAGAAGAAACACCGCTGAGTCTGAGTCCAGCTGGGCAGGCAGGTTTTATTCCAGACGCTGGAGAGCAGTGGTTCCCACTCCTCGCCCAGAATGACACTGGGGCGGGGGGACACGAGCCTGGCTTGGCTGAGCCTGGGTGAGGGGATGCCATTCAGAGCAGGAAGGGGATGATGGGCATGCGCAGGGGCGGGTAGTCTCGGAACTCCTTCAGGTAGCTGCGGTGCTTGCCCTTGGCCCAGATGGTCATCTGGGTGAAGCCAACCACGGAGAAGAGGGCCACTGTGGGGTGGAGCAGGGGAGTCAGGGAGGGAGGGCTGCACACAGCAGGGACGGGGGGGGGGGGGGCGCCCTGGGGAAGGGGCAGCGGGCTCACCTGGGAGGCACTGTGTCATGATGGCAAAGCCAATCCAGGACCCCACCTGTGGGCAGAGCAGGCAGGGTGAGGGCGGGCAGGGCTGGGCAGCCCCAGCTGTTCTGGTAAGGGGATGGGAACCACACGCCAGTGCTAGAGGGGCCTGGAGTAAGGGGGCACTACACGGTGAAGCTGCCCCTCAGCCCCCAACAGCCACAAGCCCAGCTGGACACCTCCCAGGCCCCACAGAGGCCAGTCTCTCCGTTTCCAAATGTTCCGAGTTCAAACTGCAGAAGCAGCTACGGAGCCAGGCACCGCCCCCTCCCAGAAGCTAGCCCTCCACGTGGGACCCCAAGCCCCAGGAGGGAGAGGAGAGGAGGGCAGACCCTCACCTCGTAGGTGTAATTGGGACAAGACACCAGCAGGAAGAGCCATGTGAAGGGGTTCTTGGTGGGGTATGGGATCTTCCTGGTCTTAGACCCTGGGAGGACAGGACAGGAGTGAGACCTGCTGGCTCAGTGTGCCCAGGGGGGATGGCCATCCCCCCTGCCCGGAGCAGGCCACTCACCAGCTGGCCGCAGGTCCCGCAGGGCCATGTGGATGGAGAAGTTGCCGAGCTGGCAGATCTGTTAGAGAAGCAGGGTCAGCTCGGAGGCGCCCCCCAAACTCCCCGCACCCTGTCATCCGTCCCAGCCTGCTTACCACAAAGATGGCGAGCGCCAGTTTAACCTGCTGAGCTCCGTAGGCTGAAGAGGAGGCAGAGAGGGGAAGCCCGTGAGGGGAGAGCCTGGGGGAAGGGGTGTTCACAGGGGGAGCAGGGTCCGAGGCCACTTACTTGGCGGTGTGTAGAGAGGGTGGTTGATGTAATAGGCCATCCACGCGGCGAAGCCCCAGTAGTAGGTGCAGTTCTGAAAGGGAGCAGGGCCGGGGTGGAGCCTGGCCCAGTGGAGGGCAGGACCCAGGTGAGGGGGACCAGGGAGGGTAGGGCCGGGGCTGAAGGACCCGGACAGGCAGCTGGGGGCTCACCTTGAAGATGTTACGCAACGGCATGGTGCCGTGGGAGAAGCGGTGCACGAAGAGCGTCTCCAGCAGGCGCTTGACGTAGTGGAATGAGTGGCAGATGCAGGCAAGGCTGGGGGCGGGGGAGCCAGCTCAGCGGGGGCAGGTCCGCAGGCCTTCCCCTCCCCCCGCCACCTCCTCCCACCCGGCCCCACTCACTGTACCACCGTGTGCCGACTGGACGTGAAGTCGTATTTGTGGCCATAGATGAAGGGCACCCGAAAGTAGAAGAGCAGATAGATGAAAAGGGGCCCGGCGTACTCTGTCAGGAAGACCTGGGGAGGGGAGAGGTGAGTCACCCCAACGCGGCAGATGGGAGACGAGGCTGCTGGGAGAGGGGTCTGCACGCACCGTTACCCAGCTGATCTGGGCCCCCAGGTCCCGGAAGTAGAGTGTGGCCGTGGTGCCCACGGGCAGCTTCTGCAGAACATCCTCATCCTTCAGGGACTTGCCCTCTGCGGAGAGTCGGGCCAGGGCTCAGGGCCTGCCTGGGCCTTCGCCCAGGGCCACCCAGGAGCCCGGGGACAGCCAAGCAGACAGCTGTACTCACTGGGGTCCAGGCGGAGGGACTGGCGGGCGGGGTACCACTGTGGATCTGTAGGGAGAGTAGGGTGTCACAGCACACAGCCTGGTGGGGCCCAGGGTCCCTACAGCTCCTCCGGCCCCCGGGCAAGATCTCTGAAGTTTGTGTGGCTCCAGGACACAGACCGGAAGAGCAGGCAAAGCGGGATGTTGTCCTTCCCAAAGCCCAGCAAGGGCGTTCCTGTTGATGGCCACACGGGGGCGGGCGCCCCAGGCAAGCCCAGAGAAGCCTGGGCCACACTGGGGTTATCTCTGCAGGCCTTTGAGGGAGAGGCACGTAGGACAGGGTCCTACCTAGAGGCCCCTGCCCAGAGGGGTCGCGGGGGCAGCGTGGCTGGGCCCTGGACTTACGGCTCTTGGTGAAAAGGTTCTTGATCTCAGCAATGGTGGCTTGGGGCTCCACCTGGGGGAAACACAGGCCAGGCACCAGTAAGCCGTGGGCGGGGAGCCCGGGACCCAGAATCCCTCTTGGTGAGGTGGGATGGACTGGGGTCCTAGGCAACTGCTATGGGAGGGGGGAGCCGACAAGGCAGCCATGGGCCTGAGGGCCATTTTAACCAGGCAGCCAGGTCACCCCTGGACTGGCTGGGAGATGGTGTGAGCATGGGAAGCCAGGCCCACTTCACCTCTCCTCTCCACCCCCAGCCGCAACTCCCCCCAGAGTAAAGGCCCTCAACCTGCTCCAGACCTCCCTGGGATGGGACAAACCCCTTCCCCTGGCCTGGCCTCGGAGTGGGGCCGGTCTCAAGACTCCACCTCCTTCCCGGGCCCCAGAGCCATGCAGGGTCCACCGAGGCTGCTTCACCTCCTCTCACACTGGGAGGCCAGCTCCCGGCCACACCCAGGGGCCAGGGTGCTCTACCCTGAGGAGCAAGCTGGCTGGGGCAGGCCCAGGGACAGTACCCCTCCTGCACACCCTGAGGGGCAGGGGCTGGGTGTCAGGACCCAGGTGGAGGGGCACTCCCATCTCCCTGGTCGCAGGCCCAGCACCCTCGGGCCAGCACAGTCTGTACCACGGTCCTACCTTGTCCAGGAAGCACAGCTTCTCCCGGGTCTTTGCGTCCAGAATCTCCACCTCAAAGAAGAGAACGGCCTTTTTAGGTTTCTTGATCGTCTTGGGGGGCATGGGCCGGGGGAGGCCATTGAGGCCAAAGACGGGGCCAAGGCCCTGGCTGGTCTCCCGGGCCACCACGCTCACGCTCAGGTCCATGCCTGCCCCGCTCTGCCCGCTGCAGCCAGAGGCCCCAGCTGCCGGCCGTCAGCCCCCACCACAGACCTCCCCACGCGAAGTGCTCTGGGCCGGGCCAGCGAGATCAAATTCTGCCGCGGTGCTGGAAGGCAGCCCGTGCCGGCCTTGGCTCCGCCAGCTTCTGTGCAGATGTAACCCGAGTGGCCCAACAGCCACGGCCCAACTAAATATAAAACTGCCCCACACTGAGCCCCCCAGGAGCCACGCCACAGACCTCCTGGGAGGGGGGACCTGGGGGCAGCCCTCCAAGGGCTGAGTTGCCCTGACTGTAAGGCTTTCGAGGGGACACGGACCCCCAACAGCACGGGGGGAAGGGTGATCCCCAGAAGAGGCATGGAGGCGCCTCCTGGCCTCCCTGCCCAGTGCAGAGCAAGGGCCTGTCACCAGGAGCAGGGTGAGAGGCCAACGGGCTGCCCAGGCCCCAGCTCAGGCCCACAGAGTTCACTGGGCTTGGAGAAATCCCAGCTATTTTGAGAATCCGCGAGATAGATCATCCATTTCCCCTTCTGAGCTGTAAGAGACACTCTGGATTATTTTCCTTGTGCGTTTGTGTTCCCAGGGAGGTGACAGATTCCGGCGTTATTGGTGCAGAGAGCCTTTCTCTAAGTGTGGAACGGGTCAGGAAACCAGGAAGTTTCCAGCAAGCGCCCCCAGCCTAGGCCAAGACCTTGGCTCGCACCTCCCCGGCCTCCCTCTCCACCCAATTCTCACTAGGTCCACCCAGGCCTTGCTCAAGGCCACCTCCAGGGCAGTCTTCCCACCATGTCAGCCCAACATAGCACCCTCGTCCAGGCCCTGAGCCCCCCAAAGCCCAGGGCAGACAGCCTGGGCACCCCCCCACCCCACTCCACTCTCCGAGCTCCAGGCAGTGGTGGGACCAGTGGTGCAAAGGGGCAGTGCTGGGAGGGAGGAAGCCCCCAGGGGAACGTGACCCACCCATCCTAAGCGGGTCAGAGAAGGCACCTGGGCCAGCTGAGAATGGTGTGAACTGCTGGTGGAGCTGGAGTGAGGCCCAGTAGGGCCCGAGCCCACCACGTAGGCCTGAGGGCCCCAGTGGAGGGCTTGATGCAGATCTTATTAGACATGGGGACGTGGCAGGCAGGGCTGGGTCTGACCCCAAGTCGGCCACTGGGCAGCAGGTGCGGAGGTCCCTTCCCGCCTGGCACTCCCTCAGTCAGAGACAGCATGGAGAAAAGGAGCAGATCTTAGAACCCCAGGGCAGGGCCCAAGACAGGGCTCTCTGAGGGCACGCCCACCCACCTAGGGCCACGCCCCCCAGGAGGAAAGGGCTCCCCTCACACACACTCCACCACCAGTGGGAGAGGCAGGGGGCATGGTGGGCAGCACACAGGACTGAATCCGGCCCTGCCACGCTGTCACTGGGTGACTCTGGGGCTGTCACTTCTCTCTGAGCCTCAGGCCGGAGGCAGGTAGGAAAGTGTGTACCTCGAGGGGAAAGTGTGTACCTCGAGGGGCTGGCGTGGTACCTGACAGATGGGAAGTGCCCCCAAACCTCAGGCTGTGAGGACAGGCTTGAGGGGACCCTGGGCGCCTGTGATGAAGGGAAGGGGATGGGCCTGGGTTCAGATCCCGGCTCCCCTACTGGCCAGGGGGTCGCTGCAGCACACTGGCCCGTTTGCCCACCTATGCTCTACCCACCCCACGTCATGGACGGAGGGCAGGAGAGAGCCCAGAGCCCAAGAAGTCCTGGCCGATGCTACTGTTACCACGCTAGAGAGTGCGCCTGCTGTCAACTGGGGGCTCTGCATGGCCACGTGGCCTTGGGGGGCAGGTTACTGAACCCCTCTGAGTCATGGGGATAACAAGGCCAGACAGAAGGGCCAGAAAGAGGGCGCTGCTCACATTACCCCGAGTGTCTGGCCCCACCAAGGGGACTCGCAAGAGGGAAGGGGTACAGGCACAATGTGCCCCAAAAGGCGAGGACAGCACCGCCCCGAGCAGGCAAAGGGCCTGCTGCCCTGTGGCGGCAGGTATATTAATAGTTCCTGGGTCCCAGGCGGGCAGTGCCCACATGCCTTCGGAGCTCGTGTGGTCCGCAGGAAGGCTGCACCACGTCTATTGGGAGAGCAGGCCTCGGAGTTCCTGCTGAACCACTCAGCTTAAAATACAACCAGCCCCTCTCCCTGCCGGCCAGCTGCAGGGGGAGGGGCTGAAACCCTACCCTCTCCCCCCAACCTGGGCACCAGACCAGGACCCAGGAGGAGAGTATGGGACGTCGGGGCCCCGACTGGCTGCTGGGAAAGGAAGCTGGGCAGCGGGAGGGGACGGCCGGGACAGGGGCCACCCTCCCAGCGGCCGCCGCTGCAGCTGCTACGGCTGCCACCGCCACCAACACACCCAGGCCAGCCCGAGGCTGCAGAGGAGCAGTGGCGCCCTCACAGAGGTAAGCCCGGCCCGGGGCCACTGGGGAGTGGGCTGCCCCAGCTCAAGGCCACTGTGACAGGTTTGGTCCTCATTTCCCAGTTCCTGTCCCCAAATCTCCACCGCAGGAGAGGTCTGAAAGGCCCTGGGCAGGGCAGGGGGGTGGGGATGCGGTGCGGGGGGGAGCCACAGGGCCTCTCTACCATCGTACAACTGCCTGTGCCTCTCTAATTATTTCAGAAAAGTAAACGTTTTAAATTTTAAAAGCCAAGTGAGAAGAAAAAAAAATAAAAAATAAATAAAAACTATACATATATATATATATTTAGGTGAGAGAAGCCAGGTACAAAGGGGTCACATGTTTATGTGAAATGCCCCAAATAGGTAAATGGAAGGAGACAGAAAGCAGACTGGTGGCTGCCAAGGATGGGGTGAGGGGAAATGGGAGTGTCAACTAATGGGGACCGGGTCTCCTTTTGGGGTGATGAAAACGTTGTGGAACTAGACAGAGACGGTGGTTGCACAAAACTGTGAATTAAATTCACTTTTAAATGGCTAATTGTACGTCATGTGAATTTTACCTCGATAAATCTTTTTTTTTTTAAAGGGTGGGGCTAGCAAACCGGTCCCAATTACCCATAAAGAGAAAAGGTCGAGGGGCAGGGAGCAGCAGAGGCTACCCACACCTCCACCCCACCCGATGAGGGCCTAAATATGGGGGAGCCCGTCACGCACTTCCCAATCTTCAGTCCCTGAGCTTGCCCCCTCCTCCCCACCCCCTGCTCTGCGCCCCAGCACACTCCCGTCCCTACGCTTGGCACACACACTCACACACCCCTGAGCCTGCCCAGGCCTGAGGCCAGCCTGGGGTGGGGGCCCAGGATAGGCCCAGGACTGGGGTGAGGGGCAGAGCCCCAGGCAGGGGTCCTGAGCACAGAAGGGGAGGCAGCAGGCTCAGGCCCTACCCCAGAGAGAAGGCAGGCAAGGGACAGGGGAGGAGTGAGTGGTGGGACTTTCTGAAGGAGCCGGGGGCAGCTCTTCCTGTCCCCATGGAGGGAAGGGGCTGGGGGGACAAGGGGGCGGTGATATGTTCGAAGGATGAATGAAGCAAAGCCCGTGAGGGTGTCACTGACTTGAAGTCCGGGCACTGGCCACAGTGTGGCCCCAAAGCCTCAGGCACAGTGGCCAGACAGAGGGCAAGGACAGGCAGGAGCCCTGGCCTGGGGCACAGGAGGCTGGCTCTACGATGACAGTTCCCCAGCCTGGGAGGAATTCTCACCCAGAGGCCCCAGATTCCAGGGCCCAGCCAAGGGCAACTCATGGCACCACGAGGTCAGGGCTGGACAAGGGGCAGGGCACAGCCCACCCTGCAGGCTGCAGCCCTGCCCCACCCAGAGGGGAGTACCCAGAGCCACTGCCGGGCAGCAGGGCCCACACGCTTCACTGCCTTCATGGAAATAAATATGGTGCTGATCAAGGTAGCCATAGTAGAAAGAGGGGTGCCCTCTTTCTGAGCACCTGTTTCACCTGTTTCAAGCTAGCATGGGTGCCCAGAGCCTCAGGTAGACAAGGCTCCTGGGATGGTCCCCACATGGCAGATGAGAAAACCAAGAGTAGGAGAGGGCTTCCCTGGTGGCGTAGTGGTTGAGGGTCCGCCTGCCGATGCAGGGGACACGGGTTCATGCCCCGGTCCAGGAAGATCCCACATGCCGCGGAGCGGCTGGGCCCGTGAGCCATGGCCGCTGAGCCCGCATGTCCGGAGGCTGTGCTCCGGGAGAGGCCACAACAGTGAGAGGCCCGCCTACCGCAAAAAAAAAAAAAAAAAAAAAGAGTAGGAGAGGCTAAGGGCCTTTGCACATGCTGTTCTCACTGCCTGAATCGCTCTCCCCCAGACCCCGCAGGGCTCCTCCCTAACCTCGTCAGTGAGGCCCTTCCTGACTGTCAACTTAAAATAGCAACCCAGACATTTACCGTCTGCCTCCCACTGGATGGTCAGCTCCAGAGGGCAGGGACTGTCCCGTCCTCAGTCTCTTCCCAGCACCCAAGACTGAGCCTGGCGAGGAGCTGTTCTCCATAAGCACCTGCGGGAGGCACCTTGCCTCAAAGCCCCCTCCCCACCACCCTCTGAGCCAAGGCCTTTCCCTCACTCCTCCTTCACCACACTTGGGGGGATGGGGGCCTGCCCACCACACCAGACCCCAGAGCAGAGGTGGGCGCCCCAGTGCAGGAGCTGCTGCAGGGGGGCTTTCCCTAGCCTGGGCTGGTGGCCTCGCTCCAGGGAAGCCTCTGTGAGGCCTGCAGACACACCCACCCAGCTCCGGTGACCCTGTGCAGCCCAGCATTCTGGCCGCCAGACCCTCCTCCAAGGAGCGGGGCACTGCTCACCAACGGAAGGGGTCTCTGGTAGGCCAGCTCTGGCTTCTAGGTAACCCTGTCTCTCTTCACCAGCATCCCCAACACAGAAGGGGCTCCACACTGACAGGCTCCACGCACCCTGGGCCCTTGGAGGCGGCAGCAACACAGGCACAGCGGCCCCTCACAAGGAGGCTCTGAGGTCAAAAAGACTCACCTATTTCCTGGCTGTGTGGCCCTGGATGAGTAACCCAACCTCTCTGAGCCTCCATTTCCTTATCTACAAAGTGGGCTTCCCCCACCTGCTATCTCACAGGGTCACTGTAAGATTTACACATAATAACCACCACCATTCTGGTCTGTGTGAGGTCCGGGGCGGGGGGTGCTAGTGCACAGGGGTGCCGGAACGGAGAACAGCGGCACGTTCTGCACCGAGAATTGTGGGGAAAAACAGAGAACGGGGGGCGGGGGGGTCAGGGGTTGCGAGGATGGCCATTTTAGACAGAGTGGTCAGGGAAGGCCTCCCTGAGAAAGTACACAAACATGTCCAGTCTAGGATAATTCTTATGAAGAATAAATGTTATCAGACCGACACTAGCAAAATAGAAGTGGCAGACGCACAGGGAGCCAGGCCCCTCCTCCCCCCAAGTCCTCACCACGATCACGAAGGGGCCCAACCACACCAAGGTCAGAGAGGTGATGCAAGGAGCTGATGGCAGTGAGCCTGAACCCTAACAATAGCAAGACACGTGCGGATGGCAGAGGCTGGGCTGTGGCGAGCGTCCCTACTGTAGTTCATCACCGCCACAGCCGAGGCGGCAGCCGCCGAGACTGCCCCGCTCTCCACTGCCCCCTTGTGGCCGCGGCCTCTGCTCCCACCAGCTGGAAGGGTGTGCACAGCAGCTGGAGCTCCAGGTGAATGAACCGGGCACATCGGGTGCAGGACGGGATCAAGAGAGTGAACACTAACTCTGGCTCTGCCACTCACCAGCCAAGAGGCCTCGGGGAGCCACTGCCTCACGCTCCTTCCTTCATGCATTCATCCTTTCCTGCCTCCCCTCTTCCCCTGGGCACTGCAGCGAACAAACCCCTGCCTTCACAGAAGCTGCATTCCAGGCGTGGGCTGGGGGTGGGTAGGGACACACAATAAATAGTGGCATGTTTTGCACCAAGAGCTGTGGAGACAAAAAGAGAAAGGTGGCAGGGGTGGGGTGGGGGAGTATGGCCGTTTTAGACAGAGCGGTCAAGGAAGGCCTCCCTGAGGAAGGGGCATCTAAAAAGGCCAGTGGAACTGAGGGAACAAGTCATGCATACATCCAGGGGAAATGCGTTCCAGGCAGAGGGAACAGCCACTGCAAAGGCCCTGAGACTGGACTGTACCTGGCATGTTTAAGCAGCAGACCACTGTGGCAGGAGCAGAGTGTGGAGGGGGAGAGCGGGAAGACACAAACAGGGAAGTGATGGGGCAGATCTTGCAGGGGATTGTGGGCCACAGGGAGGACTCTGGCTTTTACGCTGATTGAGGTGGGAGCCATGGAAGGTTCTTGAGCAGAGGAAGGATGTGACCTGACTCAGCTGTTCCTAGGCAGCCCAGTGGGAAATGGGAGACCAGGGCAGAAGCAATGATGAGGGCAGGAGTAGGGAGATGGCCGTGGAGTGGGTGAGAAGTGGACAGACTATGAAGATGGAAGTGACCAGATGTGCTGATGGTTTGGATGGGGGGATGGGGCAGGGGTGGGTCTGAGGTTCTGACCTGAGCCTCAGAAGGGAGAAGCACCAAGTAGGAGGGCGGCAGGAAGGGTAGGCACCGCCTGAGCCCAGGCTGGAAGTTTCCAACTGCTGCTCTACCCTGTGGGAGCTGCTGCACAGGCAGGGCACCCGGGGCCCAGGCACCAGTGCCCAGAAAGCCTCCCAAGCCAGGAGCCTGGGCCCCTCTCAAGCTTCAGTTTCCCCATTTTCATAAACACAGCCAAGCCCAGTGTTCCTCAGGCCCCTCCCACCTGTAAACAAGACGCAGTGGCCTCATGGCAGAGTCCACATCCCCGGGCCTGGGACAGGGGCGGGCACAGGCCTGAGAGTCAGCTTGGACTCCTGGTCACCCTCACCACCTCCCGCTTCCGTGCGTCCTAAGATGGAACCTGCCCAATGGGTATGGGTTAGAACCGCAGCTGCTTCCCAAATGCCTCTCCTCACCCTCTCCTTTCAATCCCCAAGGCAGCCGAGGGAGCTGGAGCCATTAACTCCATTTCACAGATGGGGAAGCTGAGTTCCAAGGGGTGAGGAGTGCACGCAGCTCACGTAGCAGTAAACTGAGCCCAGACCCCCACCACACACTGGCCTCTGGGGCTGCACCCCCAGCCAGCGCGCCCCGCAGAGGCCCCCATGCAGTGAGGGTGCAGTACAGCACACCCTGCCTAGAGCAGGCTCGCTGGGACCCCACGGGGTCTGCCTGCCAGAAAAGGGCTCTTCAACCGGGATGCCTTGTGCTGGGCAGCCTGGCAAAACCCAATGAGTGCCTGCAGGGGAGTGTGGGCTCCGGTGGGTGACATCTCCCGAGGCGGGGGCACAAGAGGCCTAGCTGAGGGTACAAGCCCTGCTCAGTGCAACCTAGAACTCCAGGCAAAGATGCAGAGGGCCCAACGGGTCCGTCAGCCGGCCGACCCGGGCACTCTCGGCCCCCAGAGCGCCCACACGGGGCACGAGTGCTGCCGCACCCAGAGGACGGAGGCCTGGCCTTGAGCGGCACATGCCAGACTGGCTCAGCCGCTTCACATATGCAGAGGCTTGAGCATGTTCACCTACACTCAGCGGCTCAGCACTTTCAGCTCCCTCTCCCTTCCACTTTCCAGAAATATCGAAGTCACACTGCTCATGCCAGGGCAGCTGAGAAGACCTGCCAGGACGCCAGCACAGGCCACACCTGCTCGGCCAGAAATACCTCCTTCCCCAGTGGCCTCACGCATGACCCCATTTCTCCTGGGGGGATTGCACAGCCTCCCTGAGGTGCCACAGTGGTTGGGGGGTGGGGGAATGTTGCCCAGGGGAGAAGGGGCAAGAGAGAGACTGACCACCCACTCCCAGGTCCTCAACCAGCCGGCTCCTGCCTCCCACCCCTGGTAGCCAGAGGAGAAGTGGCAGGGTCTGAATGCCAATGTCCCTAGGCTCTGGGATCCGGGGCCAGGAGAAGGTGGCAGAGCCCCAAGCATCCAGCCTTGAAAGACATTCTTCGGGTGCTCGGGTGCCCTGGCTGGTTGCTATGACCACAGGAGGCCCAAGATGAAGGAGAGGCTGGGCCAACACAAGCAGGACTCTGGGTCTTGGGCCTGAGAGGGCCATGCTCTTTGACCAGCTGTTTGCTGGTGCCCACAGCCCACACACCTCCCTGGGCAGTTACCGGCCTCTGGGGCCTCCAGGGGGCGCTGTCCTGGACAGAGCTGTGCTGCAAGGGCCTATTCCATTGGAAGTGCCGTCACTAGTATCGTCTATCAGATGCTTACTTTGGGCCAAGAACTGTGCTAAGACCTTTACCTGCACAACTCACCTAGCCTCACCTGCGCCTGTAAGCTAAGGACTGTGACCCCAGTTAGGTGGCTCAGAAAACCAGGGCTCGGAAACCAGGGGGCCCTTGCCCAAGGCACATGGCCCAAGGAAGTACCAGAGCCAGCACCGACCCCGCCTACCTGGGCCCAAAGTCTCTCACTGCTCAGCATCACAAAGCCAATATCTCCTCCACTCTGGAGAACAGGGCCAAATGCTAACAGAAAACAAGGAGGAACAAACCCTGGACCCAATTATCTGGAAGGCAGCCCCCCCATCCCCGCTTCCTTGCTGACATTACAACTCCAGCACACCTAGTCTCCAGAGGTCTGGACAATGCAGAACATGTCACCTCCACAAGGAGCGCCCTTGAGAGGCTGAGCCTGCTTGTCCCCGGGCCCCAGCCTCCCTTGGCCCCAGCAGAGTCAGGCCATACCAAGGGCGAAAGGCCTGTCACCCCGATACCACCCAGAGGGGCTCAGGCAAGATTAGCAGCTCTCTCGACACTTCCTGCATGGTTTCCTGCCCCCGGCTAAAGCCACCAATGAGCCTGGAAAACCAGTGCCATAGGGGTGGGGGGCTCCCCCAACACTGAGCGAGAGGCAGTGCTGCAGAGGCCAAAGTCAGACCAACCTCCCTGCCTGAGCCGTGTCTTCTCCATCTGGTAAATGGGAATGTTTGTAAGAGGACCTGACAGAGATGATTCCCGTGGCGGATGTGGCTAAGAACCCCGCCTAGTGGTCCTGAACCCTGCCTGCTTATGAAACCCACCGGAAGAGCCCTGGCCTGGACAACTCAGACAAGGAGATTGGGATCTCTGATGGAGAGCCAGGCATCCACAGCTTCAAAAGCTCCCAGGTGACAGATGGAGGCGGCCAACTCAACCCGGACTGCCTTCCTCAAACAGGGTCCTGCCCTTTCGATGATGCCCAAAACCCTTACCACAGCTGACGGACACTGACTGACGTGCCCTCCCAGACCCTTCCAGCAGAGCCTCAGCCAACCCCCTTGGTCGCTCTCTACCCCGTCCCTGCTCCCTTCCCCAGCACCAGCCAGCAGGGTGCCAGCAGCCAGCCTCCCCCAGCTCATGCTGGCCTGCTAGGTTTGCACTGTCACCCCACTTTACAGACGAGGCAGCCAAGGCTCAGGAACCCCGAGGACACATGAGTTACAAGCTCCAGGGGCAGGGCCCTGCCTGCTTTTGCACCTTAGAAATGAACGCTCTTCCTCCAGGGCTGCCCCTAGCCCCAGACCCCCGGAAGATGGCCCAGATCCCCTGCACCCCTGGCCGGGTCAAGGTTGGTGACCACATCTGGTCTCTCTCCATCTCTGGGCAGGAAGGCAGTGTCAAAGCTGGAAGAGGTGGTGAGGCTGAGCTCTGCGGACACAGGCTGACCGGAGCGGCAGAAGGCGCTCATCCAGGCCGACCTACGCGCCCAGCACGCCCAGCCCAGGTTGCGGCAGGCAGGTCAGTCCACACCGGGGGAGTGCCGCTTGCATGGGCCCCAGGTGGCCAGCCTTCTACCCGCAGCAGCAGCTACCACCTCCTGCACGCTTACAACGTGCAGGCAGGGAAGCAAGTCCTCGACACAGATTATCTCCTTTCCTATGAATCCCCTTTTCCAGGTGAGGACACTGAGGCTCACTCATTCACTGCATAAACAGTGACTGAATACCTGCTACACGCCAGGCACTGGGAAGGACTCTGGGGGTTCGGCCCTGGAAGGAGAGAAAAAAAATCCTTGCCCATATGGAACTGACATTTTCACAGGGAACAAAGATAATAAAATAGTCACACGTGATATGTGCCACATGGGAAAAACAAATCAGGAAAAGGGGACAGGGAGGGACAGGTGAAGGGAGCTGGCAGCTTCGTGTAAAGTGGTCAAGAAAGGCCTCCCTCGGGCTTCCCTGGTGGCGCAGTGGTTGAGAGTCCGCCTGCCGATGCAGGGGATGCAGGTTCGTGCCCCGGTCTGGGAGGATCCCACATGCCGCGGAGCGGCTGGGCCCGTGAGCCATGGCCGCTGAGCCCACACGTCCGGAGCCTGTGCTCCCCAATGGGAGAGGCCACAACAGTGAGAGGCCCGCGTACTGCCAAAAAAAAAAAAAAAAAAAAAAAAAAGAAAGGCCTCCCTGAGGGGATGTTGAGCCAAGCCCTGAAGGCAGCTAAGGAAAGGGCAGTTGAGAGATCTGAGAGCATGTAGGCAGAGGAATGGCCTATGCAAAGGCCCTGAGGTGCAGCAAGCTTCATGTGCTCAAGCAACAGAGCCAAGGCCCCTGTGGCTGGGGGCAGGGTGGGTAGGAAGAAAGAAGGAGGTGAGGGCAGGGAGGTGATGGGTCATACAGGGTCTCCTGGGCCAGGTGAGGACTGTGGCTTCTACTCTGAGTGAGGTGGGAGCCACAGAGGGTTCTGGGCAGAGGAGGGATGTGACCTGGCTTGGGTTCTTAAAGGATCCCTCTGGACTATAGGGGAATAAGGATGGAAGCAGGAACACCAATAATAAGTTATCAAGATAGGGGCTTCCCTGGTGGCACAGTGGTTGAGAATCCACCTGTCAATGCAGAAAACACGGGTTCGAGCCCTGGTCCGGGAAGATCCCACATGCCACGGAGCAACTAAGCCCGTGCGCCACAACTACTGAAGTCTGCGCTCCTAGAGCCCGTGCTCCGCAACAAGAGAACCACCACAATGAGAAGCCCGCGCACTGCAACCAAGAGTAGCCCCCGCTCGCCGCAACTAGAGAAAAGCCCGCGCGCAGCAACGAAGACCCAACGCAGCCATAAATAAATAAATTTATTTATTTTAGAAAAAGAAGTTATCAAGATAAAGGATGGCTTAGACCAAGGGGTCAGCAAACTGTGGCCTACAGGCCCAACCTGGGCCACCACCTGTTTTTGTACAAGCTAAGACGGTTTTTACATTTTTAAACAGTTGGAAAAAATCGGAAGCCTATTTTATGGCCCATAGGAATCATACAGAATTCAAATTTCAGCACCCACAAACAAAGTTGCATTGGAACACGGTCACGCTCACTGGTTGACATATTGTCTAGGGCTGCTTTTGTGACAGCGGCAGAGTTGAGAAGCTGTCACAGAGATTGTATGGCCTGCAAAGCCTAAGATATTCATCACGTGGCCCTTCACGGGTAAAGCCTGCCAGTCCCTGGCCCGGGCCGGGTGATGGCAGCAGTACCGATAAGAAGTGGTTGTATGCCACATGTATTCTGAAGGCAGAGGTACAGGACTTGCTGACTGCTGGACATGAGGTGTGAGGGAAAGAGCTGAGTCAAACAGCCGGGGGCCTGGTGATGAGAAGACTGGAACTGCCATTCACCGGCAGGGGTTGGGGGGCAGCACAGGTTGGTGGTGGGGAATCCAGCCTCAGTTTTGGACAATGTTGAGTCTGAAATGCCCATTGAACATCCCCAAAGAGATCCAGCTCACTGAAAAACACCACTCCTCCTCCCTGGGATCACGTGAAAACACCTGTAAGCGAGCAAACTCAGCGCTCTTCGAACGCTTTTTGGTCATGTATCCCTAAAATAATTTTGCAAATTGCATGTCCCCCCCCCAAAAAAAAGATTTTTAAGTAGACACCTAATATTTTGTGGGGTTTTTTTGTTGTTGTTGTTTTTGCGGTACGCGGGCCTCTCACTGTTGTGGCCTCTCCCGTTGCGGAGCACAGGCTCCGGACGCGCAGGCTCAGCGGGCCCAGCCACTCTGCGGCACGTGGGATCCTCCCAGACCGGGGCACGAACCCATGTCCCCTGCATCGGCAGGCGGACTCTCAACCACTGCACCACCAGGGAAGCCCGACACCTAATATTTTTTACCTGAGCTTGAATAGTTGCAAAAGATGTCGCTTCTGGCCAACTGTAGATATTGCAAATTTTATGTAAACATTTACGGGGCTCTGTTAAATCTCACCAGAGTCTAAATACTTGAGTAATATCATACCTACCATCATTTCCTTTAAAAGGAAAAAGCTATAAACAAGCTCTTTAATATTTGCTCCTTTTTTGCCTTGAAGTTGAATTCTGTTCCTCTTCCCCTCCCCCATGGAATTGTATCCAAATACACGCTTGTGATTGAAGGTTATTACTGAGCATCCTACCTATTCCTCAAATTGAAATTAAATTTCTTAAAAACATTTTCAGGACCTAAGGCTCTACGTGTAAAGAGAACATCCTTCAGGATGAGTTATCATTACAATATCTGCCAAACATACATCATAAACATAAATCATAAATCATCAACAACTGTTACTAAACATTAACCATAAACAGTAAGTTATTGGCACTGCCTCTCTCAGTGGGATGGAGGCACCCTTTTTCGCAATTAGTTCATGTAGCCAAGGTGAATATTTCTTATTGCTAGAATGAGCTACAGCTTTTATTCTGACATTTCTTTATTTTCTTTTTTTTAAAGTAAACACTAAGAAACCCAGTTCACATAAATAAGCAGATGAGAATGGACAGAGTTTTGTTAAAGCAAAAAAAAAAAAATCCCAATTTTGGGAACTCCTTCCCAGTTACTGGCCCAAAGTCTCACAGTGATCTAGTATCAAAAATATCTGTAAGGATCTTCCAGCTGACAAGCCCATTAGGCACCACTCCACTGTTTTTCTGAAAGCAGTGACTTGGGACCTGGTCCCAGGGACTGGCAACAGGACCTGGTCCCCAAGGCCTGGTGTTACTTACTTGCTCACCCCCATGCAGGTCCCCAAGAGCATACAGCGTGGCAGGTATTACCCAGTCAGGGTGGGAGGCCCAGACCCCACCTCCCAGTCCAGTCTCAGGCCCAGGCGCCGCCTGTCTTCCAAGGCTCTACATGGCCCAGAGGAGCTCTGAGCAAGCCCATCAGACCTTCTAGTACATGAGCCAGAGGGCTCTACCCAAGGATGGCTGCGGCCACCTACTGCAGGGCAATCCTGTTCCCTGTGCTCCTCGGAGACGCCAGGCCCAGGCCAGGGAACTCACAGAGCCCTGGAAACAGTGTCCGGTGCCCAAGGAGAGCTAGGACGTGCTTGCTACACAGAGACCTGCAAAGGACTCAACCACATGTGGAGGTCATCTGGAACCCCCCAAGAGCCTTTTCTGCTGACTGAGAAGTTCCTGTTCTTCCTCTGCTGAGCAAACCGAGCCCTTGATATGCCAGGCCTGTGCTAGGGGCTGGGCTCGATGATGAACAGAAAGACCTAGGTGTGACAGTAGCATGCTGGGCGGTGATCCAGGTGCTGGGATACAATAGTCAAGCCCCCCCCCCCGCCGACTGGGCCTGCTCACACTCAAGGGGAACATGAGCAAAGAATCTGTTATGTAACATGAGGTCAGGGTGTACCAGTTGCTGGAAGAAAAGAGCTGGGCAGGGAGCCCAGAGGGCCACAGGAGGTGGTCAGGAAAGGCCTCTCTAAGGAAATGCGATTTGAGCCAGCATGAGGCTCCCCGAGGAAAGTGCAAAAGGCCTGAGGCAGCACAGAGCTTGGCAGGGCTCAGGAACATCAAAAGACTGGAGTACAGCGTACTTGAGGGCACGCAGCTGTGGAGGAAGCTGGAGTGGAGGCCAAGACAAGTACTTTGGGTTTGAGCGTCCAGTGATGGGAAGTTGCTGGAGTGCCACAACCTGGTCTGGTTTGAGAAGGAGCCCTCTCGCTACTGAGGACAAACATGGAAGCAGAGACGGCAGGCCTGAGACCCTGATGGCTTTGATTAGAGCATGCAGGTGGCAACCAGTGAAAAAGACACCCTAATTCCTAGATCTAAAGTGCCACTGATTCAAAACAAGCTGCCATTTGTGGGTGGGGGGGGACGACACATATGTCAACATAAAATAAATAGGTAGAGGGACTTCTCTGGTGGTGCAGTGGTTAAGAATCTGCCCACCAATGCAGGGGACACGGGTTCAATCCCTGGTCTGGGAAGATCCCACATGCCGCGGAGAAACTAAGCCCGTGCGCCACAACTACTGAGTCTGAGCTCGTGAGCCACAACTACTGAGCCCACGTGCCGCAACTACTGAAGCCCACGTGCCTAGAGCCCTTGTTCCGCAACAAGAGAAGCCACCACAATGAGAAACCCGCGCACCGCAACAAAGAGTAGCCCCCGCTCACGGCCACTAGAGAAAGCCCGCGCGCAGCAACGAAGACCCAATGCAGACGAAAATAAATAAATTTTAAATAAATAGGTAGACACAAATCGTAAGATGTATCCCAACTTAAGGAACATGAAAACGCCAAAGGGAAAAAAACGCATGCACGTCTTGGGACAAAGAGAGGAGAGTAGTAACAAGTGAAAGAGGATTTTGGCAGAGGAAGGCAGGGTTTCTGGAATATTTAACAGGCCTAGCCACGTCTATGAAGGGTAAGGTAGTTTAAGAGAAAATACTCCGCTGCAGCTGTTGAGAGAGGAGTGCAGGAGGCACCTTGGTTGTCTCCACAGGCCAAGGCCCTCCGAGCCTCTCCCAGCCCCACAGGTCTCAGCTCGCTCGGCTCTACTGGCTCTGGCAAGAGACAGGGAAGTGAAGTAAGGGGAAATGAGTCCCGGCATCTTCACAAAGACACCCTTCCCCATGCTTTCTCCCGGATGGTGCAGGTTTCCAGGCCCAGCTGGAGAGACTGGAAATGGTGCCATCCAGGGGCCCCAGGTGAGCCAGGATGTGGTGTTCAGAATGTACACAGTTCCCGGGCCCGCTTCTCAGACGGCGCCTGGATGAGCCTGGCAGGAGATAGTACTGGGGCCTGTCGGTCGCGGTCGGCGCTTCCTACAGGATCCCCATCTCATCCTTACATGAAAACTCAAGAGTTCAAGTAACTCTGGGTCAAAAATGGGGGGGGGGGGGAATGGCCAAATTCCAAAGTACCGAAAGATGAGCAGAAGCCCACACTAACGCACCAGAGCTACACATGCTCACGGCCAAACCCATGGGCTCCAGGGAACGGCCAGGCACCCCAAAAGCGTGAGGCACCCTCCTGGGACCCTCCTGCTCGTTGGGTTGCGGTGCCTGTTGTGCGGGCATGGACGATGTGCCTAATTAACTGCGCGAGCCCGCCCTGCCTGTATGTGTAGGTCTCTTAACAGGCAAACACACAATCACTAGATCCACGTCAGGGTGACGGAGGAGAACCTCACACAAACAGCTATCAGAAGGCGCTAAGTGCTACGCAGAGAACCGAAACAGGAGGGCTGACAAGTGTGGCCTGGGTGGGTCAGAGGGAGCCCTTCAGAGGAGGTGACATTCGAGCTGAGACCTGAATGACGGGATTCGCTGACAGGACGAGGACAGCCACCTCTCCAGAAACTGTCCCAGCACTGGGATTTCCCCGGCCTCAACCCCAGCCCGTCCTCTGTGGATCCCACCTCCAGCCAGGAGATTCCATGAGACTTGATTCTCTGCAGTGGAGAGGATTCAACAATACACTGTTTCAGACTCTACGTTATCTCCCCAAGAATTCTGCTATTACCCTCACGCACAAAAAGACATGCTCCCTCAACCCCACCTCCAGAGAAGCGTCAATTCGGCAACTCCCCCAACCCACCCTTCTCCTTCTGAGTTAGCTTCTTGAGGTGTCCTGGGAGACAGCTTCTCCTCACAAGACTGCAAGCTGCAGCTCTTGGACCCCCTCAAGTTCAGCCTGCTTCCTGCTGCTCTATAAAGCCCCAAATGCTAGGGTTAAACTGCCCTCCCCGCCAACTTGAGAGATCCACTCCCACCCTGAGGACAGGCACCGTTCCCTCAGGCCCAGTTCCCACACAACCGGCATTGTCCCCAGCCAGTGCTCCCTGGTCCTTCTAAAGAAGGAAAAAAAAGAATTCAGAAGGCCCTGGGAGATGGCACAAACCCTGCAGTCTCCCGGGCTGCCTGAATGGCCCATGACTTCTGCTTACATAAGAGCCTGGTTCAAGCAGGGACAGGGCTGTGCCAGCCTGCCAATCCCCACAAGCTACTGAGAGGCCCTTTATCCCCCAGATGGCTGGGAGACGCTCGTGGCCCATCTCTAAGTAACCGCGGGACTGGGCGTGGGGGGTGGGTGAGCCCCAAACACCACCCACAGCGCCCTTGTCCGTAATGAGAACTCTCCCTCATGTTTACATAACACACACCGTAGTGGGAGGGGCCCCCCCCAAGGACTTAGCAATAAACTGCCCTCTGAAAGTTAAACTTTTAGGTAAAATCAACAGGAAAAAGAAACGTCCATCACCGTTGGGACAAAGTCCACAGGTGTCTGGGTGTCTACAAAGGCTTGCCTGGCCAGCCTCATCTCTAGACGTGGGACAACCACGGAGTCTGGCCTCCAGGCCTCTGCACAAGCTGTTCTCATCCCTTCCCAGAAGACCTCCTCTTTCAGGCCTCAGCTTAGATGAAGACACCCTGAGGGGAGAGGCTGTGGTTCGTTCAGCCCAGTATTCCTGGCGTATGACAGGTATAGAGGAAAAAAAAAATATATATATATATGTTGGAAGGAATGAACTAATAAATAGACGATGGACCGGAAAACAGGTGAGCAGAGTCCACCACGGAAGAGTGTCCAGACCAGCAGAACCTGCTAGCGACCTGTGCAACAATGACGGGCAGGCCCACGTGCAGTCTTGGAAGCTCCCATCTCAGCATGCCCAGGTTCCAGAAGGAGGGGGACAACAGGGAACAAGACACTTGTGGCCAGGGTGGACCCAGGGCTTACGACCACCCCGTAAAGCCAACTTCCCTAGGTTGGGACCACTAAGGACAGGTTGCACGGGGCCACCTGAGCCCAACACATGCAACACTGGACTCACCCAGGTGCCTGCAGCAGGCCCCCACTCACCCTTCTACTACCCCCTGTGAGCCTGACCGCAGAGAGAAGACGCATTCATCTACCCATTCGGAAGCTGCAGGAACAAGACACCAAGAGCCCCTGCCCTCAGGGAGCTCCGAATCTGTCGGGGTAGAAAGACTATCAAGTTCCCAAATGAAAACACAACCACAGCCCAAGGAGGGCCAGAGGAGAGGAACAGAGTGCAGGGGTCACACTCCAGACAGGATGGTCAGGGAAGGCCTCTCTGAAAGACGCTGAAGCTGGTATCTCAATAACAAGAAGGGAGCAGGGACGTCCCTTGTGGTCCAGTGGTTGAGAATCCGCCTTCCAATGCAGGGGGCGCGGGTTCGATCCTTGGTCAGGGAACTAAGATCCCGCATGCCACGGGACAACTAAGCCCGCACGCCGCAACTACTGAGCCCGCACACTCTGGAGCCCATGTGCCACAACTAGAGAGAAGCGCTCTCACTGCAATGAAGAGCCCGCGCACCGCAATGAAAGATCCCACGTGCCACAAATAAGACCCAGTGCAGCCAAAAATAATAAATAGATAAATATATTTTTTTTAAAAGACAAAAAAACAAGAAGGGAGCAGGCATGGGAAAAAACAGAGGGAAGATCATTTCTGGCTGAGGGAAGAGCCTATGCACAGGGCAGGGATGTGGATGTAGATGTTTGAGACAAAAGCAGTACAGCAATGAGTGAGCAGAGCAGGGGGTAGAGGAGGACCAGAAGACTCTGAGGGGAGTGTTTTCAGGCGGGGAGCGCTATGATCCTCCCCGCTACACGGGAGAGACCCCTCTGGCTGCTGCTGGGTGGGGAACACAGCCAGGAGGGGCAAGAACAGAAGTGGTGCACTTGTGAGTACGAAGGCTGTGACAGGCATCAGAAGACCAGGCCCACTGTGAGCACCTGCCTCTTGGAATGGTTGTCACAAAAGTTAAAAAGTGGGTTCTGGGGCTTCCCTGGTGGCGCAGTGGTTGAGAGTCCGCCTGCCGATGCAGGGGACACGGGTTCGTGCCCCGGTCTGGGAGGATCCCACATGCCGCGGAGCGGCTGGGCCCGTGAGCCATGGCCGCTGAGCCTGCGCGTCCGGAGCCTGTCCTCCGCAACGGGAGAGGCCACAACAGTGAGAGGCCCGCGTAACGCATAAAAAAAAAAAAAAAAAAAAAAAAGTGGGTTCTGGGGCTTCCCTGGTGGCGCAGTGGTTGAGAGTCCCCCTGCCGATGCAGGAGACACGGGTTCGTGCCCCGGTCCGGGAAGATCCCACATGCCGCGGAGCGGCTGGGCCCGTGAGCCATGGCCGCTGAGCCTGCGCGTCCGGAGCCTGTGCTCCACAACGGGAGAGGCCACAGCAGTGAGAGGCCCGCGTACCGCCAAAAAAAAAAAATGGTTAAGGTAAATTTTATGTGTATTTTACCACAATTGTTTTAATTGGGGAAGGGAAAAAAAATAACCAAGAAACCTCTCAACCTGCTCATTTTCATTTGGGGACCAGTATGGCATAGTGGTTAGCAACTGAGACTCTGGAGTCCTGAGTTTCTCTCTCTGTTCTGCATTTACTAGCTCAGAACCTTTGAGCAAGTCATCTGACATCTCTGAGACTGTTTCTCCATCTACAAAAACAAGAATAATTAATAGTCTCCTACCTCACAGGGGTGTGAAGATAAGAAAACAAGGTAACAGAATCTCACGAGCACAAAAGTAAGCACTCTTCAAATTATCCTTATTAATTTAATAATAAATTAGTTTATTATTTAATATTACTTATAAGGCAGCAATAATTAATTAAATTATTAACATTATATTATCAGCTAGGTCGGTAAGTGCATCAGAACACTTCGTTTTAAGGGAAAGAGGCCCGAGTTAGGAGTCAGAAGACCTAGACTTCAAGACTGGTTATGGGTGTGAGATTTCTCCTCGGTGACACGCTGGGGTTGACTGAGATGATCTCTTATATTAACAGAAAACAAAGATCAGCTTTGCTCGTCGGCGGGAGCCAGCACTGGAGCTACACCTTCACCGCCTAAGCCGCTCAGGGAGACGTCCCGGGCGAGGAAGGGATCCAAAGATCAAGCCTCTCTGGGCTGATTGCAAAGCCCCTTCCAAAGCCCGAAGCAAAGGCAGGGTGCAAGGTTTGTGCAAGACACCCTCAGAGTGGAAGCAAGGGTTTCACACCCTCGCTCCTCCCCTGCCTGCCAAAGTCTGCAACTCATCCCGCAGGGTGAGCTACAAGGAACCTGTAAGCTTCCCAGGTCCTGCAGAGACCCCAAGAAAAGGCAACCCCAAAACAGCCTGGGTTGCAGAATTAGAAGTACCTCCCCCGCATATGCGCACTGCGATTTACGAGTGGCCCCGGGGCACAACGCGCGCCTACTGCGCCTGCGCCTTCCGGCTCGGCACAGGGCGAGAAAGGGGGGGTTCCCGTTGTCTCACGAAGAAAAAAATGGGTCTGCGGCGGTCGCTCGGCCCCCGTTTCTTCGTTTCTTACCTCAGAGTGCTTCATGGCTCCCTCACACGGCGGCTTCTGCTCCTGCTGCTGCAGCTACCTGCGCGCAACACTGCAAGGGATACCTCACACGCTCACGACCTCCCCGCGAGACTAACCGCGGCTCCGCGTCCGCCCCGCTCCTCCCTGCCGCGCGCGCCCCTCCAGCCAATCAGCGCACGGGGCGCCCACTTCGCCCTCTCCCAGCAGGGCAGGTCTGAACGAGAAATAGCCGCTCTCGCCACGGGGCTAGCCAATCAGCTTGCAAGACCCACCGAGGGGGCGGAGCGCGGGCACGAGGGAGGGGAGTCGGTAGAAAGAAGGGGCTTGGCTACCCACCAATCAAAGGGGGCCTCGGCGCCGCGAGCCCCCCCCCCTGCCCCGCCCCTTGGTGGCGTCGCTGTGGAAACCAAGGGAAGCGAAGGTTACTGCAAGGCGGGGGGGAGGGAGCTAGCAGTTGAGTGACGTAGAAGGCAGCGTTCACGTGGTGGGCAGCTCGACTGGATGAATTCCGAGGTGGGCGGCCCCCGGGGGATACCGGGGAACAACGGGAGAGGGATGGGGGTTGGAGGCATGGGCTGGGGCACCTGGATGGAGAGGCCTTTCTGGCTAGGGGACCCGTATCTGTCATGAATGGGAGGAAAGGAAAGGGGAAATGGGTGGTGAAAAGCCTTCTGGAACCGCCCCCAACCTGTAACCATTCTGGGGCTGTCTTCACTCCCTTTTCAATGCAAGCCCCCGCCCCACCTTGCTCGACTCGAAGGGCACGGAGGCCACATTTGTCTCTACCTGCACGGTCCAGTATGGTCACCGCCGGCCACATGTGTCTAGTGAGCCCTTGAAATGTGGCTAGTCAAAACTGAGATGTGCTGTAAACATAAAACACAAACCGATTTCAAAGACTTAGTACGAAAAGGAAAATGTAAAAAAAAAAAAAAAAAAAACCTCATTAATCACCTTTTATGTTGATTACACGTTGAAATTATATTATTTTGGATATATTGGATTAAAATACATTATTAAAATTAAATTCCCCTGTTTCTTTTTACTTCTTTAATGTGCCTGTTGGAACATTTAAAATCAAACACAGCTTGCATGTGGCTGGTGGTTGTGCCTCTCACACTAGCTCTACTGGACAGTGCTGGTTTGGGGTCATGCCATGCTTTTGCTCCATTGATGGTCATGAGCAGGCTGGGAGGCTGGTTTCCACCACACACACACACACACACACACACACACACACACACTCATGCACACTTAAGACAGGACCTGGCACACTCCCTCACCTTATCTACTTTCTCCTGATTCCAGACCCTGCCCCTGAGCCTTCATCAACTGTTGAACCCTTCAGAATTCAGAGGCCTGGCATCAGGGACATGGTGAGAAGTCCTCAAAGATAGATCTGTGATTCACAGGAGAGCAGGGCAGGAAGAAGGTGAGTCAATGCTCAGCACTTAGTCATCCAGGTTAGGCTCTAGAGACTTCTGAAGCTACAGCTTATGGGGACCCCTGTCTCCAAGTAAAGGAAGCTAAGGCTGTGGTCTTCAGAAATTCATTACCTTTTTCATCGGGCCTATCTGGGCAAAACAGATGAAAACATAGTGTTTTATACTTGTACGTTCTCTTGTACAGATCTCTTCCTGTTAGCAGTTGTGGGGCTCACAGTATCTTGAGATCCTTTATGTACTGACAGGCCTCATTCCCTGGCCTCATGGAGGGGGATGGGGGACTACTCGCTCAGAGGCCACAAGTTTAAATCGTACGAAGTTGAGTTACTTGAGGTGTCTACTTCTGAGATGCTGAGGGGGCAGGGTTGAACCCCTAAAACCCAGCCATGTTTTGCTACTTTGCCAGTTTTGCCAATTTCCAGCTTCTCCAATGTGGTCTGAGTAAGCATGTCTTCCCTGTCACTGGGTTCCAGCTAGGCAAGGCACCTGGTGTCCAAATAGATGTCATTTTTGGAGATTCCACACACATTCCTACAGACTCAGAACATTCTGGAATTTCCCCTTCGAGACTGCTTCCCTGAGCCCTGAACTCACTCAACAGGCACCAAATAATTTTGTGAACCTACTACGCTGTGTGCCAGCCGAGGCATAAAAATAATTTCCGTCCCTCTCCTCACCTACAAGAAATGCATAGAAAGGCACGATCCAGCCTGCAAAGAAGTCCTTTGTTTTTGATGGGTATTACAGGTGTGAGGACCCCTTGCTGGCCTCACCTGCCTTCCAGTAATCAGTCTGCCAGCAGAAACCAAATCCACCCTCAGAATGAAGACTGGCCACTTTGGTCAAGCCATTCATGACACTGTACCACGGCTCTGACTATGTAGGGACAGCTAGATCGTCCAGCACAGTGGCTGGTTCATAATGGTGACAAGTAAATACATTTGGTATTTGCTGAGCCAAATGTGATAAGTCCCTTAGAGCAGTTTCCAAAGGGGAAATTCTATTTCCCACATGCAAGTAAGATAGGATCTTGATTCTTCCAGGAACCTGGCTTGGCTTGTTTTTGGGTGTGTGATCAAGCTGATTCAGAGCTGTGTGAGGGAAGGTAAAGCCTATAGCAGACAAGCCAGGGCTGGTTAGCAACTTTCCACTGTGTCAGGAGCCCCAGAGAGAGGTTTCCCAAGTTCCATCTTGTCTGCCTTTTTAATTTTTAAGTCCATGGGATTTATTTTCTTTTGATTGACGTATAATTTACATACAGTAAAATTCACCTTTTTTAGTGTACAGTTCTAAATAAATACAGACACGTAACCACCGCCACAGTCAAGATACAGAACATTTCCATCATCCCCCCACATTCCCCTGTATCCCTTTGCAGCAGATCCCATCCCCTGGCAACCACTGATCCAATTTCTGCATCAATACTCTTGCCTTTTCCAGAGGTCCTTTAAAATGGAATCACACAGTAAATAGACGTTTGAATCTGGCTTCTTTCATTAACATTAATGCATTTGAGGTTCCTCTGCATTGTTTCCCGTGTCAGTAGCTCAGTCTTTTTTATGGCTGAATAGTATTCCATCACGTTGCCAGATCACGGTTTATTCATTCACCCACTGAAGGATGTTTAGGTTTTAATGGCTGTTGGTAATGACAGATAAAGCCTCGATAACCATTTGCTCATGGGTTTTTATGTGAACATAGGTTTTTATTTCACATGGGTATTCCACCAGGGGAAGGTTGTTAGCTTGTATGGCTGTAATGCTTTTGAAGTTCTTTTTCATGAAGAGAAGAGTTGAAAAAAATGGCGATGCTTTTTTTAAAAAAATTAAGACTTTATCATCATCTGAATCACAGCTTAACATAAGCTGAGTGCTTACCACAAATACTCAGTATGCTACACACTTTACACCTCAGCATTTTATTCACTGGGTGACCTCAGGCAAGTCACATGACCCTCTCAGAGCCTCAGTTTCCCTACCGGTAAAACAGAGGTAATGATAGTCCAAGCTCCTAAGATTATTGTCAGGATTAAATGAGTTAATACAGATCAAGGGCTTGGAACCGGCTTGACACAGAGTAGGACCATGTCAGTGTGAGCTATTATTATGATGTTCATTTCCTGGCCCCTCTCAAATTCATCCACATAGCAACCCTGGGAGGTAAGATCTACCCTTATCCCATTTTATGGAGGACATACCTAGCAATTCGAGAGGTAGAGCAAGTTGTACAAGATCACACAGGCAGTAAATAAGTAAATAGTGGGTCCAGGATTTCAACGGAGGCTGACCGACTCCAGACTCACCTGCTTAGTTTTTTTTATTTTTTAATTTATGTTTGGCTGTGTTGAGTCTTCGTTGCTGCGCGCGGGCTTTCTCTGGTTGCAGTGAGCGGGGGGCTGCTTTTCGTTGCGGTGCGGTGGCTTCTCTTGTTGCGGCGCGCAGGCTCTAGGGCATGCAGGCTTCAGTAGTTGTGGCTCGTGGGCTCTAAGAGCACAGGCTCAGTAGTAGTAGTTGCTCCGCGGCATGTGGGAGCTTCCTGGACCAGGGATCGAACCTGTGTCCCCTGCATTGGCAGGCGGATTCTCAACCATCGCGCCACCAGGGAAGTCCTGCTTAGTTCTTACATTAGGGTTCTGTTGGATACCAAAGAAACAGAACCAGTAGGATATATGTGTTTGTGAGTGTGTCTGTGTATTAAGAGATTTATTTCAGGCATTAGCTCACACGATTGTGGGGGCTGGCAAGGCAAGTCTGAAATCTGTAGGGCAGACCAGCAGGCTGGAAACTCTTGGCCAGGAATTGATGCTTCATCCTCAGGGAAACCTCAGTATTTGCTTTTAAGGCCTTCGGCAGTGAGAGCGCAGAACCCTAACCACTGCACCGCCAGGGAATTCCCTCAGTTTGCTTTTGAAGCCTTTCAACTGATTGGATGAGGTCCACCCACAATACCAATGGTCATCTCCTGTACTTAGAGTCAACTGATTATAGATGTTAACCTAACCACATATACAAAACACCTTCACAGCAGCACTTAGTGTTTAATTGAATAACTAACTGGGTACAACTGCCTAGCCAAGTCGATGCATACAACTACCCATCACATCTTCTCTTCTTCTCTGAGTTGAGAGCTCAAACCTGTGCTGAGATTTCTGCAGAGGCCACTTTTCCAATAACATTCCAAAGTGCCCAGTGAGTGTCCAGGTCAAAGAATCATAGCCATAAGAAGAGATGTTGAGTTTTGTTTTTGTTTTTTTCTTTTTGGGGGGGGGGTGGTTTGAACAATTAAAACTTCCTGAACATGACCCAGGCTTGCTCAAGGAAGGGAGAGTTCCCAGCTCTCAGGTTGCCCCTAAACACAAGGACACCCTTCACATGATGTTTTTGGCCCACTCAGGGCTATGTGAAGACCCTTGGAGGCTGCCACATCTGTTAACTCTTAAATTTATAAGTGTGAGGAAATCCACAAGCTCTGAATTTTTCCCCATGATGACTCTCCCGCTGTTTATGTAGCTTTTAAAAAATTCAAACTCTCTCCCCTCCATGATTGGTTCAGGAACCCTGCAGTGCTGTGCCCCTGGGCACCCAGCCCAGACTCATCCTCCCAGGTCAGCTGGTGTGTGTCCTAGTCCAGAGTCCTTACTGACATGGTTACCCTGGGGTCGGGGTGGCCAGGGATGGCCGGAATCCCCCTGCTAGACAGCAGGGGAAGGCCATGGCATCTTTCTCAGGAGTTCCAGCCTGCACAAGGGCAGTAGTTACCAGAAGCTTTTTGCCAGGAAGCGGGTGGCTCAGCAGCCCACCATTCAACCAGATGGCTAGTCACCCCTTTGACAGCACTTCCTCTAGGCCAGGCCTGTCCTGGGCACTTCACAAATGTTGAATCAACGTCAACTTCAAAGCCCTATGAGGCAGGTACAACTACTACCCCCATTGTACAGATAAGGAAGCTAAAGGCCCTGGAAGGCTCAGTAACCAGCCCAAGATCACACAGCCAGGAAGAGCTGGAACCAAGAATGAAACCGGGCTGTCTGTCTCCAGAGCCAGTGTCACACCGCCCAGACCTCCCAATCAGTTCTTCCAGGAAACTCTCTCCTTCACAGGGCACCACCACCTACCCAACCCTCTTCCCTTCTCAGGTGGTACCCCTTTCTGAGCCTTCTTACCCCGTCAGCCCTGCCCTTAACCACAGACACCCCAGACTCTCAGAGCCGAAAGGGATCATGTTGCCCACAGATGAGGAAACAGAGGTCTTGAGAGGTGTATGACACGCCCATGTCTCCCCCAAATCATAAAGGTAGTGGGGAGGGGAAAAAGGAGGTGTATTAAAAACAGCCAGGAATATTTACGAAGCGTCGGTTCCAGACACGTTTCTGCCAGTAGAGACCCAGCACTGACAAGACCCAATCCCTGCCCTCGTGGTGGTCGCAGGCTGGGAGAAGGGTGACATTTAGCATGAAAACCAAGGAACAGGGTAATTTCAAATTTCAGTGGCAGGGGTTCTTGAGAATACAGTAAACTGAAAGACTTAAGGAGCTGGACTGAGAAGACCTCTCCAGGGAGATGAACTTTGGTCCCGGGTGCTCACCCCGCTTTACAGGGTACTGTATAGGTGAGGACAGGGACAGTACCGGGGCTCCCAAGTGCATTCTACCCACAGCCGGTAGAAGAGGGCGGGTGGGTAATTTTAGTCCCAGAAGCAGGGTGGGTGTCTGGGGCAATGAAAGATTAGGTAACTCCCGCACCCCGAGACTCCTGGCAGGAACTGAGTCCCAAGCCCTGTGAGATAAGAGCGGGCACGTTTGCTTCTGCTACGGAAGGGGCGGGGCGAAGGGAGCAGCGCGTCGTAACCTATTGACCCAGGCAGGGGGCGGGCTGCGCGGCCGGCCGGGTCGTCAGGAGCAGTAAAGCAAGATCTCTATTGGTTCCCGCGGGGGATGGGCGGAGCCTCCGTCTCCCGGGGGCGTGCGCCACGGGGAGGCGTTGCCGAGGGCGGAGCGGGAAGGGGCGTGGCCGCGCGCACGGGGCTGTTGGCGGTGCGGCCCCGCCCCGGATGTTGCGCGTCGCAGCCTGGGCGGCGGCGATTGGTCGAAACTGCGTAGGGGGCGAGGAGGAAGGTTCTGGAGGGGGCTGGCGGGCTCTGGAAGCTTCCGCCGGGCGAGTATATAGACTCCGGGAGCGGGCGGCGGCGGAGCCGGGGGACGGCTACAGCTGGGGCGGGGCGAGCCGTACGCGCAGGCAATGGGCAAGGACTATTACCAGACGCTGGGCCTGGCCCGCGGTGCGTCGGATGAGGAGATCAAGAGGGCCTACCGTCGCCAGGCGCTGCGTTACCACCCGGACAAGAACAAGGAGCCCGGCGCCGAGGAGAAGTTCAAGGAGATCGCCGAGGCCTACGACGTGCTCAGCGACCCGCGCAAGCGCGAGATCTTCGACCGCTATGGGGAGGAAGGTAGTGTGCGCGCTCGCGGCCGGGGGCGCGGCCCCGCCGTTTGACAGGCGGAGAAACCGAGGCACAGCGGCCACGCTGCGGCGTCCCGGGGAGTGGAGGGGCGCCCCGGCCCCCGGGGGCAAGCAGCCCCCGCCCTCTGGCCACACGGGCGTCCGCTCTCGGATAGGCGGCCGCCCGATGGGAGGAGCAGCCCTGGCTGCGCTGCTCGCCCAGAAGCTTCTAGTATGTCTGGGACTGCCCCTCCCTGGGCGCCCGCCTCCGCCCACGGCCCCTATCGGTCCGGGGTGCTGAAGGAGAGGGTTCGGAGGCCTAGCTTCAGTGGTGACATTGTGGCCCCGCGGGCCCTAGACTCACCTGGGCGAGGTGCAGGGCGGGGTCTCTCTGGCTGAGCGCCGGGCACAGCCTGCGTGTAGTGAGCCTGCAAACGAGAGTGACAGTTAAAGCCGAGCGACCTCCCGGAGCTCTCCGAGGGTGGAGTGAGGTAATCCCTGTAAAGTGCTTACTTGGCTCCGTGCCGTGCCGGGCACGTAGTCGGCCGTCAAGGTGTATGGAGCAATGGGGCCTGTCTCTGCCCAGCCTCCCCGGGGTCGCCCTCTTCAGGGAAAAAGAAAGCTTTCTTGGTGTCCAGTTGCTCGTTGATGACTCAGGCTGGCTTCTGGGCTTGGCCTTCAGAAATAAGTGACTTTTTATATAAGAATGGTGGTAGTAAGTGCCAGGGCGTGAGAATTTGAAAGTCTCCGTTTACAGTTTCACCTTCATCTCTACTCCGCCACACGTCTCTAGCCCTAAAGTGTTTAAGAGTAAACATTTAGTGAAAATTGATCCTGGGTTGTGCTTTTTTCATCGGATCTGTTAGTGAATTCTTTGTACTCCTTGTAACATTGCAGGAAGGATGGGTTACTCAGGTGTGAGGACCTGGGTGACCCCAAGAGATATGGCCATCTCAGAGCTTGAGCCTTTCACTACTGTCATGCCACAATGAACTACCTACCTTGGGGAGTAAGGGTTCTGTTTATGCCGCTGCAAGTGGGAGGTAAAAGCTTGGGGTTCTTCGTTATTCTTCCCAGACAGGCTAAAAAAAAACCCTCCCGCAATGGCTCCTAAGCTTTTTTCCTTAAGGAAAGCTCCTGGAGAGCTAAGCTCCTAGCCAGCCATCTGATTTCTTCTGCTTTTGCTTTTCAGGCCTAAAGGGCAGTGGCCCCAGTGGCGGGAGCAGTGGTGGTGCTAACGGTACCTCTTTCAGCTACACATTCCATGGAGACCCTCACGCCATGTTTGCTGAGTTCTTCGGTGGCCGAAATCCCTTTGACACCTTTTTTGGGCAGCGCAACGGGGAGGAAGGCATGGACATCGATGACCCATTCTCAGGCTTCCCCATGGGCATGGGTGGCTTCACCAACATGAACTTCGGCCGCTCCCGCCCTGCCCAAGAGCCCACCCGAAGGAAGCAAGATCCCCCTGTCACCCATGACCTCAGGGTATCACTTGAAGAGATCTATAGCGGCTGTACCAAGAAAATGAAAATCTCTCATAAGCGGCTGAACCCTGATGGAAAGAGCATTCGCAACGAAGACAAAATCTTGACCATTGAAGTGAAGCGGGGGTGGAAAGAAGGGACCAAAATCACCTTCCCCAAGGAAGGAGACCAGACCTCCAACAACATTCCAGCCGACATCGTCTTTGTTTTAAAGGACAAGCCACACAATATCTTTAAGAGAGATGGCTCTGATGTCATTTACCCAGCCAGGATCACCCTTCGGGAGGTAAGGCACTAGGCAGGGCAACGTCTGCGGAGGGAGAAGGCTGCTTTTTGACACAGTTCAGTATTTGCTTGACACATATTTCTGAGCTCTTGGTGTGTGCCAGGCTTGGGAGGTGCAGCAGCAACAAGACTTTCCAGGGCTCTTTTTCCAGAGCTTCTGTGCTGGTGACCTGGGTGGATCTGGGGGCAGGGTCTTAGCTACAAAGGCCTCATGGTGCTTACCTTACATTAAACAGCCTCTGGGCAGGATGTGAGCTTCCGAAGCTACTCTCTATCTAATGTTGTCCATTTGCTTTCCAAGGCTCTGTGTGGCTGTACAGTGAATGTCCCAACTCTGGACGGCAGGACCATACCTGTTGTATTCAAAGATGTCATCAGGCCTGGCATGCGGCGAAAAGTTCCTGGAGAAGGACTTCCTCTCCCCAAAATGCCCGAGAAACGTGGAGACCTTATTATTGAGTTTGAAGTGATCTTCCCCGAAAGGATTTCCCAGACGTCAAGAACCGTTCTTGAGCAGGTTCTTCCGATATAGTCACTGTGTTCCCCAAGGACTGACCAGGGACCTTTCCAGAGCTCAAGGATTTCCAGACTGTTCCACCAGCTGTGGACCCGCGAGAGGGTGGGAGGGCCCAGGGCGGGCTTTCGTACTGCTGAATGTTTTCCAGAGAATATATTACACAATCTTCCAAAGTCGTGCACTAGACTTAAGTGGTTTTTCGAGCGATAGGGTGGCAGGTGGTGGGGACAGCAGGAAAAGGCAGTCCAGTCTGCCCCGCTGGGTCCTGCCACCCTCCGGGATGGGCCCACACCCTCCTCCCCCAGGCCCTGCCCAGGGGGAGAGGCAGACCCACAGCTGGACTTGATCCCTCTGTAGTCCCTTTGCTTGCAGATGTTAGACGTGGTATGGACCTGCCTTCTTGGTTACCAGGTCCTGTACACTCCTCAGTTTCTGTTGTGTAATCAGTTCATGTTTTATTCTGTATTTGTCTCCCACGTCTTACTCTTCCCCTGAAGAATCCCGTCTTTTCTCTTGCCATCTCAAATTGAGAACCTAGACTATTTTTGCCCAACTGCCTGGCCGGCTCCCACAAGCAATACCTCTCTCTCGTTCCAGCAAGACCAAGGGAGCCGGCCTCCAGTGAGCGAGTAACTTGTGCAGCTGCCTCTCCCTCGAGCGTCTGGGGTCCTGGCCGGAGCAGGGGGTCCTCTCAACCCCTGGCTCCAAGGCTGGGTGCGCTCACTTTCCTTTTCTGTAAGGCAATCTTCTGGCACACCTGGGATTTACCAGTGGCCCAGGTAATTTTTCATTTAATGGACTCTGGACTCTCAAAAGGATCTGATCCTTTTGCATTTTGCACAGCCCTAGGTATAATCCCTTTTGATAAAAGGGTCTCTGCTTCTGATTACAGGAGCACTGTGGAACGTCTGTAAATATGTTTTTATAATTCCGTGTAAAGTTGGTGTGACCTCAACTGAAACCAGTCCACAGCAGCTGCTGCTCTCTGTAAGGGGCCGTGATGGAACTCGGAAGGAACCTGGTGGGGGCGGGGGGCGGCACGTAGGAACAAGTGTCTGTTCCTCGCAGGCCAGTCTGGTGCTCAGACCTTTAGATTCGTTGTAAGTTGCCACTGCCAGCACAAGACCAAAGTGTGTGACTTGTCAGTGTGCAGTGTGACAGCATTAAAGACTGATGCTAAACCTCAGGGGAGCGGTCCTGTGACTCTGTTTGAGGGCTCTGCTGATGGGCTGGGGTGGGGTCTGGGCAGCCCTCCAAAGGCGGCCAGGGTGGGTGGGTGGGAGGGAGGGAGGGGTGAGCAGAAGGCAGGAGTCCTCTGCAAGGGAGAGAGAAGTCACTCTCCTTGAGCTGGATGTGGTGTGGATAACAGCACCCCACAGGACTCGATCCAGGCATCCGGAGAGCCCAGTGGACTCAGAGCTTGCTTTCTGTGAAGGTTGGGGCCAAAGTTAAGCAGGTCCCCTCCCAATATTCCAAGGTCTGGTTGCTGGGGCCAAAGGGAGATGTATGTATCTCCCCCCACTCCTTACTTGCTAGAACAGGCTGGTGTCAGGCAGACCCTGGCCAAACCAGACTAGGATTCCAGCCCAGGGCTGGCCCTGCCCTGGTGAAGACCTATTTCCTGCCCTCCCTTTATTTGCAGGCCACTGAAACTGCTTTTACTTTGCAACTTTTTTTAAGGAACTGGTTTTATTTTAAGGTAAGTAATTACACAGGCGGAAAACAATGTATTGCTATTTTGCTACAAAACGTCTTGATGTAAAAACTTAAATAACACCATGTTTAACGTCAACCTAGGAGTGGCTTTCCCTTCCCACTGAAAGAATTTAACCACTGAAAACAGTCTAAGAGCAGTGCTGTCCGAGAGAACTTTCTTCAGTGATGGGAATGTTTTATGTCTTTTAAAACAGAAATTCTTTAAGATTCAATAGAAGTTGCTTGGTAGCCGCAGCCACACGTGGTTAGCGGTGACTTGGGTAAGACATGGGTGTCTTAGAAGGGCAGCCATGTGGAGCCCAGAGAGGCCATCCTAGTTGGGAGGTGACCCCTGGAGTATCAGAGCCAAAAGGGACCTTATCACAATATTTGTTTGCTGAACCAGGGACCAAGATGACATTTGCTGCAGAATTGGCCCTGGCCTCGGTTGGGGTCACAGAACCCCAGGGCTGCCAATCCCCCCGCCCCCGTCTCCCTCATTACGTAGCAGGTGCCTGTGAACTTCATATCCAAGGGCCACCAGCACAAACGTGCACAAAACCTCAATGTGTCACAGTTCTGGTAACTTATTTAGAGCAATAACCTAACCAGGGCGGTGGATGGGGCAGTGTGAGTCTAAGAAAATGTTCACAGTGAAAAAGACAGAAAGGACCCTAGTGGACAGAAAGCCTGCCCCTCAGATGTACAGCTTTTGCCCACACTGGGCGCGGTTGTGTGTGTCAAGTGTCTGGTTGTCTGCAAGTGGACCTCTCCTCCTCCTTAGCTTCCAGTTAATGGATCTTTTCTACTTTCCCATGCTGCCTATCTGACCACGTTTCAGAGTTCCTTCCATATTGGTGCATGTGGAGCTGCCTCTTTTTTGGGCCCACTTCATCTCTATCCATTGCACCAGGAGTGTCGCATTGATTCAAACAGTAGAAAACTCAAAATTTACATTCGGCCTGTGGTGAAAAGTTGAGTTCCCTCCCTCCTCAGGACCACTGTAGACAAGCCATGGCATTAGAAAATTTTTCCTTTTTTAAAAATGTTTTTTGTGCGTCCTCCCAGAGAGAGTCTGCTTATATAAGCATAAGCATAATTTCTAAATGTTCAGTTTCAATTTTTGGCTATGTAATTGCAGTACCAAATTTACAAGGGCACATAGAGTTAAAAATTCTCCCTCCCACCCTGCTTTTGAGTCCACCCCCAGTGAATGTTCCCAGTGTCTCCTGTGCATTTCCTTCTGATGCTGCACGAATGTATTTTTCTTTTTTTATACAAGTGGTACATACTGTATGCTATGTTTTTTTTTTTCCTCACATGTCATAGAAATAGCTTCCTCACTTCTGTTTTTCTACACATTGATTCTGCCAGGCCTGCTCAGGTGGGTGTGAAGATCTAGTTCAATGTTTGATGGCCCCTACCTCTCCTCTATCATTGCTCCTGCTTCTAGGTTTGAATCTCAGCTCGATCACTTTCTAGCTGTGTGACCTTGAGCAAGTGACTTAACCTCTCTGTGCCTCTGTTTCTTCAAGTGTAAAATAGGCATAATAATAGTACTTCTAGGGTTGTAAGGATTTTCAGATATAGATACATAAGCACACAACGGGGCCTGGCACAGAACAAGCACTGTGTGTCAGTTATCTTTGTATCCCAATGTGAAAGTTTCTCAGCCCACAGCTGGTAACTCTAAAGACTGAGGTGAGTCCAAGGTCTTCTGGGTCAGTGCTCTCGGCTCAGGTCCAGGAACCGAATCTCCAGGCAAGCCGCTGAGACCCACAGCTCCACCCCAGCCCTCTCCCGACTTGAGGAAACTGTACCTAAAGCAGGCTCACTCCCATGCTGTCCTGTCACCACCTGCTCACCCGACAGCAGCAGTGGAGCGTCAGGCTCTACGACTGAGCAGCCCCGGGTTTGATTCCCAGCTCTGCCACTCTGCAGCTGTGTGTTCTTGGGCAAGTGACTTCACTTCTCTGAGTCTCAGTGGCCTCCTTTAAAAACAGGGCTAGTGAAGGTACAGACTTCATAGAGGTGTGAAAACTGGGCAAGGTAGGGCATTGGGGAGGCAAAAGAACGTGGTATTAAGAACTTGGCTTCTGCAGCCTGACTGTGCTGAGTTCGAATTCTGCTCACTGCATTCCCCTGGACAAATAACAAACCTCTCAGAGCCTCAGTTTCCTCCCATGTGAGACAGGACTAATCATAGCCACTCCCAACGTTCTCACTCCCCCAGAGCCAGAACTCAAGACAGCTAACCCCTGAGAAGAACTTCACACAGGCCTGGCATGGAGCAAGTGGGCAATTAACACAAACACATATTTCTAAGGCAGTTGGGGTAAACCTGCCCCAGGTCTCCTTAAATATTAGTTATTCTCATTAGTTGTGAATCATTGAAGGACCCAGCATAGTGCCTGACACATAATAAGCATTGTCCATTCAGTAAATATTTATTGAATACCTACAGTGTGCCCAGTCCTGTTCTTGATGCTGGGGACACAGCAGTGAACAAAACTGGCAAAAACTCCTGCCTTTGCAGAGCTGACAGTCTAGTGAGTGGAGTGAGAAAGAAGAAAATTAAGAATAAATAAATAAATCATCTAACATGCTAGACTGTGATGAGAGTGATGGAGAGATATAAAACAAGTGGGTAGAGAGTGTTGGGTGCAGTTTTAAGTAACATGGTCAGTGAATGCCTCATGGGGAAGGTGACATTTGAACAAAGTGTTGAAGGAGGTAAGGGGAGAGCCATGTGAATACTGAGGGAAGGACCTTCCAGGCAGAAGGAACAGCCTGTGAAAAGGCCCTGAAGCAGGAGCGTGCCTGAGTTTAAGGAACAGCCAGGAGAGCAAGGGGTGAGTGGGAGGTGAAGGCAGGGCAGACGGTGCAGGGCCTGCTGGGCCACTGGAGAACTCTGGCTTTTCCTGAGTGAGGCAGGAGCTTGCAAAGGTTTTGGTTTTTGCTTTGTCTTAATTTTCCTTTGTTTAGGGGGTGGGTGGGGAAGGGGGGAGGCTGTCATTTGATTGTATAACTTCAAGTACCTGAGCTATATCATCAGTCTCTTGAAATTTCAACGCACCAACCTTCCATTTCCAAATAGCACAAAGCAAACAATAAGCATCTATTTTCTATTAAAATCTAGTCCCTAAAAGTACAGAAATTCACGCTCCCTCCCACGGACCTGAGAATGCTTTCACGGCCTGCTGATTCCATGCTTGGTGGCAGAGGGGGATGTGGTGGTGTCTGATTTCTTCTGAGTTCTCAAACTCTATGATTATTCAGTGAGACAACTTCCCTCTTTGTCATGAAGAGAGGAGCGACAGCCTTGGGAATACTCCAGAAGGTCCTCCTTCTGAGCAACCTGAGTTTCCTTGAGGTCACCAACCATGCCCTAATAATCTTTGCATCACTGGCACCCAGGGCTGCCCTTGGCCCAGAACTGACACTCTGAGCGTTTGTTGAATGAGCAATCGGGTGACAAAGTGGACCTGCAACACTTGCCATATCACTGCTCGTGTCACGGAGTGTGCAGAGGAACACACCCAGCCCTGAGGTCCGCTGGTGGGTACCCCCAGCAAGGGGTCCCCCATACCCTACTGCTTCCAGTTCCCACCTGGAAGAAGTGGATATTCTGTCTGGCTCCAGGAAAGCCCCTATTTCCTACGATCCTGTTTCCACCTCAGGAATCATGTATTAGTCATTGGGCACAGTTCCTGAAGGCCAGCTCAACACTAGGCCCCAGGGGGCCCAGTGAGAGGCAAACAAAGCCATCAGGGAGGCGGGGAGAGGGGGGTGGCACGGGGGGAACTCGTGGAGCTCACAGTCTTCCAGGAAACACAGACCTCTGTTTTAGTTTCCTGCAGCTGCTGTAACAAAGTACAACAAACTGGGTGGCCTGAAACAACAGGAATTTATTCTCTTGCAGTTCAGACAGCCAGGAGGCCAAAACTAAGATTTCAACAGGGTTGGTTCCTTCTGGAGGCCCCGAAGGAGAAGCTGTTCCATGCACCTCTCCTGGCTTCTGGTGGTTGCCAACAATCCTTGGCGTTCCTTGGATTGTGGCTAATCACTCCAATCCCTGCCTCTGTCTTCACGAGGCCATCTCCCCTTCCTGTGTCTGTGTCTTCTTTTCTGTCTCTTATAAGGACACGTTGGATTCAGGGCCCATTTAAATCCAGGATGATCTCACCTTGAGATCCTTAATTTAATTACTTCTGCAAGACCCTCATGCCAGATAAGGTCACATTCACAGGTTCAGGCACACGGGCGTATATCTTCTGGGGGTCCACCATTCAGCCTGTGATAGCAGGCAAAGTAAATACTTCCCATGACCGGAGAGCTTGAAGAGAGGAGGCATGGTGGGCCCCGGGTGCACAGGCCAAGGGATAGGAGCTTGTCAGGGTGCAGAGATGGGCCATTGGAGCTGCGGCCCTGTGGATGAGGCTCCTAGACAGACCAGGGGCATGGATCAAGCAAGGCTGAGCTCAGAAGCATGAGGCCCTTGAGGCCTGGTGTGGGCGAAACAGAGAGAGCAGGAGAGAGTAAAGTGGAGCGTGCCCAGGAATGAGACAGGCCCAGAGTCAGGGCCCTTCTGAGACTGGCCCCCATGCTTGAGGCAGAGGAGAAGCCAGTTGAAAGAGCTTGAGTCAGGAGGGACACGGCATGATTTGCTTTTGCCTGGAAGTTGGAGCTGACGTCTGGCTGGTTTGTCTCAATGGGGGCTCAACTTTCCTTGGGAAGATTATGCTGGGCATCAATGTGGCCCGGCCTGACTCCAGATGAAATAGTTCATCAAAGTATTTTAAAGGCACATGGCTTTTTTGTGGGGGTCATCAGCAGAGGAAGGGTGAGAACAGACCTAGGTACTCACAGGTGCCATCTGGGTGCTGTAGGGCTGGGTGGGGAGGGAGAATAGACCTGGGGATGATCCAGGGTGGAGCTGGGAGATCAGGGAGAAATTGGCTGTGGGAGATGATGGGGCTGGACCAGGTGGTGACCAAGGAGGCGGTAGGAAATGACTGGAGATGTATTTTGAAAGGAGATCTACCCATTGGCCCTCCAGAAAGCAGCAACTATTGTTGGGTTTTATGGTGACTTCCTGAAATCCAGCATCCAAAGGCAGCTGCTGGCACTGGGGCTGAGACTTGGGGCCACAGGACCTAGCCCAGTCAAGCCTACCTCCTCTGCTTCCCCTCAAGGCCCATCCCGCTGAGTCAGTCCAGTCCTGCCAAGCTAATAGGGGGAGTCAAACCACAGGCCACAAAGAGCCAGGCTCAAACTCTGAGATCACTCTGGCCGAGGCAATGTCTCTCAGCAATGTCCCTCCTGGGTCTAACCTGTCCCGCATATCTCGGGAGAAGGCCTCACATGCAACCTACACCTCCAGAGGGATGTCATAAGTGCTGGGGGAGGAGCTAAAGCATCACACCCATGAGTTGCTGTGCAACTTTGAACCCAGTGGCTCCCCTTCTTTGAGCCTCAGTCACCTGCTCTGTAAAATGGGGGAGATATCCAGTGGAATTACTCCTGAAAAGCAGCCGGCACGTGGCCTGGCACACAGTAAGGGATAATAAATGTATCTATTTCTATCATGTTTCTGTTATGAATACTGTGTTATTCACCACAACAGTTTAATAATAGCAGCTGATGTTCACTGAGCAATTACTATCTGCCCAGCACCATTGTAGGCATTTGACACAGAATAGTTCATTTATCCTAGTGTAATCATAATGACTTTAGGAAGGGGGTCCTGTTATGATCACCATTTTACAGAAGAGGCGACCGGGTATACAGGGGGAAGGGGCTCACCCTGGGTCCCACAGCTGGTGAGCAGTGCAGGTTATGGAGAAATATGACTGTATCCTACCCCACAACGTGAGACGAACTAGAGGTGGAAAAAAGACAAAGGAAAAGAAAAACCATAGAATGGGTTAAAAAAAAAAACTTTGTGATTTAAGCGTACAAAGGGCCTCCTTAATGAAATGTCGCAGGCACAAACCACAAAATGTATATGTTCTATTACAGTGAAATTTAAAATTTCTTTCCAACGGGACTTCCCTGGTGGTCCAGCGGCTAAGACTCCCCACTCCCAAAGCAGGGGGCCTGGGTTCGATCCCTGGTCAGGGAACTAGATCCCACATGCTGCAGCTAAAAGATTCCCTCATGCCACTACTGAAGATCCCGCATGCCGCAACGAATGATCCCAGGTGCGGCAACGAAAATCCCACGTGCCGCAACTAAGACTCAGCACAGCCAAATAAATGAATGAATATTTTTTTAAAAATTTCTTTCCAACGAAGGGTAACATGGACAAAGCTAATCGTCACATGACACAGTGGTAGACCACATCTGCAATGTCTAACACTGTATCCACCTCACATGGTTGTTAGGAGAGTTAAACTGTTTAGTAAATATAAAGTTCTTAGATCAGTGCCTGGCACATAGGAAGCTCTGCCTAAACATTATCTATCATTATTGAAACTGACAAGGGTTCAATAACCCAGTGCTACGTAATAGAACTATGCAAGCCCATACGTGACTTTAAATTTTCTAGTAGCCTCATTAACATAGTAAAAAGAAACAGGTAAATATAATTTTAATAATACTTTTTATTTAGCCCAGTATACCCAAATTATTGTCATCTTGACATGTGATCGGTATAGAAACTAATTAACGAGATGCGTTATTTTACATCCTCTTTTCATTCTACTAAGTCTTAGAAATCCAGAATGTATTTTACGCTTACAGCACATCTCAATTGGTATTAACCATATTTCAAGTGCTCAGTAACCACATGTGGAGAGCGGAGTGTCACATTAGACAGATCATATTGGACAGTGCAGATCTAGACTCTGTGAGGAACACGTGCAAATCAACAAGAAAAAGACAGCAACCCAAAGTGCAAGATGGGCAAAGAGTATGAACAGGCAATTTACAGAAGAGGAGAACCTGAAGGCCATCATGCAAATAAGATGCTCAAAGCGATTAGAAATCCGAGAAATGTAAAATAAAGCAATGGTGATGTCACTTGACAGTGAGTCAGAGTGGCAAGAATTAGAAGTTGGGTAATGCCAATGGCTGGTGGAGATGTGGGGACATGGGACCCTCCTGCAAAGCCAGTGGATGTGATGGGGCTACCTAGTCCGGAAGGCCACATAGCAAAACTGAGTATGCCCAGAGACCCAGTATCTCTGCATCCAGTACTCTTCCCTAGGGAGATTCTCACCAGGTCCCTAAGGGGGCATGTCCAAGGCTGTTCATTGTGCTGTGGGGAGGTGGAGGCTGCCTGGTTTCCATCCTTGGGGGACAGAGGAGTAAGATGTGAGGGAGGCACACCCTGAGACACCTAGCAGAAGTTAGAAGAAAAGAGATTCAAGAGATTAGCAATACAGATGGATCTTCAAAGCGAATGCAAAACAAACAAACAAGCAGTACAGTACTGAGTCGGTGAAAAAAGTAAAAAACCAAATATAATAGAACACCCATATAAAACAATGCACATTTTCAAGGCAAGACACAAGCAAGGGTGCCTATTAAACCTACTGAAGGGTTGCCGCTGGGGATGGGAGGGGAATAGGGGTATTTTTTTCAGGTATTTATTTTAAAAATTTCAAAGCTATAGAAAACTTACAAGAATAGTAAAATGAGAGACTTCCCTGGTGGTCCAGTGGGTAAGACTTTGAGCTCCCAATGCAGGGGGCCAGGGTTCGATCCCTGGTCAGGGAACTAGATCCCCACATGCACGCCGCAACTAAGAAGTCCTCACATGGCAACTAAAGATTCCCACAGGCTGCAACTAAGACCAGGTGCAACCAAAATAAATAAATTAATTTTAAAAAAAAGAATGGTAAAATGAATACCCATATACCACTCTCCTGGATTCAGTGACAGTTGTTACTATTTTGCCATATTTGCTTTCTCTATCTTCCTATATGTTGATAGGAATGTATACCATCTTATAATATTGTATATAAAATGTTGTATATATATATATATAATTTTTTTCTGAAACATGTTGACAGTTGCAGGTGTCATGAATTTAACACTAAATAATTCAGTGAGTATGTCCTAAGAATAAGAACATTCTCTTGTCTAACCACAGTACAACACTCACACTCAGGAAGTTTAACATGGATATGGTATTATCTATTGGGTTTGCCAAAAATTTCGTTCGGTTTTTTCCATAAGATGGCTCTAGAAGCACTTAGTTGTCTTTAACTTCATTCGAAACAATTTTTTCAGATTGTATTGTGACAGCTGTCATATCAGCGTGCATTAAAAAAAAAAACATCAAAATTGGTGAATTTTTGTGTAGTAGCCGTTTTAATCTCGAAGATGGAAGGAAAAATAGCAACATTTTCGGCATATTACGCTTCGTTATTTCAAGAAAGGTAAAAACGCAACTGAAACGCAAAAAAAATGATTTGTGCTGTGTATGGAGAAGATGCCGTGGCTGATCGAATGTGTCAAAAGTGGTTTGCGAAGTTTTGTGCAAGAGATTTCTCGCTGGATGTTGCTCCACGGTTGGGTAGACCAGTTGAAGTTGACAGAGGTCAAATCGAGGCATTAATTGAGAGCAATCAACGTTATACCAGATAGCAGGCATACTCAAAATATTCAAATCAAGCATTGAAAATCATTTGCACCAGCTTGATGTTTGGGTTTCATGTAAGTTAAGCGAAAAAAACCTTTTTTTTTTTTTTTTGGTACGCGGGCCTCTCACTGTTGTGGCCTCTCCCGTTGTGGAGCACAGGCTCCGGACGCGCAGGCTCAGCGGCCATGGCTCACGGGCCCAGCCGCTCCGCAGCATGTGGGATCTTCCCGGCCCGGGGCACGAACCCGTGTCCCCTGCATCGGCAGGCGGACTCTCAACCACTGCGCCACCAGGGAAGCCCGAAAAAAAACCTTCTCGACCTTATTTCTGCATGTGATTCTCTACTGAAAAGTAACAAAAACATTCCATTTTTTAAACAAATTGTGATGGGCGATGAAAAGTGGATACTGTACATTAACGTGGAACAGAAGAGATCCTGGGGCAAGCAAAGTGCACCACCACCAACCACACCAAAGGCCGGTCTTCATCCAAAGAAGGTGATGTTGTGTATATGGTGGGATTGGAAAGGAGTCCCCTATTATGAGCTCATTCCAGAAAACCAAATGATTAATTCCATCAAGTACCGCTCCCAAGTAGACCAACTGAAAGCAGCACTGGCCAAAAAGCGTCTGGAATTAGTCAACAGAAAACACATAATCTTCCATCAGAATAATGCAAGACTGCATGTCTCTTTGACGACCAGGCAAAAACTGTTACACCTTGGCTGGGAAGTTCTGATTCATCTGCTGTATTCACCAGACGTCGCACCTTCAGATTTCCATTTATTTTGGTCTTTACAAAATTCTCTTAATGAGAAAATTTCCATTCCCTTGAAGACTGTAAAAGGCACCTGGAACAGTTCTTTGCTCAAAAAGATAAAAAGTTTTGGGAAGATGGAATTATGAAGTTGCCTGAAAAATGGCAGAAGGTAGTGGAACAAAACTGTGAATACATAGTTCAACAAAGTTCTTGGTGAAAATGAAAAATGTGTCTTTATTTTTAACTTAAAAGCCGAAGGAACTTTTTAGCCAACCCCATAATGTCCAGTTAACATTCAAATATCCTAGGTTATCCCTAGAATATGCTTCATTGCTGTTTTACCTTTTTTTTGAAATTTTTATCAAGGACCCAATCAAGGATCAAACATTGATTTTGGTTGTCTTCTCTCTCTCTCACTTTTTAAAAAAAATATTTATTTATTTGGCTGCATTGGGTCTTAGTTGCGGCACGTGGGATCTTCGGTGCAGCATGAAGGATCTTTCACTGCAGCACACAGGCTTCTCTCGCTAGTTGTGGCACGCGGGCTCTAGAGCACATGGGCTCAGTAGTTGTGGCGCTCAGGCTTAGGTGTCCCACAGCATGCGGGATCTTAATTCCCTGACCAGGGATCGAACCCACGTCCCCTGCATTGGAAGGCAGATTCTTAACCACTGGACCACCAGGGAAGTCCCTGTCTTCTCTCTTTTGTCTCCTTTGATCTAGAACTGTTTCCCAGTCATTCATTTGTTTAATTAATGGATTGATTTTTGCCTTTCATGACATAGATCTGTTTGAAGAGTCCAGACCATTTTGTTTTTGTTTGTGTTTTTGTTTTATAAAGAATGTCCCTGGGGCTTCCCTGGTGGCGCAGTGGTTGAGAGTCTGCCTGCCGATGCAGGAGACACGGGTTCGTGCCCCGGTCCGGGAAGATCCCACATGCCGCGGAGCGGCTGGGCCCGTGAGCCGTGGTCGCTGAGCCTGTGCGTCCGGAGCCTGTGCTCCGCAGCGGGAGAGGCCACAGCAGTGAGAGGCCCACATACCGCAAAAAAAAAAAAAAAAAAAAAGAATGTCCCTCCATCAGGATGCGTCTGGGTTTTTCCTAGTTATTAGATTCAGGTTAAACACTTTGGGCAGGACCAAGTTCTTTGAAAGTGATGTCGTGCCCTTCTCAGTAACACATCACAGCAGGGAACACAGTGAGGACAGCCTGTTCCAGCAGTGGTGAAGTTTTTTGATCACTTGGTTGAGGTGGTGACTGCCAGCTTTCTCCGCTGTGCCTTTTCCAAGGTACCTTTTCGCCATTGAAATTAACCAGTAATCTGTGGGCTGGTTCTTTGAGACTGAATATCCACTTCCCCATTGACAAAGCACTGCCTGAATCATTCATCTGGTGGCTGCACAATGGTGCTTTTCTAACTCAAACTTTCCTTCTGTATGTATTAGTTGGCATTCCAGAACTCTCTCCCTCCATCCCCCAAAAGGGACAGAGGTAGCACTAAAATCTGAGCTCCTTACCAGCTGAGGCTTCCAGCCTCTTGAGCTATAAAATCAAGTAGGAAGGAGACGTCTGGTGTTGCTCTGTGCCCTTGGGCAACCCCTCCCCCCCTCCTCATCAGTCAACAGGTGGATTCAGGTGGATTCTGCTCAGAACTCTGCTGTCCCCATGTCCCATATACTGTCCTCTCCAGGTGTGTAGGAGGCAGCTCAGACGCCAGGCACAAGCAGGGCAGTGGACACAGTCCCACAGAGGGCACTGGCCTAGCCAGAGGCAACCGATCACTCAGTGTGGGTGGCAGAGGTCAGCAGAACAGGAAGAGAAAGACAATAGCTGTGCCTGTTGCCACAGCAGTTTCAGCATTTGCCAGCTGGGTGGGGCTGGCTGGGCAGCCCTCAGCAACTAAGCCCAGGGCCCACTCTCCCCTCTCACTTTGTCCCTCTGCAAGCCCTAGCGAGGCCTGGAAAACGCAGCAGCTCACCCAGGGAACTGCAAAGACCCAATCGTTCATTGAGGTTTGAACAGTTAGAGGTCTCCAAGAACTACAATTTCCAGAACACACAGCGAACTCCTGGTCCGGCCCCAGCTGTCTGAGTGGCTGGCTTGTTCCTAGAACAAGGCAATCTCACCTGTCCTAGGAACTGAGCCTCCCCGCCTGGGCAAGGTGCGTTTGGGTCTTTGTTTCTTGGACCTGCTCCTGCCGGAGAAATCCCAGTTTCAAGCCAAACCTGGAGATGGTGAGATTACCTAGTTCTTTCATTCACACATGTGTACTGAGACCCTGCTCTGTGCCAGTCTCGGAAGTGGGATGGGAGCAGGGAGGTTGCGGGGAGCGGGAACAGAGATGTAATAGGCTCATGAAAGTCAGCTCCCTGAGGGCAGAGGCTTGGGTTGGCTGGGCACCCTTTGTAATCTAGCACTTAGTATGTGCTCAATAAATATTCGCTGGTCAGCCAGCAAGCGAACGGGCTATCTTGCCCTTGTTTTCCGTTCCATTGCACCCGAAAGGTGCTTTGCTAGCTGCTTTGCTAGTTCCTACGATATTGTACTCTCCTAAAGTGTGCTGTATCGCTCTGTCCGACCTCCAAGCCTTTAAACGCCCTGTTCCCTGTACCAGGAACACATTCAGTCAGCTTATTCGTCGATGTGTCTGTAGAGACAGGACAGAGCCTGGCACGGAGCAGGGGCACATTAAATATTTGATGAGCGAATGAATGAATGAATGCCCTTGTCCATTGTCCATCCAGGACGCAGGGACACTCGGGACCCTCCCTATTCATCTCAGTCCCCCGCCCGCCCAGAATGAATGCATCTTTTTACCGCCCCGAGGACGGCCAGGCTGGGGCATGTGCAGGCCAGGCAGAGGACTGGATTGGGGGCTGCCCTTGGCCCCCTCCAGGGTCTCCTAAAGGGTCCGTTTTTCTGGACTTTGGGAGTTTGCATCCCCTCCCCGAAACTCAGCCTCGGTCAGCTGACTCCCACGACCAGCCTCCCGCCCTCTTACCACCCAGGGCACCCCACACGGACACCCAGCCAACAGCACGTGGTCAAGGGGCTCCAGCTTCCCATTGGCCGCTGGCCTCCTTCCTTCCCCGAGATTGGCCCGGCCCCAGCCGCAGCTCCCCCCTCCGCAGACTTGCGGTGGTACAGCCCGCCGCGGCTTAGGAGGGGCGGGAAGGTCCAACGCCCCGCGGCGCGGGGGAGGTGTCACGAAGAGCAGGGATCCCTCTGGAATGTTTCCTTCGGGTCCCCCGGGGCGGGGCGGCGCGGCTTGGAGCGGATTGGCCGCGAGCGCCGGGCGGCCGCTCCTGATTGACCGGACGCGAGCCCTGGCCCCGCCCCCCGGTCGTGGCTGAGGGAGAGGCCCCGGCCTGAGTTTGCGGAGGGCCGAACCCGGCGCTCACAGGGCGGTAGAGGCGGCGCCGCAGGTGAGTGTCACGCGCGGGCGGGGCGCATCGCGGCCGCTTGGGGGATCCCGGCGCGGACCCGCGGGATCGCGGACCGGCGGGGATCCGGCCGATTCTGCGGTATGGGGCCGGCCCCATGGACGCGGCTGGACGTCTAGGCTGAGCGGGGGGATGCCCGAGGCCCCTTCCCAGAGGGCCGCCTGCCTTCCCGCTGGGGGCAGGGGTAAACGCCTCCCGCCACCGGGATGGGGTCTCCAGCCGCACCTCAGCCCCCTGCACCTCTGGACAGTTCCCATCCCGGCGGGGACAGGCTCAGGATCGGTATTTCTGAGCCCTGCCCGGGCAACTCCCCGAAGCTGGCCCAGTCCCAATCCTCCAGGGCCTAGGGGGACCTTGGGAGGACCGAGGTTCCGAAGATAATAATGAAAAAATCACCCCGACTAGCATTTATTGAACACTTCCGTGTCAGGTATTTACCACATATTTATCATTGATTCTCAATACCTCATGGAAGGTGCTGTTACTTCTTTCAGAGCTGAAGCAGCAGACCCAGAGAGGTGGAGTGACTTGCCCAAGGTCCCACAGCGAGTAAGTGGCAGATCTGGGACTCAAACCCACGCCTCAGAGTCCAGAACTGGAGTCTCCACCACTATACGAGATGCCCGGTGGCTCCAAAGCTCAGGTGTTTCTGACCAGCTCCTTCCATTCCACTCCCTCCAGCCAGACACGCCATCTGGGGCACACCTGCTGGTCTTTGCTCTCACCAGCTGCTCAGACAGGAAGCTGTCCCCATGACCCTTGTGCTCTGAGCTGGAAAGGCAAGGCCAGAATACCTGGGTCCTGAGAAGAGAGTGACATCTGCGAGAGAGATAGGCAGGGGTCCAGGTTCTGTGCCTCTTGGGCCCCCCTGGTAAGCCTGGGCCCAGGACGGTAGGCGTTCTCCCTGGAAACACCCAGGAGCCGGTTTTTCAAGACTGATTCAGAGGCCCTCCTGCCCTCCTCTCTCAAGCAATACCCCGCTGAAAGAGGAGCCTGGGCGTGGTGTCCCCCCGCCAGCTTTTGTGAGCTCCCAGGAACCCCCTTCCCCACTTTTTGCTCCCCTCACTGCAACTCTGTATGGCTGTGAGCTTGTTGAGTTTCAGGCCCTTCCCAGGGAAGAGAGGGTGGGGATGCTGGGATTGTAGCCAACCTGCTCGATGCCCGGGGCTGAAACTCCTTTTCTCCGTACCTGTGTTCAGGTATGAGGGGAGACTGGGAATGTGGTGGGGAGGTGGCAGTTAGCAGGTCTACAGTGGGCATGTTCTGAGGATAGGGGAACTCAGAGAGTAGTCAGAATGAGGGCATAAGACACATTCATTCATTCTACACATATTTATTAAGCACCAACTATGTGTCAGGTACTGTTCTTGGCACAGAGGATACAATAGTGAATACAACAAAAATCCCTGCTCTTGGGAAGCTGCCATTCTAATGGGGGGGGGGAAACAGGCAACAAACAAGTTAACAAGTAAATAAAGAAAATACTTGCAGAGGGTGATAAATGTTATGAATAGAATATGAAGGAGTGGCATGGTAGAATCTGTGGGCAAAGGGGGAATCTCAGAGGAGGGAACTTTGGAGCCGAGATCTGAATGACAGAAAGAAGCCAGCCTTGTAAAGATCAGGCAGGGGGCACAGCCAAGGCAAAGGCTCTGAGGATGGACCAATCTTGGCATGGTGTGCCTGGGGCAGGAGAGGACCCAAAGTGGTGATTCTGCAGGGGTCTGGGGGTTTCCTCCATCAGGTGGGAAACCGTTGTAAGATTTGAGGCTGGGGAGTGACGCTATCTGGTTTATGTTTTAAAATAGAGACATGAAGTTAAATAACAACCTAAGACTGGAAGACAAGAGTTCTGCCAGGGCAACATGTAATTAAGTTCATGGGACTGAGTAGTTTGGACCACAGGGCCGGTTCCAGCAGGCTGGGGCAAGCTGGGGAGGCTTCCTGGATGAGGTGGCCTTGAGTAGGCCTTGGCAGGCAGAGAGGACCGGGATGTTCCTGGGCAGGGCAAGGGAAGAAGCAATAATGACAATAATAATAACAACTTCCTTAGATTGACGTCAGGCAAAGTGATAATTGAGTTACTTGCATAATCTCTTTGGATTCCCATAAGCACTCTGAGAGACAGGAATTCTGCCCGTTTTTCAGATGAGGAAACTGAGGCCCCATCAAGTGAAGTGACTTCCCCACAGCCACACAGCTGGTAAGTAACAGGGGTGAGAGTTGAACCCACACTACTGTGCTTCTTCTGGCCTGGAAAGCAAATTCATTAATCACCCACTTTCCTCACCACCATTATTACCCTCTCCCAGGTGAGGACACGAAGCCAGCATGAACCAGGGCATCAAGTGTAGGCAGAGTAAGGATGTCGGGAATTGGTGATCAGGATGTAGGGACCCTGGGGAAAGGAGGGAGTTTGAATCTTGGCAACTGACTGAAAGATGATACAGATGGAAATAGTAGTAATTGTCACCAGCATTTATGGAACTCCTATTGTGTGCCAGGAACTGCTCCAAGCACATGTATGATTTCCTTGGAACTCAGAGAGGTTAAGACACTTGCCCAAAGTCACACAGGTAGTAAGTGGCAAATCCAGGTTTCAGATTTATGTTCTTAGCATTCTGCTAAGATGTATGGGGGGTGGTTGGAGGGGAACCAGAGGAGGTGCTGGTGTGGGGGAGTTTTTTTGGGTGTTTTTGATTTTGTTTTGGTAGCATCATTGAGTGTAGTAAAATAACTTGACAGAGCAGTACTGGTTTATTCATTCAGAATTATTTTATTTCTAGTATCTAGAACATATAGATTGCATTGCAGTTAAAAACAGATTCAGTCCCTGATCAGAGAACTAAGATTCCACAAGCCATGCAGCGTGGCAAAAAAAAAACAACCCCAAAAAAACGCAGTTTTAAAAAATGGGTAAAGACTTAAACAGGCAGTTCACAGAAGGGCAAATCCAAATGGCTAATAAATGTATTAAAAGTCATTTAGCATCGTTGATTAGGAGGGGAGTGAAAAACAAAATGACAATATCTTCGTTGCTAAATGAAGCACTTATTCTGTCCAGAATTATGCTGGGAAGCAAGGGATGAGGGACTACAGAGGTAGGACTCGTACTTTTGCCAGGGAGACAAGACCCTACTGAGGGCAGACGTTACAGCCTGTGCTTCTGTGGCTCCCCAGAGCTGCAGAGAAGCTGGGCACAGAGACTGGTGGGCTGGTGAATATTAGGATCATTCGTTCATCCATTCCACAAATATTTATTAAGCAGCTGCTATATGCCAAGCACTGTTTTCTGCACTAAGAAGAGAGGAATGAATAAGACAGGCAGAGTTCCCTGCCCTTTCAGAAAACAGACAATGAACAAGCTAAATGAATGAAATATGATGTTTTCCACCTGAAAGAGGTGAGAGAGTGAGTTGTGTGGATACCAGAGGGCACAGCCAGTGCAAAGGCCCTGAGGCTGAACTTCGCCTAGTGTGTTGAAGGAACAGGGAGGAGACCCATGTGGCTGGAGGGAATGAGCTGGGGGAAAGTGGGAGGAGATGAGGGCATGCAGGTAATGTGGGCAGATCATTTGGGGCCTGTGGGCCAAGGGGAGGACATTGACTTTTACTCCAGGTGAGGTAGGAGCCCTGGGAGGGGTTGGAGGAGAGGACAGATGTGATATGAGTTATGTTTTACAGTATCACTCTGGCTGCTGGATTGACAAGAGACTGTTGGGGGCAAGGGTGGAAGCTGGGAGACACAGAGAAGGCAACTGCACTGATCTAGGTGAGTGCTGATGGGGCTGGATCAGTGATATTAGAGGAGGTGTTGGAGAACAGATGAATGAATGAATGAATGAGGATGGTGCAGCCCTGGGGCTCATCTGAATCCAGGACGGCCGCCTGGAAGAGGAGCAGAAAGTCCCCTTTACACAGAAAAAGATAATTTGGCATAATTTGATCCTCATCACAACCAGGCGGATGGAACGTCCCCATTTGCAGACCAGGCATCTGAGGCCCAGAGAGATTGAGTCACTTATGGGACAGCGTCACAGTGACGAACTTGGGCTTGGGAATCAGACCTGAGGGTGCAGCCAGCTTCTGTGACTTTGGACATGTGTCTTAAAAATTAAATCTGGACTCTTTCCCAGCCTGCAAGGCCCACCCCCCACCCCGAGTCACCTCTTTTACCTGCCGTCTTCGTGTTCTCCCATTGCTCACTTCACTCCAATCAACCACACTGGTCTCCAGCTGATCTGTGAGTCTGCTCAGAACCCCCCCTGACTGCCACCTCACTCAGACCAAAAGCCCAAGTTCTCCCTCTGGCCTACAGGGCCCTGCACAGTCTGCCTGTTACTTCTCTGCCCTCACCTTTTCCTGTTGTCCCCCTTACTCTGATCCAACCACATCTGCCTCCTTGCTGTTCCTCAAACATGCCAAGCACATCCATCCCCACCTCAGGGCCTTTGCACTGGCTGTTCTCTCTGCCCGAATGTTCTTGCCTCATATCCTCCTATGGATATTTCTTCCTTCTTCCTGTCTTTCAAGTCTCAGATTCATCCTCACCTTCTCAGGGAGGCCCTCCCTGACCTTGTCTGTAGAACTTGTCTTGTTTTATTGTCTTCATAGCATTAATTGAGTAATTAATTTATTTTTGGCTGTGTTGGGTCTTCGTTGCTGCGTGTGGGCTTTCTCTAGTTGTGGCGAGCAGGGCCTACTCTTCGTTACAGTGTGCAGGCTTCTCATTGTGGGCTCCAGTAGTTATAGCTCATGGGCTCTAGAGCACAGGCTCAGTAGCTGTGGCACACGGGCTTAGCTGCTCCGCGGGATGTGGGATCTTCCCAGCCCAGGGCTCGAATCCATGTCCCCTGCATTGGCAGGCAGATTCTTAACCAATGTGCCACCAGGGAAGTCTGAATTATAATTAATTAAAGATTTTTTTTTTTTTTTTTTTTTGGCTGTGCCATGCAGCTTGCAGGATCTTAGTTCCCCAACCAGGGATTAAACCCAGGCCCGGCAGTGAAAGGGCTGAGTCCTAACCACTGGACTGCTAGGGAATTCCCTAATTAAAGCTTTTTAAAACATACACACACGTGTATGTATCTCCTTAAACACATACGCATATTATATATATACACATACGTATGTATGTGTATTTGTAAACTCTCAGGATTTATCCATATAGGGTTGTTTTCTTCGTCCATTAACCATTCATCAGAGGCTCCTTATTTACTCCGGGTAAGGAAATGTGGAACCTTGCTTGTCTTATTGAAGGCAATATCCATATTGGTGCATGGAATATAGTAAGTGCCCAAAACATTCGTTAGAAGGGAGGGAGGGAGAAAGAAAGAAAGAAAGAGAGTAGAGGGAGTGGAAAGAGAAAAGTGTGTCAGTCAGGACAGGTTTTGCTGCAATAACAAACATCTCCAAAATCTTAGTGGCCAAACTCAACAAAGGTTTATTTTTTGTTCCTGCTACATGTCCATTGCAGCTCAGCGGGGGGTTCCATTCATTGTCATCACTCAGAGCCTGGCCTGATGGGGCCACCACCACATCAAATGAGGCTGGTCACCCTACCAGGAGAAAGGGACTTCTGGAGGCTCTTGCTCCAGTAATTAAATGCTTCAGCCTAGAAATGTCATGTGTCACTTCCTCTCACAACTCACTGGCCAGTACTGGTCACATGCCTGTCCAGTCACAAGGAGGCCAGTAAGTGCCATCTGCCTACATGCTTTGAAGGGGGGAGTCAGAAATTTTTAGCACACAGCATTAATGACTGTGACCAGTAGAACCAAAAAGAGAAAATGTAGGCTGTGAGTTTCCATTTTCGCATCTGTTAAATGGGCATAATCACATATTACGGTATATCACATAATCACATCGTGGGGGTGATAATATGGTCCCCATGATGTGGTGTGAGGGTTAAGATACAGAGCAGTTAGCATCGGGTTATGATAGATATTAGCTGATATTATTACTTCTGTGCAAATGCTGAGACCGGATTTTTTTTTTTTTTTTTTTTTTTTTGCGGTACGCGGGCCTCTCACTGTTGTGGCCTCTCCCGTTGCGGAGCACAGGCTCCGGACGCGCAGGCTCAGCGGCCATGGCTCACGGGCCCAGCCGCTCCGCGTCATGTGGGATCTTCCCGGACCGGGGCACGAACCCGTGTCCCCTGCATCGGCAGGCGGACCCTCAACCACTGCACCACCAGGGAAGCCCCCGGATTTTTTTTTTTTTTAAGTGAAACAAGTAAAGTGTTTATTAGGAGGAAAAAGAGTACGTGTAAATAGGTACACACGGGCGGACTCAGAGAGAGTTGTGCCTTCGTGGTAGTTTGAATCGCTTATATGGGGCATGTCTTCTGGGTTTCCTTTGGCCAATCATCTTGCTTTGCCTGGCTCTGAGCTGGGACCGGATTTCGAACTGAGGCCAGTCTGTTCTCTAAATATTTCATTGGACCTGTAGGGGCGAGGCGGCCCGAGGCCACTGCCCAGGCCCTGAGCCCCTTTTCCTGTCCTGCAGATCTCCTGGGCGTGCCCTCTCTTCTCGCTGCTCATGCCGCTGGGACTGGGGCGGCGGAAAAAGGCACCGCCTCTGGTGGAAAATGAGGAGGCAGAGCCAGGCCGTGGTGGGCTGGGTGTGGGGGAGCCGGGGCCCCTGGGCGGAGGTGGGGCAGGGGCCCCCCAAATGGGCTTGCCCCCCCCTCCCCCTGCCCTGCGGCCCCGCCTTGTGTTCCACACCCAGCTGGCCCATGGCAGCCCCACTGGCCGCATCGAGGGCTTCACCAACGTCAAGGAGCTGTATGGCAAGATTGCTGAGGCCTTCCGGCTGCCAGCTGCTGAGGTACCCACTAGGGAGCCGGGCACCAGGGTCCCTGATGGTGAGCTAGAGAGAAGCCTGAGCGTGCATCCTGTTTGTGAGCTGTGGCTCAGGTGGTGAAGCTGCAGATACTGAGGCCTTACCCCAGTGAATTATGGGGGACTGGAGGCCAGGGCTGGATGCTGAATTTCATCAGGCATTGGGAGGCCTGTACCCCACTGGTTTGTGGCGAACTGGAGGCCACAGGCGGAGGCGGCATTCCCATCAGGCATTGAGAGGCCTGTGCCGCAGGGGATTGTGGGGGCGGGTGGCCACAGCTGGATGCTGAGTTCCTATCAGGCATTAGGAGACCTGCAGCCCAATGTATCGTGGGGAACTGGAGATCAGGACTGGATGCTGAATCCCCATCAGGCACTGGGAGGCCTCTGCCCCAGTGGATTGTGAGAATGGAGGGCCAGGGCTGGATGCTACATTCCCATCATACATTGAGAGGTTTGCAGCCCAGCGGATTGTGGGGACTGGAGGTCAGGTGCAACATTCACTTCTCCATGATTCACTGGGAGGTCCCACCCCAAGGACTTTGGGTGCCAAAGGATGGGAAGCAAGGAAGGTGACAGTGGGACTGAGCAGGAAGTAGATGCAGGGGTCTCAGTAGGCAGGATGGGTATCTGTGCCCCTTCATTCATTCCACAAGCATTTTCTGAGCACCCACTGTGTGCCAGGCTCTGTACCCTGGAAACAGCAGGGAGTTTTTGCTAGAACAGAAACCCAGCCCTAGTGGGGCCCTGCCCTGGCTCTGGGGTGGTCAGACACTGTGATGGGGACCCCCAGGCCTTTCCCAACTCTCCTCGCTTCCCCCTCAGGTGGCGATTAGCAAAGGGCACAGGAAGGAGGCGAGGGTTGAATATCTCCCACCCCTGTAGGTGATGTTCTGCACCCTCAACACCCACAAAGTGGACATGGACAAGCTCCTGGGGGGCCAGATCGGGCTGGAGGACTTCATCTTCGCCCACGTCAAGGGGCAGCGCAAGGAAGTGGAGGTGTTCAAGTCGGAGGAAGCGTTGGGGCTCACCATCACAGACAACGGGGCTGGCTATGCCTTCATCAAGGTGCCTGGGAGTGGGGCACCCAGAGTCCTGAGGGTAAGGCCTACCCATAGGACCCAACAGCAGAGCCACAAGGGCTGACAGCTCCTTTCCCCACAGCGCATTAAGGAGGGCAGCGTGATTGACCACATCCAGCTCATCAGCGTGGGTGACATGATCGAGGCCATCAACGGACAGAGCCTGCTGGGCTGCCGGCACTACGAGGTGGCCCGGCTGCTCAAGGAGCTGCCCCGGGGCCGCACCTTCACGCTGAAGCTCACAGAGCCCCGAAAGGCCTTTGGTGAGGAGCTGCCTCCTGCAGCCTGGATGGGTCCCTTCACTTGGGCCCTGGTTGCAGTGCCAAGGGCCACCAGCAGGTGGTGCTCAAGCCCAGTGGGTCACAGTGGAAAGGGGGTGGGGGCAGCTCCACCCTGCCCTGGGGAGGGGCTGCTGGCTCTCCGCCCAGCCTGGGAGGAGGATGGAGGCAAGGAGGAAGCTGCCCACACACCCAGCTTCCAGGAGCCATTAGCCCAGCCAAGCGCCCCCAACCCTGGCCAGTTCCCCACCCCGCAAGAAGCCAGGCTTGGCTGCCCAGTGCCAGCACCCCCGCTTTTTTGTCTGGCTTCATTAACTCTCAGGAATGGGCCCAAGGCCCCTGGGGTGGTGGTGGGGGACTCTGACACACTTCCCCAGGCAGATACGGCTGGTCTGTGGCCCAGCAGCTATACCCCCTTGGCCTTGGGGAAAGCAGCTGGGGACCCAGGACCCACCCCGTTCCTGTCCCTCAGGCCCTGGGAACAGAAGTGGCCCCCTCCAGTCTCCCCTCCAGCCTTTTCCATTCCTAGCCCCTGGCTGCACCTCCTATACTTGTGCCAAGCCTGAGTCAGGAGTCATGCCCTCCTGGGGTCACCTCAGCCTCCAATTCCCCCAAAGCCTACAGAAGCTTGGAGAAGGTGGAGGATTGTCTGAGGCCGGGATGCCTGGGTTCCTGCCCAGAACATGCTGGAATTGGGCTTCTCCAGCCCTCACCCCTTCCCTGTCTCCCACAGACATGATCAGTGTGCGTTCAGGGGGTGGCCGCCCAGGCTCCGGTCTCCAGCTGGGCACTGGCCGAGGGACCCTCCGGCTCCGATCCCGGGGTCCTGCCACAGTAGAGGATCTGGTGAGTTGTTCCAGCTGGGCCCCAGCCCCCCTTCCCTGTGAAATTCATAGGCGGCCGCATCACCTCTTAGTTGAGGGGCTCTGGGCACTGGATGCAAACCCACCTCTGCCACCTCCCAGCTCTGGGACCTTTCTTGGGCAAGTGGACCTCAGTTTCCTAATCTGTAAAATGGGGGGTAGTGATACTGACACTTTCACGGTTGTCACGAGGATGAACTGTGTGTTTCTATACCGAAAGTGGTAAAAAATTGTACAAGGCACTTAGTAAGTACAATTACAATTATATTCACAATTATTATGATGTTGTTGTACCCTCTTCCCGCCCCCCAGCCTTCAGCCTTTGAGGAGAAGGCCATTGAGAAGGTGGATGACCTGCTGGAGAGTTACATGGGCATCAGGGACACAGAGCTGGGTGAGTGGGTGGCGCCTGGGTCTGGGGATGGGTGGAGTTTTAGGGGAAGGAGCTTCTAGGTCCTGTGGGGCTGGGTCCACCCTGAGCACCTCTGTCATCTGTGCCTCCATTCTGCCGCACCCCCCACCCCCGCCCCCGCAGCGGCCACCATGGTAGAGCTTGGAAAGGACAAAAGGAACCCGGACGAGCTGGCTGAGGCCCTGGATGACGGCTTGGTGACTTCGCCTTCCCGGATGAGTTTTGTCTTTGACGTCTGGGGAGCCATTGGGGATGCCAAGGTTGGCCGCTACTAGGCCTCCCGCTGGACCTTGAGATGACTTGGGCCAGGCCTGGTGGGAGCCTCTGTGGTGGAGACACCAGGGCTGGACCCCCAGCGTCCAGCTCGGGCCCAGCTCAGTAGCCCGAAGATGATGCGGAGCGGAAGTGGGGCCCGACCTCTGCCCACCTCCAAATCGGTACCACCCCCTCAACAGTTCCCAGCCTGGCTGGGGTCCCCAGCCCCCCACCCCCACCCCCGCCTGTTCCCCACCTACCTCAGCCGGGTCAGGCGCGGGGAGGGACCAGCCAGATTGGGCGGCCACCCCCGCCCCCAGTACTTTCCGCCTCAGCTGCCAACTGGTCCCTCTATCTCCCTGGGGCCTTGGGTTCTGTTTGGGGGTCGTGACCTCCCTAGTTTCCTGACGCAGGGCATGCAGAACGGGGGTGTCCCCCTCAGCAAACGCAATAATACCCTCCCCCTGCGCCACCTCCGTCCCCCCAGAGGAGCCCCCACTGTGGAGTCTGTTACCATCTGCATTTGAAACATGAGTCTGCTGTGAAGCCCCCAGACGCCCTCCCTCTCCTGCCCCCCTGTGTTTCCCCTCAGCTCAGCCCCGGACAGAAGGGGCAGGAGGGATGATGGTGGTGGGCTTTCATATCTGAATTTGCCGTCTGGAAGATAAAGAATCTGCTGTTGGACCTGTGTGGCGGCTTCGGGATGGGAGAGGAGGGTGGGCCGGGATTGGGAAAGAATGCAGCAGCTGAAATCCATCCTCTTTGGGCTCCAAATTGAATTAGGAGCTGGCCCCAGCCGCCCGCCCCCTCCCACCCGTTCCGCCTGAGGAAGCTCTTGGCTGCAAGCCACCAGGCTTCCAGGCAAGGCTGGAGCTTCTCGGCCTGCTGAGGGTGCAAATCTTGCTTTCTCTCGAACAAGGCTCTTGCCACTCCTGGCCTGATGCGAACGGTGGGCAGGAGGCTGTGGGTCCTTGCCTGCTCCAACCCAGTGCCCTGGAGAGCCCCAGGGCCTTGGAGAGCCCCAGGGCCTTGGAGAGCCCCAGGGCCAGGAGGCATGGACAAAGAAAGATGGGGTGGGCTTAAGATGGAGTCTCAGGCCTGCCCCGCTGTGTGTTGGTGGAGAGGAACCCCACCCCGAGGCTGGGGGGGAGTCACGATGCACCCCGACCTCAGCTGACTCTGGACATGTGGGGTCCGCCAGCGCCCGTGGAGCGCCATACTTTGTGCCGGATGTGCTTGTTTTGACAACCCGCTTCATCCTTAAGGATTAAGGCAGGGATCAGGGAAGGGCGGGGGTGGGGGGGGGGTGGCGTCCTGGCCAGACCTGGAGGGAAGGGCAAGGATTGAAGCGGGGGGAAGCAGGCCAGAGGTCCCCGCAGGAATGTTTGGGGGCAAGTTGAGAGGGGAGGTCTAAGCCCGCCCGCTCCCCATTTCCAACATGCAGGCAGTGGGCCGTGGGAGGGGGCAGTGGGGAGGACCACCTGGACGGGGGCTGGGACGGGTTACTCTGGGCATCGCTGGGCACCTGTGGGCACTTTGTGTGTCTGTGCTAATATACAGTTCTGGTTGTGAAGGGGTGAGGCTGTGTGAGTCTGGGTGTTGAGGAGGTAGGACTGTGTCTCTCAGAGTGTTGGTGGTTTGTGACTGTGTTGAGGGAATGGGGTGTGATGACTGTCTTCGCGTTCCAGGGTGTTTGTGGATGTCACTGGCAGGGCTTCTGTGTGGAGTGTGGCCGTGTGACAGCATGTGTGCCTCTGGGTGTTGCTGTTGCTAGGGTCGGGGGGTGACCGGCTAGATCTCGGGGTGTCCAGGGGGTGCCACTCCTTGTGTCTTGGGTGTATGTGGTGTGTACCTGTGGGGCCTGTCTTGGACTGTTAGGGGGCATCTCTGGGTGATATTGGGGTGTGGCTGGGGGCTGTGTCAGTGGTAACAGTTGTGTGCACCGCTCAAGGTGCTGCGTGAGACTACATTTGCCAGCACTAAGGGGTGTGATGGTCTCTCTCACAGGGGGCTCTATTTCAGGGTGTTAGCGTCAGTAACTGTGGGCCCACCTCTGGTGCTAGAGGTGAGACCGTCTCAGTGTGACGATGGCTGACCCCAAGGCTCGTGGCTGCTGCTGAGCTGGGAACAGGCCATGACGGTGGGGGGGGGGGGTCTCAGGGTGTTAAGGGATATGATTGTGTATCTTCGAGCGTGTGACCGTGTGTGCCGCTCAGGGATGCGATCCTACTTCTCAGGGCAGGAGGTGAGGATGCAGCTGAGTGCCCACAGGTGTGGCTGTCTCTGGCTTGGGACGTGTGTGTGCTCATCACATCCTAAAGCAGGATCTAGGAGACAGTCCACTGGTCACCGATCTTCCCGGTTCCCCTGCCCCGCTTCAGCCTCCTCCCTCTTCCCTCCCAGAGTTTGACTCGCTGCAGAACTTGCCTAGGCTTTAAGCCCCTGTGTAAATAATGGGCGGATCTCCTGGTCAGGCTGGGCATGACCCAAGCTGGTCCACCCAGGGCACTGCCCACCGCCACCCACCCAACATGCATGAAGGTTCTGGCAGGGCAAGGGGGTGCTGCTGTCCCCACGCAGGGCTAGCCCTCCAACCTTGCGGCCCCGGTGGGGGTAGTAGCACCACTAAGCCGCCCAGACTTGCCCTGGGCGACACTCACGTTTCCACTGTTTAGATTTTATCCGCTTTATTAATGAGGTAGGCGAGAGGCCCACGCCTGGGAGGGAATGGGGCTGCTCCCGCCCCACCAGTGGGAGCGGGTCACGGGGGCCAGGCCAACTTCCCAGAGCCCCCCCTTACTCAGGGGAGCTGGGGCCTGGGGAGCGGCCCATGACCATTGCCAGGAGTACAAAAAGGGGGTGTCTGTCACCCCAGGTCCCCTGAAGGCGTGCGCTGGGTGGAACGGCCCCTGGAGGCTGGAGCGGGCAGCGGGAGGAGGCTGGGAGCGAGGAGCCGCCGGGGAGGGAGGGAGGGAGGGAGGGAGCGGCCTGTCGGAGAGCTCGGGCGCAGCAGGCTAGGGCGCAGGCAGGGCAGCCGGTGCAGTGGAGCAGCAGGGACAAGCGGCAGGCGATGGGGGACCCTGCGTCCCAGGCAGCTCCGGGGTAAGCAGGCTGGGGCACGAGGATCTCCAGTGGGGGAGGTAAGGTCGTGAAAGGAATGGGTCCATGGCGTCCCCTCCCCAGCCGTTCCTTCCCGTGTTCCTTGGGACTTCTCAGCCCATCTCTCTGTCCCTGTTGATCTTACCTGTCGGTCTAAGCCTCCCTTCCCATATGACCTAGCAGGCAGTTCTGGATCTCCTCAGCCCTCCACCAGGGGCTATCAAGGAATGGGTGGTGACGGGTTAGAACCCCTTGAGGCCTCTGGGGCAGGGACATGAAGCTGGCAGGAGCGGAACTGTGGGCATCCAGGGTGAGGCAGCAGTGGGCAGAGGTAGGGCCTGGGTGAGAGACAGCGATGGGGCTCAGAGATGGGAGTGTGGGGGGACAAGGATGGGGCTCTGGGGACAGGGACAGGGCTGTGTGGACAGAGATGTGGCCAAGGGGACAGAGATGGGTTTATGGGAACAGAGATGTGGCCCTGGGGAAAGAGACAGTGTGGTGGGGAGAGATGTGCCCAAGGTGGCAGAGGTGGGGTTGTGAGCATCTAGGATGGGACTGGAGTAAAGGTGACATAGTGATGGTCAAAGATGGGGCAGTGGGGTCAGATGGTGCCCTGGGATTAGAAATGGGTCAGTGGGGGGCTTCCCTGGCGGCACAGTGGTTGGGAGTCCACCTGCCGATGCAGGGGACACGGGTTCGTGCCCCGGTCCAGGAGGATCCCGTGTGCCGCGGAGCGGCTGGGCGCGTGAGCCATGGCCTCTGGGCCTGCGTGTCCGGAGCCTGTGCTCCGCAACGGGAGAGGCCACAACAGTGAGAGGCCCGCGTACCGCAAAAAAAAAAAAACAAACAAAAAAAAAAACAGCAAGAAAGAAATGGGTCAGTGGGTATCAGATGGGGCCGGGGGCCAGGAATTGGCTGTCAGAATGGGAGGTGGGTGTCAGAAGTGGGTGGGTAAAGCCCAGAGGTGGGGTCAGAGACAGGTGAGGCTGAAGCCAGGTGACCCTGGTGGACAGGGCAATGAGGGAAGACAGGCCTGGAGCAAGAGATGGGCTGGTAAGAGGAAGAGGACAAATGGATCAGGAATGGGGCAGCCAGAGTCATTTGGAGTTGCCACGGACAGAGGGTCCATAGAAGAACTCCATGGAGGGTGAGATGGGTCCTGATGATCTGAGATGGGACCACCAGCTGGTCCCAGGCCAATGGTGGAACCTCACCTTCCCCTCCTCTCCTCTCCCCAGCCCCACCCCCGGCACCTGACATGATCCCTTGCGGGCCCCTCAACCTGAGCCTGGCGGGTGAGGCGACCACGTGTACAGCACCTGGGGCCTCCAACGCCTCCGGCGGACCGCTGTCGGACCTGGCGGGCGCGTCGCCCGCGCTGCCCATCTTCTCCATGACGCTGGGCGCCGTGTCTAACGTGCTGGCGCTGGCACTGCTGGCGCAGGTCGCGGGCCGTCTGCGGCGCCGCCGCTCGGCAGCCACCTTCCTGCTGTTCGTCGCCAGCCTGCTGGCCACCGACCTGGTGGGCCACGTGATCCCGGGTGCGCTGGTGCTGCGCCTGTACGCGGCGGGGCGCTCGCCGGCCGGCGGCGCCTGCCACTTCCTGGGCGGATGCATGGTCTTTTTCGGCCTGTGCCCGCTGTTGCTGGGCTGCGGCATGGCCGTGGAGCGCTGCGTGGGCGTCACGCGGCCGCTGCTGCACGCAGCCGGCGTCTCGGTGGCCCGAGCGCGGTTGGCTTTGGCCGCGCTGGCCGCCGTGGCCTTGGCCGTGGCGCTGCTGCCATTGGCGCGCGTGGGCCACTACGAGCTGCAGTACCCGGGTACATGGTGCTTCATCGGTCTGGGCCCGGCGGGAGGCTGGCGCCAGTCGTTGCTCGCCGGCCTTTTCGCCGGCCTCGGCTTGGCCTCGCTGCTCGCCGCGCTCGTGTGCAACACGCTCAGCGGCCTTGCCCTGCTGCGCGCCCGCTGGTGCCGCCGCTCTCGACGGCACTTCCCGGCTGGAGGCCCCGACAGCCGCCGTCACTGGGGAGGGCGCGGACCCCGCCCGGCCTCTGCCTCGTCCGCCTCGTCCGCCTCGTCCGCCTCGTCCGTCGCTCCGGCCTCCGCCGCCCCCGGCGGCTCCCTGGGCCGCGGCTCAGCGCGGCGAGCCCGTGCCCACGATGTGGAGATGGTGGGCCAGCTCGTAGGCATCATGGTGGTGTCGTGCATCTGCTGGAGCCCCCTGCTGGTGAGGGGTGCACATGCCCCTCCAACCCTGCTCCCTCCCACGCCCTCCGTGACCTCTCCCACCCTTTTCCATCCTGGGATACCTGGGTCCTCTCTCTCTGACCCAGCCAGGGCACTGCCCCCTCGAGGCCCCACCTGCCAGAGTCCACCCTTTGCCCTCTTCCTCTGACGTCCCACTTCTCCTCCCAGTCCCCGTATCTTACTCCTTCCTGGGGTCTTTGTAGTTCACCCGACCCAGGCAAGGTTCTCCTCCAACCCCACCCACCTAAGTACTTCCATTCCCTAGCTTCCTTCCACCATCACCACCCCTTTTCTCTTCTCCCCTTCAATCCCCTGTCCTTTGGGATACCTGGGACTTCTTTCCTGCCCAAGCACACACCCACTGAAGGCCTTTGCTTCTGCCACGGTCTCTAAGGCTCCCACTTCTTCTCCCCTCTCTCCACAGCTCCTTCCCAATTAGATTCCCATTTACCCTCCCCGTGACGTTCCGTCCATCCTCACAGCCTCCTTACCTTCAGACACTCTCCCATCCATCTCAGCCCTACCCTTCGCCGGTGCCCTTTTCTTACACCACCCACCGCTCACACTGTCTTCTCCCACAGGTGTTGGTGGTGCTGGCCATCGCGGGCTGGGGCTCCAGCTCCCTGCAGCAGCCGCTGTTTTTGGCCGTGCGCCTCGCCTCGTGGAACCAGATTCTGGACCCCTGGGTGTACATCTTGCTGCGCCGGGCTGTGCTTCGCCACCTGCTTCGCCTCCTGCCTTCAAGGGCAGGTGCCAAGGGCAGCCCCGGGGGGCTGGGCCTAATGAGGAGCGCTTGGGAGGCCAACTCGCTGCGCAGCTCCCGGCACAGTGGCCTCAGTCACTTCTAGGCGCGCCCGGCGGCTAAGCCAGACCACCCGGGGCCGGCCTCTGGTCCGCAGCTCGGAGACTTCGGGGAATAAAAGCTTTTTGCGGACAAGCCCAGGGCGGTGCGTCCCGTCGGGGCTGCAGCGGCCGCGCGGGAGCGGCAGAGGTGCTGTGTACGCCTCCGGGGTGTGCAGTTCCGGGACTAGCCACGCGAGGGCGTGGAGACGCAGAGCCGGAGTCGCAGGAGCACGCGCACAACGCCGTGGCCGCAGTCTTGGGGCGGAGGCTCGGCTGGGAGCAGAGTGGGAGGGTTGGGGGCCGCTTTTCGCCCCTGCTGCCGTCATGAGTGACTCCCGCAACCATTCGCTCATTGTGGCCCTGAGCTCCCACACACAACCCCAAGTCCCTACCCCCCAAACTACGCCCCATCACTGGCCTCTAACCCCGAAAGTTCCTCAACACAGCTCCAAGCCCCCTCCCACGGCGGCCTGCCCATGATCCCCACCACAATAACAGCCCCGAGTCTCCACCAGCCCTTGGCCCCCTTCAAACGATCCCCCACCACAATCCAGGGCCTCTGCCCATCACTCCCTACACCGCCGGCCACCCATCACATCCCCTCCCAACTCTCCCCACCTCCAAGCACGCCCCCCCACCCCCATTACTGCACAAGAACGGACGGAGATGCATGGATAGAGCAAATCCCAAAGGGCTTTTAAAAACTGACAGCTCGGTGGGGGCAGAAGTCGGGGAGGGGGCTAGCAGCCCCCGGCCACAAAGTCGAAGTCCCGGAAGGCTGCCTGCTCTGTGGCCGTGAGGGGCCGAGCGTCGCGGGGTGGGCTCAGCGTGGGGGCCTCCCCTGTGAATTCCTCGTCGAAGTTGCTGACATCAGTGCGGCCCGCCAGCGTGGGTACGAAAGGCGGCGGCAGGCGCCGGGCCAGCAGGGCATCCCAACCCAGTGTCTGCAGGGCAGAGAGGGGAGAGGTCAGCAGGGGAGGCTCAGAGCAGAGCGCAGGAAGGCTTTGCTCCTTGCACCCCGTCTGGCCTTGGATCTGTGGGGATCAACACAGGAAGTCACAAGATAGAGGGAGGGAAAGTGGCGGTCCTGGGGGCTCAGGAAGGATCACCGTATGAGTGGGGGGAGGGGCCTGGGCTCATACACAGAGCAGTGCTCCCCGCCCCCCAGCCCCAGGCCAGCCTGGAGTGGATGTGGGGGTAGGAGGGCCAGTGAGGGTAAGGGAGGGGGAAGGAAAGGCAGGCAGGTGTCAAGGGGAGGCGACAGTGTTGGAGGTGAAGCCACTAGGTCTTGGGTTGGGGGGATGACTGGGTCCTGGGAGTGGGGGACCTCACCCTGAAGAAAGGCTGTTTTTTCACATCCTCTGCATCCCTCTCGCTGGATCCCAGCCTCCGCTCTGGATTCCTCCGCAGCAGCTGGGGGGAGGGAGTTGTGTGTCAGCGTTCCTCTTCCCAGTCTCAGAGCCATGCCCCTGGCCCACCCTAAGGTGCGGGGGATCCTCACCCTTCGCATTATGCCGATGGCTTCAGCTGACAGGAAGCGGGGGTAGCGAACCTCATCGTTGACAATGCTGTCAAATACCTCCTCCTCGTCATCCCCTGGGAACGGGGACTGGGGACAGGAAGAGCCAGGGTGAATTAGGCCCCTCTGGCCACACCACACCCAGCTCCACCCTGGGCTCCCATTGCACTTCTACAAGGCTCACTTGGGAGGGTAAGTACCCCAATTTACAGATGCAGAAACTGAGGCTAGAGAGGCAAAGCCACCTGTCCTCAATCAGACAGCACACAGTGGAGGCCAATTCTGACCCCCCTCTCCCCCCACCGGGTATATACAGGTTACTGGGGACAGGCAGGGCGGAGTGGCCTGGGGCCTCACCTCACCGACCAGCATCTCATACAGCAGCACGCCCAGCCCCCACCAGTCCACCGCCCGAGTGTACGATGTGTCCGTCAGCACCTCAGGTGCCAGGAACTCCGGGGTCCCGCAGAAAGTGCTGGTCCGGTCCCCATAGCCCATCCCTGGGGGCAGCAGGCCATGTGAGGTTATGGGGGAGGTCACAGCTCTAGCCCAGCCCAGCATGGGGTGGTCCAGACAGCCAGCCCCGTCCCAGGACCAGGGTAGGGGATAACCCAGGTAAGGCTGGGGACTCCACTCCCTCCCCTCTCTGTCTAAACCCCAGAGGCCAGTCCCTCAGATCCCAGTCCCCCGCCCCCGCTCATCACCCTCCTTGCAGAGGCCAAAGTCTGCAATCTTGACATAGCCCTCGGTGTCCAGGAGCAAATTGTCCAACTTCAGGTCCCTGTGGGGGAGGGGATGGGAGGATGTAAAGAGGGATGAGTGGGAATCTGGGTCCTGCCTGAAGCCTCAGGGTCCCCCAGTGGGCAGAGCATGCATGCACGGGCATATGCGTGCGCGCACACACAGACACACCTGTAGACAATCTTGTGTTCATGGAGAAACTGCAGCCCCAGCACCACACAGGCCGAATAAAAGCTGCAGAGAGAGGCCGGTGTGAGGGAGCTGGGCTTCCAGGAAAGGCAGAGGGTCACATAAGGCTCCCACATCCTCAAAAGCCCCCCATTACCCCATAACTCCAGGAGCTGGGGGCAGGCAGGGCCTGTGGGTGGAGGTGTGGGGTGGGGGACTAGGCTCACACGGCGCGGGGCTCCGAGAACACATCACTGTGGATGTGCAGCATCAGGTCCCCGCCGGCCGAGTACTCCATCACGAAGCACACGTGCTCTGGTGTCTGGAAACAGCCAAACAGGTTCACCAGAAAGGGGTGTCCCGCGCTGGTCACAGCCGCCAAGATCCGCTTCTCACACATCAGGCTGGGCAGGATGGGGGTGGGGCAGGGGTCAAAGACTACAGCAGCTCCCTACCACCAACTCGCCCACCCCCTAGAGTCCTCAATCATCAGATGTTTGTCAAGGGCCTTGCATGGCTGTGCACACTGGGGCAAGCTGCTTAACGCTTCTGAACATGCTAACCAGGCACCCAGAATCCATCCATTGTCCTAGTAACAGTCCTAGTAACTTCCCTTTGGGAAACCACCAGAGGGACTGTTATTTCCCTTTGGAGCACCCCATCTCCCTGGCCAGGAACTGGCCCACAAAAGGGCAAGCCAAGCCAATGGGGCTCAATCTCAGGATTTCTGCTGGAATTATTAAGGAGGAAGAGCTAAAGTTTACAGATGAGCCTTAAACTGCTAGGGTGGGGGGCATCTCTGTCCCTGTGAGGGGACTGCAAGCAAAGCCCACACAGACAAAAGCAGAAGTGAGAGATATCAACTGAGCACCTGTGTACAGCCATGCCTGAAGGTAGTCCACCCCTGGACTTTCCTGATGCAGAGCAATGAATTCCTGTATTTGCTTAAGCCTAAATTGGGTTCCTGGTTAATAAAAGGATGTCAAGAAGACTGGGGACAATCTCAGGTATCTACAGGGGGCAGGGCACTGTGCAGAATGCTCTAGAGTCATCCTCTCATTCATTCCACCCGGCAACCCTGCAAGAAAGGCATTATTACTCCCCTTTTCTAGAAGGGGAGCCTGAGGTTCAGAAGGGTGAAATGAACTCCCTAAGGTTTCTAAGCACATCTGTAGCAGAGGGAGGATCTGAACTCAGGGTCCTGACCCCAGTACAATGGCACCGTTAATAGCACAGGCTTCAGAACTTGAGTCCCTAAGTTCAAATCCCAGACCTGCTGCCTACTGCCTATGTGACCTTTGGGCAATTTGCTCAAACTCTCTGTGCCATCAGCAGAATGGGGACAATAACAGTCCTTACCTCTTAGAGCCGTTGTGAGGAATTCGTTACTAAATGTAAAGCACACGGTGGGTGCTTTCTAGGAGTCGTTATTATTGTAAGTATTGGGGGTGGCCAAAAAGTTCGTTCGGGTTTTCCTGTAATACAGAAAACCCCGCACGAACTTTTTGGCCACCCCAATACTAGCTTAATAAGTCCAAGTGACTGTTACGAATCACTCTCACAGCAGCTCCAAGGAGGGGACTGCTCTGTCTCCCATTTCCCAGAAGACCAAAGTTCTCAGAGGGCCTGAGCAGGGTCCCCACCTCTCCACCTCGTCTCGGGCCACAATGTCCCCTTTCTTCAAAGCCTTGATGGCAAACAGCTCCCCGCTGGGCCGGAATTCGGAAAGCAGCACCTGGAACCACAGTGGGCAGGGGTGGCCTTAGTGGCCAGTCCAAGGACCTGGAGGTCTGGACCCCCCCAGACCCCCAACTCCTTGCCCCCCGCCTCACCTTCCCAAAGTGACCCCGGCCCAGCACCGCCAGGAACTGGAAATCCTCGAGGGTCAGGGGTGACTTCCTCAGAGGGCTGTGGAAAGAGGAGGCTGGTGGGGAAGGGACAGTGGGCAGGGGTGGTGGGTGGTGGCCAGGGGAGGGGTGTCACCTGCACAGGGTGGGGCCTGGGATCTCCTGGGTCTCTGAAGGCAGCTCAGGAGTGGTGGTAGTTTCCTGGATCAGAGAAGTCTGTGGCAGACAGAGGAGGTCAGAGTACAATAACCCATAACCACAATAGCCACCAAGGCTCTTGTCACCGATGTGACCTCACCTCTCCTCCCCCACCCCTCCTCACTCAATCCCCCTTCAGCCACACTGTTCCATTCGCTGTGCCCTGAACACACCAGGCATGTTTCCACCCCAGGACCTTTGCATGGGGCTGTTCTCTCCACCAGGAACTCTCTTTTCCCAGCACCTGCACTGTTCCTCCCTCACCTGCTTTAGGCCTTTATTCAAATGTCACCTTTGAAGGTGGCCAGCTGACCGCCATATTAAATAACTAACAGAAGCTCCAACACTCCCTGTCCCCTTTCTCTGCTTTATTTTTCTTCCCAGCACATTCTATGCTGTATTTTATCATTTATCTACTTATTCCCTTTACTGGTATTAGGGAATACCACGGAGTGACCTAATTCTTTACATCATAAGCATATATAACTTTGAGAAGAATCAAAATTAATAATTTAAGTGGGAAAAATTTACCTACTGGTCCATCATTCTCCACTATAGAGACAGTTCTAAAGATTCAATCAGCGCAAACAGGTATACAGTAGGAAACACAGTCCTCTCCTGCCCCAGCTGCCCTCCCCAGAGCCAGCTGCTGTTCATGATTTCGTGGGCACCTTTCTAGATGTATTTTATACCATTCAAGCATTTTGGTGGACGTGTGTGAATGTCCATCATAGATGTCCTGGGCTGGAACTTCTAGGTCAAGGTAATGCCCATCTTTTTAACTCAGCCAGCTGTGCCCTCCGAAGGAGATGCAGTGATTCACATGCTCTTCCTGCATCCTCCCCAGCGTTCAATGTTATTCAACTTCTGTATTTTTTTTTTTTTGACCAACTCATCTAATTTAATGAGGCATCTCGTTTTAATTTAATGCCATGAAGCATATATTATTGTTTCCATTTTTTTAGAAAATGAGGTATAAAATGCACTCGGTGAGGTGGGCAATGGAAAGAGCTCTCACATACGTATCTACCCAGATGCCCGTCGCCTAGACCAAGGGTTGGTAAACTCCATGCTTTGTACAGTCCGTAAACTAAGAATGATTTTTACGTTTCTAAAGGGTTGGGGGAAAAAAATCAAAAGAAGACTAATAGTTCATGATCCATGAAAGTGACAGACATTCAGTAAGGCTTCCTGACACACAGCAACACCCCTTCATGTCTGCCTGTATCAGGTGTGGCTGCTTTCTACGAGAGCAGCATTGACCAGTCATCACCGTGACCTTCTGGCCCACAAAGCTGAAAATGCTGCCTATATGGCCCTTTCCAGAAAAAGTGTGCTGACCTCCGACCTAGATCAAGATGCAGAACATTTTTATCATCTTTGCCAGGCTCTCTTGTGTCCCCCCTCCTATCAATAAACCCCCGCCCAGAGAAAACCACTAACTGGACTTCTGTCATCGACATGAGTTGTAAATGTGATCATTTTACAGGGCAGTGTACTAAACACAGAGAGGTGACGCTGCTTGGCGTGAGTCACACAGCTAGGAGGCAGCAGAGCAGGGACGGGACCCAGGTGGCCTGGGTCCCAAGCTCATGTTTTTATCCGGGATAGAGGACAGGACCCCGGTTCTGGCAGAGGTGTGCTGTGTGTCCTGGGAAGTTCCTGGTGATCTCTGGGCCTTGAGTGGCAGTGGAGGTCCCCTAACACTGCCCAGGCCAAGGGGGAAGCTCACCAGACTTGATGGGCTGGAAGGAGGACCCAGAGGGCTCTTCTGGGGTGAGCTGTCCAAGTCAACCCCGAGGTTCAGCTTCTCCACAGATACGTCGCTGCAGCAAAGGGAAGAGGGTGCATCTAAGACCTAGCATTCCGGGAAGCAACCAGAGGCAGCCGGAACTCCGGGGCCCTCCCTCCTTACCCTGTGGACCGAGCCTCGGGTCCTGGAGAAGCCCCCGGGCTGAAAGTGCCTGTGGCAGTGGCATTGGGGATGAGCCTGCGAAGCAGCCGCACCCAGGTGGCCACGTCGATGTTCATCTGCCTAGCGCGCTGAAATGCCTTCCCTGGGGAGACGGGGGCAGGTGTCACCCTCTGTGACACTCCCGGGACCCCTGGTCTCTCCCCTGCCCCAGCCCATCCCCTCACCTTGCTGCTTGGAGAAGATCTTCTTCTGCCGTCGGAGCCGCGGTATCCTCTCAATGACAGGGTTGCGGAAGGTGACCTGAGGGAGGGGCTAGCGTGAGGACCCTCGCCCACCTCCGGGCAGCTTGGTGGGGAAGCCCTTAGGATCATAGGTGTGCACGCCCATATGTTTCGGGGGTTCTGATCGCTGTGGCATTGCGTCCAACCACAGAGTAGTATGCATCGTATTAAGGGGTCATAAAGCCAATCCATCCTTCGACAGGACCACCTCCTGAAGTGCCACCTTGAAAAGGCAAGAAGGAGGCAAGCAGGCCCTCCTCCAGGGGTGGGGAGTGGGTCTGATCCAACGAGATGTACATACAACTCCAGCAAACAGGTCCTACACTTCACCTAGTGTCCCGATCGCCCGAGTGTGGTCCCCGACCAGCAGCATCAGCATCACCTGGGAACCTGCTGGAAGCGCAGATTCTCAGCACCGCCACCCCAACCTGGACCCACCGAGTCAGAAACCCCGGCGGTGGAGCCCCGAAGTCTGTGTTTCAACAAGCCCCCCAGGTGATGCTGGCGCCCACCCACGTGGGGAAACCACTGGCCGAGTTGAATTCTCCCGACTCCAACGCATCTTCTAGAAGGTGCTGGAGTCACAGAACTGTTGTGGCTTTATGGGTGTCCAATCTGGTCCCCTCTAGCCACATGTAGCTATTTCAATTAAGTAAAATGAAAACGTCAGTTCCCCCAGTCACACTAGCCACACTTCAACTGACTAGCAGCTACTGTATTGGATGACACAGATATGGAACATTCCTACCTACAACAGAACTCAACGATTGTAGGCTCACTGACAACAGAACTGCAGAAAGTCCTACAGGCTGGTGCTTTGGGGAGAACAAAATAGAATGTTATAAGTAAACCTTGAAGGCAAGAAGGACTGCCTCAGAACTTGTCCCCCGGGCCACCCACCTCTATCGTCCACTTGGGTTTTGGACAGTCTTCCTAATAGAAGAATAGTTTCGTGGCCCTACCATCTGAAGTCTGCCCTTCTCTGCTCCTTTCCTTCAGGAGTCCTCGATTATGAGATCACATAAGAATTTCCACCTGGATAGTAAAACAGCCCTTGAATATTTTAAGAATTTTTCTAGATACTTTTTCAAGAAAAAACTACATGTTGGGAATTAGTGAAAATTTACTAATGTTTTTTTAATTTTGAAAGCACTTTTTAGTGAAAACTTAGAGTAATATATATTTGGTCTCTGGTAACCAAGGAAAAGCTTCTTTCAGGTTAATCTTTAAACTCACTTGAACCCAATGACTCACTTGATATTTATCCCACTCCCGAAAATAGGGTTCATTATACAGCTGTATTTTATACTGTGCATTGTGAACTGTTTCTCTTTCACATTTCTGATCTCTTTCACATGGTCTGATCTTCTGGCAAAGAGAAGCGGTATTTAAAAATCTAAGCAAGTAGCAAAAAAAACAAACAAATTTCCTCCTGGGTTTAAGGACATGGGGAGACACACACATACACACACACACACACGTCTACATATATACAAAAAAACAGGACACATGTGTATGTTAGGGGCAAATTGAAAGAATTTTTGAGGATGATTCTGGTTAAATGAGGGCGCCAGTGACTTTCTTTCTCTGTGGCTCATTTCCTCCTCTATCAGATGTGACTAATAATGGTCCTGTTTGCACTCGGTGATTGTGAGGACTGACAAGTCAATGCCAGTACAGCACTTCGAACAGGGCCCAGCCATACTACAAGGGGTCAGCTAGGAATGTTATTTAGACTATGGGCTCTTAATCAGGGGACCCTGGCCATGTCTGGAGACATTTTTGGTTGTCACAACTTGGAGCGGGGGTGGGGGGTGGGGGTGGGTGTCGCTACTGGCATCCTGTGGGTGGAGGCAGGGGGTGTTGCTCAGCACCCTGCAGTGCACAGGACGGCCCCTGCAACCAAGAATGATCCAGCCCAGATGTCCATAGTGCCAAGGGTGGGCTACCCTGATTTGGACCCTAACCCTGACATCACTGCGGAAGGAATCTCTCTGCTCAGCTGTGGCTCTGGTGGCAATCTCCGTAATATGTTGCTAGGTTTTGCTTTTCTTTTCTAGCTTGACAGAATTTTGTTGTTTTTTTTTTTCTTTTTTTAATATCTTGTTTCAGAACAAAACCAATCCCAGCTTAGGTCATGCACTGATGTGACATATAATTATATGTACTTTTCTATCGAGATTCAGAGACCAGTGGAAAACACATCTTCCCCTTCCAGAGCAGGAGATGCCAAAGCATTTTCTCAGGGTCGGGGTCAGGCTGTACCTCAGCCACCAGGCAGCCCTGAGGTTCCATGTCCAGCTGTACTTCATGCCTCTCATTGTCCAAGAAATCCTCCAACTTCAGGAATTTGAGGGCACATAGGCCCCGCTGGTCCCGCCAGAACACAGCCAACTCCAGCTCCCGTGCCTCGAGGGAGAGAAAGAGGGCCGTCATTTGGGGTGCCCGAGGCCTCAAACCCCTCCTCCTCCAAGCCCTGTCATCCCCTAACCGAACTCACCCTCTCCAGCTCCAGGGTGAAGCTCTGGTCCCAGGCGTGGGGACCACACGGCTTCCAGGACGTCTGCCCCACCACTGTGTTATCCAGCTTGAGCACAGTGCTCACCTCACCTGGAAGAGGGGTTGGGGGTAGGCGGTCAGGAGATTCTTGCTGGCCGAGGGTAATCTCTTGTATCTTATTAAAAGAAATCTTCTCCTCCCCCCCCCCACAATATTCTGCTGTGCTATCTGACAAAGCTTTAGGGTTCTGCCTTTCATATTAAGGCCTTTAATCCATCTCCAGTTGATTTTTGCACGTGGCGTGAGGCGGGGATCCAAATTCACTTTTATGCTGTATGCAAGTTCCGGCAATATATTTCTAAGTATTTACCCTAGAAAAATGCAGGCAAGTATACATCGGGAGATGCATAAATATAATGCTTATATAATAGCCCTAAATTAGAAACAGCTCACCGTCCAGGAATTAATATATAAATTGTAATATAGTCTTTTTAGCTAAACCATGAAATGGCTGATATTCAACTATTTTTTACCTAAAAAAAGACAGCAATTTGACACGCCTCATGACGTGGTAAAATGAATGAACTACAGTTTCATGCAACGATAGGGATGAGTCTCCCAAACAATGTTGACTAAAAGAAGCCATTACCATGAAATACATTCTGTATGATTCCACATATATGAAGTTCAAACATAGGCAAATTAAACTACGTTGTTCTGAGATGGTACATGGGTGCTAAAACTACAAAGCAAAACAAGGAAACCATAACCGTGAGGGTCAGGAGAGTAGCTACCTCTAGGACAGAGGAAGGGGCTGGAATTGAGGATGGGGCATGAGGGGGCTCAGAGAATTCTACTGCTTGACCTGGGTGGTGGCAACACAGATGGTTACTCTATTGTTATTCTTCTTTTATTCATACTTTTAAACATGTACGTATTAGCTTTTTTCACGTTGTGGTAAAATTCACATAACATACAATTTACCATCATAATCTTTTTTTTTTTTTTTTTTTTTTTTTTCTTTTGCTGTACGTGGGCCTCTCACTGTTGTGGCCTCTCCCCTTGCGGAGCACAGGCTCCGGACGCGCAGGCTCAGCAGCCATGGCTCACGGGACCAGCCGCTTTGCGGCATGTGGGATCTTCCCAGATCAGGGCACGAACCCGTGTCCCCTGCATCGTCAGGCGGACTCTCAACCACTGCGCCACCAGGGAAGCCCTACCATCATAATCATTTTTAAGCGTACAGCTCAGTGGTATCAAGTACGTCCACACTGTTGTGTAACCATCACCACCATCCATCTCCAGAACTCTTTTCATCTTCCCAGACTGAAACTCTGTCCCCACTAAACAATAACTCTCCGTTCCCCCTCACCCTCAACCATTATCTCTATGAATCTGACCACTCTGGATCATATAAGTGGAATCGTGTACTACTTGTCTTTTTATAACTGGCTTATTTCACTTAGCGTAATGTCCTCAAGTTCATCCATGTTGCAGTATGTTTCAGAATGTCCTTCCTTTTCAAGGCAGAGAAATATTCCATTGCATGGATGGACCACATTTTGTTTACCCATCCATCCGTCAACAGACACTGGGTTGCTTCTACCTTTGACCACTGTGAATAATGCTGCTATGAACATGGGTATACCAATATATCCTCGAGACCCTGCTTTCAACTCTTTTGTATATTTACTCAGAAGCGGGATTGCTGGATCATATTGTAATTCCATGTTGAATCATCTGAGGACCTGCCATACTGCTTTCCTCAGTGGCTGCACCATTTTACATTTCCACCAACAGAGCAGAAGGGTTCCAGTTTCTCCACATCCTCCTTAACAGCTGTTGTTTGTTTTGTTTTGTTTTGCAGTATCCATCCTAATGGGTGTGATGTACTAACTTTTAAGAATGTTACAAATGTGGGAAATCCAGGACCCCCCACCCCATCTCATCCCTCCAGACCCTCAATGCTCACTCACTGGTGTTCTCGGATTCCGCTTTGAGACTGCTCCGGCCACTGAGGCTTCCACTTCGGCTGTAAAGGCCCCGGGCTGGGCGGCTCAGGAAGGGGGTGCGGCTCTCAGGGGTCCCAGGCACCCCCACTGAAGGTGAGGGGTTCCAAGGGATGGTCTCTGGAAGGTCTCTGCAGCCCACTACACGCACCTCCAGGGTCCCTGAGAGAGGGGCAGGCTCATGACGGGGGAGGGGGGGTCACATCTGGGGCAGGACGAGGGGAAGGGCCTGCAGGTAAAGTGGGCATGTGCAGAAGTGGCCAACATGCAAGTGGGAGGTGGTGAGGGACTGTCAGGGTGAGGCAGGGGGTCTGATGCAGGGATGGCTGTGTCCGGAAGTGAGAAACATGGGACAAGGGGAGGGGTGGGTCAATCTGGGGAGGGGGTCTGGATGCTGGGGTTTTGTGACAGAAGAGAGGTTCAGGGTGTAGGCTGAAGGTCCAGGCGGCGGTGAGCCAGGTAGGACTAGGAGTCCGGGCTTAGATTCGGCAGGCTGATCTGAGGTCTGACACTGGGGCTGGGGTCTGTGGTAGGGCTAGTCTGGGGAGGTAGTGGCTGAGGGATCTAAGGAGGGAGGGGCTGGCTAGCCTGGGCGTTGGGGGACAGAGGTTCAGGGCTGAGGGTTCTGAGAGCAAGGGACTGTGAGACTGGGCTGGGGGACTCTGGCTGGAGAAAAAAGGCAGGGCCATTTGGGGAGGGGTGGCGAAAGTGAGGATGGGGATGGGGACAAGAGTCCCTCAGAGGGCAAGGCGGGGTGGGAAGTCCAGGTGCATACGGCTGTCTGGCATGGGCAATGGGGCCCAGGTCCAGAGGGCTGGGGTGAATGGAGAAGGGAGGGAACAGTGGGATGGGAGTCCAGGGTTGGGGAGAATGGAGATCCCGGTTGGGGGTCTCGGGGCTGGGGGACTCAGAGGGGTCAGGAGTCCAGAGCTGCGGGAGGTAGGGTCCGGATTGGGTGGGGGACGTCGGGACCCACCTGTGAGCGGCGCGGGCTTGCACAGGGTGCTATAATGCATGGCGGGGAAGGGCCCGGCCAGGCGGGCACTGAAGGCTGAGGACGAGGCCGCAGCAAGCTCCTCGCGCAGCAGCCGCCCCTTCGGGTGGTCAGCGGGCAGCTCCCCGAGCCGCCGCTCCAGCGCCTCCCGAAGCAACCCCAGCTTCTGGTTGGACTCGGTCAGCTTCTCCTGCGCCTGCGGTGGGAGGAGCCTGGCCGGGCTGGGGGCGGGATCCAGCACGCCCCTCCCCAAGTGCAGACCCAGGCCCCGCCCCCAGGCTGGCTAAGTCCTACCTGGAGCTCCTCCCTGGAAGCCCAAGCCCTCAGCCATTTGGGTCCTACCCCTGGGCTCCCTGAAAATGAGGTCCCACCCATCGCTGAAGCCCCACCCCTCTGGGTCGACACCGCGTCCCTCACCTCGCTGACAGCCTTGCGGTCTGGGGCTTTGGCAGCGCTGAGCAGGCGCAGCACGTTCTTGGCGCCCTCCGCCACCGCGTGCTCGACTCGGAAGTGGTGCCGCAGCTCCTCGATGCGCAGCTCCATGGCCCCCAGGTCCGGACTCCCTGTGGGTGTAGGACACGAGGCAGTGAGGCTAGCCTGGGCCGCAGCCATCGGCAGGAAGAAGCACTGGCCACAGACGGCCATCAATAAGCATCACTTTCTCCCAAGGTGAGGGGTCAAGGTGACACACTCACACTGTCACCCACAGGCAGACGGCCACACTTCCACCCAGATGCTGTCCCTCTTTTATCCAGACGCTCTCACACCCACATGGACGGTCCCAGGGATGTAGTTAAGCTGTCACCCGGGGACAGTCATATATACAGGCACACCATTAACAAAGCCTTAGGGACAGATACATTGTCAGGGTCCCACTCCGTCCCCAGGGACTGTCGCAGGGATACCATGGCAACTGGATAGGATATAGTCACACAGACACAGGGACACTTAAAAAAAAAGAGTAACTTTCATTCATTGCTAATGGGAATACAAGTGGCTTTACAATGGAGGCAGTTTGGCCATTTCTATCAGAATCACAAATGTATTTACCCTTTGATTCAGCAATCCCAGTTCAGGGACTTTATCCCATAAAAAACACCTCTGCAGGGACTTCCCTGGTGGCGCAGTGGTTGAGGGTCCGCCTGCCGATACAGGGTACACGGGCTCGTGCCCCGGTCCGGGAAGATCCCACATGCCGCGGAGCGGCTGGGCCCGTGAGCCATGGCCGCTGAGTCTGCGCGTCCGGAGCCTGTGCTCCGCAACGGGAGAGGCCACAACAGTGAGAGGCCGGCGTACCGCAAAAATAAATAAATAAATACATAAAAAAGAATCCGCCTGCCGATGCAGGAGACACGGGTTTGAGCCCTGGTCCAGGAAGATCCCACATGCCGCCGGAGCAACTAAAGCAACTAAGTCCGTGCGCCACAACTACTAAGCCTGCACTCTAGAGCTCACGAGCCACAACTACTGAGCCCATGTGCCACAACTACTAAAGCCCGCGCGCCTAGGTGCTCCGCAAAAAGAGGAGCCACCGCAATGAGAAGCCCGCGCACCCCAATGGAGAGTAGCCCCCGCTCACTGCAACTAGAGAAAGCCCGTGCGCAGCAACGAAGACCCAATGCAGCCAAAAATAAATAAATTTTTTTTTAAAAAAACACCTCTACACGGTTATTCACAGCCTTCCTTCTAAGAGCAAAAGATTGGAAACAACCTCATTTCCTCCAGCAGGGGTCTGGATAAATGCATAGTGACCACCCACCCCATGAAATACAATGTAGTTGGGAGAACAGGCACAGTGTCACACAGACATCGTCACACTGTCACTCACAGGGTGACAGTGGCATTATCACTTTGTCACCAGTGTAGGCACTGGAACACACACACACACACACACTGAGGAACACACTCTCACAAAGATGCCATCCCACTGCCACATAGGGACATTGTCACAGTGGTGAGGCTATTACATAGATATATGCCTTGTCAACCCCCAGCAAAGGGACACAGTCACAGGGGTGGAGGGAAATGGTCACAAAACATAAATACCCTTATAGGACACAGTCACAGAGTGGCAAAACTCCCAGGGCTCTATCTCCAGCCCAGGGAGAATCAGAGGAACACAATCACGCTGCCACATGGATAAGGCATAGGGACAGGTAAAGAAATGCCATCATACTCTCACATAGGCAGGGCAGCATCACTGATACCCATAGACACAGAGACCCAATGGCACAGGGACAGGCACAAGGATACGCTGTCACCCAGGTGCGGGAAACTGGTCACTCAGAGAAACAAGGCCACGGTCACCCTCATCCAAGGCTGGAGATTCCAAGGACGGTCTCGCTGTCCTGCACAACGACCTGGACTCAGACTTGGGCACTCAGACAGTCACAGTCACCCACAGCTGTGTGGCACCCACCGGGACTGCTGTCATGTGTGCCCAGTCATCAAGGCTTTTACACTTATGGGGACAAAATCAGGCTGTCACCAAAAGTTACAACGTCACGCAAAAGCACAGGGACGTGATCATACCATCACACATTGTCACTGAGAAGCCCACGTAGGCATTCAGAGTACAGACGAACAGCCACACCGTCACGCCGACACCTCCCCGCTACAAAGACGCACACATTGTCATCCGAGTTCCAAGCCCTATTGCTATGGACTGCACGTTTGTGTCCCTGCAAAATTCGTACGTTGAAACCCAACCGCCAATACGATGGTATTAGTTGGTGGGGCCGCTGGGAGGTGATTAGGTCATAAGGGCGGAGCCCTCATGCATGGGATCACTGTCCTTATAAAAGGGACCCCAGAGAGCTCCCTTGCCCCTTCTACCAGTGAGGATGCAGTAAGAAAGCAGCTGTCTATGAATCTGGAAGAGGGCTCTCACCAGACGCTGGATCTGCTGGCGCCTTGATCTTGGACTTCCCAGCCCCCAGAACAGTGAGAAATAAATGTCTGTCGTTTACATGCCCCCACCCCGAGTCTGTGGTATTGTGTGGTACAGCAGCCCAAATGCACTAACACCCACCAAGAGCTGACACTTACCTCTCATGGTGACACAGAAACTACCACAGTTACAGGGCAGGATATTATTACGGAGGAGCTGCGGCTCCATAATATTATTATGTATCGTGTGCATACAACCTCTGGTCCCCCTGGTCAGCATCACTGACACACATCAGTAGCACAGATAATCTTCTCTGCACACACTACATCAAGACGCTGTGACAAATTCAGGCTAACAATGGGGTTGAGACACCCCCAGGCATTCATACACTGAGACACACAAAGGAACACACACACACCGTGGACACCCACAGTTCTACACCACAGGGGCCAACGTGACAAGGCAACCACCTAGTCCAGGGGTCCGCACATTATTTCCGTAAAGAGCCAAAGGGTAAATATTTTTGGCTTTGTAGACCACACAGGCTCTGTTGCCACTACTTGGCCCTGCTGTTGCAGTGCAAAAGCAGCCTTAAGTGATAGTAAATGAATGGGCATGGCTGGGTGCCAATAAAATTTTATTTGAAAAAAAAAAAAAAAAAAGGCGGCAGTAGCAGATTTGGTCCAAGAACCGTAGTTTGCCAATACATGATCACGTGCAAATCTGAAATAGGACAAAATGGGAAACTGAGGCCTGCCAAGGGTCAGGAATGGGCTCCAGTCATGTGGTGAGTCACAGCACCCACCTCCCTGCCTCAGAAAGGGACCCCTCGTGGGGCTGGGAGCTGAACTCTCCAAGGTGGAATGCAGGTGAGGCTTTTTCAGGGCAAGGGACTCACCTTGGGCCTCGTCTGCGGCCGCCTGGCTCTCCAGCTGGCAGGCCTGCAGCGCCCGGCGGAGCTGCATGCGGATGATGTCAATCTTGGTCTTACTGTCCTGCAGCATCTGCTGGGCTGTCAGCAGCAGCTTCCGGTCCTGGAGGCAGAGATGGGCCATGAGGGAAAGGCTGGGCAGATGAGGGTCTGACCACCAGTCCTGCTGCCCACATCGTGCAGGCCCTGGGTGACCCTGTGACAGAGCATTCACGTGTGGGTGTGATAACATGTGCCTCCGTGTGTTCCTGGGTGCTGATGGGAGATGTCGCCCATGGCATTTGAATCCTGGCTCCGCCGCCTAACAGCTGTGTGACTTTGGGCAAGCCGCTCAACTACTCTGGGCCTGTTTGCTCATCTGCAGGAAGGGGAGTACTAATAGCGCCAACCAACACTGGGCTGAGGATTAAAGGAGCTAACCTGTGTGTAGGGCTCAGAGCCGTGCCTTGCACCAGCAGGCACCGTTTTTGTGTCAGCTGTCAGAATGGCGTACGTGTGTAAGTGTTCCCCGTGGTGGGTGTAGCCTTGACTGTAGCCACGTGGGTGAGTCCAAGGGTGACTGGATGTGAGACAGTCGCAGTAAGTGGAGTCCCGATGTTTGTGTGTGCAGATCAAGGCACAGCGATGACTGGGCATAGCCAAGGACCCCGTGTTGTGTACAAGCACCGGACACTGGTTGTGGATTTTTCCATCTACATGGTGCTGTGTTTCAAAACCAGGCACTGCCGACCTGTGGTCAAAGAAGTCTGTGTACTGACTGAAGGGGGCAGGAGGGAACCCTTTCTGGGTGACAGGAAGTGTTCTGTATTTCGATGTCGGTGATGTGTACCCAGATAAAAATTCACTGGTCTGTACACTTAAGTTTTCTGCACTTTACGTCCATTTGTTACACATCAATAAAAGGTGTAAAAAAAAAAAAAAAAAAATTCTGCATGGCTTGTGCCCTCCCACATAATATTCGCATTTGTGTGTGCACACAGGCATGGGTGCTCTCTGGGTCTCTAGCTGTAGGTCTGACTGTGCTGTGGGTGTATCTCTGGGTGTTGGTGCAAACCTGTGAGTGTGCACTCAGTGTTGGTACAACTGGGGGAGCACCTGTGTGACAATTCTGGTCTCTGAGTGTGAATTTAATAATGTGTGTGTCTAGGCGGTCCGTTGGCCTGTGCTGTGTGTCCGGGCGTTATACGATGGTGTGTGTCTCCCTGTATCTAGAGGTCGCTCTGGCGGCCATCCTCCCCGTGTTTATGAGCGTTGTTTCTGATGTGACTCTAGATCTTATGGCGGTGCATGCGTGTCTGTGAGTCTCTAGGTGTTGTCATGGCCATGGCTGTGTCTCTAGATGTTAGGGTGATGATATGTGTGCACCTACGTGTTGATCTGCGTGTACAAGTGTCAGAGGGAGACCACCAGCAGTGAGAGGCGGCGTGTTGCCCTGACCATCCCTGGGGGTAACTGAGTTTGGAGGGGACAGTCTCTGCCATGTGTCTGTCTGACATCACCCACAGTTACCCTGTTTCCCATATGCCCCCATGAGCTGACTGCACCCCAGTCCTGCTGCAAAGCCACCCATCAGCCCCTCTGTCCCCAACCCAGAGGACCCCAGACTCCCAAGGGAGCAGATGTAGGTGCCACCCTGCCCTCCCCAGACTGTATGCGCTTGCGGGTGTACATGCACACGGGGCGGCGTGCACTCGCGCTGCCCCCACCTTAGTGCTGCCGTTGCTGTACGTCTGGATCATGTTTTCCGCCCCCTGCTTCACCTTCAGCTCGATGGCCAGCTGCTTCTCCAGGCCGGCCACGCGACTCAGGTTGGTGGCTGAGCAGGCTGGGCCGCCTGCACAGGGGGACTGGGGGGCATCTGGAGGGGGTAGATGGGGCAGAGTCACCACGGCCCTCACCTCCATCTGCCCAGGTGGTTCTGCCCCGGCTGAGAGGATCCACCCCCGGGGCCAGGGAGAGGAAGAGCTGGGGACCAGGGTCCAGAGGGCCCAACCACCCCAGTCCTCGTAGGGAAACCCCTGCAGGATTGGGGCAGGACCAGCATGAATGAGGACAGGCAAGTGTCCAGGTGTGCGCTGGGTCCTTGGTGCTGGTGTGACTGTATCTACCTTCGTACGGAAGTCCCCAACTACTTACACAGCTGTGTGGGCATCCGTGGGTGTGGCGGTGGTTAGGTCTGTGACCCGCAGGGTGTTGGCATAACTGAGCAAGTGTGTGTCTCCCCAGCTGCTAGTGTAACTGTGAGATTCGAGGTGTTAGAATGACTGTGTGAGATTCTGGGTGCTGGGGGTGACTCTAGGCATATGCTTCCGACTATTGGCACAACTGTGCTTTCTGATCTCCCGGCACTGGTACAACTGTGTCCACGTGTCTGGGTGCTGGTACAGCCGGACATGCGTGTCTCTGGATGCTGGCATGGCTCTGTGAGTCTCTAGCGAGTGGTGTGACTGTCCAGGTCACTCTGGGTGCAGCTGTGACCGGATGAGGTTTTGGGGGTCGGCTGAACTGTATCTCTGAGTGTTGACACGACAATGTTGGTCTCTAGCTGTTGACACACCTAAGTGGTATATGGGTGTTGGGCTAAGTGGTGTTGAGTCTTCAGGCCTTGTCCGATTGTGTGCGTAAGTCTCGGGCTGTTGACAGGTCGGTGGACGTCTGTAGGGGTTGGGCAGCTCTGTGTGTGCGTGAATCTCTGGGGTTTGGCGTGAGCATGTGCGAGTCTCTGGGTATTGTCTGTGTGTCGGTGTGACTGTGCGTGCATTTCTCCGGGTGCTGGGTGCCAGTATGCAAGTCTCTGGGTATTCATATGATAGTGTGTATGCCCTTAGGAGTTGTCTGGGTGCTGGTGTGACCGTGTGTGAATGCCTCTGGCTACTGATGTGATGTGTGTTACACCTTTGTCTTTGGTTGCAAGGTGAAAAAGTTCTGCAGTTCCCGTGCACGATAATGTGAATCTACTCAACACCACTGAACTGTACACTTAAAAATGACGAATTTTGTTATGTGTTTTTTGATCACAATTGAAAATTTTTTTAATCAATAAAAATTAAAGATATTTTAGAAAGAGTCTTGGGGCTTGTCCGGGTGCTGGTATGACTCTGTGAGCCTGGATATTCGTGTGACCCCGTGTAAGCCCTTTGGTGTTGTCCAGGTGTGGGTGTGACTGTGTGTACCTTTCTCTGGGTGTTGCTTTTGGCCTTTGGTCTGCCTGTATTTTGAGGTTCGGCGCTGTTGTGACCGAGTGTGTCTCCCTGGAGGTCAGAGGCTGGCCTCGCTCTAGGACACAGCGGGTGAGCCCTGGGCAGTGGAAGCCCCTGCTGTCCTGCATCCCCGGGGAAGCCTGGCTTACCGTGCACGCCAGCCGCGGGGTCGGGCAGCACCACATGGGCGTGCAGCTCCTGCAGCTGCTGGTGCAGCAGGTCGAGTCTGCGCGAGGAGCCGCGCAGCACCAGCTCCACGGGGCCGAGGTTGCGGCCCAGGTCGGTGGTGGCCCGCCGCAGGTTCTCGGCGCCCTCCTTCAGCTTCAGCTCCTTGCGGATCTCCCGCCGCAGCCGCTCCCGTTCCAGCTCCAGCTGCTGCTGCACCCCGGGGGCTGCCAGGTCAGCACCCGCCAGGCCCAGCTGCTCCAGCAGGGACCAGCTGCGTGGCTCGCTCTGCGGAGGACGGAGCAGGGTTAGTGGGGCCAGGAGGACTCTGGGGTGCAGACCGTGCTCAGCCGACCTGGCCTGGTCCTCTCCCAAACTGTAACTCCTGACACAGGGCCTGCTCTGTGTCCTCTGATCGGCACCCCCCCGCCCCGCCACCAAAAGTGGGAGGTGAGGCAAGGCCCTGTCCCTGCTTTCAGACATCCCCAAACCGCAAAGTCCCGAGGGCAGGGGCTTCTTCCTTCCCTGTCCCCTCAGACTAGGGGACCACAAATACAGTTCAATCTCCCTTCATCTGTCCTTATGCAGTGGGATTCTTCAGGTCAGATCCCATCACCCCACCACTGTGCCCCCCAAGCTAGGGGGTCCCCAAGGACGGGCCCCATCTCCCTTCCATTGTCCTCCCAAATTAGGGGGTCCCAAGAACAGGCCTTGTCTCCCTTCTGTTGCCCCCCAAATGACAAGATCCTGAGGGCAGACCCCTTTCTCTCCTCTGCTGCCCCCCTAAACTAGGAGGTCCCAAGGGTAGGCCCCATCTCCACTCCCCTATCCCCCAAATTATGAGGTCCTGAGGGCGGGTTTCATCTTCCCTCTGCTGCTCCCCAAACAAGGAAGTATCAAGGGCAGGCCTCTGATGCCCCACCAAACCATAAGGTTGGGGTCCCAGGCCCCTTCTCCTCACTGCTGTGCCCTCAAACTAGGATAGGAGGTACTGAGGGCAGGCCTCACCTTCCCTCTGCTATAATCCCAAACGAGGAGGACACGGGGCGAGGCCTCATCCATCCCCTGCTGTACCCCCAAACTAGATCCCAGGGACAGGCCCCATCTCCCCTCCTTTCATCCTCTACAACCGGCACCCTAAAGAGCAGAGGCCTCTCCCTTTCCTCCTCTATCTCCCCAGCCTGGAAGCCCAAAGGGCCCCAAACAGTTTCATCTCTCAAACAGAAAACTCCAAGTCTAACACCTCATCTCCCTTCAGTCCAAAACCGAGAGGTACAGAGGGCAGAGCCTCTGGCCTGTGCCACTTGGGGTCCCCTTCTGCTGGCCCCCCACAAGGACCCCAGCCCGCACCTCCAGCTCCCGGTCCAAAGGGGGATTGGCCTCCGCCATCCTGGGTCCCGGCTGAGGGCCCCGCCCTCTTCCTGAACCTCAGCCTTGCCAGGGCCCCTCGCCTGCTACTTCCTCTTTCCTGCTAGCTCCCAGCAACCCCTGCAAAAGGCCAGCTCTGGGCCTCTGGGGCATCTAGAGGGCCTTCCTCTCAGGCCCCACTCCAGGCCTGAGCCGGCTTCTCTGGAGGCACCCCAGGGATGACCCCTGCTCCCTGTCCCAAGAGGATGCCCAAGGCGTACACAGCGTGCACACATTCACAGGCCCACTAGCGTGGACGTGAAGAGCAGCCTCCCCCATGTATACAGGCTCCAGGGGCTGCTTGGGTGTGCACACACTCTCGTACACCTATAGGCGTGTGCACGCATCGCAGGCTAGCAAGTGTGTGCACACCCCCTGCGTCTACCCCGTGCACACTTATATGCAAACACCCATGAGTGCTTATATGGGCGGCCCAGCCCCCTTCCTGCAGATGCAGCCTGTCCCAGCTTCCGGATTCTTCTCAGCTTGGTCTCTCGCTGCTGCTGACCACAGCTTGGAGGCCTAAGGGGCCTGGCCAGCCCAGCGGCACCTCCTTGAGGCCCACATTGTGAGGAGGCAGCGCTGGAGGGTTGGGGTGAGAGTGTCTCTATTAAAGCTCAAGTATGGTAGCAGTTACTACAAGCTGCACCCAGTTCAACTAATGCAACCCCAGGAGGTGCTATCATCACCCCATCTTCTTTCTTTTTTTTTTTTGGCCATGCCGCATGGCATGCCGGATCTTAATTCCCTGACTAGGGATCAAACCCATGCCCCCTGCAGTGGAAGCACAGAGTCTTAACCACTGGACTGCCAGGGAAGTCCCTACTATCACCCTATTTTCAAGATGAGGAAACTGAGGCCTGGAGCGGTGATGTAACTTGCCCAAAGTCCTACAGCCAGCAGAAGGCAGAACCAGGATTTCAAACGGGAATGCCCAGAATCTGAGCTAGGTGTCAGCGTGGCATGAAGAGCCCCACATACGTTATCTGCCGCCGCCATGAGAACCCACTTCAGAGATGAAGAAAGTTATGGTTGGCTCCCGACCAACCTCAAGGGCAGCTGCCCCCAGGGAGGATTTACTTCAGGCCAAAAGCGTCACTCCCATGATCCTACTGACCCCTCACATTTATCCTGAGCAACTGCCATAATTCTCCCCCACTTTACAGGTGAGGAAACCGAGGCTCAGAGAGGTGGCAGCAGCAGTTCTCCATGGGGGAGGGGACCGCCTCCACTACCACCCCACTTCTGGGGGGCATTTGGCAATATCCAGAGACATTTTTGGTTGGTTGTCACAACTGGGGGTGCTACCGGCATCTACTGGCTTGAGTCCATGGATGCTGCTCAACATTCTACAGTACACAGGACAGCCTCCATCTCAAAGAATGATCCAGCCCCAAATGTCAACAGGGCTGAGGCTTAGAAACCCTGGATTAAAGGACACAGATGCACACGCTGAGCTGCTGACCATGACCCAGGAAGGATTTCACAGCAGCCCCACCTGCAAGGTGCCGGCCTGGTCTACGTCTTTCCCCACCATGAAAACCCTCCAGCTACATTTTTTTGACGGCAGAACCAAGGCTCAGAGAGGGAAAGGCACGGGGCCTAGGACACACTGTTAGGAAGTGGCAGCTCTGCAATTTAAACCCAGGCTCACCTAATACCACCTGCTACCAACCAGGCCCCACCTGCCACCCAGCCCCACCCTATCCCCAGCAGGCAGAGCAGGGGTACAGCCAGGAGCAGGGCCAGGTCAAATGAGGGAAGTCCAGGCAGGCTCCCTCAGCCCCACCTCCTCCAGCAGCTGAGGCCTGAGAGTATGCAGAGCAGGGAGGGAGGGAGGGAGGGAGGAAGGCCCGCCCTCCTGGGTTCTCCTCTCTCGGTGACTCACTCCTACCTAGGGCAGGGGTCACCTGAGGGCCAGCATGATGAACCCATGAATCAGGAAGCCTGGCCTGGCCCTGGAGAATCCCTGCTCCCCCAACTCCCACCATGAAGCAGGAGACCCCAGGTCCAGAGGGTCCATCTTCCAGAATTCCCCTCTTCCCAGAGTGGCCAGGGACCTAGACCCCATGTCCGGAGATTTCAATGCTTTGGGCGTTTCCGGAATCTGAACAGGACATCCGTTTGCTGGACACAGAACGGACAGGCACACACTGGGACAGACAGAGGGACAGTTTAGCAGACCCAAGCAGCCACGAGAAAGGAATGACCAGGACAGGGGAAGAGAGCAGGAAGGAGATGGGAAAGGGGACCAGGTCACAGGTCCAGCCTCGTTCCAGGAATCACAGCCTCCGTCCAGGTCATGTTTGCTACACGCCAAGTGCATGCATGCGCCAGGGGATTCCTACACAGCCCTTCCAGGGTTGAGGTGTAGAGGCAGAGACCCCAGCCCTCCCCAGCCCCCAAGGTCTGACCTTGTGTGATCGGCAACACCAGATACGCCCAGCTCCTCGGCAAGGCTGGCAGGCCATCAGCAGGACTGGGATGGGGGATGGGGGTCATGGGACAGACACAAAGGGGATGTGGGGGCAGGTGCAGAAGGAGACGAGAACCCAGTTACACAGCAACCACAGGACGATGGAGGGATGATGAGGCGCTAATGGGGGCACCAGAGGTACAGGACATGTCTCAGATTTGGGTCACTGAACGAAAGAAGTTTCAGAAGTCACCCTGGCCCTGCTAGCCACAAATAGGGAAGGTGAGTCCAGGGCTGTGATGTCCACAAGGCGGCACAGGAAGAACCTGGCTGGGCGGCAGGTTGGTGTCAGTCAGCTGTGCCTCTGCGTGTGTGTGTGTGTGTGTGTGTGTGTGTGTGTGTGTGTGTATGTTGTGGGGTGACCCAGCCCATGCCCAGGTGGGATTCCAGGTATAAGAGAATCCCCGGTCTGTTGACATGGACACTCCCCACCTGGGATAAGGTTCCACCTGGCAGCCGGGTGGCCGTGTGGGTCCCCCGTCCCCCGACCTAATGAGGCGACTCTGGCACTTCCGGCAACAGGTGACAATCTGGGTGGCGTCGGGACCATCGTAAAGCTCAGTCTGGAGGTGGGGGCGGCTGGAGCTTTGTTGTGCGGGGGAGAGGAACGGGCCGGGCGGCCTCCTCCCTTCCCGGGGCACCGCGCCAGGCACCTGCTCAGGTGGAGCTGCACCTGCCCGGAACCGAACGCTGGGAGGGAGAACGAGTGGCAGGGTCGACAGGCACCGGGATGCACAGCCAGCCACAGACACCTGAATTCTAGCCTCCGCCGCGCCCCCTCTAATTCTCGGGGAAGGGCGGAGCTTGGGGGTGCTTCAGGACCTCCCCGCTCCCCCCTTGTGCGTACCTCCACCAGCCGAGAAGGGGACTGTGCTGGCTCCACGGTGCCGGCCCAGGGAGGGAGCGCCCAGTGCTCGGGGGAGGGGGGGACCCGCCCTGGCCGCCCCGATCCCGGGGGCTCCGGCAGCGCGCGGGCGGGGGTCCCCGGCGCCGGCTGGCCGCCAGGGGGCTGAGGACGCAGGTGCGCCTACCTGCAAAGCATCGCTGGCCATGTCCACGCGCCGTCCGCCAGGGGTCCCCGCGCGGAGAGAGGGGCGGTGAGAGGAGCGTGCGTACGCCCCACGCGGGGCGGGGAGGGGGCGGGCGCGGCGCGACCCCCCCGCCCCGGGCGCACGGCCCTCTCCGGCCTGCTCGGCTCTAGCCCCGCCTGGCCTGGCCGCCGTGTCCGCGCGCCTCGCCCTCCGGCCCCAGCTGCCGCCTGGCTCGGTCACGTGACCGCCTAGGTCGGCGCCCGAGGAGGGGGCGGGGCCGAGGGGGTGCGGCTCCCGGCGGCCCCCGGGGCTGCGGGGTCCTGCCTGCCGGACGCCCCCCTCCCCGGCCGAGAGCGCGTCGTCCTCTTCCCCAGCCTTTTCCTCTTTCTGAATCCTCCCTCTGCCCACGGGTGCTCCATTTGAGCGCGCAGGAACCCGAAGAAAAGAGTGAGCCACGTTAAAGCGGGGAGCTGTGGAGGCCTTTGGGCCTCCCGGGATCTCTCAAAAAACAAAACCAATTCATCCCCGCCTGTGTTTGCAATTTTAGGCCTCTTGGAACGGTCCGTCATTCTAAGGCACCGGAGCTTCCCCATAGGCTGGAGACAAGCTCTGAGCAGACTTGTGTTCAAATCCCCGCCTGCCTTGGGGGAGTCCCCAAGCCCTAAAAGCCCCTCATCTGTAAAACGGGAAGGATTTACCTACCCACCCCTTAGGTGTTGGCAAAATTAAATGAGACAATACATGCCAAGTGCTGTGAACACACAGCTCAGTAAAGTTTAGCTGCTGTGATTTTTAGTGTTTTTGCCGTTGTTATGAAAAGGGATTTGAACCCTAACTCCGTCACGGACTCGCTGCGGGCCCTGTGGCCGCTGAGTCCTCAGTTTTCCCTGCTGTAAAATGGGGGCCCGCCTCTTCTTCGGGGCTGCTGCATGCAGGTGGCGCTCCGCAATGCAGACTCCTGCCCTATCGGAGGCAGAAGGTGGAGACCTTTGAGGAGCTTCTCAGGGTCTCCGGAGTCTCTGTAGCATGCAGGCGGGCTCGTGGCCGACCCCGCACTCCCTTTCAAATCCGGTGACTGGGCCAAGCCGCGGTCCCTGGGGGGCGGGGCGGGGAGCGTTCCCTGGCAGCGCCGCCTCATTGGCGCCCTCCTGGGACCCGCCAGAGCGTGGAGGGCTGCCGGTACCTTGGTTACCCGCAGCTGTGAGTGGTTTGCACCGTCCCAGAGGCCGGGGCGGGATGTTTTCTTTCTCCCTTTTTCCTTTGGGCGACTCTTTGGGGCTGGTTGGTGGTGGTGGTGGTTAACAGAGAACGAGAAGGAGGAGGAGGAGAAATTATACCAATCCCGAATCCACCCACTTCTCACCCTTCCACTATCTCCACCGGGTCCAGTCTTCATCATCGTTCGCCTGGACCAGTGCAGTCACCTCCTCCCAGGTCTTTCAGCTCTTCCCTCGACCTCGTAGTCTCTTTCCCCCACAACACCCCAAGGACTCCTAGGAACACCTGAGTCAGGTCATGTCCCTCCTCTGCCTAGATCCCTCTTTGGCTCCCACTTTCCTCAGAGTAAAAGCCAAAGTCTTACCCGCAGCCCACAAGGCCCTGCACGATCTGCCCCCTTCACCTTCCCTCTCTCCTCTTCTCCCACCTCTTTCCCTTGCTCCCTCCCTCCAGCTACACCTGCTTCCTGGCAGTTCCTCAGATATTCATCCATTGAATTAAAGAAACCTTTGAGCTAGTTCTTTTTCTCTTGATTTAAATATGAGGAAACTGAGGCTCAGAGGGAATCCCCTCACCCCAATTATAAAGCCAGGATGTTTATAGTCCTTGCCCTGTCTTCCTCTAATTCTCCAGCCCACCCATTTTACAGATGGGGATGAGGGGGCAAAGCAAGGCTGAGAGACAGCCCAGGAACTGGGTCACCTTATCCAAGGATGGGCCCTCTGCTGCCTCCCCGGATGGAGCTGGGGGAACCCTGCCAAATTCTCTCTCCAAGCTTCCGGCATTCATTTACTCAGTGAATGTTTATCAGCACCCACTGGGGACTTTGGTAGCACTGGAAACAGAGTCGCGCTCTGGGCTTGAAACAGGAAGACCAAGGACTTATTGTATAATCTCAGCCAAATATGATAACTGCACCAGCACCGCCCTGTAGCTCCTCTGGCCTCTCTCCAATCCTCTCTGGGGCCTTGGAAACCCTAAATCACACCCACCCCCACAGCTCTGCCTGCTGGAAAACCTGTTTCTGGCTCTCTGGAGCTCTTAGGAAAAACACCACTCCTCACCTGGCCTACAGGATGGTCCTGTCAGGCCTCTGCCCACCTGTCCAGCTGCATCCCCCTCCACTCTCCTCATCCCCATCTAGCAAAACTGGCCTTCTCTCTGTTCCTCAAATATTCCCACCTTATTTCCAACCACAGGGCCTTTGCACTGGCTGTTCCCTGGTCTTTAATGCCCTTCCCTCACATCTCCCCAAGGCTGGCCTCTTCTAATCATTTAGATCTCTGTTTAAATGTCACCTCCTCTGCTTCCCAGAGCACCTCCATGCCCTGTCATCTCTGGTCCATGGCTCTGTTTTATTTATTTTAAATATCACTCCTCTCTGAAATTTCCCAGTAACTGGCCTAAGCTCGCTCAGTGTTTGTGGAATGAGTGAATGCATACACTGTGAGCTGTCAGGAGAAAGGTATCCCAGTCCAGTGAATGCCTTGAGGACATAGGTGCCCCACTATAGAGGAGGCAGAACGGCTGGCACTAAGGGACAAATTAGGAAATTACAAAATAGATAAAGAGGAAGGGCTCCCCTAGTGGCGCAGTGGTTGAGAGTCCGCCTGCCGATGCAGGGGACACGGGTTCGTGCCCTGGTCCGGGAAGATCCCACATGCTGTGGAGCGGCTGGGCCCGTGAGCCATGGCCGCTGAGCCTGTGTGTCCGGAGCCTGTGCTCCGCAACGGGAGAGACCACAACAGTGAGAGGCCCGCGTACCGCAAAAAAAAAAAAAAAGAGGAAAAGGGTGTCTGGTGGAAGAAACAGTCAGGGCAAAGGCCTAGAGGTGGATGAGGTAGAACTCGGCATGTCCTACTTCCTCTGCCTACATCTCCCACCCCAATCCCCTCACTCACACTCTGGCTGCATGACCTCCTCACTGCTCCTCACACATGCTGATTCCTACCTCAGGGCCTTTGCTCTGGCTGTTCTCACTGCCTGCAGTACTTTTCCTTCTCATCTTGGCATTCTATCTTCCTCACTTTATTTCCATCTTTACTTAAATGTCACCTTCTTAGAGAAGTTTTCCCTGACTGCATCTCCACCTAAAACAAGGCCCACCCCATCCCTACCAAACTCTATTCCTCACATAGTTTGATTTTTCCTCCTTGCAAATTTTAATAAATTTGACTTTACTGTTTTCTTTCTTGTCTGACTTCACCAGGAAGTTGACAGCTCCCAGAGGGCAGGGATCATTGTCTTGTTCACTGTTGGGTACCTGGCTCCTAGAACAAGGTCTAGCACACAGAAGGTACTCAAAAAATAGCTGCTGGATGAATAGATGGGTGAACAAACCAGGTATCATAAAGCATGGCTGGATTTTTTTTTTTTTTTACTGCTGATGAACCTGGAGTAGAGGGAAGGCTCCAGATGTTGCAGATGGTGGGAGTGGAATTCAGACTTGACCCTGAGGACTGTGGGAACCACTGGTGGATTCTTAGAAGGGGAGGAACTGAGTGAGGGTTATCTCTTAAAAGATAAGGTTCTTTGCAAACCAAGTCTCCACCAGTCAAGGCCAGAGAAAAGAAATGGGAGTAGATTCATCTGACACCAGAAGAACTAAATGTATCAATAAGGCTAAACTCAAAAACACCATGTGTGGGGGTTGGGGGGGGCTGGGAGGGGGGGATAAAAAAGCAAGTTTAAAAAATGGTACAGTTTGATATTGTTTATATCAATTACTAAAAACCAGAAAGTGAAACTGTGTATTAAGTTTGTGGAATGTTCAGAGTAGCGGGCTTGTAGTATGCCTGGCATCCTGGCTGAGGCCCGCCAGGCTATCTGGGTTCAATTCCTGACACCACTGCCTATGAACAGTGAGACCCTGAGCAAGTTACTTCACTGCTCTGTGCCTCAGTTTCTTCATCTGTAAAAGGGGATGATAATAGTGGCGCCTACCTCATAGATTGCTGGGAAGCCTAAATGGATTAATTCTTGTAAAGCACAGAATAGGCGTTCAGTAATTGTTCAGTATCATTAATTTTATTGAGGATGTTTCTGTAGTGGGGGAGGGGAGTGGAGTGGAAGTGAACAGAAGCGACTTCCACTTTAACGATAAGGTGTTATGTCTTTTATTTTATTTTGATCGAGGTATAACTTACATATGGTAAAGTACACAAATCTTTTGATGTGCAGCTCCGTGAATTTGTATATACATACACACCCCTGTGGCACCACCCAGGCCACTCGCCTGCTGCATAAGTTTCACTTGTATTCTTTCCCAGGCAACCTCCTCATGTAGATTCTATCACCATAGACTAATTTTGCCTGTTCTCGAATTTCATACCTAATGGAATCATTTAAAAAATTTTTTAAATGTCTAGATTCTTTCACTCAATACATTTGTTTTGTTTTCTATTAGAATAAAATTCACACACCATAAAATTCACCCTTTTTAAATGTACAGTCCAGTGATTTTTAGTATGTTTGCAAAGAATACGATGTTTTTGGTAGTCATCCATAATGTTGTGTATATCAATAGTTTATTCCTTTCTATTTCTAGTGTTATTCCATGGTGTGGATGGAGCACAGTTTCTTTATCCATTCGTTTGTTGATGGACATTTCGGTTGTTTCCAGTTTGGAGCTCTTATGCATAGAGAATGTTCACTGTTCGTATCTTTTTGTGGACAAAAAGGGTTTCATTGATTGTTAAGTCTATACCTAGGAGGACTGCTTAGTCATGACATAGGTGCCTGTTCAATCCAATGGGTCTGATCTGGGATGATCCCCTCCCCCGCCAGGGGCGGGGACATTACCAACGTCAGGAGGCATTTTTGGTTTGGAGACACTGAGGCGTGGGTGCTACTGACATTGAGAGGCCAAAGATGCTAAACATCCCATAATGCACAGGATGGCTCCCACCACAAAGAAGGATCCAGCCCAAACGTCAAGAGTGCTGGGGTTGAGATACCCTGCTTAACCTTATTACAAACTGCCAAATCGTTTTCCAAAGTGGTTTTCTCATTTTACAAGCCTGCTAGCAGTGAGAATTCTGGTTTCTCCACAGCCTCTCCTCCAGCCTCAGTACTGTGAGTCTTTTCCTTTTTAGCCATTTGGGTGGGTGTTTTCAAATTTTCTATATCTTAAAATAATTCTGAAGTGAATCAAGCCAATGTGACAAATGTTACTATTTGTTCATCTTGGGTGGTGGAAGTACTTTAGCAGGCTCTGATCTTTTCTGGACTTAAAGTTTGTGGGTTTGTTTCTTGTGTTTTTTGTTATTGTTTGTTTGTTTGTTTTGAAGCATAGAAACCCACCCCCCTGCCCCGCCCATGGCTGCATGGATGGTGGGTGTGCTGGGCTTTTTTTTTTTTTTTCCTGTTTTTCCAGACTTCTTTTTTTTTTTTTTTTTTCAGACTTCTTTACTGGACTCAACTAGCTTCGGTCTCCTCCTCCTCCTGCATCATCTCAGATGATCTAATTACTCCAAGCTCACCTCCCACCTGCTTTCCTGGAGCACCTCCTCTGTCCCTGGGGACTGGTTTTCTCCAGGCTTCCAACTTACCCGGCTTTGGCCTCTATCTCCACCTGTAGAGGTTTTGGCCATGTCTAATGATGAGAGATGGCCTGGGCTTGAATCCCTGCCAGCTGTGTGACTTTGGGACTGAGATTAATCCTCTCTGGAGCTCCTGTTAACCCCCCGACAATGGATATGGACAATGGATGTGCTAATACACGCACCTCATCTGCTCCAGGTGCTGATTAGTCTGTTCATATATTTAGATTTCTTAGAACAAGGCTGAACAACCAGGACAGGGACTGGGGTGAGGAGGGGAAGCACTTGCCTCAGACACAGAATTTAAGGGGGCACCCCCAAATTCAAGATACACATGTTTTAGCACAATTTTTTTTTAAATGTATTTATTTATTTATTTTAGGTTGTTTTGGGTCTTCGTTGCTGCACACGGGCATTCTCTAGTTGCAGCGAGCAGGGGCTACTCTTGGTTGCCGTGCATGGGCTTCTCATTGCGGTGGCTTCTCTTGCTGCGGAGCACAGGCTCCAGGCGTGCGGGCTTCAGTAGTTGTGGCACGCAGGCTCAGTAGTTGTGGTTCACGGGCTCTAGAGCACAGGCTCAGTAGTTGTGGCACAGGGGCTTATTTGCTCCGCGGCATGTGGGATCTTCGCGGACCAGGGCTTGAACCCATGTCCCTTGCATTGGCAGGCAGATTCTTAACCACTGCGCTACCAGGGAAGTCCTAGCACAATTTTTAAAAAATCAAAATAATGCAGAAAATCCAGAGAAAGACAGGATCAGTAGATCTGATCGTTTCCTTTTGCCTCAGGTGCCAATATGGCTCGGCTTCACGCAGCACTGTTACTGACCCTGTGTTTATTTAAAATGTTGATATTTTGTTCATCATAGATTTTAAAAATTAATTTTGATTTTATTTTTATTTTTTTTAATTTGATTTTAAAATAGTTCATTCAAATATAATTTATCTTGATGACTCAGTTTTTTGGGTTCTTTTTGTTTGGTTTGGCATTTGGTGCCCCCCCTTTAAAAAATTTACTTATTTACTTTATTTTTGGCTGCGTTGGGTCTTTGTTGCTGTACACAGGCTTTCTCTAGTTGCGGCGAGCAGGGGCTACTCTTGGTTGCGGTGCATGGGCTTCGCATTGCGGTGGCTTCTCTTGCTGCAGAGCACAGGCTCTAGGTGCGGGGGCTTCAGTAGTTGTGGCACGTGGGCTCAGTAGTTGTGGCGCACGGGCTTAATTGATCCACGGCATGTGGGATCTTCCCAGACCAGGGCTTGAACCCGTGTCCCCTGCACTGGCAGATGGATTCTTAACCACTGTGCCACCCGGGAAGTCCCTGGTGCCCCCTTAAATTTTGCATGCGTCACCCTCATCCTGGCCCTGTTGGGTACACAGGAAGTGCTCTATAAGCGTTAGGATGTAATTATTACTGTACATACAATATTTACCTTATATTATGTAAAGCCTCCCTCTGGATTGACTGGTTTCTCTTCATTGGGCTTTTTGGCTGAAGTTACATACCTCTGATGACTTTAGCTCTGAATTTGTCTAGAACATGGACCCTGAGATAGCTTATACTAAATGAAAATGAAATGCTTGAACCTCTTTGGAAAACTGTGGAGGAAGATTTAATTGTGTCAGGGGCTTAGGGAGACTGGAATGCTGGAGCAGGCTTATTGAGTTTGTCCTACTTACTTTCCCTCCTTGTCCCCCCCCCCCCGCCAAATCCCCCAATCCTAACATAGCTGAGAAAAGACTGAGGTATGGGCAAGAACTGGGAGTAACTGCAAGTTTCACAGGGTGCTAGTGAGAGTGTAAAGTGGAACAACCACTCAGGAAAACTGTCAAGATCTACTAAAGCTGGACACCAACATGACCTTCCACCCACCATTCCATTCCTAGGTATTTCCCCTAGAGAAGTAAATTTGTGTTCACAAAAATACTTGTACAAGCTTTATTAATAATGGCCAAACACTGGGAAAAAACAAATGTCCGTCTATAGGTGAGTGGAGAAACTACACCAGCTGTATTGGTATAGCCACACAGTGGAATACTACTCAGGAATGAAAAAGAAGGACTATTGCTATGTGCAGCGATGTGGAAAATCTCAAAACATTTTGTTGAGCAAAAGAAGCCAGACACAAAAGACAATCTACTGCATGATTCCATTTATATGAAATTCAAGAACAGACAAAACTATAGTGCTAGAAATACTGGTTGCCTGGTGGGGGCAGGAGGAAAGGGGTGTGGTTGACTTCAGAGGGACACAACAGAACTTTCTGGGGTGATGGAAATGTTCCATATCTTCACAAGGCAATTGTCACTCGGGTATCAATCATCAAAACTCATGGACCCGTTCCTTTTACAATACACTTTAGCTCAACTCAGTAAAGTACTGGGTGGGTGGGGAGAAAAAGGTTGGGGAAATTTAATACAAGGAAAAGTAAAATTAACAACAACAAAAAAGTTTTATGACGAAAACATCTGGTTTTGGTTTTTTGGCCTGAACCTGCATGGTCACTGGCACAGTGTCTGACCCAGGAAATGACTCTCAGCAAACGGGAATTGTGTCCTAGGACCATTTCTCTCACTCCCACGCCCTGAGGGGCCCCTTTCTCACTGCTGGTGCTAAATGTCCTCTCCACGCTGGAGTCATTCCAAGCTCCCAAGCTTTCTCAGAACCCTTTCAGAGCCTCCACTCTGCAGGACCAGGAGTTCGCGGATGGTCATCCACTTCGAACACTAAGTTCTGAGCAAAGCGTAGAAGCCATATTTCATAAGGGCGAGACGCTCACCCCGGGCCCACATCCAGGCTTCAGTTGCTCGTACAAAATATGGCGGCACCTACCGAGGTCACAACCTCGATTACAAGACAGCGCGCTGGCAGACGCCCGCCTCAATCAGCCCACTCGGGCGCCAACTTTTAGGTTGACCAATGAATCCGAGGCATGAGGCACGCCCTCTTTCCACTCTCCACCAATAGCTTCCAGACGCCTCCCGCAGGATCCAATCATCGCTTCCGTCTCTTTTGAATGAAAAGCGAGCGGTCCAGTGAGCCGAGCCGCAGTCGGACGCACGAGACAGGAAACGCGATAGCTTGTGTCAGGGCGCGCGACCGGTAACAGGAGTCGGGTGGCGGTCCTCGCAGCACGCGGACGTGAACGAGGAATCAGGTGAGCGGCGGGCCCAGGTGCGGGGCCGCGGTGTGGAGACGTCGGACCTGCGGGTGAGCGGGCGATGGGAGACGCCGGGGGTTGAGGGAAGGACGAAGACTGGGCGCGAGACGAGGGGAGGCGGGGCGGGTTTGGTGTCCGGCGCGCGCGTTGGCGGCCGTTGGGTGTTGGGACGCACGCGCAAGGGGCGGGCCGGCCTTTGGCGCGCTGGGTGTGGAGTCCGCTTCTGGCGGAGGCTGTCATGGCCGCCCGCAGGCTGAGCCCGATTCTGGGGGAGGTCTGCCTGTTCGAGGAGCCCCGATGCGATTCGGGGAGGGCGTCAGGGGGCGACGCCGGGGTGTGGGGCCGCGGTGGGAGAAGCCGGAGCTTGTAGACCTGACGGTCTTCTCCGAGTTCGAGAGACTCTCCCCTCCCCCACTCTCGCGTTTAGGGGGTGGATTCGTGGTACCAGAGATTTCGGGCAAAAAAGATGTTCAGTAAGGAACAAACTCTTAGGCAGAAATTCTCGCTGGGGGCACTCCAGGGTGAAAGGGTACGCGTGCGAGTCAGAGTTGTTACTTATTCTGGTGTCAGCTTTCAAGTTCATCAGCTCTTGGGGCCTCAACTGTCTCGGCCACCCTCTCTGGGTGGAACAAACACCGCCAAATCCTTTCCTGATCTAATATGTTTTGAGCTTTAGATCCTGTCTAGTCACTTAGTCTAGAAAATTTTGTATATCAAACTTTGTCCGCAAATTTGTCTCCCCATCAAAACAAAAAGACTTTGTTTGAATTCCTAATTTTTTTTAATACACCATCTACTCCCAGATTTGAAGCCCAGAGTAGATGACTCTGGCTCTTTTCTGTCCGAGGTTCTCCCAGGGGGTGGTCCCACCCTGTAGGGTGTTCCACCATCTTTTCCCCTACTTAACAATGCCACCACTGTGGTTAATTGGGTGTCTGGTTTTCCTTGCTGCGGGTCTCCTACCCGACTCCATCTTCTCTGGAGTAGCTTGTTCTTGGGCAAATCCTGATTGAGTCACAACTCAAAAGCTTAGTCAGCGATTCCTTATTGCTTAGCAAATTAAGTATGAATGCCCTGGGCTTAACCAGCTCTTCCAGCTCTGTCTTCTGCCTCTACTTCAAGCAGCCAGTGCTTTCCATTCCCTGAAAGGGTCTGGTGGTTTCCGGACTGGCCTTTGCTGGCTCCTGTTCTTCTCTCTGATGCCTGGGGACTGACTCCTTCCTGTCTTTGCCAGTGTTGGTATCAGATTGCTTCTTTCAAGAATCAGATAAGGATACATGCTTAACTTTAGCCCCTAAACTCTGCTTTGAGGCCCTGATTCTAAATCCATTCGTTCAGCCATTGCTGTTGAGTGCTCACACAATGTATGTCAGGCCCTGTACTAGGTGCTGGACTGACATGACTGGAGGGGGTTCTTTTTTAGTTGGGCCAACGGGCCTTCTTGGAGCAACAGAAGTCTGAAAGAAGTGGGAACAGCAAGTGCAAAGGCGCTGAGGCATGTTTGAGGCGCAGCAGCAAGGCCAGTGAGTGAGGGTGATGGGGGAGATAAGGTCTGAGTGTAAAGGGAGTCAGGTTGTGTGGGGCTTGGTAGGCTGTGGTGAGGACTGTTTTATTCTGAACACAGCGTGAACCTGTAGAGGGTTTTGAGCAGAGGAGTGACATTTTCTGACTAAGCTTTTATAAGCTCCCTATAGCTGCTAAGGGGCATGGAAGGGAGAGTCGGGGATGGAAAGCAGGGAGACCGACCAACAAGGAGGCTATTGGCATAATCCAGGCAAGAGATGATGGTGCCCAAGTGTCCATCAGCTGACAATGGATAAAATAACTGGTATCGCAGTACGAAGGAATATTATCCAACCGTGAAAAGGAATTATGTACTGATACACGGCTACAATGTAGACGAATCTTGAAAACATGTGAGTGAAAGAAGTCAAACCATCACGTGTTGTATAATTCCATTACATGAAATGTCCAAAATAGGCAAATTCATAAGAAGAAACTAGATTAGTGGTTGCCAAAGGGAGTTGGTGGCGTAGGATGGTAGCTAAAGGATGTCGTCTTTTTGAGGAAACGTGTGCTGAAGCTGATAGTGGCAGGGATTGCACATCTGTATGACTGTACAAGAAACCATTGAACTGTACCTTTTAATTGGTGCCTTGTATGGCATGTGAATATCTCCATAAAGCTATTCTAATCTAAAAAGAAAGATGGCAGCCTGAGACTGGCAAGGTAGCAGGGGTGAGAAGTGGTCTGATTGACCTGGTGGGATTTGTTGGCTGATAGAACAGGGAGAGAGAGAGAAAAGACAACAGTTTAGAGAATGGAATTGCCTTTTTTGAGATGGGGGAAACAGGCCTCAATTTCCAGGGGGAGAGGTGAAAGAGGCAGCTAGGTAACTGAGTATGGAGTCTGTGTCTCCATAGAGACACAGTTTGGGAGGCTGCACAGAGGTGGTTAAAGCGCTGGGGCTGATGGTCACAGAGAATGAGTGGCAGAAGGGCCAGAAATTGGGCCCGGGACCCTCAGCATCCAGCTCAGGAAGAAGAGGGACTGCTTTAGTACTTCCACCCCCTAGTCTGGAGGCTGGGTTGCAGCAGGGAGGAGTAAGGCAGTATTCTCATGTTTGGGTCCCTTGCAGCCTGCACCCAGTAGGCGCTCTGTATGTATTGGATTAAATGAAGCCAGGCGGTGAGCGTGCTTTGTATTAATTCCGTTTACCGTCTCAGCTGTATTCTTATTGGCTCTGGGCCCAACGGGAGGTCTTTTCATGAGAGCACTTAATTGTTCCCCTGTGCAGACCACAAATAGCAGGAGTAGCTGGGCCTGGGCAGACACTGCTTCCTCACAAGCTCCTGTCTCCCCAGCATCCTGGCAGCCACATATCCAGGTCGGGAGTGGGAAAGCGGGTGGGGGTGGGGTCCTTGGGGAGTGAAGGGGAGGGGACTCCTTGAAGCTAGCTGGTCTGAGGCCTTGACCTTGATGCTGAGAAGGAGGCATTTGTGCAGAGACCTGGAAGCAGTGCAGCAGTGCGTTCCCAGGGGTGGGGGTGGGCGGCCCGAGCTGGAGTAGGGGCTCGATGAGTATCAGCAGCCAGATAAGGCTGGGGGTGGTTTGAAAGGGGTGGCGTGGAGTGAGGTGGGCAGGGGCCAGTGGGGAGGGTTGCAGGCGGAGAGGAACTGGGGGTTCGCTTAGAGCAGTGGGAAGCCCTTGGAGGCGGAGGGTGTGGGTGCACGTGTGGGCGTCGCTGGCAGGGCGCAGGGAGAGGTGAGGTGGCTTGGCGGGGCGTGGTGGAGATGTGGCCACACAGGCAGAAGCTGGGAGGTGCTGCACACATGGAGTGGTGGGACCTGCTGTTGTTGTCAGCGTCGGGCGTGAGCTAAAGAGGGATCGGAGAACGATGTGTGGTCTTGACTTCAGTGGCTGGGTGGCTTTCTGTGCCAGCTCACAAGAGCTGACGCCAGCACGTCGCCCCTCTCGGACCTGTGTCAACAGCCTGCAGCTTCTGTGCAGCCACCTCCCTCTTCTCCCATGCTGGGTGGGTTTACCTGCATGCATCAGTCACCTTAGTTGCTTCCCTCAGCCCTTCCCTCCCTCCTCTGTTCTCAGCACCATGGCGGAACAGGATGTGGAAAACGAGCTTCTGGATTATGAGGAAGATGAAGAGCCCCAGGCTCCTCCAGAGAGCGCTCCAACTGCTCCCAAGAAAGATGTCAAGGGTTCTTACGTTTCCATCCACAGCTCTGGCTTCCGGGACTTTCTGCTGAAGCCTGAGCTCCTGAGGGCCATAGTGGACTGTGGCTTCGAGCATCCATCCGAGGGTATGCCTCCCTGGTCCTTCCCGCCGAGGCCTGCCTCTGACTGCCTCAGTGTGGTCCCCTCAGCCACCCGGTGAGGGGCCTGCACAGAGGGAACATCTGGTTTCTCATAGCTCATATGCTCTCTCCCCCTCAGTCCAGCACGAGTGTATTCCACAAGCCATCCTGGGCATGGACATCCTGTGCCAGGCCAAGTCAGGGATGGGCAAGACAGCGGTTTTTGTGTTGGCCACCCTGCAGCAGATTGAGCCCGTCAACGGACAGGTGGGTGGGAACCCTCCTTCCTAGGCCCAAGCTACCTGAGGCAGCAGGAGTCATGGCTCCTCTTTTTAAAACTGCCTGTTCCTGCATCCTTTTTCTGGACTTTTAAAATTAAACACAGTACTCATTTGTAACAAAATCGCCCCAAAAACGACAAGCCAAGAGAAAAAACTAAAAAGTGCCCACAATTTGACCATCCAGCAAGATGGCTGCTATTTCCATATGTGCTCTTCTAGATTGTACACACTTACGAAGGTGGGATTACACTGAATACGGTTTTGTTCCTGTTGTTATTGCTGACAGGCCATAGCTGTACTTCTCATGTCATGAACATTGTAGTCCCCCGTTTTGGGGCATAATTGAGGTGCATGCTGGTGTTCATTCTTGACATGCTGGGGCACACGTCCTTGGGCTGTGTATAGGTGCATGAGCCCTCGTTACCCACCTTAGGGTGGATGGTCAAGGAGAGGAGGATTTTGTTCAAGGCCATGGTATGGTCTCAGTGCTTGGTGTTGTGGGCCAAGAGGCAAGGGCAGCCTTCCCCTTGGTGGTCACAGGCCAGCCCGAGGGCAGGCTCAGGAAGCTGTTAGCATGGGGCCTGTCACCAGCTAGGCTGGGTCTAACTCTTACTGAGGCCTCAGTGCAGGACCTGACCTAGGGAGACACAGCTGCGTAGCTGTGAGAAGACACAGAGAATGAGCACCAGGTGACGGGCTGTGGGAAGATGGAGGCATCTGGACTGGGCCTTCCAATGGCCCAAGGGCTGGGGGCCGCCAAGGGATGAGCACCGGCGTGGGCTCTGGCCGGGGGAGGACTTAGGGGACTGTCTTGAGTGTCTCTCCCTGACCGGCCCCACAGGTGACGGTCCTGGTTATGTGCCACACTCGAGAGCTGGCCTTCCAGATCAGCAAGGAGTATGAGCGCTTCTCCAAATACATGCCCAGCGTCAAGGTGAGCCCCCTCAGGCCAGGTTGGGTGCCATGTGGTCCTCTGCAGCCTTGCTGGCCTCAGCTCTAGCCCAGCCAGCATTAACCGAGCTTGGCTGCAGCAGCTGCCTTTGAGGTTTGTGGTGGTTTATGCTCCTTAAAAGCTTGATGAATTATGCATGGCCCCCAGAGGCCTGTGCCGGTCCCAGCCCTGGGGCTGCTTTTCGGTGAAGCTGGGGCCAGACTCTCAGGCCTCCACTGTCTCCAGGCACCAGGCCTGCTGGGGGGCTGCTGGCGGGCTGTTAGCTGAGTGACCGTAGGCACAGAGTGGGGGGTGAGCTTTCGGCCGCCAGATGGTTGAAAGGAGCTTTCTGCCTGCATAGGTGTCTGTGTTCTTCGGGGGCCTCTCCATCAAGAAGGATGAGGAGGTGTTGAAGAAGAACTGTCCCCATGTCGTGGTGGGGACGCCGGGCCGGATCCTGGCACTTGTGCGGAACAGGAGCCTCAACCTGAAGAATGTGAAGCACTTCGTGTTGGACGAGTGTGACAAGATGCTGGAGCAGTTGGGTGAGTGTCCTCGCTGGGTCTGGGGGCTGTCCTCGCCCTCGCAGCCCCCCAGACATCAGAGCTAGGCGGGTCCTGACAGGGCAGGCCGGAGGTTTCCCTGAAGTGGGATCCCGTGGGTGGCCAGCACTCAGGTCTCCTGTAAGCGATTTTAGGGCGACTTCTGGTGTTGGCAGAGTGACCTGCTGCTTCTGAGCTTAAGCTTGAGTGGGACCATGGCACCCCACATGAGCCGTGTCCAGGCATATGTCCACGTTAGCCCTCAGAGTACCGTGGCCTCGCTGCCTGTTGGGTTAGTTCTAGGCCCCTGCCTGCCCTCAGTGAGCCCTGACAGGGCCGGTGGGAGATGGGGCTTGTGTCCTGGGAGGCGGCTGCAGCTCTCACCCCAGCGGCTGTCTCTGCCTCAGGCTCCCCTCCCTGAAGCGTGGCTCGAGGCGCGCTGGCACGGCTGCTCCGCTCTGGCAGCGTGTAAGTGGATTGCCGCTCCTCCCGCGCCTGTGCTCACCCCGAGTCCGGGCCTTCAGGCACCTGGGACTCTCCCCTCCAGCCAGTCCTCGCTCACACCGCCCTCGTCATGGTGCCAACGGCTCCCTGGCACAGGTTGGGAGGGGCTGGATCTGGTCTCGGGTGGGGGTCGTGGTCTGGCAGGCGCTCACGCCCACCTGTTTCTTGCCCTCCCCACCCAGACATGCGGCGGGACGTGCAGGAGATCTTCCGCCTGACGCCCCACGAGAAGCAGTGCATGATGTTCAGCGCCACCCTGAGCAAGGAGATCCGGCCCGTCTGCAGGAAGTTCATGCAAGACGTGAGTAGAGGCCGAGACCTCGGTGCAGTAGCTTTGGCCTCCTAGAGTCCAGGCCCTTGCTGCTCCCCAACTCCCACACTGCCCTCACGGCACACGAATGCTGGGAGGCCAGCGGAGTTCTCTTCCTCGCTTGTCACACTGGGAGCTGAGAGCTTGGTTTACACTAGAGCCAGACCAGACCTTAGATGCAGCTGCTGAGAGAGGAGTATTTACTGGGGTACAGCAGGCTCTCTGGAAGCATTGCAGCAAAGGAGTCGCTCCTGGAAAGTTCTCGGCAGGCAGGATGCCCAGAAGTAAGCCCTGCCTGCCCCTTCCTCCTCTCCTTCCGGCACAGCCCATGGAGGTGTTTGTGGACGACGAAACCAAGCTCACGCTGCATGGGCTGCAGCAGTACTACGTCAAGCTTAAGGACAGTGAGAAGAACCGCAAGCTCTTTGACCTCCTGGATGTGTTGGAGTTTAACCAGGTGACGCTTCCGCACTCCTGTGGCCTGTCCTGGGGCTCTAAGCCTTTGGGAGGGATTCTGGCCCTGACTGCCGCCCCCTCCCTCACAGGTGGTGATATTTGTGAAGTCGGTGCAGCGCTGCATGGCCTTGGCCCAGCTCCTCGTGGAGCAGAACTTCCCAGCCATTGCCATCCACAGGGGCATGGCCCAGGAGGAGCGGTGAGTGCATGCCGCCCTCAGAGCCCCAGGCAGGCCCCTTGGAGGGGAACGCCGCCCAGGATCCCTGTATCTGATGGCCGCCCCTTGTTCCTCCTGCGCCCAGCCTATCACGTTATCAGCAGTTTAAGGACTTCCAGCGGCGGATCCTGGTGGCCACCAATCTGTTTGGCCGAGGAATGGACATTGAGCGTGTCAACATTGTCTTCAATTATGACATGCCCGAGGACTCAGACACCTACCTCCACCGCGTGAGTGGCCCCCCAGAGGTGTCCCCTCCCTGGTGCCCCCTTCCCAGGATTGGTGTTGGATGAGGACCTCTCCCTGCTTGTTCTCAGTTCCCCAGCTTGTGTCTTGTGGCCTGACCCCTGCTCCTGTCTCCCTGCAGGTGGCCCGTGCGGGTCGCTTTGGTACCAAAGGCCTGGCCATTACTTTCGTGTCTGATGAGAATGATGCCAAAATCCTCAATGATGTCCAGGACCGGTTTGAAGTGAATGTGGCAGAGCTTCCAGAAGAAATAGACATCTCCACATACAGTAAGTGGCTCACGGCGGCGGGGCCCTCTCTTCCCCCCGCCCCTCCTCACTGACCTTCCCTGTATGTGTCCTACAGTTGAGCAGAGCCGGTAACCGTGTGCCCGGATGTCCTGGAGCCTCCCTGCTTCCCACGTGTTGCTTCAAGTCCTCTTCCTAGGTGACAGTGGGCCTTTCTTTTTACTGTTTAAAAGCTGTAGATTTGTGTAAGAATAAATTTTTATTATGGAAGCCTGGCTCCCACCCTATCTGTTTCTGTCAGCTCTCGGCGCTTCGTGGAAAACCATGGGCCTGGTCTCCGAGCCCTTAGCCCGGAAGAAATGCCACTTTCTATGTCAAAGTGATATTTAATTTTTTTAAGTGTCAACACTGAAAGGTTTATACAGATAAAAAACATTACACAGTATCCACAGCCTTCACATCAGTGAGAACCCTCTGCCCTGGGGGCAGATGGGCCTCTGTACCATGAGCCTTCGGCCCTACCCTTTTCCCACCCCTGACCTCAGTCTTAGCTTAACCGGTGCTGAGCCCCAGCACCCTGGCCTCTTGTTCTGTAGCAAAGACAGATGAGGGGGGAGGGCCAGGCTGGGCACAGGAGCCCTCAGTCTGTCTGGGCCTTGTGTGCCAGGGCAAGGGGCTGCAGTCCTGGGCCAGCTTCTGCCCTTGCCCTGGGTCCTGGCTAGGGTGGAGCTGAGAGGCAGCCAGAAGCAGGCCCAGTAGGTCCGGCTCTCCACCCTGGCTGGGTATTCTGGAGTACGGTGCCAGGTGGCCGTTGTCACCCTCCTCTCCATGGTGCGTATGGGGACCAGGGCAGGAGGGAGCAGAGCAGTGGGAGAGGAGAGGAGGTCTTCAGCATGTGGAGGAGCTGCGGAGGCCACGGGAGCCGCTGGCCTGGCCTGGACGGCGCCTTCACATGCCAGACTCTGAGGGCCTGAGGGCCTGGAGAGAAAGGAGCCCCGTGAGAACTGACCCCAGGCCCAGGTGCCTTATGGCCTGCACCCCCGCTCCAAGGCTCAGCCCTTACCTGAGTCTGACTCTGGCTGGAGCCAGACCCAGAGGTGGATGTGGCGAACTCGGAGTACTTGTTCCTGGTGACCATGCAGGCCCACCTCCGGTACTCCTCCCTCACCTGTGGGGCACAGGGTGCCAGGTGAGGGGAGGAGGGGGCCCTGGGACTAGGGTCCCAGCCCCGCCCGCAGCCCGGCCTGCAGCCCACCTTCTTGTTGAGGAGGCAGTACAGCACAAAGAGGAAGAGGCCCTGCAGGCTGTTGAGGATGCTGAAGGTGTAGCACAGCACCCAGCTACGTTGGTCGAAGAGGAACAGGCCAAAGACCCAGGTGCAGCCCAACACAAAGAGCTGGGCGATGGCGGTGATGGTCAGCACCCTGTGGGGAGGTGTGCAGTTGCCGCGTAAGGTCCTCGCCTCACACACCCACTCCTGCCAGGCCCCCTCCCTGCCCCTGCTCTCACCTGGCCTTCTTTAGTTTCTTTATGTCCGGGTTGATTTCAGAAAACTTCTGAGTGAGCTTCCAGACAGTAATCACGAAGATGACAGCATTGCACTGGGTGGGAAGCACAGAATTCGGATTAGGGGGTGTCCTTGGAACTCACAGGGAGAAAGCCAGTGGAGCCGGCTCAGTGTGGAGCCAAGCACCTCAGGTTTCCACAGGTGCGGGGTGGGGAGTGAGGCAGTTACCAAAACGATGAAGGTCACAGGTCCCAGGAAGCTCCAGAGGAAGCCGTTGGCGTGGTCCAACCAGCAGCTGGGCGAGAAGGGAGGGGTCCGGTCAGCACCCAGTAAGCCCAGAGGGTGGGGTCACAGGCGAGCAGGGGCACTGTGTTTGGGTGCAGCCTCCACGCCCTGGCCCTCTCCCACCACCTCGCACTCACTACTGGGGGCGGCCGTAGCCCTGGCTCTTGATGGCTGCTGAGACGGCCACGATGAACAGCGGCACGCCGTAGCCGATCAGGCACAGCCAGCGCTTTCTCAGGCCTTGGCCTTGGAACACGCGCACCACGAGGAAGTAGAGCTCCACGCCCTCGAGGCTCATCCAGCAGAAGGCGGCCAGGAAGCAGTAGTGCAGCATCGCGGCCACCAGGCGGCAGCGCAGCCCAACCTGCGGGGCGGGGGCGGGGCGGAGGGACGGAGGGACGGAGGGGTGGGTGACGTCAGCGATGGGCGGGCCCGACGCCGGATGGCAGGCGGAGTCAGGGCGTGGCCGTGCGGGGTTTAAAGCGGGCGAATGGGCGGGGCCCTGGGCTTCCCGGGCCCGACCACCGGACCCAGCTGGGAGTGGGCGGGGCTGTCCCACTCAGGGCCCTCGCAGGTAAGTCTAGCGCTCAGGCGAGAGTGGGGCTTTCCACGGGGCGGGGCCTCACCTGGCCGCCTTCGTTCTCGATGCCCGCCAGGAAGATGGTAGAGCCCACGAAGAGGCAGATGCAGAGGTGCAGGTGCACCGTGGTGCGCGAGCCCTGGATGGGCCGCACCAGCAGGAAGGTGAGAATGCACAGCAGCAGGCAGACCAGCGACAAAGCCAGTCCCACCTTGGTGATCAGGGACAGCTTCCAGTCCTGGATGCAGGACGGGGTGGGCGGGACTCGATTAGTGCTCTGAGGCCTTCCTGCCCTCCTTGTGGGCCCCACCACCAACAGGCACCTGGGACCTGGCCTGTAGGACTCTGATCAGGTGGCTCATCTCCCCCCCACCTCTTCTACCATCAACATCTGAGTAAACCTGCTGTGTCTCATCCTAAATACCGCCACCCCCACCCCCATGGGTGCAGCAGGGATCCCTAGTTCTTCCGGATGGGCTTCTCCACTACACACCCAGACAGCTCTCCTGAGAAGGTCCCCAGTGAGGCCTCGATGGCTGCAACCTTCTTTCCCAACACTGATGAGCCCATCTCTCTGACCCTCATCTCTATCTCATCTCTTGCCCCTCCTACACCTGGCCACACCTATGAGCTCCTCAAAACCCACATTTTTGTCCTTCCTGGGCCTTGGGCCTGGACCACCAGCCTCCCCTACTCTGCCTGGCCCATTCCAGGTATTCACATGGCCCAGCGTATCTATGGATCCCTCTGAGGCCACATACAGAAAGTTGTGCTCCCTCAGGAGCTTTTAGGGATATTTAACAACTTGTTAGGGGGTGAGCAGTCAGAGGGGCACCGGCTGGAGCAGGGCCTGCAGTGCCAGGCCACTCTGTTTAGTTGCTGGGTCATGTGGAGGTCTGGGGGGGTCCCAGGGAAGGGGCTGGGAGGTGTGGTGTAGGGCCGCCTGGGCTGTGCAACCATACAGAATCAGGTGGACCGTACCCCCAAGAACCAGCTGCCTGTCTCACCGAAGCCAGCCGTGCCACCTGTGGGCTTTTGCGGATGGCTCCTGGTCTGCTCACCTCCACATCGTAGTGGGCCATGAGGATGGCAAAGCTGCTCAGATGATTGCATTGGCAGGTGGTGCTGCCATTCCCGCTGCCCAGCGTCTGGCAGCCCGAGGTGGCCCAGTACCCTCTCCTGTTGCTGTCATTCCTCCAGAAGGCGCAGATCAGCTCCTTCCTTGTCCCGGGCATCTCCCACTGTGAGCAGGTAGGGGCGGTGGTAGAGGTTAGCCTGGAGCCCACTCTTGGGTACTGGGCTTGGGTTGAACCCAAAGAGGGCTGTTTTTCATTTGGCATTTGTCTACTGAGCACCTACTGTGTGTGTCAGGCCAGGGGACACGGGAGTAAACAGGGCAGACACAAGTCCCTGTCCTTCTGGGGCTGACATACTAGTGGGGGAGACAGATAGAAAATAATAAACCTAATAAATTTTCAATAAGTAAACTAGATGGTGTGTTAGAAGGTGCTGAGTGCAAAAGAAAGAAAGAAAACAGCAAAGGGGAAAGGTGGGGTGTGATTACAGATTGTAATTTAAAATAAGCAGGTCAGGGAAGGCCTAGAAAAGGAGGTGACATTTGAACAAAGACTGGAGACAGGTAAAGGACTGAGTCATGTGGAGGAAAGTTGTCCCAGGCAGAGGGCACAGCAAGTGCAAAGGCCCTGAGATACCTGTAAGGAAGGAGCAGAGTGGGTGGAAGTGGGGAAACAAAGGCTGCAGAGGGACCACGGTGACCTTGGCCATGGGGTGAGCAGTAGGGCTGAACCCCCCTCCCCACCCAAGGACTCACAGGGTGGGAGAAGGTGAAGGTGACCTTGGAGTTGAGTTTATCTGTGTTCGTGTTGCTTAGAAAGACCAAGTTGACGGCTGAAAGAAGCCTGAGCTGGGCGCCGCGGACAGGACTTTCGTAGATCTCTTCCAGCTCGGTTTGCTTCTCCGAGTCCAGGTCCAAAGAGGCGTTGGCCAGCAATTTCTGCATGTTCGGGCTGGAAAGGATTCCTACCACGGTGGGGCCTGGGGGACAGACACGCTGGCTACCTTCTGCTCTGCTTCCTTCTGTGCCCCATCCTCCCTCCTAAGATGTCTAATTCAGGCTCACCAGTCCACTGTGATGCCTGGAGTCCCTCCCCATGGGTCAGTTTTCAGTTGCTGCATATTCGGAATCTCACCCCTAGCCATATCCCAGCTTCTCCATCCCTCTCCCTCAGGTGCCCACTCCGGATCCTGCCATTACCGGACTTCTCGGCTCCAGCTGCCACGGCCCAGTCCAGCAGCATCCGTGCCTGGCTCTGGCCCACGGTGATGTTTCCGTTCCCCTGCTTCTGGACCATCAGGGACAACTCTGAGGGGACAGGGGGCAGTGATCAGGAGCTCTGGGTGTATGAGGGGGGGCCCGGGGCTGGGGCAGAGCAGGACGGGATCTCACCTGTGTCCCCAGGAGAATGGTAGATGAAGGAGCCTTCAGACATGGCTTTGGCCAGGGTCCTCAGGATTTGTTCAAGGCCTGAGAACAGGTAGGTGGCTGTGTGGTGCCTGGAAGACAGGTCCAAGGCCTCCAGGTCCCCTGGGGTTTTCAACAGGTCATCCAGTGACATGATGAGGTACTGTGGGTGTTGGGTGACAGCTGCTGGGTCATTGCACCACAGGGGCTGCCTGAAGGACCCTGATCTCACCTCCCCTCACCCCGCCCCCACAACTGGGGTACACACTGGAGAACCACCTGGGTTGCCTGGGGGACAGACACAGGGGAATCTTCAAGACACTGCAGTAGCCAGAAGACAAGTAAGGGGACTGAGTATATGCCTGTGTGCACGTATTATAACAACGACAGCGCTTAACATTTATGAGGCACAGGCCCTTTTCTAAGTCTGCACTGCCCCAGAACAGTTGCCACGAGCCACAGGTGTCGCTTGAAATATGGCTCCACGTTGAAATGGTAATAGTTTGAATCTATTGGGTTATATGCAATTTTCACATTAATTTCACTTGTTTACTCTTAAATTTATTCTTTACTTTTATATCTTATTTTATTATTTTTTTTTTTTATTTTGCGGTATGTGGGCCTCTCACTGTTGTGGCCTCTCCCGTTATGGAGCACAGGCTCCGGACGTGCAGGCTCAGTGGCCGTGGCTCACGGGCCTAGCCGCTCCGTGGCATGTGGGATCTTCCCGGACCGGGGCGCGAACCTGTGTCCCCTGCATCGGCAGGCGGACTCTCAAACACTGTGCCACCAGGGAAGCCCTACTTTTATATTTTAAAAATGTAGCTACAGGAAAAATTTTAAATGATACAAGGGGCTCACATGTTTCTCTCTCTCTCTCTTTTTTTAATACTTATTTATTTATTTTGGCTGCGCCGGGTCTTGGTTGCAGCACGTGGGATCTTTGTACGGCATGCGGCATCTTTAGTTGGGGCATGAGGACTCTTACTAGTTGCGGCATGCATGCGGGATCTCGTTCCTCAACCAGGGAACCCAGGCCCCCTGCATTGGGAGTGTGGAGTGTTACCCACTGGACCACCAGGGAAGTTCCTCACATATTTCTCTTTTTAAAAGTTATTATTATTATTTTTTAGGGGCTCAATATTTCTACCAGGCTAAGGACATATGCCAAAACTTACGTATACTGCTTATACTGTGTGCCAGGCACTATTCTTTGAGCCTTACTTCTATTAGTTCATTTAAACCTTTTCACCACCTGTATGAAGCAGGCACCATTTATGAAGTGAGGAGACAGGCCCAGAGAGGGGGAGTCACTTGCCTGAGGTCACACAGCAGGAAGTGGCAGCGGGTAGGATGGGGTGTATTTGAACCTTGAGGCCTGGCTCCAGAGGTGAAATTCTCAACTGCTTCATTCTATTGCCATTATATCCCTCTCAAATATGTGTGTGTGTGTGTGTGTGTGTGTGTGTGTGTGTGTGTGTGTGTGTGTACATTTTGGGGTGTGTATGTATGTCTGTATTTGTACAATGTATATATATGGTGTGTGTATATATTGTGCATACAGACACAGAGGCCCCTGCTTGGGCATCTCCACTCACACTGAAGCAACCTCCAGCCACCCCACACTGTCCTGGGGTTCCCCCCCAGGGCCTGCCCTTACCTGGATGGTTTCCTGAGGAAAGGCTGACTTGAAGTCTATGCTCATTTTCTGGACTCTTTCAAAGAAGCCAGAGAGACTCTGGAGAGAGGGGAGAGAAGGGGGGTCAGAGAACCTCATCCTGGATGGGGGAGCTTGGGGAAAATGGGTGGACAGGGTGAGCTGGGTGGAAGATTTCCTGTCTCCTGTTCCCTGCTGAGGCCACTCACCTGGCTCTTGATTTCAGGGGGTGCGGTCCAGGTGGGGAAGGAGATCTCTGCAGGGGACAGGACAGCAGTTCATTAGGTGTGAGAGTGTCTGTGCTTGTTGTAGGAGGGGGTCTGGGGTCAGGTCAGGACAGGTACCTTCGCAGATGGTGCCCATTTGCTTATCCTGGAATCCGGGTTTGGGCACCCAGCCTTGGCGGCAGTGACACGTGTATGAACCCACGGTGTTGACGCAGATGGTGGAGTTGTGACACTGATGCTGCCCGGAGCTGCACTCATCCATATCTGGGGACACGAAGAAGGGGGTCTGGCTCTGTCCCAGCCCTGATGAGGCCCCTCTCCTCTCTGTGCCCCTCTTTTTCCCATATTAGTGCCCCCTCCCACGCCCGGAGGTGATGCCACCCGGTGACTGCACATCATCGAACGGTGGACGCTGAGGTTATTTATGGGAAGTGTGCAGAGTTCTGACACATAGCAGGTGGGCCCCATACAGATAGGCAGGTTGTGAAAATACTGAAGTGTCTTCGTCTCAGTTATTAGCTGCTGCCTGGAGTCCCTGGGAGCTTTTCTCCTGGCACCCCAGCTCCTTCTCCAGGACCCCCAGATGTTTTGACATTTAGCCCCAAAAGAATTAATGCCTGGCACAGCAGGGCTCCCCCAGCATTCTTTCTGTTTGGTTTGGGTGGGTGCCACTGAATATGTGATCAGATGTTTTAAGTGTGGGTCTCCAAGAACATAGCATCTGAGCTCTGAACCTTCGCAGACAGTGTTGTTTGGGCTGCTGGGGACCCCAGGAATTGGCTTCCAGCCTGGACGGCAGTGGCACTTATAGGTGCCCACGAGGTTGAAGCAGTGGCTGGAGTTGTGGCATGGGTTTCTCCCCGAGGTACATTCTTTCACATCTGAGGACAAAGCCAGAGGGTCAGGCGCCCCCCAACTTCCACTTCTCACTGTATCCGCTTATCACTGCCCAGCACCAAGGACCCCACTGTGATTGCACGTGCCATCACCTGGTGACCTTCAACTTCACCCTCAAAGCACCTTAAGGTAGCCTCCCTGCAAGATGGGCGTGGCAGGGACCATGGTCCCCACTTTATAGTAAAACCAGGAGGGAGACTGAGTCATGGGGTCTGACAGTCCAGCCCTGGACTGAGGTTCCCCTTCTGGGAACAGGAAGTGACAGCTTCCTCTGCTCGAATGTGACAGATGAGGAAGGGGCGAGGTCTGGGGATGTTCACAGAGACAGGGAACTCCACAAGGGAACCCCAGGCCCAGAAGGCTCTGCCGCCTCCCTGGCCTGTGGTGGGACCTTTCGGGGAGGCGAATCCTTGGGCAGGGCCCCGGCAGGCCCTTGGCATTGCAGGAACCTGAGGCTCTTCTCCCTCCTCCTCAGGCTCCAGGGACCGCCTCGACTCCTTCTTCAGCTCCAGGCCAGCCTCACACTGTCTTCCCAGGGCCTCTACCTGTGCAATGTCTTGGGTCCTCCAGGTTGAGCTTCAAGCCAGGTGGGCACTGGCAGAGGTAGCTGCCCTGCGTGTTGATGCAGAGACTGCGGCCTTTACAGACTTTGGGTCTCTGCTGACATTCATCCACATCTGCAAGGGAGGTGAGAGGATGATGGATGCCTGCAGCTGTGGACAGCCTCCCGGGCCCGCTCTCTCTCCCTCGGTGAGTGGGTCTTTTCTAATTCACATGGAGACATCCTGTGGGTGAGCATGGTAGCCCAGATATTCTGTTGTCCAGATGTGGCCAGGAGTGACCCAAGTCCTCCCCTGTCTGCCGGCTCTGGCTCTCTCAGCCTCCCTGGGAAGCTCCCAGCTGTGGTGGGGACATCACAGCTGCTTGTGTCCCAGCCTAAGGATTTGGACAAAGGCCTGGGCGTGCCTTCCTGGGAACCGAGTACAGGAGAAATGCTGTGTTCCCTGAGCAGGGAGGCCCCATCTTGGCTCTCGGTGACGGACTTTGTCCTGACTCCCCCAGAGTGAGTGCTGTCAGCTGAGTTCTCCTTGGATCCTGGTGACCCTGGCGGGACAGCACTCTCCTGTCCACGCTAACTCTGAGACTCCAGCTCCATGGAGATGCACCAAGACCCACCCCTGAGCCACGCCCCTCAAGGACGAGGCTTCTGGGCAGTGGCACAGAAAATGGGGGTGATGCCGGAAAGGCCAGGGCCATCTGGACAGTGGGCACCAGGCTGTGCTGGACAGTGGGGCTGATGTCTGGCCAGGCAGCCTTGGGCCTCTGAAGGTGCCTTTTTCTGATTCCCATGAAGGCATTGCCTAGATTGGCAGGAAGTGGTGAGAATCCACGTCTGAGCAAGGTCTGCAGTGGGCAATGGCTGGGTGGCTGGAGCAGGGAGCAGGTGTCATGCATGAAGGGTGGCAGGTGTTTCTGTCATCTTGGCCCTTGGCCTCTCACCTGGGACGTAGACCTGTGGACCCTGCTGAGTGGGGCTCAGCCTCCGTCTTCTGTCCCCAAGTGGTCTGGGTCATCATGGGGCCTGGGTTGATCTCTTCAGTAGAGGGTCAGGCCAGGGGCAATGGTCCCTGATGACAACCTCTCCTGTCATCTGCTCCAGATGGGAGCCTCTTTGTTCATCTGATTCTTCCAGTGTGCTGGGGGCTCGATGTCACCCTGCCCACCCCTGACACAACGTCCTCCCAGGCCCCAGTCATCAGAGCTGCCTCAGGTCCGTGAACTGGAATTACTGGGGAGGGTCAGGGTGGAGCCTTGTGTGGGGAAATAGATGGAAGCTGAGTGGCTGAGAATTGGGGTCAGGGTGCCAGGAGGCATCTTTTCCAGGCAGGTTGCTGAGCCAGGGCAGGGCTGGCCAGGGACGGTGGACCTGTCCTTGAATCTCCCTCCTCCCGCATTTCTGGACAGGGTCCCAGGGTCCACCATGGCCCAGGGGGTCTGAGAGGGCCCCAGAGGGCAGGTCTCCTCCCAGCAGTCACTAAGAGCGGCGAAGAGGGCAGATATTGTGCTGGAACACACGGTGCTGTGACCTCATTGAGTATCTTGAATGCCAGCCACTCTTTTGTTTCATGCAAATAAGATGCCAGGTGGCCGGGGGGATGTTCCAAACATCTGGAAGTGACCCTCTGCAAAGGGTTCTGAGCCTTGGGGTTCAGAGAGGGTTGGGAGATGAGGTAGGTGCACAAGATGGCCCTCTGATGCCTGGAGAAAGTGGGATGAGGAACCCAGGGAGCAGCCCGTGTCTCCTGCCCGTAGCAGACCCCACGGCCAGGACACGGGCGGACACATCCTCAGGTGTGGCAAAGGTTGGAATGCTGAGGAAGGGGTGCACAGACAGTCCAGCTGAGCCAGTCACAGAGCTAGGTCTTCAGGCAGCAAACTCTGGTCCAAACCAGCAGGCTGCTCTCTCGCAGTCACCCTCCTTGAGGTCCGTAGAGCTCCCTCTCACACCTCACTCTTGTTCATCCGTGTCTCTGCAGGGGCTCACAACAGTGGGTGGGTGGCACCCCCAGCCAAGGCACACTGAGTGGGTTCCAAGACCACCATGTACAGTTGTGCAGGTTGCTGACTGCACAAGGGTGTCCAGCCAAGGAGGCAAGTGGGAGAGGAAAACCAGCTCACTCTCCATTCCCTAAACACACAGTATTCACCTTGGAGATGAGGGACATTTTTCCAGTTCACGTGAAGGCTCTGGCCAGGCCACATGTTTCAAGCACAGCATACCCCCACAGAGGCCCCTGTGGACCAGCAGCACCTCCACATAGATGCAGGTCCTCTCTTCCCTCCCACCAGGGAGGCTCTGCCGCCCTCCCTCTGCAGGGCAGGAGGGAAGGCGCTGGGACCAAGGTAGCAGCAGGGTGGACCTGTGGACCCTACTCAGAGTCCTCTGAACCCTGGGTTCAACCTCCTCCTCACCTCCCACCTTCCCCTCCCCGTCCTCAGTATTCGTGTCTAATCCCCTCTCTGGACCCCTCTCTGGACCCCTCTCTGGAGTTGTGGCTCCTGTCTGTCCACTGCTGGCCCCATCTGCCCCTTTCCCTGCCTGCCTGCCCCCTCTGGAAAGGGGGCAAAACCTGGTGATGTGTGGAGACCAGGCTCCTCCGGGGTCCCTGGTAAAGGGATAGACTGGGACAGCTGCTCGCAAGCACCCACCGTGGGGCATGAACCACAGGGATGCCCATCCTGGAAAGGGTACATTAAATCATAATCATTATAATTTAAAAACCCAACAGCCGTCACTGTTTTGTGTTTTGTGATCTCCTATACCTTCCTGGCAATTCTATGAGGTAATAAGCGCCATTGGTCACCCCCTTTTTACAGATGGGTAAACCGAGGCACAGAGAGGTGAAGTAACTTGTCCAAAATCACACAGTTAATAAAAGGCAAACCTCTTTTGTTTTTATCTGTAAAAGATAGAGACTCTAAAAAAACAAAACAGGGCTTCCCTGGTGGCGCAGTGGTTGGGAGTCCACCTGCCGATGCAGGGGACACGGGTTCGTGCCCCGGTCCGGGAAGATCCCACATGCCGCGGAGCGGCTGGGCCCGTGAGCCATGGCCGCTGAGCCTGCGCGTCCGGAGCCTGTGCTCCGCAACGGGAGAGGCCACGGCAGTGAGAGGCCCGCGTACCGCAAAAAAACAAAAACAAAAACAAAAAACCCCATACACTCACAATAGTATTATCACATCCCACATGTTAACGGTGATTTCTGAATAAGTATCCTTGCCAGTGTCACACACACAGCTATCAGGTGGCAAAGCCAGGATTTGGGTCCCTGGCTCATGCCGCCCTGCCTCTCTGTGCAGATGGGAAAGGCACAGGTACATCTGTCCCAACTCAGACCTGGGTGCTACACCTGTAACCAAAGCCCTGACCCCTGGATGCTACAGGAATGACTCAGTATTTGGGTGACCCCAAACCTCATGGATGGAGAAGTGGAAGATGCAGGGTCATTCTTACCTCGACACGTGTTCTCACTCTCATTCTTGAACATTGTTGCCCCAGAAATAAGCTCATATCCTGGGCTGCACATGCAGTAATAGCCCCCTTCCGTGTTCTGGCAGTCTGCTAATTTTCCACAGGACACTGTCAAGGGTGGTCCGCACTCGTTGATGTCTGGAACACAGCAGGGCAAAGGGTCACCTCCCAAAGGCGTGAGTTTGGTCAGGGCAGAGATCCCCATCCCCTACCTGGCTCCCCAGCACTGGTCCTGATGGCTAATCAGTGTCTTTTTAGAAAGAATTAGACTCTCAGGCAATACTGCTGAGGCTGGGCTGCGGCTGGAGCAAGCCATTCCTGAAGCTTGTGCAATCAGCTCTGCTCTTCTTGGCCCTCTGGCCGGCACCCCAGATTGGGACACAGTGGGAAGTGCTGAAGCAGGGGGTGGGTGGAAGCTCTGCACCCCCCTCCTCAGTCCTGAAAGGGCAAACTGAGGCACAGACTCCAGACTCCTGGAGACCCAGCTCCTCTCTCTCCAGGAGGCCATGTTTATTCATGTCTCATCTCTCCACCTCTCTCATAGCTTTTCCTTTCTCTTTTTTCGGTCCTTGATGATGGTCCTGAGGAGAAAGGCTGAAGCCCCCAACCAACACCCATGTCCCCCCACGGGCATTGGACTGTACCCCACAATCTCTGCATGTCCCTCCATCACCCCCAAGCCTCTGTACCATCACAGCTGCCGAAGAAATTGGTGAAGGTCTCCCCAGATGAAGGACTGAATCCCGGAGCGCAGCGGCAGAAGGTATCACGGACACATGAGGAGTTTGCAGGGCACGGCCTAGCACAGGCTGTGGGGATGGAGACCTTGGTCAGAACGTGAGGGCTGAGTCAGGGGCTGGGGAGGGGGGCAGGATCATCTCCATAAGAAGGGGTGTTGGGGAGGCATGACCCTGGCCTTCCCCCTGCAACAGGCCTCTCTCCTGTTTGGGCTGAGGGAGGGTGGGTGAGGGTCTAGGGCCCCTTCCCCAGGCTCCGGCTGTGGACTGAGTTGCTCCCAGCAGACTCACCCGTGGTGTTCTGGGACCCAGCTTCCGACAGAGTCAGCAAGACACACAGCACTGGAACAGAGAAGGGGAGGGTCAAGGGGGTCACCAGAGCAGGGAAGGGCAGATGCAATGCTAAGAGCGAAGCAACTGTGGAAAGGGGGCTGTTGGCCCCTCCCAGGCTTGGGCTCTGTCCGTTGCTCAAGGAGAGAGTGAGTACGTGGCACCTCCCAGAGATTGGACACCCATGGCCAGAGGCTCTGCCACCTGTCACCTGGAGGTGGGTTTCAGAAACTGAGGGATGGAGAAGGGGCCCAAGCACCGAGGGGGTCCTGGCTCCCGCGGACCTGTGGGCTCTGTCGGCAACAGTTCAGTAAACAGACTGGAACCTGGCAGCCACAGTTCAAATTCTGGACTGTGGTCAGGTTACCTCATCTCTCAGAGCCTCAGCTTCCCCTTTTGTAGAATGGGGATGGTGACGGGACCCATTTCCTAGAGTAATGTGAGAAGTAAGCCTCCGAATATCACCTGGTGTGTCAAAGTGTTTACTGTCATCAACGTTTCTTTTCTTTTTGAAAAAAAATTATATGGGATTATAGTTGATTTACAATGTTGTGTTAATTTCAGGCATACAGCAAAGTGATTCAGTTACACACATACATATATTCATTCTTTTTTTCTTTTTTTTTTTTTGGCTGCACCACGAAGAATGTGGAATCTTAGTTCCCTGACCAGGGATCGAACCTATGCCCCCTGAAGTGGAAGCTCAGAATCTTAACCACTGGACCGCCCGGGAAGTCCTACATGTATTCATTCTTTTTCAGATTCTTTTCTCATAGAGGTTATCGCAGAATATTGAGTAGAGTTCCCCGTGCAACGTTTCTCTGTGTAAGAATGAGGGGGTTGGAGGAAAAGGACTGGGTGTTTTCTCAGATCCTCCCCACCCCCCGAATCTAAGATCCTCCAGCCCACACACCCATCCTTGAGGACGCAGGTGCATGCACACCACGCCCACGATATCTGTCAGCCCTGATGGCTGTCTTGAGACCCAGTGGTGACATTTCACCCTAGCCTCCCCTGCACACAGGAAGATGCTGTGGGCTCACGTTGGGGGTGACATCGTAACAGGTACAGCCTCCTCCCCGGCTGTACCTGCTGCTCAGGGGCACCCCACTCTCGGGGCCTCCTCAGGTCATCAGGGGCTTTAGAGATGGGGATCTCCTCACGGTTCACCAGAGACAGACAGACAAGAAGACAGAGATGGAGAGAAAACAGAGATGAGAGAGAGGGAGAAAGAAACAGAGACAGAGAGATGAGGAGAGACAGATGGAGAGAAACAGAAGTTAAGACAGTGATAGAGAGGGACAGAGAAACAGGACACTAAGAGAGAGACAGAAATGGCAGAGATTGGACAGGGAGACACAGATATGGAGATTGAGAGCAAGATAGAGAAAAACAATTAGAAAGGGGGTGGGATGGAAACAGAGGGAAAGGGAGTGAGGGGGTGAGGGCACCTCAGCAACAGGTGGAGGCATGGGGAGGGCTTGGGGGAGGCGTCCAGTCCCTGCCCACGTGGGAATGCCGGGGAGGCAATGCAGACCCCAACAATCCAGGGAGACCCAAAAGGGGCGGTGGGCGGAGGGATGGGGGCTGGGAGGAAGGGCAGGCATGAGTCACTTCCTGGGCCAAGGGAACGGATGACTCATAGCTCGTTGCCTTTGGAGGGAGCTCCCAGGGGAATTCTGGGGTGCGGGGCTGTCAAGGGTGCAGGCTGGAGGGTCCCCTGACCACTCAGCCCCTAGGTCCAAACTTGATACCCCTCAGGCTGGCGGTGGGCAAGAGTCCCTCCCAGAAGCACTCCCAGCCAGGGTAAACTGAGGCTGGAATGTCCTTCCCCTCCCTCGTGTGATGACTTCTCTCGTCCTCCTCTCTGGTCACCGGGCTTGGCTAGTCTCCCCCTTGGCTGGGGCTCAGTTCCTCTTTGCATGACACACCACAAAATGGCCTTCCCTGGTAGGATGGGACCTGGGCTGATTTGTCCCCAGCTCCCAAAGTCCCCAGTAGCAACTTTCACGTTCACAACTGCCCTGTTTGTGTCCATTCTGCTGATGGACAGACTGAGGCTTGAAGCCCAGAAAAAGATTCAGGAAGAATCTGGTGAACAGAGGAGCTTGGAAAAGGTGGAATTGATAGGGTCAAGGTCCCCAGATGCTGCAGGGGGATGGGACGGTTGTTTTGTGCCCTGTGACCTCTGCCTAGGCTGGGCACTGCTCCCCCACCACGGAGGCTCTTGGGCCAGGACTTCTCCATCTGGGTCCTTGGAAGTCGCCCAAACAGGAGCTGGGAGTGGAGCGGCTGGTCATCTGCTCCCAGTCCCATCTGGTTTGCATTCCCCCCGCCGAGCCCTGAGGCGTAAGATTCCTGGGGTGGGGATGGGGCGGTCATCCTCTCCTTGATCCTCCTGCAAAGGACCCCCCAGTCTATCCCCCAGACCAGCCAGTGAAATAATAATAATAATAAATTATTTAATTCTGTTTACTTAATTCTGTGAACCAGGAATAGTTGGCATACGAACTCAGTTAACCTTTAACACAGCCCTATAAAGTGAAGACCAGTCTTGCCACATTTTACAGATGTGGAAAGTGAGATTCAGGGGCTGCGAGATCTGGCTCCGGTGACACACCGCCCCCCCATCAGGTGTGCCCCACACAGATTCCAGTTTCTTGCTTCCCAGTCTGGGAACCACTGGGCTCACACCTGCCATCCCGGGCCAGCACAGGGAAGCCCGTCCCTGTGGCCTGGGGAAGCTCTGGTTGGTACCCCAAATGCCATTTCTTCATTCTCTTTGTTGCTTGGTTGCCCTGGCAACCAGCTGCCCACGATAACCGGTAGAGCCACCCTGGGTGGGGCGGGAAGGGAGGCCCTGGGGAAGTCGCAGCAAACATCAAGTTCAAACCGTCCACTGGCAAAGTCCTTTCCACCCACAGCTGAGTCCAAGCTGGGCCCAGGCGAGCCAGAATGAGGGTCTCTGGGGCTGCCCCACGCCACCGAGACAGTGGGGGACAGGTTGGGGGTACCCCCTCAGTGGGGAGGTCCCACCCCAACCCCCCAGCCCTCCAGCCCCGCAGCACTCCCCTATGCCCAGCTGTCTTCAGGAGTCCCAGCACTCGCTTTTTTCCCCTCTCCTTCCCCAAACCTGTTTCCCCGCTTTGGGAGCAGCCCCCGGAGTGGCTCCAGTAGAGAGCGCAGAGATTTCTCTGGGAGAGGGGGCAGGCTCTTAGAGCAACCTGAGGGATCCTGCCACGCCTTGGGGGTGCTGGGCACTAGCAGCCCCTCTCCCCATGTGCCCTCAGCCCCTGCCTGACCATGTGGCTTCCTCCGGGCCTGGCCCCAGAGCTGCCAACCGCACTTTGCGTTTCTCCCCGGGGAAGAGGGGGCCGGAGCACCACATGGTGCTGTCAGGGGCTCCCTTGCTGCCTGCCCTCCACCCCACGGGGCCGCAAAATTCTCACCGTGAAAGACGAACAAGGCAACGCTGTGGGGGCCTCCCATGGTCTAAGCTGCCCGCAGGGAAAGCAGAAGTTAGGGCAGGGCTTCTCTGTGTCTCCAGGCTGGGCAGCTGTGCAGGCTTCCCCAAGGCCCGCCAGCCCTTTATAAAGGCGGGGCAGCCACTGGCCCAGGGCCCTCCCTGGAGCTGAAAACCAACAGGAAAGTGCAGTGAAAACACAGACCCAGGGGCGCTGTGTGTTGCGCGCGAGGGCATACACACACACACACACACACACACACACACTCAAACGTGGCATAGAGGCACAAGCTGCCTGTTGAGTGTCTGAACTCTCTGGCCCCTGTGTACTCTGCTTGGCTGATCCCAGGGCCAAGGAGGAAGTCTTGCCTTGTCTGGCATTGAGGTTGGGGAGGAGCCACGTCAGAAATAATAGCTCAGGGCACCCACGTTGGGGGACCACCCTGTGCTCGCTGCCTCGTCGAGCTGAGTCTCCAGGGCCAGCCTCTGAGCTAACAGGACCTTCCTCCTCTGTTTTCCAGATGGAGAAACTGAGACACAGAGAGGCCAGAGTCCAAAGAAGAGCTGGGGGAGGGGCACAAAGGGGCCCTCACGGATGCCAGGCTGATGCCAAGAAGAGAAACTGCGGGATCTTGGGGCCACCATGCTCCTGGAGCTGGCCTTTCTGGGTCAGCGTTTCACCTGGTAGGAAACTTATATTTTGGGCATTCCTGGACACTGCACTAATCAACAGAGAATCACAAGATAGGAGAGTTGTTTCCTTTCCAAATAAGTCATATGACTGGTTTATCTCGAGCCTTCTGATCATTTGTTTTAAAAAACACTATTATTTAGAAAGCACTTAATCTGAGACAGGCCTGATTTGCCTAGAGTTATCTCTTTATCTATTTTAACTCATTTACTCCTCGAAATACCTTCGAGGCAGGTGTTGCTATGATTCCCATTTTGCAGAAGGGGGAAACTGAGGTGCAGGTAACAAGTGGCTAAGCAGAGATCCACAGGTAGGCAGTTCAGTCCCCAGGTCCCTGCAATGAGCCCAAGGTCCAGGAGAAAGTCTCTACTGGGTGCTAACACCTTGGTGGCCCTGAGGTTTATCCGGCTAGAATCCATGGTTCATGTTCCTTGCGTTCTTATTTATTTGTAAATTTACAGACTATTTGAGGCAATGAGAAGGGTTTCCCAATCAGGACATCAATATAAAGATTCTTTTTTAAATGAATGGATTCAAGGATGCAACAGCTTAGAAAATTAAATAAAATATTAAGTACATAATAGTTTAAAAGGTTAGGATTGCAGTCATGGAAAAAAAAGGTCACTCATGGCCAGAGGCAGAGAAGCCTTATCCCAGGGATGGTGGAGCACCCCCAGTCCTAAAATTAACCCCTTCCTGCTCTTCCTGTCCCTTTGACCTGGACAGGGCATGGAAAGGGGTCCCATCAGGGTAACTGAGGTCTCTCTGTGCCTCAGTTTCCTCAGGGGGAGGGGAGTGGACATGGGAGGAGACTGGGAGGGGAGGGGGCCAGACAAGGCCCAAGGTGGATTTTTGGCTTTTTTCCCTTAGAGCTGGAAATTCCAGGGCTGGACATGCCCCTACCTCCCCCCACCACAGGCTCACAGGTCTGACAGCTGGTGCTTGAAAAAGCTGCGGGGTAGGGGTTCCAGCCTGGGGGAACCACTGCCCAAGGATTGCAATCATGCCTTCTCCTCCCCCAGGGATGTGTCTTGGGCCCTTGGAGCAGGTCTAACCATCCTGGGACTCAGTTTTCCTTTCTGGTGAATTGGATTTTAATTCCTGCCTACTGGCCTCACAGAGCAGGGTAAGGAAGGAACCAGTGATATAGGAGAGAAGGATTGGGGAAGGCAAGAAGAGGGACATCCCCCCCACCCCACCCCCCACTCCTTTCCCCTCCAAGTGGCCCAAGGGTGCCTGGGAACACCTGAGTCAGATCTCATCCCTCCTCTGCTCAGACACCCTCCACGGCTCCCACCTCACTCGGAGTCAAACCCCAAGTCCTTCCTCGGCCCACAAGGCCCGGCCTGCTCTGCTGTCACCTCCCTGCCCTCACCTCCTCCCACTCTCTCCTCGGTAGCTTGGCTACAGTTTTCCTTATGGAAAACACCAGGCATGGGGTGACCTCAGGGCCTTTGCACAGGCTGTTCCCTCTGCCTGGAGCACTCTTACCCAGACAACTAGATAACCTCATGGCTCGCTCCCTCCTCTCTTCATGTTTTTGCCCAGACGTTCCCTGACCAACCCCCCACCCCCCGTCCCCATGTCATAAATGTAATCCTCTGAATATTTCCTACTTTCTCAGTTCTCTGTAGCCCTTTGCCATCCCCCATCACGAAATTTACCTACTTAATTTGTTTACTGTCTGCCCCCCACCCCCCCTAGACTGTCATCCTGGAGGACAGGACTTTGGTCCATTTGTGTCCCTGTAGAACCAGAGCAAAGCCTGCACCCAGTAGGGCTGCATAATTAGTAATACTACCCTCCACTGAAGGAAGCCCACTACAGGCTTCATTATCTTGCCCCTGCTGAGGTGTCACAGTGTTTCTCCCCCTTTCCTCTGCCCTGAAGTTCCAGCCCCAAAGCCCTGGACAATCTCGACACCTCTGTTCCACAACAGTGTGAGGTAGGGACACGCATCCCTGTTTTTCAGATGGGAAACCAGCACCTGGGGGGTTGGGCCACTGGCCTGAGATTCCTCAGCTAGGAAGTAGCAGATCCAGGACTAGTCAGCCAATCATAATGATAGTATTATTTATTATATTCTATTTTTATTTTTATTTTTATAGCTGCCACGGTAACACATCATCACAGTGGATGACAGTATTCATCCAGCGCCCACTGTATGCCTGGCTGCCCTCTAATCATTTTGCAGGGATTGAACTCACTTATCTTCCCAGTAGCCTAGAAGGCAGGTGCTGTGATTTCCATTTGGCAGATGGGGAAACTGAGGCACAGAGTAGTAAAATGACATGCACAGTCACAGGGCACCGCCATCTCATATCAGAGGTCCTGGGCAAACCCAGTCTCTTCCTCTTTTTATTTTTTTAAAATCTATTTAGTAATAAATGAGAGTGGTGCTGTGGGAGATCATGTACCTGTTTTTTTTTTGGCTGTGCCTCATGGCTTATGGGACCTTAGTTCCCCGACCAAGGAGCGAACCCATGCCCCCTGCAGTGGAAGGATGGAGTCCTAACCACTGGACTGCCAGAGAATTCCCTATGTTTTGGACTGTGTGGTCTTGGGCGGGTGATGTGGCCTCTCTGGGCCTCAGTTTCCCCATCTGTGAAATGGTCAGAACCTCGCAGCAGGGCTGGTGAAGATCATAAGGGAGTGAGTGGATGGCAGGGATGTAGCTGAGAATAGAAACTCAGTGAACTACAGCAGTGGCTCTTAGGATGAAACCCTCTTCTTTGCTGTCCTCTGCGGTGGGGAGGGAGACGAGGGGACCCCAGTGTTCTGCCCCCTGGCTTCTTGTGCCATCAGCCCATGCCCAGCACCCTCGCAAGCCCAGGCTGAGAGAGGAGGTCAGATGGGGTCTTCGGGTAGAGGGGGCATAACAGGAAGCCCCCTGGAAGGGAGACAATGGCAGAGGAAGGGGCCGGGCCAGCCCCCACACGGATGAGCCCAGCTGCTGGCTCCAGGAGGACGGCACAGCTATTGTGAGGCCAGACAGCTGTCCCTGCGCCAGGAAACCCCATGGAGTGAGGGAAGGGGGTGGGAGGCCAGAGACTGATGGCCTTCAACCTGGGGAAAGGCCCAACAATGGGCCCATTGTCTCCTCCTGCAGGCTGGACACCTGGGTTCCCTCGAGCCCAGGCCTCCAGAATCCACCTGACCAGGGACTCCTGGTGCAGACTCAGCCCTGGCCCAGCTGGCATCCTCCTAAGCCCTGGCCCCCACCTGGCCTGGCCCAGCCTGGGGAGTTGGGAGGCAGCAGCAGAGCCGGGCCGTATTTATAGTTCCCTGGCACTGCCGAGCAAACTTCTAAATATAGAAGCTGAGCTATTTGGAGCCACGGCCCTGGGGCAGAGTGCTGGGGGGCACTGCACAAGCACCTATTTAGCCCGGGCCCCCAAGACTGCCCAGGCCTCTCAGTCTCCAGGGGCTGGGGCTATGGGGGTCTCAGGGGCGCTTTGTACCCCATTTGAATGGGGGATAGAGGAAGATGTGGAGGAGCAGCCCAAAGCCAATGAGAAGTGAAGCACAAAGCTGTGATGCCTTAGAGGGCTGCGTTTAGGGCCAAGGACGGGGCACGGGGTCCCAGCGCCCTGTTCCACCTCCTCCCTCACCCAAACTGACTGAGGTAAGAAAAGTAGGTTGAGCTATCACCTCTGTGTTCTCAGCTTCTAGGAAATGAAGGCCTTCAGGAAATTGTTAAGGGCACCCTCAAACCCTAAACAAACCCCAGCACCTAACAACCCACTTCCCCTTCCCCATCAGCACTGAGCTCACTGGTGGCCCCAAGGAAGTGGGCAGTGACATGGGCTGGGGGGCGGGGTGGGGCTATAAATAGCTGGTTTATAAACAGCTGCCGGGCCAACAGGGCAGCCGATGGCCTCAGGTCAGAGAGGGCTCCTCAGGGGTAGCCAGACCCCAAAGTGTCCCAACTTTACCCCTACTCCCAGCGATCCCCAAGATTTGGGGAAGTAAGAGGGAACAGAGAGGCGAGTTGCTTAAAAGGAACAACACCAATGATTCTTTAAAGGTAGCACATTAACAAGATGGCTGTTAAGACTTTAACAGAACGTTCATGTTTCCTCAGTAACAACTGGAGAAACAGTGGAATATTACACGGCTGTGAAAAAGAACCCCAGGGGTCAGCTGCCAGATGGCTGGGTCCTGGCAACACACTCCTTTCTTCATTTTAAAAATTGGATGCAGTGCAAAAATCTTAATTTGCAGCTGGACAGGTTTCGTAGTAGAATCTTTATCCACCCCCCGCCAGCTTTATTGAGGTGTAATTGACAAATAAAATGGTAATATATTTAAAGCCTGTGATATGGATTTGATCATAGTCAAATCTTGAGCAAAAAAGAAGTCCCCAAAGCCCATCTGAAAGCCACCCGAGTCATAAAGCTCAGACAGAGAAATTGATACAAGTTTTCAGCATACCAACATGTCGAAGAAAACTTAAAAAAATAAAGGAGTGGGACTTCCCTGGAGGCACAGTGGGTAAGACTTCACGTTCCCAATGCAGGGGACCTGGGTTCGATCCCTGGTCAGGGAACTAGATCCCACATGCATGCCACCACTGAGAGTTCACAAGCAACCACTAAGAAGCTGGCGAGCCGCAACTAAGGAGCCCTGGAGCCACAACTAAGGAGACTGCCTGCCGCAACTAAGACCCGGTGCAACCAAATAAATAAATATTAAAAATAAATAAATAAAAATACAAGTGATTATTATAAAAATAAATAAAGGAGTGAGAAAATAAGAAACAGAATTCAGGGTGGTGGCTGGAGGGGGCAGGGCCATCTCCCACTTCTTGTTGAGGGCTTGTGGGTATACCTTATGGAATTAAAAAAAATTAATGAGTAAAGTAAAGTGGGTCATGGATAGACCCATGGTCATGAGAATGACATATCATCAATTCTGTGAACCAGGCCCTGCAAACAATATTTTGAAATTTTAAAATATTTAAAGGCTTTAACGAGAAGCATTTAGAGGAAGCAAAAGAAAGACAGCCGGAGGTGGCCAGAGGTGGGGAGGCACAGCTGGGGAAGGGGAGCAGCTGGGGGGTGGTGGGTGCTGGTGGGCGGTAGGGGTGGGAGAGGGGGGAACTGGCAGCCGCCAACAGGAAGGTCTGCAGTCCTGAGCTGGGAACAGTGTACAAGTCTCGCTGCCGTTTCCACCTCTTTCTCACAGCTCTTGGCTTATTCCCCATTCTGCAAGGGCTTCTGGGCGCTGCAGGCTGGGAGCCGACAATGCCCAGTGAGGGTGGACTCCGACCTCCCAGGGCCACTGCAAGGGGGTCCTGGAATGTGGGGTGAGGCGGGGTAGGAAGGTGGTTTAGGCTAAGTGCCCTCGTCAATTTCTCCCCATGACTCATTTTCTCCATCTGGGCCTCCACCTCACGGGTTTCCAGGGTTATGGACTATGAGACCACAGATGCTGCTGATGGTCATGACCAGTCCTGGAAAGAAGTGCTGTGTTCTGGGCAGGGACTTTGGGAGGAATAAACCCATCTCCAGTCTTCTCTCAGATGGGGGTCTGCTTTCAACAGCTCTGGCAAACAGTCTGGCAATTCCTCAAAAAGTCAAACATAGAGTTACCTTATGAGCTAGCACTTACACTTTTAGGTCGATACCTGGTAAAATTGAAAACAGGAACTCCAACACACACTTGGACACCCACATTCGTAGTAGTGTGTTTAGAGACTGCCAAAGGGCGGAAACAACCCAAGCGTCCATGGATGGATGAACGGATAAACAAACTGTGGTCCAGGGACTTCCCTGATGGCGCAGTGGTTAAGACTCCGCATTCCCAATGCAGGGGGCTGGGGTTCGATCCCTGGTCAGGGAACTAGATCCCACATGCGTGCCATAACTAAGAGTTCACGTGCCACATCTAAGGAGCCTGCGTGCCGCAACTAAGACCTGGCGCCACCAAATAAATAAATAATGTGGTCCATCCACACGATGGAACATTATTCAGCCATAAAGAAGAATGAAGTTCTGATACATGCTACAAGATGGATAGGGGTGGAAGTTGCACAACATCGTTGAATATACTAAATGCCACTGGGCTGTTCACTTTGAAATGGTTTATTTTATGTCACGTGAATCTCACCCCAATTTCAAAAAATCCTGAGCTGGTCACGGCAGTGTTCCCCCAACCCCACCATGGGTATCTCTCCTGTCACAACTTCTCCTTTGTGGCTCATAGGTCTCCCCTCATTTCATCTTTCCACTGCCCTGAGATGAATTAGGCATTACGTTCCCCCTTTTAAAGATCTGACAGTCATGCATTCACTCAACAAACTTAGCATGCCAGGCTATGTTATTGCATACTGTTCTAGGTACTGGGGGCGTGCAGGTGTGAACAAGCCAAACCCAAATCTCTGCCTTGTGGGGCTGACGTTTCATCACAGGAGAGGACTGTGAACATGATAAATAAGAAATTACGGAGAATGTTAGGAATGGGAACATTACGCAGGTTAATGAAAGGGGGTGTGTGCTGGGGGGTTGCTGAACTAAATAGGGTGGTCAGGGAAGGCCTCTCGGAGATGATAGTTGAGGAAACACCTGAAGGAGGTGAGGAGGGAGGAGCCATGGAGATCTGGGGAAGAGACGTCCAGACAGAGGGAACAGCCTGTGCAAAGGCCCTGAGGCTGGTGTGGAAGAGCAAGGAGGCCTGTGTGGCTGAAGCCAAGTGACTAGGCGGGGAGAGAAGTAGGAGAGAAGTCCAGGGAGATCACGGGGTGATATTGTGTGCAGCAGCTATAAAGCCAGAGGTGACATTTAAAATATTTTTAACACCTAGCAAGGTGTGGAAGCTGACCAGCGAGAAAAGTGTTAGCCCTATGTGGGTTTTTTCCTATTCCCCTAATCTCTGAGGGCCTCCTCTGAGTGCCTGCGGGGACCAGAATCCTCCACCTGTTTTATCCATTGTTCATTGTCCGCATCACTCCAGTGCACCTGCTGCGGTCAAGGCTGTGTCCCCTGTACCTTTAACAGCACCTGATCCACAGCTGTGCTCAATAATGATTGCGTGGGACTTCCTTGGTGGCACAGTGGTTAAGAATCCGTCTGCCAATGCAGGGCACAAGGGTTCGATCCCTGGTCGGGGAAGATCCCCATGCCGCAGAGCAACTAAGCCCGTGCGCCACAACTACTGAGCCTACACTCTAGAGCCCGCGAGCCACAACTACTGAAGCCCGCACCTTCTAGGGCCCGTGCTCTGCAACAAGAGAAGCCACAGCAATGAGAAGCCCATGCAGTACAACGAAGACCCAAGGCAGCAAAAAATAAATTAAAAAAAAAAAATGGTTGCATGGATGATAGTCAAAGTCTGAGTTTATTGTAGTTATATCTTTGACACTTTTCTTTTTTTCTTTCTTTATTTAAAAGTGAAGTATAGTTGATTTACAATGTTGTGTTAGTTTTAGGTGTACAGCGAAGTGATTCAGATATATATATATATTCTTTTTCAGATGCTTTTCCCATATAGATTATTATAAAATATTGAGTATAGTTCTCTATGCTATACAGTAGGTCCTGTTGTTTACCTATTTTACATATAGTAGTGTGTATATGTTAATCCCAAACTCCTAATTTATCTCTCTCCCCGCCTTTCCCCTTTGGTAACCATAACCTTGTTTTCTATGTCTGTGGGTCTATTTCAGTTTTGTAAAAAAGTTCATTTTTATCGTTTTTTTTTTAGATTCTACATATAAGCGATGTCATATGATATTTGCCTTTCTCTGTCTGCCTTATTTCTCTTAGTATGATCATCTCTAGGTCCATCCATGTTGCTGCACATGGCATTATTTCATTCTTTTTTATGGCTGACTAATAGTCCATTGTATATATATATATATATATATATATATATATATATATACACACCACATCTTCTTTTTTTTTTTTTTTTTTTTTTTTTTTCACCACATCTTCTTTATCCATTCCTCTGTCGATGGACATTTGGGTTGCTTCCATGACCTGGCTATTGTAAATAGTGCTGCAATGAACATTGGGGTGCATGCATCCTTTTGGATTATGGTTTTCTCCGGATATATGCCCAGGAGTGGGATTGCTGGATCATATGGTAACTCTATTTTTATTTTTTTGAGGAACCTCCATACTGTTCTCTGTAATGGCTGCATCAATTTACATTCCCACCAACAGTGTGGGAAGGCCCCCTTTTCTACACACCGTCTCTTGCATTTATTATTTGTAGACTTTTTGGTGATGGCCATTCTGACTGGTGTGAGGTGATACTTCACTGTAGTTTTTTTTTTTTTTTGCGGTACGCGGGCCTCACTGTTGTGGCCTCTCCCATTGCGGAGCACAGGCTCTGGAAGCGCAGGCTCAGCGGCCATGGCTCACGGGCCCAGCCGCTCTGCAGCATGTGGGATCTTCCCGGACCGGGGCATGAACCCGTGTCCCCTGTATCGGCAGGCGGACTCTCAGCCACTGTGCCACCAGGGAAGCCCTTCACTGTAGTTTTGATTTGCGTTTCTCCAATAATTAGCGATGCTGAGCATCTTTTCATGTGCGTGTTGGCCATCTTTATGCCTTCTTTGGGGAAATGTCTATTTAGATCTTCCACCCATGTTTGGATTGGGTTGTTTTTTTTTGTTTTGTTTTTGTTTTTGTTTTTGTTTGCGGTATGCGGGCCTCTCCCTGTTGTGGCCTCTCCCGTTGCGGAGCACAGGCTCCGGACGCGCAGGCTCAGCAGCCATGGCTCACGGGCCCAGCTGCTCCGCGGCATGTGGGATCTTCCCGGACCGGGGCACGAACCCGTGTCCCCTGCATCGGCAGGTGGACTCTCAACCACTGCGCCACCAGGGAAGCCCTTTGCGCCACCAGGGAAGCCCTGTTTTTTTTTTTTTTTTTTGATATTGAGCTGCATGAGCTGTTTTTGACACCTTTCAACACCTCAGTAATCTCTTTCCATTTTCAGTTATTTTCCTTTTTGTCTTTCTTTTTTTTTTTTTTTCTTTCTTTTTTCAAGGAATGGAGCAGTCTTTGATCCATGGCTGGACTAGAGGGCAAGGCCATGGCTCTCAGGCCCCTGGGAATGAGGCCCAGCCCTGAGAGCCAGCAACCCCCTAAATTTTGCTCCTGAGTGCCTCACTGTCTTCACCCTAGTCCCAGCTCTGAGTCTTACGAAGGCAGCAGCATTAGCTGACTTTAATATCACCTCCCCACTGCCCCCGCCAATGTAGTTCTTTTTTCTGCTGCCCTCCACTTATGGAAATGGTCTTGTTTTCCTTTTGTGGCAGTGGCATAAAAGTTCCTCTTTTTTTGAAATTAAATTTTATTGAAGTATATTTGATTTACAATCTTGTGTTAGTTTCAGCTGTACAGCAAAAGGTTCCTTTCAAAATAAATTCATTAAGAATTTAAAAACGGGGGACTTCCCTGGTGGTCCAGTGGGTAAGACTACGTGCTCTCAGTGCAGGGGGCCTGGGTTCGATCCCTGGTCAGGGAACTAGACCCCACATGCATGCCGCAACTGAGAGTTCGTGTGGGCAACTAGGAGTCCAAATGCCGCAACTAAGAAGCCCGTAGGCCGCAACTAAAAAAGACCCCACATGCCCCCAACAAAGATCCCGCATGCCACAACTAAGACGCAGCACAGCCAAAATAAATAAAAATAACAAATAAATAAAAATAGATATTAAAAAAAATCTTCAAAAAACGAATTAAAAAAAGGAAAAGTTGCTTGAAGGAACAACCTGTCGTCGATGGAGAGAGGAATGAATGACGCTTGTGAGCTGTCAATCAACTCCATGCTGCAGGAGGTGAGGATGGGGAAGCAGACCTGTGTCCTGTGTGCAGGAGTGGTGCCGCGTCAGCCAAAATTGTCTTGTAGGTGAAGCCACTGGGATCCGGGGTGAGGGAAGGGGAAAGGGCCCCTCTGGGCAGACAGCACTGTCTTTTCTGAGTGGCTGGAGAGATGACTTTTCTGAGATCATTTCCTGGCGGCATCCCCATATCTGGGGATGAGGGTGTCACTGGGATTTTCCGTGGCCTTTGGCGTGGGTCTTGGTGCCAAGTGACGAAGCTCAGCAGTAATCTCTTTGTGAAGATGCCACCACCATGCCTGCCTCTCGCCCCCAGTTTCTGCCTGGCTCAAGGATCCATCCCTGGGCACCCCACAGGCTGCCTGAAGCCCATGAGGCCAGGAGGCCCTGACATTGACAAAGAGACTGGCGCCCATGCCCTGGGCTTTCTTTGAAACCAAGGTGTTAAAATCCCTGGTGGAACAAATGACCACTAAGCACATGAGAAGATGCTCAACATCGCTAACTGCCAGGGAAATGTGAATCAAAACCACAGTGAGATGCCACCTCCCTCCCACCCATTAGGTTGGCTACGACCAAGAAAACAGAAAATAACAAGTGTTGGCAAGGATGTGGGGAAATTGGAACCCTCGTGCACCGTTAGTGGGAGTGTAAAATAGTGCAAATGCTGTGGAAAAGAGTGTGGCAGTTCCTGGAAAAAAAAATTAAACATAGAATGAGCATCCCACTTCTGGGATGCTGTATATACTCCCCACTCCCCCAAATTTGAAAGCAAAGTCTCAAAGAGATATTTGTACACCCATGTTCATAACAGCATTATTCACAAAGCGGAAGCAACCCCGTTTCCATCAGTGGATCAATGAATAAACAAAACATGGTACACCTACACGATGGAATATTATCCAGCCTTTAAAAGGAAGGAAATTATAACACATGGTACAACATGGGTGAAGACATTACACTAAGTGAAATAAGCCAATCACAAAAGGACAAATATTGCATGATTCCACTCACGTGAGGTAACTAAAGTCGTCAGATTCGTAGAAGAAAGTAGTGGTTGCCAAGGGCTGAGAGGAGGGCTGGGGAGGGGAGTCGTTTAGTGGGTATAGAGTACACCTTTTGCAAGACGTATAAGTTCTAGAGGCTGATTGCACTACAGTGTGAATATACTTAACACGGCTGAACTGTGCGCTTAAAATGGTTACGATGGTCAATTTTATGTTATGTGATTTTTACTACTTAAAAATAAAAAAAAAAAAGGAAGGACATTCTGACACATGGTACAACTTGGATGAAACTTAAGGACATTATGTTGAGTGAAAGGAGCCTGTCACAAAAAGACAAATACTATATGACTCCACTTACATGAGGCACATAGAGCAGTCAGAGTCATAGAGACAGAAAGCAGAATGGTGGTTGCCAGGGGCTGGGGGAGGGAGGAATGGGGACTTACTGTTTAACAGGGACAGAATCAGTTTGGGATGATGCAAAGAATTCTGGAGATGGATGGTGGCGACAGTTGTACATTATGAATGCACTTAATGCCACTGAACTGGACACCAAAAACGGTTAAGATGGTAAATTTTGTTATGTATATTTCATTACATTGAATAAAAATCCAGGGTGGGAGGCGGGACTGAGGCTGAACCCACCAGCCCCATGAGTCTGTCAGATGGCAAAGCCTGGGACAGGCCCTCCAGGGAGTCAATACCAATTAGATCCTGAAGCCTCATACGTTTCCATCCCCACCTGGACCTTCCCACCTAGTTTCAGACACCCAGCTCCTCCTCAGTCTCACCCAGGGCTGCTACAGTGGTCACTGGGCTCTGTCACTACCATCCCAGCCCTCTCTACTTCCAAGCAGAAGGACGGCACTGCCCCGCCTACTTGTGTGGCCATGTGATTTGCTTTGGCCAATTAAAAATGAGCAGTGGGGCTTCCCTGGTGGCGCAGTGGTTGAGAGTCCGCCTGCCGATGCAGGGGTTGCGGGTTTGTGCCCCGGTCCGGGGAGATCCCACATGCCGCGGAGCGGCTAGGCCGGTGAGCCATGGCCGCTGAGCCTGCGCTCTGCAACGGGAGAGACCACAACAGTGAGAGGCCCGCGTACCGCAAAAAAAAAAAGTGAGCAGTTATGACACTTCCAGGCGGAAGCTTTAAGAACTGGTGCTGGCCCTGCTGTGTTCCTTTTCCTTCTGCAGTGGGCAACCTGCAACATGTCAGACAGTGGCTGAGTGAGAAGTAAAACTCTCTGATGTTCTAAGCCCCTGAGACGTGGGGCTCACATGTTACTGCAGCAGAACTGAGGCTGCCTTGACTCTGATACGGCAACCGGCATCTGAGTCCTCTCCTGTGGGTGCTGCTGGCCTCAGACCATGAACCCCAGGGCTGGAACTAGGGTGAGAAGTGAGACATTCATCACAGAGAGCAAAATGTAAGGGGGCAACAAAGAACTCAATAGTCAAGATGAATATTATTTTAATGCAATGTTTTAAATAATCAAAATGGGGACTTCCCTGGCAGTCCACCGGTTAAGACTCTGTGCTTCCACTGCAAGGGGTGTAGGTTTGATCCCTGGTCAGGATCCCACATGCTGCGTGGCATGGCCAAAAAATAAATAAAAATTAAATAATCAAAATGAATGCAAAACCTCCAGGGTGAATAAAAAGGCAAAATTTTTAACGAAGACGGGATCTGTGAACATGATGTACTGGAGCCTGAGGCAGAGGGAAGAATCAGTCTGTGCACCTCACGCACCTCAGTCTAGTCCCAGCCCTGGTAAACACCCAAGATGCTCTGCCTGGGAGCTTTCTATGGACCACGTGGCCACAGGTCTGAATTGATAGGAAGCTAACATGCCTGGGAATAACCCTTCATCGTTTTTGGTGGATCAGTACCCCAGCTCCCTCACCCCTCCTATGGGATAACTGAGGTGTGTGTCCTATACACTCTGTCAGAGGTGCCCCACAGGGACTGAGTCCCAGATGTTCACAGCAAAAATGTGCTCATTCAGGCTCAGTATTTGCTGCCCGCCCCTCCCTATCTCACTTCCCTTCTTCTCCACTCATACTTTCTAGAATCCCCTTTGAAGGAAGCACCGACACTCAAATCCCTGTTTCAGGCTCTGCAACTGGGGGAAGTAAAGTCAAGGCTGAGGCCTATTACAATTTTTTTCAACATGACAAACACTATGATATCTGGTTCCCCTCCTAACTTCCGGCCAAACCTGCTGCATTAGTGATTTCTTGCTGTTATCCCAAACGTAGGGGCTTAAAAGAACAGCCAAGAGTTACATCTTACAGTTTTTATGGGCCGGGAATTAGGTGTGGCTTCACTGAGTTCTCTGATTTAGGGTCTTTCATGGGCTGCCATCTACATGTCGGCTGGGGGCCATGGTGTCATCTGAAGGCTTGATAAGGGAAGGATCTGCTCCCAAACTCACTCACTGTTGTTGGAAGGACTCAGTTTCTCACGGGCTTTTGAGGAGGTGGCTCCCAGCTCCTTGCCATGTGGACCTCTTTACGGGGCAGCTCACAATACAATTTCATCAGAGCCAGGGGGAGAGAGAGAGACTTGGAAGTCTCAATCTTCTGTAACCAAAGTTTGGAAATGACATCCCATCACCTTTGTTTTATTCTACCGTTAGAAGTAAGTCACAAGGTCCTGCCCGCACTCAAGGAGGAGGGATTACACAGGGTGTGGATACCAAGAGATGAGGATCACAGGGGCTGCCTTGGAGTCTGTCCACTGACTTTCCCCTTCTTAGTGTATGACTCAGTTGTTCAAGCTCCAAGTGGGGGTGTCCTTCTGGACTCCCCTCTTTCTGTCATTCTGTCCATGAGGCCTTCTGTTCTCACCTCCTCCGCACCGACGGACTCGGTGGGCTTGAGGTGCTCCAACCCTGCACATTTCAAAGAAAGGACAGACTGCAACACTGACCCTTGCCGTGCTCTTGGAGGTCATCTTTGAGTGCCCTGCTGGATAAGAATGTCTGTATACCTAGGATCCTACCCATGCCAGGTAAATCACAATGTGATTTATGGTGGGGTCCTTGAGCCACCATGCAGTATCAGCTTGGCCTCTGGAGGAGCTGGGGCCCAAGATTGGCTACCCGGTAGTCAGCTGTACCTAAGTGACTGGCTCCCAGTAAAACCCTGGACACCAAGGTTGGAGTGAGTTTCCCTGGTTGGCAATACTCCAAATACTCTATGTTTATTATCATATATCATTACTGGGAGAACTGAGAGCTGTCTGCATGACTGGGAAGGGACAAGTGCAAATTTATGCCTGGTCTCTTGGGACTCTGACCCATGTGGCATTATCCTTTGCTGATTTTAATCTGTATCCTTTGCCTGTAATAAACTGCAACCGTGAGTATAACAACTTTTCTGAGTTCTGTGAGTCCTAGTGAATCACTTACCCCGAGGGTGACCTTGGGGACCTCAAACCCTTGTCGCTGCATGGTATTCTTCTTCATTTGCTATTTCCTGTCTCTCTCCCCTGGATCGAGAACTCTGGAAGGTCAAGACCTCATCTGTCTCTCTCAGGAGAAGCAGATGACAGATGAGTAGAGCGGTCAAGGGTTTGTCCCAGCTCGGCCGCTTTCTGGTACTGTGACCCTGGGCAAGCAACATCTCCTCTCTGTCTGTAAATGGAAACAGGAACCCATATTTCTCCTTCACAGAGTCGTCAGGAGATGGATGGGCTGATTTATTAATGACCGGAAAGGACTCTACAAGTATTGGGTTGGCCAGAAAGTTCATTCGGGAACGTTTTATGGAAAAACCTGAATGAACTTTTCGGCCAGCCCAATATTAGCTTTTAAGCATCGGTCAGTCTGTCTCCCCAATAGTGAGAGCATGGTCTGGTGGGTCAGTGGTCAGCAGAGAGCAGATGAATTAAGGAGACCCCTCCGAAGCCTTTGACATGGAGAGGCAGGAGGGGACCAGAGATGCCCAGGAGGTGGTGGGGGAGGGGAGGGAACACAGAGGCCAGAGGATGGGGAGGTGCCAGGGAAGGTGGGATGCCTAACTTATGGCTGTGGCCACACACAGTCCCTACCACGGCTATTTGGGACTCGCTGGGGAGCCAGGCCCACTGCGGCCACCAGGGAGGCAGCCTGAGGGAGTGACAGAGCTGGGAAGAGAAGGAGAGGGTGGGGGAAACCAAATCCCACAGTCGTGGCTCCTAAGAGAAAATGCGTGGGAGACCTGGGGGGCGGTGGGGGTCAGGACAGCTGGAGCCCGGACTGTGGGTGGGTGACTTCCAGGTCCAAAGAAAGCCTATTCTGGGAGGCAGCCGGACTGGTCCGGCCTGGGAATATGCCTCCCCTGCTGCTGGATGCCCTGGAGATGCCGCTGTGCTGCTGGACACAGCCCTGGCCCCCCTGGGAGGAATGTGCCCCCCACCTCCTTCTCTGCCTTTACTCTCTTCCACATAAGGCTTTCAGGGGGTGCTCCTGCTGTATGAGTTCAGGACAAAGGAATCAGAAGCACATGGGCTGGATTCCCCGGGGAGGAGAAATTCTGGAAAGAAGACTAAAATGAATGAGAACAGAGCCAGAGGGGGTGCTGGGATGAGGATTTGGGAGGCTCCTGGCTCTGAGCAGTCTCTGCCCCTAGTGATACCCACCCCCCCGGAACTCTCAAATCAGGGCCATGCCTCAGCTGGGGACGAGGGTCACTGTGGACCCATGTGCAACCTGACACCTCCCCTACCTCTCTGAGCCTTAGTTTCCTTCCTAGTGGCCCAGACGCTCAGGTCAAAATACTTGGAGTCATCTGTGTCTCTCCTGGCTCTGTCCTCTCTCTTTCTTTCTCTCCTGCATCAGCAAACCCTGAGGACTCTACTTTCAAAATCTATCCGGAATCCAACCACTTTTCATCTCCTTCCTGGCCCCCACCCTGGACCATCCCCATCATCTCCCACTTGGACCAGTCACCTCTGCCCTGATCTTCCAGCTCCCTACTCTTGCCCCCTCTACAGGCTGTTCCCCCAACAGTGGCCAGAGGACACCCTTGAATGCCCTCCTCTACTCAAGAACCCTCCTTGGTTCCCACCTCACTCATAGCAAAAGTCAAAGTTCTCCACAAGTCTCTGCACACTCTGCCCTGTCCCCTCCCTGCCCTCGCCTTCTCCCACTTCCCCCCTTACTATTTCCTCTGCCCCGCTGGCTTCCTCACTGATCCTGGCATGCTCCTACCGCAGGGCCTTTGCACCTGCCGTTTCCTCTGCCTGGTACCCTCCTTCTCTAGATCTCTACATGCCTCTCTCTTCACCTCCTTCAGGTCTTTCCTCAAACATCACCTCCTCAGAGAGTCTTCCCTGATCCCCTGACTTAAAATTGCACTCTCCCCATCCCTGCTTAATATTTTGTAACAATCACCACCCGACACCTGTATAGATTTTCGTTTCTCGTCTTGCTTCCTGTAGGTCTCCTCATGAGAACATCAGTTCCATGAGGTCACGTCCATTTTACTCCCTGTGGTGTTCCCAGCGCGAAGAATAGGTACTTATTGATCTAATCAACTGAATGGTGACAATCCCATCTGAAGATTGTTGGGGCAATGTGGGGTTTTATAGCTTTATTGAGACGTAATTTACATATCGTTTAATTCACCGGGTGTGCGTGTACAGTCCGATGATTTTTAGTGAATTCACCGAGATGTGCAACCATCACAACAGTCTGGTGTTTGGGAACAGTTTCAATAGCTCAAAATTTCCCTCGTTTTCCTTTGTAGTCTGTCTCCACTGTCTCCTGGCTCAGGCAACCACTGGTCTGCTTTCAGTCTCTCTAGCTTTGCCTTCTCTAGAAATTTCACATAACTGGAATCATATAAGATGCAGTATTTTTATTGATTTATTGATTTATGTTTGGCTGCGTTGGGTCTTCACTGCTACGTGCCGGCTTTCTCTAGTTGCGGCGAGCGGGGGCTACTCTTCTTTGTGGTGTGCGGGCTTCCCATTGCGGTGGCTTCTCTTGTTGCAGAACACAAGCTCTAGGCATGCAGGCTCAGTAATTGTGGCACACGGGCTCAGTAGTTACGGCTCGTGGGTTCTAGAGCGCAGGCTCAGCAGTTGTGGCGCACGGGCTTAGTTGCTCCAGGGCACGTGGGATCTTCCTGGACCGGGGCTCGAACCTGTATCCCCTGCGCTGGCAGGCAGATTCTTAACCACAGCGCCACCAGGGAAGCTCCAGATGTAGTATTTTGTATCTGGCTCCTTTCACTTGGTGTAATGTTGTTGGGGTCCATCCACCTTGGTGTGTTTATCAATTCTTTGTTCTTTTTCACTGCTGAGTAGTATTCCATTCTATGGATCTACCACGTTCTGTTATCCATTCCTCTGTCGGTAGACATTTGCCTTGTTGCCACATTTTGGCTATTATGAATACAGCTGCTGTGAATAGGTACATTCATGTGCAAGCTTTTGTCTAGAGTTTACTTTCATTTCTGGATCACAGGGGACGTGTACATTTAACCTTTTTAGAAACTGCCAGGTTGTTTTCCAAAGTGACGGTGCCATTTTACATACCCACCAGGAGCGGTTGAAGGTTCCAGTACCTCCACATCCTAACACTAGGTATTATCAGTCTTTTCTGTTTTACCTCTTCCAAAAGGTGTGTGTAGTGGTATCTCATGGTGGTTTTAACTTGCATTTCTCTAACCACTAATGATCTTGAGTATCTTTTCCTATCCTTATTTGCCATTCAAATATCCTCTTTGCTGAAGTATCTGTTTAAAGCCTTCAGAAGTTTGACAGTTTTAGGGGTTTTTATTTTGTTTTGTTTTTTGTTTTCTTTTGGCCTCGCTGTACAGCTTGTGGGATCTTAGTTCCGCAACCAGGGACTGAACCCAGGCCCCAGTAGTGAAAGCGCCAAGTCCTGACCCACTGGAACTCCCCGGAATTTCTTATAGTTTTAGCTTTTATGTTTAGGTCTACAATCTGTTTAGAGTGACGTTTTGTGTAGAATGTGAAATAGTGTATAAGTACTTCCTCTCCTACCCTTCTTCTTCTCCTTCCTCTTTCTTTTACATGTGTATATCCTATTCTTAGGAAAATTCCAAGGGGAGGTTATTTCTGTTTCTGGTTTTGACTGGGTACTTGGCTTTTGTTTCCCTGTCTGTAACTCTCCCACCAGGGTCAGGGCAGGGCTGCAGGAGAGAAAGCCATAGGAGCCTGCCCAAACAGGATGTTGCCCAGCGTCTCAGGGCTGAAATCCAACCTTAAGGGTCCTTAACGGCACTTGCATTAGCGGCCCAACCACAGAGCCTGCCACCCCATCCCTGCTCCTTCCTACAGCCCCGGGCTTGAGACTCAAACAGAGCAAGGTGCCAGAGAGGCCCAAACTGACCTCCAGACCCCTGTGCCTTGTCTGAGGGAGCAGCCCCTGTCTCCATAGGGCTTCCTGGGCTGGGTTGACCTCTCTGTGACCCAGCTTCCTTCCCCTCAGCCTTGCCCCAGCCGAGCTTGGTTACGCCTCTCTGTGCCTCCAGCCATGCCTGTTCCCACAAGCCCGGAGAGGGCAAAAAGCAAACATTCCCCAGCAGTCCTGCCCAAGTGTATCCTAGATCAGGGTGGCTCTGGGTCCTCCTGGGAAGGGGAAGCCCGAGGTACCTTGTCCTCCCAGCCCTTCACCCTACCTGTTCTTCTCCCGGTGGGTCGTAGGAAAAGGTAGCACACCAGACCTCAGGGAGACACAGGGGAGAGGATGGCTGTGGGCAGATCAGCGGAGATCATGATGGGTAGAGACCCAGCCTCTCTCTCTGTGTATGTATGATGGCTACTTTGTGGGTCTGACCATCTACTCTTCCTGTGAACACCTGAGTCTGGTCAGGTCCTGTCTCTCTTCTGCTCAGAACACTCAGCAGCTCCCACCTCACTCACGGTAAAGTCCAAAGTCCTCCCCATGGCCCACAAGGCCTTGCACAATTTGCCCCGTCAACTCCCACTCTCCCCCTCACTCATTCCCTCCAGCCACACAGGCCTCCTCGCTGTTCCCCAAACACACCAGACACAGTCCAGCCTCAGGACCTTTGCACGGGCTTTTCCCTCTGCCTGGAATACCCTTTCCCAGATATATTTTCCCTCCTTCTGCCTCAAGTCTTTACTCACACACCACCTCCTATTTAAAAATCTCAGTTACCTTTCCCCCGCAGTCTCTATCCTCTTCCCCTGCCTTAATTTTCTCTATACCACACCTAATATCACTGGAATTCATGTCTTTACCAGCCCCAAGAGAGCAGGGGTGTTTCTGCTGTATTTCCAGCTCTTAAACCAGAACCAGGCACACAGTAGGTGCTCAATAAATGTTTGTTGAATGAGTTGTCTTCTTCTCTTTCACATTTTGTCCACTTAGGTCTGATGGGGCCAGGCCCACCCTCATCACCAGGAGTGATCACATGACCAGGCCTGGCCAATGGACACATTCCACTTTTTCTGGCTACAGTGACTGACTCCTAAATGACATGGATCTCGGTCTGTCCAAGGAGAGGTAGCTCCAGGATTTTTGCCAGAGCTATTGGCAAAGTGGCCATCTTCCCTGGAGTTTCTGGGCTGATAAGATATAAGCCAGGGATTGCTGAGGCCATTTAATCCCCATGGGAAATGGCTACCTGAGAATGAAGTTCCCTAGAGGAGAGCTCAGTTGAGAGGGAGAGATTACTTTGTTTAAGCTCCTGGATACAGCTGTGCCTGAAGCCAACATACCCTAGATTTTTCAGTTACGTGAACCAATCAATTATTATTATTTTAATTCTCAAGTCAGTTTGGGTTTGGATTTTTACTTGAAACTGAAATAGTCCTGACCAATTCTTCCTTCCTCCCTCCTTCTTTCCCTCTTTCTTTCTTCCTTCCTTCCTTCCTTTCTCTTTCTTTCTTTCTTTCTTTCTTTCTTTCTTTCTTTCTTTCTTTCTTTCTTTCTTTCTTTCTTCCTTTCTTTCCTTTCTCCCTCCTCCCTCCTTCCCTCCCTCCCTTCTTCCCTTCTATCTCTAATTGAATCATTACCCAATCCTGGCCTAAACCACCACTCTTGCCTCCCACCCCCACCCCCCAATACAGCCAACACAGCCGAGTCAAACTGCACTTTTTACCTTCCCTGAAACAAACCTCCTCCAATCACTGCCTCCCCAGGCTCACCCCTCCTTAATTCAGTGTCTGTGGGACCTGCCAAATGTGGGTGCAAATACCAGCTCTCCCACTAGACAGCTTTGTGCCCTGGGTAAGTGACTTCACCTCTCTGAGCCTCAAGTTCCCCATCTGTAAAACAGGGGCAAACAGCCTGACCACTGTTCCCAGGTCGGCCTCCTTTCTAACCTCTTCTGATGAACTGCTCACCTGAATCTCACTCTTACCTGCCCTCGGCTCACTGCCCTTGAGCTGTGCGCAGAACCTCCAAGTCTATCCCATGGGACCCTGCAGAAGAAGGTCCCAACTCACCCTGACCCCTGGGGTCACCACAGTCACGGCCCAGGACTCTGATGGGACTGCTGACATCACCCCTACTTTACAGATGAGGAAACAGAGTCCTCGGCCCACATATAAACAAGGCAATTTCTCAGACGGATTAAAGCGTGATAGGATGGAGAACTCCCAGGAAGGGTGCCTGGGGAGACAGTGGTCAGGGAGGGCTCCCTGGAGGAGAGGACATTTTAGGGCCAGAGCTTCCCAGACACAGCACCATGGGGGGAAAAGTAAGCCAGGTAGGGGGACCTGCAAGGGCAAAGGGCCTGAGGTGGGAAGCAGTGGGTGTATCTAGGGCCCAAGGAGGGGGTCAGGAGAAGAGCAGGGAGGTGGGCAGGTTCTGATACGCATGTCACCAGGAGCCCAGGCAGAGGGCTTTTGGGAGGAACAGAGCTGAGTGAGCTCCCGCTGAGTGAGCCACCTCTGGGCCCACCTGGGTCTCCTCTCTGCCCAGAAAGTGGATTCTCTGCCAGCAGACTGGTGGTTTCAGATCCACATGCTCTCCCCCTGCCCCCACTCTCCCTAGCCCACCACACACCTCCCTGCCGGGAAGCTGAGAAGATTCCAAGTAGTTGGGGGGGGGGGGTCTGGGAGGGGAAATATTTTGGTTCTCAGAAGGCAGGAGAATTGTCTGATTCCCAGCCTACTGGGGTAATTAACCCTTCACAAGGCAGTAATTAAGTCTGTGCCTCTGAAACCGTAATTAGAAGCTCTGGGAGGCTCCGCCCCCTCCCCAAGCTGCAGGCAGTCCCCAAAGCTGAGGACAGCTGGGACTCGGGACAGGGCTCTGTTCTCCTCCCGAGGCTGAGGGAGACCCACGGCCTCCCTCAGGGCGCCCACCCCTCAAAGCAGGGACCCTGGGAACAGTGCTTATGGGACCCGGGCATTTCCCTGCACAGTCCCTTTTGGGGTTTTCCGGCCACACAAGGGGACTTTGCTTTTGGGGGGCATGAAGACAGGGAGATGGGGCTGGGCAGGGGTCTGGGGTGTGGGGCTGGTGACAACCCTTAAGGGTTTTTCTCTCTGGCTGAGGGGAGCTGAAGCAGAGAACCCAGCCTCAAAGGGGGTGAGGACACCAGGGACAAGGGCTGGGCACAGGGAGGATAGGGGCAGTCCTGGGGGCGCTCAGTGAAGACAGGGGATGCCCTCTGGTGGGGGCGCTCACCACAGCCGAGAGGCATTTGACTCAGGAGTCAGACTGGCTGTATGCTTCCAGGGTCCCCCAGGGAGGCAGTCAGGGAGCAAGGAGGAGGCTTTGCCAGCAGAGACAAACCCGTGCCCCAGTGCCCACGTGGCATGGGGCGGCTGGCACACAAGGAGCCCTGGGACATGCAGGTCCACAGAGACCCCCTTGTTTTGTTCCTGCCGCAACAATCTAGCCCCTGGCATCCTCCAAGGAGCCTTCTGAGGCCAACTCTAGGTCTCCCCGCCCCTAGGTCAGTCACCGAGTCCCATTTCTCTCCACTTCACGTGCCCTTTGGTGGCACAGTGAAGCCAATATAGTCAGACGCAAAGGCCTGGGAGGGGAGGCAGGACACATGGTCTGGGGCTTTTCTCTGTGGGGAACACTTGCTCCCAAGTCTTCATGGTGGGTGGGGAGGATGGTATCTGTGTGGAACTGAGTGGTGATAGAGGGCTTTTGGTTCAGTCTGAGGTTTATTCTTTTCCTCTCAGGCTTTTAGGAGACAACTCCTCAAGGGGGAGTATAGGGTCAGGTTTGTCTCCAAAAGGTGTCTTGACATCCCACCCGACCTCTCCCTCCACCTCTCAGCCCTGGCCACCCTGACCCTTTCTTGTAACACACCCCAAGCTGCTTTCTGCCCCAGGGCTTTTGCACTTGCTGTGCCCTCCACAGGACGCCTTGCCCTAGTCTTGGTATGGCCGGGGACTTATCCCTCTCAGACCTCAGTGCAAATATTGCCTCCTCGGAGAGCCCTCTCTACTCCCCTCATCCAGAGCAGGCTCCCTGCCCTGTTACATCCCTCTGTTTACTTTCCCCTTCAGAACACTTATCTCAACCAGCAATGGCCTCCTTGGTTGTCCCTTGTCCCTTTCCTCGTCTGTCTTCCCCCCAGACTATAGGCTCCAGAATACCAGGGAGTTTTACCTACTATGTTCCTTCTGTGTTCTCTGAACCCAGAAGAGAGCCCGGTACAAAGCAGGTGTTCAGTAACTAGTGATGGTGGAGGGGAATGCACGGGGGACAAGATTACAACGTGGAAACAGCGGCTGGGAAAAGCGGAAAGTGGAGGAGAATTTTGTAGGAGGGGAAGTCGCATCCAAAATTGCTGAGCAACCCTCCCCACCCCCTCCGCGGGTGTCCTGGGTGAGGAGAGATGGGAGGGGCGACTCACTTTCCGGGGAGTCACATGCACCTCCCTCCTGTGGCCCACAGGTGGCGCTCGCTCCGCGTGCTTTTAGCTGCGGGAAGCAGAGGTGGGACAACCCGAGCGTTTGTTTGGTGGCTGGGGAGGCACCTGCAGCTACCCATCCCCTGTCCTCCACCTGGGGTCAGCCCCTGGCCCCAATCTGGATGCCTCCTCGGGTCCCAACTTCTGGGGCTCTGAGAGGCACGGGGATGGTGGGCTGGGGTTGGAAGGAGCTGAGGGCTCCGCCACTCCGCCCCGCTGCCCTACCGTTTGCTCCCATTCCACACAAAACTAGTAAAGCAGCCCCATGCCTGGCGGAGGGGGACGTGAGGGGAAAAGTGCTTACTATGCGCATGTCCTGTCTTAACACTTTATGGGCTAGAGCTGGGCACAGTGCTTGGCCTCGGTGGGCCCTCAGAGCATACTTGTGGAATCGTGAATGGGGGAATCCCCATTTTACAGATGGGGAAACTGAGGCTCCAGGAGGCCCAGATTCACAGAGCCCAAAAATAGTGAGGCTGAGGTTGGAGCCATAGGTGTGTCCAACTCCAGGGTCAAAAGGTTTAAAAACAGAACCATTAAAAAATGGATTTCTTAGTTACCCCAAGTGATGTAGGAATCCATTTGGAAAGTCAAAGCCTTCCCTGACCCTCCTCACCTCAGACCCCAGACGGTGGTGGGGAGGGTTCCCGTCCACCCTGCTTTCTCTGTCTTCACAGGTGTCTGCATATACCACTGGGGGCTCCTGGATTTCTAGCTGGGTCACTGGGCATAAACTCCTCTCTCTGGGCCTCAGTTTCCTCATCTGTAAAATGGGCTTAACGGTCATTGAACTATCTCCCCAGATGGCTGTGAGGATCCAATGGGTTATTCCCATGAAAAGCTCTTAGAACAGAGCTTGGCACACAGGCTACTCCCAGATTGTGAAGGTCCCTTCTGGCAGTCCACATATCCTGGTGGGAAACACACCGTTCTTGAACGTTCCTGCTCTTTCCCTAGTATGAGGGCCTGGTGCGTAGTGCATCTCTGTGGTCTAAGGCCTGTGAACCCCCCTGCACGTCTGTGATGTATGTGCAGCTCTTTCTACATGGGGGTCAGTTTGGGTGCCAGGGTGTACGAGGCGGTTGGGTTCCTGTAGACCAGAATTTCTCAACCTCAGCACTCTTGACATTTGAGGCCAGATCATTCTTTGCTGTGGGGTCTGTCCCACGCACCGTAGGGTGTTGAGCGGCCTCACTTGCCTTGACCCACTAGACACCAGTAGCATATACTTAATTGTGACAACCAAAAATGTCTGCAGACCTTGCCAAACATCACCTGAGGGGCAAAATCACCCCCACTGAGACCTGCAGCTCTTTTGATAGGTACACACACGGTCACGGTGGGTGTACACTTGTACATTTGTGCTTCTCTGTGGGTGCCTTGGTTTGGCTTTCTCCAGAAGCAGACCATGACACAAGGGTGGAGGGCACATGGTTTGTTTGGGAGATAAGATAGATGTTTGTGTTTTCCCCCAGTTCTTTTTGTTTGTTTGCTTCCGGCAGCGCGGCTTGTGGGAATCTTAGTTCCCTGACCAGGGATTGAACCCCGGGCCCTCGGCAGTGAAAGTGAGGAGTCCTAACTGCTGCACCACCAGGGGATTCCCTTCCCCCCAATTCTTATGTTGAAATCCTAACCCTCAACGTGGTGGTGTTAGGAGGTGATGCCTTTGGGAGGTGATTAGGTCATGAGGGGAGCCCTCGTGAATGAGGTCAGCACCTTATAAAGTGGACCCCAGAGAGATCCCTCACCGTTTTCTGGCAATGTGAGGACACAGCGCAAAGGTGCCCTTCTATAAACCTAGAAGAGAGCCTTCACCAGAACCTCACCATGATCTCAGACTTCCAGTCTCCAAAACTGTGAGAAAGAAATTTCTGGTGTTATAAGACACCCAGTATTTTTGTTATAGCAGCCAGAACAGACTAAGGCAGGAGATGATGGGGGAAACTTGAGGGTAGGTATACGGGGAGAAGGCAGGGGAGACAGGGCTTGCAGACGCTCCAGGGGCCTCTGGTAGACCGTTGGCCCATGCAGCTGCCAGGAGAGGAAGCAGAGGTATTTATCCACCAAGTCCCTTCCACCTTGGACTAAGGAATGCTTGCTGGGGGCATTCATTCTCTCATGTCTGGCTCCTGGCCAGGGGCACTGCAGTGGCCAGGGGCCCGGATGTGGTCCCGGCTTGGCAGCATCCATGTAGGGGTCGGGTTGGGGGTGTGCGGTGGGAGGTGGGTTTCTTTACCTTCCGTGTGGTCATTCCTGGGGGTCTCTGGGCTGTCTGAGCCAGGCTGTTCCAGCCCACCGGAATTCTGCAGCCGGCTGTGTGTATATCTGGTGTGCCAGTGTGTGTTTATCTGCCGTGCTTGTGTTTGAGTCTGTATTTATCTGGCGGTGAGTGTGCGCGTCTTTGTTTTCCCTTCTGCTCCGTCTCGTGGTGGGGGAAACTTCTGTTTTTAATCAGGGGCCAGGGAACTGTCTCGTCACCACATCAACGACGGCGACATTAATTCAAGGCCGATCAGAAATGATCTTTCAGAGTCTTCTGTGAAGTCGGGCCCTGCCCTGGGAACCTTCCAAAGGGAGGAGCAGCAAAGCGGGTACCCTGCCTGCTCATTGTATGCGGAAGAGGGAAACTAAGCCAAGTGGCTGCAGAAGTCCTCTCCCGTAGGCAGCCAGGGAAAGGGAGTTTGAGTGCAAAGCATTTTACATGCATAAAAGCTTGACGAGTCTCCTCGCACGTAGAAGAAAAAAAATTATTGGCCCATTTACAGATGAGGAAACTGAAGCTCAGGGGTGGGACCCAGAGCTCATGTGAAGCTAGGAGCTGCTGGATCTCCAAGGCTTGTCTCCTTGTTCTTTCAAGTGGCAAACCACTTTTGAAGGTGCCCATTGCTGCTTGGTCCCCACCTGTGCCTCCGTTTTCCCACTGGTCAGCTGGTTACCGTGAGCCCTTCCCTGCTCGCCAGCCGTGGCAGTCTGAATAATCCCTGTTGCTTGGCAGGGTACCAGCTTTCTCACGCCTTCCTTCCTTGGAGGCTCCAGGCCCAGGGGCTTGGCTGGCTCTGTGAACACAGATATTAATTAGCGTTAATTAATTACCCCCTGCGAGGTGAGGGTGGTGCCTGTGGCTCCCCAAGCTCTGAGAGACCTAGAGGCTGACTTGGGTCCCTGGTGTGTGGTGCTCAGAGCCTGGGATGGGAAAGGGCTACCAGTCCCAAGATGCTCCAAGAGCAGGACCCACAGATGGCACCACTGGTTGGTCTCTGTCAGTCAGGGCTGCTCCCCAGCCCAAAGTCGGGAGGCCAAGACCCAGGCCCTGTGACTTTCTGTAACCACATTTGGGCTGGAGGGGACCCTCACTCCATTTACCAGGTGATGGAGCCTGTGGTCCCCCTAAAGTTCACATGTTCGGCTCACATCCCCATTCTGACTCCTGCCGTGTGACCTTAAGCAAGTCACTTTCTCTCTCCTTGCCTCATTTTCTCACCTATGACGTGAGAGTAATTTCTGCCTCGCAGGGTTGTTGGAAAAAATAAACGACCGCATGTATTTCATGGAAGGTACACACTGTCACCAGGGAAATCAGTAACAAGTAGCCACAGTGGTGACAAAAGGCCGCTTGGGCCAGCTCTGTCACTTACCAGCTGAGTGAAATAGGGATTCAATGTACCTGGGGATCAGTTTCCCTATCTGTAAAATGGGGGCTAACACCATAGAGGCTTCATGGGGTTGCTGCAAAAATTATATAAAATGATGCCCTTAAAATGTTTAAGACAGTGCTGAACGCGTTCTAAGTGCGTGATGAATACTGGCTAAATCAAGGGGGAAAAGAAATAGCTGTGATTGGGCTAAAGCTTGGAGGCGTGGGTGTCAGGAGGAGAATGTTAATCTCCCAATAAAGGTTGACTGTGATCACATAAAGGGAATCAGACCACACTTAGGGCTGATCCCTCAGGCACTATTATGTGTCTCTTCAAAAGATATACATAAGTCCCAACCCCCAGTACCTGTGAATATGACCTTATTTGGAAATGGGGTCTTTGTAGATGACATGAGTTAAGTTAAAATGAGGTCATACTGGGTCAGGGTGGACCTTAAGTCTGATAGGACTGGTATCCAATTAGAAAAGGAGGTAACACATAAAGACACAAACACAGAAAGGCCATGGCAGACCGAGGCAGAGACTGGAGTGATGCAGCCACAAGCCAAGGATTGCTGGGAGACACCAGAGGCTGGGAGACATGGACCGCTTCTCCCCTCAGAGCCTCCAGAAGGAGCCAACCCTGCCCACACCTTGATTTTGGATGTCTAGCCTCCAGAACCATGGAAGAAGAAATTCTTATTTTTTTCAGCCACCTACTTTGCAGTACGTTGTTTTGTCAGCCCCAGGAAACTCATACAGGCATCCAGCTCCTTTTTTTGCAGTTTCGTAGTATTCCACAGTACCGTAGCTCATTTTTCCATCCTTTACTGATGGGCACATAGATTATTTCTTGCTTGCATGGTCACAAACAGCCTGCCCAAAACATGCTGGCTCCACCTCCATACTCGAGACCAGTGACTCCTGGCCACCCAGAAAGCAAATGATGATTTGTGCACTTCACATTTTAATGCATACTGTCAAGCTGCTCCCCTAAAGTGCTGGGCAGTTTACCTCCATTCCAAATGGGAGCGCCCAGAGAGTTTATTTCAGTGAAAATGCCGAGTCCTATCCACTGGACCGCCAGGGAACTCCCCAGAGAGTTTATTTTAAACCTGGGTCAGAGCTGCCCAGTGATGCTGTGTTCTAGTTAAAATGGAGTTTCTGTTTCATAGAGAGCTGCAGAAAGTTTCTTAACCCATCCCCTGGGTGCTGAGTACTGAAGTGACTCTCTCAGAGATCTGGTTTCCCCGGACCCCAAGGAGGTTGGGAGATCCAGGATGTGGTTGATCTGGGAGGTGACCCCAGGAAGCAAGGATGGGGGGAGAGGGGGAGTAAGGGAGGGAAGGCGTGTTCATGAATGAATCTACACTGCGGACAACTGTGACTCAGTCTTGCTGGGGAAATGCTGAGACACCAAGTAGAACACACCCCTCAGAGTTTTCCCACCAGGGGCAAGGGAGCTGGGGTATTAATCCCTCTCCTTTCCCCAGTCATTGGGCAAGGGCTGCTCCAGCACTGTGTTTGCTCTCCAGAACTTTCTGCCCACCCTGGGAATGATCCAGCAGCCAGAGGCTGGCTGTTGGAAGCTGTAGGGTCAGTGTGCCCAGGAGTGGAGTCCCTTGGGGATACAAGTGGGTGCTGACATTCTGGGGGAGCAGAGATAAACAATAAACAGAATAAGTAAATCACAGGGCATGTTCAGAGGGATAAGTGTTGGAGAAAAAAGGGCAATGAGAGCAGGGCAAAACTAAGGCAATGATGCTGTGGGTGAAGGTTCCTAACACCAAGCTCGGCATCCCGTAGGCGACTAATAAATGTTCTGTGCTTCTGTCTAGTCCAAGAAGAGATGAGAGAGAGAGAGAGAGAGAGAGACAAGCTGGTGTGGAAGAGGCACCTGAGCGGGGTGGGAAAGGAGGGAAGGAAAGGCTGGTAATGATGTGAAAAGTAATCGGCCCTTCTCTCTGGGAGGCGGTGAAACTCTAATTAGAATGAAAATGTGGTTTAATGAGGATGAGAACGGTAATTGTGCTGGGCAGCCTGCAGTCCCCACGGTGCCACTTTCCCAGGGGGCCCCTTCTGGGCTTCTGAAGACAGGGACGTGGATGAGGGGGACTAGGGGCTGGGGAGGGGTGTAGTTGGGACCTCATTGTTCCCCAAGAGAGTCCTCCAGGTGACAGTGGGTAAAGATGCTGTGCAGAGCCCCACCTGGCCCCGGGGCTGGTTCCAGGTGCCCCGGGGCCCTGCTTTTCCAGCCTGCAACTTATCTTCAATGATAATACAGTGGAACCGCAACAGTGATATTGTTTATTAAAGACCTACTATGTGCCAGGCACCGTTCCAAGCCCTTTACAGATGCCAACTCACGGAATCCTTAAAATTATCTCCATTCTACAGGTGATAAAACTGAGACACAGAGAAACCATGGGCCCTGATAGGAATATATTAAAGAGTAGGTTAGAAAGGTAGGTTTAAGTAGCCAGGGGCCTCCTTCTTTCCTTAACCAGGTGGTTGCTGGGGACACCAAGTGGTTGCCAGCCATCAAGGTCAAGGGACCCTTCCTGCTTGCCTCCCCCTTGTACAGTTTCCTTGACTATATTTGAGGGGCAACCATTTCTCTGTATCTGCTACTTCCACTCCATTAAAGGAGATGGGCATGGCCGAATGGGGAGATTTTGTATGCCGTGGGCATGGTTTGGGGGGAGGTGGGTGTGGCTGGATTTACCAATCCCTCTGAACCTGGAAGGAGCAGAAGCTGAGGCATTGCATTGGGCTGCAGAACTGGGACAAAAAGCCGGGGGTCCTGACTTTCTTGCCGTGGAAAGCTAAGGGGTTTTTCAAATGTTGGTCTGAATAAGACTGAGGTTTATAGGACCTCACAGTCCCCACTTTTGCTTCTGGAGACACCACCAATAAAGTGCAGCCTGTTGTGTGGTTTTGTCAGAACAGAAACATTCATCAAGGCCAGAAGTGCAATAAAAACAGAATTGTCTGGCCTTTCAAAGTGGTCTCAGGTCAAGGGAGGTTCAATTGTTGACCACATATATGGCAGACAAAGCATTAAGAACCTTAACATATAAAGAGCACTTATGATTCAATAAGAAAAAGACAAACATCCCAAGTGTGAAACTGGCACAGGGCTTACAAAGGAATGATAAAAATTCAACAAACCTCTGTAAAGATGTGCCATCTGACCATTCATCAGCTAAAGAATCCCTTTTGCTTGTCAAGCTTACCAGCACATGTGAAATTTTGAGTATACACACCCATGCACTCTCATGGAAGTGTAAAGTAATACACTGGAGGGCAGTACAGATATTTGTATTAAACATTTACGTGTGTAAACTCTCTGGCCCAGGAAGTCCATTTCTAGGAATACGCAAAGATCTATAAAGAGTAATGCAGGGTGGTTAAGGGCTCCAGAGTCAGACAGCCGTGGTTCAAATCCTGGCTCCACCACCTGTAAGCTGTGTGACCTCAGGCAAATGATTTGATGTCACGGAGCCTCCATTTTCTCACCTGTGCAATGGGCTTATCATGAGGACTCCATGAGGTAATGTGTGTGAAATTCAGAGTCTCTTTGCCAAACACATAACAGGTGCTTGATACTATTATCATCATTGTGAAAACCTTTAAGGAAAGCTGGGAAACAATGGAAGCATCTGTGCCTAGCAGGTTGCCCAAATACATAGTAGAAAATGAAAATGATCAAACCTATATCCACGTGACCTCTGCGATATATTCATTGAAAAAGAAAAAGAAAACAGGTTTCAAACGTCATATATAGCCACAGATCTCAAGCAATCTGATCAAGAATCAGGGAATTAATTTTTCACATTGCAATGTAGTCTACCCAGATTCAGAACTGAAACAAAAGTTTTATGAAGTGATATTTATCTTTTCTCTGTGCAGTGGGTTCTGATATTTTCTATTCTCTTTTGTTCCATTTGAAAGGAGGTCTTTCTCATAAGTACAATGTTTTTGTCTTCAAGGTTCTGGTTGATGTCACCAGACCCCCAGTAAAAGGCGGGGTCTACATAGTGACTGGAGAAAGAATGGGAGCGACAGAAGAAAGCGATGGCTCCAATGCACTGGTTGGATTTCACCCCCACTATTGGGTTGCAGTATATACGTATGACCACATGTGTACCTGTGTGTTCATGTATGCACGTGTGCATGTATGTGCATACGTGTGGATGTGCGTGTGTCTTGTGTGTGTGTGTGCTGGGGCTGGGATGAAGGTGAGACAAGTGAGGCAGTAACCTCGGGTGTAAAATTTGAGGGGATGTCAAAAAAATCAGTCATCAAGATAAATATTTTAATGCAATATATATATATATATATACATTTAGTTGAAGTATAGTTAACTTACGATATATTAGTTTCAGATGTACAACATAAAGATTTGATATTCTTATAGATTATATTCCATCTAATGTGATATTTAAATAAATCAAAATAATAAAAAATTCCATATGAAAAAAGCACCACATTTTATTTTTTTAAAGCACTACATTTTTTCTTCTTTATATTTCATTTTCTTATTGAAGCATAGCTGATTTACAATATTGTGTTCGTTTCAGGTGTAGAGCAAAGTGATTCAGTTGTGTGTGTATATATATATATATATATACATATGTGTTTGCACATGTGTGTTTGCACACATGTTAAGAACCTTAACATATAAAGAGCACTTATGATTCAATAAGAAAAAGACAAACATCCCAAGTGTGAAATGGGTCTCCCTGGGTGTGAACACACACGTGTTTGCATGCTTTTGTGCACTTCTGTGTGTGGTGTATATGAATGAGAGCAAGCATGTGTGCATATGTAGGCATTTGTAGGCATGCATGCATGCATGTGCGCACACCCATGTGTGCGAGTGCATACCTGCTTGTACAGAGAAACGTCCAGGAAGATACCCTCAGAGTGTTAACCATACTTCCTTCCAGGAGGTGAGAATACAGGTATTGTCCTCTTTCTACTTGCCTGGATTTTCTCCCCCTGGTATGTATCATCTTACAACCAGAGAATGAAACAAGAAAGTCGTTTTCACTATGGAAAGAAGACCATAGGGCAGAGGCTCCTCCCTCAGGAAAGTCCCCCCGGGGAAGGATGGGGCGGAGAGATCCCTGAATTTACTGACCATCAATAACTGTCAATGGTTACTGAGCATTTTAGCCTGACCAGGACCTGTACCAAATGTTCTTCATCCAGGCTGTATTCCATGGCAGGTGGATGGTGCTGAATAACATTTGTTGAGTGAATGAGTGAATGAATTAATGACTCTATCATCAAACCCCGGGACCCAGGACCACTTTTGCCTTTTCCTTTGCCCGGAATGCCCTTATTTCAGACGTCAATTAATGTTACGTCCTCCGAGAAGCCCTCTCTACGCCAATCCATCAACCCGTGTAAATTTTCTGTATAGCATGTTTCTTGTTTTTATCACTCATCTCCCTTCCGGGCACAGACCTCACCTCTTTTATTCACCACTGTAAACCCAGCCCTCCGCACTCAGTACCTGGCACACCGTAGGTTCTCAGTAAATATCTGCTGAGAATCGACACACCCCTTCCCATTACAAATGAGGAAATTGAAGCTCAGAGGTTCGAAGTCACCTGTTCAAGGCCACTGAATTTTTTAGGTGGTGGGACTAGAGTTTGAACCCTCGTCCTTCTGAGGCCAGAGCCTGTGCCATCAACCAGGACACTGCCGTCTCCCCCAGATGATGCCAGGTACTGCGCCTGATGCTCCAACCTGGGTCCCTGAGGCCGCTTGCAAGCGGACCAGCTGCTAGGAGAGGCCCTGGGGATGATGGAAACAGTAGCTTTGGTTTATTGAGCACCTATTTTGTGCCACTGAGAGGGGCTCAGAGAGGTTGTGCCATGTGTTGGGGGCCCACAGCTGATCCATGGGACATGGCCTACGTCATGGGTTGGATTGTGCTCCCAAAAAGACATGCCCAAGTCCTGTCCTCTGGGCCATGTGAATGCAGCCTTATTTAGAAATTGGGTCTTGGGAATTCCCTGGCAGTCCAGTGGTTAGGACTCTGCGCTCTCAATGCCGAAGGCCCAGCTTCAATCCCTGGCTGGGGAACTAATATCCCACAGGCCGCACAGTGCAACCCCCCAAAACAATTTTTTTTAAAAAGGAAATAGGGGGCTTCCCTGGTGGTGCAGTGGTTGAGAGTCCGCCTGCCGATGCAGGGGACACGGGTTCGTGCCCCGGTCTGGGAAGATCCCACGTGCCGTGGAGCGCTGGGCCCGTGATCCATGGCCACTGAGCCTGTGCGTCCGGAGCCTGCGCCCCGCAACGGGAGAGGCCGCAACAGTAAGAGGCCAGCGTACCGCAAAAAAAAAAAGAATATATTGTACAACACAGAGAGCATAGCCAATATTTTATAATAACTATACATGGAGCATAACCTTTAAAAATTGAGAATCACTATATTGTACACCTGTAACTTATTGTACTTCAACCATACTTCAATTTAAAAAAATGGCCAGTCCATGGGAATTCCCTGGCGGTCCAGTGGTTAGGACTCCACACTTTCACTGCTGGGGCCGGGTTCAATCCCTGGTGGGGGAACTAGGATCCCGCATGCCCGCTGGAAAAAAGACCAGTCGAAATTGAGGTATGCTCTAATAAAAATGTACAGGATTTCAAAGACTTAGTACTGAGAAAAGAACGTAAAATATCTCATAAATACATTTTAAAATATTGATTATGTGTTGAAAGGATAATATTTTGGCGATACTGGGTTAAATAGAATATATGATTACAACTAATTGCATCTATTTCTTTCCGACTTTTTAAAATGCGGCTACTGGAAATTGAAAATTACCTATGTGCCCTCATTTGTGGCTTCATCATATGTTTGTCGCTGCTGGTCTAAGATGTCGGCTCCAGGAGGGGTGGGGGGTTGTTTTGTTTTTTAGGCGTCCTAGACACTCAGTAAATACTTGTTGAATGAATGAATGAACTAACGAACGCGAGCCTGAATGACATCAAAGATATGGCTCTAAGTTAAGATTTATGGTCTGCTCCAACATTAAGACCTCAGCTCCCATCTCTCACGGAGCCACCTGGGCTCCCCGTGCCTCTTGTGTGGGGTTAGAGGGGCTGGCTAAGTAGGCTCAGGCAGGCCCATCACGGTGCAGCCCCCAGGAGGCGGCTGCCTGGGTGCCTCGCTCCAGTCCCCGGATGAGATCAAGTCTCAGAGTCTGGGACTTCTGGGGACAGAGAAGGAGGGACACGTGGGGAGGGGGACCAGAGTCAAATGTGGGTCTGCAGAGCAGGCTCCACCCGGCCCGGGTCCCCTCCCGGGGACTGGGCTGGCGGGAAGGGGCTGGGCTGCCCGGCAGGCGGGACGGGGACGGAGCCGGGGTGTCTGCTATCGACCGCCTGGGCCGCTGCAGGGAAGGTTTTAGACCGCGCCAGGGAGTCCCGCCCAGGGGCGGAGGTCTGGGCTTCCCCCTCCCCTAAAGTGGGGAGGCCACGGGGCTCCCTCTCACCTCCACAACCTGCCCACCTGCAAGGTTTGCAGGCTTTGCCTCGGAACTGAGTACGAAATCCCATTTGCTTCTCACCCCATTGTTATCACGCTGGCTTTGGAATCATTTTCCCTGGCCCTCTTATTGAGAGATCATTTACATCCTTTAAAGTGAGATATGCCTGCGTGCATTGCAGGTGCCTCTGGGCCCTGGGCGGCCACACCATCAGACTATGGAACATTCCCATTTAGAAGGTCCCAGAAGTTTCCCATCTGCCTCATCCCCAACCCTAATCACTATTCTGATTTCTGTCGACATGGGTTACTTTAGCTTTTTTGGAGAATTTCATACAAAATAGAGGTTCACACAGGGTGACCTCTTTTGTCTGGCTGCTTCTCCTCGGCAGCTAGCATTCTGAGATCTCTATCCAGTTCCCTTATTAGCAGTTTGTTCTTTTTCTTGTGCAGAGTATCCCATGGTATGAACGGACCTCAATTTGTTATCCATTCTCTCATCCTAGACATTGGGTTTTTTCCAGTTTTCCGGCAATAACAAATAAAGCTGCTAGGAACATTGTCAGCAAAGCTTTTGCACCGACATAGTTTTCATTTCTCTTGGGTAATACCTATGCATTGAATTGCTGGGCTGTATGGTGGTGAGTGTGTAACTTCATAACAAACAAACCAACCTGGCAGACTCTTTTTGCACACCTGAGTGGGATGAGAGTTCCAGTTCCTCCACGTCTCGTCAACACTCGGTATCAGCAGCCTCTAATTTTGGCTAACATGCTGATATCTTGTAGCCTGGACGCGTTGTAGTCACCTCTGCCTCGAAACACCTGCTTCCGCCCTGGGGCTACCCCACTGTTTGTTCACACTTAAGAAATCTGATACATGGTTTGTCGTTAATATTTCCCTTTTATTATAGAAAAATTTCGTGCATGTGTTAAAGCAGACAGAAGAGTATGAAGAGCCCATAGGGTCCTGTCACCCGACTTTTACGATAACCCACATTTTGCCCATCTTGTTTCATCTCTTACCTCCCAACGGTGTTTTTTCAGGAGTATTTTATAATCTTTTTTATTGAAGTATAGTTTGATTATACAATAGTTGTGTTAATTTCTGCTGTACAGCAAAGTGATTCAGTTATACATATATATACACATTCTTTTTCATATTCTTTTCCATTATGGTTTATCACAGATATTGCCTATAGTTCCCTTTGCTATACGGTAGGACCTTGTTGTTTATCCAATTCTCTATATACAAGTTTGAATCTGCTAATTAAGGAGTAGTTTAAAGCAAAACCCGAGTACCATATTACTTCCGCTAGCATCATAGGAATCTTCTCAAACCATAAATTAGATGACGCATGCCTTGCCTAGGAATTGGCCGGTGGGCGCTCATTGCTCTTAGAAAAAATTTCAGATTTCTTCCCATGGCCCTCAGGATGGCTGCTGGTCTCTCTGCCCTCGTGCTCTACCCTTTCCCCTTACTTAATCCCTGCTCCAGGCATATTGTCCTTTTTTTCCCAACCACAGTCCAAGCTCGTTCCTGTCTCAGGGCCTTTGCACATGTTGTTCCTTCTGCCTCAAATGCTCTTCCCCCAGGTATCTGCACGGTTCCTGTGGTAGGCAGCACGTAAGATGGTCTCCAATGGTCCCTGCTTCTTGGTCTTCAGGCACCTGTGTAATTTTCTCATCTTGCGTGGGGGCTGAACCGCTCACTTCTAACCAGTAGGACATGGCAAAGGTGATGGGGTGTCACTTCCAAGATTAGGTTATAAGACTTTGACTTCTGTCCTGCTGGACTCTCCCTCTTGCCAGCACTCTTGTCTCTCGTCCTGATGAAGCCAGTGGCCTTGCGGTAAGCCATCCTATGGAAAGTGGCAAAGAACGGAGAGTAGCCTTCAGCCAACAGCCGGTGGGGAACTGAATTCTGTCTCCAGCCTTGTGTGTGATTCTCCCAAGTTGAGCCTTGAGATGACCATGTAGCCCCAGTGGATGCCCTGAGAGCAGCCTCATGAGTTACAGGACCAGCTAAGTGGCACCCAGATTCCAGACCCCCAAATCATCACAAGATCATCCATATTGTTGTTTAGAGCCACTAGGTTTTGGGGTAATTTTTTATGCAGGACTACATAAAAAATATAACTCTTTCACCTCCCTCACCTCTTTGCTCAAAAGTCAACTTCTCCATGAGATCTTCCCTGGCCACCCAATTAAAATTGTAACCCATTCCCAGAACTCGCATTCGTCTTCTCTGCTTTACCTTCCTCCTAGAACGTATCAACTTCTATATTGTTTAACTAATTCATTGTCTCCCTCTCTGTTGGAACATTGGCTCAGGGAGGACAGGGGCCTCTGTTTTGTTCATTGCTGCATCCCCAGTCTTAGGACACTGCTGGGTACATAGTAGGTCTCGCTGGATCTAAAGACACACCTACCATTGACCTAGCAACCCCACTTCTTGGGTGTACACACAAAAGAATTGAAGGCAGGGTCTCAAAGAGATATCTGTGCACCCATGTTCACAGCAGCATTATTCCCAGTAGCTAAAACATGGAAGTAAACCAAGTGTCCATCCATCGATGCATGGATTACCAAAATGTGGTATATTCATACAATGGAATATTATTCAGCTTTAAAAAGGAAGGAAATTTTGCAATATGCTACAACACGGATGAAACTTGAGGACAGTGTGCTCGGTGAAGTAATCCAGCCACATGAAGACAAATACTGTATGATTCCACTTATGTGAGGTTTCTAGATTAGTCGAAATCGTAAAGACAGAAAGTAGAAGGGTGGTTGCCAAGGACTGGGGGAGGGGGCAGGGGGAGTTATTATTTAATGGAACAGTTTCGGATTTACAAGATAAAAAGAGTTCTGGGGATGGTTGGTGGTGTTGGTTGTACAACAAAGTGAAGGTACTTAATACCGCTGAACTGTTAAGCTTAAAAACGGTTACAATTAAAAAACGGTAAATGTTATGTTATATGTATTTTAACACACATACACGCGAAGATGCACTTACTGTACCATCCTGTCCCCCTGGGGGTGGGGCTTGGTTACCAGCTTCAAGTTTAATAGTCAGAGGTCGTGGGTTGGGTTCCTGGGTGTCCCCCCTCCCTCTGTTGAGTTGAGCAGTGTGTGTATAATTCCTGCCTCCCATCAGGTCTACTTGACTTTCACATCTTCCCAGCTTCTCAGGAATTTTTCAGGGATGGGAAATCCCCTTCCTGCCCAAATATGGAAGCAGAAAGCATTCATCTGTCTACTGAGCTGGAGGCCTTGGCTTTGTCTCCACCCTTTGTCCCTTCTGCAGCTGCCTCTGGCCAGCCTTGATGGGCAGAGGGGTCTGGGAACCCATGTGTGTGTGTGTAGAGGGGGTCATCCGCTCTGGGGACACTGTCCTGCGTGAATCACATTTTGGAGTGGCCTCTCACAGCCATCCCCCCACGCCCCATCCATGGATGTATCAGCCACTGCAGGGCCCAGCAGGTCCACTCAGCCCTCCCTGCCCTTTATCAACAGCTTACATTCACAAAGCAGTTGCGTGCCCAGCACCATACATCCCTGGAAGCTCACAGTTTGTCTCCATACTGGATGCTCTTCCATTTGCCTTCTTATGGACTGAATTGTGTCCCCCCTCAAATTCATATGTTGAAGCCCTACCCCCTAATATGACCGTATGTGGAGACAGGGCCTTTAAGGAGGTAATTAAGGTTAAATAAGGGAGTTCCCCGGTTGTCTAGTGCTCAGGATTCGGCACTTTCACTGCCACCGCCTGGGTTCAATCCCTGGTCAGGGAACGGAGATCTCACAAGCCCAGCGGCGTGGAAACCAGGAAGAGAGGTCTCAGCGGAAACCAACTCTGCTGGCACCTTGGTCGGTCTCCTGACCGCTTTCACTCTCCAGAACTGAGAAAATAAATGTCTGTTGTTTAAGCAACCTGCTCTTTGTTTTGGCAGCCCAAGCTGATTGAGACAGGGTAGTAACAGCTCCCAGCTCCTGGCAGCCCTGGGGTGCATCACCACCCCCTGCTGATTTCCCTGGATGTGGCCCACGCCTTCACTGAGGCTTCTGGCATCCTCCACTTAGCAGCCCACTGGGATCACCTAAGGAGCTTTAACAATGCTGACCCCTGACCCCACCCCCAGAGAACCTAAGGCAATTGGGTGAGGCTGGCTTTGGGGAGTTTTCAACTCCCAGGTGATTCTAACGTGCAGACAGGGTGAAGAATTGCTGATCTAGAATGGTGTTTCTCAACCAGAGGGGATTCTGCCCACCCCCATCCCCAGGAGACATTTGGCAATATCTGGAGACATTTTTGGTTGTCTCACTTGGGGCATGGATGCTACCAGCATATAGTGGGTGGAGGCTGGGGTTGTTGCTAAGCAACCTACAATGCACCCGACAGGACCCTGTAACAAACAATGACCCAGCCTTAAGTGTCAGTATTGCTAAAGTCCAGAAACCCTGCTCTAGAGGTACATGAGCCACGTATTCCCTCCGTGAAGGGGCATGACACCACGTTGGGGGTAGGTACTATTCTATACCCATTTTGCAGAAGGGAAAACTGAGGCTCAGAGAGAAGAAGTAACTTGGCCATGCTCAGACAGCAGAGCTGGTGCTCGCACTGCTGTCTAGCAGACAAAGCAGCAAAAAGTGCCTACAATGTACTGAGGAGGAGACGGAGGTGGGCGGTAATAAAGCCCATTGTTACACAAATTGATTCAGCAGCCAGCCTGTCACTCTCTGGCTCTGTGCCTCTAGCCCCGCGCTTTATCTTACAGCGCCTCATGTTCCTACTCATAAAATACAGATTTGGCAGTAATAATACCTGCATGGGTAGTCACTGCAGGGAGCTCAGAGGATGCTGGGCTGTTTAGGGGGCAGGGCCAGCAGGAGGGTGGGATGGGGTCTTCTCAGAGTGGGTAGGGAAGACTTGGTTATTATTTGGAGAAAGATCATGCCAGGCCGGGGAACAGTGAGTGAAATGGCCCTGGAATGGAAGGCAGGAAGGCCTGCTTCACCTTCCTCCTTCTCCTCCCTTCTTCCTGAGCCCAAATTGCAAAAGGACCAATTCCAGGCCAGGAGATGACACCAATTGGTGTAATTGAGTTGGATCAAACTGGCTCCCAAGAGCCAATTATGCATATCTCTTCCTAGCTCAGGGCTCAGATATCAGATATCACATTCACAGCCTGAAATCTGCCAAGATGGGAGAATTTACACCATGGAAATTGGCAAACACTATAAACAGATGCCCTTGCCCCAGCTGGTTTATGAGCACACTGTAGCTTACACCCATCTGGAGACCCCCTCATGCCCGCTGTCTCAGTCCATTGGGGCTGCTATAACAAAATGCCATAGACTGGGTGGCTTATAAACAATAAACATTGATTTCCCACAGTTCTGGAGGCTGGAAGTCCAAGATCAAGACGCAGGCAGATTCGGTGTCCAGTGAGACTCTCTTCTGCTTCATAAATGGTGTCTTCTCACTGTGTCCTCACACAGTGGAAAGGGCCAGGTAGCTCTCTGGGGTCTCTTTTATAAGGGCACTAATTCCATTCATGGGGACCCTGCCCTCATGAGCTAATCACCTTCCAAAGGCCCCCACCTCCTAATATTATCACCTTGGGGGTTAAGATGTCAACATGTGAATCTGGGGGGGAAATAACATTCAGTCAAGAGCTCCCCCTTCTCCCTCTCAGTGACATCACTTTCACAGCTTGAAACTGACCAAGGTGGGAGAATTTACACCATGTAAATTGGCAAACATTACAGATCCCAGCTGGTTTACCAGCACACCATTGCTTACACCCCAGGACAGCTGCCCCAACTGACACCTGCCCACCCACCTTTCAAGATAGGCAAAACCCCTTGCCCTCAGGTGCAGCAAGGCAGGAGGCCGGCCTGGTGGAGGAGGCAGCTGACAAACAAGCATCATGTCAGAGAGTGACAAAAGAAATGTCATGAGGAAAACTAAAATGGGTAGAGAGAAAATGAGGGATAGGGGCTGCATTTTAGACTGAGCATCCCTCTCTATCCTTTTTGTAGCCCTCCCCCACTCCCCTGCATCTTCCTGCATCCCACCCTTCCCCCATCAGCCACTTGAACGCCACACATGTCTTTGCATGACCTGAATCTTTTCTTTTACCCCTTCCTCCCTCTCCCCACCCTGGGTCCTTCTTAAAGCCCTTGCCCAGAGGCCCTGGGTCTGTCCTGCTCCCTGGAATTTTCATCACACAGAAATTCGTCAGGTCCAAGCACATTTCTGCTCAAAGGACTCACCTTCACCTGAAACTGGCTTTGCTGCCTGCTCTGGGAAGCGTCTTGGCTCCTGTTTGAATGGACGAACATAGCAGTGGCTTGAAGGTCACCCTGCCCTATTGGGAGCTCCATGGTCATCGCCTTACTCCATCCACCCCAACATCACAGCCACTGAAGGGGTTCCTTAGGCTGGTGGTAGCTCCCCTTCCCATCAGCCACTGGGCAGGCCCAAGGCTTTTTTGTCCCACCATGAGAGTGCATTGGGGAGAGTGCCTATGGTCTCTCCCCAACACACACTATGGTCCAGCCTTCTTTGCTCTGTCCTGCCTCAGTTTCCCCATCTGCTCACCCCAGCCTCTCCCAGAGGAGGCTTTGGGGATGAATTTCCAGACACACACGGATGATGCAATGCTACCTCTCCCTCGTTCCTTCTCATGCCAGTGTGGGCCCAGCGCAGGAGGGCCCAGGGGGTCGGGGAACTCTAGATACTTCTCAGATCGTCACGCCAGTCAAGCTTGGAGCCCAAATGGTGGCGATTCCCTCTGAGCTTAGACCGGACCACTCCCATCCTCCCAGCAGCTGGGAACCCTCCAAAATCTTAGACACCTAGATGAGCCCCCCTCCCCAGCTGTGCCCACACTGCACCCCCAAATCCTGCAGCTGAAGCCAGAAGCCATATCTTCTGTTTATAGATCAGTGAGGAGGGAGGGGGGTTGGCAAGTTTTAAAAGCTCATTAAGGCCTGCGTTCTTTTTATAGATGAGGTTTCCTGCGTCTTTCCTTTCCTCCACCCCCTTCCGCCCCTCCCTGCTTTCCGAACACCGTATTTATTTGAGTTAGAAAAATAATGAGGTCCCTGAGGTTGTACACAACACATTGGCTCTCTAATCAAAGTATTGCTGTGGAATTAAAAATATAGAGAAATCTCTGTGTGTTGGAGTGTGGGCTGCTGGCTGTGGACGCAGGGCACATTCACCCAATACCACCCTAGCTCCACCAGACTGGCTTCAGGGGAGGGACATAATTAGTTGTTTTCCAGCAAAGTCTCTGGGGTGGAGAGTGGGGTTGAAATGCCCACGGGGTTGTGGGATGGAGTGTAGCTTCCTCAGAAGGCATCCAGGGCTGAAAGAAAGAAGGACCGAGGGGCTGGATCCCGCCAGGCTGGATGTGGTCTGGGTTGGAGCCTCAGGGGACAGGGCCCCCAGGTGGGGAGGCCAGATTGGGTGCAGAAAGCAAGGAGGCCATCAGAGAGGGAGACCCCCAGGAGTGCACTCAGTCTGAGGGGCCGAGGGACCCCACTATTTCAACCGCAGTGTATCAGATTGAATAGAGTTTCTCTCCCTCCCCAAATTCCTGTCCAGTGGGAACCTCAGAATGTGACCTGGGTCTTTGCAGATAAAATCAGTTAAGGATCTGGAGATGAGATTCTTAAGCAATGGGCCCTAAATCCAATGACTTGGTGTCGTTATTTTTATTTATTTCTTTTTCTTTTTTAAAGAAGGACTTTTTAAAAAATTGGTTTTTGGCCGTGTCGTGAGGCACGTGGGATCTTAGTTCCCCGACCAGGGATCAAACCTGCACCCCCTGCTCTGGAAGCGCAGAGTCTTAACCACTGGACCACCAGGGAAATCTCTGACTGGTGTCTTTAGACTAGAGAAAAGAGAAGGATATTCTGACACAGAGAGACACAGAAAGGAGGAAGCCATGTGAGGACAGAGATTGGAGGGATGCAGCCACAAGCCAAGGGGCATCTGCAGCCACCAGAAGCTAGAAGAGACCAGGAAGCATCCTCCCCCAGGGACTTCCGAGGGAGCACGGCCCTGCCCACACCTTCGTCTTGGACTTCAGGCCTTCAGAACTGTCAGAGGATACATTTCAGTTGTTTTTTGTTTTTTTTTTTTGCGGTACGCGGGTCTCTCACTGCTGTGGTCTCTCCCGCCGCAAAGCACAGGTTCCGGACGCGCAGGCCCAGCGGCCATGGCGCACGGGCCCAGCCACTCTGCGGCACGTGGGATCCTCCCAGACCGGGGCACGAACCCGCGTCCCCTGCATCGGCAGGCGGACTCCCAACCACTGCGCCAGCAGGGAAGCCCCATTTCAGTTGTTTTAAGCCACCTGGTTTGTGGTCATTTGTTATAGCAGCCACAGGAAGCCCCTGTCCCTAAAACCCTCCATGGACCCGGCTCACTTAGAACTAAATGCTGACCCCTGACGGTGACCCCCACCCCCCAGGACCCTGGGGGCAGGCGGCTTCTGCCTTCCCTTGGCCTCCTCGCCTTCATCTATCCCTCTCATTTCCCAGCTCTGGACACAGAGGTTTCCCTGCAGCCAGGTGGACACCCACCTCTTGGCCTTTGCCTGTGCTGTTCCCCCTGCCGGCAGCTCTTCTCTGTGTCTCTCCTCACTCAAATCTCAGCCTACGGACCCTACCTTCCCTCCATCATGCTTCATTCTGGCTTTATTAGTATTTTTTTTAATATCCCTTATCGCGACCTCAGATACACCCACGTGTTTGTTTAGTGTCTATCTCTCCAGGACGTCAGCCCCATTCTGGCAGGGATTTTTATCTCGTTCACCCCGGTGCCCCCAGAGAACAGAACGGGGTCAGACAGAGGAGGTGCTCAATCAAATATGCAAAATGAATCCGTGAAGGAACAATGACAAAGGACCTCAGTCCTCCTCATCGCCCCACACCTGAGGCCCGTGGGGTGCTGGGTTTTGCCGGTTCTGGTTACAGAAGGGTGGCTCTCTCTCTAAATCTGCCCAGTCCTAAAGCAGAGGGATCTGAGCGTCGTCAGGCTTGTGGGGAGCTGAGCTGAGCCCTGTTCCCCTCCCGCCCTGCCCCTCCCCGGCCTGCCTGGGCCAGAGCAGCGCAGCCCGTGACATTTACACAGTCTTAGGGTGGCTTTGGCGGAGGGGAGTGGGGGCCCAGGCAGGGGAAACCACAAGTGTTTGCAGAGCCTGCGTGTGTTCGTGAGCACATGTGAGGATGTGTGAGTGTGGGACTGATGCAACCGTGTGTGATTGCATGAATGTGAGAAAGTGTGAGAACTCGAGGGTGTAGGAGTTTTTGTACACACCTCCTGGGCGTCTGACCCGGTTCTGGGCACCGGGGTGAACAAGATAAATCCCTGCCTGCACTGGGCTGACTGACATCCCGGAGAGACAGACGCAAACCATACACCTGTGTGTGTATGTGAAGTTGAGATAAGTGTGATGGTGAGTGTGCAAGTGTGAGGCTGTGTGAGTGTATAGAGACGCGGATGTGTGTGTGACAGTGTATGGCTGTAGATCTATAAGAATGTGTGACTGTGAGAATTTGAGGATGTGAGAGTGTGTGTGTGAATGTGTGTGTGGACGTGTAGGTGTGAATTATGAGTGCATAAATGTGAGATTGTGTAGCTGAGAATTTGAGGGTGTGGAGCGTATGAGAACGTGTGTGTGTGTGATTGTGTGTGTGAGGATTTGTGTGACGGTGTGTATGCAAGTGTGTGTGTGTGTGAAGCTACGTGTGTGGGTGTGTGAGAATTTGTGTGAGTGTGTGCCGTGAATCTGTGTGAGTGTGGATGTGTGTGAGTGCACAACTGACCATGTGCGACTGTATGAGAATTTGAGGTGTGGAGGCTGTGTCACTGAGTGTGGAATGTGTGAGTGTGTGGATGTGTGAGAATGTGGGATTGTGTGGGAACTTGAGGGGGGCACGAGGGTGTGAGCATATGACTAGATGAGTGTGAAGTGTGTGTTTGGAAGACCAGGTGACTTGCTTGCCCAGGACGTACACGCACCCTGAGCCTCGGCCTCCCTGGACCTACCCACACGGCTCACTCCATTGCTGTCTCTCCTTCCCCACATCCATCCCTTTCTCCTCAGGGCTTGCTTCTTCCCTCTTCCCAGGCTTCTCTTCCCTTCCTTTAATTTGGGTACTTGGACTTCTCACTTGGGGCCTGTCTACCTCATCTCCGTCCCGCGCAGGAAGGTCAGGAGGCCGGGCCACTGCGGAGTCCTCTGCGCCCGGGGAGGTGCCGGGACCAGGGAGGTGGAAGGAGACGCCGGCTGGGATCTGTGAGGCTGTTTCCACCCACAGATTCTTCCTGGCCCTTTGCTCACAGACATGGGAGCCCCATAGAGGAAAGGGGCGGGGGGCCTGAAAACCGACTCTCTCCACGTGGTTTCCCACGCTGCAGGTTAGAGGCACCAGGGGGACCTTCAAAATGTCCCTGGTGTCTTGTTGGCCCACCAGCCGGCTGCACCCCGAGCCTGGGAGTAGAGTCTCATCCTTGGCACTGCTGACATTCGGGGCCCGATCGTTCTCTGCGGGGACCCTCCCGTGCCCTGTAGGGTGTTTAGCAGTATCCCTGGCCTCCACCCACTACCCGTGGGTAGAAACACCCCCCTCCTTGAGTTGGGACAACTAAATATGGCTCCAGACATGGCCATATTGCCCTTGGGGGACAGAATCGCCCCCCCCCACCCCCCCGTGAGCACCTCTGGGCTGGGGGGACAGGTGGGCCTCGGATGGGTGCCCAAACCCAGTACTCCCAGAAAGCTCTGGTCCTTCCTTGGCATGGGTTGGGGGGGATTCTTTTTTGCCACATCCTCCCCCAAAGCCCCTGGGATGAGGAGAGTAAGGGGGGGAACAGAGAATAAATGTGACAGGACTTGGCAGGGACTGCGGGCCCAGGACTGCTAGAAGCTGGGGGTGGGGCTCCCCCTCAGATGCCCTTAGCACCGGTGGGCCCTGTAGGAAATGATTTCCACCTGCCTTCTAAGCAGCTGCTGCCCCAAGGCCGCAGATTTGCCAGGCGGAGGCGGTGAGAGCTGGGGGCGCTGGGCCGCAAGATGGATGGGGGTGACTGGCGGTGGGGCGAGGGAGGGAGCGCTCAGTGGGCCCCGGGCGGTGAGCGGAGGATCCCTGAGACTGTGTTCCTGAGTGGTGGTAACAACAGTGCCTGATTTATAGGTTGTTGTGAAGATTTAAATGTGTACAGATCTCAGAACGGTGCCTGGAACACTGAAGATGATAGGTAAGTGTTTGCTAAACAAAAATAAGGTGAATGATGGGGCTAAGCCCGCTATATATGGCCGATGGCCACTTCTGGAGACACTGCTAGTGCCCCCACCCAAACTAGATTCCATTTTCTGGGCCAGCACACCCATCTACTTCTTCCTTCAGTGTTGGCTGGCTAATGGCTCTCACCTGCCCCTCCTCTGGAGAATGTCTTGTGCTGGTGAAAGCTCCCTTCTCTGGAGATGCCAGGGGGGCTTCTACTCCTCCCAGGTGCAGCCCACAGCCAATGGCTGTCTGGTATAGGGTTGCTAAGGGCCAGCCCCTTTGCCTCAAGCTGAAACAACTATATGGGGCAATTCACACTCCGGAGCTCCCCCCACCCCATGGGATCAGGCTGCAGCTGGACCCACATCCTGCCTGAGCCCCTTCCTCTGTCACATCCTGCTTCTCTCACTCTCTCTCTCTCCTGAGAGTTCTCTCCACCAAAAACAGGCGTCTATGTCCCCATTCAGGTTCTGCTTCTGGGTAGATGCTCTGAACTGGACTGAGTGTATGTGTCTGTCCACCAAATTCACCCATCATTATCTATTGCTACTGGGATGAATTACCTCCAAACACAGTGGCTTAAAAACAACAAACGTTTATCATCTCACAGTCTCTGAAGACCAGGAATCTGAGCTCAGGGTTTCTCATGAGGTTGTCGTCAGGATGTGGTGGGGACTGCAGTCATCTGAAGGCTGGACTGAGGTTGGAAGATCCTTTTCCAAGATGGCGCCTCCACATGGCTGTTGGCAGGAGGCCTGGGTTCCTCACCACGTGGGCGTCTCCAAAGGGCTGCTTGAGTGTCTTCACAACATGGTGATTGGCTTTCCCCAGAGTGAGTGATCCAAGAAAGAGGCTGAAGTTCTGTCACTTGTGTCACTCTCTTCCTTAGAAGATGGTCACTCAGTCTAGCCAACATTCAAGACGGGGTACAGGGGTGGGTGGGGCTCCATTTTTTGAAAGGAAGAGTGTCAAAGTATTGTGGGCATATTTTATTTACTTACTTGTTTTTAAATTTTCAAGTTGAGATATAATTGACATATATTGTATTCGTTTTAGGTATACAGCATAATGATTTGATATTGTATATTCTACAAAATGACCACCAAAATAATTCCGTTAACATCCATCACCACACAAGTTACAATTTGTGTGTGTGTGTGTTTGGGGGGGGCACATTTAAGATCTACGCTCTTAGCAACTTTCAAATATACAATACGTTATTGTTGACTATGGTCACCATGCTGGACACTCCATCCCCAGGAGTTATTTACCTTATAACTAGAAGTTTATACCTTTTGACTACCTTCACCCATGGGCGAAATGGGTGTGGGGGGACATATTTGAAGACCACCGCACCCTACTGTATTTTTATTGTCTTCTCATGTAGCCACCAAAAATTCCCTATATAGATATACGTATAGATATACATATAGATCGATAGATATCACTCATTTCCTTATTTGTGGGCTGTCTTGTCTACAGTTACAATGTAAGTTCCCCAAGAACAGAAACTGTCTTCTTTGTTCTCTAGCACAGAACACCTGCTTAATAACTAGCTTTTAGTTTGGGTTTCTCAGAAGCAGAGTCTGAGCTAATGATTCAAAGGCAAGTAGTTTATCTAGGAGGTGACCCCAGGAAACACCAGTGGGGGAGAAGGGAAGGGAAACAGCTGGTGATGGGTGTGTCACTCAGTCGCTGTGGGCGACTGAAGCTCAGCTGTGCCAAGGACCTCTGGGAGGTAGTGAAGGATACTTCCCAGAGGTGAGAAGCGTGGCCCATTTGTCCACCAACTCCCGTTAGGTTGAGAGGCGCTCCTGGGGTAGGGAGATCACTGCCTGGCGCTTTCAGCCCACCATGCTCGGGGCAGAGAAGCCTTCAAAAGCTTTGGAGAAAGCCCTCTGGTCAAGAGCTGCTGCAGACGGCGGCAGCTGGACGGCAGCAGGAACCTGCTGAAATGGTGAGGCCGGAGGGGTATGAATTGGGCATCAATGGCTTCTGCTACAAACTATTAGTTGAATAATTGAATAAAAATTTTTCAATCGTTCCCCATAGCCTAAAGGACAAAATCCACACTTCTGAGCTGACACATAAAACCACTGTGACCCAGCTTTATGTCCTGATGCTACATCAGGGATGGCAAACTCAAACATCTACAGAAGCCACTGGGAAGGAAAGACAAGGGGTAAAGCCGGTTGAGGGTGAGAAGCACATTGTCCTGGATTTTAAAAATTTTCCCTTTTTAAATGGAGTCATGAATATGGCTAGATTTTGCTCTACTGTAGGGAAAGCAGCCAATGTTGTGAGCAAGATGGTAAAATGGTAACAGGCCCTCGGCCACAGTGTTGGGAGACAACAGGGAGTGGTGGGGACTGGGGAAAACTGGAGAACACATTTCCCTCATGCCTTGTGGGAATGCAGGCCCAGAGTTCCCAGATTTTCTTTTATTTGTTTATGTATTTATTTATTTTTGGCTGTGCTGGGTCTTTATTGCTGCATGAGAGCTTTCTCTAGTTGTGGCGAGCGGGGTCTACTCTTCTTTGAGGTGCGCGGGCTTCTCATTGTAGTGGCTTCTCTTACTGCAGAGCACAAGCTCTAGGTGCACGGGTTTCAGTAGTTGCAGCATGCGGGCTCAGTAGTTGCAGCACACAGGCTCTAGAGTGCACAGGTTTCAGTAGTTGTGACGCATGGGCTCAGTAGTTGCAGCGTGTGGGCTCTAGAGCACGGGCTCAGTAGTTGTGGTGTGCGGGCTTAGTTGCTCCGCAGCATGTGGGATCTTCCCGGACCAGGGATCAAACCCGTGTCCCCTGCATTGGCAGGCGGATTCTTAACCACTGGACCACCTGGGAAGTCCCCAGATTTTCTGATTTTTGTAGAAAAGCCAGAAATCTGGATTTTTATACAGAATCATTAACTATTTAGATCTTGGCAATCAATCCAAACATTTATTAAAACAAAGCACATCTGTGGGCTGGTTTCGACCAGTTCACACCCTCTGCACTACAATTACTGGTTACAGTTCTGAGAACCTGACATGTCCTTTAAAAACTCCAAGTCTTTATACATGCTTTTCCCTCTGCCTGGCCTGCCCTCCCACTATAGTGGAAAGCTCCTATTCATCCTGCAAAACTCTACTCAGAAATTACCCAAAGCAGAACTCTCCTGGAACTCCTACTGAGTATTATTTTGTTGAGTAGATTTATTTGTCTCTTTCCCCCAACAATCTATGAGCTCTGTGGGGACCATCTCTGTGAGTCTTGTTCAGCTTTTTGCCCTCAGATTTCTGTCAGGGGCTAGCATGACAGAGCACAAATAGAGTTGGTTGAAAGCATGCCCTTGCCACACCTGTCCTGTTACTTACAGCCAGTGATGTAGTGAGTGGCTCTTTTTTTTTTTTTTTTTTTTTTTTGCGGTACGCCGGCCTCTCACTGTTGTGGCCTCTCCCGTTGCAGAGCACAGGCTCCGGACGCGCAGGCTCAGCGGCCATGGCTCACGGGCCCAGCCGCTCCATGGCATGTGGGATCTTCCCGGACCGGGGCACGAACCCGTGTCCCCTGCATCGGCAGGCAGACCCTCAACCACTGCGCCACCAGGGAAGCCCGTGAGTGGCTCTTTTTTAAAAAATTAGTTTAACTCTGTTAATTCCAAGTTCCAAATTTATCCCTCTCCCCACTCTTTCCCGTTTGGTAACTGTAAGTTTGTTTTCTATGGTAAACTGGCTCTTAATTAAAAATCAAAAAAGCCCTGATTTTGCAGCATCTGTCAGTTTGCGTGGTGTGAGTACTCCCACCATGGCTGATTTCAAGCTACCAATGTGATGTCACTGAACAGTGTTGGAAAGAGATGGGTCCATACAAGCCAGGTCCAGCACTGCCTGTATCCTACCTTCCACCTTCCCCTCCTGCTTCAGTGAGAAAATAGAAGCCCCTCCCCATCCTTCCTCCTTAAAGTGACCATAGCCATTTTTGTTTTCTTAACTGAAAAAAACCCTTTCTTATTGGAGCATAAAAAACATACTGCAAAGCATGTGTATCGTAGGCATACAGCTTGATAAATCTTCATGAAATGAATACTCCTGTGTTACCAGCACCGGATCAAGAATAGAACATTCCCAGTCCCCACCCCCCGCAAACACATGTTCCCTTCCAGCCACTACCTCCTTGTCCAAGGCTAACCATTACCCCAGTTTCTATCATCACAGAATAGTTTTGCCTGTTCGAGAACTTCATATAAATGGAATCATACAATATGTCTTCTTTTGTATTTGCTTCTTTTCTTCAGTATTAAATGTGCAAGATCCATCCGTGTTGGTGCAGGTAGCAATCGTTTGCTCTTTTCTACACCACAGTTAATCTGTCCATTCTACTCTGATGGGTATTTGGGTAGTTTCCAGTTTGGAGCTATTTGTCCAGGAGCAAAATTGCTTGGTCAATGAAGGAGGGGAATATTCAGCTTTAGTAGATGTCATGAAACGTTTTCTGAAGTGGTTTTATCATATATACCCTCCCTCTGCCATTGTGTGGGATGCTAGGGGAAGAGCCATCTTCTTAAAATGTAAATCAGACCAAAGGCCTTTATGACTCCCTGTGGCTTTTAGAATAAAGTCCAAACTAACCTTTTGGCCTCAGCTGGCCTTTTCCATCCCAGCTCTCTGCCACTCTCCCCTCCATTGTGGCTCTCAGGCCCTTTTCCTTGAATATGCCACATATTAGCCCATCTCCAGGCCTTCTACTCATTGTCACTCCTCTGAAGGCTACACCCTCCATTCTTCACCAGCTAACTTCCACACCCTCTTAACTCAGCTCAAATGCAAAGTCTTTTTTATTCTTTTTTTATTGGAGTATAGTTGATTTACAATGTTGTGTTAGTTTCGAGTGTACGGTAAAGTGAATCAGCTATACATATACATATATCCACTCTATTTTAGATTCTTTTCCCATATAGGCCATTACAGAGTATTGAGCAGAGTTCCCTGTGCTATGCAGTAGGTCTTTATTAGTTATCTATTGTATATACCGTAGTGTGTATATGTCAGTCCCAATCTCCGGTTTATCCCTCCCCCCACCTCACCCCCTGGTAACCACAAGTTTGTTTTCTACATCTGTGACTCTATTTCTGTCTTGTAGATAAGTTCATTTGTAGCCCTTTTTATAGATTCCACATATAAGCGATATCATGACATTTGTCTTTCTCCATCTGACTTACTTCACTCAGTATGACAAACTCTAGGTCCATCCATGTTGCTGCAAAATGGCATTACTTCATTCTTCTTTTTATGGCTGAGTAATAGTCCATTATATATATGTACCACATCTCCTTTATGCCTTCCTTTGTTGATGGACTTTTAGGTTGCTTCCATGTCCTGGCTATTGTAAATAGTGCTGCAGTGAACATCGGGGTGTATGTGTCTTTTCGAATTATGGTTTTCTCTAGACATATGGCCAGGAGTGGGATTGCTGGATCATATGGCAGTTCTATTTTTAGTTTTCAAAGGAACGTCCATACTGTTCTCCATAGTGGCTGTACCAATTTACAATTCCACCAGCAGTGTAGGAGGGTTCCCTTTTCTCCACACCCTCTCCAGCATTTATTGTTTGTAGATTTTTTGATGACGCTTTTCCCAGCTTCCCTCTCAATCTAAATTAGCCACTGAGGTTATTCTCCTAGTTCCCTATTCTTGTCTTCTGAGGCATTTATCACAATTTAGTAATGACAAATTTGTGTAATTTAGGTATTTATTTCATCAGTGTCTTAGTTATCAGTCATGTTCTATTTCTTAACCAGGGTTGCAGGTATATAGGTGCTTGTTTATCAAATTATATTTTTAAAATATGGTGAGCACAATATAGCTCTTAACTCCCTGTGAATCTAAGCATTTTTCAAATACGAATTCCTTTAATTGAGACGAATTCATTTCACTTTTCAACTACCAGTGAGATGAAGGAATAGTGAAATGAATTAATTTCAATTTTCAAATATTAATTCATTTCACTGGATCCTTGAAATAGCCTTATGAGGTAGAGGCTGTTATTATTCTATTTTATAGATGAGGATATAGAGGTACAGAGACAGTGTCTCCTCCCCACCCGCAGAGGTTCAGAGTCCTCTCCCGCATCCTTCACATCTGACTGGCTGATAAGCTTACACTTAATGAGAGGGTCTTATCCTTGACGCAGAACAATTACTTTCTCTGTATCCCATTGGCCAGAACTCAGCCATATGACCCAGCCCAGCCACAGGGGAAGTTGGGAAATGTAGTCTTCCTGTGTATATAGGAAGAGGAAACAGGTTTGGTGAGACCATGGCTTTGTAGTTGCCATATTTCATGAGAGCCTACTAAGTGCCAGGTATTTTATCCATGTTATCCTGTTCAGCTCTGGTCAATACATAAATAAAGTGACAAACAAATAAATAATAATAAGTTATTTTAAAACGAAAACAAGTAAATATTGAAACAAATTATAATAAATAAGGTAATTACATAATTTGCATACATGGAGGGAGCATATGGGGTATAGACTGGGGATGGCCCTTTCCCTCTACATGGGGCCAATGGTCCCAGGTGGGAGATCCCACTCCCAGATGGAACAGATCCACCCAGCAGGGTGAAATTCTAGTTGCCTCTGGCATCCATTCTCCTCTTTTTCCTTTTAGTATTAGAATGTCCTGAGTTTTAGCTGGGCATTTGGCTTTCCTGTTAGAGACTATATTTCCAAGTCTCAATTATCGGTAAGTGTGGCCATGTGACTAAGTTCTACCCTATGTGTTGTGAGCATAAGTGATTTGTGCAACTCCCAGGTATGTCCTTTGAAGGAAGTTTTTGCCCTCTACTTCCTTTTTCCTGCTCCCCCCGGGAACCCCAGAGGGAATCCACAAGTGATGTGCATGGCAAAGCTGTCTCACTAGCCCTGGACCACCAACCCCTGATGCGTACATGAGTAAGAAATAACCTCTCAAAGACTGTACTTTCAGGGATCATTTCTATATTTACAAAACAGAAACAGAGTCACAGATGTAGAAAACAAATTTATGGTTACCAGAGGGGAAAGCGGTAGGGGGATAAATTAGGAGATTGGGATTGACATATACCCACTACTACATATAAAATAGATAACAAATAAGGACCTACCGCATAGCACAGGGAACTCTACCCAGTACTCTGTAATGACCTATATGGGAAAAGAATCTAAAAAAGAGTGGTTATATGTATATGTATAACTGATTCCCTTTGCTGTACAGCAGAAACTAACACAACATTGTAAATCAACTATACTCCAATAAAAATTTAAAAAAAAGAAATAAACTCTCATCTTGTTGTAGCCACTGAATTTTGGGGCCTCTTTGTTATAGCATCATGGCTAGTGCCAGACTAATGTGGCATCAGCCCTCTCCTCCATGCTAGCCCCTTGGGTCCTTACCTAGCTCCTCCATTCCTATCCCCACACTATCTACCTCCCTCTCTCTGACTCTGATGTCCTGAACAATACGCACAAATCTTCCTACACAGTATCCTGTGTAAACATCATTATGTAAGAGACAAGAGTCAGATAGAGAGGTTATGTCCAGACTTCATTTGTTCAAGGTCCTAATGCTCTGGGCTGACTGCCCCATCTGTTTCAATTACCAGCCTACACTGAGTCTAGGCTCATTGAAATCTGATGCTTTTGCCTTCCCGGCATGCCTTTCCTTTTCTACAGTTTTCCTTTGAGGAACCACCTCTACACCACTTTCAATGTGGAACACCATGGCAGGCTTGAAGTCCCCTCACTTCTATTAACAAGCATGTGGTCCAAGATGGGTCAATCAGAACATTCCATTCCTCCAGATTGGTTCAGGGATGGACCTGTGACCCAAGGTGGATGAATGAGAGTCCGCACTTAGGTGTTTGCTGCAATTGTTGGGAAACAGATGTTTTTTGTCTGCTAGGGTTAGCAAGTTGTTAGGATGTAAGTCAGGACAAGTGGGACCATCTTGTCACCACTTTGTTGAGAACTTGACTGAGAGAGAGAGGCTAACACAGGTAATATGATTTAAGAGATGGACAGAACTGGACTCCTGGTGACATCATCTGAGTGCCTGGATCCAGCCATGCCTGAAGTTATACAACCATTGTGCTTTTCAGCTGTATGAGCCAGCGTCTTCTCCCTTTTAAATTAATTATGGCAAGGGTTCTCATATGTGCAAACAAAAAATGTGCCAATTTGGGGAGGGTGTCCAAGGTATATAATTAACTGGAGAATAAGCTGGAGTGTGTTAAGTCGCTGGGAAAAGAGAGGATGTCCATACAGATGTTGGCGTGTGAATACAAAATGTTGGGTGGATACACCCAGCAGGCCTTACCAGGGCTGTACCAAGGTGAAGGGAGGGCTTCCCTGGTGGCGCAGTGGTTGAGAATCTGCCTGCCAATGCAGGGGACACTGTCGGGTTCGAGCCCTGGTCTGGGAAGATCCCACATGCCGCGGAGCAACTGGGCCCGTGAGCCACAACTACTGAGCCTTCACACCTGGAGCCTGTGCTCCGCAACAGGAGAGGCCGCGACAGTGAGAGGCCTGTGCACCGCGATGAAGAGTGGCCCCCGCTCTCCGCAACTAGAGAAAGCCCTCGCACAGAAACGAAGACCCAATGCAGTCAAATAAATAAATAAAATAAATTTATTTAAAATAAAAAAGGTGAAGGGAGCAGCACAGAGGGAGGCTAAATTTGACACGCTCCTCATTCGACAGGGCTCAAATACCTTTTCCTTTTATCATGAGTGTGTATTGCTTTTCTGAGAAAAGAAATTCACTTCATTCTCTCACTTATACTTCGTTGCTATAGTGGTGGGAAAGAGCTTATAGTGGGAATCCTGTAGGTCTTAGGCTGGGTTCCCCCAAAGCAGACCCTGAGACAGGCAGTTAGGTGCAAGAAGTTTAATTTGCAAGGTGATTCCAAGAAACACGGGTGGGAGAGACGGGGAGTGAGGCAGGGAAGGGAAGGCAGCCAGTACAGGGTGTGTTGTTGAGCGGGTTCCCAATGTGGGTAACTGGGGTGCAGTTCCACTGGAGACCTCTAGGAGGCAGCAGAGAGCACATACTTCAAAGTCATCCCACCTTGGGGAAGGAGCTGAAGTATTTATCCTCCAAAACTCTGTCTCCTGTTGGTGACAGTCATTTCTGGGAGTGGCAGCTCCAATCACTTTCTGATTGCAGACCCCATCTGCTTGTGTAAAAGCCTCAGGCAGAGAAACACAGGAGAATATGAGCCAAGGGGACATAGAAATAGCACCGACCACAATAGCTACACCATAATAGGTAACAGAGTTTGTAGCTGAGCAGATGTGATGGTTAATTTTATGTGTCAACTTGGCCGGGCCATGGTGCCCAGATATTTCATCACACATTATTTGGGATGTTTCTGTGAGGGTGTTTTTTGGATGAGATTAAATCAGTGGACTTTGTGGAAATCAGATTACCCTCCATAATGTGGGTGGGCCTCATCCAATCAGTTGAAGCCCTTAAGAGACCAAAGACTGACATTCCCCGAGCAAGAAGGAATTCTGCCAGCAGACTGCCTTGGACTTGAGCTGCAACTCTTCCCTGAATCTCCAACCACCTGGCTTCCCCTACAGAGTTTGGACTTACCAGCCTCCACAATTGCATGAGCCAATTTCATAAACTAACTCCCTCTCTCTCTCTCTCTCTCTCTACACACACACACACACACACACACACACACACACACACACACACTCATACATCCTGTTGCTTCTGTTTCTCTGGGGAACCCTAATACAGCAGAACTTTCTAAATTGTCTCTCTAGTCTGCATCTACTCATTGCCCCTACTTTATGGATGAGAAAACTGAGGCCCATAGAAGAGAATGACTGCTCAGGGCCTCTGGAGACCCAGGACACTTTCTGTCCCTAGGAAGAGTTTGACAACACTCTAGCTTTCGTTATATTTATTTCACACTTACTTTGTATCTGTGGCCACTCATGGTGGTTTTCTATTCATGGCCCTGAAAGTTCCTTTCATGCGTGAATTAGTTTAAACTTAAAACAAAGTCAAGTCAGTTTTGTAAATAAAATTTAAAAAGTGTGAAGAGGGGCTTCCCCGGTGGCGCAGCGGTTGAGAGTCCGCCTGCCGATGCAGGGGACTCGGGTTCGCGCCCCGGTCCGGGAAGATCCCACATGCCGCGGAGCGGCTGGGCCTGCGCGTCCGGAGCCTGTGCTCCACAACGGGAGAGGCCACAGCAGAGAGAGGCCCGTGTACCAAAAAAAAAAAAAAAAAAAAAAAAAAGTGTGAAGAGGCATTTCTTCTTGGTTGGGGAACATCATCTTTGTTCTCTTAAAGCCTTCAACTGATTGGCTGAGGCCCACCCACATTATGAAGGGTAATCTGATTTAAATGTTAATTTCCATCCAAAAATCACCCTCACAGAAACATCCCAAATAATGTTTGATGAAATATCTGGGCCCCATGGCCCAGCCACTTTGACACATTAAGAAGGAGCATGTCTCCACCACGGCACCTGGGTGACTTTGCACGTATTCCCATAGGCCATGCCAGCAAAGGCTTGAACCTCAGTGAATCAGCATCCTTTTGTTTCATTCTTATCTTTTTTTTTTTTTTGGAATGTGGGATACAGGCTAAAGGGGGGCTTCTCCTCCTTTCACTGTTCATGTAAGCAATAAACTCAGAATTTTAAAATGGCTTGTTGTGTTTTTACCAGGTGAATCCATCAGGCTGTGCTTGTTGTGTGCTTGACGAGGTGGTGTGCTGAAAATGTAGGTGAGTGGGTGAACTTTGGGAGACACCAGGGTGCCCACCTGGGCTGCTTTGCCCTCACACTCATTCCTTATCTTCATCCCAATCTGCTTCTGTCAAGTGTTGGTGGAAGTGGCCTCTAAACACTCTACATTCAGGCCTCCAAAACTTCCCACGCTTTCCTCCTTCTTCATGCTCTCTTCGCCTTTGTCACCTCCTGGCTGTACAGAGAGAGTCACATGGAAGGTTCTGAGGTGCTAGAAGGAGGCGGTACCACAGCTCACAGGGAGGCGGGTTTGCAAGTGGAGCAGAGTCACCTGCCATGTGAGTGAGAAATAAGCCTGGAGTGTGTTAAGTCGCTGGGACTCAGGGATTGCTTGTTACAGCTGCTGGGGTGTACTTACTCTGACCGATGCAATATTTGAACTTGCTTAATCTCAAAACAGTCTTCCGAAGCAAGTTCCATTGTTATCCCTGATCAATAGATGAGAAACTGGCACTTCCCTGGTGGTCCAATGGTTAAGAATCTGCCTTCCAATGCAGGGGACGTGGATTCAATCCTTGGTCAGGGAACTAAGATCCCACATGCCACAGGGCAACTAAACCCACGTGTTGCAACTACTGAGCCCGTGCACTGTAGAGCCCACACGCCACAACTGGAGAGAAGCCCACACGCCACAAAGAAAGATCTCGCGTGCCACAACGAAGATCCCACATGCCGCAACTAAGACCCAACACAGCCCAATAAATAAATAAATGAGAAACTGAGTCACAGAGAGGGTCAGCTACACACCCAAGGTCATACAAGAGGTGGGAAAGCTAAAATTCTAACCCAGACCCACTGCTTTCAGAGCCCACTCTGACCCAACATAGGACCCTGCCAGAAGGTGCAGCTCAGGACAGAGAAATTTCTCCTCGCTGGTCCCTGAGGTCTCTCCCCTTACAGTGGATGTCCTGTTCCTGTGGGGCGTGCAGCCCCAGCCCCCAGCCTTGTCCTTCCTGTTGCATCAGGCAGCGTGCCGATGTGGCTTGACCTCCCACTCTTCTGAAAGGAACCCCCCCTGATCTGTCGTGGGAGGGGCTTGGTGTAGTGCTGGCACAGAAAAATCTCTCAATAAATGTTTGAGATTATTAACATCATTGATGGCGGTGGGGCACTGACCGAGAGGCAGCATGACTCAGTGGTTAAGCCAGAGGAGCTGGATTCAAGTCACATCTCCATTACTTACCAGCTGTGTGACCTTGAGTAAGTTGCTTAACCTCTCTGTGCTTCGGTTTTCCCCATCCATCAAATGGAGATAATGATGCTATTTCACAGGGTTGTTGCAAGGATTAAGATATAAAATACACCAAGAGTGCCTGCCACTGATGTTTTAGGTTTTACTATTATTCTAACATTTTCCCCTATTCCGTCTCATCTCCCAAGTCCCCAGGCATGGCAACAGCTGGTTCTGTGACCAGGGCCTCTCCAGACTGCTCACTACAGGCGAGACTCCCCTGCCTTCCTCCTTTCTCGGCTCCCGTGCGCCCCTGCCCCAGCCTGGGTTCCGGCGTCATCTCCTCCCCTCTCGTTTGCCCTCAGCCCCAGGGTGACCAGAACTCCTGCCTCGTGGGACAGCTTTCCAGCACTTTCCCCTTTTTAAGAGATTGACTGCAATTTCTATAATAACATCACATTAGCAAGAAATTAATGTCCTCATTAAGACAGCAATTAGGCACATGAGTGCAGCAATAAAAGAGAAGCTTATGAAATAATTGCTGGTTCCAAAATGCCTTTAATTTAGTATTTTATATTGTACCGTGTTATTAATTTTTTCCCTCAGCAGAAGATAATAAGAAAAACGTTTGAACTGTGAGGAGGTTTAAAATAAAAACATTTTTTTTAAAGGAAAGCAATGTTGATACCTACAGACAAACCATCTTCTCCCCAAAGCCCCCTTCGATTCCTGAGTCCATCCACGTGGTGATGCTAGTGGTGGAGATGGGCCAAGGGCCAGGCTGTGTCCTGGGACTTTTGGCTAAGCCTGGAGTCCAGAGGAGGCTGGAGTTGGGCAGTCTTTGATCCCGGAAGCAGGAGGAGTGGTGCCATGTTTCTTTGCCCTAAACGATGAATACCTATTTGTTTCATTTTTCTTTTCCAACGGGCTCCATCTCCTGAATTCAAATTCTTTTAGCTAATGTTTCCTCGGTATCCGGTGGCTCTGTCGCTGGCAACGTGAGGTTTCCAGCCCGGTGGAGAAGACAGATGCATAAATGAGTGCACCGACAGACTGGAAATAACACTATTTTGCAACTGGTAATGAAAACGTGGATCTGGGACACAATCATCCACGGATGGTGAAATCATTAGGGGAAAGGCAGATGAGGAATGTATTCCTGGAGGGCTCTTTTGCCCCCATCTGAAGCCCCAGGTCTACCTTTGCATCCCTAAATGTGACACAGCTGGATGTGAAGTGGCTTCTGGTGGGAGCAACGGAAGGTACCCAGAACCACTGGGTGTGCTTGCTCCAAATCTAAAATCTTCTCTAGCTGTCTTAGATTGGGTTAGGCTGACCTTGAGACAGGGATTTGAGTAGTTTACTTGGGAGGTGACCAGGAGGTGCATGGGGAAGTGAAACAGGGAAGGAAAGGATACAATTTCGGGTAGCAATAAGAGCTGTGAGTAACAACAACAAAAATTAAAGGAAAGGGCTGGTGAGGGATCAGAAGACAGCATACTTTTCTGCGCAAGGAAGGGCCTCTCAGAGGAGTGGACAAGTGAGCAGAGACCTAGGGAGGCAAGGGAGGGACCCACGTGAAGATCTGGGGGAAGAGGGTTCCAGGCATGGGGAGCAACAGGTACAAAGGCCCTGGGGGTGGGAACAAGCTTGGAAAGTATGAGGATCAGCCAGGAGGCTAAATGGAAGCAAGAGAGAGAGGGGACGCAATCAGAAAGATGTCAAGTAATGAAGGAACGGCGAAGAATTCATAAGGAAGTGAAGAAGACGGCAACCAAAACCAGAGTTCCCCAGGATTTGAGTCCAGCTCTTTCCTGAGGAGGAACAACTTGTGCCCAATGCACATGTGTGCCAGTCAGACCCCATGTCAGTTACCTATTGCCCATTATGCTATGTAACAAACAATCCCCAAATCCAGTGGCTTAGACAATCAGCATTAATTATGGCTCCACAGTCCATGGGTCAGCTGGACCGTTCTTTGGGTCTTGGCTGGGCTCATTCATTAGTCTGTGGGCATCTGTGAGCCGGGGAGGCATGCTGTTTACCCATGTTGGGCTCTCCACACGTTTGGGGCTTGGCTGGTCTAGGATGGCCTCAGCTAGGCCGACAGGTCTCTGCTCCATGTCCCTCATCCTCCAGTAGGCTAGCCCCGGCTTTGGTCACGTGACAGAAGCAAGGTTTTTTTTTTTTGTTTGTTTGTTTGTTTTCCAGACAGCTAGTAAAAACGTGCTACATCTCTTGAGACCCAGATTCAGAATGGCCCTTGTACTTCTGTGGCATTTGATTGGCCAAAGCAGGTCACAAGACCAGCCCAGATTCGAGAGGTGTGGAAATAGGCTCCTCCTCCAGATGGGAGGAGCTACCCAATGAGGAGGCAAAGAGAGAAGATGATGGGGGTTTAGAACCGGGTGCATTTAGCATCAATCCACACCTGCTCCTTTACTTCTCTGGGGGATTTTTTTTTTTAAGCGCAGGCTCAGCAGCCATGGCTCATGGGCCCAGCCGCTCCGCGGCATGTGGGATCTTCGCGGACCGGGGCACGAACCGGCATCCCCCTGCATCGGCAGGTGGACTCTCGACCACTACGCCACCAGGGAAGCCCTCTCTGAGGGATTTTGATAATCACTCCCGGTCCCTCCCTGGTCATCCCAAGTCAGTCTACAGCCCTTGACCCCAGCCTTGACCCTTTTAGAAGTTCCTCCTGCCCATGTTTGCTCTCTAAGGTCCTGAAGGATCTGTAGCTTGTGTTGTTCAAAACCCCAAATTCCTGACAAGGCTTCCGTTCCTCCTCAGTTTTGACATGTGACCAGAACCGGAAATTTTTATTGACATAGTTGGCTCTCCTAATAGTGAACTCGAGAGTCGGTGTCAGCTACGTCAGGGCAGAGGTTAAGTCCATAGGGTCCCCCTGAGCAAAGGAGAAATGGGCACTCGCAGCATGGCTTGAGCTCACTCAGTGCCCTCTTGTGCAGTGTCCAACCTGCACAACCATACCAGCCAGCTCTGATTAGTTGATTGGAGAGGAAAAGGGAAGAGAAAAAGAAGGGGAAAGGAATTCCACTGGGAACCAGGGCACTATTTAACCTTAGCCCTCTGGCCAAATGAAGGACCTTCCTCAAACTGATGAGGGACCCCGGGGGGAACCGCAGCCCAGCAACCCACCCAGACAGGCAGCCTGGCCTCTGTGGACCAAGGCTGGACCAAGCCCACTGGTGGGGCGGGGGACCAAGAGAGGGGGGAGGAGTAGGGTAGAAAGGTCCCTGCTGAAACAACCTAGTTGTTTCCCCGTCCCACACCCCCACCCCCACCCCATCCTGTATCCCGGGGAAATAAAGTGCAGCTGGGTTCTTGGTTGCCATGGCGACTGCCACAAAAAATTTTGGGGGAAAAACACCCCGGGGCATGAAGAAGCAATTTGCTCTCAGCTCTGGGAGGCGGGATGTGTGTGTGTGGGGGGGGGGGGGGAAACGCGGATCAGCATCTCCTGAGGAGGAAAAAAGCGGTGAGAGAGAGCCAGACCAGGGTAGGTGGCGTCCAGGAACCTGGAACCTTCCGTGGCCCCCACCAGCCATCCGAAGGGAGAGAGCGCCGGGGCAACTCCGGCTCTGGCGTGGAGGTTTTTAAAGCCCTCACTTCTGAGCCCCACCAGGGCAGCCTCATACTCCCCACTCTAGGCCTTCTACACCCCTCCTCGGGGAGCGGGGCAGGGACAGCAACGCCATACGTATTTCTTTGTTTTCTTTTTTTAATTTGCGATTCCGCCTTGGGACAGGGCACTGACTGGGGGAAGGCACAGGCCTGATAGCCATCAAATTCCCCCAAATCTAGCAAGGGGCCCAACCTCACTCCCCAGCCCCTCCCCTCCCCCTTCAGGTTATGGTGGAAAAGTCCAGAAGTCCTCGGATGTGGGGAGGAGGGCGAACTTAAACCCCCAGAGGGAACCTGCAGCCTAGTTCCCCCTCCTTCTAGTTTCCCTAAACCTCCAAGAAAGCAGAGTGCGGTGGCTGCTGAGTTTTGTTTTTTTTTTTAATCTGTTACTAAGACAGACGCAAGTGAATTAAATCCACTCTGAGGGAAAGGGGAAGGGGGGGGCGGAGGGGCAGGGGCCATGGTGTTTGCAGAAGTTGGAAATTTAATAAGAAGGGAAAATAAAAATAGCCACTGTACTAGAGAGTCAGGGTTGGAGGAAATCCTGGGTGTGGGACGCCAGGCTAGGTGGAAAGGCCTGCAGAGGGGGAGAGGGGGTGAGGGTCCCCAGAGTCTGGAGGGGCAAGGAAGGTATAGCTGGGGGCAACAGGAAAGGAGGGTTTGGGGCACCACCCAGCATGGCCTAATTCCCTGGCAGATTTCCCACAGGGGTTAGTGGGACACAGAGATCGGGGAGTGGCCATCTGAAAAGCTAGGTGAGGGGGTACAGCTCCTGATTACTTGGTCTTCACGTTGCCACCTACCTCCCGACTGCTCAGGTGATGCAACACGCAGACAGGGTTGCCATGAACAGCTGTGTAGGTTGCTCACTGCACAAGAGTGCTTGACAGAAGCGTGAGCAAGGGCTGATACCATCTGTTCCCCTTGCCGCACCTTTCATGTGCCCAGGGGAAGGGGTGCCTTTTAAAGATCCACATAATAAAGGTGGAAACACCCTAAAAGTCCATTAACAGGTGAATGGATAAACAAACGTGGTCCATCCGTACAATAGAATAGTATTCAGCCGTAAAAAGGAATGATGTACTGACACATGCTACAATGTGGATGAAACTTGAAAATATGCTGAGTTAAAGAAGCCAGGTATAGAAGAGTGAATATTGTATGATTCCATCTATATGAAATGTCCAGAATAAGTAAACCCATGGAGACAGAAAGCAGATTGGTGGTTGCCAGGGGCTGGGGGGTAGGGGGTGTGGGAGGGGAAGATTGAGAAATGACAGCTTTAATGGGTACAGGTTTCGTTTGGGGATGACGAAAAGTTCCCGAACTAGATACAGGTGGTGGTTGCACATTACGAAGGTACTAAATGTCACTGAGTTGCATACTTTAAAATTTCACATGAATAAAAAAAGAAACAATCCATGCGAAGATAGAGGACTAGCTGGGGCCCTGCGCACGGCTGATCCCACCCCGCCACTCCCCAGAAAACCCAGGATTGCTGACAGGCCCAGACCAGAGCAGCCCTGGGGGCCCTCTGGGAATGGCTAAATGGAATTCATTCATTCATTCACTCCACAAATATTTACCGAGTTGTTTATTTCATGACAGGTGCTACGCTGGGTGGAGAATAAATAAACCCCTGCCCTGGGGCTGACACTCCAGTGGGGCAGAGAGACAAAGCCAACAAGCATGGCCTACGGTACCTGAGGTGCTGGTGCACGCTATAGAGAGAGAGAAAACCCGCAGGGGTGTGAGCAAGCCGGGACACTGCCTTCAGTTTTAACTGGGCGACCTCAGGAGGTGACATTTGAGCAAAGTTCTGAAGCGGGCAGCTAGTAGTCAGTCACGTGGCTATGTGGGGGAAGGGCACGCCAGGCAGAGGGAACAGCCGGTGTGAAGCGCTGAGCCTTGTTACCTGAAATGAGCACCTCTCAATGTGGGTTGCTCAATCATATTTAAGGCTCTGCTGGGGCCTTTTTTTTTTCCTTCCGATATTCTGACTTGGATGAGGCGCCAGCTGGGAGATGACACAGATGTGACCCCCATCAAATCTCCCCCAAAGCCAAAAGTCTTGCATTTCTATCACCAGTAGATGATCCACAGTCTACGCCAGGACCAGGACAAAAGTCATAGCAGCAAATCCTACATAAGACTATCTTATCTGCCTCCTTATTCACTCACTTAACCTTCACAGTGAACCCCAGTGACGTCAAAAATGTTATCTCCATTTTTCAGGTGCGAAAACTCACTTGAAACTGAGGGATGAATTGTCTTGCCCAAGCTGATGAGAGCTCTGGATCTGACCCCGGGACGCCTGTCTGCGGATCCAGATGGGTGAGGTCTGTGAGCTTCTTCCGAGGTTGGACCTTGATGGGGTCCTCAGGCCTCCAGTCTTGTCTTGGAGCTGCCTCTGGGTCCCGGGGCTCACAGAGGGGCCGAGCTCGGCGGAGGATCCCCAGCTCAAGGGAGTCAGCGTTGGCAGGTGATTGATGGCTTAATATCTCGATTGATGGTTTAATATCTTGCACTGCGACCCGGGCCCTTCATCACCCACGCCGCGGTGGATGGCCCCCAACGAGAGACAGAGATGGGATAATTCAGTTACCGAAAAGAGAACGAAAATTCCGGAGAGAGAGAGGGGCGCCGAGCAGGGGGCGAGCTGGGAACTGATTTGGCTAGGTTTGGATGAGAGGGAGAAAGCAGGTTCCCGGTCATGTTGGGGGCTGGGGTGTCCCAGCCCCCAGTCCCTCTGCAGCCTCCATCTGACTTCCTGTCTTTTTTTTTTTTTAAAGGATTTTTTCTTTTTTTGTTTTTTATTAATTATTTTTGGCTGCGTTGAGTCTTTGTTGCTGCACGCGGGCTTTCTCTAGTTGCGGCTGGCGGGGGCTACTCTTCGTTGCGGTGTGCGGGCTTCTCATTGCGGTGGCTTCTCTTGTTGCGAAGCACGGGCTCTAGGCGCATGGGCTTCAGTAGTTGTGGCTCGTGGGCTCAGTAGTTGTGGCCCGTGGGCTCTAGGGTGCAGGCTCAGTAGTTGTGGTGCACGGGCTTAGTTGCTCCACGGCATGTGGGATTTTCCCGGACCAGGGCTTGAACCCGTGTCCCGTGCATTGGCAGGCGGACTCTTAACCACTGTGCCACCAAGGAAGCCCCTGACTTCCTGTCTTGAAATGGAGAGAGCAGGTGCGATGAGTGAGAGGCCTCAAGGCAGGATCAAGACCTCAGAGGAGACGGCAGTACGCGGCCTCCACCTGAAAAGGCTGGATCGAGGCTGGGGGGACACAGGAGGGAGATGGGTGCTGGCGGAGCTTGGAGCTGGAGGGGGCTGGGGGTTCTAGGAACCCAGGTCAGAAGCCTCGGGTCATCCTTGACTTGGTTCCTCTCTCTCTCTATGTCCACTTACATCCAAACCTTGGACTTTACTTCTCCCCACCTCCACGGCCCCACCCGGTCCAGCACAGCATTGCTCACCTGGACCTTGCAGCCTCTGCCTGGCCCCTGGCTCCTGCCCTCGCCCTTAAGCCTACTCCTCTCACAGCCTCCAGGGTGAACACCTGAGCCAGGTCGTGTCCGTCTTCTGTTCAGAACCTGCGTGGCCCCCACCTTGGCTGAGTTTCCTGTCGCTGCCACCATTAATTCCCACAAATGTAGCGGCTTAAACAACACACATGTATCATCTCAGGTTCTGGAGGTTTGGTTCAGGTCTCCAGGGGCTAAAATCTAGGTGTCAGTGACTGCGAGGCTCTAGGAAAGGATCCTGTGAATTTCTCATTCAGTTATCGACGGAATTCAGTTTCTTACAGTTGTAGGATGGAGGTCTCCGTTTTCTTCCCGGCTGTCACCTGAAGCGGTAACCTGCGCTAATTGGCTCGTGGCCCCTCCTTCCATCTTCAAAGCCAGCAAAGGGGGGTCCTTTTCACATGGCATCTCTCTGACCCCCCTTTCTTGCCTCCTTTTTTTTAAAAATTAATTTTTATTGGAGTATAGTTGCTTTACAATGTTGTGTTAGGTTCTTGCTGTATTATCCCCTCTTTTTTGGATTTCCTTCCCATTTAGGTCACCACAGAGTACTGAGTAGAGTTCCCTGTGCTGTACAGCAGGTTCTCATTAGTTACCCATTTTATACATAGTAGTGTATATATGTCAGTCCCAATCTCCCAATTCATCCCACCCCCCTTCCCCCCTTGGTAACCATAAGTTTGTTCTCTACATCTGTGACTCTATTTCTGCTTTGCAAATAAGTTCATCGCTACCATTTTTCTAGATTCCACATATAAGCGATATTCTACGATATTTGTTTTTCTCTTTCTGACTTACTTCACTCGGTATGACAATCTCTAGGTCCATCCACATCTCTGCAAATAGCACTATTTCATTCCTTGTTATGGCTGAGTAATGTTCCATCGTATATATGTACCACGTCTTCTTTATCCATTCCTCTGTCAATAGACATTTAGGTTGCTTCCATATCCTGGCTATTGTAAATAGTGCTGCAGTGAACACTGGGGTGCATGCATCCTTTTGAACTATGGTTTTCTCCGGATATATGCCTGGGAGTGGGATTGCTGGGTCATACGGTAGCTCTATTTTTAGTTTTTTAAGGAACCTCCACAATGTTCTCCATAGTGGTTGTATCAATTTACATTCCCACCAACAGTGCAAGAGGGTTCCCTTTTCGCCACACCCTCTCCAGCATTTATTGTTTGTAGATTTTTTGATGATGGCCATTCTGACCGGTGTGAGGTGACACCTCATTGCAGTTGTGATTTGCATTTCTCTAATATTAGTGATGTTGAGCATCTTTTCATGTGTTTCTTGGCCATCTGTCGGCCTCCTTGTTCCACATTTAAGGACTTGTGTGGTTAGATTGGGCCCACCCCACAATGAGGATAACTCCATCTGAAGATCCTTAATTACATCTGCAAAGTCCCTTTTGCCAGGCGAGATAACGTATTCACAGGTCCCAGGGATTAGGACATCTTGGCAGGGCCGTTATTCTGTCTACCAAGCTCCTCACTCAGAGCAAAACCCCAGGTTCTCACTAAGGCCACGAGGCCCTGCACACTCCGCCCTCATCTCCCTCCACCTCCTCCCCTCACTCCCTCCCTGCTGCCACATGGGCCACTTCGCTGTTCTCCAAACTCACCAGGCACATTCCTGCCTCAGGGCCTTTGCACAGGCTGTTCCCTCTGCCTGGATCATCCTCTCCCTGATATCCACATGCTTTCTCCCTCACCTCCTCCAGGTGTCCCCTCACATGTCCCCTCTCCAGGACAGTCTTCCCTGATACACACTACCCGCCCCCCGCAGATTTACAACCACCACTGACCCCCATCAGGGCTTTGTTTTTCTGCACTGCACTCACCGGCCTGGGATATACCCGAGGATATTTACTCATCGTTTGTCTTGTCTCTTGTCTCTCTCCCCTACCCAAATGTCAGCTCCATCAGGGGAAGTTCTTTATCAACACCATTCCCTCCATACTCCTCAGCACCTCTCCACCACTCACCCCGACTCCAGCCCCTGCCACAGAGCAGGTGCTCACTAAGTGTTTGTTGAGTGAACGGAGGGCAGGCAGTTAGGGCCCTAGCATGGAGGGGGACTTAGGGACCCCATGGAAGGCAGGAGGGCAGGTGGAGAGGGGTCAGTATGGGGGGGGGGGGCGTAGAGCAAAAGACCTAGAAGAATCCTAGAGGTTAAGAGGACTCTATGGTGATATGGACCAACACTCACCAGGCCTACTCACGTCGTGGGATCAAATGCAACTCCATTTTGGCTTCTTGCTGCCCCTCTAACATGCTTTGTTGGGGGGGCATCTCCCCTGCCCTGCTCCCATTGGATAAACTCACCCTCCTGACTCCCCCCCCACCCCAGCTCATCTCAGATAACAGATGCTCCTGTGGTCACCTTAGGTCACGAGGTAGCTTGGGCACGATTCAGAACATCCGGACCCAAGCCCAGACCATGGTTTAGACTTAAATATTCTCCCCTCTTCCCAGGGCCAAGTTCTGGGGTCCCTGGAGTGGTGCTGGCCGATCCTCACCTCCGCTGTCCCTCCTTTGCTTTCACACTATTAAAGAAAACCAGAGCCTGACACACGTTATAGCGGTGACGAAAATTTTTATTTTTTAAAACAACTATGGGACTTCCCTGGTGGCGCAGTGGTTAAGAATCCGCCTGCCAGCGCAGGGGACACGGGTTTGAGCCCTGGTCCGGGAAGATCCTACATGCCGCGGAGCAGCTAAGCCCGTGAGCCACAACAACTGAGCCTGTGTTCCACAACTACCGAAGCCCGTGCCTAAAGCCCGTGCTCCGCAACAAGAGAAGCCACTGCAATGAGAAGCCCACGCACCGCAACGAAGAGTAGCCCCCGCTCGCCGCAACTAGAGAAAGCCCGCACGCAGCATCGAAGACCCAATGCAGCCAAAAATAAATAAATAAATTTATTTTAAAAAATAATAAAATTAAAAATTAAAAAATTAAAACAACTATTGCAATAGAGGAAAAGAGGCCTCAGTACAGAAGTGGGCTGGGCTCCCCTGGTGGCGCAGTGGTTAAGAATCTGCCTGCCAATGCAGGGGACATGGGTTCGAGCCCTGGTCGTGGAAGATCCCACATGCCGCAGAGCAACTAAGCCTGTGCGCCACAACTACTGAGCCTGCACTCTGGAGCCTGTGAGCCACAACTACTGAGCCCGCATGCCACAACTACTGAGCCCACGTGCTACAACTACTGAAGCCTGTGCTCCTAGAGCCTGTGCTCCGCAACAAGAGAAGCCACCACAATGAGAAGCCCATGCACCGCAGCAAAGAGTAGCCCCCGCTCACCACAACTAGAGAAATCCCACGCGGAGCAACGAAGACCCAACGCAGCCAAAAATCAATCAATCAGTAAATTTGTAAAAAAATAATAATACCATTAAAATAAAAAGTATAGAAGGGGGCTCAGTTCTGAATGCAGGATGAGCGTGTGGGGATTTGCAGCCAAGGAACAGGGTGTTGAGGCAGTGGATGGAAAATTACTAAGAGGAAACATCAGGGGTAGGGGGGATTCTGGCTCCCCTGACTTAGTTGGTTTCTTGCTAAAACTAGATTCTACAAGGAAGGACCCAGAGAAGCCCAAGGTTGAGGCATCGCCAAAAAGATTACCCACAGGAGCCTGAGCAAATTTGGGTCAAGGAGAGAGTCTTTGTCAAGACCCAGGATCTGAGCTTGGGGAGGGAAGGGGAGTGTAGGGGGTGGAATGGTGGTCCCCAAAAGGATGTGCCCATGCCCTAACCCCCAGAACCTCTGACTATGAGCTTATTTGAAAAAAGAGTCTTTGCAGACGTAATTAAGAATCTTAAGATCATCCTGGATTATCCAGGTGGGCTTAAATCCATTGACAAGCATCCTTATAAGAGACAAAAGAGAAGGAAACATAGACACACACGGAGAAGTCCATGTGAAGACGGAGGCGGAGATTGGAGTGACGCGGCCACAAGCCGACGAAAGCCCGGAGTCACTAAAAGCTGGAAGAGGCAAGGAAAGATTCTTCCCTAGAACCTTCAGAGGAAGCATGTCCTGGCCAGACACCTTGATTTCACATTCTGGCCTCCAGAACTGTGAGAGGATGAATTCCTATCGTTTTAAGCCTCGAGGTTTGTGGTGCTTTGTTACGACAGCCCCGGGAAACCATGGGTCAGATGGTTCTTCTTAAACTGGTTCTGCTGTCAGATGACACTGCCTTTCAGAACCTATAGCAGGTGTTCAGAGTGGAGACTTTCTCTTGTATATACTTTGAAGGAACCATCTGACCTGGCCCCTGCCATTCCCTTGGGACTTGCTGTCTGCTCAGGCTCTGGCTCTCTCCCCATTGAAACCAGTCATATACTTGCAGTTGGAGTCCCAACACCTCCTACAGGGAACCCTACTGAAAGTACCCCATATTTTGATCCAGCAGAGCAGTCACCAGGCCCTTTCTCCTGCCTTCCACAGGTCGTGAGGTCCCCAAAGTCCAGGAGACCCACAGCAGATTCTCCAGGGCATCCGGTTGGATGTCCTTCCTACCCTTGCCTGCCTCCTTTCTCCTTTTTATTTTTATTTTATATTGGCGTAGAGTTGATTAACAGTGTTGTGTTCGTTTCAGGTGTACAGCAAAGTGATTCAGCTATACATATACATGTATCTATTCTTTTTCAACTTCTTTTCCCATTTACGTTATCACAGAATATTGGGCAGAGTTCCCTGTGCTATACAGTAGGTCCTTGTCGGTTATCTTACGCACTGCTATATTTATTTATTTGGTTGTGCAGGGGTCTTATTTGTGGCATGCGGGATCTTCGTTGCAGCACTTGGGATGTTTTATCTGCGGTGTGCAGGATCTTTTTTTTTTTTTTAGTTGTGGCACGCGGACTCTTAGTTTCGGCATGCATGTGGGATCTAGTTCCCTGACCAGGGATCGAACCCGGGCCCCCTGCATTGGGAGCGTGGAGTCTTAACCACTGGACCACCATGGAAGTCCCCTCACACTGCTATATTTAAAATAGAGGCCCCCTTTCTCTTGAGGAGGAGAGCACGAGGCTTACAGCACAGTCCCCTCTGAAGAAATCCTCATAAAATCCTCTCCAAACCTGCCTTCCCCAAACCATTCAGATCCGTCAAGGCGAGAGTCGTGAAACCCATAGTGATCCATCAACTTTAGAAATCTTCACTGTGGTCTGGCACCTCCCACTGTTCTGCGTCTACTTATTTTGGGGACTCAGTGAAAATGACCATCTTAGCATCCTGTTAACTCTAGTAATATCCACCTCTGGGGGTCACTGATGTTGACCACTAAATATTCCCAGCTCTCCACCTTTTCAGCGCATGATGGGTGACACTTCCTGGTCCTCTGTGATTGGCTGGAGCCATGTGATGAATTCTGGCCAATCAGCTGCAAGCAGAAGTGATGATGTCACTGCCAGGCTGGAGCATTTAATGGCCGATGCAAGATACTTTGCTCTCTTTCTCTGAGGCAGTGACTAGGAACATTCCAGATAGTTGCTGCCTCATCAGCCTGGGTCCTGCCATGAGGATGACCCCAGGTGACCCCAAATTGTTATGTAGCGTGAACAAGAAATAAACTTTTAAGTCACTGAGATGTTGGGGTTGTTTGTTACAGCCCATAACCTAGTGTCTCAGTCGGCATATTAGTATTCCGTGGGGACTGTAACAAATCACTGCAGACTTGACGGCTTAACACGATAAACATTTATTCTCTTACAGTTCTGGATGTCAGAACCCTGAGATTGGTTTCACTGGGCTGAAACTAAGGTGTTAGCGGGACCCTGCTCCTTCCGGAGGCTCTAGGGGAGAATCTGTTTTCTGGCCTTTTCTAGCTTCTAGAGCCATGTCCCTTTCCTTCCTTGACTCATGGAGCCTTCCTCTATCTTCAAAGCCAGCCGCATAGGCTCGTCAACTCTCTGCTTCATTATCACGTCACCTTCTCCTCTTCTGTTTTCGTGGTCTCATCTCCCTCTGCTTCCCTCTTATAAGGATACTTGTGACTGCATTGGGGGCCCGCCCAGATAATCCAGAATAATCTCCCCATTCCAAGAGCCTTAATTGAATTCCATCTGCAAAGCCTCTTTTGCCACAGAAGGTCACATTCCCAGGTCCCAGAGATCAGGAACTCATATATCTGGGGGCCACTATTCAGCCTGAAACAGTGGTTCCCCTAGGAGCAAGGATTCAAGTGAGAATAGTATATTTGGAAAATGATTCCAGGAAGAAGAGTGAGGAAATGAAGAAGCCGGGAAAGAGTATGTTATTGAGATTACTGCTGTGGGAAACTAGGCTCGATTCTACTGGAGAATTCTGGGAGAGAGTGTGGAACTGTGCAATAAGGAATTACCCTCACTCACAGAGAGGTCTGGCCTTTACCTTTGGCTCCTGGTAGGTGACCTCTAAGCCCTAGGAATGTCTTGCTTGATAAGAATATGTTTGTTTGAAAACTAACACAACATTGTAAAGCAATTTACTCCAATAAAGATGTTATTAAAAAAAAAAAGAGGGGCTTCCCTGGTGGCGCAGTGGTTGAAAGTCTGCCTGCCGATGCAGGGGACACGGGTTCGTGCCCCGGTCCGGGAAGATCCCACATGCCGCGGAGCGGCTGGGCCCGTGACCCATGGCCGCTGAGCCTGCGCGTCCGGAGTCTGTGCTCCGCAACGGGAGAGGCCACAGCAGTGAGAGGCCCGTGTAACGCAAAAAAAAAAAAAAAAAAAAAAAGAGTATCTTTGTTTGGGATTTCCCTGGTGGTGTGGTGGTTAAGAATCCACCTTCCAGTGCAGGGGACGCGGGTTCAATCCCTAGTCAGGGAACTAGATCCCACATGCATGCTGCAACTAAGAGTTCGCACGCCACGACTAAGGAGCCCACCTGCCAAGACTAAGACCTGGCGCAACCAAAGGAAAAAAAAAAAAAACCGTATGGGGATAGACAGGTTAATGAACAGAATAGAGAACCCCAAAACAGACCCACAGATATGCCTGACATTAAAAAAAAAAAAGAGAGAGAGTATCTTTGTTTATCTGGGGCCTTGGTGATGCCAGATAGCCCACGCTAACACTGTGATTTATGGTTGGTGCCTTGGGCCACACTAGATAGTAACAATGTTATTTATGATGGGGGCCTTGGACCACCCAGTATTAGCTCGACCTCTGGAGGGGCTGGAGACTGAGGTCAACCACGTGGGTGGTCAATCATATCTATGTGACCAAGACCCAGCAAAAACTCTGGACATCAATGTTGGAGTGAGCTTCCTAGGTTGGTAGTATACAATGCGTGTTGTCACACATCACTGCTGGGAGAAGTTATTACTGTATGCCCAACTCCACCAGATGGGAACAAGTGGATGCTTGCTCTTGGCGTCTCCTGGATCCTGCCCCATGCACCTCTTCCCTTGTCTAATTTTATTTTATTTTATTTTATTTGAGGCTGAAACTTGTGGCTTGTGGGATCTTAGTTTCCTGACCAGGGATTGAACCCAGGTCCTCAACAATGAAAGCACGGAGTCCTAATCCCTGGACTGCTGGTGAATTGCCCCCCCACTTGACTGATTTTAATCCGTATTCTTTTCCTGTAATAAACCATTACCATGAGTATGAGAGCTTTTCAGTGAGACTTATTGAAACTGAGGGTAGTCTTGGGAACCACAAACTTGCTATTGGTGGTAGAAGTGAGGGTGGTTTGGGGGACCCCAATATTTGCAGTTGGTGGTAGAAGTTTTAGAGTTGGGAACTCTTTTTTTGTTTGTTTGTTTGGATAGGTAAGACGTGGATTTATTTAGAGAGAAACACACTCCACAGACAAAGCGTGGGCCATCTCAGAAGGTGAGAAAGGCACTAGGGTATGGGGTTTCAGTTCTTATTACTGGTGGGTAATTTCATAGGCTAATGAGTGGGAGGAGTATTCCAGCTATTTCCGGAAGGGGCGGGGATTTCCAGGAATTGGGCCACCGCCCACTTTTTGATCCTCACGGTCACCTTAGAACCGTCGTGGCGCCTGTGGGTGTGTCATTTAGCTTGCTGATGTGTTACAATGAGCGTGTGCTGAGGCTCAAGGTCTAGTGGAAGTCCACTTGTCCACCATCTCGGACCCATTTGGTTCTAATCCGTTTATGTCATGTCCTCAGGCTATATCATTCTTTCAAAGGTTTTGCCCTGCCCCCTTCCCTCCTGTTTCATTGCCCCCTCAGAGATTTTACTCCCATATTCTTAGGGGAAGCAGAAGGGCAATGGTCTGTCTTCTGTAACTTCTTCAAGGCTGAGTAGGGGTGTCGACCCTGCCTGTCAGGGAGTAAAAATCTAAGAGTTGGGAACTCAAACTTTGCAAGAATGCACCTCAGAGTTGTCCCACCTGAGATGTGATGGAGCTGGTGTATTTATCCTCCAAGTCTCATCTTTCATTGGCCAAGACTGCTTCTGAGGGCATTACTTGCATATGCTTTCTCCTGAGAAAAATCCCTCAGGCAGAAGGTTGCAGGTGCTGGCATTACTGGCACAGCAAATGTCAGGGGGACATGGGCAGGACACCCACAGTGTGGGTGGAACACACAGCCTGTCCTGACTAATACTTGACATCTGTTGAGAGCTTTGTAAGTGCTAGACACTGTTCAAGCCCTTTATTTCCTTTTGGATCCTAAAGATACCCTATGGTCTATTAATAAGCCCATCTTTCTGATGAGGAAACTGAGGTATGGAGAGGTTAGGTCACTCAAACAATGTGCATTAGCCTGCTTGGGCTGCCATAACAAAATACCATAGGCTGTATGAGTTAAACAACAGAAATTTCTCATAGTTCTGGAGGCTAGAAGTCCAAGATCAAGTTGTTGGCTGATTTGGGTCCTGGCGAGAGCTCTTTTCCTGGCTTGTAGATGACTACCTTCTTGCTGTATCCTCACATGGTGAGAAGAGAGAGCATTCTTCTGTCTCTTCTTAAAAGGGCACTAATCCTATTTTATCAGGCCTCCACCCTTAATGACCTCATTTCACCTTAATTATCTCCATAGAGACCTGGGCTCCAGATACAGTCACATTGGTGATTGGGACTTTAACATATGCATGGTGGGGGAAGAACATTCCATCCATAACACAGGATCACAGAGCTATTGAGTGCTGGAACTGATATTCAAACCCAAGCTCCTACCCACTGCTTCTTATAGCCAGTGGAGAAGCAGAAAGTTTGCAGAGGGGAAGGGAGAACAGATGAGGGAGGGCAGGTGGGGATCATGGGAGTGGCTTGATCTATACCCAGGAAGCCTGGGACTGTGGAAACCTGAACTTCAGCCTACTTGGGGCCAAGAGCACCCTAAGGTTTTGCAGCTTGAACAGTTATTTTAAACCCTAAATTGGACCTGGTCACTCCCTTGCTCAAAACCTTCCATTGGCTTCTCATCACTCTTTGAAAAAAATATGGGCTCCTCCCCACGACCTACAAACCCCTGTCACCTCCCTGCCCTCATCTCTTACCACTGTCCTCCCTGACTTTACTCCAGCCCCCTTGATGTTTCTCAAACACACCAAGTGGGTGCCAGCCTCAGGGCCTTTGCATATGCTTTTGCTGGCATTTGCAGGGCTTGCTCTCTCTCTTCACTCAGGTTTCGGATTGGGACAAAGACTGTTTCCTAATATTCCTTTTCCTTGTCTTTGTTTCTTACTTTTTTTTTGGTAAGCAATTATTTTTCATTGTGATAAAATATACATAACATAAAATTTTAGTAAATGAAGTATCAGTGCATTCACAATGTTGTACAACCATCACTACTGTCTAGTTCCAGAACTTTTTCATCACTCTCAATGGAAACTTCACACCCATTATGCAGTCGCTCCCCATACCTCGGCCCCCACTTTCCTTGTCTTTTGTATTAATAGGACAAGTCCATTTTTAAGCTAGGTGCACCGCCATCCAAGAAAAAGTACATTTCCCAGCCTTCCTTGAAGCTATGGCCATGTGACATTCTAACCAATGACACATGAGCAACCGTGATGTGTGCACCTTCTGGGCAACGCCCTTGAAGGGGAAGAGCAGAGCCTCCACCTGACCTTTCCCGTCCCCCTGGCTGGAAGGTGGATGTGATGAGGAATCGTTTTGGCCCACCTTACGGATGGTAGAACAAAAGACGAAAAGAGCCTGAGCCTCCACCGCAATGTTGCTAATCATTCCAGCCCTGACTACTTATACCTAGATTATTAAGTGTATGCTAACTAAAGTTTTCTCTTATTTGAGCCAATGTAATGCTGGGTTTCTGTTCCAGCAACCAAAATGATATTGTAACTAACACAGAATTTGGTAATAGAATCTAAAATACGTGGCATTTCCTTAGCAAGTGGGCAACTGGTGAGGATTCAGATAAGACAGGCTGGGAAGTTGATGGCCTTTGTTATGCAGGGACAAAACATTTAGGAGGCCTGCTGCTATAGACTGAATATGTGTGTCCCCCCAAATTCAGAGGTTGAAATCAAATCTTCAATGTGATGGTATTAGGAGGTGGGGCCTTTGGAAGGTGATGAAGTCCTGAGAGTGGAGCCCTCATGAATGGGATTAGTGCCCTCATGAAAAAGACCCCGGACGGCTCCTGGCCTCTTCTACCAAGTGAGGATACAGGGAGAAAACAGCCATCTATGAAGCCCTCACCAGACACCAGATCTGCCGGCACCTTGATCTTGGACTTCCAGCCTCCAGAACTGGGATAAATAAATATCTGTTGTTTATAAGCCACGCAGTCCGTGGGATTCTGTTACAGCAGCCCGAACACACTAAGACACCTGCCATCTGTGCTATCCTTGAAGACAGCCTGTAGCTCTAGGGAGAGTGGTTGGCTTTCTGGAATACAAGCCATGCACCAGCTATGGCTACTATGTGAGTCAGAAATAACCTTGTGTGTCCTTTAAGCCATGATAATGTTTCCCTTGCTATCCGTATCCGCTCAGCTCCTGAGTTCAGATGGCAAGAGTCTGGATGGCAAGTTCAGACAGTGATGAATACTGCATTTTCCAAATAGCAGATGTTTGGACAGTGAAGGGTACCTGCCCTGGGGGACCTTGTTGTTACAACAGCCTAACATTTGCCTTAACTGATACTCACCCATAAAATAAACTGCTTCCTTTATTGAGTATTGCGGTGATTCAGTGAGGGAATACACATAAAGCACCTAGCGTGTGCCAGGCACATCATAGGTGCTCAATAAATGTTCATTGTTTCCCCCACCACCACCATCTCTGGTTTAGGGAAGGAGATGTTCCTTCCCAAACTACCGGGGAAGATGCTTTGGTATCTCTTTTGTTTCCAGACAAGAAGCCTTGTCCCCAGACTGGCTTCCTCTGCAGCAACAGCTCCCGTCTGGCGGACCCTCTCCCCACATCTCTCTCTTTCTCTCTCTCTCTCTCATTCTGGTAACGCTGTTCCCTCCCTGCGCCCCTTCTTGCCTGGTTATTGCCTTTCAACCTGCCCTTCCTCTTTCCTTGAACTCCCCTCCACTAACACAGTAAGCACACGGGCAGCAGCACAGTCCAGGACCAGTTTCTTGCAAAACTTTTTATGAACCTCCCCTGACTACTAAGTGGTTAAAAATATCCCCCCTGCCCAGGCGATTTTGCTAAGCTGGTGTGGGTGGGTGGGGGCGGGGTGCGGGAGGGGGAGACGCGGGAGAGCTCACAAATGAAGCAAATTGCTGAAAATCGGATTTTTACTGTCTTATCTAGGAGCCACGTGAGAGGAGAAGAGATTGCAATTTCTGCCAGAACTTTCTCACATCCCCGCATCTGGGGCAAGAAAGTGGCGGAGAGCAGGGGAGGAGCGAGTGAGAGAGACGATGGGGAGCGAGAACAGAAGGAAAGATAGAGGCTCAGGAGGGAGGGATTGGGAAGAGATGAGGGAGGAAAAAATGAAGAGGAGGAAAGGAAAATTAGGGGCAGCATTGAGAAAGGCATGGGTGCCCCCAGGAGGGGTGGATGCCACAACCTCAGCCTGGGTACCTACAGGGGCTGTATCTCTTGCAAAGCCCCTTTGCTCACAGCATTCAGTTTGTTTTGGCTTTTGTTTTTGTTTTTGTTTTTGTTTTGCGGTAAGCGGGCCTCTCACTACTGTGGCCTCTCCCACTGCGGAGCACAGGCTCCGGACGCGCAGGCTCAGCGGCCATGGCTCATGGGCCCAGCCGCTCCGCGGCATGTGGGATCCTCCCGGACCGGGGCACGAACCCGTGTCCCCTGCATCGGCAGGCGGACCCTCAACCACTGCGCCACCAGGGAAGCCCAGCATTCAGTGTTTTTTTTTTTTTTTTCAAAGATCTTTTTGGTTTTTTTTTATAATTATTTATTTATGGCTGTGTTGGGTCTTCGTTTCTGTGCGACGGCTTTCTCTACTTGTGGCAAGCAGGGGCCACTCTTCATCGCGGTGCGTGGGCCTCGCACTATCGCGGCCTCTCTCGTTGTGGAGCACAGGCTCCAGACGCGCAGGCTCAGTAATTGTGGCTCACGGGCCCAGTTGCTCCGCGGCATGTGGGATCTTCCCAGACCAGGGCTCGAACCCGTGTCCCCTGCATTGGCAGGCAGATTCTCAACCACTGCGCCACCAGGGAAGCCCAGCATTCAGTTTTAATTGCTCATCAAGCTGGTGCAATAGGTAGGAACAAGTCACCCATTTTACAGATAAGAAAACTCAGGCTTAGAGGAAGGAAGCCTTTGCTCAAGATCATAGAGCTAACGTATTCATCATGGGAATGACCAAACGAGGGTCTAGGACAGGAGTGGGGAAACCTTTTCTGTAAAGGACCAGAGTAAATATTTTCAGCTTTGCAGGCTACACAATCTCTGTTGCAATGACTCAGCTCTGCCCTTGTATGGTGCCATAGACAACATGTAAAGGAATGGGCATCTTTGCATGCCAATAAAGCTTTATTTACAAAACCAAGTAACCCGCTGGATTTGGCCCGGGAGCCTTAGTTTGCAAACCTCCAGTCTAGAACTGGAGTCCAGTATGGTAGCCACTAGCTACATGTAGCTATTTATACTTAAATTCATTTGAATTAAATAAAATGAAACACCTAATCCCTCAGTCATGCTAGCAGCCATGATTCAAGAGCTCAACGTCTGCCTGTGGCCATGTATGGTGGCTACTCGTGGATAGTCCAGAAAGTGACCATCTCCATCATCACAGAAAGTTCTGTTGCACAGCGAGTGCTGCTCTAGAGCTTTTGTCTCTAGATCATGTTTTCTAGTAGTTTAAAAAATGATATTTGGGTCTGTGGAAAAGGCTTTACACTTTCATTTGTTCAATCAACAAACATTTGTCCACTGCTGTCTGGGTGCCAGACACTGCTGCTGTGGTGCTGGGGGCACAGAGAAGGCCGAAAAAGGCCCATTCCTGATTTGCTCATTGCTTTATTGTCTCTCTGGATTGCCCCTCCACCCACATATCTGTGTGGCTCCCTCTGATGCTTCATTCGGGTTTCTGCTCCCTTGTCACATCCTCCAGGAAGCCTTCCCTGACCACACCAGCTAAAGAGAGTCTTTTCCTCATGCTCTCTACCCTGCCTGATTTCTCTTCACAGCCCTCTCTGACGCTATGTTACATATCCACTTATCTGCTTATTTGTTTTACCTCCTCCACCAGAATTGAAAGTCCATTAGGGCAGGGGTTTTGTCCTGCTTTCTCTTTAACAGGAAAGGTGGTTGTGAGCCCAGGTTTTCGAACTGACTGCCTGAGTTTGCGTACTTCCCTCCCCTCTTGCAGGCTGTGTGACATTCAGCAAGATGCTTGGGCTCTGTCTGTAAAATGGAGATAATAATAGTATGTTGAATGGTGGCCCCCAAAAGATATGTCCATGTCCTAATACCTGGACCCTGTGAATGTGACCATATTTCGAAAAAGGATCTTTGCAGGGAATTCCCTGGCGGTCCAGTGGTTAGGACTCTGTGCTTCCAGTGCAGGGGGCATGGGTTCGATTTCTGGTATGCTGCGTGGCGCAGCCAAAAAAAAAAAAGATCTTTGCAGACGTAATTAAGGATTCGAGATGAGGTCATCATCTTGGATTATCTGGACAGGCTCTAAATCCAATGACTTATAAAAGAAGAGAAAGGGAGACGGTAATGACATGATCCAACCCAGAAACGACACACTAGTTCTGTTCAAAATTCATTGGCCAGAACTCATCACGTGACCCCACTTAATTACAAGGGGGCCAGGAAATGTGATTCTGCCCGAATGGGGGTAACAAGAAATATTTGGAGAAGAGCAGTGATGACTTAACCACATGGGCATGGAGGGGTGGTCTGGAGAGAGATGGAGAGCCCCAGACCCAACATTTAGTGACTGGTTAGATAAGGACCCTATAAAGGAGGCTATAAAGGTGGGGATGGGGAACTCTAAGACTTTTCTGTGCATTGGTGTGACGGCTGCTACAGGCAGAGGACAGGCGACCCCAGACAAGGGCCAGGAACTAAGCGACGAGAGCAGGTGAATGTCCATATGGCCAGGCTAGAGATCTTCCCTTACCAGTAGCCTGATATTCCATCCTTCCCATAATCCCATTGCATTGGGTAGGCTCAGGCTAGGAAGACAGAATCCACTCTAGGTATTTCAACAGGAAGGGAATTAATGCTGGGAATCAGCCTGCAAACCTCCTGGTAGGGATGGAGAAAGTCCCGCCAGCATCCAAGAGGGCAGAGCGTACAGGAACTATGGAGAATCATTGCTGATAATCTCAACTCCCAGCTCTCAACATCAAAGTAGGCGATTTGCAGGAAGACACCCAGAAGGTGCCAGCAAAAACCACACAACTGCCACGTGCCAAGGCCTGAGTTGCTGCTCACCATGGACAGGAACAACGATGGCTCCTGTTTTTCTTCTGCCTGACAAATCTCGCGTGAATGCCTCTTAATTGTAGGCTCCTCCCTAAAGCCCCGCTGACAACGGCGTTTCAGACACGTAGTTCGCAGAAGTGCAGAGTTGCTAGCAGACACTCCAGCACACCTAAAAAGGTGAAACGTGGAGATGGTGGCCAGAAGGATTCAGTGCAAGAAATTGGACGTGATCCTGAGCCATGGTGGTGACTGGACCCCACTCCAGACTTCCAAGACAGTCCTCTTATTTCGTGAGGTTATTCCTTCCCAGGTGTTTCTTGGATTGAAGTCCTCCCTACAAAGCAACACACATTAGGTGACAATGTAGAGCCCTGGTGATAAAACGGATGTTTAAAAGTAAAGAATGGGGACTTCCCTGGTGGCGCAGTGGTTAAGAATCTGCCTGCCAATGCAGGGGACACGGGTTCAAGCCCCAGTCCGGGAAGATCCCACCTGCCGCAGAGAAACTAAGCCCATGTGCCACAACTACTGAGCCTGCACTCTGGAACCTGTGAGCCACAACTACTGAGCCCACGTGGCTAGAGCCAGTGCTCTGCAACAAAGAGAAGCCACCGCAATGAAAAGCCCATGCACCACCACCACAAAGAGTAGCCCTCGCTCGCCCCAACTAGAGAAAGCCCACGCACAGCAACGAAGACCCAATGCAGCCAATAAATAAATAAAGAAAGAAGTAAAGAATGGAATAGTATTCAATGGTCAAAAGAAATGAGCTACAAGAGGACATGGAGGAAACTTAAATGCATGTTGCTAAGTGAAAGAAGCCAGTCCAAAAAGGCTACAGACTATGATTCCAACTATATGACATTCTGGAAAAGGCAAAGCAATAGAGGCAGTCAAAAGAACTACTGTTGGGCTTCCCTGGTGGCGCAGTGGTTGGGAGTCCGCCTGCCGATGCAGGGGACACGGGTTCGTGCCCTGATCCGGGAAGATCCCACATGCCGGGGAGCGGCTGGGCCCGTGAGCCATGGCCGCTGAGCCTGCGCGTCCGGAGCCTGTGCTCCGCAATGGGAGGGGCCACAACAGTGAGAGGCCCGCGTACCAAAAAAAAAAAAAAAAAGAACTGTTGCCAGGAGTTCGGGGCGGTGCGGGGGTAGGGGGGAATAGCTGAAGCACAGGGGATTTTCAGGGCAGTGAGACTGTTCTGTATGATACTGTAATGGTGATCTGTGAAATCGTGCAATTGCCAAAACCCATGGAACATGCAACACTGAGAGTAAACCCTAGCGTAAAGTGTGGACTTCAGTCAGAAATACTGCGTCAATACTGGTTCATCAGTTGTAACAAATGTACCAAACTAATGCAAGATGTTAATAATAGGAGAAATTGGTGGGGGGTGGGGGGATATAGAAATGTCTGCACTATCTGTTCGGTTGTTCTATAAATGTAAAACTGCTCTAAAAACTAAAATTTAGGGACTTCCCTGGTGGCACAGTGGATAGGACTCCATGATCCCAATACAGGGGGCCGGGGTTCGATCCCTGGTCAGGGAACTAGATCCCAAATGTATGCCACAACTAAGAGTTTGCATGTGGCAACTAATGAGCCCTCCTGCAGCAACTAAGACCTGGTGCAACCAAATAAATAGATATTAAAAATAAATAAATTAAATCTACCAATTAAAAAAAAATAAAGAGGGAGTTCCCTGGTGGCCTAGTGGTTAGGATTCCGGGCTTTCACTGCCATGGCCTGGGTTCAATTCCTGGTTGGGGAACTAAGATCCCACAAGCCGCAAGCCTCGGCAAAAAAATAAAAAGTTAAAGAGTGGCTTCTTGGGGCTGGATCATGCTCCAGTGTGCAGGTGTTCTCTGATGAACAGGAGCTGATTGCTTGAGCTGCCAGGGGTATACTAGGCATTGAGTTTCCAGGCCCTATGATTGGCAGCCATGAACTTCTCACTTTGGGCAGTTGTGGGGACTAGCCTGGCCTGCTTCCTTTATCAACCTTGAAGGTCTGTCTCCAGGATCTGGGCTCCCTCGGCAAGAACTACCTTGGTTTCTCCTAGATTAGTGAGCAAACTGGACCTCAGTTTCACCATCTATAAGTGGGGATATAATATGTAGTAGTCAGGACAGCCTAGGTTATGCTACATAACAAACAAGCCCAGATTGCTGAGCTAGAAGGGGCTGTGTTTCCGGGTTCCAGACACACTGCTTGTCAGTAATCAAGAAAATGTGACTTTCAAAAGACTATCAGTTATATGGCAGGCCCAGGTTTGCAGCAGGTCAGTGTGATGGGACAGATATTTCTGAGTCTCCACTGCAGAAACAGCAAGCACAGAGATGCCGACACTTTTGTAAACACAGTTGCCTGCCCCCTGCCTGGAGCCAAACAAGGAGAAAGGACAGTTCCAAACCTAGCCTCTCCCAGCATCTACTCTCCCAGTTCCAGAGCAAGCCATATTCTGTCTTTCTCTCCTCACTGCCCCACATTCCTTCAGAGCTGGAGGTTAATAAACTCATCACTGATGAGCAGGGAACACATCTACAGAGGTTTTAATTACAGCAGAAAATTGGCCCAATTGGTACTTAATGTAGAGTAAGTATCGAGTTAACTGGTCGGGACAGGAGTTGCTGAGGTTTGCGTGAAGGTGCCCTGAGCCCTGCTTGGCTAGTTTTCCCTGGCAATATCCAAGGGCAGGTGGAGGGCATGGTTCTGGTTCTCTGGGGACTGCAGGGGGACCTCAGAGACCCTGGAAGAGGAAAGGAAGCCGGCTGGGGTGAAGGGGTGAAAAGACATTTCTGAAACCTCAGCTCAGAGCTCTGCTCTCTAGCCTCGGAATTTTTCTCCCTTGTAATATCTGACTGCCAGCTCTTACAGGCAGCAGTGGATGAAGGGTTGGGGCTACCACAATGAGGGTGTAGGAGGAGCTGGGGAATGGGGTGGACGTCTGCGAGGATTGGTCCCTCAGAAGGTCGAGGCTGAGCCGAATGAATTAAAGTTTCTAAGTGAGGATTGGGGGAGGAGAAATTTCCCTGGTCCTCTCATCCAGCCTCCTGTGTCTCCCCCAGAGGATGTGATAAATGGAAACCTTCTAGGAGAGCCAGTGCTCAAGAGAGAAAGGAATGAAAAGCCCCAAACAATCAGAGGAAACAGGGTAGGAGAAACTAACCCCACCCAGGATCCACCGCGGTTTATGAAGTTTCCATACATTCCAGGCCCCCAGAATGACTCCGTCTCACCCAGAGGGACAGTTTAGAAGTAAGAGCAGAGTCTCTGGAGTCAGACTGCCTAGACGCTATCTCTGAAAACTTCACTTACTAGCTGGGTGACTGAGGGCAAGTGACTTAACCTGTGTCTCAGTTTTCTCATCTGTAAAATGGGGATGTAATTTCGAACGGTTAGTAGAAACTAGGCTAGGCTGCAAAAACAAAGAAACCCAACCTCTCAGTGGCTGCAAAATCACAAACTTTATTTCTCACTCATGTTTCGTGTCTGTTTTGGGTCGTTAGGGGGGAGGCTTTGCTCATCACAGCCACTAGTGGAGCATTCACGTTCTGAAACACTCTGGAACGTGGTTGGCTGTCACACCGGAAGGAAATACTAAGAGCTTTGGAAGTTCACGCACAGGCAGTTAGATGCTCTAGAGGGAATGTTGCGTGTCAGTTTCACTGTAGCTCGTTGGTTAGAACTAGTCACACGACCTCACCCACGAGGTGGTCAGGAAGCACAATTCTCGGCCGACAGCGCTGGTGGTTGTTGTGAGTTAATGAGCGCAAGGTGCTTAGGTCAGTGTCTGGCATGAAGTGAGCACTCTTTACATGTTCTCAATTCTGCGTTTCATCGGCAAAAGTGATCCCACTCAGGTGTCTGATGTCTCTCTGACGCTGGTTGAGCCGGACCGAGATGGACCAGTGGCTGGAAGCCTGGAAGGTGTGCTCCAGGTGTGCGCCAGCTGTGTGCCAGGGAAGTCCAACCACTGAGGTCCAGGTCAGGGCACACTCGTGCCGGACCCTGAACTCGGACAAAACCGCAGAGCTACATCATGTATGCCAGGGTGGGAAATGTGAACTGGAGCCTCCCCAGACTCTCCACCCCCTGGGCCAACAGGCAACCCCCCACCCCTACAGAGACCCACCTTACCCCCGACACCATCCATGCCACCTGGGCAAGGGCAAGTGCAAATGCTCATGTCGGCTCCAGCCTGCAGCCCTCCAGGAGGTAGGAGCCCGCCATACCCCTCATTGTCCTTCAGGTATCTGCCGGTTGATATCCTTTTCTCTCTCTCTTTTTTTTTTAAATACATTTGTTTTATTTATTTATTTATTTATTTTTGGCTGCGTTGGGTCTTCGTTGCTGGGTGCAGGCTTTCTCTAGTTGCAGAGAGCGGGGGCTACTCTTCGTTGCAGTGCGCGGGCTTCTCACTGCCATGGCTTCTCTTGTTGCAGAGCACGGACTCTAGGCACGCGGGCTTCAGTAGTTGTGGCACGTGGGCTCAGTAGTTGTGGCTCGCGAGCTCTAGAGCTCAGGCTCAGTAGTTGTGGCGCACGGGCTTAGTTGCTCCGCGGCATGTGGGATCTTCCCAGACCAGGGCTCGAACCCTTGTCCCCTGCATTGGCAGGTGGATTCTTAACCACTGCACCACCAGGGAAGCCCTGCATCGGGTCTTATTTGTGGCACAGGGATCTTCGTTGCGGCATACGGGCTCTAGAGTGCAGGGGCTTAGTTGCCCCGTGGCATGTGGGATCTTGGTTCCCCGACCAGGGATTGAACCCACGTCCCCTGCATTGGAAGGTGGATTCTTAACCATTGGACCACCAGGGAAGTCCCCTGATATCCTTCTCTCCTGACTAACTCGGAACCAGGCCCTTTCACTCACGCAGGTGTAGACCCAAACAGAGGAGGCGACAAATAACAGGTGAGGAAACAGGCCCTGAGCGATGGTCACCTGCCCAGGGTCTCCCAGCAGAAAGTGATGGAGGCAGAATTCAAATCCAGGCTGCTCTGTTTTCAGAGCTTGTAAAAACGTCACCAGGCTGCCTCTCTGAGGCTGCCCTTGTGCCCCCGACTAGCTCACCGCACGTCCCACCAGCCTCCCACAAGCAAACTTCCCCCTCGACTCAGCCCACGAGAGCAGGCAGCCCTGCAGAGCTCCTGGTTTTCCTATCACCCAACTGGAGCTCTCTTCCAAGGTGGGAGCTGAGGCCTCCCAGGCACCCAGGGAGCCCCCTGAATGATCAGCATCGCCCAAGGGCCTGAAAAGCACTGGCAACTCCAGTGAAAGCCCGGGTGCCCGCCTCGGACAAGCCTAATTATACCAGCAGAGCCCAGCCAGGCCCCAGGCGAGGCAGCCTGCAAAGCAGTGCAGCGGTGCAGCTTGCCAGCTCCCAAATCCTCATCCAGCCCCGATGGGGACGGTGGGAGGCCACGGCTGGCCTGGCCAGGAGGGGCCGTTTACCCGGGTTTTGTAGCCAAATCCATTGGTGGATTTCCAGACGGGGGAGAGAAATGGGCAGTGTCCTGGCATGCTGGCCGGCAGAGGGGAAGAAGTGCCAGCCTGCCCTTCTCAGGGGGATGTCCCGGGGTACACAACACACTGCCCCTCTTGTGTTACAGGGGAAGCGAGGAGCCCACCCCCGCAAAGCATACCAGGTTCCCAGCCTTCATTCCTGCGAGCTAAACCCTGCCTGGGGCCTCCCTGCCCAGAAAGGGCAGGAAAGGAGAGTAAAGGAGGATTTAGAGACCCGCCCGCCTGCTGAGAGATTAGATGAGAACAGTATACAGAGGGCTGGATGAAGATCCGTGACCCTGAGAGGTGATTAACAAGCTTGCAGGGGTTGGGCCAGAGCACGCCCCCCGCCCCCGCCGCCACCCCGTCCTCAGCAGTGCCCCCCGAAGCTGGGGCTGGAGTCCTAGCTCCCTCTTTACTCCTCCACACCAGCCCTGTGCGTTCAGAATCTGGGTCCTCCATCCAGCCCCTCCCGCATCCAGCCACTCCCCCAGGGAGTCTGGAGGGATCACTGGAATAGTCGCTGCTATCCTTCACTGAGCGCTTGCTGTGTGCCGCTGGCTGTCAAAAGCTTCAGTTAGCTTCTCAGCTCTGATGCCAATTCTGGGAGACAGTCACTAGCATGGGGTCTACTTTTCAGATGGAGAAACTGAGGCACAGAAAAGTGAAGAAGCTTGTCCAAGGTCACATCACAAGTAAATGACGAATGTGGGATTCAAATCCAGGCCTTTGGGGGACAAAGCTTGGGCCCCCACCCTTCTGGACGACAGTTTCTTTTGCTTTCTCCCCACCCCCTGACCTGCCCAGACTCCTAGACAAGGTAACACCAATAACACCACCATACTGTCCCCAGTCCTTTTACTGGCACCTCTAACCATCTGGAACTCAACTGAGCATCTAAATGCAAGGAAAAAGTATCTCTGCAACGAAGCACATGCCACCAAGTCCACGCGTCAACCAAAGCACATGACCAAGAAGGTCTATAAGCTCGAAGAAGATGGGGATCCCATTAGTCTTTTCTTGAGAATCATAGGGTCTGGCATGTGGTCAATATATTTTTGTGGAGTTGAATTGAACTGATGGTTGTGGCCCTGACTTATAGCCTATTTACTCATAATTTAGATACAATAGTAACTACTGTAAGAATTGGTTATGTTAAATGAGCGTAGGAAGCTACTCAAGGTGGACAGACCGACGGTGATGAAAGCAAGAGATGGGAGGAATCCTGCCTCTACCACTCACTAGCTGTGCCTGGATTCCTCCTTCTGTAAGATGGGTTATTATGAGGGTTACAGAAAATTATGTTTGTCAAGTATCTAGCATGGTGCCTGTGCTCAAAAGGCTTGAACATTAGCTTGAACTTTTGAGGAGACCAATGGAAAAACTATAAAAAAAAAACTACGTAAGATCTCAAAAAGCATGGCAGCCTAGCAACAAACTTGTGAGGTTTGAGAACTACAGAACGAGACCAGAACTTGTTTCCGCCACAAAAAGGAGGGCTGAGATCCTGTTATCTATAGAAAGCCTGAATGGGTATTTGAAAAACTACCTATAACATTGCTATATGTAATTAGAGCTAACAACGATCAACTCCTGGGCATTTGTAACTCCCAGCAATCCAATGAAGCGTGTACTATGATAACCCCATATATACAGGAGGAAATGGAAGCTCAGAGAAATTAAGAAACTTGCCCAAGATCTCACAGCATGTAGTGATCAGGCTGGGACTCAGGCCCGGCTCTGTCTGACCCAAAGTCCTGTCCTGAGAAAGATTAGAAGGATAAACGCCTAAAGATCAACAGTGATTTCCTCAAGGCCGTAAATGTGGGCAAAACTTATTGTCTTCTGGTACACACTGAGTGTGCTTCCTGCCTGTAATAAGAAAAAAAGAAAGGGGCTTCCCTGGTGGCTCAGTAGTTAGGACCCCGTGCTCCCAACACCAGGGGCCCGGGTTCACTCCCTGGTCAGGGAACTGGATCCCACATGCATGCTGCAACTAAGAGTTTGCACGCCACAACTAAGGAGCCAGCAAGCCTCAACTAAGGAGCCCACCTGCCGCAACTAAGACCCGGCGCAAACACATAAATAAATAAATATTTTTTTTAAATAAAATAAAGTTAAAAAATAAAATTACAGTGGAACTTTAAAAAAAAAAAGCTAAATATTTAAAAAGTCTCCCTAAATATAGGTAAGAGGAAAGCTCAAGAGGAAGAGGTCTTTTTGGTTAGGGTCCCCATGGAAAGCAAACTCTGAAGTTAAGGTACATGGCTTGAGGTCTGTTATAAAGATTAAGGAAGCTGTAGGAAAAGCTCATCCATGCGACCTGGGGCCCTGTGAGGTTGGGGAGCCATCACCACCCCTGGGAGCAGTGGTTCTGGTCAGGGGAGTGACCAGTTTGCAGGACAGGCTCAGAGCTGGCTCCACTCCCCTCCCGTACTCCATCGCCTACCAGTGCCTCCTCGTGGCTGAACCCACTTGAAGCCAGAGGACCAGGGAGCCCCTGACGCACCCCAGCACCCCAAGCCGGATGGAGGAGGGTGAAAGTGGGTCTTGAAGGCCACACGGAAACTACCTTATCCAACTCCGCCTCCCCCATGGATTGTAAAAGAGGGAGGGACAGGATCAGAAAGCCATCGTGACTTTTGGGGACATATGTCCTGAAGCAGCTGTGACTCTCTTAATGTATACAGGCAGAGGGCAGGCAGCCCTTCTCTGTACCTTCACTGGGGAGCCACGGGCCCATTTTACAGCTGAAGGATTGGGTGGTTCAAGGGTCCAGGATTACTGGGAGTCTGGAGAATGCCCTCATCTTCAAGGGAGCTCAAACATCAGTTCCCTAATCCATGAAATGGGTATGATCATGGCTCTCCCACAAAGCTGCCGTGACGGTTACATACATCATTACACGTAAAAGTGATTGTCCCAGGACCTGGAACATAAAAACAGTAATAGATGTATTGAGTGACAGTTGTGTGCTAGAAGTTGTTTAATCGCTTTTCGTGTGTTAATCCATTTAAGTCCTCACAATAACGCTATAAAGTAGGAATTATAGATTCGGTTTTGTGAAAGAGGAAACAGAAAGGTTAAGGAATGAGCTGAGGCCACACAGTGAGGCTGTTGGACCCTTGACCTTCCTTCTGACTCCAAATGCAGTGCTCTTTCTACCCGCCACCCCACACCTCCCGGGGAAAAAATGAGTGAAAAAACGGGAAAAGTCAGAGCTGGAGAAAGACTATATTTTCTCGGGCTTTTCTGGGACCTAGCAGGGGGCTAGTATAACCCAGGGAGAGGTGTATGCCTCCCTCTCCTTTCTTAACCGTTGTCTGTGTTCCACTCAGACTTTCCTCTCCAAATCAGGGAGAGGTTTGTGGCAAAGCTTATGGGAGAAGCATCATTTTCAAGATCAGAAGAAGGGGGTTCCCTCTCTCCACACTCCCATTTCACTTTTAAGGGGGAAAAGCTCCCCACGCAACAAGGCAAAGCAGTGGGTTCCTGGGGCCTCTCGGGCCCCATTGCCACAGCAACCAGATTCAATAGCAGTTTCTGGTACAGGAATTGCCTGGACCTACAGCTTGGGCTGGAAGAGGTTGAGGGGTAGAAAAGAGACCTCAAGAGCATCCTCTTGCATTCAGACTGGACCACCCATTCCCCAGAGCCAGTAGAGACGAGAGGTCCAAGTCCCAGGACATGGAGGAGGGGCGCTCCCCCTGCTTAGACCTCCCTCCTGTATCTGGGGCCATTGCTTAAATTTTCCAACTTTTGTCCACACTAGAAGACGGTTGCGAAATGTCTGAGGAGGGAAGTGTCAGGATTCACCCAGCATATGGGTCACATATAGCTCTAGAGGACGGTTTTCTTCTCTGTTTTCCTTCCCCCCACCCCCTTTGAATGAGGTATAATTTGCATAGGTAAAGTACTCAGATTTTAAGTTTCAGCTCAGTGAAATTTACACGTGTATATACCTGTGTATCTGCCACCCAGGTCAGGTTCATCCTTCCAGAAAGTTCCCTCATGCCCTTTCCTGGAAGTCAATATTCCCCAATCTGACTCTGTCATCACAGATTAGTTTTGCCTGTCCTTGAACTTCATATAAATGGAGCCATACCATGTGTCCTCTTCTTTGTCTGGTGTCTTTCATGTTACATTAAACCTGTAGGAATCATTTTTGCTGTTGCAAGTATTATTAGACTGATCTTTTTCTTTGTTGTGTAGTATTCCATTGTAGAGATTACTCACAATTTGTTTATTTACTCCACTGTTGATGGATGTTTGAATTGTTTGCAGGTGTATGTGTAGTTTTAGGAAATACTGCCAGTTTTCCAAAGTCGCTGTATCATTTTACATTCCCACCAGCAGTGTATAAAAGTTCCAGTTGCTCCACATCCTGTCAACACTTAGTATCAGCAGTCTTTCATTTTAGCCATTCTGGTGAATGTGATATTTCCTTGTGGTTTTATTTACATTTCTGTGACGACTGATGACACTGAGCATTTTTCCATGTGTTTATTGACCATTTTGATAACTGTCCCAGTCTTCTATCATTTTATCAATTTGTTTTTCTTTTTCTTATTGATTTGTATGTGCTCTTTATATATTCTGGATATGAGTCCTTTGTCAGATATACCTATGGCAGATATCTTCCTTCTGGGGGAATATGTCCTACTCCAAATATTCTCCCCAGGTTTTGGGCTGGGAGTGACCACAAGAGCAAATAGCCACAGATTATCCTTTTCTGGTTCCATCCTCATGAAGAAGGCAGGTGCTCTGGTTTATTGAATACCTGAGACATGTCAAGGACTTTACATCTGTCTTACCCTTACACAGTCACAACATTCTTATTTATTTAACTCACTTATTCAACACATATTTGAAAATCTAGTAGATGCCAGATATTGTGGGACACACTGAGAACCAGAGTCAGGGTCTAAAAAGAGATTGTGTTCCAGTGGGAAGTGGTAAGGCAGACTGTAAACATGAAAACACAAAAACAAGGCAATATCAGAGGGTGGAGAGTGCTGGAAAAGTGGTGGATGGAGAGCAACTGGAGGTGGTGGGGAAGATCCCATGGAGGTGACACGGGGCTGGGGCTTGAAGGAGGCGGAACCAGCCATGTGAGATCTAGGGGGAAGGGTGTTCCCAGAGCGGGGAACAGCTGGTGCAAAGGCTCAGTGGAGTAAGCAATGGGAGAGGGATCCAGAAAAGGCTGAGTGAGGGATTTGGATTGAATCTAAGAGTCATGGGAATGGACTGCAGCGTCCTGAATACTCAGTCCTGATGGGGTGAAGGCAGAAGAAGGGAGTCCAAGGCAGAGGTAACCATCATAATCCAAGTAATCCTGATGGGGGCAGGACCAGGGTGGGGGCCACAGAAGTGGGAAGAAGTGGGTGAAGTCAGGTTCTATTTGAAGATGGTTGTTATCGTCCTCAACTTAGAGGGAACAGAATCTGAGAGGTTAAGTGACTTGCCCAAGATCACACAGCTCAGAAATGGGGAATGGGCAAGAAAATCCAAGTCTGACTTTTCAATTATATGAAAGATGTCAGGTTGTGGGCAGTGTGACCTCAGGTCACCTAGAGAGGTGGGGATCCGGGGTGCTGGTGGGGTACTAGGAGGAGGGGTCCTCAGACCCAGAAAATCCACCTGTCCTTATGTTGGTCCCTGCTTGCCCCTGGACTGCAGGGCTGGCAAGTGACAAGCTGCAAATTGAACTGAGACCCAGTGGGGAGACATATCAGAGGTATCCCGAACTAGCCTGGACCCCGTATACCCAGTGTAGTGTAGCCCATTCAGAGAGATGACAGGGGGCCATGGGACCTCAGGAGAGCCTGGAAGCCCTGGCTGGTCCTTAAGTAGGAAGGGATGGCGGGTGGGGGTGGGCTTAGGATCTGAGGCTGCACCACCTTCATTATCCCAGATTTATGTGCATAATTCCCCCACCCCCAATAGCTCCAGCATCTCCTCTGGCTGCAAACTCAACTACCCCGGAAGCAGCCGCGGAGCCGCCAGCCACCGAGCCATTAGCAAGCAGGGAAGGGGTGGGGGGAAGCAATCAGCAGGGGGGCACCGGGAGTGCAAGAGAGAGGTGGAGGTAGGCGGGAACTGGAAAGGATGGGAGGGAGGTGGCAAGATGAAAGAGAACAGGGGAAGGAAACAGGGCCGGGAGGGGAGGAGGAGCCACGGCGGGTTCTACGAGGCGGGCATGTGTCCCAGACGACTTGGTTGGCTTGGCCGCAGAGAGCGGGCTCCAGGGACAACCGAGGGTCTTCTGAGCCCTTTCTGGCCAATGCCAAGGTCGATGAGGGGCTCTGTTGGGCTTCCTCAGTCCAGGAATTACTAGAAGCCCAGGAGCCCCTTCTTCTGGGAACCAAAGCCCGAGGCCCGCTGCCAGGTCCCTGGCGTCCCCCATGACCGAGCGAGCCCACCTGCGGGGGCTGCCCCTCAGAGCCCCGGGCTTTGGGGGTGGGGGTGGGAGGGTCCCAACTGCAGGGCTCTAGGTCCAGAGCGATGACTACCCGCCACCCCCGGGATGACCCCCTCCGCTCTGCAAGTCCCTCCCGGCCCTCGAGCCCCTGGGTGGGGGAGCGCGCGAGGCCCCGCTATGCCGGGGGAAATCAATGCCTCGCTAATGTAAGATTTCCAGGCGGGGGGTGGGGGGGAGCGCTTCATAAAAGATGTATTGTTTCCATTGCACGCTCGCGGCTCCCTCCCCGGCAGCCTGCAAGATGGCGGCGGCCCCAGCGGCGGGCGCGAAGCCGAGCCAGTCGGCCCGGGGAGGGGAAGTGCGGCCCTCTCTCCGGCTGGGGAATGTGGGAAGAGAGGCTGGGGTGAAGGAAGGAAGGGGAGAGAGAGAAAGAGGGAGGGAAGAGGGGGCCGGGAGGCTGGGAGAACTAAGGGGAGGTGGGAGCCAGTCAGAGGGAGGAGGGCGGGCTGGGGGCGGGGGGGGGGGGCGGGTGATGGCTGGGAACCCGGAGGAGGCAAGAGAAAGGGAGCCCAACGAGGTGGCACCTAGGGAGGCAGGAGAGCAAGCCAGGGATAGGGCGTAGAGGGAGGACTGGGGGCCCAGGAAGGGAGGCGGGCTGGAGTGGGAGGGGCGAGGGAAGAACAGAGAGAAGGAAAATGGGAGAAAAAGGCAGTCAGGGGAGCCTGGACAGGAGGGAAGAGACACCCCACCCCCACCCACAAGTTGTTGCTGGGCTCCACCCCGCCCTCCAGCCCCGCCCCTCTCGGGCTCTTTCCTGGTTCCGGTGCACATACCCCCCCACCCCCCCACCCCGCCACACGCCACCCCCGTGGACACGAGCCAAGGAGCTCCCCCGTGGAGGTGGCTGCACCCCATTGGCCTGGCTCCCTACCCTCCTTCCTGTCCTGGCACCAGGGGTGCCAAACTGAGAGGGAACAAACCTACTCCATCCGTCTCTCTCTGGGCACCCTGCCCTGCCCAGGGGCTGGCATGGGGCAATATCCCCAGTGTCCCCCAACTCAGGGCCTCCAGGGATGACCCCAAAGAGCCCCCCTTTCCTTAGCAGGATGTTTGGGTACATCTACAAATGTCCTACCTTCTGGAGAGGCATGCCGAGGTTCCAGAGAGGGGAAACTGAGGCAGAAGAGAGCCAAGAACACTATAGATCTCCTTACCCCCCAAGGATCCCACCCTCAGTGCCCCCTCCTCCTGGCCTACTCCCCATCCTCCCTGGCAAGCACGAAGAGAGTTTCATCGCCCCCTCCCCCCATTCCAACCTTCCTGCTTCACCGTAGGGGAGCTCTCAAACGCCTGAAAATATCTTTAAATTAGGAAAAAGAGCTAAGCCGCCAGGGTCCTTTGGTCTATTAAAGGAGGAGCAGAGGCCACTGGCGCCACCACCCCGCTTTACTCTGGTTTTGCATTTGAAGCCCAGACGGCAGATCCAGCTGGAACAATGATGGGGCCTGCCCAGCCGGCCCCAGGTCCTTCCTTTTAAGTGTCCCTGTGCCCCCTGCCAGGTGTGCCAAAATTAGGATGGCTCCCTTCTCCAGCCCTTTTCATCCCCCGTCTCCCCCACCCCCCCTCCCCGTGCTCCTGGGACTTCCGAGGCACTAATGAAGCTCTTGCAGCTGCCTTTTCTTTAGGCAGAGCCTGTCTGGGGGAACCCGAGTCAGGGCCGTGCGTGGAAATCCATCCTTGGAGCACTGCCCCCAGGGATGGGTTCAGGTGCCATGTTCCATGAGGGTCTTCGTACAGGACCCTCCCTTCCGCACTCCCTGCTGCTCCAATCCCTCTAGGTCCTGGTGACATCCGCCTCCTCCAGGCAGCCCTCCCAGCCTGCTGGCACTTGCTCCCTACTGTTTCGCATGGGGTTGGGCAATGGAATCAAGCTGCCTGGGTTCAGATCCAGGCCTCACCTCTTTCTAGCCGTATGTCTCCCAGGGCAGATTGGTTAACTGCTCAGAGCCTCAGTTTCCCCATCTGTCAAGTGAGGATAGTTACAGAAATCTATGTCATGAGACTTTTATGATGCTGAAAGGTCATACGTGCCAAGTGGGTACAAGAATCCCTAGGCCTGTTGGTGCAGCCACACCAGCCCCTCACTGAACCCCAAACACACCCAGCATGCTCCTACCTCTGGGCTTCCACTGGCTGTTCCTTCTAGATATCCATCCCCACAGCTCCCTCCTCCCTTTAGTCACATCTCTGCTAGTATGTCACCTCCTCAGAATGACCTTCCCTAGCCACTTAGCCATCACCGAGTTGTTTACCATCACCTGTTTTATCGCCACCTGACATTATATTACTTAGCTTAGGCTCTGGAACCCAAGGGCCTTGGTTCAAATCCTGGCTTCACAGTTACTGGCTGTGTGACCTTAGGCATATTTAACTTCTCTGAGCCTCAGTTCCCTCATTTATATAATGGGGATAGTAATAAAACCTGCCTCATACAGCTGTTGGGATGGATAAGCAACTTGGTAAATGGAAAACCTTCAGAAAAGTGCCTGGCCCACACTAGGTGTTATTCCCAAAGTAATATTGTTTCTATTATTTCTGGGTACCTTCTCTCCTTCCTTCTCATCCTCACCCCTGACTAGAATGTAAGCCCTTCTGAGGGCTAATACTTCAGGGGGCAGTATTTGTTTTATTCACTGCTGTATTCTCATTGTCCAAATGGCCTGGTACATAATAGATGCTCAATAACTGTTTGTAAAATGAATGAGTAAATGAGGTTCTACTGGACCTGTCCGAGCCTCAGTTTTCTCATCTATAAAATGGTATGATAATAGCATGTACTTCACAGATGTTTAGGATTCCATGAAATAAGTGCTACTGTTATTATTTTTAGCAATAATTCACAGTGAGTCTACAACATAATGCCTAGTACTTAGAGGGTATGCAATATAATTGATCTAGATCTAGAGGCAGGGAGAATTGTGGGAGACACATCTTATTACCTCCAACACTCTTGCTTTCTTCCTTTGCTAACAGAGCATTCGCTAGTTGATTGACTATCTGCCTTGCTCTGTACTTGCTACCTAGCCTCCCTTGCTTCTCACTGGCCAGAAGTGTGGCTGAATGACACATTTCTGGCCAATGAGACCCAAGCAGAAGTTGGCTGGGGGGTTCAGGGAAGGGTGAGCATGTTATTTGAGCCTCAGTTGCTTTATCTATAAAATGGGGTTAAAAACAGCAACTGGCTGGGGTGAGGATCACACAACTGATATAGAGGGATATCTAGGTGACCATGATGCTGGCCTTGATGCCGTCTAGCTGCTGGTTTCCAACAGCACCAGGCACCAAAATCCAGATTGTTTGGTGAGGAAAAAGCAACCTTTTTGTTTAAGCCACTGCAGCTAAGGTATTTTGATACTTGCAGCCCAATGCATTCCCAAATGATAATATTGAATTTTTCTGGATCTCCAAAAATACTCAAGATAGGGTAGATGGTTTTTTTTTTTTGGCGGTACGCAGGCCTCTCACTGTTGTGTCCTCTTCTGTTGCGGAGCACAGGCTCCGGACGCGCACGCTCAGCGGCCATGGCTCACGGGCCCAGCCGCTCCACGGCATGTGGGATCTTCCCGGACCGGGGCACGAACCCGTGTCCCCTGCATCGGCAGGCGGACTCTCAACCACTGCGCCACCAGGGAAGCCCCAGGGTAGATGTTTATTAATATTTTTTTACGTTAACAAAGTATAGATTGAGGCTCAGGTGCGGGAGCATAAAAAAAAAAGAAAAAGGGAAAGTGGATGCATTTAACTGGGCCCCTGTACAGTCCAGGGAGAGGTGACAAGAGACAGTCTATAAGGGAGGGAGAGTGTTACAAGGTGAATTGTGTCCCCCAAAAAAAGATACGTTGAGGTCCTAACCACCAGTACCTCAGAATGTGACTTTATTTGGAAAGAGGGTTGTTACTGATGTATTCAGTTAAGATGACATCATACTGTAGGGTGGGACCTTAACCCAATATGACTGGGTTATAAATTTAGGGAATTCCTGGCAGTCCAGTGGTTAGGACTCCGTGCTCTCACCACCAAGGGCCCGGGTTCTGTCCCTGGCTGGGGAACTAAAATCCCACAAGACACGCGGTGCGGCCAATAAATAAATAAATAATTCTAAGAAAAGAGATACGGATACACGACAGGAGAACGCCACGTGGTGATGGAGACGGACTGTAGTGATGCGTCTACAAGCCAGGGAACACCGAGGATGGCTAGCAACCACCAGAAGCTGGCAGAGGCAGGGAAGGATCCTCCCCTAGAAACTTCAGAGGGAGTGGAGCTGCGCCGACACCTTGATTTCAGACTTCTGGTCTCCAGAACTGTGAGACAATACATTTCCATTCCTTTAAACCCCCAGTTTGTGGTACCGTGTGATGGCAGCCCTAGGAAATGAATGCAAGAGTCCAAAACAGCAGGATACAATGCAGGAGGCTCACTCAGGCTTTCAGCTCCATGACTTGGAGCAAATTGCCCACTCCTGGGTATCTTTAGTACTCTCTGCAGGCTCAGGGCACAAAGATGGATAACAAGGGTCCTCCGCCCATGGGCATGGCATCACTCCACATGCTGCAAAGTCCTTCCAGCCTTCCAGAATCTCCCCAGGCAGAATTAACACATCCCAGGGTGCCCTCGTGCAGGTTTAGGTGGTTGCTGTCATTCCTGTGGATTTAAGATTATCGATGCCTTTGTCTCCCCAGCAAGCCAGGAACCTCCCTGAGGGCAAGAAATGGCCCTTTCATCAATGCATCCCAGCATGACAGAACCGTCTTCTGGACAAAACCAAAGGGTGTAGAACTTCCCTAGCGGTCCAGTGGCTAAGACTCCGTCCTCCCCAATACAGGGGGCATGTGCTCCCAATGCAGTGGTTCAATCCCTGGTGGGGGAACTAAGATCCTGCATGCTGTACAGCGCGGACAAAAAAGAAAGAAAGAAAAAAAAAAAACCAAGGGGTGTAAACCCACTTAGGTGCCTGGGCACTCAGAAATGCCCCTCTGGTTGTAAGCAAGAGAATTCCCACATGGGTCTCAATGAAGACCCCAATGCTGGTGTTGAAAATGCCTGGGTCCAAATCCCAGTCCTGCCTGGGACTGGCTGAGTCACCTGTAGGTAAATGGCTTTGTCGCTCTGTGGCTTAGTTTCTCTAACTGTAAAATGAGGAACAATGGCAGTCCTCCTTGGTAGGGCCATTTCAAGGATTAAGTCTTTTTAAACAATTTTTATTGGAGTATAGTTGCTTTACAGTGTTGTGTTAATTTCCGCTGTACAGCAAAGTGAATGAGTTATACATATATCCACTCTTCTTTAGATTCTTTTCCCATATAGGTCATTATAGAGTATTAAGTAGAGTTCCCTATGCTATATAGTAGGCCCTTATTAGTTACCTATTTTATATGGAGTAGTGTATATATGAAGGATTAAGTCTTTAATCCATTTTGAGTTCATTTTTACCAGCGATGTAAGAGAAGGGTCTAGTTTCATTCTTTTGCATGTGAATATCCTATTTTCCCAGCACCATTTATTGAAGAGACTGTCTTTACTGCACTGACTCTTCTTGGCTCCCTTATCAAATAGTAGTTGACCACATATGCATGAGTTTATTTCTGGGCTCTCAATTCTGTTCCATTGGTCTACGTGTCTTTTTTTAATGCCAGGACTGTACTGTTTTGATTCCTGTTGCTTTGTAATATAGTTTGAAATCAGGACATGTGATACCTCTGGCTTGGTTCTTTCTCAGGATTTCTCTGGCTCATTTCAAGGATTAAATGAGATCATGCCTATCAGATACTCAGAAGTCAGATGCACAGTAAGTGCTTAATGAGTATTGGTCCCATGCATGGGTGGACAGCATTGGCTGAGCGTGTGCATGGAGGAAGATGTGAGGCCAGCAAGCTGCCCCCAGGGTCAGAAGTTCAGCACTCGTGGACTAAGAACTCTCCCCTTATATCATTCCCTTCCTTATGTAGGTACAGGAAGGGAAAAGGGCTGATTGGGGGGATATGAGAGACCCAGATAGCCTGACTAGACACCTAACTTAACTCCATCATTACTGAGCACCCACTGTGTTCCAGGATCTGATTTATAATACAAAAGCCTCTCTGGCTGTAGCAAATCAGCTGGATGGAGACTGGTGGGGAGGAGAGGCTTTGATGAAAGTGAGAGACAAGGATAGCTTGGCATGAGCTGGTGGCAGTACAGGTGGAGAAAGGTCTATGGATTCAAGATAGATTTTGGAGTTGGAGTTGACAGAGTTTGCTAATGGACTGGATGTAAGAGGTGAGAGTAAGGGAGAAGTCTAGAGCAATCAAGTGGGTGGTTTACCAGTCAGTGTTTATGTGCCTTCCCTCATGTCCCTCTGGCACACAGCATCACAATGTAACAAATTATCCCCAAACCTAGTGGCCTAAAACAACGTGCACTTATTATTTCACAGTTTCTGTGACTCGGGAATCCAGGTGTGGCTTAGCTGGGTTCACAGAGATCCCACAGGGGTCCCACAGCTCTCACAGAGCTGCGACCAAGATGGCGGCCGGGGCTATGGTCTTGTCTGAAGGATTGAATGGGGAGGATCCACTTCCAAGCTCACTCGCTGTTGGCAGGATTCAGTCCCTCACTGGCTATTGGTCAGAGGAGGCCTCCTTTAACTCTTTGCCATGTGGGCCTCTCCATAGGGCAGGTCACAACATAGAGCTGGCTTTCCTCAGAGCGAGCAAGAGAGGAAGAGTGAGGGGCTTCCCTGGTGGCGCAGTGGTTGGGAGTCCGCCTGCCGATGCACGGGACGCGGGTTCGTGCCCTGGGCCCGGGAGGATCCCACATGCCGCAGAGGGGCTGCGCCCTTGAGCCATGGCCGCTGGGCCTGCGCGTCCGGAGCTCCGCGACGGTAGAGGCCACAACAGTGAGAGGCCCACATACCGCAAAAAAAAAAAAAAGAGAGGGAGAGTGAGAAGATACCTAAAACGGAAGTCACTGACTTTTTGTAACCTAATCTTGGAAGGGATATCCCACCAGCTTTGCTACATTCTTTTTGTTTTTCCTTCTTTAAGATTTTTTTTTTTGATGTGGCCCATTTTTAAAGTCTTTATTGAATTTGTTACAATATTGCTTCTGTTTTAAGTTTTGGTTTTTTGGCTCTGAGGCATGTGGGATCTTAGTTCCCTGACCAGGGATGGAACCCGTACCCCTGCATTGGAAGGCAAAGTCTTAACCACTGGATCACCAGGGAATTCCCACCTTAGCCACATTCTGTTGGTTAGAAACAAGTCATAGAGTCCCACGCATACCCAAGGAGAAGGAACCACACAAGGGTGGAGATTGATGGGAGCCATTTAGAGTATGCACATCAGGCCAATGGCTCCATATCGCCGGCACCTGCCACCCTTTGCCTGACAGCTCTCTCTGGCTGCAGAGGCAGCTCAGACCTGCCTGGAGGTAACCAGACATTCTGGAAGATCCATTCCCCTGCTAGCATACTTCAACCAATGGACATAACCCAGCTCCCTCATCCTTCACATGAGATGACTCTGAGGTGTGTGCCCCACAGGTCTCAGGGGGGGAATTAAGCCCTAAGTGTCCCAGTATAAGCTGCAAACGGATACACTCTTTGCTGGGTGCCCTCCCTCCTTTGTCTCCCCTCCCCTTTCCCCTGCCGGTGCTTCCTGCGGTTGCCTTCCAGGTAAATCACTTGCATTCGAATCAAGGTGTCTCAGAGCTCATTCTGGAGAACACAACTGTGTTCATTTCCTAGGGCTACTGTAATAAATTACCACAAACTTGGTGGCTTAAGACAACAGAAGTATATTGTCTCACGGTTCTGGAGGCCAGAAGTCCAAAATCAAGGTGTGGGCAGGGCCGTGCTCCCTCTGAAGGCTGTAGGGGAGAATCCTTCCTTGCCTCTCTCCTGGCTTCTGGTGGCTGTGAGCCATCCTTGGATTTCGTCGGCTTGTAGCTGCATCGCTCCAATCTCTGCCTCCATCTTCTCTGTGTGTCCTCTCCTCCTCTTAGAAGGACACCTATCATTGGATTTAGAGCCCAGCCTAGATCCAATATCTATCATCTCAAGATCCTTGGCTGGTGATATCTGCAAAGAATAAGGTCACATTCTGAGGTTCTAGGTGAACATGAATTGGGGGGGGCATTATTCCACCCATTAGACTAATGGAGAACAGTGGTGCTGCCATTAACTGAGCTGGGGAAGACAGGAGAGGTGCAGGTGTGGGGTGAGTGGAGGGGCCAAGAGTTCTGTTTCGGACGTGATACTTGGGCATACCAACCGGGTTTCCAAGGGGAGACACCAGGAGGGCAGCTGAAGGCAGTGGAGAGGCCCAAGCTGGAACTGTCATTGGAAGATAACATTGTCAGCTATAAGTGGTATTTAAACCCTCAAAACTGGTCAAGATCACCAGGGAGCTGATTGTAGACACAGGAAAGAAGAGGGCAAGCTCATGGCTCTCTGTCCTATATTAAGGACAGGGGATGAGGAGGAATCAGCAGAAGAGACTGGTCAGGAGCAGTCGGGGAGGTGGAAGGGGAGCTCAAGAAGCATACCATCCTGGAGGCTGAGAAAAGATCCTTGAATTTGGCAGGATGGAGCCCTTTCCCTGGCCGGGCAGGGACAAAAGCCCAACTGGAGTGGGATGGAGAGGGGATCAGAGAAGAGGATCTAGAGCCGGGGAGGAGAGATATCTCTTGGAATGCTTTGCTGGGGACCGAGAATGTATTAGTTTCCTGTGGCTGCTGTAACAAATAGTCAGATCTGGGTGGCTTAAATACAACAGAAAACAAAACCAAAGCAAAACAAAACCAGAAACCCCGCAGAAATGTATTCCCTCACAGTTCTGGAGGCCAGAAACCCAAAATCAGTGTCATCAGGCCAAAATCAAGGCAACCCTCTGGAGTCCCTAGGGGAAAATCTATTCTTTGCCCCGACCAGCTTCTGATGGCTCCAGGTGCCCCTTGGTGTGTGACTGTATCACTCCAATCTCTGCCTCCAACTTCACATGGCCTTTTCCCCTATGTTTGTGTCTCCCTTTCTCTTCTCTTCTAAGGATTAGAGCTCATCCTAACCCAGGATGATCTCATTTTAAGATTCTTAATTTAATGATAACTGCAATGACCCTCTTTCCAAATAAGTTCGTATCTGCGGGTTCTGCAGTAGGAATGTGGACATATCTTTTGGGGGGGGGCGGTCACCATTCAACCCACTACAGGAAGGAAAGGAACAGGGTTGGGGATGGGGAGGGATGAGGGGGTGACGTTAACAATCCACATGGCCTCCCACAGCTGCTGTGTCTAAGTCAGCAAAACAAGGACCGTCACTGGCCTTGAGACTAAAGGTTGAATATGCACAGGACAGTCATGGCTACATCTCAATACGGGAGAAAACCTCTCTGCCCAGAAACAGGGTGAAAGCTCCCAAGTCTCTGGCCACTGATACACGCCATTCCTCAGCACCTACCTAGCCCTCACCTCACTGGACCCCATGACTTTTCTCCTAGGTCTGAGCCTGCACCATGTTCTTTCAAGCCTCAAGATGTTTGCCCAGGGGAGGACTTCCCTGGTGGCGCAGTGGTTAAGAATCTGCCTGCCAATGCAGGGGACACGGGTTCAATCCCTGGTCCGGGAAGATCCCACATGCCTCAGAGCAGCTAAGCCCGTGCACCACAACTACTGTGCTCTAGAGCCCGCAGGCCACAACTACTGAGCCTGCATGCTGCAACTACTGAAGCCCATGCGCCTAGAGCCCATGCTCCACAACAAGAGAAGCCACCACAATGAGAAGCCTGGGTGCCGCAACTAGAGAAAGCCTGTGTGCAGTAATGAAGACCCAACGTAGCCAAAAAAAAAAAAAAGGTGTTTGCCCAAGGGACATTCCTGGTGGCCCAGTGGTTAAGACTCTGCACTTCCACTGCAGCACTGCAGGGGGCACAGTTTTGATCCCTGGTCAGGGAACTAAGATCCCACATGCCGCGCGGCAGGGCCAAAAAAAAAAAAAAAAAGATGTTTACCCAGGAATTTCCCCCAACCTGGATGGCCTTCACGCCTGCAACTTTGTTCATCTGTCCTCCAAGTTTCAGCTTAAGGGTCTCTTCCTCAGTGGGTGGGGGCCTTAGTTATGCCAAAAATCCCGTTATCGATTCCATCACAACACTCACTCTCTCCTGAACAGTTTCCATGATTGTAATTACATAGTTTTGCACAATTATTGCTTTATTATTATTTATTTATTTATTTTTGGTTGCATTAGGTCTTCATTGCAGTGCACGGGCTTCTCATTGCAGTGGCTTCTCATTGCGGTAGCTTCTCTTGTTGCAGAGCACAGGCTCTAGGCACGCAGGCTTCAGTAGTTGCAGCACTTGGGCTCAGCAGTTGCGGCGCATGGTCTAAGTAGTTGTGGCGCACGGGCTTAGTTGCTCCACGGCATGTGGGATCTTCCTGGACCAGGGCTCAGAACCCATGTCCCCTGCATTGGCAGGCAGATTCTTAACCACTGCATCACCAGGGAAGTCCCATAGGTTTGCACAATTATTTTTAAATGTCAATCTCTCCCCCCATTCTAGAATGTGGGCCTGGGGAGGCCAGGCCTGGGAGACCACCATGTCCCTTACACCTAGCTCAGGTATGGCACACCCACAGCAGGTGCTCAGTAAATGGGCCCAGGTTGCTGGAGGAATTCCTTTGTTCAGGTGAGGGGGATGCTCTGGGTATCACCCAACCCAAGAGGTGACTTGGTGTCTCAGTGGATGTTCTGGAATCTTCTCTGGCGTGAGGGGAACACCAGGCGCACATACACACACACAAAAAATTATCACCCAGACCCCAATTTCTCGACGGAATATTTTCCTCCCCCGGGCAGAAAATGAACCATTATTAAAACAACACGGCGACCGGCTGGGAAAACCCATTTGCAGCGATTTATATCGCATCACCGCGGCTGGCTGCCTAGAGGAAATGGGAGGAGAAGCGCCGGGTTTAAGCACTGGGTGAAGGATCCCGTTACATCAGAGGGAGAACAGATGGGTGTTTTTCGTCCTCTCTCTCCCCCTGCTCGGGCTCCGAGTCAGGAATCCATGTCAGCCCTGGGTATGTTCTTGGTGTGATGCGGGCGACTCTGGGAGTAGGCGGGCCAGGCTGCTGGGCCCCAGGGGCCAAGGGGGGGCTTGGGACCCAGCCAGGATGCCCTGTCTTTCTGCCCACTTCCTGTGGTGCCACATGGGTCGGTGGGCCTCTTGATCTGAGCCCCTTCCCCCAATCACCTTCTTTTAATTTTTACATTTTTTTATCACCACCTGGGATTTTCCTCTTCTTTTATTTCCTCCCTCATCCATTGCCTCTTTCCTCGAAAGCAGTACCATGTCCTGTCCCTTCACCCCCATGGCGGAACGCACAGCAGTTGGTCAAATATACGCAGACATGGGCTAACCCACCATTACCCCGCACGTCATGTTCTGACGTTATCATTTATGCGTCTGCCCTCCCCGCCAAGCTGTGAGCACACTCAAAGGAGGGCGCTCTTTCATTTCTTTCACTCATTTATGGATCCACGGTACTTCCACCCCCAAAGAAAGCCTGACGCACAGCCCGCGTTGGGAGGGGGGGGTGATGCGACATGACTGAGTCATTTGGCCGTTTAAAAGCCATCAGTGGCTTCTCTCCTTCAAAGTTGAAACCTGTTAGCGTGGCTCTAATGGCCCCTCCCAATCTAGACCCAAAACACCTGTTCAGTTTCATCCTAACACCCCGCAGCCGCCCGGGACCCAGGCACTTTCTAGTCAAATCCGCTGGGTGATCCGTGGTCCCTATCTCACCCATGATGCTTTGCGTGGCTACCTCTGAACATTTCCGCACCTGGATACCTTGCCCTGTCTGTGTCCACCTTTTGAAACTGGGAGTTTGACACCCAGAGCCCAATCCAGCCCACGGATGTGATTTGCTTGGCCCATGCAAGGTTCTTAAAAATTGTAATGAGTCGCCACCTTTTAAATATCAGGCGATTGTTGCATAAAAATCTGTGTTCCTGGCTTTCCATCAAAAGACGCAGCCTCTGTGAAGCCGAGGGCACACGCCCAGTGCAAGGGGCAGCGCTCAGTAAGGGCAGCCCCACACCGAGGAGACAGCACAGCTTTGCCAGCTCTCATGAGGTGAGTAGCTAAGGGGACTCTGGACCCAGACGGAACCACTCAACCTTCCTGTTCTGGAATCTTCTGCTTGCCCACCTGAAGCAGTTCTCCTGGCTTCTCCACCTAGCTTGGTTTCCTGGGAGGCTGGGCTGTGTGGACCCCAACAGGCTTCTGGGTCCTCTGGCTCAGGTTGGATTCAGCCCATGAGGACCCCTGTGGTGGGGGGGGGAGTGAGAGACATATCTGTCCCTCAGTTTGGTCCCTCACCCTGTGGCCTCTGTGGACCACCTGTGTCCCTGTCACTTGAGGTCACGGGTTTTCCCCATCCACGCAACCTGTGGTGTTTGCAGCTTATGGCAACTGCTCCCTCCCCTTGCCTCTCAGACCTAAGTGTGCTAACCCTCCCCCCTCTACTAGCCCAAGGTGTGGCATTATTCCTTGTGGTTCCCTACATCTGTCCATGCTTTATAAATTCGTCCCTTCGTTGAACTCTGATCAAATTACCCAATTTGAATGCACCCTTTGTTTCCTGCCTAGGGCCCTGACTGTGATACAGCCTCTACGCCTCAGTTAACCCACCTGGTAAATAGGGATAATACCTGCCTCTAGAGTTGATGCAAGGGTAAATGAGTTAGTACTGTGTAAGGAGAGGGCTTAGCAAGTGCTGATAAATGTTAGCAATTATTATTATTATTCTTTGCCACAGTCCTCACCACTCCTTATTGCCCCCCATCACTGAACTGAAGGTCACGTGTGCCACTGCTGATGCAGTTGTCTTCTTGACCTGGCTGCCCAGCATGTTTATATTACCTGCTGTCCTCTATAGGCGTGTGTTGTCACCAGCTCTCTGTTGTCACCTCTGCTGCAGAGTTCCCAGGCAGTCCTCCACCCCATGGGATGTCCATCCCTCCATGTGCTCCTCCATTAACAGTGATCCCAGGAATTCCCTGGTGGTCCAGTGGTTAGGACTCAGCGCTTTCACTGCCATGGCCTGGGTTCAATCCCTGGTCGGGGAACTAAGATCCCGCAAGCCTCACCGCGTGGCCAAATATATATATATATATATTGGAGTGATCTGTTCAAATGTTTGCCTTCCCCACTGTACCACAAGGCCTTCCAGGGGCTTCGTAAATGTTCAGAGAATTGAATATCAGGGCCTGTATTAGTTCCCTAGGGCTGCTGTAACAAAAGACCATAAACGGGGTCACTTAAAATAAGGAATTTATTCTCTCACTGTTCTGAAGACCAAAGTTGAAATCAAGATGTCAGCCAGGTGGTGCTCCCTCCACAGGTTCTAAGGGAAGATCCTTCCTTGCTTCTTCCAGCTTCTGGTGCTTCTTGACTTGTGGCTGTATCACTCCAATCTCTGCCTCTGTCTTCACATGGCCTTCTCCTCTGTCTTTGCCCCTTCTCTTCTAAGGATACTTGTCATTGGACTTGGGACTCACCCTAACCAGGATCGTCTCATCAAAAGAGCCTTAATTAGGGTTTCCCTGGTGGCGCAGTGGTTGGGAGTCCGCCTGCCGATGCAGGGGATACGGGTTCGTGCCCCGGTCTGGGAAGATCCCACGTGCCGTGGAGCGGCTGGGCCCGTGAGCCATGGCCGCTGAGCCCGCGCGTCCGGAGCCTGTGCTCCGCGACGGGAGAGGCCTCAGCGGTGAGAGGCCCGCGTACCGCAAAAAAAAAAAAAAGAGCCTTAAGTATATCTGCAAAGGCACTGTGTTCAAATAAGCTCACAGTCCCAGGTTCTAGGTGGACATATCTTGTGGGGGCCGCCATTTGGCCCACCAGCCAGGTCCCAACAGCTTCTGGAGCCCTTAGCTTTCTTGCTTTCTCTCTTCATTCATTCAGTTTTTTGAAGCCAGTGGAGACTCAGAGCCTGGAAGCCCCAGCCCCTGGCCCCTGGCCTCTGGCTCACAGTGGGTGGTTCCCTCCCCCACCCCCAGCCCCACCTACAGGGCGCATAGGTCCAAGTGTCACCCAGTGGCCCTCTGTTTCCAATGCAGGCCGAGCTCTCAGGAAGTCTGCTCCTCTGTGAGCTGCCGAAGAGCTGGGGTGAGCCCCCATACACAGGGAACATCCCCCCCACCCCGCAAGTACTGTGGTGGGGGTTTATCAGCCCTCTGTGGCGTCAGGCTGAGCTGAGCGGTTGTCATTTCTCTTCCACGTGTCAGAACTCTGCATTCCCTTCAACAGTTCACAGGCTGGCCTCTGACCTGCCTGCAATTTCTTTCCAGGGCTGACAGGTTGGGTTAAGAGAGACTGCTCCCCTGAGCCGAGACATACTTTTTGCTGCAGCCCTCCCCTTGCCAAGAAGGCCCAAAGCTCTTGGCTCTGCACTTTCTCTGGACAGAAACTGTTACCTCACTTTCCTACCATCCCCTCCCTCCATTGCAAAATGGCCAAGCTGGCCCAGGGACCAGTTCTGTTCAGCCTGTTTGGGTTAACGCGTTTTTTAAAAATATAATTTCTTTTTGAGGTGAAAATTCACCTAAGATTAACCATTTAAAGTGTCCACTTCGGTGCATTTTTGTATATTCAAGTGTTGTGCAACTATCACCAGTATCTAATTCCAGAACATTCCTATCACCCCAAAGGAAACCCCGGACCCATTAGCAGCCACTTTCCATTACCCCCTCCCTTCGCCCCCCCGCCCCCCCCCCGCAACCACTAATCTGTTTTCTGTCTCTATGGATCTGCCTCTTCTGGACAGTTGATATAAACGGAGTCATGTAATCTGTGGCCTTTTGTGTCTGGCTTTTCTCACTCAGCGTCATGTTTTTGAGGGTCATTCACGTTGTGGGGTTCACTCTTTTATTGTGAAGCATGTACTTCTAAAATACAGTTCTGTGAATTTTTCAAATATGTTCCACCGCGATCACCACCATAGCTTAAGATATAGAATTTGCCAGTCCCTCGAGAGCTCCCCAAGGCCACTTTTGGGTGAGTGCCTTGCCTCAAAATATCGATTTCCCAGTGGTCCACACCTGAAGGTGATTGTGCCGTCCCACAAGGGACATTTATCTCAACTAGGCACATGCTACTGGCATCTAGTGGGGAGAGGCCAGGGGTGCTTCTCAACATCCTCCAATGCACAGGATAGACCCCCTACAACAAAGAATCGTCCAGCCCCAAATGTCAGTGGTCCGAAGTTAGGAGACACTGGGCTCCCCCGACTCCACGGATTACTTCTGCCCATCCTTGAGGGTCACAGGAATGTGATCATGCAGTGAACCCTATTTGTGTCATGTGCATCACGCACAGGGCTGTGTATGAGTTCGTACCTTGTTCTCTTCTTTTTGGCTGCGTCGGGTCTTAGTTGCAGCATGCAGGATCTTCGTTGAGGCAATGTGGGATCTTTCGTTGTGGTGTGTGGGCTCTTCGTTGTGGTGCGCAGTCTTCTCTCTAGTTGTGGCATGTGGGTTTTCTCTTCTCTAGTTGTGGCGCGCGGGCCCCAGGGCGTGTGGGCTCTGTAGTTGTGGCGCATGGGTTCCAGAGTGCGTGGGCTCTGTAGTTTGCGGCACGCGGGCTCTAGTTGAGGCGCCCAAGCTCAGTAGTTGTGGCACACGGGCTTAGCTGCCCCGCGGCATGTGGGATCTTAGTTCCCTCACCAGGGATGGAACCTGCATCCCCTGCATTGTAAGGTGGATTCTTTACCACTGGACCACCAAGGAAGTCCCCATACTTTGTTCTTTTTCATTGCTGCACCATATTCCATGGAATGAGTATACGCCAATTAATTTTCCATTTGCCAGTCGATGGTCACGTGGCCGGTGTCCAGCATCTGGCGATGGTGAATGAATCTGCTATGAACATTCACGTATGTGACTTTTGGTGGCAGAAGCTCCCATTCCCATTGAGAATAAACCCAAGAATGGAATTGCTGGGTCAGAGCAATTGACAGCAATTAGTAGATCAGTCTGTGAGAGTTAAAGCTCAGGGAATTTTGCACAAAACCCGACTTCTCTCTTGAAGAATCTATTCTGTCAATTCCGAGCCTGACTTCCCATGTAGTAGTAGCTCTCAGCTGAAGCTGAGTAGTACCAAGCGGCTGCCGGCTTAAAAGGGGGTGCATATCCAGCTCCCCACAGCTGTCACCTTCCCTCCTCGCTGCCTCACACCTGCCCCATTTCTGGTTTTCTTCCCTTGTCAGCATCTGGCATTGAGGCCCCTGTCCTGGGCTCATGCAAGTTTGGGAATCACTTTTTACCTTCCTCCTGCCCTACTGCAGCCTGGACCCTGCTGGCGTTTTTCTTGGCAACATCCTCAGAACCTCCTCTCTGCCCAGACCACCAGGGTCTTCTATCTTCAGCTGGTGGGCTCCTGCTGTCTGCTTACAGGTCACTTCCCCAGGGCAACCTTCTCTGAGCCCCCTGGCTGGGTAGCGCTTCCAGCTTGAACTCTCCCACAGCCCCTAACTGTCTTCCATCCCTCACATTGTGGATTCCTTACCAGTTCCCAGTCAAGCAGGACTGCATCTGTCTCCTTCATTTGCCCACCACCCAACTCAATGCACAGTGAATACTGGCCATGGGGCATGGGGCATGAAGAAGAGAGAGAGCCCTCCTGCCAGGTTGCAGAAGCAAGCTGGGTTCCTAGGCAGAGCTTGACATGCACACATCACTCCTCAGAAGCTCCTTCCCCATTGCTGGCCCTAGGGGTCAAGGCCTGAGAAACTACCCTCCTCGCCCATCCCCCCCACAGTCTATAGCAGCAATGGCTGGCAAAATGCAGGGCCCCTTCCCTGGGATCCTTAATTTCTCACAGGCCAGGCCCACCCCCCAACTATCCCAGCTGCCCATGCACTGTCAAAATGTCCCCCAGTCACGTCCTTCACCTCCAGGACTCTCCCTGACTCCTCACCTGTCTTCCCTCCACCAACTGTGCTCTACGCCCTCGGTAGTCCCCCACCTCCACCCCCCACCCCCGCCCTCGGCCAGACCCCTCAGCTTTCCCTCCTCACCCCTCCTCTCTCCCAAGCACTCAGCCAGCCATCGCCTTCTGCTCCTTATCTGACTCCTCCAACCTCCCCACGGCTTTATTTTCTCCCCTGCTTTCAGCAGCCCCCAAGTCGGACACGCTCAGCTCTCTCCTTTCACCCGCACTTCGTCCCCTCACCCCGGACTCCTCCCCTGGCCCTGCGCCCTTCACCCTCCTCCCCTGGCCCCTGGGACTTGCCTCCAGCGCACCTGGTGGAGAAGAGGCGGGGCCTCCTCACCTGGCGGCCACAGAGCAGCGGGGCAGCGGCCCCTAGCGGCCGGGGAGGGAAGCGCAGCCCAACTGGCCTCCTCTCCCAGTTGGTGGGAATGGACCACCATTGCTGCCTGCCTAATGTTGGTCAGACAGGACGGGGGAGGCTTCCTGGACTCTTGCCTTCCGGGAGTGAGGATGGTGGAGTGTTTGCAGTTTTCAATAGCGTGATCTAGAGGTGACATTTGAGGGCTTCCCTGGTAGCGCAGTGGTTGAGAATCTGCCTGCCAGTGCAGGGGACACGGGTTCGAGCCCTGGTCTAGGAGGATCCCACATGCCTCGGGGCAACTGGGCCCGTGAGCCACAACTACCGAACCTGAGCGTCTGGAGCCTGTGCTCCGTAACAAGAGAGGCCGCGATAGTGAGAGGCCCGCGCACCGCGATGAAGCGTGGCCCCCGCTTGCCACAACTAGAGAAAGCTCTGGCACAGAAACGAAGACCCAACACAGCAAAAATTAATTAATTAATTAATAAGCTCCTACCCCCAACATCTTAAAAAAAAAAAAGAGGTGACATTTGAGTAGTCCTGATGGGGGAGGGGGGTGCATGGAGGGAGGGCGTCCTGTTGGCTCTGACCCTATGCCTCAAATCTGACCACTTCTCCCCAGCATCCTGTTCCAGGCCTCCATCGCCCTCACCTGCATTGACTGTGAAATCCATCACCCCAGTCTCCTGGCTCCCTCTCAAATCCTCTCTATAATTTTGTTTTAATTGAGGTAAAATTCACAAAACACAAAATTAACCACTAACCATCTTAAAGCGAACTATTCAGTAGCATTTAGTACATTCACAATGTTATCACGTTGTACAACCATCACCTCTATCTAGTTCCAAGGCATTTTCATCCTCCCAAAAGGCAACTCTGTATCCAGTGGCAGTAACTTGCCCTCCCCCCTCCCCCAGCCCCTTGCGATCGCCAATCTGCTTTCTGTCTCTATGGATTTGCCGGTTCTGGACATTTCACATCAATGGAATCATACAATACATGACCTTTTAGGTCTGATTTTTTTTCCCTCAGCATAATGTTTTCAAGGTTCATCCACATCGTAGCATGTATCAGAACTTCATTCCTTTTTACGGGTGAATAATGATTATACAACCTTTATTTCTCTGATCAACCACTGATGAACATTTATTTGGGTTGTTTCCATCTTCAGACTTCTGTGAATAGTGCTGCTGTGAACGCTGGTGTACAAGTATCTATTTGGGTACCTGTTTTCAGTTCTTTTAGGTACTTCCTTAAGAGTGGAATTGCTGGGTCATATGGTAATTCTATGTTGTATTTATTGATCCTATGATCTGTTACATGTTCAGATAAGACCATGCCATCCCCCTGATCATAGTCTTCCCTTAGCCCCTTCTGTCGCTGAGCATCTAATCCAGACCCTCCCCACAGCCTCTCAGGCTGTGTCTGGTGGTCCCACCAAGCTGGCCCTCTTGCTCTTCAAATTGTCCTGTCTGTTCCAACCACAGGACCTTTGCGCTTACTGTTTCCTCTTCTTGGAACACCCTTCCCCCAGATGGCACATGATGAGCTCCTTTCCGCTTTCAGGTCTCAGCTCAAATGTCTCCACATGCGCAACCCTCCCAGCCACCTTAGCCTAAATCATACGCACCCACATCCCATCTCATGATTCTTCATTGCTTTTGCCTTCATAGAATTGTTCACGTTCTGAAATTTTCTTCTTGTTACTAGTGAATCACCAGCCTCCCCAGTAAAGTGCAAGCTCCAGGAGGACAGTGACTTTGTGTCTCTTATTCACCATCATACCCTCAGCTTCCAAAACAGGGCCTGGAACCAGTGTCAGGACCAGGGTGAGGCAAAAAAAAGAGAAAGCATATTTTAATGCAATACTTAAAAAAAAAATAAAAATTCATGCAAAAATTCATGATGAACAAAATGTCATTCAATAAAAAGATAGCACCAGTTTTCCCGACGTTCCCTTTCCCCTCAGGCTCCAATGCGGCTCCATACGGCACTCATATTGACCCTGCCTTTATTTATTCTTTTTTTGCGGTACGCGGGCCTCTCACTGCTGTGGCCTCTCACTGTTGTGGCCTCTCCCGCTGCGGAGCACAGGTTCCGGACGCGCAGGCTCAGCGGCCATGGCTCACGGGCCCAGCCGCTCCGCAGCATGTGGGATCTTCCCGGACCGGGGCACGAACCCGTGTCCCCTGCATCGGCAGGCGGACTCTCAACCACTGCGCCACCAGGGAAGGCCCTGCCTTTATTTTAAAAGTTGATTATTTTGGTCAGTGTGGATTTTTTACATGAATTTTGGGTTTCTTAAATATTGCATTGCAATATTATTTTTCTTGATCGCTGAGTTTTTTTGACATCCTCTTAAGTTTCGTGGCCCAGGAAGTGCCTCATTCGCTTCATCCCAGTGCTTGCCCTGTCTGGAGCTTAGTATTCGCTTCCTCCATCTGTTGGTGTTTGAGGATGAATGGATGAGCCAGAGGGAAGCTGGGAGCCAGGCGACCACCAACACTTGAGTAGCAGGGCAGCGGCTCCAAGCGAGGTCCTGGGTCAGGCAGTCCTACTCAGAAGCTGACTTGAATTTTTTTAACTACTTGGGCAAGCCTCAGTTTTCCCTTCTGTAACATGGGGAGAAAGTAACTACCTCACGGGGAGATCATTAATAGTAAACGAGGGACTTCCCTGGTGGTCCAGTGGTTAAGACTCCATGCTTCCACTGCAGAGGGCACAGGTTTCCCTGGTCAGGGAACTAAGGTCCTGCATGCAGTGCAGCAAAAAATAAAAAACAATAAAGGTAACCATTAAAAAAAAAAAAAAGACTAGTAGATTGTATGATATGTGAATTATACCTCAATAAAGCTGTTTTAAAAAGCCAAAAAATAAAGACTAAATGAGACTCGGTCCACTTCTCAGCCAGCCTGGGTCTCTCCTCAGTCACCTACTCAGACATCTCCACTTGAATATCTATTAAACCAAATGTAACTCCTGGATCTAACCTCCAAAACCACCCCTCCTTCGAGGGTCTCCATCCTTCCAGGTGCTCAGGCCACAGGCTTTGACCTGCCTCTTTCCCTCGCATCCCACTTCCCATATATCTGCTCCACCTTCAAAGTACACCCAGAATCCACCCGGTGCTCACCTCCTGTCACCTCCCTGCTCCTACCCCAGTATTGATCACCTGGACCGGTGCAGTCGCCTCCTCCCTGGTTCCCCAGCTTCTGTCCTTGACCCCCACACTCTGTTCCCCCACCAGGGCCAGAGGGCACCTGTGAACATCTAAGTCAGGGCACATCCCTCCTCTGCTCAGAATCTTCCATTGCTCCCAGCTGACTCCAAGCAAAAATCAGTTCTCCCCAAAGCACACTAGGCCAGCACGATCTGGCCCATTACCTCTCTACCCTCACCTCCTCCTCCTTTTGCCCTTACTCCCTCCCTCCAGCCACACAGGCCCTCTCGTGGATCCTTTGAACACCCAGCATGTTTCTGCCTCAGGACCTTTACATGGGCTGTTCCCTCTGCCTGGAACCCCCTTCCCCCAGATCTCCCCATGACTCCTCCCATCTCTTCAGGTCTTTACCCAAATACCACCTTCTCAGTGAGGTCTTTCCTGACCTCCTCTATCTAAAATTTCTGTCTTCCTTCCTTAATTTTCTTTTTTTTGCGGTACGCGGGCCTCTCCCGCTGCGGAGCACAGGCTCCGGACGCGCAGGCTCAGCGGCCATGGCTCACGGGCCCAGGTGCTCCGCGGCATGTGGGATCTTCCTGGACCGGGGCACCCATAGCACTTATCATCATCTAACACCCTGTATCTTTTGTCTGATTTCTCATCTGTCTTCCTGATTGGAATGTCAGCCCCAAGAACAGAGAAGCTTGTCTCCCTTGTTCACTGCTGTGCCCTCAGCACCTAGCAGGTGCTCAATACATGCTTGTTGACTGAATACATACCTCCCCCCACACCCAAACACAGCAGTTGGAATGAATCCCCGCCCACGCAATATCCCCCCAGCTCAATTCTGAGACCACTTTACCTGGCTTTTCATTTGAGTGAAGGCATAGGACAGAACGGGGCTCAGTCACTGCCCAAGATGGGGGTACAGGGAGCTTCCAGGAGAGTCAGGGGCACACAGAACGCCACCCATCCACCCCTCAAGGCTTGGACAGATTCACCATCCACTACCCTAGCCCCCCTGCTCACTTTCCAGAGCTACTTCCATCGTGCTTTCTGTAGCTGCCTTACCCACGGGATGGGGATGCACCCTGAGAGGGCCTCCAGTCCTGCTGCCAGGCCACTAGGGCATTCTCAGCACCTAGCACCCGGCCACACTGAAGGCTGTCAGGGGTCCTCTGTGTCTGAAGAATAAATGGAAGGAATGAATACATGAACCGAATGATGAGAAGACCCTCCGGGTTGTACATCCTCTGCCGAGCGGGCTCTAGGAAGAGCCGGGCTGGGGACGCCTGCTGGGCAGTGGAGGTCTGAGCGTTGTTCCAGAATCCAGGAACGTGTTTCATCCCCAACCCCAAGCCCCGCTCCCCCCTCGCACGTGTTCTGGGTCTGCGCCCCTCACCCATCCCCCAGCCCCGCCACACACCGGACCTAAGGAACCCAAGGTAGGACGCCCATGACTGAGGGCGCCAGGCCTGAGACAGAGGACACAGAGCACTGGGGACAGGGGAGGGTGGAGGAGCGCAGCGCCCAGGACGGTCAGCATAAGAGCCTGAAGCAGTGGGCACATCACACATGGAGGGCACAGGGCAAGGGCAGAGGGCACAGGTGAAAAGAGCCATCCACGTCTGAGTACAGGGTGCCCCAGGTGCTAGGTGCGCAGAATGTAGGGTCTCCAAGACGCCGGGGGATCGCTACATGGCGTGTCCTAGGTGTGGGGCAACCTGGGTGCGGGGGTTTTCTGGCACAGGGTGCAGAGAAGAGTGGGACGTCCAGGCTCAGGATATCCAAGGCGCGGGTCACGCTGGGCGTGGGAATCCCGAGACACAAGGTAGGATGCCCGAAGCGAGGAGCGCCCCGGTAGTAGGGAGTAGGGCGTCCTGGGCGCGGGGACGGACACGCGCAGTGCTGGGCACTCAGAGCCCTGGAGAGACTGCGCGCGCGCGCGCGCGCGCGGACGCGTTAGTTTCTGGAGCCGGGCTGCTGGCGCGGCCTCCACTGCGACTGCGCAGCCCAGGGTCTTGGGAGAGAAGAGGCGCTGGGGCTGTTTCGCGCCCCCAGCCTCTACTTATCCTTCGCCTCGTGAGCCCCTCGCCCGTGAGGCCAGAAAACCGAGATGGAATGGAGGCTAGTGAACTGATCCCGGCCACGACCAGGGGTGCTCCGCTGACCACGGGCTTTGGGAGAAATAGGAGGGGCTGGGAGGGCGTCCTGGCCAGGATTTTTCCAAACTGAGCCGGGGGTTTCTTAAAGCATGTCACTCCTTACCCTGATATAAGTTAAAGACACTGCCTCTCGCAGCCACTGAAGAATGCAAGTTAGAGCCATCTCCCAGGCACCCTCATAGGTTCCCAGGGTTGCTCCACAGAGGGAGGTGGGTGGACTGCTTAGGACCGGAGGGTGGAGTGGTGGGAGGAGGCTTGGAGCCAGAGGGCTCTGGAGATGCTCAGCTTTCCCTGAGATGCACGTTCTTCCCCCTTTCAGTCCTGCTGGATTTATAGAAAGCTGACTGTGTGGATGTGGGGTGGGGGTTCCTGGTTGCCCCCTGTGGCACCGCCCCCTCTCCCCAGCAGCCCAAAGCCTTCCGTGGGTCCTACCAGGTGCTGTCGAGATGCCTCAAAGTGGGAAATTGATGTGTGGAGACGTGGAACCTCCCCCATCCTCCCATCCTGGTATTGCACCAACCACAGATGGATGGGATCCTTTCCGCAGCCACCAACCTCAACTTCATACGTATTTGGTCCCTCAGATCCAGCTGATCGGCCGGGTCACCCAGATTTAAGGCCCAAAGTCTGCAGCCAGTGAACCCTGGGTGTGAAGGAGGAACAAAGGTAGCCCACCTACTCTCTCCACCCCTGAAGTTTGGGGGCTGGATTTGGCCCAGGTTCCAGGCTATAAGAATCCCTGCCCTGAAACGATGGCTGCCCACAGCAGGGGGCGGAGGGTGGTGGGTGCCTTAGAGGTAGCCCCTGGTTACCCAGCCAGCCTGGAAGTCTGGAGTCTCTGCCTTTCCCTAAATTCAGCCACAGCCACCGGGACAGGCTTCTGGGAAGGGATTCTTAGAGGACAGGTTCATTCACTTGCAGATGTTCCCTTTAGGCTTTCTTAGATATTCATAGTTCCCATCCTAGCCTGCCCCAAGTTTTGTGTATTTACCACGATGCCACCTGCCCTGCTGCTACTTCCACACTCTTTCCCAATTCCTCACCCATTCTGCAGAGCCAAGTTGGGGTGGTAATGCATTCTCTTCCCTGGAGGTAGAGGCAAGGGTTTGCCCCCCTCCCCATCCTCAGCCAGTCCCCTTCCTCTATAATCCAGATCGGGACTTGTCTGCCCTACTCCCCCCACTGTTGCCCGCTCTGTGTCTGCCAAGATTCAGCCCGGACTTTGTATGAACTGGCCGGTTTACTATTTAGGTCTCCCTTGGATGGACTCCCTTCCCCGAGCATCCAAGCCAGGGATTTGCTCCTCCCCACCCATCAGTCTTCGCGTTGCACCCATCTTTCATAAAATGCCAGGCTTCCAGGTTCGCTCTCCCGAGATCCTCACCGGATCTTACCTCTCAGGACCTTCCCGTACCCGCCCCCCTCAAGGATCCTTGCCACCCCCCTCCAGTTTTTCCTCAGCCCCCACCTTGCACTGAGCTGTCTATTCTGCCCAAGTGCCTATTTTTGGCCCGGGACCCGGTTTTATAGTCCCCACTGTGGGTCTTGGCAGTCACAGCTCTGGCTCCGGGGATCTAAGCCAAGTCGGACTGTCTTCCCCACTCCGGGGTGGGGGAGAGGTGCAGGGCTCCCTTCGGTAGCCTCAGCCTGAAACCTGCCCCTCGCCTCACTCGGCCAGATGCCTAGGAACACGCTGGTTCCTTGCCCTACTTCTTCAAGTCCACCGGCTGCAGTGCAGTTGCTAGGCTGTGGAAATCCGTACCGAGTTTTTGCTCTTGCCGAGAACCTAAAATTCAATTTTTTTTCTCCCTTCCCTCGACCCCCTCCCAAAGCGAGACGTTTGAGGTGTTTATATAGATACTAACCTCCCCCTAACACTCCCCGCTCCTCCGGCCCGGTCAGCTCCAAGCCCTTGTCCAGTTGCCAGGGATCTTTTGCTGGGGGGGGGGGGTCTTGTCCCATCCCGCATATTCCAGTCCTGGCTTTGCGGCCCTCCCTCGCCTTTCATTGTAGGTCTGGTCTCCCAGGGTAGCGGCCTCCTCATTGCATTCCCTTCGCATCACCCCTGGATTGTGAAACCGCTTCTACCTGCCCGCTTCGGTGCAGCCAGCGCTCCGGATCCTTTCGTGTTCGAGTCCATCCCTCCTTTTGCCCCTCCCTCTCGCACGTAGCTGCCAGGAAGACGGCCCACGCGCCTCAGCCGCTAAGCAGCCCCCTCCTGGAGCCCCCTGCGAGCCCAGGTCTGGGAACTCTAGGCCAGGTCTTGCTTGTTCCCACTGCATTAGGCATGACGCATTACTCCTTCTCCCGAGGAAGAATCCGGCCCGAAATTTGCGTGCCCCAGGTGCATTTGGCCCTGTCGCAGCTCCCTTCGTTCCTCCCATCTCTATCTAATCCAACCCGGGTTTTGCATACCCCTTCCAGATCTCTCCCATTTCTCCCCTCAGCGGGCTCGGCGCCTTTCCGTTACTTCGCTACGGGCAAAATCCGCTCCGGGTCTTCCTTGAGCTTGTCTCCCCTCCCCCACTTCCCGTTCCAACGCCGGGATCCAGCTCGTCTCCTTCCCTCTCCCCGTTTTTCCAGAGGGGCTAGAGGGGGTGAAGGGGAGTAAAGTCCATCCCGGGTTTTCGGGCCGGCCCCCGGTGCGCTCGGGCAGGTTGCTGCGGCCGGTCCTGGGCGGCGGCTCCGCGCCGCGTTTTATGCGCGCCCGCGCCCCCCTCCTGGAGCTGGTGCGCCGGAGAGAGGGGTGAGCAGGCGGCTTGTCATTGCTGGTGCCCGGCGCCGGCTCTGTCCGCGCGTCCTGCGGTGCCCACGGGCCCGGCTGGGCGCCCCCCCTTCAGCCACCCCGGGGGCGCGACACCGCCTCGCCTGCCTACAGCCGCGCCCCCCCTCAAGCTCCGCGGCGCCCGCCCCTTATCCGAGCCCCCTGCGGCCACTGCGGGGAGCCCGAGCCGTCGGCGCTGGAGCTGTAGTCGCTGCGGCGCCCCCGCCCCGCCGTCTGCCGAGAAGGCCCCGGCGGATGGGGCCCCGCGGGCCCCGGAGCGGCGCCGCCGGGCGGCGGGGGGCTGCAGGGGCGCCCCAGCTGCCCCGTTAACCCCTCGGCTGCCACCGTCGGAGGGGGCTGGGAAGTCGCCTGGGCGCACACGTGCAGCCTCCGTCGGGGCCGCGGAGCTGCGGGGGAGATGCGGGCAGCTGCTAGCGCCTCTTCGGGGGGCTCCGCCTCGCCCCAGCCCCCGGAGCTTTGACACCGCCCCCGCTCCGCCGCCTCCCTCCCTGGGAGGGGCGCGGACCCGGTCGCCCCCAGCCCCGAGTCTCCGCTGCCGCGAGGGGGCCGCCGTTGGAACTGTGTAATCCGCTTTTTTTTTTTTTTAATTTAATTTTTGTTTGGTGGCGGTGGTGCTGGGCCCCGCCAACCCTCGCCCGTTTAACCCCCGCCCCGGTTCCGGGAGATGTGCCGGGCGGGGGGCCTGGGTTCGCGGAGCCGCAGGAGAGACGCGCAAAGCCGACCCCGGAGCGGCGCTGGACAGGTGAGTGTCTGCGGGCCCAGGGCGAGGGGGACGCCGTACCTGGGCCAGGTGTGTGGGCCGAGGTAGGGAGGGTGGGAGCCGGGGCCTGTGCTAGCCGGGAAGGGGGAGGGGATGCTGGAGCCGCGGGTCACCGCACAGGAGCGCGAGGAGAATCGAGGGCGGCCTGCACCTCACCCGCACCGGCCAGGGGACCGGGAGGGGCAGCCCCCATGGAGTGTCGGGGGTGCGGATGCGCGGCCGCGGGGTGCCCGGTGGGGGGAGGGGACCGCGAGTGTGCCCGCGCGTGGCTGCGTGTGCCCGCGCGCGCGCCAGCCTTTGTGGGGAAGCGGCGCGGCGGTGCCTGCGTGTCCCCGGTGCGTGTGCGCGCGGGTGCTTGGCGCCCTGTTTGTGTAGGTGTTTGGGTGTGAGCGGAGAGGGTGCGTGTGCGCGCCGCGCGCGGGCCCCGGCCCCCAGAGGAGCCGCGCTGGGGGCTGGCACCGCTGGATGCCGGGCTGGGGGTTGTTTTTCTCTGGGAGGCAGAGGCGCGGGGGATGGGGAGGGGTCTGTCTGGGTGTCTGGCCGGCTGTAGGTACCGAGAGCATCTTCCCTCCGCGGTACCCGGTTAAGCGTGGGAAGCTGTTGGGTTTAATCCACCCGGATTAAACCCAAGCCCTCCCTCTCTCCCAGGTGTTCACTGGGTAAAGCCTGGGGGTTTCAATTGTCATCTTTCCATCTGAGGGTCCTGTGACCGGAGTCCGTGCAGAAGAGGGTGGGCAGCGCTGTGTGTGCTCCAGCCCTGGCCAAAAAGTGGCCCCACAGGCATTTCTCCAGTGCACCTCTGGCACCCATCCGAAGACAGACAGCCCCCTGCCTGCACACAGCCCGCACGCACATCCCTGTCCCTAGTCTCCCAGTCTCGGTCAGCACCCAGCCCCATCCCTACCCAGCACCTCACTGTACCTTCCCCCGCAGTCCACTCCTCCCTCTCCCACCTCTCCCCCCCCCACAGTCATGGCAGCTGAGTGGGTGTCCCTCCGTCCCAGCCTTGGGAACAGGGCCCCCTTTCCTCCTGGCTTCTGCAGGACCAAGGGCCTGGGTTCCGCTGCCCACCTCCAAACATGTGGTGTGCAGGGGGAAGCAGGGGGAGGGGTTCAAAATGGCTGCCAAGATGGCTGGTTGTCTCTCCGCCTCTCTCTTTCTCTTTCTCTCCCTCTCTCTGCTTGCCCTGTTCTCTTAGCTGCTTCAGGAGTCATCGAGGAGACGGGGTTGGAGGGTGAGGATAGGTGTGGGGTACTACGCTTGAGAGTGGATATCTGCTCTGGGCCTGTGGATCTCAGTCCTCCTTGGGGAGAGGCCGTTGATCTCTGCTCCCCTCTCCAGTCCCAACTCCCTCACCCTGGCTAGCAGCCTGGGGGCTCCCTGCCCTCCACGTGTTCTCCTAGGCCTGATGCCCTGAATCGGTCATCGGGGTGTCAGGGTGCCCCACGGAGGGTCCCCGTCTCTCATCCTCTCCATCTGCTCCATGGCCAGGGGCTCAGGACTCTGGGTCGGCCTGGGTCAGGCCCCAGCTCTGGGGGCAGGTGACTTCTCCTTCCTCCCCACTCCCCTCCCGCTGATGCCAAATGTATTACTTAAAAGTAGGATGAAAACGGGGAGACTAAGAGAAGGAATACAACTTTCATTATCATATCGAGAAAGTTATCCGTGATCTTCCTAACTAGTAATTTGCCTGCCATGCTGTTCAGAACTGACTTGCCCATTAATTACGGAGATGAAAAATCATCTGGAAGGCAGAAAAGGGAACCAATTCGATCCCTGGCTGGCAACAGTGGCCCCCACGCACCGAGCACATACGTGTGTGCTCACATGTGAGTGCCCGGCCCCCCTGCTGCCATTGCCACCTTCTTCTTCCTCATTGGCCTTCCACGGGGCCTTAGCTCACCCCATGCTTGTTACTCCTGCTCTCCAGTGCCCTACCAGGCCCTCCCTCACTCCAGGGGGTGCCCATCCCAACATCCACTCGTGGGGAGCTGGCCTAAGGCAGGATCACCCGTGCTCTGTCTGCCCTTGAACGTGGAGACGATGCCCGGGGTTGGGGGAGGGCAGGTAGCTGGGGACCAGCGCATCTGGGCTGTGGGGCCTGCAGGGAGGAGGTGGAACGCAGGAGACTCGAAGCCTGGTTTCTATTCCCAGCCTGCCCTGGGGAGCCTCTTCTCCTGGGGGGCCCAAGGAGGACCCTGCCGGCCAGTGGGGGAGGGGCCAGCGGGTGCCCTGGCTGCTCTGGAGTCTGTTTGCATCAAGCGATCTGGTCCCGGCCTGGGGTCCACCTGCATGTGCGGGGCTGCCTGCTGCCTGCGCCTGGCATCTGCGTCCTCCCTGGGTGCCCAGGCTGGCAGGAGAGAGTGTGGCGCTTCAGCCCCAGCCTGGGCATCTGGAGGTGGGGGTGCCGATCCCAGGAGGCTGTGCTGCTTGGCCCCAGAATGGGTGCCCATGATGGAGAACAGGAGGAGAGGGATCCCCGATGTCCCCACCCTCTGGCCACGGGGAGCTGAAGTTTTCAGTCTCCGCCCCCTCCTACCTCTCCAGCCAGACGTGTGGCCAAGGACACACAGGAGGCTCTGGTTTCTGTGTGGGCTCCTCTCGAGGATTCAATTTCCAGACGCCAGACATTTCCCCTCCTCCAGACCCTCCAGGGAGGTGGGGGGCGGGGTGGGGGGGATGCTCCTGAGATGGGGGTTCACTGGGTCTGGAGCTGGACCTGACTGTACCCGGTACTCCTCCCAGCTCTCGCCTCGGCCACCCTGATGGAACAGAAAGTGGGGTCCCAGGTGGGAGGGGGCCGCTGAACAGAGGTCTGGAAGTGGCTCCCACTGCCCCTGGAATCCAGTCCTCTGTTACATATCTGTCCGCACCTGCGTGTACCCGTTCTGTGTGATTTGGACGGTGTCCTGGACAAGCCTGTGTGCAGCCGGCCACGTGTCCGACAGGCTGGTCCTATGTTCCTTAAGGGTCTCCTCTGTACTCGTGTTTGTGAGTTTTGCGGGGGGGCTGGCAGTGTGTGTGTGCGTGTGCGTGCGTGTGTGTGTGTGTGTGTTTCCATGTGTGAGCAGCTCTCTGCATCTTGTGGGCACCTGCAGGCATGCTCCCAGGTGTATGTATGTAGGGCTCCTTGGAGTGAGGCTGGGTGCACCTTTTCATGAAATCTGTGAACATTTGCCAAGTGTCTTTTCACTAGGCGCCGTGCTGGGGACACCGTGGGGACAGTGCCCCAGTCCTGTCCTCGGGGAGCACACAGTCCGGTGACAAAAGCAATTTCAGTCAAGGGGCTCCTGTCGTAGCAGTGGGGGAGAAGGCTTGTGTCTCCCCATCCAGAATGTCCAGAGTCCCAGCTGGAGAGAGGCAGCCCTTGACTCGGAAAACAGCAGCCCCTGCGTCTTGGCACCACGGTACATCCCAATCCCGTGGGGTGTCCTGTGGTCCAAACCTGCATGACCTTCCCTGTCACCTCTTCCCCCTCACCCGCTCTCTCCTCACCGCTCCTAAACGCAGTCCTACCCCAGGACCTTTGCACTGGCCGCTCCTTCACTTGGACCCCTCAGCCAGACATCTGCAAAGACTTTGTTCCCTCACCCGCTTCAGTTGTCACCTCCTCAGTAACCTTTACCCATGCAACCTGTTTAAAATTGCAGCCTCCCACCCGCCTCCTGACTTTCCGTCGCGCGGATGGCTTTTCGCACACTCTGTGATTTCCTGATATATTGTGCCTGTTTATCGTCTGTCTCCCCGACCAGGATCCAAGTGCTCAGGGAATTTTTTACTTGGTTTGCTTTCGGATGTCAGGTGCCTAGACTTATGCCTGGCCCACAGTAGGTGCTCAAGAACTCTTAGCTGAGTAAGTGGGAGGGGGCCTCTCAAAGGACTGGAGACCCCCCAGGGGACTCCCCCCAGGCTTTGCACAGTGAGGGCTCCCCATAGACCCCGGTCCCTTTGGGGGATCCAGGGCTACCCACCAGGGGCCAGACCAGGCCAGCTCTGCACCTGTCCCATGAAGACACGTGTGAGGCCTCTCCCTGAGGTGGCCTCATGGGTGCCCTTGTGTGTGAGGGTGTCGGTGTGGGCAGGCAGCTCCCCTGCAGGGCTGCATTCATATAGGGTTTAGAGCCTGGAGGGTAATGGGGGGCCCCCCTGCCCTTGCCAGGGGTAGGAGTGCCATGGTCAAGGACTGAGCAACCCCTCCTTTGTGGGGACACTAACCCAGGCTCTCTCTCACGCCCCACCCTTATTTCAGTGTTCTGTCCCGGCGCTGGGGAATTAGCCAAGTAGAAGCCCCCCTGCCACCCTCCCCCCAACTCCAAAATTTGGGGAAGATAAAAATTGCCATAAATAGATGCTCAGGCCAAAAACAGCCTTGCCCACCCCCCCCCAAAGCTAAAAATAGCCAGGGCCTCTCCCTCAGAGGCTAAAAATACCCGGTAGGCCAGGCAGCCAGGTGGGCGCTCCTGTCCAGGATCGGGGAGGTGGTGCAGACAGGTGAGGGGCCCCGGGCAGGGTCTCCCAGCTGTGGCGTTCCCGACACTGGCGCTGTGTCATTCTTGGCAGGGGGAGTGACCTGTGCATCATAGGACTTTTTAGCATCCCTAGCCTCAACCCTCTAGATACCAGGAGCATCCCCCCCGCCCCCCACCGCCGCCAGTTGTGACACCTAAGAACGTCTCCAGACATCGCCAAACAGCCTGGGAGGAGGAGCAAAACTGTGCGCCCTCCCAGGTGAGTAGCACTGCTCTAGATCGGGGTCGGCAAAGTCCCCCCGTGAAGACCCAGACAGCAAGTACTGGAGACTTTGGCGGGCTTACCAGTCTTCTTCTCCCTCCTCTTCTTAACCCTTTGAAAGTGGCAAAACCATTTTTAGCCCGTTGGCTGTGGGCAGTGTCCAGGCCATAGGTACCCAACTCCCACCCTGGAGCACCACCGCCCTCCCGCCCCATTGGCCCTGGTGGTGGAGGTCAGGGCATCCTTGGATGCCCCTCATCAGCAGAGGGACAGCCCCACTGGGGGCAAGTCTGGTGCTGTCTGTCCCTTTCACCTCCCTGCCCTCACCTCCTCCCACTCCCCTGTGGTCGCTCCCTCACTGGTTCTCAAACATGGCAGCCCCCAGCCAGCCCCAGGGCCTTTGCACGAGTCTTCTCCTCCCTGGGCACCTCTGTGGCTCCTCCCTCAGCTTCCCAGAGCTTTGCTGACATGCCCAGCCTTTCCCCATCACCGTATTTAAGATTGCATGACACCCCCACACACACATACACACAACACTAGTACATCACGGGATTGACCTTAGTGTTTGTTCTTTGTGTCTGGCTCGTGCATGGCTGTCTCTCCAGCACCTAGATCAGCGCCTGGTACACAGTACGTGTTCTAAAAGAGACGCGTAGGATGGCTGGATATCACTTCTAAGCTCCATAACCACTGTTGTGAGACTTTCAACCCGTTTCCCTGGGGAAGAGACAGAATGCAGAGGAGGGAGGTGGGGGCCTCGTCACACAGCCTAAAGTGGGCACAGCTGGGATTTGAACCTAGGGCCCTGAGACCCAGGGCCTCTTCACTCTTGCCCTGCGGAGCACCGTCTCCCCATCCCTCTGGTCTCTGCCCTTTCGCTGCTACTCTGGTGGTAGCAGAGGGCCCCAGAGCCTTCTTCCATGCACTCTGCCTCAGGCCCTGGCTCCCGTGGGAGCCAGCACTGCTCTGCATGCCTGGAGTGAGTGCGAGACTTGTGGCCAGTCAGGGAACACCTTGGGGTGGAAATGGACCACAGGCCACCACGGTACCAACCCACTGTGGCGAGGAGCGTCAGAGAGGTGCCCGGTTGGCCTGCAAGTCAGGGAGAGCTTCCTGGTGGAGGGGGCTTCCCAGCTAAGATCTGGAGGGGAAAGAGGGATAAAGTGGAGGAGAGGGAGAGTTTGTGAGAGGGAGGGGCCTGCCCTGAGGTCAGAAAGAAGGGGGTGGCTCAGGGGGGGAAGGAAAGACATTTCCTGGCCAGGTGGGGAGAGAGGACGCCGGTCTTGGGGGCTGAAGGACTGTTTGTGGGTTTGCGTTTCTACTTGTCCACGGGGCTGGGGAGACCTGTGAAGGGGTCAAGGCCCATGAGACATGGTTGGAATGTTTAGCATGCGCTCCCTCTGGCTTGCTTTGTAGGAAAGAACTGCAGAGGGCGGGTGGGTGGGGCAGGGGAGGGTAGTGGAGAGGCCAGTGTGGGTAGGAGGCCACCACAGCTGTCAAGGTGAAGAACCAGGTGGAGGCCTTGAGACATTAGAGATGGACCCGTGTGGGGCTTTCGAGACAGAGTTGACATGATTTAGTAGATGATCGATTGGAAGGGGAGGGGGAGGGGGAAACTGCAGGTTTCTGGTTCTGACAGCAGTGTGGACCTGGAGAAACAAAGAGGGAGGGGGTGGGAAGCACCCCTCCTCACATACACAGTCTGATCTCCCCTTGCCAGCAGGAGTCTGTGAGTACCCGAGTCAGGGCACGTCTTGTCCCCACTCAGAACCTCCACGGCTCCCACCTCACTCCCACAGGCCCTGCTCGCTCTGCCCTGTAAACCCGCCCTCACCTCTTCCCTCTCTCCCCTCACTTACTGGGCCAAAGCCACACTTCAGCACATTCCTACCTCAGGGCCTTTGCATATGCTGTTCCCACTGCCTGGATACTCTTTCTCCAGTACCTAGATGGCTCCCCTCCTTGAGACCTTTGCTAAAATGTTACCTTCTTGGCCAGGTGTTCCCTGACCACCCCATCTACATTTGCACCCACGCATACCCCGTCCACTCTCTCTCTCCCCTACAAGCCTATTTTCCTCCAAAGCACTTGTGACCAGGTGGGAGCTAGGTAACTATCCACTGAATGGACAACCTCTTCTGTGGGTCTGTTTCATCTTTGTTCATTAAACAAATTAACAAGAACCCTTTCCTTGCCCAGGGCTGGCCATGCAACAGAGAGCCAGGCCAACCCACGATGGAACTTTCCCTGGTGGGATAGACTTTCAGCTGCAGAGCCCAAGTCCAGTTAGGGGAGTAAAATGTGGAGCCCCAGTGTGCCACTAGTGTGGGTACAGGAGGGACCAACACAGTCCTGGCAGGCAGAGCCTTTTGGAGGAAGAAGGGACAGAGGGCAGGAGTCCTCTGGGTATGTGAGAGAGAGATGTGGAGGGTGAGGATAGGCCAGAGCAGAGAAGGTGATGAGAAGGTAGCAGGACACCAGGGCCTGAAATGCCATGTTGAGGCCTCTGAGGCAATAGGGAGCCATGGAGGACTGTAGGCAGGGAGGGATGTGATTGGGTTTTCATTTTGCAAAGATCACGCTGGCTGCAGGGTAGAGATTGGAAGTGGTGGGAGTAGCAGATAGACGGGGGAGACCGGGGAGGAGGCATCCAGGGAGAAGGGGAGGTTTTGAATGGTCCCACCCCCTGCAGTCCAGCGCCACTTGGCAGCTAGAGTGACCTTTTAAAATTTACAAGACGGACAAACCCCACCCTGTGGCACCGACATCTACTGGGAGAGAGATAATAAACAAATAAGTAAAACGTGTGGCTGGCATGCTAGCGATGAGGGCCACGTAGAAATAAAGCCAGAGCAGGATGCAAGAGTGCTGGGGCCAGCAGGGCCTCCCAGAGCCAGCAGCGTTTGCCCAAAGACCTGAAGGAGGCAAGGGAGAAGCTCTGCAGCTATCTGGGGAGGAGGGACCGGCCAGTGCAAAGGCCCTGAGAGGGGACTGTGCCTGGTGTTAGTGAGCGAGGGGGAAAGTGTAAAGAGGTGAGGGTGGGGAGGGGACAGGGCAGAGTGTGCAGGGCCTTGTGGGCCGAGGAAGGGCTTTGGCTTTTGCTCTGAGTGAGGTGGGAGCCTTGGAAGGTTCTGAGCAGAGGAGGGATGTGCCCAGACTCGGGGTGCTCACGGGCGCCCTCTGGTGGCTGTATGTGGAACAGACTGGGCAGCAAGGATGGAGAGCTGGGAGACAGGGGAGGAGGCGACAGACAGGGCTGGACCAGGGAGGGGACCAAGGAGTCAGGAGAAAGTGAGCAGATTCTGAAGAAGGAGACGCAGGAGCTGCTGTAGGGATGAGAGGAGAGGAGGGGTCCAGGATATCTGTATGGTTCTTGAGCGCCTGGGAGGACTGGGCTGCCCTCTGCTGAGATATGGGTAGATGAGGGGATGGAGCTGAGGGTTTGGTGGGGACCCTGCCCTCCCTGAGCCCACAGCCCCCTTCCTGAGGGAGGTTATGTGACGGACACTCTCTGGGCCCTTGCTCCATCTCTGTGAGGGAAGTCTGTTAGTCCCAGAGTAGGGATGGGGAAATGGGCTCAGAGAGGCCAAGAGCCTGGCCCGATATCACACAGCAGATTGACACCCAGGAGCCAAGTCCTTGGACCTATCCCAGGGCCTGCTGGTTACCCACTCTGCCATGCCCGAGGGTTTCCTGGAGGAGGTGGGCCTGTGGAGCTGGGCTCTTGGGCTGCTGGGTTTGGGGAAGACTCAAGGCTGCTTGGGACAGAGCAAGAGGCAGGAAGCTTGTGTTGAGGGGCCCCGGAACATTCAGACTCCCACCCACTCAAGCACTGAGGGTTGCCATGGCAACCTCACTCAAGGGCAAGCTAGCAGTGCCTCCCCTCCTCCAGCAGCTGGTTCTTCTCCTATCACCCACCCTCCCCTGCCCCATGCCAGGGCACCTGAGGACAGAGCCTGGGCCGTGTCACCCGGCCCTGGGACCCCACTGCACCCGCCCCTTGACTTGAAACTGATGTGGGGCTCAGGCAAACCCAGAGGCAGGTGTGGGACCCGTGGGCGGCCCACGTGACCTGGGGGTCCGACACACCTGGGGCTCAGAGGGTGGTGGGCCCTGTTTCCCATGGGTTAAATTGGGGCCGCTCAAGCCCTCTGAGGCTCGAGGTGGGGACAGACACAGGTGGGGGCTCACCTGACCCCTGTGGGCGTGTCCACTTCTCAGGATGCTTACACAGATGCAGTGGGGGCCCAGAGGAGGGGGCTTTCGAGGGCCCCCAGGTCTCCCCAGCTCCCCATGCTCAGCCTGGGGTTCAAAGACCCCTTGCCAGTCAGGTGCCCCTGGGATCTCACTTTCCTCTTGTGTAAAATGTGGGTATACACTCCCCACCCCCTTACTAAGTTCTTCTGAGGATTAAAGGAGATACAAGCATGCAGTGCTCAGAACGGGGCACAGAGGTGTCAGCCGCTGCCCCTGGCGTGGTGGGTGGTTCTGGCAAACTGGAGATCCCAGCTGAAAGGCTCCCCTGAAGTTGTGTGGTTCAGGGCCCTGCCCCCATCTCTGCCTCAACTCCCCCGCCACGTGCCCTGATACCCTGTGCGAGTTTGCTAGGGCTGCCGTGACAACACACCCCAGACTGGGCTCTGACAACAGAAATTTATTATCTCCCAGTTCTAGAGGCCCAGAGTCCAAGATCAAAGTGTCAGCAGGGTTGGTTCCTTCCTCTCCCCTGGCTTCCGGTGGTTTGCCAGCAATCCCTGGTTTGTAGACGCATCACCCCAATCTCTGCTTCCGTCTTCACGTGGCGTTCTCCTTGGTGGTTGGGGGTGTCTGTGTGTGTCCAAATATCCCCTTTTTGTAAGGACACCAGTCTGATTGAATTAGGGTCCACCCTAATGACCTCCTTCATTTTAACTTGACTACCTCTTTATCTCCAAAGAAGATCCCATTCTGAGGTGCTGGGGGATAGGATGCCGGTGTATCTTTTTAGGGGGGAGGAACACAATTCCATTCATCCCAAGGCCTCAGGGGTAGTCAGGCCTGGGCCTCCCAGGTGGATCCCACCTATCCACGTCTGACCTCACTTCCTCGCTTAGGTGAGCACCAGGCAGCAGGTAAAACTCCCCAGGGCCGAGTGGGCATGCACAGGCCAGGACGAGAGGGAACAGAAGCTGCAGTGCCCAGTTCCCCCTGCTGCAGCCCCGAGGTGCGGACAGTTCTGGGGGGTGCCTGGGGCTTCCTGGAGGAGCTGCTCCAGGGAAGGGGCTTCAGGGAGCGGCAGGCAGCCCATGGGGAACACTTTCTGTGCCCCTGAGGCAATGGTGCCCAGCCTGTGTGGGCCAGGCTTGGGCCCCAGGTCACAGGGCAGACGCCCCGTCCAGCTGCCCCCACCACCATCCTTGTGTTCATCTGGTCAGTATTTGTTTGAGGACCTACTGCACGTCTAGGCACCAAGGGACGGCCTCGGGAGCTTCCATTCTCCGGGGGCTACAAAGGAAATCCACGAGCGGACAAGTCAGGTCACACAGCAGTGACGTGATTGGTGGGGATGGTGGTGACAGTTCGGCCCAGGACACTCTGTACTCACTATGCACCAGGCACAGCCCTGTGTGTTTCACGGGTATGAATTCATCTTGTCGTGCAGCTACCCTATGAGGTAGCCCCATTTTACACAGAGGAAGATGGAGACGTGGGAGGTTATGGGATGGCGGGGACGGGACAAACGGGCCCTGAACGCAAGGTGCTATGGTGTGGGGTGGCGGAGGCCCACCCACATCTCTGAGGAGGGGACATGAGCTGAGATCGAAGAGACACAGGCCAAGACTGCATGGTGGGAAGCAGCGTGGCTGGAGCAGCGGGAAAGGGGCAAGAGCCGGGTGCGCGTGACCTCCTGGGATGTGGAGTGGGAACCTCGGCAGGGGTTTAAGCAGGGGAGCAATGTGTCAAGGTGTTTTTTTTTTTTTTGGCCGTGCCGAGCGGCTCGTGGGATCTTAGTTCCTCGAACCCGGGCCCTCGGCAGTGAAAGCACCGAGTCCTAACCACTGGACCACCAGGGAATTCCCGACATCTTTAAAAAGTCCCTCTGTGGAAACAACCTAAGGTGTCCATCAGTGATGAATGGATAGGGAATTGCCTGGCGGGCCAGTGGTTAGGACTGCTTGCTTTCACTGCCGAGGGCATGGGTTCAATCCCTGGTCAGGAAACTAAGATCCCGCAAGCTGCCCAGCGCGGCCAAAACAAAAACGAAAAACTTTGACATCTACACACTACTATATATAAAATAGATAACTAATAAAGACCTACTGCATAGCACAGGGAACTCTACCCAATACTCTGTAATGGCCTATATGGGAGAAGACTCTAAAATAGAGTGGTATAAATGATTCACTTTGCTGTACACCTGAAATTAACACAACATTGTAAATCAACTATACTCCAATAAAAAATTTTTAGGACTTCCCTGGTGGCTCAGTGGTTGAGAATCCACCTGCCAATGCAGAGGACACAGGTCCGATCCCTGGTCTGGGAAGATCCCACATTGCCGCGGAGCAACTAAGCCCGTGCGCCACAGCTACTGAAGCCCGTGGCACCTGGAGCCCGTGCTCTGCAACAAGAGAAGCCACCGCAGTGAGAAGCACGTGCACCGGAACTAGAGAAAACCTGTGCGTAGCAACGAAGACCCAACGCAGCCCCCAAGAAATTTTTTTTTAATTTTTTTTTTTTTTTTTTAACGATGAATGGGTAAACGAAATGTGGTCCAGCTGTACAGTGGAATATTACTCAGCCAGAAAGAGGAATAACTGACACAGGCCACAACATGGGTGAACCTCAAAGACATTTTGCTGAGTGAAAGAAGCCACACACAAAAGGCCACAGATTGTGTGGGGATTAGCTAAAAAGTCCGTTCGCATTTTACCATAACTTCTTATGGAAAAACCCAACCGAACTTTTTGGCCAACACGATATGACTCCATGCATATGAGATGCCCAGAACAGGCAAATGCATAGAGACAGAAAGTAGATGAGTGGTCGCCAGGGCCTGAGGGGAGAGGGGAGAGGGAGTTCTTGGTTAACGGGGTACCAAGTTTCCGTTTGGGGTGATACAAACGTTTTGGAAATAGGTCGCACTGGTTGTGGCACAGCATTGAGAATGCAGTTAATGCCACTGAATTCTATACTTAAAAACCGTTAAATGATGAGTTTTATGTTACACACACACACACACATATATATATATATATATAAATACCATAATTTTTTTAAAGATCCCTCTGGGTGCCAGTGGCAGGTGAGGGGAGGTGGGGGGAGCCTGGACTGCAGGAGTGAGAGGGGCTGGAGGGCTGCTGGGAAGAGGTCAGGGCCGTTTGGTAGAGATGGTGATGCCCAGGCCTGGAGGGGGGCTGCCATGCATGGACAGGTGGACGCTAGGGTGTTCTGGAGATGTAGACCCAGGACTTACTCCTGAACTGGCTGTGGGGGTGAGGGAAAGAGGAACCCAAGATTTTGACTCCTGGGGTTTTGGCCCAAGGACCTGGGAGGAGGGCGGGGGGACCAGGCACTGAAATGGGGGACTGTGTCCAGTGTGGTTAGGCTCCAGATGCCTTGGAGACCCAGATGGAGGTGTAGACATGAGGAGAGAAGCGGGGCTGGGACTCAGATGTGGCAGTCGTCACGGTACAGGGGGTGTCTAAAGCCATGAGGCTGGTTGGATCCCTGAGGCGGGGTGTGGACGGGCAAGAGGCCTGGGGTCCTGGGGTCCCGGGGTGCAGCCCGGAAGGAGGAGAGGAGCCGCCTCCTTCAGATGGGTCCTCCCCGTGCCCTGACTCTCGCTGTGCTGTGACAGCACCCTCTGATGGGTCCCTTGCCGGTCTACCATGTATGTAGACTGTTGTCCTTACCAGAACCCTGCAGATCTGAGGTTTCGAGGGAACTGGGGGCATGAGTGGGGGGGACCTGCTCAGGCTCACGGTGCATGAAATGGCAGGGTCGGGCTCCAGACCCACATTGGCCCGCTGTCCCCAGAGCCTGGCATCCAGCAGCCTCTCCAGCATTAACCAGACGCTAACCAGTTGTTTAACTCTCTAGGGGAGAGTCAGGGAGGGGAGCAGCCATCAGCCTAAGGTCAGTCCCCCAACCCCCTCATCTGACCGTGGCTGGAAGATGGGGTGCAGGAGAAATGAAGTGGTGAAGAATGCCCCCCCCCCAAACCATGTAAAATTGTAAAGTGCTATGAAATGAACCAAAACCCATCAAAGGCCATATCTGGACAGGGTTGCGGGATAAGAGACAGTTGTGGGCTGAGGAAGTAGAGGGGGGAGTTTCCTGAAGGCTGGGCGCTGGGGAGGGTGCAGAGAGCTGCTGCGGGTCAGGGTCGGGGAACAGGGCTGCAGGGCTGCCCTGTGAAAAACTACCTTCCCGTTTCACGTGAGACGAGACAGGCCTGGAGGGAGGGATGTCCTGCCCCATGAGCGAGCTGCCCTAATCTTTCTTGGGAACCTGTGCCGAGTCCCTGGCCTCAAGTTGCCCGTGGTCTAGTGGGGAAGGTAATTTATACAAGAATGTAATTTCAGGTGCCGTGAATTTAAAATGGGGCTAAGGAATTCCCTGGCGGTCCAGTGGTTAGGACTCCGTGCTTCCGTTGCAGGGGGTAAGGATTCGATCCCTGGTTGGGGAACTAAGACCCTGCATGCTGCGTGGCGTAGCCAAGAAACAAACAAACAAAAATGGGGCTGAAGGATGACAAGCGAGGGCGGTGGGAGCGGTTAGGGTGGTCAGGGCAGGTCACTCTTCTGCGGTGACCTTGAAGTTGCGCCCTGAATGGTGAAAAGCTCCAGCAGGCATTTGGGGATGCTGGGAGAGCCTTCCAGACAGAGGAGCAGCCCAGGCAAGGGCTCGGGCTGGAAGGAAGCTGGAGCTTCTAGGAACGGGAAGTGGGTAGGCTAGAGAGCACGGTGTTGCTGGGTCACCAGCGGCCTCTAGGCCCTGATGAGGAACAGAGACCCCAGGGGAGGGCAGAGTGGGAGGTTAATACTCGGATTTACATCATTAAATGTTCCCTTAGCACTGAGTGGAGGGCATGCGTGGAGGCAGGGAGTCTGGGAGGAGGAGGCCAGGGCAAGCGTCCAGATGCAGCAGGATGGTGGCTTGGTCCTGGTGGTGGCACTGAGGGCCAGAAGTGGGCAGGTCGGTGAGATACTTTGGAGGCAGAGCCCGTGGGACTTGCTGATGGAGTTTATGAAGGGGAGGGGAGGAGAGGAGTGAGGAATTGAGGAGGATCCCTAGGTTTGGGTTCTGAGATTCATTCAACAAACATTCATTGCTGTGTGCCAGGCCTGTTCTAGAAGCAGGAACAAAACAAAGCAATTCAACGATATCACTGCCCAGTGCAGGGGCCCTTCCATAAAAGGGAGAAATATTTACATTTGAACGAAGGCCCAAAGGGGGTGAGGGAGCAGAGGAAGAGGCCATGTGAATAAATGGTGGACAGAAGATACACGCAGAGGAAGTGACAAGTGCTAAGGCCCTGGGGCAGGACCTGGTGTGGTTGAGGAATAGCAGGAGTGGCTGGAGCAGAGGTGGGGACAGGGAATCACCTGGACTGGCGGATAGGCTTTCATCTTGTGTGTGGGGGAAACAGTAGTCGGGGTTCTTTTGAGAGATTCCAAACTGGACATAAGGGATTTGGAAAGTATTGGCTGGTCGGTGGTGTTGAGCCCGTAGGACAGGCTGGGGTGACGGTGGGAGAGGACAGACCAGGGGTTTGCACGCTGGAGGGCCCATTAAAACACAGGTTGCTGGGGAATTCCTTGTCGGTCCAGCGGTTAAGACTCTGTACTTCCACTTCAGGGGGCACGGGTTCGATCCCTGTTCGGGGAACTAAGATCCCGCATGCCGCGCCAGCGCGGTCAAAAAGCAAACAAACAAGAAAGCATGGGGTGCTGACCCTCCTCAGAGAATGTGCATTTCTAGCAAGTTCCTGGCCAGGCTGGTGCCCCTGGGCTGGGGCCATGTTGGAGAACCAGGGTGTAGATAAAGCAAAGGACTAAAAGTAAAGATCTGGGTGTCCAGTCTCAAGACGATCCAGGGGAGACGGAGGCAGTGAGAAGAGGAGAGGCCATGAGGGAGAAGAAGTGGGTCAGAACCCGGCTCTGTGCCCTCAGAGCCACTGTGCCTGAGGATGGGCAGACGGGGTGGGGTTGGAGAGAATTGCAGGGGTCGCCACACAACTTCCACCCCTCCTTCACCCTCCCTGGCCCCGCAGGGGCTGCACCCACCCCTCACCCTGCCTGCTTGTCTCTAGCTTACCCTGAAGGTTTCCCCTGAGAGGAAAGAGGGGACTCAGTCATCCCTGGTGGTCCCTGATCTGTGGCACCAGCCAGCTGGATTCTAATTAGCTACCAGAGCCAGAGAAACGGGAAGCAGGGGACCAGGGGTGGGGACCTGGATTCCTGGCCAAGACCCAGAGGCTGCAAGCTGCGGCCAAGACGCCTGGGTCCCCCACCCTGGACGCTGTGCTGGGTGAGAAAGCTGGGGCGGGGGAGACAAACAGGCAGGGTCTTGATTTCGGGTCAGGGAAGAGGCTTCCAGAGGGCTCTCCTCCTCCGTGATGGAGGGTCTGAGGCCTGCCTGGGTACAGGTGGGCCCTTCATAGCTGTGACAGCGTGAAGCGTTGCCCCAGCCACCCGAGGGGGGCTGTCAGACACCAGGAGGTGCTTCCAGGAGGTCCAAGATGCCCAGATGGGTGGGTCCATCTGTTGGGGTGGGAGTGGAGGGTGCAGTATAAGCCAGAGGCCTTGGAAGGGGTCAGCTTCTGGCCCAAGGGTGCAGCTTCTGTCAGATATGGCTGGCTTGGGCGGGTTACATCGCCCAGCCCCTCTTGGGGCTGCAGGATGGAAGCCCTCAGCCACCAGCAGGAGGAGAGGGGACCGGCCCAAACACCCCTCCTACTAGGCCCGCTGGGGGTCGGCCGCTGCCCCCTACCTCACTCTTCCTGTCCTCCCCAGACTGGTGGGCCAGGCCGTGGTACCCACCTGGTGATGCGGGGCGAGGCCGCCTGCACAGGCCACTGAGAGCCCCGAACGCGCCCCAGCCGCCACCATGGCCCGCCTGGCCGCTGTGCTCTGGAGTCTCTGCATCACTGCCGTCCTGGTCACCTCAGCCACCCAAGGTAGGTGCTGCTGGGGCTGGGGAGGGGCCGTGCCTCCAAATCCCTGCTAGGAGGGCGGATATAAAACAGTGAAATACCTCCCGACCACTCGTTACAGTACCCGCTTCAGACCACCCAGAACCAGGCCAGAGGAAGACTTGGTGATTATGCCCCCCTAGCACCACCAAGGAGTCCCCGGATCAGCCCCTCACCCCCCAACCCAGAGCACCAGGGTCCATCCCACCAGGGGTCCTAGAGCCTGGGATTCGGGATGTGGCCTCCCGGGACCAGGACAGGCCTTCCTGGTGAGCCGATGCTCTTCTGTCTTGTGTGTGTCTCTCTCAGTGTGATTACATCTCCGAGGCTCTCGCTGGGAAGAAGGTTTAATTAAAGCATGCCCGCTGACGTTTATTTAAAAACAACTAATTACCCGGCTCGGCCCTATGCCGTTCCCGGGATCCTGCACACACCACAATTAGTGCCCCGAGCCTGCCCGCCCACCCTCACCGATTACTCAATTACAGTCCCCATGGTGGGCCCAGGCGGGGGCAAGGGCAGGGCGGGAAGAGAGGAGGCCCGCTAGCCTCGCCCTCGCCCTGGGTGTGCCCCCTGCCTGCCCCTCCCAGCCCTGTCTGGAGGGCACTCATGGCGGACCCTGCTCCCCATTGCTGCCTCATACAGCCCCACCCTCCGGGGAGCCACAGAGGTGAAGGGGGCATTGTCCAGCCGTGTCACAGGGCCTTGGCACTGCTCCAGCCAGCTGGCACCCTCCCCTCCCCCAGCACCCATGTTCTCTACCTATCCAGGTCCTGCCCCACAGCGCCAGCTGGCCTGGGAGGGGCTGCTTCCACCCCCAGACCCATCCAAGCCAGCCCTCCACCCCCGGCCTCCTTCCCGGGCCCAGGGAGGGCTAAAATTAGCTACGAAAGCAGATGATGCTAGAGGAACGCACGTACGCACGTAAAACTTTCCCACAAGTGGGCCTCAGCTCACCCCAAAATACCCCGAGGGCCTAGCTGCCAACCCCGTTGGGCCCCCAGGTGCCATTGGAGGCACTAGATCTTGAAAAAGGGGCCCATTTGGCCCTGCTGCCGTCATGCACTGGTGCCTTCTCTTCATCTACAAGTGACAGTCCCCACATTGGAGCCCAGGGCCACTCTGTGCATCCCCCCTTCCCTCTGACACCCTGCAAGGCTTGGCTGGGACCAGTGTCCAAGAAGGTGGCTGCCCCAGCAGGCATGGATGGTACTGAGCCCACTCTGTCCGACAGAGACTAGCTGCCTTCATCATCTTAATGATAATAGTAATTAGTGGCTTGCCATCTCCCTATGTACCGTGTGCGCTGCAACCCTCTGCATGGATCTATGAGATAGGCGTTATCAGCTCCTTAGGGAAAGAAACGGGGGCACAGAGGTGGTCAGTGACTGGACGAGGCCACCAGCCAGGGAGCGGCCAAGCCGGGATTTAAACCCCAGCCGGGGACTTCCCTGGTGGCGCAGCGGTTAAGAATCCGCCTGCCAATGCGGGGGACACAGGTTCGAGCCCTGGTCCGGGAAGATCCCACATGCCGCAGAGCAACTAAGCCCGTGCACCACAACTACTGAGCCTGCACTCTAGAGCCCGCAGGCCACAACTACTGAAGCCCGTGTGCCACAACTACTGAGCCTGCGCTCTAGAGCCCGCATGCCACAACTACTGAGCCCATGTGCCACAACTACTGAAACCCGCGCGCCTAGGGCCCGTGCTCCACAAGAGAAGCCACCACAACGAGAAGCCTGCGCACCGCAACGAAGAGTAGCCCCCACTCGCCGCAACTAGAGAAATCCCGCGCACAGCAATGAAGACCCAACGCAGCCAAAAATAAATAAATACATGTATACAAAAAAATAAACAAACCAACCCTGGCCATCTGGCTCCTGAGTCCCAGCTCTCAGTCTCCAAATGGCATGGGATGGAGACTGACGTGTGACAATGCAACCCCTCTGAGAGCAGGGCATGCCCGTGGTAAGTTCTTTCATTGTCGTGGCAACCCTGGGAGGTTTCCTAGGTGAAAGCAAGGAGACCCCTCCCTGTGCCGTCCTCACCGAGCACAGCACCATGCACAGCACCTCCTTCAAGAACATTTTCTAGCACGGAATCCTCCCAGTACAGCCCTGGGCTGTGGTGGCCCATTTTACAGATCCAGAAACTGAGGCCTGGTGAGGCTCCAGCAGTGGCTGTCCAAGCTATAGTGTGTATCAGCATCACTGGTGGGTGTATCCGTCCAAAGGCTCCTGGTTTCATCCCCAAGATTCTGATTCAGCAGGCCTGGGTCGGGGGGCCCAGAATCTACATTCTGAACATGGTGTGTACGCTGCTGATTCCCGGGACACACCAGGAGAAGCCCTGGTCCAAAGGACACACCTGGCCTGTCAGCTGGGAAGTGGCAAAGCCAGACTCTGTGGTTTCTTCCAGAACATGAGCGCATTCCCTCCCGCACCATCTCTGGACCTTGCATGGGGTGATGTGAAGTTAGGGAAGTGCACCAGGCCGCCCTTACCTCTGACACTAAAACTGCGAGTTTGGGGGTCCCCCAGACCACCCCCAGCTTTGATGATTTGCCTGAAGGATTCACAGAATTCAGAAACACCATTATATTCGTGGTTATAGTTTATTACAGATTAAAATCAGCCAAGAGAGGGCTTCCCTGGTGGCGCTGTGGTTGAGAGTCCGCCTGCCGATGCAGGGGACACGGGTTCGTGCCCCGGTCCGGGAAGATCCCACATGCCGCGGAGCGGCTGGGCCCGTGAGCCATGGCCGCTGAGCCTGCGCGTCCGGAGCCTGTGCTCCGCAACGGGAGAGGCCACAACGGTGAGAGGCCCGCGTACCGCAAAAGAAATCAGCCAAGAGAAGCGGTGCATGGTGCACCATCCAGGAAAGTTCCATGCACGGGGGTTCTGGCGGTCCACTCCCAGTGCAGTCACGGGCAGCAGAAACCCTCCTGACAATGATAAGTGACAACACGCATGTTGTCCAGCCAACCCAGGAAGCTCCCCTGAGCCTTGGTGTCCAGAGTCTTTACTGGGGCTCAGTCACGTAGACATGGCTGACCTCAGCCTCCAGCCCCTCCAGAGGTCAGCTGATACCGTGTGACCCAAAGTGCCTACCTGAAACCACATTGTGAGTGTACTAGTTTGCTGGGGCTGCTGCGACAACATACCACAGACTGGGAGACTTAAGCAATAGAAATGTATCCCCTCCCAGTTCTAGAGGCTACACATCCAAGATCAAGGCGTCAGCAGGGTTGGTTCCTTCTGAAGGCCACAAGGGAAGGATCTGTTCCCTCACTCGCTGGGCTTCAGTTACCTGGCCCACTCCTTACACCCATCAGGCATCTTCCACTAAGGGCTCCCTCAGGGCCTTTGCACTGGCTGTTCCCCCCGCCTGGAATGCTGTTCCCCAGTACCCGCACGGCCCCTCTCCTTGGTTTGTGGATGGCCATCTTCTCCCTGTGTCTCCACATCGTCTTCACTCCGTGTGTGCCTCTAGGTCCAAATTTCCTCTTTTTGTAAGAACACCGTTCATATTGGATTAGGACCCAATAGGGCCCTATTAATGGCCCACCTTAATGACCTCATTTTAATCTGATTACCTCTGTGAAGAAGCCATCTCCAAATTCGACCACATTCTCAGGTACTGAGGGTTAGGGCTTGATTTCAGCATTTGAATCTGGGGAGGGGGAAGACCCAGTTCAACCCATAACAGTTAGCACAGGCTGCCTGGCGTGGCTCAAGGCCCCCAGGTAAACAAAGACGCTCTTCTCAAGCAGGATACTTCAGGGGCTTAGAGGGCACCGCCCAGGAGCCAAGGCAAAGGCCAGACTCTCCCTGGGCCAGGTTCATGGCCTTACTACACAGGCGGGCACACTGAGAAGCCCATTTTACAGATGAATAAACTGATGTTCCTACAGTCCGCAGCCCGATACAGTGAAGCTGGAGGTGGCGCCTCTTCGGCGGGGATCTTCCCTCCCTTCCTGGGCCCGGGTGTGACTCTCTCCCCCTCCTCCCTGCAGGCCTGAGCCGGGCCGGGCTTCCGTTTGGGCTGATGCGTCGTGAGCTGGCATGTGAAGGCTACCCCATCGAGCTGCGGTGCCCAGGCAGCGACGTCATCATGGTGGAGAACGCCAACTATGGGCGCACAGATGACAAGATCTGCGACGCTGACCCTTTCCAGATGGAGAACGTGCAGTGCTATCTGCCAGACGCCTTCAAGATCATGTCCCAGAGGTGAGGGGCCCCACCCTGCGGGGCTCCTGAGAGATGGGGTGGCAGCAGTCCCTGGGGTCAATAAGGTGCCTGTCCTCCATGTGCCCCTGGCCAGCACATCCCGTTCACCTTTAGTCTTCCTTTTATGCATTCGACCCATGTTTCCCGAGCAATTAATTACTAGGGGCCGGGTCCCATGCAAACAGCAAATAAGACCCAGCCCATGCCCTGCCAGCCTGTCACCTCCCCAACCTGTACCCTCTGCCACAAGCCCGTTGCCTCCAGAAGCTCATCCCGAGATTAGTGGGGGCTTGCAGAGTAAAAGCCATGGCAGGACAGAGTGAGATGTCATGGGAACTGACAGACAGCCCAGAGGTCTGGTCAGGCTTCCCTGAGGAGGTGATAGTTGAACATAGATGGCAGAAGTGTATGTGCTTGTGAGTGTCAGAGAGAACGTGTGTGAGAATGTGAGGGAGGGAGTGTGAAGACTGTTGATGTCTGTAAGTGTGTGAGTGTGGGGTGCATGTGTGCAAAGCTGCAGAAGCCTCTTTCACACTCACACCCGCACCACCTAGAGCTGGTCAGCTCTTCCTTCAAATTATACCCTGATGTGACCACCACTTCCACCACCAAGCCCCCCAGGACTGCTACAGTATCTTCTGCCCCCTCTCCTTGCCTGCTAGAGTCTGTTCCCCCCATAGTAGCCAGCGGGTGCTTGTGAGCGCCTGAGTCAGGTCCTGTCCCTCCTCAGATCACAGCTCTCCTTGGCTTCAGCCTCACTCAGAGCAAAAGCCTAAGTCCTCCCCTGAGGCCCCCAAGGCCCTGCACGTTCTGCCCTGTCCTCTCCCAGCCCTCACCTCCTCCACGCACCTCCTCACTCGCTGGGCTTCAGTTACCTGGCCCACTCCTTACACCCATCAGGCATCTTCCACTAAGGGCTCCCTCAGGGCCTTTGCACTGGCTGTTCCCCCTGCCAGGAATGCTGTTCCCCAACACCCGCATGGCCCCTCCCTCTCCATACTCAGGGATTTTTTTTTTTTTTTATGGTACGCGGGCCTCTCACTGTTGTGGCCTCTCCCATTACGGAGCACAGGCTCCGGACGCGCAGGCTCAGCGGCCATGGCTCACGGGCCCAGCCGCTCCGCGGCATGTGGGATCTTCCCGGACCGGGGCACGAACCCGTGTCCCCTGCATCGGCAGGCGGACTCTCAACCACTACGCCACCAGGGAAGCCCCAGGGATTTTTTGTTTTTACCTAACTAACCTCTCAGCGAGGCCTGCCTGACCACCCTCTAAAATCACAGCAACCCGGCCCCCGCCCCTGCCACTTCCCAGCCCCTTCCCTGCGTTCTCTCTTTCTTTCCTAGTCCTGACTTCCATCCACAGTCCCATTGGCTATTTCGCCTCTTTATCGTGTCTTTTTTATGTCTTCCCTCACTAGGCTGTTAGCCCCACGGGGAAAGGGAGTTTTGTCTGTCACCGCTGTGTCCACAGCCAGATACACCACAGGCGCTCACTGAATTTTTGCCAAACGCCTGAGAGAATGCAGGGTTCACTCCAGGATTCTGAGCATAAAACTGGAAAAGGGAAGGAGGCCTGGGGCCAGCTCTACAGCTCCTTGGGGATTCTAGAGTATGTCACTGGGTGGGGTCACTGAAAGCCTCCCGAGAGTTTTGGGCAGGAGACTGGCGTGATCAGGTGGGTGGGCCAGGCCAGAACCGCTTCATCCCCTCCCTCCCACTGTTTCTCTCTCGAACATCCATTCCGGGAATTCTCTGGCGGTCCGGGGGTTAGGACTGTGCTCTCTCACTGCCGAGGGTCTGGGTTCAATCCCTGGTCGGGAAACTAAGATCCCACAAGCTGCACAGAGCAGCAAAAAGAAAAAAAAAGGAAAAAATCAAACCTCCATTCCCCTCCAGCAATCTTGTCCCTCTTCCCCGCTTCCCATCTCCCGACACCCCTGCATGGACAGTCCCAGTCCAGCCTCTCTCTCCTCCTACCTCCTGCCTCCAAATTCTCCCTGCCCACTTCACTCAGCACCGGCCTCAGGGTCAGTGATGTTCTCCGCCACGTTCCCAAGTACCTAGCACAGCGACTGACCCAGTTCCGACGCTCGTGGGGTCTCAGTCCTAGAGGGGTGACACTGAGCAGGGTGGTCACGGGGGCTGAGGGATTGTGATAAGACCACTGCTCCACTGTCTTCACACCTGGAGGCTCTTTCTATTAGTTAGGGTCCAGCTCCACTACTCTGACGGAGACCCCCCCCCAGAATAAATACAGTGACCTGAACAAGATCAGAATTGGAAAGGCCCTCAGCACCCGCTTCTCTCTGTCTCAGCGCTGCAACCCACCCCACCCCCACTCCCACCTCCTGGGCCAGAACTCAGTTACGGGCACTTCCTCCTGGGCACTTCCTCCCAGCTGCACGGGAGGCTGGGACATGCAGTCTCCAGCTGGAAAGCCAGCGTTTTTGTGTTTTTCCTTTTGTTTTCATCTTTAACGGAGGTGAAGTCCACATAAGATAAAATTCACCATTTTAAAGTGAACAATTCAGTGGCATTAATTACATTCACGATACTATGCAACCTCTGCCTCCGTCTAGTTCCAGAACATTTTCATCACCTCAAAAGGAAACTCCGTTGCCCTTAGCAGTCACTCCCCATTCCCCGCCCTCCCCCGAGTTCCTGGCAACCCTAATCTACTTTCCGTCTCTGAATTTGCCTGTTTTGGACATTTCATATAAATAGAACCATAAAATACGTGGCTTCTGTGGCTGGCTTCTTTCACTGAGCGTGATGTTTTCAAGGCTCGTCCACATTGTAGTGTGTATTAGAGCTTCCTCCCTTTTTACGGCTGAATAATATTCTATTGTATGGATGTACCGTGTTTTGTCTATCCACTCATTTGTCGATGGGTTGGTTCCACCTTTTGGTGATTGTGTAAATGATGCTGCTATGAACATTCGTATACAAGAATTCATACAAGAATACACCTGCAGTGTTACAGCAGGTGAAAGCACTTTGGGGAATATAACTAGTTCTCTGGGTCATAGGTAACTAAGTCTCTGTTTAACCTTATGAGGTCAGTGTTATATTTTTAAAGAAGGGGGTTGAGGTGGGTGGGTATAAGCAGATCCTCGTGAGTTAAGCACTCATTGGTTAAGGGCAGGACTGAAGGGAAGACACAGGAGCCCCCTCTGCCCTGTACCTGTCAGGAAGCTCCCCCAAACCACTTGAACACACCCACAGTCAAGTCACCGTTCTGCCCAGCCAAGACTTGGCCTGCTCCAGGGAAACGGAGACCTTGACCGTGGGAACAGGCAGCAAGAAACATCTTTTGTTGTCATTAACTAGGCCTCCTGTTACATGGTAGCCAGCCTCCTGAGAAGTTGACAGGGACTCGGGGGTGTTCCCCATGGGGAACCAAGGATGGCTTCAGCATGAGGTGAAGATTCTTCCCCTGTCCTGACTGCAGAGCCTCACAGCAGCGCTGTCCAAAGGGTAGGACATGTCAAGACATGGTCTGAGGTGGACACAGGCAAACACCGTGAGCATTTCATTAATAGCATCTTTGCAAAGACACCACCTTGCGTGTATGGCTTCACATCTTACTCTTCTGTGAACAAAGTGGGGGCTTTATGGTCAATATAGGAAAAAAAACAAAAAAAAGGACATAATGGCACTGGTGACACTCAGGATGAAAGTGATGAAGTGTGGCTGGGGAAGCAGTTTACGGGGCCACCCCTCTGGCCCAGCCCTAAGCTTCATGCCATGCCAGGGCTTAGAAACAGAAGAATCCTATCTGGTAGGAGAGAGCAGGCAGGAAACAGAAAACAATGCCCACACAAGGTCCCTGGCGTGGTCTCCACAGTTCCTTCCCAATCTGGGGTTGTCCATTCCTCTCCTGACCCTGCCCCACCCCCCACCCAGTTCCAGGCCTGTCTTTTGCCAGCTCCCCGTCTCTCCTCCACAGGTGTAACAACCGCACCCAGTGTGTGGTGGTCGCTGGCTCCGACGCCTTTCCCGATCCCTGTCCCGGGACCTACAAGTACCTGGAGGTGCAGTACGACTGTGTCCCCTACAGTGAGTCATCTTGTTCCTCATGCGGACGCGGGCCCTTCCCCCTTCCAGAAGTGAGTGAGGAGGAGACACCTTGAGCGCACGCGCGCGCACACACACACACACACACACACACACACACACACACACACAGGGCCAAGTCGGGGCCAGGCACACGGGGGACAGCTGGGCCTGCTCCCTCCCTCACACATTCTCTTCACCCAGACACCCTTGTCCACACTGGTGTCTGCCCCACCCACACCCCCATCCTCATAGACTCTGTCCCCATCCACTGGGCACCTTCTGCAACTCTTGTTACTCTGGCCTGCTCACCCTGCTTCTTCACATGCCCTTGGGCTTATTTATACACTCCAAGGCCACACCCATGTACTCCACTTGGCACACTTATATCTCTCCTCTCCTCTCCCTGGACCTTGACCTCGCTGCCCTCTAATTCCTCTGCCTCCCTCCTCTTCTCTCACCCCTTCCCTTCGTGACCCCCTCTTACACACCTGCTCTTCCCTCTCATTCACCCCCCTTTCTCTGAGTTCCCTTTCCTTTCTCTTGTCCCCCTCACCCCTCACGTGCCCCCAGTCCTGCCCCTTCCCAGTCCTGGAAGCTGGACTCTGTACTCATACAGAGGCAGACCACCCTCTGAGGCCTGGTGGCAGATCAGGTGTGAAGGGCTAGGGGCATCTTCCACAGATTCCTAACTCTTGGTTTGTTTGCCCATTACCACAGTAGTACTTCCTGTCTGCAAAGGAAGTGCCACCATGTTGGACTGAGGGTGGCACCAGGAAGCCTGAGAAAGGTGATCTGGGGAGCCAGGGGCCTGCCATTCTTGCACCTGGCCAAGGGGAGCAAACAATGACAGGGTCTCTCCTCCTCAGCACCCCACCCTTAACGTGGCCCTTCTTTCCAGCCCTTACTCTTCCCTCCCTTTCCGCCATCATCCATCCCCTCCCCTGCACCCCCAGCTTCATGTAGGCAACCTGGAGGTAGGGCCTCCGGGCAGAGGCGGGAGGAGGCAGGGCCACCAGGGTGTCTGAGTGTGAGGGGGTAGGGGCGGGGGCGCAGGAGGCCCTGTGATTCTCCCTCCTCTCCCCTCCCACCCCAGCCTTCACCCTCCCCCCAACCTTTGATTTCTCCTCGCAGGTGACTGCAGACGTGCTGCGGGAGACGGGACAGCTTATGTGCTTCCATAACCTTCTTCTTTTACTCCTCACCCTTTCCTTTCAGCGACCAAGGCCTCCAGCCACTGCCTGAGAGGGACGCCCATCTGATCCTTGAAGCCTCCCCACAGCACTGGGGACACCGCCCAGCCCCATGGCTGGGGCAGCAGGGAAGAGGGGCAGGAGTTGGGGAGCGTAGCACAGTGGGGAAATCAGGCTGGGTTCGAGGCTCGGCCCCGGCCCTTGGGTTTTCTGGCTCTGAAACTTGAGCAAATGACTTAATTTCTCTGGGCCGCTGCAGAAGGAGGCGAAAGTCCAGGAGATCATGTGTGCGAAGCGCCTAACCCAGGGCTGGCCGCAGGGGCTGCTCCTGGTGACAGAGTGCTGGATGTAAACTCCTCCAGGGTAGAGGCCTCATCTTCACCCCCCCAGCGCCCAGGCCCAAGCCTGGTTCAGGATGTGCTCAGTAATGGTTTGGGTGCCCTTTCGATCCAGCTGAACCTACACCTTCCTCTCTAATGGTGGGAGGGGAATCAAACACCTTCCCTGAGGTGTTGCCCGGAGTACAGAGAACGTGGGTAAAAGCTCCTTGTGCACCGTCAGCCATAGATGTGAGGGAAACGGTGCCTGCTTTTGATAGCCAGGGAGCCCCAGCCGTGTTGCTTCACTTCACTGGTCCTCTTTCCCCCTCTATAGACAGGGTTCTCGAAAGGCTGCCCGAGAGGTGCTTAGCGCGGTTCCTGGCACGGAGTAAGCGCTGGGCACTCGGGAGTTGTTGCTTTTCTTGTGACTCCTCATCGTGATTTTTACCAATTATTATCCTTGCTATCGGTAATCAAAAATAAAACTAACAACAGATGACAAACCCAATTTCTCCCGAGGCAGGTAAGATAAAGGGCAGGAAAAAAAAAAAAAAATCCCCTGATCCAAGTGGCATCCGAAGTGGATACCGTGCAGGGAAAGGAGCAGGAAAAAAGTTAGAGGGTGTGGGGAGGAGAGGGGCTTAGAGACCTCCTGGAGCCAAACCTCCAAGTGTGGGTGGGAGGGCATGACCCTCAGAGAGCAGGAGGGCTCAGGGGATGGGCAGCCCCCAGTCTGATGGGAGAGAGCTAGCCTGAGCCCTGGGAGAGTCAGGGGCACACACGCATACACGCACTCGTACTCACAGACATGAAGGATGTGTCTTGGGGGGGCTGAGCTAACTCCCGGTCCCAGAAGAAGAGGGCTGGTGTTACAAGGGTGATGGAAGCCACGCCGCAGAACAGGGAAGCCAGGCACTCACTCATCCCCCAGAGTTTCTCTGAGCACCTCCTGCGTACCAGGCCCTGGATGAGGCGCTGGGAAGGGAGCCAAACACTGCTCCTCCAGAGAGGTGGCAGGAGAGCGAGGCCCTGGTCAGAGGTTCCTAAGGGGTCAGGGACACAGAGCCTGGAGGGGGAGTGCCCTGGGCAGCCATCTTGCCCTGGGCTTCAGAAGCTGGGGTGACCCCAGTGCTGGTCAGGGGTGGGTGCAGGGGCTACCGTGGGAAGGGAGCAGTGGGTGTGCAGGGCTCCCTGCCACACACACATACCGGACAGGCCCGACTAACACTGGATTTGCCTTGCAGCTGAGCACAGTCTAACCATGCCCCCTTCCTCCCCCAGGTGCCGCCCGCCCATCCCAACAGCGGGCTGGGGAGCTCCCGGCTCCTGGGCCCCCAGTGGGGAGCTGGGCAGAGAAACTGAGCCTCGGGCTTGCCCCGGGGGAGTGTGGGAGCGTGTCTGTGCCCCACCTGCTGTCCTGCCCCATCTGTGATGTCCCCCCACCCCAGCCTCTTCCCTCTCTGCCTCTGTCTCCCCCACCAGGCTCTTTGAGGCCCAGGGGGCTCTGCCTGTCTGCTTCTCCGTCATTCTGTGTCTGATGCTGCCACCCTCTCTGTGTGTTGGCTTGTTTGGGGTTCTGAGGGTTTGGGGAAACTCAGCTGGAGTCTTGCAAGGCCAGCACAGAAGGGGAAGGAGTCCAATGTGTTCTCTCTCGCGAGGCTACCAGGCCCCAGGAGGCACTGAACCCCCTCCCCTGGGCCCCTGGTTCTAGCAGGAGGGCAGCAGGCCGGGCTGAAGGGGAATCTAAGTAATTCCTTTACCCTCCCCACCATCCCTGCCTGGTGCCCCCCTAAGCGGAGCCGCCTCCCAGCTGGGGCTCCCCTCCCCAGTCCCCACTGCACTGAGGGTGCCCCTTCCCATCTGAGGGCTCTGCCCCCATGCCTGCCTGTACACCCCCCTCCCCCCCCACCCCTCGTCTCTCTTGGTCTCTGTCCTCCCATGTGTCTCCCCTCCCTGTGACTGTCTCCCTGACACCCTCCCTGAAGGAAAGGACTTGGGGGCGGGGGCTGATGCTACCTTCGGGGTTGGGGAACCAGGAGTGAGGAAAGAAAGGAAAAGGGGGCGTGTTGCCAGAAAAGAAACGAAAGCAATTTAATCTTTTTTTTTTTCTCTTTTTTTCTTGCACATTTTTTTTTTCAATTTGTTTTCTCTCTCTCTTCCGATGCTTAAAGTAGAAGTGGAGCAGAAAGGTAAACGCACTGTTACCAATGCTAACCCCTAACTCAGACTTTGTTTTACCTGCACCATACTTATGTGACCCACCCTCCCCTCCGGCCCCTTCTTCTCCCCCCACCCCAAACTTGGTCCAGTCGCTATTCCCCACCCCAGTGTCCCCCTGATGGGGCAAGCCCTGGTGCAGCCGGGTGACTCCACCCTCCAGACACCTGAGGAAGCTCCTCTCTGAGCCTGGGCAGGATCTTCCGTCTCTCTCTCTGCTCTCTCTCTCTCTCTCTCTCTCTCTCTCTCTCTCTCTCTCTCTCTCTCTCTCCCTCCCCCTCCCTCCCTCCCTCCTCTCTCTCTCTCTCCCTCCAAGCCTCCCCCCCCCCCCCCCCCCCCCCCCGGCCCACCTTCCTAGTCCCTGGCCCTTGCGGGGCCGGGGGGGGGGGGGGGGGGGGGGGGGGACGGGGGACCTGGCCTTCTCTCATACTTCTTTTGCCTCCTTCAGGAGAAGTGTGTAAGCATCCAGGGCGGGTGGGGAGGGAGGGACCCCCTTCCCTGGCTCCCGACCAGGGGTGAAGGGCACCGGGTGAGCCGTCTCTCTCCTCTCTTCCTCCTGCCCCCCGCTTTTGTAACATGTTTCGGGGTTCGGGGAGGCAGGGTGGAGGGGACACCTTTGTTTTCCTTTTGGGGAGCAGATTCCTCCTCTCTCTCTCTCTCTCTCTCTCTCTCTCTCTCTCTCTCTCTCTCTCTCTCTCTCTCTCTCTCTCTGGCTCCTGGCGGCTTCAGTTCCTTCTGGTTTGGCGTTTCCAAGGCCCAGAGCTGTTTTGGAGCATGGAGTACCAGTTTCCCCCAGTCCCAACCCCTGTCCTCCACCAGCGGGGGGGCCCAGCCCTGGGGAGGGGTATAAGCTGTCCCCAGCCCGGGGAGGGCAGCCTGCCAAATCGGGACGAGGGGGTGGGGGCGGGCCTCAAGGTTGGGGGAGTGAGGGGCGGGGGAGCATTTTCTCTGGTTCTGAAATACTTGCGAAGCTGCAGTCAGGGTTTCTTCTGGGCTGTTGTGGTTAGAGGACCAGGGAGAGGGGGGCGGGGGAGGTATAGGCTGGGTCTGGGGACTTCCACGAGCACCATAATTTCTTGGGGGTGAAACCTCCAGCGGGGGCTGGGTAGAACTCCATAGGGGGCAGAGCTGTCCGTTAGTGGAGTCGGGCAGGGCTGCAGCTGCAGGCCTGGGCTCTTGGGGATGGTCACTTCCTCCCCTGGAAGTTTTGGGAAATTTGCAGCTCTGAGGCAGGCAGCAGGGGCCATGGAAGGAAGGGATGACCTTTCAGGATCACTTCTGCCTTGAAATTACGGTGGTCGATGGAGCATCCCCTTTGAAGGAGGTGGGGCGGGGTCCCTCCGAGCTGCTCCCCTCCCCCTTGTCCCTTCCCCCATCTCACAGAGGCCTGGGCAACCAGCCCACTGCCCTGCCCCTCACTGCACCCTTCCACTCTCTCCCTCTCTTTCTCCTGGAGTCTCTCTCCCACTCAGCACCAGACACTCTTCTTGCAGGCCCGGTGGTGGTTTGGATACGGCAGCCTGGGATCTTTTCTCTTCAAAGGGCGGGTGGGAGGAGGCTGGAGGGCAGAGGAGGTATTGGGAGCTTGGTGCTGGGGAGGGGTCCTTGCTGGCAAAGGCCCCAGGCAGACCCTTCCTCATCTTCTCCCCCTTCCCCAGGGTAACCTCCAACCACGTTTTCCTCCGCCATGCCCTGCCGACCAGGCTAGGCTCTGAGACCTCCCACTGCCCTCCCCGCCCCCCCCACACACACAAGCACATCTGCTCAGTCGTCACAAAGCTGGCGGGGGACCTAGCTTGGGGAGAGGGGAGACCCAGAGGGACAGGGGAAAAGGGCAGAGGCCAGTGTGCTGAACAGAAGGTGCAGGCCAACCCCTCAGGGCATTGGGGACAGGGAGATGGTGGAGCCCCAAGCTCCCCTCCCCCTCCTAAAACAGGGCATGCTCCTGGCTGCTTTGTGCCTGGAGACCCTTGGGTCAAAATGTCCCCCTGCTGCTGTGAAGGGAGGGCTGGATCTCCGCACCCACCCACCTGAGCCTCCTGAAGAATGAGGCTGGAAGTGGGGGAATGAGAAGTGTCCAAGCCCCTCTAACCACTGGGACCAAGCCCCCGCCCCCCAAGCCGGCACCAAGTCCCAGCCCTCCCTGTCCCCTCGGGGCCAGCTGCTTTGGTGACAGACCAAGCAGGAGCAGAGAATTCACTACAAACTCTCACCCTGGCCTGTCCGTGGGTTCTGCTAGCAGGGAGGTGAGAGGGAGGGCCCCAGCCGTCCTGGATGGAGGGACATCACCTCTACAGGAGGAGGAGGGGAGCCTGGCCACACTGAAAGTCCAGACCCCCCACCCGGTCAGTAAGGGGAGGCTAGGAGTAGGCGGCGCTGGGACGTGACGGGGCAGGGGGGGCAGGCTATTGGTGGCCAACGAGATGCAGTTGAGGTTTTCCTCCTTTTCAGGGAATGGGGGGGTGGGGCGGGGCCCCCCACCTTTCTGACATCAGCGCTGCCTTGGTCCCTCCTCCCGAGCCGGGGATGGTTGCAGGTAAATCGGGGTCAGGGCAGGGGAGGTGGGGGGGCGGGGCCTGCTGGGGGCGGGCTGGGTCTTTATCCTAGCACCTGGTTCCCTCCCTTGCCCCTTCTGAGCTGGACCTGGGACTGCCCCCCCAAGGGACCCTCAGTCGGGCCTGGGCCTTGGAGTGAATTCTCTGCTCACCCCCCTCTCTCCTCGCCAGCACTAACCCTTTCTTCCCAGGTGCTCTCCAGTGTGCCTCCCTTGGAGCCAGGACCTCGCCGAGCCCCACCACCACCACCTTGTCTCTCTTCCCTCCACACAGCTCTCCTCCCCCCCCCCCACCCAACTCTCCCGGGAGTCCTCTCCCTCCCCAAGTTCTCCCCCTCACCCCTGTGCACCAGTGTCAGTGTCTGCTGCTGAATAAACCCCATGAGAGACCCTGCCGGCTGGGGCAGGGCTGGGCACCCTCAGGAGGGGCTGGACTTTTCCGAATACCCTTCCTCAGCTACTGATTTCATGGGTACTGGGGGTGGGGGCTGCCACAGGCTGCATCAGGAACCTCGGGTGCCGCTCCCACCCTGGAATAGAAGTGCGCTCCTGACACCCACCCACAGTGGGTACGGAACCATCACTCTGCCTTGCAGTTTTTGCAGGAGGAAGAAAATGGAGTTAAAAAAAAAAAAGCTGTGTCCTGGTGTGGTTGGTGAAGGATGGGACCCTTGACCCCTAGCTCTTCCATAGGGGCGCAGATGATGGCGAAGGGGCAGGGCCCTGAGTCCCTGGAACCTCAAAGCCACCAGTGGCTGCAGTGAGGAAATCTTTCCACTCCTGCTTAAGGCACATGAGATCGTCTCTGGGATGCCTCTTGCCAAACCCCTTATCCCCAGCCTGTGGGGTCTCTAGCAGCCAGGGAAGGAAAGAGGGGCACTACCTCCCACCACTAACCCTGCTCTTAATGGCCTCCAGGGTTGATATCTCCAGGGAGAGGGGCAGCTGGGCGGGGCAGGGGTCCCAGCCCGCAAACCCCCTTCCCATCACCAGCCCTACCAAGCAACCGTGACTGCAGCAGCAGGAGGGGACAGCCTGGCACCCCCCACCCCGGCCGCGTGACCAACTTGCCTCTCTCTCTCCCCCTCCTTTGCCCCTGCTCCTCTCCCCCGTGTCCTCCCCGCCCACCCACCTGGCCCAGTCTTCGTGTGCCCAGGGACTCTGCAGAAGGTGCTGGACCCCACCTCGACACACGAGTCGGAGCACCAGTCTGGCGCATGGTGCAAGGACCCACTGCAGGCGGGTGACCGCATCTACGTCATGCCCTGGATCCCCTACCGCACGGACACGCTGACCGAGTACGCCTCGTGGGAGGACTACGTGGCGGCACGCCACACCACCACCTACCGCCTGCCCAACCGTGTGGATGGCACTGGCTTCGTGGTCTATGATGGCGCCGTCTTCTACAACAAGGAGCGCACGCGCAACATCGTCAAGTACGACCTGCGCACGCGCATCAAGAGCGGGGAGACGGTCATCAACACGGCCAATTACCACGATACCTCGCCCTACCGCTGGGGGGGCAAGACCGACATCGACCTGGCCGTGGACGAGAACGGGCTGTGGGTCATCTACGCCACCGAGGGCAACAACGGGCGGCTGGTGGTGAGCCAGCTCAACCCCTACACGCTGCGCTTCGAGGGCACGTGGGAGACCGGCTACGACAAGCGCTCGGCGTCCAACGCCTTCATGGTGTGTGGTGTCCTCTACGTGCTGCGTTCCGTGTACGTGGATGACGACAGCGAGGCGGCCGGCAACCGCGTGGACTACGCCTTCAACACCAACGCCAACCGCGAGGAGCCCGTCAGCCTGGCCTTCCCCAACCCCTACCAGTTCGTCTCTTCCGTTGACTATAACCCTCGTGACAACCAGCTGTATGTCTGGAACAACTATTTCGTGGTGCGCTATAGCCTGGAGTTCGGGCCACCCGACCCCAGTGCTGGTGAGGACAGCTCAAGTTCGCTCCCAAACGCCCCCTAGGTCCCAGGGTCGGGGGGTGCACTCTGTGACATCTTAGGGGGCCTGGAGGTGGGTTCGGGGGAGCCCTGGAGGCAATGGCAGTGTGACATGGCAATGTGACAGAGGCTGTTCTAAGCACGCAATTAACTCCTCTGACCCTCGCAGCCTAGGAGAGGGGGCTTATTATTGCCCCGTTTTACAGATGAGGAAACCCAAGCACTGGGTGAGTATGGGATTAGCTTGCTCATTTGAGGATTTGGACCAAGGACTCTGGGCTCCTAACCAAGCTGCGCTATGTCTCCTAGAGGCCTGTGCATTTTGAGCCCTGGAACCTCTTCAACCAAAATCTTGGGTGGAAGCCCAGTATCAGTAAAACAGCAAAGCCGAGCCGCCGATGTTGGCCAGGATTGGGGGCCCCTCCACAGTCTCATTCTGCCCCCTCAGCTGCCCCAAACCAGCTCTGAGCAGCCCCACGGCTCCAGGGAGTCCCATCTAATCCAAAAGGAGGAGCTGAGGCCCCCAGAGGGAAGGGACGTGGCCAGGTCAGAGAGACCGGAGTAAGAGTAGAATGAGGATGGGAGGTGGCTGTGTACAACAGCCTCCAGACACCTCCTTCCTGGCCCGTCTTCTGTGGTTGCTCTCTCAGACTTCAAAGTACAAATGAGTGAATTTTTGCCACCTTCCAATGCTTCAGATGGTCCCAGGGGTACGAGGGACCTCTGTGGGCAGACAGGGGCCAGGGGAGCTCTCCCAGACCTAGTGGGGACCAGGATATCTTTCAATAGGCCTGAAGCGTGGGGGTAACCCCATCTCATATCCCCTCTCCCTTCCAGGCCCAGCCACTTCGCCACCCCTCAGCACGACCACCACGGCCCGGCCCACACCCCTGACCAGCACAGCCTCGCCTGCGGCCACCACCCCACTCCGCCGGGCGCCCCTCACCACGCACCCCGTGGGTGCCATCAACCAGCTGGGACCTGACCTACCTCCAGCCACTGCCCCCGCCCCCAGCACCCGGCGGCCCCCCGCCCCCAATCTGCACGTGTCCCCGGAACTCTTCTGTGAACCTCGAGAGGTGCGGCGGGTCCAGTGGCCGGCCACCCAGCAGGGCATGCTGGTGGAGAGGCCCTGCCCCAAGGGGACTCGAGGTGAGTGCAGAGCCGAGGTTACCTCCGCTGCAGCTGGCTCGGGGAATGGCCACTGCTGGGTCTGGCCAGGGAAGGGACAGGGGACATGCCCTTAACTCAGCTCAACATAGATGCACTTACCTGTCCATCTCCCCTGGCAGAGTGTGGGTTTCATGCAGGGGTCACGCCTGATGTCTGCAGCTGTGTCCCCAGAGCCCAGCAGAGCTCCCAGGACACAGCAGCAGCTCAGTTAGTGCCCCACGCCTCGGCCCCCGTCCCCTCCTGCAATACTAAGCACCCGCCATGTGCAAAGCGCTGGGTGGACCCTGCAGGGAGCCCACGGGAGGTAACTTGAGTCCTGGCTTCAGACTGAAATGGAACAGGCCCGGGAGCAGCTGGTGACAGGACACAGCAGCTGAAGTGCCAGAGAGGGTGGAGCCAGACCGCATGCTGTAGGGATCCCAAGGGGAGGGTCAGAAGAGGCTTCGGAGCGCGGGGCGGGGGGGGGGGGGGGGGGGGGGGGCCTTCCAAGGCGAGCTTTGCTAGAAGGTTCCAACTGTGGTAGGCAAAGACGGAAGAGGAGCCCAGAGGGAGGGTTTAGGGGAAGAAGGAGTGGCTTATGTCACCTCAGAGTGACACCTCTCTTGACTGTCCGGCCTGCTTCATGTCTGGTCTTCCGTGTTCCCCTCACCTCTCTTCTCACCCACTCGTCCCCCTCTCTCTGTCATCTCCTTTCTCCCTGCTTTGGCCCATCCTTCTCTCCTTCCCTGTGGCTCCCTTCTCTGTTCCTGTGTGTCTGTCCCTACAGGAATTGCCTCCTTCCAGTGTCTACCAGCCCTGGGGCTCTGGAACCCCCGGGGCCCTGACCTCAGCAACTGCACCTCCCCCTGGGTCAACCAGGTGGCCCAGAAGGTACCAGCAGAAGCTGCCCCTCCCAGTCAGGCGCACGTGCTCACACAGCAGGCCCTGGGTGCCCGGGCACAGGGCACAGTGGGGGCAATGGAACAACTGGGGAGACAAGCAGGGGTCCACTCCCTGGCCTGCAGAGGGAGCAGAGATAGATGGGGAGGGAGAAGGCAGACGGAGAAGGGGCAGCAGAGAGAGGGATGAGAGGGGCTGAGCAGGCTGGGCGCGTGAAGAGGGAAGCAAAATGGTCCCTGACAGAGCCGGGGCATCCCACTCCCGCCTCACACAGATCAAGAGCGGGGAGAACGCAGCCAACATTGCCAGCGAGCTGGCCCGCCACACCCGGGGCTCCATCTATGCGGGTGATGTGTCCTCCTCTGTGAAGCTGATGGAGCAACTGCTGGACATCCTGGATGCCCAGCTGCAGGCCCTGCGGCCCATCGAGCGCGAGTCAGCTGGCAAGAACTACAACAAGGTAGAGCCTGGCAGCAGGGCCAGCAGGGCAGGGGGCACTGCCCTGGGAACTTAGGAGATAGCCGGCCTGTTACCGCGGAGCTGGGCTGCCACCCATGGTGATGGGAGAAGGAGGAAGGACAGACCCCAGGTCTACTGGGGCTCCCTCCTGAACTGCCCTGGACGGTCCTGGGGGTGTGGGCTCCCTTAGGAATGGTTCTCGCTCATGGCCTAGCCCCAGGTCAGTAGCAGAGGCAGAAGAGCAAGCTCCCTGGGGCCCAGACATGAGTGTCGGGGTCAGAGGAGTGGGGCTGGGAGACCAGCCCTGAGAGCACTTCCATCTCTTTCCCCAGATGCACAAGCGAGAGAGAACCTGTAAGGACTATATCAAGGTGAGGCTCAAGGGCTCCTGCTGGCCGAGGGGGTGGGGCAGCCCTTGTCACTCCTGGGCAGGCCCCAGGTGGCGCTGGGGATGGAGTTTCGGAGAAGGGGGCGCAGAGCCCAGCCCAGGGAACTGGAGGATGTAGGGGGAATCACGGAGCTGCCCCCGCACCGTTGCAGGCCGTGGTGGAGACGGTGGACAACCTGCTGCGGCCAGAGGCTCTTGAGTCCTGGAAGGACATGAATGCCACCGAGCAGGTGCACACGGCCACCATGCTCCTGGACGTCCTAGAGGAGGGCGCCTTCCTGCTGGCCGACAATGTCAGGGAGCCTGCCCGCTTCCTGGCTGCCAAGCAGAACGTGGGTGAGTGCTACAATCGCGCTAGGGCAAGATCGGGCGCAAATCTTGAACGGTGGGGGCCCACTCGGCCTGGAGACCATGGGGGATACCCTGGCCCTCGACCTTGGGCCTCTTGCCACAGCCCGGGCCTCTGAACTGTGGACAGACCCCCAACCTTGTGTGCCCTGCCGTCCCCTGTCCCCACAGTCCTCGAGGTCACAGTCCTGAACACAGAGGGTCAAGTGCAAGAGCTGGTGTTCCCCCAGGAGTACCCGAGCGAGAACTCCATCCAGCTGTCCGCCAACACCATCAAGCAGAACAGCCGCAACGGTCAGTGCCCGAGCCCCGTGCTGGCACCCCTGCTCCTCTCGTGGAGGACGGCGGTTCTTAGCTTTTATCGGATTGAAGAACCTGAAAGGAGGTTGGGACCCATGGCGACACACAGAGGTGTCCTTCATTCAAGCTAGTGTTAACATTTCAGGGGATTCGTGGAGACCCCCCCCCCCCGAAGCCCCACAGAACCAAGCACACTTTGTAGTTTGTAGGGCTCACTCCGGTGCAGTGGCAGTTCAGGGAGGATTGTGCCGTTTGAGATTAAGGTCCAGAGAGGTTAGGGATTTGCTCAGCGTTACACAGTAAGTGAGAGGTGGGCCGGGGACCCAGCCTGTGTATCCCGGCCCACTGCCCTGCCGTTGAAAACTGCCTATAACTGAGCAGTGGTCCCACAGAAGGGCTCCCAGAGCCCCACTTGCCTGGGCTGCAGCCTGTCTGGCTTCAGAGGTCCTGGCGGCCAGCGTGGTGGAGCTGCACACCAGCCAGGGGCTGACAACACACCCTGCTGTACCCATTCTCCCCAGGAGTGGTCAAGGTTGTCTTCATCCTCTACAACAACCTGGGCCTCTTTCTGTCCACCGAGAATGCCACGGTGAAGCTGGCAGGTGAAGCGGGCGTGGGGGGCCTGGGGGGCGCCTCCCTGGTGGTGAACTCCCAGGTCATCGCAGCATCCATCAACAAGGAGTCCAGCCGAGTTTTCCTCATGGACCCTGTCATCTTCACTGTGGCCCACCTGGAGGTGAGCTGAGGTGCCCCCTCCCTCCGTGAGGGTCCCAGCATCCTCCATTGTCCCTGGCTGTGTATGCCCCCCTACTGTGTGTTCACCCACCCCAAGAGCAAGTTACAACCCCTCCCTGGGGCCTCAGCCCCCACCTCAGCAGCTTGGGCCGTTTTGTCCCCAGAGGTCTCAGACTGTCACCTGGAGCCCAAAGCCCCAGGCACTCATCTCCTGCTTGTCACTATCCCCATAGCCGGGTGTGCGGGCTGGGGTGGGACTCCCCGGATCTGACCCCCCGGTCACCACCACACAACAGGCCAAGAACCACTTCAATGCCAACTGCTCCTTCTGGAACTACTCGGAGCGTTCCATGCTGGGCTACTGGTCAACCCAGGGCTGCCGCCTGGTGGAGTCCAACAAGACCCACACCACGTGCGCCTGCAGCCACCTCACCAACTTTGCCGTGCTCATGGCTCACCGCGAGATCGTAAGCTGGCCAGCACTCCGCTCCTCCGGGCGGGCCCACTTTCTGGCCCGGCTTTGCATGGCATCATAGAAAGTGCTGCATGGGCGGTGCCGGGGAAGGCCAGCTTCGTGGGCATGGGGGGCCTGAGTCTTGTCCGGGGCATGAGGCCACACGTCTGGTTCTCTTTGGTCACGGTCCCACCTTCTCCCAAGGCACTCTGGAGAAGCACGTTGGTGTCACCTTTGTCATCTCTCCACGAGCCTTCCAGAGCATGAGGAAGTGGGGGCCGGCAAGTTGGCCAGGGGGGCAGAAGGCCAGGTGGGCTGCACCAGTGGTGCTCGTGGCCCACGGCCTTGCCCGTAGCTGGCACCTAAGCTGAGCCCTGGCCACGTGCAAGACCAGAGGCGCTAAGTACGCCCCCTGCTCCTTCCCCCAGTACCAGGGCCGCATCAACGAGCTGCTGCTGTCGGTCATCACCTGGGTGGGCATCGTCATCTCCCTGGTCTGCCTGGCAATCTGTATCTCCACTTTCTGCTTCCTGCGGGGACTGCAGACTGACCGAAACACCATCCACAAGAACCTGTGCATCAACCTCTTCCTGGCCGAGCTGCTCTTCCTGGTTGGGATAGACAAGACTCAGTATGAGGTGAGCAGGACTCCAGGGCAGGAGAGGATGGGGGGAGAGACGACACTGGCCGGCCGGGGCAGCCCCTCACCTGTGGTGCTCCCCACTCTCTAGATTGCCTGCCCCATCTTCGCTGGCTTGCTGCACTACTTCTTCCTGGCTGCCTTCTCCTGGCTCTGCCTGGAGGGCGTGCACCTCTACCTGCTGCTGGTGGAGGTGTTTGAGAGCGAGTACTCCCGCACCAAATACTACTACCTGGGCGGGTACTGCTTCCCAGCCCTGGTGGTGGGCATCGCAGCCGCCATCGACTACCGCAGCTACGGCACCGAGAAGGCGTGAGTGCCCCCTTCACCCCCCGAGTCTCTCCCCCTTGCTGGCTCCCTGCTCAGCAGCATCCCTTGGGCCAGGACCCTCAGGGCACTGGCCTCCCTTCTCCTGAGCCCCGAGGCCGCAGCCAGCAGAGTCCCTGGGCTCCTTGAGTCAGAGGGAGGGAAGAGCCTGCCCCCCCGGCCCCCACCTCTCAATACCCCGGCCCTGCTTCCTCCACAGCTGCTGGCTCCGAGTGGACAATTATTTCATCTGGAGCTTCATTGGGCCTGTCTCCTTTGTTATCGTGGTAAGTTGGAAGGCAGTACCCCCAGTACTGAGTCTCTGTCCTTCATCCAGCCTAGCTCTGACCCCAAGGCCCCCATTCTCCCCAAGCCCTTGAAAAGCATCAGAACTGAGCAGCCAACTAAGAAAACGAGAGCAGAGTGGGCCTGTAGAGCTCCAGCACTGAGGTCCATCCTTCCAGGAGCTGTGATTTGAGCCCCTGCTCTGTGTCAGGCCACGGGCCCTGCCCCCCCGGCCCCGAAGCCACATTAACAGTTACACCAGTAGGCAGGCACCTGGGGGCAGGTACAGCAGCAGAGGGGACCCTGAAGAAGGGGGGTCGTGGCTGAGACTTGGCCAGGAGCTGACGCTAGGAGGCAGAGGGACCCTGGCCCAGCCCCTCCCCTTGTCCCGCCCCCAGGTGAACCTGGTGTTCCTCATGGTGACTCTGCACAAGATGATCCGGAGCTCATCCGTGCTCAAGCCCGATTCCAGTCGCCTCGACAACATTAAGTGAGCACCCCCTCGCCCCACCCATGCCCTGGGACTTTCCAGGCCTCTCCCAGCGTTTCCTAAACGGTGGTGTTCTCGCCTCTGGTGTCACATACTGTGATTTTAAGGACAAAGATGGTGTTTTACTGTGTTTGTTACGTATCTATTTAACAAGTATTAGAAAACATGGTATTAGCACATCCAGCCGTGGTTTTAGGCACATAATTGCTAAGGGTGAGACTGAGTTCAAAAAGTGAGTCTAGGGAATTCCCTGGCGGTCCAGTGGTTAGGACTCTGCACTTTCACTGCCAAGGGCACAGGTTCAGTCCCTGGTCGGGGAACTAAAGATCCCACCAGCCATGCGACTCGGCAAAAAAAAAAAAAAAAAGTCCATTTCAGGGCAACTTAAAGACAGATAGGCAGCAAAAGGTAGTTTAAAGGTCTGGAAATATGGCCAAAAGGATGAAGGATGCAGGAGAATGACTGGCCATTCACAGAGCCCTGACCCCTGACCTCTGCCTGCCCCTCAGGGTCAGCTTGGGTGAAAGTGTCACTGGGCAGGCCTGCTCATCCCAGGGCAGCGTCCAGGCCTGCTCAAAGAGGGACACGCAGCAGGGCTCTGGGGGAGGCATCTCTGCTGGCAGGGACTTTGATGTCCCTGTTCCCTCTCCACCTCTCCCCAGATCCTGGGCCCTGGGGGCCATTGCGCTGCTCTTCCTACTGGGCCTCACCTGGGCTTTCGGCCTCCTCTTCATCAATAAGGAGTCGGTGGTCATGGCCTATCTCTTCACCACCTTCAACGCCTTCCAGGGGGTCTTCATCTTCGTCTTTCACTGCGCCTTACAGAAGAAGGTGAGGTCCAGGGAAGGGACCAGGTGCCTGCCTTCTGTAGCGGGACCTGTGTCTGCCTGGAGGGAAGCACAGGCTCACAGGGAGGATTTAGGCAGGGGTGCAGAGGGTTCTGGAAAAGAGCAAGATACAGGGGCCTAGAGGAACGAGAAAGCAAGGCAGATTTGGGGAGTTGGGAGAGCACAGGGCAGGGACATGGTTGATGGACCCTCCCCAGGGTGCAGGGCACAAGTCAAGCACGGGGAGGGAGATGACTCTGGGTGCCACCCAGACGGAACATTTCCGACTTCAATAGTTGTGGGATAAAATGTGAATTTTGTGGTGATGGGAAGTTTCTTTTTAAAATAAAGTGTGTTGCAGTCTGAATCTTAAAAAAAGAATAAATTAAGGAGATAACAGAAGCAGAAGAATGTGGAGAAGGGTGTACGGGCAGTAGACTCAAGACTAAAGCCAGGGAGACTGAGCCAAGGCGTTTGTAGATTCATATCCTGAAGGCAGTGGGGAGGCCCGGTCAGACTGTTACTGGTCTTAGGGGACAGTGAGGTGGGTAAGGCTAAGGAGGGGAAGAAGGAGGCAGTGATCACAAGTCTTGGGTGCAAGGTTGACTGTTCCGCTCAAAACTGTCCCATGGTCCTCATCGGACACACAGTGACATCCTTACAGAGGCCCCCAGGCCCATACGGTCCAACCTGGGCTTCCCCTTCTCTTCCCTTCCCTCCAGCCATGCTCTGTCTTCTGCTCCCTCAGACACCTAGACATGGACCCTCCCCAGGGCTTGCCCCCTGCCCCTCCCCGCATATCCACAGGGCCCACTGCCTTATTTCTTTTAGGTCTTTGCCGAAATGTCTCCTTAGTGAGGCCTCCCCTGATCTTTTTGAAATCGTGCCCCCGACCCCCACCGACAGCACTGCCTAACTCGCGGCCATGGTTCTCGGCAGCACCTCACACCATCAGACGCCCTACATAACGTACTGATGTTTCACCCGTGTTCAGTCTCTGTCTGCTAGAAAATACCAGCTCTGAGAAGTAGGGCTTTGGGTCTGATTTGTGTCTGTCCTCGGGGCCTAAACCACGCCTGGCGTATAGAGGATGCTCATTAAAGATCTGTTGAGTGAATGAATGGATGAGAAATTATTGGTGGGGGTGGAGAAAGGAGGATGGGCCTGAGTGAGAAGAGAGCCTTCTTGGCTGGCTGTTGGGAGACAGGAGACAGTGGGGCCTCTGATCCCCACCAGCAGCTTGGCCACTGGACCCCCAAGGCGGGGGCACCTACTGCCTGTCCTCCTCACCCCCCCAGGTGCATAAGGAGTACAGCAAGTGCCTGCGTCACTCCTACTGCTGCATTCGCTCCCCGCCCGGGGGCGCTCACGGCTCACTCAAGACCTCAGCTATACGGAGCAACACCCGCTACTACACGGGGACCCAGGTATCCAGGCCGGGGGCTGGGGCGCCAGGCAGGGCTCCCTGGGGCTGAGTGTTGGAACCGAGAGCCCAAGAGGCAGGGCAGTTCTCTGCCCAGGTCCCTGGTGGTGCTCATCAGGCAAGTGGTCTCAGAAAGATCGTGGAGGGTGGGCGGCCCAAGGGCCCCCTCACGTCTGAGCTGTGTCCCCAGAGCCGAATCCGGAGGATGTGGAATGACACCGTGAGGAAACAGACGGAATCCTCTTTCATGGCGGGCGACATCAACAGCACACCCACCCTGAACCGAGGTGAGACTGGATCCCTCACCCCCGGCTTCAGTCCCTCAAGATTCCCGAGCCCGGGTCTCCTGGCCGCCTTGTGACCTCTGACCTTCTGGGCAGGTACCATGGGGAACCATCTGCTGACCAACCCCGTGCTGCAGCCCCGTGGGGGCACCAGCCCCTACAACACTCTCATTGCCGAGTCGGTGGGCTTCAACCCTTCCTCACCCGCCGTCTTCAACTCCCCAGGTGAGAGCACTGTGGTGCCAGGAGCGGGTGACAGCCCAGGTCAGGTGGCATCCTTGTGCCTCCTGAACTGGAGCCGAGACTTGGCATCCTGAACCCGCTCTCTCCTTCTCTCTTTTCCCTCCTGGCCGGCACCTGCAGGGAGCTACCGGGAACCCAGTAAGTGGGACTGTTTCCTGGTAACATTTCCAAGGCCGGGAGGGGAAGGTGACAGTGGCCTCCTCAAATGGCCTAACTTAGAGAGAAGAACGCGAGTGCCCCCCGACACACACACACAGTCTCTGGCTTGGCAGCTGGCTGGAGGGTGTCGCGTTAGGTGGGGAATGAAGGTGATGGGGGGGACAGAGCGTTGGAAAGGGATCTGGTCATCCAGATCTCCTCATACTGCTGAGACTCTAAGCCCCCAGCTGCGAGGGGACCCTGGGGGAACTGGTCCCCACACGTACCTCCACTAGTCTTCTGCTGAGCTGGTGTCCTCACTGCCAGTGAGGAAGAGAGGGAATACAAGACCCCAGTCCCCAGGGGCAGGGGTGAACCCAGGGAAAGCCAGGTGAAAGCAGGCACCCCCGTCCACGTGGCCTGTGCCCCTCTCACTGCCCGGCTCTCCTTCTGAGCAGCTCCCTTCTGCCTGCAGAGCACCCCTTGGGAGGCCGAGAAGCCTGCGGCATGGACACGCTGCCCCTCAATGGCAACTTCAACAACAGTTACTCCTTGCGAAGCGGGGACTTCCCTCCAGGGGATGGGGCCCCCGAGCCACCTCGAGGCCGGAACCTGGCCGACGCTGCCGCCTTCGAGAAGATGATCATCTCGGAGCTGGTGCACAACAACCTTCGGGGTGGTAGCAGCGGAGCCAGGGGCCCTCCACCGCCTGAGCCCCCCGTGCCGCCAGTGCCAGGGGGCAGCGGCGAGGAAGAGGCAGGCGGGCCTGGGGGTGCTGACCGGGCAGAGATCGAACTTCTCTACAAGGCCCTGGAGGAGCCACTGCTGCTGCCCCGGGCCCAGTCGGTGCTGTACCAGAGCGATCTGGACGAGTCGGAGAGCTGCACAGCGGAGGACGGGGCCACCAGCCGGCCCCTCTCCTCCCCTCCGGGCCGGGACTCCCTCTACGCCAGCGGGGCCAACCTGCGGGACTCGCCCTCCTACCCGGACAGCAGCCCCGAGGGGCCCAGTGAGGCTCTGCCCCCACCCCCACCTGCACCCCCTGGCCCCCCCGAAATCTACTACACCTCGCGCCCGCCGGCCCTGGTGGCCCGGAACCCCCTGCAGGGCTACTACCAGGTGCGGCGGCCCAGCCACGAGGGCTACCTGGCAGCCCCAGGCCTCGAGGGGCCAGGGCCCGATGGGGATGGGCAGATGCAACTGGTTACCAGTCTCTGAGGGACCTCACGGACCAGGGGCTGGTGTCCCAGGCCGGGGACTGAACCCTGGGTAGGGCTCTGATGGCAGAGGGAGGCTGATGGAGACTGGCTGCTGGGCCACTCTCTCCAGGTGCCCCTTTGCCATGGGCCCTCCAGGCCCCTTGGGGGCTCTGCTCTGGGGGCCCGAGGTGCAGGGTTCACAGACAGGGTTTCCCACCAGCCGTGTGCACCAGCTCAATTTGGGGCAAGTGCAGTGAGGAACCAGGAGGTCCCCAGGGGAGTGAGGAAGGAGAGATTGGAAGGGTGCAGCCCACTCTTGACTTCCCCCTCCCACCCCCTACTCATCCTACTCCCTGGAGGGAAGTGAGGGCTCTGGTTTCCCTGGGTCAAAGGCCCTGCTGGATGGAACCCGTCAGCTGCTCCTCTCTTTGCAGCCAGAGTGCTGCCAGTTGCACCAGGATGGAGCAGTGGGGACAGGACAGATGGACAGGTTCCTCTGCACTACAGTTCCCTGCTCCACGGAGACTGGGGCCTCTGACCGGGGAGAGAGCCCTAGCGGGGAGAAAGCCCCAGGGCAAGAGGAATGGGCGGTTGTGGCTGGTGGTTTAAAGGTGGACCTTTCTCCGAAGCTCCTTCTCTCTGCTCTTCGTCCCAGCCTTCCCAGCAAGCCTGCCCCCTCAGCCCTCCTTGAGTGCACCCAATGACCCCCTCCCTTGGGGCGACTCCTGATGAAGCACAACTCCCCGCAGGGCCCCCAGCCCACAGGGGTGGCCATATGTGAGCAGTTCCCAGTCCTGTGGGCTTGGCTATGGGGAGCAGATTTTGGGTCTGGATCTCCCTGGGGAGTGGGTCCTGGGCTTGGATCTTTCCCTAGGGGGCCCTCTTACCCCTTCCCTCTCTCCTCTTCCTCCGTCCCCATTGCTGTAAATATTTCAATGAAATGGAAAAGGAAAAAAAAAAAAAAAAAAAAAAAGACAAAAAAAGAAAGAAAGAAAATCTCATCACTTGAAGCCACCAGGAGCCTGCGGCCCGGCCAGCCCGGGATTTCTCCGGAGCAGAGCTGTGCCGCCGGGCCCTGGCAGCCAGGACTTCTCTGTGTACGTGTGCATCCCCAGCCGGGTGGGCGGGCCGCCAGAGCAGCTTTTTACAATCCAGAGACAGAAAACAAAATCTAGAAGCAACATCGAAACAAAGAACCCGTTTCCTTTCCGGCACCCTTCCCTGATCCGCCTCTCCCTGGCATCAGTCAGCCCTCCTGGGGCGTGTACCTCACTGCCTGCCCCAGGACTTGGGGCCTGTCTCCCCTTCCCCTCCCCACTGGCCCAGGGGAGGCACCCTCACACCCAAAGATGCTTTTGCCAAGGTGGCTGCGCTGTCCCTTGGAGTTCCTGCTTCTTGTACATTGCTTCTGGGACTCGGCCTGGGAGGAAGGGGCCGATTTCCCGCCTAGAGAGGTTGAGAGGGGAAGGAAAATGAGGGCAGCAGGGTTTGACAGATGACTGAGGAGGGGGGGCTGGGGGCTGGGGGCGGTGAGGTGGTTCTCCTTCACGGGGTGGGGAGGCGAGGGGTGAGAGACTGCCTTCCCTACCCAACACGCCCCCGCAGGGGAGACAAAGCCAGGTACCAGGGCCTGGCTGGGGTCAGGACACCCATGTTCAGAGGGCTCAACCCCAGACCTGCAGATGCTAGAAGCTCCAGGCTTGGGATGTCTCCTGAGTACCTCTCCCAGTCCCCTCTCCAGTCTGTCACCCTGGCCTTCCCAGCAACACCCCCCCCCCAATTCTTTGGGGGTAGCATAGTCCCACTGCCATACTAGCCCAGCCCTGTCATTTGCCATTTCCCCAGGGGTGGCCCTCCACCTCTGCTCTGACCCCTCATCTCTTTTGTCCCTCCCTCTTTTCTCACAAGTGCCATGAGTTTTCAAACATCTTCGGGTCTCAGCCTGCCGCTGCCATGAACTTTGGGTTAATGGGGAGGAACTCCAGGGAGGAACTGGGGGAAAGGGACAGATAGGTGGCTGGAGGGACCCTTTTTGCTGCTAAAAAGCCCCTCCCTTCTCCTGAGGAGCTAGGGCTGGCTTGTCCCCATCAGTTATAGGGGAGAAGAGGCCAGACCCAAAGATGGTGGTTTGTCCCACATGGGGGGACAGGTGTGGGGAGAAGGTAAAGGTGGGTTCCATCTGTTTTCTGGTAGGGAGTTTTAACCCGTTTCACCAGACCATGGGTGAGTCTGGACGGGCAGGTGAAGTAAGGATAGGAACGGTCTTGCGCAGATGGCTCTGTGAGGAGGGCAGGAGACAGCTCCGTGGCTTTCCTTGGCTTCACTAGGCCAGGAACTCCTCTTTGGGGAGGGGTGGCTAGAGATGGTGGGAGACAAGGGTAGATGGAAGAGTGGACCCGGCCCAGGCATCAGCCCAGCTAGAGTCATAGAATGCCTCTGACCAGCAAAGAGGTCTGGAAGAGAGGGTGGGGTGGGGGAGTTCCCAGGGGAACTCCTGCGTCCTCTCCCCTGCCCAGTCCTCCTTTTATCTCTCCAGACTCTGACAGTCAAAGGGAGAGAGAGGGTACAGCGGGTCCCTTGGTTCCCATTCCAGCCAGAATCACCAAGGTGGATTCCCAGGCCTCAGAGTTGTGTGGCACGGCCCCCTGGTAGGGCTGGAAACCACTGCAGTCCAGCACAAAGCTACCCCGAGAGCCCAGGTGCCCCCCCACCCCAACCAGACCTGGTGCCTTGATGCCCCCACTCCAGCTGGGACGGTATAAAGAAGGAAGGGTCTTGGTTTCCTCTCCTACTCCCTTTCTTGGGCTCCTGAATTCATTTGCTTTCAAATCTTGTTATTTTTCTCTGGGTTTGGTGGGGGTTTTTTGGCTTTGGTTTTGGTTTTCCTTGCCTTTTTCTCTGTGTCTCCACCTCTTTCCCTGTGTCTTTCTCACTGTCTCTGTGTTCCCCTTCTCTTACCCGCAATTTCTCTCTGTCCATTTGGGCCTCCTCCCTCTTCTCCCATGCCCCAGTCCCTCCTTGGTCTTTTCGATATGCCAAACCAATTTTGGGTCGAGTGCATTTAACGAGAACAAAACAAAAAGCTCATAACAACAAGAACGTTTCAGAAAAAAAAGTTTAAAAAAATTGTTGAGTCAAAAAAAAATCAAACAATAAAGAAATTAAGATTTCTTGGAATGACAAGAGTAGCGTGACTCATTTGCGGGGGGAGGCAAGAAACAGGTGAGTGGATCTGCACGGAGCATCCCCGTGAGGCTGTGACCGAGTGAGGAACCTGCACTGCCGCATTTAGAACCCACAGCAGAGGACTGGTGAGTCACAGAATCATTAATGTTTATAGAACTTGGTAGGTTCAAGGGCCTGCTAGGCAATGCAGGTGCAGTTTCTTTCTGAATCCTCATAAATGCTCTGGGCGGAGGTTATTCGAGCTCCATTTTACAGATGGAGAAACTGAGGCTTACAGCACCTGGATGCACATCCAAGTCTGTGGGCCAGGCCACTGTGCCATGTTGCGCCTCAAGCCCTTCTCAGCCTGGACTTCGGTCCACAGGCTATATTAGAGCATAGCATAGGAACTGCATGCTGTGCCTGTCTGATTCCAGCTGCTATTTCTAGACTCCCACACGTTACTGGAATGGTGCATTTTCGGTCATGACAGCACAGTGGAATTGCATCATGTGTATTTCACATTCTCACAGTGCTCAGAGAGAGCGGAATGACCAAGTAGTGCAAGCACTTCTCTCCATGCCCCTCTGCCCTCAACACTGGCGTCTAGGATGCCGCACTCAGCCATTCCTCCTCCCCACTCCCCAGCTACTCCTTCCCAGTCTCCACACTGGTTCCTTCTCATCTCCTAACCTCTTAATGTTGGCGAGCCCAAGGGCTCAGCCTTGGACCTTTACCTACATTCACTCCCTGGGAGATCTCATCTCATTAAATGGTTTTTAAATACAGCTGACCCTTGAGCAACGCAGGTTTGAACCACACAGGTCCACTTAGATGAGGATTCTTTTCAGTAAGTATATTGGAAAAATTCTTGGAGATTTGCGACAGTTGGAAAAAACTCGCAAATGAACCATGTAACCTCGAAACCTTCAAAAAAATTAAGAGGCATGTCATGAATGCACAGAATATATGTAGATACTAGTCTATTTTATCATTTACTACCATAAAATACACACATATCTATTATAAAAAGTTAAAATGTATCAAAACTTATGCACACACTGACAAACCGTACACAGCCCCATCGACTGCACTAGGCTACCATCAAGCAATCATATTGCTGCTTCTTCATTTTCAGTGCATGAATCACTATACCTGTAAATAAAAATGAATTTCTCTTTCACATTTTCTTTTCATTTTTGATGTCTAGTGTTAGTAATATGTGCAATATCTACAGTGTTTTTTATAAGACAATATTGATGTAGGTACTGGCAGACGATTCATCTTGTAAATAAATGATGTACGCTTTCGGTATTGATAAATACAGTACCGTATTGTAAATGTATTTTCTCTTCCTTACGATTTTCTTAATAAGTTTCTTTTCTATCGCTTACTTTCATGTAAGAAGACAGCATATAATACATATACAAAATATGTGTTAATTGACTGTTTATGTTATGGTTAAGGCTTCCAGTCAACAGTAGGCTATTAGTAGTTAAGTTTTGGGGGAGTCAAAAGTTATACATGGGGCTTCCCTGGTGGCGCAGTGGTTGAGAGTCCGCCTGCCAATGCAGGGGACACGGGTTCGTGCCCCGGTCCGGGAGGATCCCACATGCCATGGAGCGACTGGGCCCGTGAGCCATGGCCGCTGAGCCTGCGCGTCCGGAGCCTGTCTTCTGCAACGGGAGAGGCCACGACAGTGAGAGGCCCGCGTACCACCAAAAAAAAATTATACATGGAGGTACTTCGCTGGTGGTCCAAGTGGTTAAGAATCCATGCTTTCACTGCAGGGGGCACGGGGTCTGGGAACTAAGATCCCCGCATGCCACAGTGTAGCCAAAAAAAAAAAAGTTATACATAGATTTTTGATTGCACAGGGGTCAGCACCCCTAACCCCTGCATTTTTCAAGTGTCAGCTGTACTATCTATTATGCTGATGACTTCCAAACGCAGAGCTCCAGCCTGAACTTCCATCTTGAGATCCAGATTCATTTACATCCAACTACCCACTCCACATCTCCCCCTGGGTGTCTGGTAGGATCTCAAAGTTAAACCCAGTTCCACGCACATGTATACACACACCACTGTTCCAGTTCCTCCCACAGGCTTCCCCACCTTGATTAACGGCAAGTCCATCCTGAGACTCAAGATAAGACCCCTGGAGCCTCCCTTGAACTCACTCATTGTTTCATACCCCATATCTAATCTGACAGTAGGTGCAGTAGTGCCTCTAACTTTGAAATACCCAGAATTAACTAGTTCTCACTACTTTGGTTCAAGCCACCACTGTCTTTCACCAGGACCACTGTAACAGTCCCCTAACTAGCTCCCTTGTCCCTCTTCAGGGGACACACAAAACAGAATGATCTCAGTAAGCATACTTTTTGTCCCTCCTCTGCTCAAAACTCTCCAAAGGCCTCCTCTCTCACCCAGACGAAACGCTAAGGTCAGCACAATGGCCCACAAGGCCCTACAGCATCAGATCTCATCCCTACAGCTCTCCTCCTTCCCTCCACTCCAGCCACACTGGGATGCTCACTGTCCACAAACATGCAGGCAACTCCTGCCTGCCTCAGGGCCTTTACACGGGTTGTTCCTAGGGTTCACCTATTCTCCCTTTAGGACGTATGAAAATAAGAGCTTCCCAGCAGGCCTTCCCAGGCTACTCCATTTAAATTGCAATTGGCCACTCCAGAACTTCCTAACCCCTGTCTTGCTTTGTCTCCCATAGTGCTCCCATCTCACAAACTGCCTTTTTTGCTTGTTTATTGTCTGCCTCCCCCACCAGAAAATAATGTACAATGGTCTGTTTTTTCACTGCTCTTCCCTACTGTTTGGCACAGTGTCCGGCACACGCTAGGTGCTCAATAAATGTCTGTGAAAGGACACACAGCTGAATGGAGCACAGGACCCAGAGTAGGCCTGAGATGAGATAAGACCATTCCCTCAGCTGCTCTCAGTCCCCATGCACCCCTCACTGTGCGATGCTGTTGTTACTTCAGCGTGGCCCTGAAATCTAAGTTCAGCAATTGAGCTGGTGCCCAAGCCTATCCTGTGCTGAAGAGGAACTGGTTCTCCTAGACTTACAGAGAGCTGCTCTGCGGGCAAATTCCGGAGCTTTAAGCGTAAACTTAATGATTTATGATTTTGACCTCATGCTCTGACTTTGAAATTTTATCCTAGCATACGGTGAGAACACAGCCAGTTCTTCCACCTTTTTGTCCTTTACTTTCCCGGCACTGTACACACCCGACTCCTCTACCCACGCCGTGAAACCCGCTGTGCTGACAACCTGTGGCCCTCAGTGGTTGTCAGCGGCACCTGTACACACCTGGGGCAACCACTAGCCTGTGCCCAGGAACAGTAACATTTATGTTGATATTCATTCCAAAGCTCGTTCCTACATTTCATCTTATTTAATTATCACAAGGTATATATTATCCCCACATATCAGATGAGGAAACTGAAGTTAGGGTAAATGACTTACTCAAAAAGATAAGATTGCTATGCAGTTCAAAGTGCCCACACCCTGGAGATGCTTTACATATGCTGTCCAATTTAATCCTTTCAGCCACCCAGTGAGGCAGGTTTTAGTTAGCTCCAATATACAACTGCAGAAGCTGAAGCCCAGAAAGGTTCAAGAACATACCCGTGTTCACTCAGCTAGTAAGAGAAAGATGGACCAGGCCTCCATCTTGGTCTTCCTGTCCCAGGGGCTGCATTGAGGGCTGTCTGCACCCAGCTGCAGTTGCCCAGGCCCCATCGCTGCCCACCAACCCCACTCGGCATCCACTAAGGGAAGCTGACTGTCTGGCTCCCCACATCAGAGATGCCCACTAATCATGCCACACCCTGATGGTCCCTATGTAGCTAGTATGTTAGGATTGTCCAGAGTGGACTCACGTGAGTTAAGCCAGAGGGAAGGTCTTAATGCAGAGCAACAGAGGATTCGCTTCAGATCCCCAAAGGCTTGAAAGCATTGGAGCCTCTGCCATTGAGAAGACCTCCTCTCTCCCGTGAACTCTTGGGAAGGCCTAGGGGTGCCAGGCTGAGGCTACTCCTTTATCCCTACAATATCCTCACGCTTATTCTGCTTCTCTCTTACCCTTTCAAACATCTCAGTCATGGCAATGAGCTGTGATGACAGGACCCTCCCCCATTTATATCCCTTCTTACTTCACTGGGACTCACCTTGACCAAAACCCTTGCAACCACTGCTCTTTTCTGTCTGTCCTGCCCCACTGTCTTCCATCAACCTTTGCCTCTGTCCAAGTGATCCCAGCTTCTCACAACTGAAGCCCTCACTTTAAGCCAAACAGTCCTCTCCTGGGAATTGATCCTAAGGAACCATGCATGTGTATGAAGACAGGGACAAGAAAAGTTCGCTGTAGTAAGGCTTCTAAGAGTGAAACACAAGAGAGAATCTAAACTTTTAGCATAGAAAACTGTTACATAAATAATGCACATCCATAAACAGAATACCATGCAGCCATTCAAAATGATAATGCAGAAGAACACTAAAGGACGTGGAAATATATTCATAATAATACTAAGGGTAAAAACCTAGATATAAAAAACAGGGTAAAGTATGACCTTACTTTTGCTTTGATGGCATGTATATACAAAAAGTGTGTGTATACAAATATGAAACTGTGTATATATACAAGTGTATGTGTGTATGTGTATATGCGTGTATAAATATAAAATATATGCAGGGACTTCCCTGGTGGCACAGTGGTTAAGAATCCACCTGCCAATGCAGGGACACAGGTTCGAGCCCTGGTGCAGGAAGATCCCACATGCCGCGGAGCAACTAAGCCTGTGCGCCACAACTACTGAGCCTGTGCTCTAGAGCCCGAGTGCCACAACTACTGAGCCCACGCACCACAACTACTGAAGCCCGCGTGCCTAGAGCCCCTGCTCGGCAACAAGAGAACCTGCCGCAGTGAGAAGCTCGCACACCATCTCTCTGCAACTAGAGAAAGCCAGCGTGCAGCAACGAAGACCCAGTGCAGCCAAAAAATAAACATTTTAAAAATAATTTTAATTGACTTTAAAAAAATAATTATAAAATATATGCAGAATATAAAGCTATACACCAGAATATTAACAGGGTAATTTTAACTTTCTCGCAACTCTGTATTTTAAAAATTATTTGCATTAATATGTATTACTTTTGTAATAGGAAAAAGTATTTGTGTGCCCCACTTTCTATGGAAGAACAAAGACCAAGAATAACCAGCACAAATGGAAGAAGAAAGAACAAGATGGGGAAATAGCCTTACCAAGACTGGTTATAGTGTGGTAATATTTAAGTCAATGTGGTATCTGGCACAGGAAGAGACAAAAAGTCCAATGGAAGAGACCTGTGACTAGATGGAAACTTGCTCTAGGCAGAGATTACAAATCACTAGGAAAAGGATGGATTAATCCAGAGGATCTTATATTTTTTTGGTCTTGAGATCCCTTTACCCTTTTAAAAATTCATGAGGATAAGGAGGGGGATGACTGGGAGGAGCACAGAGGATTTTTAGGGCAGTGAAAATACTCTGTATCATACTGTAATGATGAATACATGTCATACATTTATCCAAACCCATAGAATGTGCACCAAGAGTGAACCTTAACGTAAACTGTGGATTTTAGGTGATAATGATGTGTCAATATAGGTTCATCAATTGTACACAAATTCACCACTTTGGTGGTGGATGTTAATGATGGGGGATACTATGCATGTGGGAGGGGGAGAGGTATATGAGAAATCTATGTCATGAACCTAAAACTGCTCTAAAAAAAATTAAATCTTTTTTTAAAAAATGAATGTGGGGCTTCCCTGGTGGCGCAGTGGTTGAGAGTCCACCTGCCGATGCAGGGGACACGGGTTCGTGCCCCGGTCCGGGAAGATACCACATGCCGCGGAGCGGCTGGGCCCGTGAGCCATGGCCGCTGAGCCTGTGCGTCCGGAGCCTGTGCTCCGCAACGGGAGAGGCCACAACAGTGAGAGGCCCATGTACCGCAAAATAAAAATTAATGGGGACCCTAATGAGCTGTTGTTTATGGGGATAGAGATTATTTATATTTACTGAATTGGAAATTAAAACTGAGCAAAATTTTTCAATATTTAACTAAATTAAATTGGTTAATAAATCTATTAAATGTTAAAATAAATGACCTATTTTATTAAAAAGTAACTATATGCATATTTTAAAAACAAAGTAGTGCAAAGAATGGCATTGTTTTACATTTTTGTAAAACTCCTACTATCTGGTGTAATGAAAGGCAGCTGTATTCTCACATCAGGCTTCTGCAATCAATCTGTTGCAATATGCTGTTTTGGTTGAAGTATGTGAAGAAAAACCAGCCTCACAAAGATACATAGTTGGAAAAGGGAGGAGTGTCATAGCCTTTTCAGCTAATTGGGGATATTTTACTTTGTTACTATACCAAAACTCAACAAGTGGTGGCGTATTAAAGTTACAGTGTTGAATATGAAACTGTATCAATAAACTTTTCATACTCTGTTACACTGAAACCCATTGGTCTATCTTACAAATTTTAATTGATCTTTTATGACTGATTTTGTAACATCATGCATTGGTCTTTAGGAAAATATTGATATGCTGAGTTATTACATTTCATTCTACAGTATTTTTAAAATATATCTGTTAATAATATCACCACTGATCTCATCAGGAAAACCTTTAAATATTGAAACGTTGTCAGGCTGATGGTGGTAAATAAAAGTTTCCTAAATGTCTAAGTTTTGCTTAAAAGCTCAGATATTATCATTGGCAACACACTGTTAATTTTCCTCCAAGTGACCACTGACTGCATTTGTTTCTGAGAAAATACATAGCATATATCCTAGTCTGAATAATTAATACTTAGCAATTATTCAAGTAAAAACTGTGTTCATGAAAAAAGTCAGCAGTTCCACCTCCACTCAAACAACTGTACATTACCTCAACTACCATCATTCTTCAGCATGCAACAGAAGTGCTCTATGCAAGCGTCGCATTTCACCACCCAGAATATTAGAAAGACCTGCTGTAGGGCTAAGCTTTAGCACAATTACTACTTTCACCGCTTCTTCAAGGGCATTCTTAAGTGAAACTGTTTTAACATTGAGCGTGTGTGTGGTGGTGAGGAATACAATGACAACCACTACCACAATATGGTGACACTGCACTGTTTCCTGCTAAGGGGCCGGAAGTCGTACCCACTGTTTTTGTACCAACAGTGCACAGACAACACAGCACAAATGAGAAAGGCAAATAATGCCTTAGAATTATTATGAAAATAGTTTATCTCATGGATTCCCTAAAAGGTTCTTGGGGATCCCCAGGAGATCACGTTTTGAGAACCACTGGACTACTCAATAAATGGAGCTGGGACACGTGGTTATCCAAATGAAAAAAATTAAACCTACCTCACATCATAAACAAAAATAAATTCCAGATTGTTTGTTTTTTAGGCTAAATATGAAAAGTAGACCTTCCAGAAGAAAATACAGTAGGATATCTTACTGATCGCAGCGTAAGATTTCTTAAGCAAGACACAAAAAAACACAAACTGTAAGTAGATTCATAATTCTGATGATATTAAAATAATGATGATGATGATAATAATAATAAATTCTGAACATCAGAAGACACCATACAAATGAAAAGGCATGCCTCAGATGTAAGAACTCCTGCACTCAGTAAGATGAAGACAATCCAGCAGGAAAATGGGCAAAGATATGAACAGGCAATTCACGAAAGACAAATGGTAAATAAAGATGAAAAAAGCTCAATCTCACTATTAATCATGGTAATGCAAACTGAAACCAATAATTCACACCCATCATAAAGACAGACATGTAAGAGTCTGACAATAGCAAGTATGGATAAGGACACTGAGCAACAGCAACAATGCTGGTGGGAGTGAGAACTGGAACAATCATTTTGAAGAACAAACTGGCAATATCTAGTAAAGGTGAATATTCCCAAAACCCAGCAATTCAACTCCTAGGTATGTAGCCTAGAGAAACTCCTGCATGTGTACACAAAGAGCCATGCACAACAGTAAACATTACAGCACTGTTTGTAAGAGTAGAAAACCGGAAACAAGCTAAATACCAAGCAAGAGGTAGATGGATAAGTAAACATTGTCCAACAAAACTTTCTGTGATCACAGAAGTATTCTTTATCTAAGCTGTCTAATGTGGTAGCCACTAGCCACAGGTGTCTATTAAACACATGAAATGTGGCTAAGTGACTGGGGAATTGAATTTTTCATTTAATTTTGATTAACTGATATAAATAGCCACATGTGGCTAATGGTTACTACATCAGACAGCACAGCCATACACCAGTGAAAATAAACGACTAGAGCTATACACGTGTCATATATATACCTCTGAAAAGCATTATGTTCGGGGCTTCCCTGATGGCACAGTGGTTAAGAATCCACCTGCCAATGCAGGGGCTACAGTTCGAGCCCTAGTTCGGGAAGATCCCACATGCCGCAGAGCAACTAAGCCCGTGCGCCACAACTACCGAGCCTGCGCTCTAGAGCCCGCAAGTCACAACTACTGAAGCCCACGTACCACAACTACTGAAGCCCGCGCACCCTAGAGCCCATGCTCCACAAGAGCAGCCACCGCAGTGAGAAGCCCATGCACCACAACGAATAGTAGCCCCTGCTCGCCGCAACTAGAGAAAGGCTGCGCACAGCAACGAAGACCCAACACAGACAAAAATAAATAAATTTATTTTTTAAAAAAAACATTATGTTTGACCAAAAAAAAGCAACTTCAGAAGGTAGGGCTGGGGGACTTCCCTGGTGGCGCAGTGGTTAAGAATCCGCCTGCTAATGCAGGGGACACGAGTTCGATCCCTGGTCCGGGAAGATCCCACATGCCGCAGAGCAACTAAGCCTGTGCACCACAACTACTGAGCCTGTGCTCTAGAGCCCATGTGCGGCAACTACTAAGGCCTGCATGCCTAGAGCCCATGCTCCGCAACAAGAGTAAGCCACCGCAATGAGAAGCCCATACACTGCAACAAAGAGTAGCCCCCACTTGCCGCAACTAGAGAAAAAGCCTGCACGCAGCAACGAAGACCCAAGGCAGCCACAATTAATTAATTAATTTAAAAAAAAATGAAGGTAGGGCTGGGACCAGAGTGAAGCAAGTTAGCTGTCTAGAATGAAAATTTTAGGAGCCACTCACCCTCAGAGTCATGCAGGTACGGGACGGCACTTGTGTGACTTGGAGGGTGTGTCTCCTTAAACGTTGTGCCCTTGCTTTCCTCATCCTAGTTCCAGCCCTGTCAGGATATATGTGGTATGATACTGTGTTGGGGGTCCCCAAGATCATCCCCGACTCACTAGGAGGAGTCACAGGATTTAGCATATAGCCTACTCAGGGTATGATTTCTTTTTTGTTGTTGTTGTTTTGGTTTTTTGCTTTTGTTTTTTTTTTTTGGCCACACCATGCAGCATGTGGGATCTTAGTTCCCCAACCAGGGATTGAACCTGTGCCCCCTGAAGTGGAAGCACAGAGACCTAACCACTGGACTACCAGGGAATTCCCCAGGGTATGATTTCTTACAGTGAAAGGATACAAAGCAAAATCAGCCAAGGGAAAAGGTGCATGGGGCGAAGTCTGGAGGAAACCAGGCACAAGCTTCCAAGAGTCCTCTCCCAGTGGAGTTACAAAGGACGTGCTTAGTTCCTATAGCAGAGCTGTGACAACACGTGTGAAATGTTGTCCACCAGGAAAGCTCCTTAGAGATACAGTGCCCAGGGTATTAGGGTGGGGGGGTGGGGCAGCTGGTCAAGTACCAAACTTCCAGACTCCAGAAGGAAAGCAGGTGCTCGACACAAATCACATTATTTGTACAGTTTAGGCACCATGAGCCCCTTGTATTATTTAGGGAATGGTGTGAACCCTCCTGAAATCCAAGTTCCTAGACACCAACCAAGGGCCAACCTTGCAAACAGGCCTTTCTAAGGAGAGCAGTCTCAGGCCTGCTATAGTTGATTCTTTTGTATAAAGTTGTAGAACATGACATACAATACTATACATAGTTTAAAGGCACATATTAAAGATATACAAACATGCACTGAAAAATAAACACCAAAACCAGGATTGTAGTTACATCTGAAAAAAAGGGGAGAGGAACGGGTTTGAGGCAGGGGTATATAAGACCTTTCAATTGCATCGCTAATGTTTTACTTCTTAAGCTGGGTAATGGGTAAAAACATATTTGTCATGGCATTTCTTATGCTTGTTTTTGAGTGTGAGTGCACCTGAAATACTACATAAGAAAAATGATGACTTATCTCCTAATTACTATGCGCTACTAACAGTCCATGTTTATGGTGTTTATGGAGTACTCTTCACATTCCAGGTACTATGCTAAGTCTTTATATGGATTTACACTTTAAAAAAAAATTTATTGAAGACCTCCTATGCTAAGCTCTGGCAATACACTGAGACTTCAGTGTGAGACAGGTGAGATCTCTGTCCTCAACCAGCTTTCAGTCTACTGAGGGATGATGAGAGATAAAAAGCACAATTAGGGAGTTCCCTGGTGGTCTAGTGGTTAGCATTCGGCGCGTCCACTGGCCCAGGTCCAATCCCTGGTAGCGGAACTGAGATCCCGTAAGCCGTGCGGCCAAAAAAAAGAAGCACAATTAAAATCAACATATCTACAGATTCTGGTAAGTGCTCCTAAGATAAAAAATAAAGCAGGCTTTTGTAATTAATGAAGGTCTACTTTAACTAGCGTGGTCCAAGAAGGCTTCTTTGGGAGAGACATTTGAGGTGAACCATAAATGATGAGAATGAGACAGCCACCCAATTATCTGAAGGAAGCACATTCCAGGCAGAGGGAACAGCAAGTGCAAAACCCCGCAGCAGGAATAAGTTTGGTGTGTTGAAAGACGGGAAATGAAGCCAGCAGGGCTTGAGAGTGGTCACAAGAGGGAGACTGGTAGCCGAGGCTTGAGAGGTCAGCTTAAGCCAGTGTGCAGGGCCTCCTAAGCCAAAGTAAAGATCGTAAGTTTCATTCTAAGTATGATAAGCCTTTGAAGGTTTTAAGCAGGGTAATGACATGATCTGGTTTACAACTGAAGATTACTCAGCCAGCTGTAGGGAGAAGGCATTACAGACAGGGCCATTTTCTTCATTAGCACCACAGACATAATGCTTACGGCTGATGAGCTTTCCAGAGGCTATGCAAAGGTTGGGGCTGGGAATAAAGGAAAAGAAGTTCCACGATGCAAAAAGAAAACTACGAAGTTGTAATGAATAAATGTTTAATTAAATGTCTAGAAAACATATCATAACAACTTCATCAAATTTTGTATTCATAAACAATCGAATTACATTTGGAAATAATTTGAAAATTAGATTTTCTCAAGTCACAAAAATTCCCAAGGATGCCCAGTGACTGCCAAGAAATCATAACTGATTGTAATGTGAATTTTCTTGCAGCCAAATCGTTTCAATGGGGGAAAAAAATTGGGGCTTCCCTGGTTGTGCAGTGGTTGAGAATCCACCTGCCAATGCAGGGGACACGGGTTCGAGCCCTGGTCCCAGAAGATCCCACGTGCTGCAAAGCAACTAAGCCCGTGTGCCACAACTACTGAGCTTGCACTCTAGAGCCCGCGAGCCGCAACTACTGAGCCTGTGTGCCACAACTACTGAAGCCTGCGTAGCTAGAGCCCGTGCTCCGCAACAAGAGAAACCACCGCAATGAGAAGCCCGTGCACCTCAACGAAGAGTAGCTCCCACTCACCGCAACTAGAGAAAGCCCACATGAAGCAACAAAGACCCAATGCAGCCAAAAATAAATAAACTAATTTATAATAAAAAAATTTTTTTTTTTTTTTTACTTAATGTGAGATAGAGATACAAAAAATAATACCTAGCATCATAAGGCCACAGAGGAGGCTGGATAAGAAATGCTAGTGGCTTGCTCAACCCACCCCCACCTCTGAGACGGGTGAAGGGCTGGAGATTGAGCTCAGTCACCAGTGGTCAGTGATTTAATCAATCATGCCTAATGGAGCCTCCGTAACCACCCAAAAGGACAGGGTTCAGAGAGTTTCTGGGTTGGTGAACACGTGGACAATGGGGAGAGAGAGCGCGCTCAAAGAGCATGGAAGTTCAGAGAGCGTGGAAGTTCCACACACAACCCCCCCTTCCCCATACCTTGCCCTCTACATCTCTTTCATCTGGTTCTTCCTGAGTTAGATCCTTCTGTAATAAACCTGTAATCTAGTAAGTAAAAAAAAAAAAAAAAAATGCTAGTGGCTTGAAACAGTACTGTTCAGGCTTACACTCTGAGTCTGAACACTGTCCAGGGGACCCTTGGAAAGGTTTCTCCCAGGAGAGGACATCTGAGCAGAGACCTGAATAACAAGAAGGCACCAGTCATGGCAAGAGCTGGAAGAAGAGGTGGGGCTGCCATGTCAGATTTTTACGAAACTAAAAGAGGGTCAGTTTGGCTGGACTGAAGCTGGGGGCTGGGTGGGTAGTAAACAAAGCATGTAGAGTCTTGAAGACAATATTCTCATACTGAGAACAATAGAAAACCACTCACATTTTAAGTGTGGGGGGGGTGACTGATCCAATTTGTTTCAGATCTGCACTGTCCAATACAGAAGCCACAGGGGATCACGAGCTCCTGCATGTGGCTTAGTGCCAGCTGTGAAACAGAACATTCCCGTCGCTTAACTTTCATCAATTAACATTTCAATTTAACACCGACAGAAGACTGAGCTCATGGGAAACTTTTAAGTATGCCGGGTACAGCTTGGGTATGTGAATCTACATTTCAACTGTAAATTTTATGAAACCTAAACTATTTCCGGTGAAAATGCAGCGTCCAGATCACAGATGTGGTATAAAGTGTAAAACACACAGGATTTCAAAGCCTTAGTACTAAGTAACAACAAGTAAGATACCTCTGTTGTATTTTTTTATACCGATCACATGTTGAAATGATATTGTGGCTATATTTTTAGTAATATTAAAATTAATTTGACTTTTTAAAACTTTTTTAACGTGGTTACTATAGAAAAGTGTAAAATTAGGTATGTTGCCGCTGGTGGAAGCACAGTGAGTGCGGAGGTCCCTAGAGTCTTCCAGGCTGGGGGCCACGGTGGTCCGGCCTACGCCTGGGAGTGTGGAGAGAAGTTTCTAGATGTATTATGTAATCATAAGTCAGGAAAAACAATTTTCACGACCCCGTTCAATGGGCAGGGAAACGTGGCCTCGGGTAGCGACTGGCAAAGGCCGGACTCGAACTCCCACTTACAGCGTTGTCCACATGAAACCTCCCCAGAGGCTCTCGAGGGTGTAAGAACTGGATTCGAACCAGGCCCGACTCCCGGTCCCAGGACTCAGCGCGCCGCGTACCGGCCCCACCGTCTCCCCTCAAGGGTGAGTTAAACGTTCACAACGTGCTCCCAGGCCGCTGGGCCCGAGGGGCCAGGAGCCCCCTTCGAGAAACTTCCAGCAACGCTCACCAGCTGACAGACGCCAAAGGTACAAACGCTCCTCCTTCCTCTTCACACGCGGCTCAACCGCGCCAGCAGCCGACTTCCGCTCCACTCCCACGAATCCCCGGCCGATTCTTCTCCCCTCCCACCTCCCGCAGCCATCTCAGCCAATAACCTCTCAGAGAATCTGCTTTATTCCCGCCCCACTCCTGCCTGCCAATCACCGCAGGTCGAGCACCGCCCTTCTTTCCCTCTTAAGCGAGCGCCGCGCGCCACCGCTCGGAGGTTGGCTGCGCTGTCCCCAGCTGGATGCGTCTCCCGGAAGGGCGGGGCTAAGCGCTGACCTCGCTGGTGCGGGGACCCTCAGGATTGGCCAAGAGGGGCCCTGCGCCGTGACCCCGCCCACCCCTCCCTAGACTTCCGAGTCGGAGACTCTGGGGATTGGCTCTCCGCGGACACCCAAAGGAGCTAAGAGACGGTCCCGCCTCCCTCCCTCATCCCGGAGAGGGAGCTTCACGGATTGGTCCCGGGAGTCTCGGCGCGCAGCCCGACGCTCCAGGATTGGCTGAGGGGGAGCTCGCGCAGTCGTGGAGCGTTGACTGTGATTAGCCGGGGGGTGGGACCTGCTATTTGAAGGAGGCGCGCGGAGGAGATACGCCCTTTAGATCGCGGCCGGAGGGAGCGGGAGCGGCTTCTGGCAACACTGCTCCGCTGGCCCGATAGGACCCAGGCGCGGGCTCGGCCCCAGCTCTGGCCCCGGCTGCGACCCGACGAGGCGATGGCTAAGGTGTCGGTGTTGAACGTGGCGGTGCTGGAGAATCCGAGCCCTTTCCACAGCCCCTTCCGGTTCGAGATCAGCTTCGAGTGCAATGAGGCCCTAGCAGACGGTGAGGCTGGGCCCGTGTGGAGACCCCCTCTCCCCTGGGCCAACCCCGACCTCCTCTTGGAGACAACCCCGAGGCCAACCCTGTGAAACACACACCCCCTTCCCCCAACCGAGATCTCCGGTGAACCAAATCCCCTCCCAGTGCCAACCTGCCCTTGGAGACTACCCTACCCCCACCCCCACGGTTACTCCCGTTCTCCCCCGTGGAGACCTCATCATTCCCCTCTTTCTCCTGTGGCGCTTCTCCTGGGCACCTGTGTTCTATGTAGAGACCTTCTCAGCCTCCGTTCTTTAACCTGCAGAGACACTCAGCCACCCCGTCTTCCCTGTAGCAAGAAACGCCCCACCTTCTGTTTCTGTACGGGTAGACTGCCACTGCAGCCACCCAGTCCTCCCCACCAATCCCCTCTCCCCTGTGGTGAGACACTCACACCTCACTCTTTTCCTATGGCGATCCTAACATCCAGGCCCCTCGAATTTCCCCAACGGAAACCCCAGCCCCCTCCCAATTTCCCATATGGAAACCTCAGCCCCCTCCCCCATTTTCCCTGCGAAGATCCTTTCGCCCTGTGGCAAGACCTCACTCGTCCCCATCTCCCCATTTGTCTCCCCATAATCTCCACCCCTACCTGCTGATACTTAACCCCAACCCCAGCTACTTCTGCTTGTTTTCTACCCCAAACCACATACCCTAGAACCTGCCTTCCCTCCTTAGTCTGGCCCCAACCCTCTACTCCACCCGGGGAGGCATGGCCTGGCTTCTGGCTCCAGTCTTTGAGGATAACCTGATCTCCCCAGCTCCTGTTCTTTCTGACTGTGGGCTTCAATGAGCATACTCAAATCTGAGGGGTGGCATGGCCAGGCAAGCATTAGCTGGTTCCTACTGTTTGCCTGCCAGACTCCTGCTGACCTACTGCAGCAATGCCCCCAAGATTTTTGATGGTCTGACCTAGTCTTGCGGGGTGGGTGTTCCAGGCTGAGCCGTGAAGGTATCTGGCTTCAAACAATCATCTGGGAGGTCACAACATTTTGTGCATCTTTTCCAAGGTGCTTTCACAGATGTACTTACTCATCTGTGTAACAAAGGTGGACATGGCTCTCATCTCACAGATGAGAAGATGGGAGCCACAAAGAGTAAAAGACATTTCAAGGGCTTCCCTGGTGGCGCAGTGGTTGAGAGTCCGCCTGCCCATGCAGGGGACGTGGGTTCGTGCCCCGGTCCGGGAGGATTCCGCATGCTGCGGAGCGGCTGGGCCCGTGGGCCATGGCCGCTGAGCCTGCGCGTCCGGAGCCTGTGCTCCACAACGGGAGAGGCCACAACAGTGAGAGGCCCGCGTACCGCAAAAAAAAAAAAAAAAAAAAAGACATTTCAAGTCAAGGTCTATAAAAATCGAAAAATCTGAGGTCATTCAGCGAGTCTTGGCACGACTTTCAGGGGGAAGTACTCCATTAGATCTCTTCTCCACTTGGTGGTTAAGAGAAGAGGCAGCAGCTGAGGAGGTGGAGATCTGTGAGGCCAGGGTGTGCTAAGCAGCACCTCTCAGTGGTAGGTGGGTGGTTTGCCTGCATGTCAGCCCGTGGAGTAGCCTGGGGTTGATACAATGTGTGTGTGCTTGGGCTGGGCCATTGGACCAGTCTCTCCCCAGTTTCTCTCCTTTTTAAATTAAGGGGTCTGCTTGTGACTAACTGTAGAATAAGCCCAGTTAAATCCTTTCTGGAACAAGGCAGGGTGTAAATAAATAAATAAGGTGTAGAATGACCCTGTGGAATAAGATTTAATTTTAAAGCCAGGAGGAGATGTAAGGAGCTAATAGGTTAAGGGATCCACAGTTCCCAGATGGCAGGAGATCGGGTTTCAATCAGCCTGTTTGTGCTTCTTGCATTTAAAAATGGTTGCATGGTCATTATCTAGTACTTTCATTCCTACAAAGCTCCTGCTCTGTTACTTTACTAATCTGTTTATAGAATCAGAGCAGGAAAGGCTAAAATCAATCTGCTGGTTATTACTTTTTAATAGAAAGAAATGGAATGACTTCTCCAAGGTCACACAGCCGGCTTGTAGAATTATTAACCCTAGGTTTTGTCTCTGAGTTCTGTGTCCAGGGTTCTTTATCTTTGCTATAACCTGGGAAAGAAGGCATCCTATTTTAGAAGTGGAGCATAAACAGGACTCAGAGGAGGGAAAGGGGGGTGCTATTATTATTTAAGCCTGGACAATAAAGCTTTTGCTCAGAGAAATTCCAGTTGGAAAGCCAACTCTGGCCTAGAAATCTAGACTCTTTGGTTGTACCTGTTGAGCTGTCCTTCACTCTAACCTGCCAACTCCCTTTCTGCCTCTTCCCACAGAGCAGACAGAATTTGTTTCCTGCCTCCCAGACAGATGGAATGGGCCTGGTTCTAGAAGTCTCTCAGATTCTGGAGGAATCTCAGTCTTGTTACCTGGTGACTTCAGACACTGGCAACTGAAGAGCTGAACGCCCAATCCCCAGTCTGACCCATTTCTCAAGGGTTCTGAACCCCTTTTGCTCTTTTCTCCTCAGCATCTTTCCGGATGCTTCCAAGGCATGGGTTTACATTCAATACGTTGGGTGTGTTTTTCCCTTGTTTAGTTGAGAAATTCAACAGGTACTACTTGAATAAGTCTTGGAGCCAGATGTTCTGACCCACACCTAACACCCTGAGGTCAGGCCAAGGTTCATCTGTATGATTACGAACAAAGGGAAAGTGATAAACAGAAAAAGGCCTGCTAGATAAGTTGTTGTTTTTATAAATTTATTTATTTATTTATTTATTTATTTATTTATTTATTTATTTTCGGCTGCCTTGGGTCTTCATTGCTGTGCCCGGGCTTTCTCTAGTTGCTGCGAACAGGGGCTACTCTTTGTTGTGGTGCATGGGCTCCTCACTGAGGTGGCTTCTCTTGTTGCAGAGCACAGGCTCTAGGCACGTGGGCTTCAGTAGTTGTGGCTCGCAGGCTCTAGAGCGCAGGCTCAGTAGTTGTGGCTCACGGGCTTAGTTGCTCCACGGCGTGTGGGGTCGAACCTGCGTCCCCTGCATTGGCAGACGGATTCTTAACCACTGCGCCACCAGGGAAGTCCTGTTGTTGTTTTTAAGGCAGGAAACAGATTCTCCAGCTAGTTCAACTATGATATTATTCTTTTTAACATGTCTTTCATCACATCATTGGTTTGGGTTTTGTTTTCATACCTAGTATAGCATCATCCCGTGCAGTGGTCAGATTATAAAGTTAAGGCATAAAGACAAAATGTAACGTAAGGAATTCGCTGGCAGTCCAGTGGTTAGGACTCTGCACTTCCACTGCCGGGGCCCCGGGTTCAATCTCTGGTCAGGGAACTAATCCCACAAGCCACATGGCATGGCCAAGAAGGAAAAACAAAAGTAATGTAGTCATTTTACCCTTGAAATTACTCAGAAGGTTAGGCACACAATACTACATGTGTGTGACCGTGTCCCATATTCAGGAGAAGTCAGTTTGTGTTGTGCTGGTGATTCATGCCCCGTATCTCATTCAAAAATGAAGTCACTTCAGTATGCTTCTGCTTAAGACACTTGAGCAGGTTTCAGGCAATTCCGATTTGTAGATCCTCACTTCAGTCATCTTCTGTCTTCCATAGGTGATCTTATCAGCTCCTCTAACCCTTGAGTATTTCTCTGCAGTCCTTGGTTAATTCTCTGGTTTCTTTCTGGCCTGTGTGGAGGGAGCCATCGTGATCCATTTGCTTGTCCACCTGCATTTCTCTCTTCTGGTCAGCCAACGTGCTTTCTCGGTAAACAAAATCTTAGTTTAGGTTTTGCTGACAGTATTTTTTTTTTGGCTGCACCACGCAGCTTGTGGCATCTCAGTTCCCCAACGAGGGTTTGAACCCGGGCCACAGCAGTGAAAGCCCAGAATCCTAACCACTAGGACACCAGGGAACTCCCTTGCCGACAGTATTGAACGCTGAGAGCCCACGGCATACACCCCGGCCTGGTCTATTAAAATCTCCTTTTTGTCTCCCCCTGCAGCACATTAGTTAATGCACACATGTGTGACTCCCCTCGTGATGGGAAAAAAGGCCAGAAGGAAAGATATCAAATGATAAAGCTATGTCAGGAAGGTGAGAACAGAGCTAGCTTGTTTTCTTTTCATCCAAAAACGTTATTTCTGGTTGTGCCACTACTTGTAATAAAAATAAATTAGTAAACTTAACTCCTCCCTGCAAATAATAAGAGACTGGAGTTTGACTGAACCCCAGTGAGCCCAATGGCCACCACCTCCTACAGATCTGTTAGGGTCCCTGAGTAGAAGGCCTGGGTGTCAGCTGCAGAAGGACAGGAGGCCAGTGTATTGAGAAAGGGCACGGAGCCCTGGTGACAAACCTCCATAGTCATGGCCGGGCATTGCTGTGCTTCCAAAGTTGGGTGCTCTTGTGGGACACTAGACCAAGGAACAGGGCAGCTTCTAAGACAGTTTGCTTCCTGTGAAAATCACAGCTTGTGAAACTTCCCCCGGCTGCTGGAGCCATAGGTTGTGTAATTTCAAAGAACCTAAAATAAGTTTCAGGTCTCCTGCCAAATTTCCATGTAGTAGCATGACCTTGCCCCTGATACACTTGGACCTCCTGCAAGAGGCCGCAGTCACTGGGAATTTCCTGCGATGGACGGGCAGGGTCTCATTGAGCACTTGCCCTTTTATCTTGTCGGAACATACCCAGGAATGTGAGTCCCCGACTGGATGGGATGCAAGAAAATTGGGGTTCAGAGGATGGCCGTATGATGCCATATTTGTTGACTGAGTTGCTGTTGCCCTAATGTCTGAGAGCAGGCATGACTTGGTGCTGGATCTGGAGGACCTGGGGACTGGCTGGCTCCCCCAGCGACCTCATCTTCCCCTCCTGCCGGCTGGCTGTCCTACTGGATTGCAGTCTGCTGCCCTGCCCCAGTTGTCGAGGGATCTACTCAGTTCAGTGGCACTGGTCCCTGTGTGTGAAAGAGGATGCTGCTTCCTATCCTGGCACCCAGTGGGCAGGGCCCTCAAATGGCCCAACTCCCTGCTGTTCCCTCCTCAGCACGCCAGCACGCCTCCACGCCTCTGTCATGTGGCTCTTAATTCAACCTCTGCCATACGGTTCACCCTCAGGCTCTGAGAGGCCCAAGTTTCCCCAGAGGTGCCGAGTCAAGGTCGCCTGGCAAAGCTAGGCCCACAGGAGAAATTTCCCCACCGGAAATAGAGCTTCGTGCCTGCCCCAGTGATCGGGACCGCAGTGCCTGGCACTTAGTGCCCAGCGGGTGTCAGGTGTCCTTGAGAATAAAAACCTATCAGTATATTAAGGACCTATCCAAAACTAACATGAGGAGGCCCTTTCCCAGCCTTCTTGCTGTCAAGCTGTTTCAGTTCTTAACACCCTGTATCCTTGCAGACCTGGAATGGAAGATCATTTACGTTGGCTCAGCCGAGAGTGAGGAGTTTGATCAAATCTTAGACTCAGTGCTGGTGGGCCCTGTCCCAGCAGGGAGACACATGTTCGTCTTTCAGGTAAGAAAGACTAGGCCTTAGGCCTTGACGCCTAGAAATATCCTCTTCTACCCAAAAGCACACAGAATGGTTCATTGGTCAAAGTTCAGGTTCAAATCCTAGCTCTGCTCTCAAGCACTGTCTGACCTCTCTCAAAGGTACTTCAGACACCTCCCGCTCCTCCACCGCTGTGTCGTAACTGTTACCATGAGCCACTGATTTACAGTTGATTCTCATTACTCACGGGAGTTATGTTCTGTAAAGTTGCTGCAGACACTGAATTAGTGAATTAGTGAATACTAAATCATTGCCCCTAGAGGAAATACAGCGTTATTTTCCTGCGAGTCACATTTTTATCAACCAGTCAGTACATAATCTTGTTTTATGTTTTTCTGTTTAAAGACAACTTATTTTGTATTGTTGATTTATTCACATTGACCGCATGGCCCACATCACTATAACTCATGGCTGAACAAAGCTTATCTAACACGTTTTCTCTATGAAGTACATCCCTTCTTGCTTTTAGAAACAGGGCAGCACTCAGCACTACGCTTTGGGGCCCTTTTAAACAGCAAAATTACCAACAAAAATGCAGAAACCGTGGCCCTGAGACCGCAAAAAAGACACGTGTTTACAGTCTGAGACTGCCTGGTTCTACCCACCCCTGCTCTGTGCATGTCCTTAAATGACCGTGAAAGCCCCTGAATATTGATTTGGGGGTTACAAATACATTGTAGCAAGTAGTCGAATTGGCAAATACGGAATGTATAAATAATGAGGATCCACTGTAGCTGCTAAGTAGCTCTCTAATCCAGCATCACAGGGGCTGTTGTCAGAAATGCGGGTATCATGTGATTCTTAAGCACACTAAAGTTTGAGAGCCTCTGCTCAAATCCATTCACTTACCTGATCTTGGCTATTCCCGCCCCAATCTAAGCAACCTCATCCCATCATCTAAGCCCTCACCCACCCATATCCAATCCACCTAACCTACTCCACAGCCAGGACCGGCTTCCTAGGCATGCGACCCATGCAGTCACACTGGGCCCCACTCTTGGTATGATGTTCTGCTGTCACTGGCTGAAACTTACTAATTTTTGAACACGAGGCCTTGTGTTTGCATTTGTTTGTTTGTTGCTTTTTTTTTTTTTTTTTTTTTTTTTTTTGCCTGTGTTGGGTCTTCGTTACTGCGTGCAGGCTTTCTCTAGTTGTGGCGAGCGGGGGCTACTCTTCGTTGCAGCGCACGGGCTTCTCATTGTGGTGGCTTCTCTCGCTGCAGAGCATGGGCTCAGTAGTTGTGGCGCATGGGCTTAGTTGCTCCGCAGCACGTGGGGTCTTCCCGGACCAGGGCTCAAACCCTTGTCCCCGGCATTGGCAGGCGGATTCTTAACCACCAGGGAAGTCCCTTGTGTTTTCATTTGTGTTCGTCTCATTTTGCACCAGTCATATAGCCGATCCTGTCCTTAACAACACACCCCGCATCTGTCCACTCTCTCTCCTTCTCTACTGCCTGATCTAAGCCACTGTCCTCTCTCCAGGATGACCTCTGTAGCCTCCTGCCTAGTCTCCCTGCTCCCACTTAGCCCTCTTCCTATCGCAGCTCCACTGGCCTCCAGGGTCGTCTTTTCAGATGGCAGGAGTGATGCCACACTTATCTCCTGCTAAACATTCTCAATCTTTCCCAAGCCCTTAACTGACTGGTACCTACCTGCTCACCTCTTCAGCCTCATTTTATACCGCTCTCCCCCTTGCTTACTACACTCCTCCTCAGCACCATGTACTTCTCTTTGATGGCACCTGTCACATTCGGCACTTTACAGGCATTTGTGTGATTGATTCTGTCTTCACCACTGGATTGAAAACCCCTGAGGGCAGAGACCCATACTTTTGGCTCAGTAAATATACGTTGCTTGAGAATCGTACTACCGGTCAAGGTGTGACTGGCAATCAGTGCTAAGGCCCAGCCTGTGTTTCCCCTAGGCCGATGCCCCCAACCCATCCCTCATCCCTGAGACTGACGCCGTGGGTGTGACTGTGGTCCTCATCACCTGCACCTACCACGGACAGGAGTTCATCCGAGTGGGCTACTACGTCAACAATGAGTACCCTAACCCTGAGCTGCGGGAGAACCCGCCCCTAAAGCCAGACTTCTCTCAGGTGGGTCCTTTCTCCACACTTCCTGCTTCAGACAGGCTGGCTCCTTGGCACCTGGGGGTAGTTGAGTCGTTGGAATTGGGAGCCAAGGTCACTTCTTAAGGTTTTCAAGTAGTGCTCAGCTCTTGGAGCGCAGGGCTAGAACAGGAAAGAGAAAGGTCTTTGTTTCTCAGAATTTTGCCTCGCAGAATCAAGACTAGATAGGCCCCGGCCCTAAATCACGGTGCACAGGCATTCCCTGGAGTTCTACACATATTGTTGGTGGGGATGGAATAAACAAGGTCTGCTCTTCCTGGGCTTGGGGCGGGATCTCAGAGCGCCCTGCTGTGTGGGAGTAACGCGAGGGCATGCTAACGAGGGTTCACGTTCCTTTTCCTGCCCCAGCTCCAGCGGAACATCTTGACCTCAAACCCCCGGGTGACCCGCTTCCACATCAACTGGGACAACAACACAGACAGGCTGGAGACCATAGAGAACCACGACCCAGCCCTGGGCTGTGGCTTCCCCCTCAGCTGTACTCCCATCAAGGGCTTAGGTCTCCCTGGCTGCATCCCTGGGCTGCTCCCTGAGAACTCCATGGACTGCATCTAACTGTGGGACTCTAGGCCCTACCTGGGCCCAGTTGGGACTGCGGGCCAGTCTCCTGGCACATCTGGAGGGGGCAGCCGGGCCTACCAGAGAGTCTCAGGGAGGCCACGTGGAGGACTTTGGGGCCATCAACTATATCCAGGCCAGTCAAACTTGGCACCAAGGAAGGAAGGGGCTTCAGGTCTCTCTCTCCCAGCCCCGGCCCAGAGGATCATCTCACCTCTACTGCCCAGGCCTGAAAGAAGCAGGTACTTCAGTTCTTCATTCTTTCTCTCTCGTGTCCTTTCTCGCTTCCACACACATTATAAACTCCACCTGTGGGCCACTGTGCCACTGCACTCCAGAAGTACCGTTGACCCAAAGCTCTTCCCACAGACCTCCCTGGCCTGCCTTGAGGATTTCTTGGTCTATGCCTGGCAAGGCTTCAGCCCTGTTGGGCCAAAGGCTCTGTCATTCATTTTCCTTCCCAAACATCTGAGCAGACCCACCCAGCTTTCTGGAGTCACAGGCCAGGAGCCTTGGTAGAAGGTGGACTCGGACACAATTTCCGTCCCCCTAAGATGACTTTTAGGTCTTTTCAATCCAGTAGCCCTCTGGAAAACTCTGTTCCCAGAAGGGTGGTCAGCAGGATGCTGAGAAGAGATGGTTGATGCTCCCCTCAGTCGCAGCCACCTTCCTGCTGCCTCCCAGCTGGATCTGGCTTTCCCTGGAGGCTGCCCTTGTGGGAAGATGGTATGTTGGAGGGGCCTTTTGTGCTCTGTCTCAGTATCGGTATCAGGGCCCCTCTGCTTCTGGCTGCCTTGATCTGCCCTCTGCTAAGACCTCATGCTCTCAGAGGCCACGGTGCAGACAAGAGAAGCAGGAGGGAGCCTGAAAACCTTCCCCCCTCCACCACGCTCCCCACCCTTGCCCGCATCCCCTCGCTGCTACATGGATGCTGTTGTGATGGTAGTTTGTCTATTGAAAGGTTTTTATGTTAAATATGTTTGGTTGGTCTAAAAATAAAAAGCACTTCATCTAGACTGTTTCTGCTTTTGTCTTGGGTAGACTGAGGCAGTTTTGTCCATCTCTCCTCATGACCGGGCAGCCTCCTTCCCCAGCCAGTAGGTTGACTGCTCCTTGTCCGCTTGTTCAGCTTCTTACTCTAGTCTTGCTTGTTATAGTTGTATTCCAGACTGAGGTCCAGGGAGGGGTTTTTCTTTGTCAAAACTTAAGCAACCCAGCTGTTCTGTAGATAGAGCATACATAACCAGTGATTTTTCAGACTTTGACCTTGACCCACAGAAATTAGTTAACATTGTGCTCCAAGGATACACACAGCAACACTTATACTAAATTTTACTTAGCCTTACTTTGTAACTCCACAGCCCCAGGTGGAGTGGTTTGGCTGATGAGCCATTTCCCCACAATTCACAGAAAAACATAGACTCTTCCCTCCCTGAGACTGTGGTGGACTTAGGAACATAGGTCCAGACAGCTGCTGGGTGGGGTGCGGGTTGTATACAAGTCCAGAGGCAGAGCAGTGAATTGGCTTGTAGACCTGAGACGAGCTAGCCTGCCCAAGCCAAGGAGAGCTGGCTCATCCAGTCTCCTGCCCATCGTGTCACTTCCTGTTTGGGCCTTCCTCTACTTCAGTGGTTCTCAGCTGGGGGCAGTTTTGCCCCGCAGGGCACATTCAACAATGTCTAGAGATGGTTTTAGTTGTCACAACTGCCAGAAGAGAGGGAAGTTCTACTGGCGTGCCGTTGGTAGAGGGACTGGAGATGCTGCTAAACACCCTATAGTGCACAAGACAGCCCCCCACCTCCACCCCAGCGCAGGATGATCTGGCCCTGAATGTCAGACATGTGGCAATGGGAAACTGACCGTCCTCAGGCTGTATTTAAAGGGCACCCTGAAAAAAGGGCTTATCTTGCACTCCTCTGCTCCAGGAGAAGAGGTTCCTTTTGCATTGCCCAGACAGAGGGAATCCTCAGTCTGGCTGTGCCCCAGATTCCTCATCTGTAAAATGGGAGTGATGAGACTAGTACCTACATGACAGGAGTGTGGTACGAAGTAATGTATTTAACAAGTGCCAGCTCTTACTACTGGCATGAGCCCAGCGTGGGCACCCAGCAAAGAGATGGCTACTGAGCGCCCCCCTCCCGGAGCGCAGCATCCTCCCGAAGCTCGGGCTGTAGCTGAGGGAGACCCAGGAGGACGCCGGCATGGACCCTGGGCCTGCTGCTGCTGTCCTGCGCCAGGCCTTATGAATGACGACGGCTGGCGGCCCGGAGACCTATGACCCGCGGCGCTCGCCGCGCCCCTCCCCCGCTGGCAGGTGGACCGCGGCTGCGCCGGGGTTGGGGTGGGGGGGCCGCGGCGCCAACCTTGGCTGGCCGGCAGCCGCTGCAGCACTGAGCGGGGGCGGGGGACTGCGGCGCGCACGGACCCGGGCGAGCGCCCGCCTGGATCGCCTTCTGGGCCTCGGAGCGCGGCGCCGCCGCCCGCCAGCCTCCGCCGCCCCGCCGGGCGGGCCCGGGCAGCCGACTGCACCTCCGCCCCGCCCTCTCACCCCCGGATTGACACTGAACGTTCTGCCGGGGGCTTGCCGGACAGCGCGCCTCCGCCAATTGGCGGCCTCTCTGGGCGGACCCCAGGCCCTGTCGCGAGCCTCGGCCAATCAGACGCGTAGGCCCGCCCAGCTGGGGCCTCGCAAGCGCGCGAGTGGCCAGGCGTCCTAGGGGCGAGTCATGGGGCCGAGAGCCTATGGCAGCACGGGAGGGTCACGGAGAACCAATGGGCGGCGGCGCAGCCCCGTCAGTCAGGGCGGCCTAGGCCAATGAGCTGCGGGCTGCGGGGGCGTCACGGACAGCAGCAGCGGACTTGGGCTGAGGTTCCCGGGCGGGCGGGCGCGGAGAGACGCGGGAAGCAGGGGCTGGGCGGGGGTCGCGGCGCCGCAGCCAGCGCAGCCAACCCGAGGGGCCGCCGCCGCCGCCGCCCAGCGCGCTCCGGGGCCGCGGGCCGCCTCTAGCACGCGCCGCGCCGCAGCTCCGGGACCGGCCCCGGCCGCCGCCGCCGCGATGGGCAACGCCGCCGCGGCCAAGAAGGGCAGCGAGCAAGAGAGCGGTGAGTGCCCGGGCCGTGACCCCGATCCCGGCCCCGCGCTGCCAGCCCCCTCCCTATCCATCACTGCCTGGCCCCTCCCCCTACGCGCCCCCCCATTTCTCTCTGCTTACCCCTCAGCGCCCCTTCCCCTGCCTGTCCAAGGTTGGGGCCCAAGGCCCGCAGATGGCCCGTAGGAGCCCCCTTGCCAAAGACCGCCCCCCACTGCAAAGACTGTGCTCCCCCCCAGCTGTCACTGCCAACCATGGTACGTATGACCGCTGGGGCCCCACATGGGGCCCTGTCACCACCCCACTGTCTCCTCTCCTGGTCCCTCTCCCCAGATTCTAATCCCTCCACTTCCTCACTCACCTCTTACACAGATGCGACCCACTGCCAAACCCCGACCCAGGCCTCTGCCAGTCTGGGAGTGCTATGGGGTATGCCTCCACCCCGCAGGGACCTTGGCCACTTGGTGACCACACCCCTACCCCCCTCCAGCCCCCGCCATCTTTCTCCTGCCCTTCCCCTCTTCACCTTATCACAGCCCCCCTCCAAACCCACTCCGTCCCCTTTGAGCACTTCCCAGAGCCACCTCCAGCATTGTTTTTCTCTTCTGTGTCACTTGGCATGGGGGACAGGATCTTTCTGGGTCCCTCTGCCCCTCTCTCTCACTCTGTCACTCTGCTTCTCTGCTGTGCCTCCTTCTCCAAGCAAGCGTCTGTCCCTGGCTGGGGTAGCAGACTGTTTATGAACCTAGAGAACTACTTCTGTGCTTCAAAAGCCAAGTTTGAGCCGATCTTGCTGGAATTCATTGCATCCTCTTTCCGGGGTTGGGGCGGGGGGAGGGTGGTGTCAGCAGAGAGCCCCTTCCCATCTCCTGCTGTTCCGTGAGCTCTAGGCTCCTTGGAGGGCCCTTCAATAAATGGTTGTTTCACAACTGAGGCTCTGTCATTCACCCAGTCCCCCAGGCTTCTTCACCCGCTCCTGGCTTGGGATGAAAAGTAGAGGATGAAGAGGGTCTGGGTTTAGCAAGGCTCATTCAGCTTGAGCTGGGATGGTGAGAAGGAGGTATCAAGGGATGGCAGTTGGGAAGAGAAGTGGTTGACATCTAATGACTTGCTTTGCCAGGAGACAAACAGGTTCTGATCATTCCCAGCGTTCAGCCAGAGAAGGGACTACTTCCCCCTCAGCTCCCAAATATATTGGCCTTTTCCAGCCAGCCGGGGAAAGAGATTCTTTATCTGGAAATGCCTTCAGAAATGGTCTCCAGCCCCATCCTCAAGTCCTTCAGCTCTTAAATTGTCATCACTCCAGGCCTAAAGCTGGACCTCAGCTAGGATCCCCTTCCAGTTACCCAGAAATAGAGTTGAAAAGGAATGGCCACATCCAAATATGCTCTTCCCAGTTACTGGTCTCAAACCCCAGTGTCTGTGTTCCCTGAATGCTCCCTCCCAGAAAGACCCAGGCATGAAAGCCAGGGAACTTTATTCCCACCCAGACTCAAATGGCAGAACTCAGAGTCACTGAGCAACCATGGAGAGGCCCGACATGTCACCGATGGGTGGGGGACGGGAAGGCAAGTGCCTGTAGCTGAGAGCTTGATGACAGAGGAGCAGGTGGGTAGTGACCAAAAAAGGTCTGGGCATGAGCTTGGAGGGGACTAGGCAGAGGGGGAGGGGCCGGGCCCCCAGCAGGTGAGACCGGCTGAGAGGTGGAAGGTGGAGGCAGGCAGCTGTACATTGCAGTGGCTCAGTTGAAAGTTGGGGAGATGACATAGTCCTGGAAAACTTTCAAGGCGTATCAAACACATGCAGTGGGGAGTGGGGGTGGAAAGCCACACAAGGAAAAGGAGCCCTAAGAAAAAGATCAGAGGCTTCGGAAGGAACCAGTGATTCAGAGCACAGTCCGGACACCCAGGAGTGGACTATCAAGGTGAAATAGAGCCACTGTTTATTGGGCATCTAGGATGTGCCAGGCTAAATGGTCTCCACAGATCTATCTGCTCGCGTGATTTTTCATAGCGGGCTGTTATCTGAATTTTCCCAGCAAGCTCTCTGAGTTTGACATAGATGATGCCACAGAGGCAGGATTCACATCCAGATCCACCTACCAGACAACTTCCTGGACCCCAGGGTTTCCCAACTCACACATTCTCAAGCCGCCTCCCTGATTTTTACTATATTCACTTCTATTTTGTTAACTTAAATAAAAATTTTGACTCACTTTTGTTCAGATGTAAATTTTGATCTGTCCTAAGCAATATTATAAATGAAATCACGGGATTGCTATGCCAGTGATATTCTCCCTGATATGCATTAAAATACAATGTAACTAGAAAAGTGAAACATCCCTAAAATCATTTCATGCCCCGCCAGTGGGACCTATGTCACACTTTGGGAAAGGCCCTAAGCTGTACTTCCTTCCAGAGGCTTGCAGGGGCTCTCAGAGAAGGAAATAGGATGAGGAAGGGAGCCCCTCTTCACTTCAAATCTCCAATTCTGAGAGGATGGAGTTAAGACAAAATTTGCCTTTTCGTAACTAGGGTCGGCTGGGGGTGGGGTAGTAGTAGCCAGGCCAGCCTGCAGGGGGCACCTGAATTTCATCTGCCAGATGTCAGCCCTACCGAAGTAAGGAAGATGACCGAACCTTAGTAGGCACCAGTTCAGCATCCCGCAGCCCCCTATACTACCGGCTCCATGCCGGGGCAGGACAGCATTGGCTTCCTCCCAAGAGGGTAGGGATCCAGAATGAGCCCTGGGGTGGGGTGAGGGAAATCTGTACCCAAAGTTGCCAGAGCCATTGGCAGGGGCCTGGGTAAGATGCTAAGAGGGCAGAGAAAAACAAGACCAAGCCCTGGGCCCTGAGCAACCTGGAGGAATTGAGAGAGGGCAGTGGCCTCAGGAGGCCCTGGGACAGGCGGCCAAGTGGGGCTCAGGCCTTGGCTGCCCTGACCAAAGGCACCCCTGAGAGCTGGTCCATGGGAGAAGGGACAGGTCTGGTGAGAAGGAGCCCTCCAGATACCATCACCCCCCCTCCCAGTTCCCAGGGACAAGCAGATCCAGGCTCCGAGAGTGAGAACTGCCCCCCAAGAGGTCCCTAAATGGGAAGAATTGTGGCCCTCTAACTACTGCAGAAGTCCCAGAGGGCCAAACACTGTCTGTGCGTTGGCAGTTGTATGGGTGCCCAAGAGGGTCCTGTCAAGGCAGCTGTTCCTTTAGCCCAACCAGGCTTACAGAAGCTTGAGGGTCCTCTCTGCCCCTTCCCTGCACCCACTGGCCCCAGGTTGGGTTTCTTTTCCTGACACCACCCCGCAACTCCCTGGCTCCCCTTATAGGCAGGGCTCTGGGGATGGGCAGCCAAGCTGGTGCAGCAGGTCTCATGAGCCTTCCCAGCCACCATAGTCCTGGTGCCCTGAGAGGAAGACTTGAGTGATGGCTTCCAGCCCCAGCTATGGTGAGGCTGAGCCCTGTTGCTATAGCAACTTACCAGGCACTCTCTGACACTCAAGTCAGGGAAGGACTGCAGTAGAGTTTAGGGAACAGGTGAAGAGGAAAAGTCTGTGGACCCCTGGCTGGCCCTAGAAACCCTCCCTTACTAACAACCCTGAGCTGGGGGGCCTGGGGAAGAGCAGGCGAGATGGGTGGTTCAGTTCAGACACGGAGGGGATGGTCACCCAGAGCGGGGTCCAGCTCAGAGCCAGGCAATGGGGTAGTCCAGCTCAGTGTTGAGGTTCAGCTCAGATTGGGAGTTGGTCCAGCTCAGTGATGGAGTCCACGTCATAATGGACAGTGGCCCAGTATAGAATGAGGGTCCATCAGACTGCGGGTCAGTCCAGTCCAGTGTTGGGGTCCAGCTCAGGCTGGGGGATGGTCCAGTCCAGGGCTTGGTTTTCCGGCCCCAGAATTTCCAGGACAACCAGGTTTCGGGGAGCAGCAGGTCCTGAGATTGTTGTCTGGGGGGGTCTGAGGCTGGGCTCCTGCCTCGTGATGGGGCCCTGGCTTTTTGAGGGATGCTCTCTCTGTGAGCTCCAATTGAATCCGGACCACGGTGGAGGCTGGCACCCCTCCTGTGGGAGACATGGGCCGGCTGACAAGCTCTAAAGACAGCAGCCAGCTGGGTTTCCCTTCTCTGCCACTTCCTGTTGTCAGCAGGGGCCATGGGTGCCAGGCACTCTCGGGAGAAGCTGCCACTGACCCTCCACTTCTTTTGGGATCTGGAAAGAAGGAGGAAGATGGTCAAGGCTGCCTCCCCCTCCCCCACCCCGGGGTTTAGCGTTTCGTTTCCGGTTTGGACTTGCATGGCTGAGAGCAGAGCCAAGCACAGGGCAAGGTTTGATAGAGGCCAAGGACATCCCAGGATGCCATTCCCCTCTCCGCCCCTGCATAGAAGCAAGACAAAGTCAGATGTACCCATTTCTTTCTCAAAGTAGCAGAATTTGGGGGCTCCAGGTTCAAAGAGCACTTGGGGGAGGAGATAGGGTAGCTCTCACTGCCCCCCCCCCCAACTCCCGCCTTTCTCTCCAGCTGCTCTTTCTGCTAATTAACGGAGCTCTGGGGCCTCTTTGGCCCCCAGGGAGGCCCCAGCTGCTGCCTGGGCCTGAGCCTTAACTCCTTCCCCTCTGCCCAGTGGGCACTGCCCTGGGCACATTGGGTGTCATCCTCAGGGTAGTCCAGCACCCACTGAGAAAGGCAGGGCCTGGCAGCCCGGGAGCAGTGTAGCCCCTGGAACGGGAAGTTAGCTTTAGCACCCCACCCCCAGGGCAGGCAGGCCAGCCTGAGGAGGGACACCCTCAGGACAATCTTCCCACCACCTCCTGCCAAGGAGGGGCCTTTACAAACCTTGGCCAGCGGGAGCAGGTACCTTTAAATGCTTCCCTGGCAACCAGCTCCTCCTCCCCTGTCCCCCGAGGCCTTCCCGAGGAAGCCAGCTCAGAGGCTCTGCGTATTCCTGGTTTCCCTGCAAAGGGAAGGTTCCAGGGAGAGCTTAGGGAGGCCTGGGATGGATCTGGGGTCAGGTAGAGGCTGGGATGGGGACTCAGAGACCACCTTCCAAGCTGTGGCTGCAGCTGCTTCTCTGGGGCCATGTGATTGTCCGTTTCCTGGGCTACCTGCGCTGCACCCTCTGGGCACCTAAGCAGAGCCTCGCTGGCCAGGGGTAGATGGGCCCCAGATCACCCCATCCCACTCTACCCCCCATTTTGCCCTCTGCTGGAAGAGGCAGGAAGCAGAGGTGAGTATGGGGGCTCCTGGCTGGGGTTCCCCCCATCATTATCCCTCTTTATCTGCCCACTCTTTCTGGTACTGCCACACCCTGTGCCCCATCCCCAAATCTGGCAAGCTGATGGCACCAGAGAGCACACAGCCTGGGCCCTTCAGCATTTCGAAAGGCCAGAACAGGGCTGTGTCAGAATCAAGGCACCGTGTGGAGCCTCTTAGTGGGGTCAGCAGACAGACAGACCCACCAAGTTGGGAAAAACAGGACATGGCAGTTCTCAGGGATTTTGCTGAGAGCAAAAGAGGAAGCAGGACCAGGCTTTTTCCTGGATTCCTCTTACACTCGCTTCTCTCTGCCTTTCTGGGTGAGTGACGACGGTAGAAACCCAAGAGGGTGCCTTCACCCCCACCGTCATCCAGAATTCAGTGTGTACGTTTGGAGGTTTCCAAGGAATGTGTTGTGTGTCAAGAAAGATTCTGCCAGAGAAAGCATTGGATGTGGTGCAGCCCCCAGGCTCAGGGAGGCCTCAGACAGTTGGTGGCTCAGCCAGGCACCAGCCTAGGACTCTTGGCCATTCCTTGACCACCCCCTCTCCGCCTGGTCATTCTTTGTAGGGCTTTCCTAGCCCACAGTCTCTCCTCCATCTGCCACGCTTGCAGCTCCACGGAAGGCTCTTCTCTGCAGATGCTGAGGGAGAGCCTTGCGGGTGATGGGGGCGGGGGGGTGGCTACCCACAAGGCTGTGGGGATTCCTGGCACTGCATATGGGTGAGATAGGCAGATATCTGACAGGCAAGGCCAAAGTACCAGTGTGCAGGACCCCTCAGGGTGGCATCCGTCCCAGGAACATCAGGGTTGAGGACAGCTCTGTCCATGGGCCATCCCGGTGCCCTGCAACCAGTCAGAAGCAAAGCAGTTAACCCCGTGGGCAGTGGGGTCCGGGAAGTGATCTGAGACCAGTCTTCTCATGGGTACAATGAGAGTAATAGCAGCTCTGAGCCATCAGTGTAGGAATTAAGCATGGAAAGCACTCAGCACAGAGCTGGCACACAGGGAGGGTCCCTGAACAACAGTGCGCCTGACCCCCGGGGGCGGTTACAAGGACACATCCATACCGTAAGAATCCATCAGGTTGAGCATTTAAGATTTGAGCACTCAGTGCTCCTCCTGTATTTTATATCTCCATTTTAAAAACTACTTAAAAGCAAAATTAATAGCTGACATTTATATGGCACTAACCCCTGTACCGGCCACCATCCAAACCCCCTTTGCCAAGATTAACTCATTCGGTCTTCACAACCACCCCACCAGGTCATTACTATTATTATCCCCATTTTACAGATGAGGAAAACCAAGGCCCAGAGGTGCGATCAGTTGCCTAAGGTCACATAGCTCATCAGGGACCAGGCTGGGATCTGAACTTGATCTTATCCCAGAGTCCTGGCCCTTAACTGTTTTGCCGGGCTGCCTCTCCACATGGACAGGAATGCCTCTTTTCAGGCCTCAGTTTCCTAGGGTGGTAAACAGAATGGTTAAAATGAAAGTTGACACGTGAACCAAATGAGATAGTGGACGCAAAGCAGCAAGCCCAGGGTCCGCCAGGAAGTCTTCAATGTTAGCCAGATGGTGATGTTCGCCTTGGGGTGCTGAAGGGCCTGTAGGGGGCAGGCATCAGGCGAGGCTTCCCTTGAGCGAGCTCTGGAACGAGGGCCCCTCCATTGGCAAAGGTGGGAATGGAGCCAGCCGGGGGCCAAGGCAACAGCTGAACCCCCCAAGGGCGCCTGCTACCCGAGCCCCAGAGGCCTCCACCCTGGGCCGGCCTCCCCAGAGAAGGGGCCAGAGGAACAGCCAAATCCCGAGGCTATAAATACCTCGGCTGGCGTCGTCCCCTGGCCCTGGAATGTCAGTCAGAACTGGGGCGAGTGGGGGTGGGCCGGCCTGGGCGCCACTCTCTGTCCCCCTGAGAGTGACCCCCGAATTGCCCTGTCCCCCATTTGGGACAGAATTGAGGCTGGACCCCACCTCTCTGTAGGAAAGGAGACCCCAGACCCCAGCCCAGATCAGGCCCCCCCCCACCAGGCTACCCTCAGACTCAGCCAGGACACCCGAAGGCACTGGGAGAAGGTCAGGCTCGGGATTGAGACGACTGCACCCCACTTTCCACAAACCGGCCTCTCCCCAGGAATAGCCCAGGCCCGCGCCAACAAGATGGGGTCTCCATCTCACTCTCTCCTCTTTTCCTTTCAGTGAAAGAATTCTTAGCCAAAGCCAAAGAAGATTTTCTTAAAAAATGGGAAAATCCCGCTCAGGTAAGCCCCCTGGGTACAGAGCCCTGGGAGGGATAGCTGACAGCCCCCTGCCCCTCAACTGCATCCCTGTGCCATGGCTAGGATTTTACGGCCCTGTGGAGGGCTCCAGACCTGCCCTCATTCTCTCCCTAGATGCCCATGGGGGCACCTGGTCACTCACTGCCAGGTTCCCCCACCCCACCAATCCCGTCCAACTGGCAGCCCCTGCCCCCCAGGCAGCTGCCAGCAGCTCCTGGGCCCCAGGCCAGGGCCGGATTTGGCCCCTGCCACCAGCCTTGAGGAATGTACCCTCCACCATCTTGTTTTTCCACCCCCTGTCCTCACCCCCCTAGCTCCACCTGGTCCCCAGGGCCCCCTCTGCTGGTTGCAGAGGGAACACCCCAAACTTCGGCCTAGCAGGCTAGACGGGGTGGGGGTGGGGGGTGGTCCCTGACCCTCCAGACCCTTGTGCCCACAGAATACAGCCCATCTGGATCAGTTTGAACGAATCAAGACCCTCGGCACGGGCTCCTTCGGGCGGGTGATGCTGGTGAAGCACAAGGAGACCGGGAACCACTTTGCCATGAAGATCCTCGACAAACAGAAGGTGAGCCCAGCCCTGCCACAAGGCCCTGGTCCCAGCCACCAGGGCTTTGCCTGGGCTGTTCCCACCACCTGGAGTGGTCTTCTCACCTATCCACTTACCAGCTATTTCCTGAGCCTCCATAATGTGGCAGACCCAGGGGCGGGAAGGGTACCATGCTGCCTTCGGGAAGCTTTCCCCAGGAGGAAAAGTACCCTAAGACGTAAAGCCCACACGGGCTCAGACACTTAGCCTGTATCGAGGAAGCCAGAAGTCTTCCTGGGGGAAGTGATGTTTACACAGACCTTCCTTCTGTAAATATTTTGTTTCTGAATTTTATTTTATTTTTTTATACAGCAGGTTCTTATTAGTTATCCATTTTATACATATTAGTGTATATATGTCAATCCCAATCTCCCAATTCATCACACCACCCCCTGCCCTTTGTAAATTTTTTTTTTTTTTTTTTTTTTTTGCGGTACGCGGGCCTCTCACCGCTGGGGCCTCTCCCATTGTGGAGCACAGGCCCCGGACGCGCAGGCCCAGCGGCCATGGCCCACGGGCCCAGCCGCTCTGCAGCATGTGGGATCCTCCTGGACCGGGGCACGAACCCGTATCCCCCACATCGGCAGGCGGACTCCCAACCACTGCGCCACCAGGGAAGCCCCTGTAAATATTTTTGAAACCCTACTTTTTGCCAGGCGATGCTCTAGAGCAGCACCATCCAGGAGACATATCACACAAGCCACATATGGTTTTAAATTTTCTAGAATCCTCATTTTATTTATTTTTATTTATTTGGTAGCACTGCGTGGCTTGCAGGATCTTAGTTCCCGAACCAGGCATCGAACCCGCGGCCCTCGGCAGTGAGAGCACGGAGTCCTAACCACTGAACCACCAGGGAATTCCCTAGAATCCTAGTTTTAAAAGTTTAAAAAAGGCAGAATTCATTTTAACAATATGTTGTAATTAAGCCAGTATATCTACAATATTATCATTTAAATGTATGTATCCAGTGTAGAAATATCCTTAATGAGACATTTTACATTCTTTTTTTCCGTACTAAGTCTTAGAAATCCAGCGTGCATTTTACACATATAACACATCTCCATTCAGATGTTAATTTTCACTGGAAAGACAAGAAAAAGTAGAGAAATTGAGAAAGCAGATTCACATAGCCCAGGTTGTTCCAAACAGGCTTGAAAGTTGTCTGGTAACTGTGCCAAGTATCAGTTTTTAAATTTTCTTTTTTTTAAATTTCTTTATTTCTTTCTTTATTTTTGGCTGAGTTGGGTCTTCGTTGCTGTGCATGGACTTCTCTAGTTGCAGCGAGCAGGGGGTACTCTTCTTTGCGGTGCACAGGCTCTAGGCGCGAGGGCTTCAGTAGTTGTGGCACATGGGCTCAGTAGTTGTGGCTCACAGGCTCTAGAGCGCAGGCTCAGTAGTTGTGGCGCACGGGCTTAGTTGCTCCACAGCATGTGGGATCTTCCCAGACCAGGGCTCAAACCCGTGTCCCCTGCATTGGCAAGTGGATTCTTAACCACTGTGCTGCCAGGGAAGTCCCTAAATTTTCATTTTACATGTATATATATATATATATATATATATATATTTTTTTTTTTTTTTTTTTTTTCTTTTTGTCTGCTTTGGGTCTTCGTTGCTGAGCGCGGGCTTTCTCTAGTTGCAGAGAGCAGGGGCTACTCTCTGTTGCAGTGCACAAGCTTCTCAGTGCAGTGCCTTCTCTTTGTTGCGGAGCACGGGCTCTAGGCGCAAGGGCTTCAGTAGTTGTGGCGTGCGGGCTCAGTAGTTGTGGCGCACGGGCTTAGTTGCTCCGCGGCATGTGGGATCTTCCCAGACCAGGGCTCAAACCCGTGTCCCCTGCGTTGGCAGGTGGATTCTTAACCACTACGCCACCAGGGAAGCCCTAAATTTTCATTTTAGATACTTCAAATTTTAAGCTTGGTTCCCCAGTCAACGAACCACATTTCAAGTACTCAGCAACCGTACGTGGCTAGTGTGGAATCTACTGGACAGTGCAGGTATAGACCCAAAGGATGTAGCTGTGAGCAAAGCAGAAAAAGCCCCAGTGCAGTGGGGCTTAGAGCTGACCAAGGGGCCAGGCTGCCTGCGTGTGACAAGCTGGACTGATGTTGACTAGCTGCATGTGAACTTGGGCACGGCACTTCCCCTCTCTGCGTCTGGGCTTCCAAACCTGCACGCTCCCATTGCATACCCCTCAGGGCTCCTGTCAGAGAGTGTGAGACGGCTGCTGGGGACAGCTGAGGGCTGAGGAGGAATTAGCCCTGGGTTTGAGTGGATGTGGGGGGCGGGGTGTCCTCTAGATGCAGGGAAGGTATTTCTAAATCCCCCACCCCTTGGGTGCTACTCCCACCTGTCTGTTTGGTTTCAACTCAGCTGCCCCTTCCTCCAGGAAGCCTTCTCTGACTCCCCAGGCTTCACCGGATGCCTTATCTGGGCATCCACAGGCCCCAAGCTTCCCCCACCACAGCTCTGACCCCTGTGGCCTGGTGACTCATGTGTTCCTGCCCTGAACTGCATGCCATGTGGGGACAGGCACCCAGCCCAGGGCTTGACAGGCCCCAGGCACTCAAACGATTCTGGATGGAGGACCCAGCCCGGCCCTGGCACATCTACTTTTGGGTGGCAGGGAAGAAAAGAGCTGTCTCACACCCGCTCCTCGCTCCTCTCCCCTCCCACCCCTGCAGGTGGTAAAGCTGAAGCAGATCGAGCACACCCTGAACGAAAAGCGCATCCTGCAAGCGGTCAACTTTCCGTTCCTTGTCAAACTCGAGTTCTCGTTCAAGGTGGGGTCCCAGCGGCCGCAGACCAGGGCCACTGCCGGGTGGTGCAGCTTCTGGGTTCCCAGAGCTGGGGCTCAGCCAACCACAACCAGTGGTTGCCCGAAAAGGCAGACCCACTGATGGGGGAGCGGTGAAGAAGGCCCCCGGGGGTGGAGGGCAAGTCAGCCTGGGGCTCTCATAGACCCCAAGTTCAGCTGGGTCTGCCAACTGATAGCTTGATAACCTTGGGCAAGTCCCCCAACCTGGATAACATCCCTCAAAATCATCGATCCATTTACAGCAAGAACCTGACACACAGCCACAAACTGCCGCTCAGCCTGGGTTCAAATCCCAGCCTTGCACTTCCTGGCGGTGTGACCCTGGCAAGAAACTTCACCCCCATGAGCCTTAGTTTCTTCATCTGTAAAATGGGGATCATCGTGGTGGGGCTGCCATGACAGTTCCAACCACATCACGAGCACCCTGCGTGAGCTGTTTTGGGTGCCGTCCTAAGCCACGACTGTGAGAGTTGGCAAAGGCCCCTCGGGGCCTGTGACCCTAGCAGTCACAAGGACCCCATGCTTTGTTTAAGGCTCTCTTGCCACCATCTTGAAATTCATAATCATTTTTTTAACAAGGGGCCTCACTTTTATTTTGAGGGGGGACTCACAAAATCTGTAGCCCATCCTGGTCCCATTTGACAGATGACAAAACTGTGGCCCCAGGAGCCTTGCTCAAGACAGTCACAGACAGGAGCCATCACAGAGTTCCCTCTGCAGCGCAGGCATGCCAGCCAGGTCCCTGATGCACCTCTAGCCAGCCCTCACTTTTGGCCCCCGTAAGCAGGATCATGGCTGCCCCTTCTTTCTCACGGGCAGAATGAAATGAGACAGGTAATCAGTGAGCACAGTGCCTGGCGCTTGGAACGTGCTTCACATGGGAACCAAAATTGTTGTCACTTTATGTCTGACGCCTGCCTTCAGGTGGGGCCTGGGGCTTGGGGAGTGGGGCCCTGATCAGCTGCTGCTTCCCACAGGACAACTCCAATTTATACATGATCATGGAGTACGTGCCTGGTGGGGAGATGTTCTCACACCTGCGGCGGATCGGGAGGTTCAGGTGAGCCCGACGCCCCCTGCCACCCTGGGCCTGGGGTGTGCATGGGTGTCGTCCGTGGAAGTGGCCTCTTCAGGTCCCTGTGGGTCCTTGTTCCCCCGAGCTGAGGAATCTACGATGTCTCAGCCACCATGAAACAAAACAAACACGGTGACTTAGGCGTCACCACGTAAGTGGGCAATTTCATGTCGTTTTAAAATTTGTGCTATCTTATTTATATAGATATGCACTTTACATACAATAAAGTGCACAGGTTTTCAATACCCTGTTCCATGAGTTTTGACAGCTGCATTCACATGTGTAACCACCACCCCAGAAAATTCCCTCAAATGCCTTTCTTGGCAACTCACCACCCCAACAAAGGCAAACGTCCTTTATGGCTTCAAACACCACAAATGTGTTTGGTCTGGGTCTGGACTTGATATAAATGGAATCACACAGTTCATATTCTTCTGTCCCTTTCTTCTCTTGCTTCCCATAATCGTTTTGTGATCCAGCCACATTGTTGGGTATATTCATCGTTTGTCCTGGTGGTGGTGTTGGGTAGGATCCCATTATAGGAATCTATCACAATCTGTGATTCCATTCCTCTGTTGATGGACATTTGGGCTCTTTCCAGTTTGGGGCTGTATATGAATAAGGCTTCTCTGCTGATGCATTTTGATCGCTGGGCTGGAGGCAGCTCGATAGGCCCACCTGCTGGACCATTAGGGGGTGGGCAGGTCCTGCTGGTGTGGCCACCCACTCTCACCCATCCTCTCCCTGCTTGTCCCCATCAGTGAGCCCCATGCCCGCTTCTACGCAGCCCAGATTGTCCTGACCTTTGAGTACCTGCACTCGCTCGATCTCATCTACCGGGACCTGAAGCCGGAGAACCTCCTTATCGACCAGCAGGGCTACATTCAGGTGCCCACTGGGCTGGGCGAGGGGCAGCCCCAGGTGGCCACAGCCTGAACCCTCCCACCCTCCCGGCCAACCGCCCATTCTTGTGCCCACAGGTGACAGACTTCGGTTTCGCCAAGCGTGTGAAAGGCCGCACCTGGACCTTGTGCGGCACCCCCGAGTACCTGGCCCCCGAAATCATCCTGAGTAAAGTAGGCGCCTCCCTACCCCTCCCACCGCTCTGAGGCCTGCTCCACTGCCGGCGGCCCCCTCCTCACCCTTCTCCCCTCACCTGCTCCCCTCCTCTCGCTCCAGGGCTACAACAAAGCTGTGGACTGGTGGGCCCTGGGGGTTCTCATCTATGAGATGGCCGCTGGCTACCCGCCCTTCTTCGCTGACCAGCCCATCCAGATCTATGAGAAGATTGTCTCTGGGAAGGTGAGGCCCGGATATGGGGGCTCAGGCCTAAGCCTGACCCTTCCCTGCCTGTCCTGCTCACTGTGGAGCCCTGATCGTCATTGTCAGAACAGCCTAGGGAATTCCCTGGCGGTCCAGTGGTTCGGACTCTGAGCTTGCTTCCACTGCAGGGGGCACAGGTTCGATCCCTAGCTGGGGAACTAAGATCCCGAGTGCTGTGTGGGGCGGCCAAAGAAAAACAGAAAAAGAACAATCGAGAAGTTGATCAAGTCAGGCCGGGTGGTGAAGCCAGACACACCCACTACGCTAACTGAGGCCACCACTTCACACAACCTCGCTGTCTGATCCTGGACCACAGTGCCGAAATCCTAAGGGTTTTCAAAACCCCAGGTCTCACCCAAACTCCTGCCCTGCCTGCCAGGAGGCTGGTCTCGTCTCTAGTTGGCCCCGTTAGCATGAATTTTCACAAGTTTCACAGCAAAAAAGCAAGCATGTTCGGTTTCCAGGCGCTACCCCCAGACCCCTCCAGGGAGTCACTTTGGACATAAGGCCCTGCCTCCTTTCCCAAATGCAGACTTTCTAACTTGCAGGGTGTGGGTAAGGGGTGGCGGAACCGTTAGAGCCCCGGAGTGCATTAAGTACCCGCTGCCCCACGCACCCCCTCGGTCGTACCCCACCACTCTGAGGGAGTGAGGAAGCCGAGATGCAGAGATTGGACATGTCTGGTTCAAGATCACACGGCAGCATCGTCTCAAAAGAGGTTGGGGACCCCACCTCTGACTGCAGCTCACCCACCTCACCAGGAGGACCAACCATCCCTCCATCTGGCCCAGGAAATGGTGTGAGTGGCTCCCAGCTCAGCCTAGGTGGGCTGACCTGGCTCTAAGTCCCAGCTCTGCCACCCATCGGCTTTGAAACCTCAGGCCAATGTCTTCGCTTCTCTGAGTCTTATCCATCTCAGAACTGGGGAACTAGCCACTTGCCTCTCAGAGAGGTTGAGAGAATCACCACCTGCAAAGTGGGGTCACTAAAAAAGGGAAAGATGAGGTGTCTGCCACCAGGCAGAACAGAAATTGCCAAGAAAATGGCCCAGAGTGGGGGAAAAAAAAAAGAAAAAGCCATAGAAGCTTTCGAGGCGGGAGAGAAATGAGCGTGACTCCCTTCTTTGTAGCATTTCACAGTTCCCACGCACCCTCAGCGGGATTATCTCCCTCATGCAACCCTGGGATATCTGCCCCATGCCAGAGAGGCAGGCACAGGCCCAGAGAGGTTAAGGGCCGTGGCCAAGGTCACACAGCATGGAAGAGGCAGAGCAGTGCTGGAAGTCGGTTCTTGCAGCTCTAAATCCAGTGACTGCTTGCATACAAAGCTGTGGACTCAAAGCATTTGGGGAAAGTTTCTGGAAGAGTTGAACTGAGCCTTAGAGAATGGAAGAGCCTTAGCTATGCAGAGAGAGAAATAGACAAACAATTATTTCTCTCAGAAGCATGAATATTTCTGAAGTCCCCAGACCCTAGCAGAGCTGCCTTAGGAAGCAGTGGCTAAGAATGCAAGTTCTGGAGTCCAGCAGACCCCAGATGGAACCAACTTGCCCTGCTCCTCTGAGTGATCTTGGGCAAGCTGTTTAATCCTTCCGAGCCTCAGTTTCCTTCTCTCAGGAAATAGAAATGGGAACCTCCGGAATTCCCCGGCAATCCAGTGGTTAGGACTCTGGACTTCCACTGCCGGGGTCCTGGGTTCAATCTCTGGTTGGGGAGCTAAGATCCCACAAGCTGCATGGTGCAGACAGAAGGATAAAACGGGAAGCTCATAGCTCTTACCTCTCCAGCAGCATCAGCATGGCTCAGGAAGTGGCGAGAGATACAGACTTTCAGGCCCCACCTGAATCCGATATCCTGAATCAGAAACTCCAGTGGGCCCAGCAAGCTGTTCTAATGGGATTCCAATGCACACTCTGGTTCGGTTGGGGTCCTCCACCCAATAAGACAGTTGGATGGTGAAGGCAGTGTTCTGGGCTCCCCAAGCTCCAGATCAGTTTCCCAATCTGTCTGTGTTACCGCCTCTCCAGGTGCGGTTCCCGTCCCACTTCAGCTCCGACCTGAAGGACCTGCTGCGGAACCTCCTGCAGGTGGACCTCACCAAACGCTTTGGGAACCTCAAGAACGGGGTCAATGACATCAAGAACCACAAGTGGTTTGCCACGACCGACTGGATCGCCATCTACCAAAGGAAGGTAGGCCCCCCCCTTTCCCCTTGTGCTCTGAGGGTTTTGGAGGGGGATGGGCAAGAGCCAGGGAGTATTGCCAACGGAGAGATGAAAAGGGAAGGGGAATTTGAAAGCAGGCTGCGGGCTCTGGGTCAGTTTAGATAAGGCAACTTAGAGCATTGGGGGTATAGAAACAGAATTGTGGGGTCATTTGGCCACTCTGTGACCTTGAACAGACTTCCCTCTCTGGAAATTAGTTTCCCTCTGGGTGAATTGGCTCTAATAAGCTTCTTGGGTTGTTAAGATGAGTCCATACCCTAATGCTAAGATCAGGCCTGGGTCAGAGGAAGTGATCTCATGAATGTTAGCCCCTTCGCATTTATTGTTGTAACGATGATTATGTTGACTGCTGAGGTCTGAATGGCTCTTGACCCCTCTCCAGGTGGAAGCTCCCTTCATACCAAAGTTTAAAGGCCCTGGGGACACGAGTAACTTTGACGACTATGAGGAGGAAGAGATCCGAGTCTCCATCAATGAGAAGTGTGGCAAGGAGTTTTCTGAGTTTTAGGGGTGTGCCTGTGCCCCCATGGGTTTTCTTTCTTTGTTTCTTTTTTTTTTTTTTTTTTTTTGTGGTGGGTGGGAGGGTTGGATTGAACAGCCAGAGGGCCCCAGAGTCCCTTGCATCTAATTTCACCCGCCCCCGCCCCACCCTCCAGGGTAGGGGGAGCAGGAAGCCCAGATATTTGGAGGAAAACACCAGCTGCTCCCCCTCACCCCCTTCTCCCTCCTGCCCCCCCCCGCCCCCCATACTGCTTTTGCCTCCCTCCTCCCCCACAGCCCCCCACCCTAGCCCATTTCTGCCTGTTTTAAACGAGTTTCTCAGTTCTTCCCTTCTTCAGGTCAGACCAGGTCTTGCTGGTGTGTCAGGGACAGGGTGTGGAAAGAGGGGCCCAAACTTAACTCCTGCCACCTGCCCCCCACCCAAAAAAAAAAAAAAACCACAGGCACCACTCTCTAAGGGCAAATGAATGAAAGGCTAACCTTCCCTTCAGAGCAATCTTGCCAGGGAAGGAAAGATTTTAGTGACATGTTCAGCGGGCTACTTAATACAATATTTTAAAAAAACAATTTACAATCTTATTTAAGTTCCACCAATGCCTCCCACGCTCCTTCCTCTCCCACCCCTTCCCATGCCCCTCCTCCCCAAATCCATTTTAACAAGGCTGGGAAGCAGACTGTAAAGGAAGGAGCTGGGGTTCAAACCTCTCCCCCAAGCTGCTAATCTCCCCCGACCCCCTGCCCCCTCGGGGTCCCCTGCCAAGCCTGGAAGGGTCTCAGCCCCTTTAGGAAGTCCCCACTCCCTTCTGCCCCAGTAGACCTGTCTTCACCCTTGGGCTTCGGGACCTAGACAAAGCAGCTGCCCCTCTCCCTGCCAAAGAGGAGTTGTCCCCTGAAAAGATAGAGGGGGAGCCCCGAGCCCAGGGTCTTTCCTCCCAGTAACACTCTCCCCAAACTTCTTAATTTTATTCTCAACTAGATTTTAATGTCCAGCCTCCTTTCAGTTGGGAAGGCCACCCCCGCAAAAGGAGGCCAAGCCCCCCCCTCCCCCCCCCCCCCCCCCCCCCCCGCAGACGGCCCAGAGTTCAAGGCCAAGGTTGCTGGGGAGGGGCTGCTTGTTTTATTCACCCAGGAGCCTCCGCCCCCACCCCCCCCCATCCTGGGCGCTCCTCCTCTGCTTAGCTGTCCGCTGTCAATCACCCGTTCTCCCCGCCCCCCCATTGTGGTTTTTTTCTCTCAATAGAAAAGTCGGGAGTCACCCCATTCATCCCCATATTTGTCCCTCTCATAATTTCTCCCCATCCCAGGAGGAGCTCTCAGGCCTGGGGTGGGGCCCCGGGTGGGCGCGGGGGCGATTCAACCTGTGTGCTGCGAAGGACGCAACTTCCTCTTGAACAGTGTGCTGTTGTAAACATATTTGAAAACTATTATCAATAAAGTTTTGTTTAAAAAAAAAAGTGTCGCTGGTGTTCCTGACTTCGGTCACCCACCCACACACCCCCAGGGGGTTGGAAAGGGAATTTCGGACCACAGCGTCCAGGCTGATCAGCACCTGGTCTGCAGTCCTTGTAAAACCGGGTTTAGCTGGAATTCTGCCACTCTCCCCGCCCCGCAGGAGAAGGGGGCGCCAAACTGCCCTCTGACCCCAGATTAGGGGTCCCCACATTCTGAGGCGCGCCCCCTCTGCGTCCAACCAGAGGCCGAAAGGGCGGGCGCTCTAGAGAGAAGCTGGGGCCGGCGCGCCGGGAGGCCGAGCGGCGGCGGGGGCGGCCCTGGTAGGGGGGTATGGGGTGGGGGTGACGGTGCGCGCCCCCCTTCCCGCATCCTCCCCGCGGAGCCAAACGCGCCCAAGGGGCGCGGAGGCGTCGGTGGTCCGAGGATCCCCGCAGCCCCGGCAGAGCGCGGTGGCCCGACCCACGGGCGGCGAGTTCCCGGTAAGTGCGGTCCCGGGAGCGGAGCGCGCCGGGGAGGCGTGGAGAGGGGGGCTGGGCGCCGGGGACGTCTGGGTCCCGCGCCCAATGGCTGGAGGGCGGCCGAGCACCGCCCGCCCGCCCCGCCCGCCCCCCTCTCCCCTCCCCCAGGCGCTCCCCTCCCCCTCCCCCGCCCGCCGCTTTCCCCCGCCCCCGCCCCGGCGCCAACTCCGCGGCGCCTCCTTAAAAAGCGCGCGGGAGTTGTAAGGGGGGGCCGGAGCGAGCCTGAGTGAGCGAAAGCGCAGGGTAAAGGGGGCGGGCGGGGGGCCCGGGCTCCACCTTAAAAGCGGGCGCGTGGGGGTGGGAGGGAGGAAGGCGGGCGGCGGGGAGGAGGGAGGGAGGGAAGGAAGGGGGGCCGGAGTGTCCCGGGCGCAGGGCGCGCGTGCGGCGGCGGCGGCGGCGGCGGCGGGGAGGGGCCGGCCGCGCCGCGCTCCCCTCCTCCCTCCTCGCATCCCCGGCCCCGCGCGCGCCCAGCAGAAGCGGGTCTGTGTGTGCGTGCGTGCGAGTGAGTGAGTGTGTGCATATATTTTTCTCTCTTTTCTTTCTCTCTCACTGTTTTTTCTCTCTCGCTCCCTCTCTCTCGTTCTTTTTTTTTTTTTTTTTGCAAAGAAACAGCAGCGCCGCCGCCGCTCCGCCGAGGCGCTGCGCCCCCCGGGGGGGGGGAGGCGGAGGAGGCGGGCAGCGGCGGAGGGAGGGGAGCCGGGGAGGGGGGCGCCGCGCTGGGAGGGAGGCAGCGCGCACGGTGCAGCCGGGCCGGGCGGGAGGCATGGCGGGGCCCCCGGCCCTACCCCCGCCGGAGACGGCGGCGGCCGCCACCACGGCGGCCGCTGCCTCGTCGTCCGCCGCTTCCCCGCACTACCAAGAGTGGATCCTGGACACCATCGACTCGCTGCGCTCGCGCAAGGCGCGGCCGGACCTGGAGCGCATCTGCCGGATGGTGCGGCGGCGGCACGGCCCGGAGCCGGAGCGCACGCGCGCCGAGCTCGAGAAACTGATCCAGCAGCGCGCCGTGCTCCGGGTCAGCTACAAGGGGAGCATCTCGTACCGCAACGCGGCGCGCGTCCAGCCGCCCCGGCGCGGAGCCACCCCGCCGGCCCCGCCGCGCGCCCCCCGCGGGGGCCCCGCCGCCGCCGCCGCCGCCGCGCCGCCGCCCACGCCCGCCCCGCCGCCACCGCCCGCGCCCGTCGCCGCCGCCGCCCCGGCCCGGGCGCCCCGCGCGGCCGCCGCTGCCGCCGCCACAGCGCCCCCCTCGCCCGGCCCCGCGCAGCCGGGCCCCCGCGCGCAGCGGGCCGCGCCCCTGGCCGCGCCGCCGCCCGCTCCCGCTGCTCCTCCGGCAGTGGCGCCCCCGGCCGGCCCGCGCCGCGCCCCCCCGCCCGCCGTCGCCGCCCGGGAGCCGCCGCTGCCGCCGCCGCCACAGCCGCCGGCGCCGCCACAGCAGCAGCAGCAGCCGCCGCCGCAGCCACAGCAGCCGCCGGAGGGGGGCGCGGCGCGGGCCGGCGGCCCGGCGCGGCCCGTGAGCCTGCGGGAAGTCGTGCGCTACCTCGGGGGCAGCGGCGGCGCCGGCGGCCGCCTAACCCGCGGCCGCGTGCAGGGGCTGCTAGAGGAGGAGGCGGCGGCGCGGGGCCGCCTGGAGCGCACCCGCCTCGGAGCGCTCGCGCTGCCCCGCGGGGACAGGCCCGGGCGGGCACCATCGGCTGCCAGCGCCCGCGCGTCGCGGAGCAAGGTGAGCGCGCCGCGGAGGGGGGCGCCGCGCGGTGGGCAGGTGCGGGCGAAGTTGGTAGCGGGGCGCGAATCCCGGGAGTAACCGGGCCGCAGGCGGCCGGGGCTTTGCGCTTCTTCCCGGCGGGCTCGGCGGGTGGTGACCTTGGCAAGTGACTTGATCTTCCCCAGCCTCAGTTTCCTCTGCTGTAAAACGCGACTTAATAACAGTAGCGACTCCTTGGGGTTGTTGAGCGAGTTTAATGAGATTTGGCTACTGAGGGCTTTATTAACACAGAGCCTGGCATGGAGCGAATGTGTAAAAGTTAGTCCGTGTTGATATTAAAGGTGGTAGTGAGGCACGCCACTTGGTCCTGGATCCCAGGGATTGGGCCCAGGGCCAGAAAAACTACTAACTTTGCGTGCCTGTCTCCCTTGCACCAGAGAGGTGGAGAAGAGCGAGTGCTTGAGAAGGAAGAGGAGGATGAAGACGATGAAGGTGAAGATGATGAAGACGAAGTGTCTGAGGGCTCCGAGGTGCCCGAGGGTGACCGTCCTGCAGGTGCCCAGCACCAGCAGCTCAATGGCGAGCGGGGCCCTCAG